>NC_136069.1:1438273171-1439614421 GCF_964261635.1 Lissotriton helveticus
CCTGTTAGTACTTTGAGCAGATGTGTTGCTGGGGAACTGAGGGGAGGGAATTGGGAGGGGCGCGGGACAAATAATGATGCAGTTCAGTCCACAACTGGCCCCTTCTAGAGAGGCCACTAGGACTTATTTTTAAGATACAAATTCAGACAAGCATAGCAATATAAATCAGGATTTGTGAACTGACGGTTTTACGCTGTGGGGGGACTTTGACTTATGTCAACCCTGTAGGGTACAAATGGATCATGGTTTTTCTTGTCATATCTGCATTTTTCAGACCTTCTGCTGGAAGCCAAGGTTGCTGCAGGCAAGATAACATTAAAAAAATAACATGCATTTGCAAAGTCAATAGCTTTCGCCTATGCGAGATCCATTGGCTTTGAGGAAGCCAAATAGCACTATAACTATCTACTAGATTTTGGGTGAATTTGTGGCTTCTTTTCATACTATTCCTGTCTAAATAGACATCAGCTGAGGTTTAGCTGTGGAAATCTTTTCCATGTATAAGAAGCGTTTGGAAAATAACATTACTTGAGAGCTTAGGCCACTTGCTTTCAGTCTGTGTGTAGTGTTGGCTCATGGGGGGAGAAGTAGTGGAGACAAGCAACAACAGGGGGCAGGTGCAAAGAATGAAAAGAGGAGGCAGGTGGGTGCAAGCAATGATGATAGGTAAGAAACAACAAAAATATAAAGTACCAGAACTCTTTTAGGAGTTAGGCACGGAGAGAAGAGGATACATTGGGAGTTTTTTTTTTTTGCAGAGTTTTATATAGCGCGAACTTGACCCGAATCAAGTATCGGAGCGCTTTACATAGCACCAGTTACGTTACATGAGTACACACATTCATTTTGTTAGGCACGGGGAGATTAAGTGATTTGCCCAGAAACGCAGGATGTTCAGCGTCATTGCCAAGACTCAAACCCAGTTCCCCAGATTCGAGGTCGGCCACCCTAGCCGTTAGGCCAACTTCTCTCCCCAAGTTAAAGCCGATAAGGAGAACTGTTGTATTTTCACACCAGAGAAGGCTTGGGAATCAAGGTTATCTTGTTGCTGTTCGGGAACATCGCCGTTCTGTGGGAAACTACTTATGAGATTGGGTGGCGTGGTCCGAAAGGAATCCTGGGAAGATACCTGTACTATTGGAACGTTGCAAGTAGGGAAAGCGCCCCACTTCATCTCTGCCTTTGGAGAGAAAGCATCTCAGAACGTGCTGTCGCCACACCAGTGGCCCCATGCTGCCTAACCACTGGTGTGGAGAGATTTCTAATGAAGACCCAACATGCGGATGCCTTTTTTCTAATCTGCCCCGAACAATGCTTAAATAGGGATGTCATGCTAGCGTCAGTGTAGGGATAGTTTAATGCTTTATTTTAAAGGGAAATTTGGACTCATGCATTTCAATTTTCTGTATCCTATTTCTTGAGTTAATTGTCTTAGGCATGTTGCACCGACTCAACTTTGTCTGCAGCTTTAGCTTTATGTCGATTCCTATGTATTCCTACACCCTTGTCTTGAGGGGTCTTTATGTCCAATAATTTGTGGCTTTGTAATAAATTAACTAACCTTAATTAGTGGTGTGTGGTTACTACGTGTCTAGAGAAACTGCGTTTGAATGATTGCCATTGCTAATGATTTCTCTCCCCTCCACGCTTTCATTCTGAGACATCGACTTGTGATTCTAGAACAGATCTAGAACGCACAGGCGCGACCCTTTCAGAAGCAAGAAAATTCGAGTAACTATGAAGCCAAATGTTAAGCAATGGATGAGCTCCAAGTCTTTTTTTTAAGTAACAAAAGATCTCGCAAGTGACGACTCGTGCACTATCTCAGGCAAGACCTAAAAAGAGGAGACTGAGGGCAGCATCATCAGCTGTTCTGTAGGGAGATTGTTTTCTATAATTAAATTAACATATCCACTGCCCAAAACGTTATATTGAAATCCCCATAAAATTACTACATACGGCGACAGTGATATGCACTTGGATTATGAGAATTGTGTAAAGTAGACAAACGCTCTTTTCAGCCGAGGCCTTACTCAAATAAATTTTTAGATTTTGTATCTCAGGTCTGGATTTTTTCTCTTTGCCTAATCTTTTGTTTGAAAATAATATTGTGGTGTCACATTTACCATGAACCTCACATTTTTTGGTTCAGCCTGTTAACCTGTTCTTTTGAATCACGAGGACAGACACTTATTGAACAAAAATATGAAGACTGCAAGGTAGAAGAACAGTACTGGCAAACCCAATTAGTCTGGCCTGAACGACAGCCATTTGGACGTTTTTGTTGTTGTCTTTCCATGGATTTTGCACAACTTTATTTTTGGGGAACTATTTTGCGTGCAAGTATGTTGCTTGTGGAAGGACAGAACGAGACATTGGCATGCCCATTCTGGGCTGACCTCACCTCTAAATTTAAAAAGAAAATATTTCCTGTGGCCTAGTGGGCTTTCTGCCCCCCGCAGAGGGCAGATAAGGGGCTATTGCCCCAATATGCCTCCATGGAGGGGCAAAAAGACTGTGGTAATTGTTTTTTGGGGTGGGCCCATTCTGGGCAGCCCCCACCGCTACATCATAAAAATAAATTTCCTTTAGCCTAGTGGGTTTTCTGCCCCCCAGGGGGCAGATCAGGGGCTACTGCCCCCATCTACAGCTGGGGAGAGCAAAAAGACTGCTGCATTTTTGGGGGAGGGGGGCATTGGCCTGCCCTTCTTGGGCAGCCCCCACCCCTATATAAAAAAATCCCTGGTTTCTAATGGGTTACTGCCCCCATCTGGCCCGGGGGGGGGGCAGAAAGACTGAAATTTCACTGGGGGTTGGGCCATTGTCATGCCCTTTTTGGGGAGCCCCCAACTGCCCCTGTCTGCCCCCTGGGCGCAGAAAGAATGACATTTCTCTGGAGGGGTGGGAGCATTGCCATGCCCTTTTTGGGCAGCCCACACCCCAACATCAATAAAAAAATATCCCCGGTTTCTAGTGGGCTTTGGGGCAGAAAGCCTGTCATTTCACTGGAGGTGGGGGCATTTTCATTCCCGTTGTGGGGAGCCCCCACCCCAACATCAATAAAAAACAAACATTTGCAATGCAATAGGTCTTGCATTTATGCAAGTTTGAGCTATTGACCTTACAAATGACAATGCCTTTTATTTGTTTTCGTTTTAAAAATTTAAATGAAAGGCATTGTCTTTAAGACAGTCCTGTCAGTGGCTTTTGTGGTGCATGGGGAAAAAGCTTCTGAGGGCACGCACTATTTAATAAACCACAAAACAACCAATTATTAAGAAATCTTGGCTGACGATCGTCCTCAAAGTTCTCCGACGGCCCTACACTCATAGTGGCCCTGCTCCAAGAAGTTGCAATGTTTCCATAGATATTCACTGAAGTTGCAACTTTGCTCTCATCTGTCGATGAGGAGTTCACATATGTATAAGAGTTCAATGTACACAGATATTGAGAACACTTGCAAGTCACAATCCCCTTTACACACAGTCAGTGATTGCATGAAACGGACCATCCTTTCTCATACAGAACGTGCACAACCACAGAGAAAGACGCCACTAAGGTTAGCTCACAATCGTGCAGCTATGACCAACCCACACCCACAACAGCAAATCTTTACACAAATGCAATAACTCTACAATGATCAGAAACAAGCTAAAACCAGGCAAACCAAATCATTATTGTATTGTATTGTGCATTCTATCCAGTTTCTATATTGCCTGCCCATGACATTAGCAAGATTTCAGGCAATACGAGGTTTATTAGCGAAGGTGCAGACGTTGGAATCAAGATGCCCAGGCTATATCTAGACTTGTCACTTTACCAACCCTGTGATCCTTGGAAAAAGTTACATAGGCTCCTAGTTCCTAGATTCTCATGTTAAAAATGGAGCAGCACAGAAATGAGTATTTTCTAGATATATGTTGAACACTAAAATTAATATGTTCTCAATCACAATAATGCTTCTAGTTAATGTGAACTGGCCAATTTAGTCCAAAATATAAGCCAAAATCCCTCAGAAAATCAGTTCTCTAAGTACACTCAACTATAAACACTTCTGTATTGGCAGGGAAAGTTCAGTATTCAGTAGCAAATATGACTCAATTTGTCATTCAAATAAATGCACATCAACAAAGACAACACAAGACAATCCAGGGTTGTACGTTCAAAAGCGGCCCCAATACTGGTCGAGACAAACCACAACCATCTGTGTGAATTATCGAGGAGATAAGCAAAATCCATGTACACAGATTCAGCAGAACACAAGCACAGATGTCCACGCACAGCCAATGGGCACACCCTAAACTTTCAGTCGATGGTTTCAGATTAAAAGGCTTTTATTAATCCTGCTGCTGTTCTGTTCCTTTACAACCGTTAAGTGCTGCTCCGTGGTGCTCCGTGGTGCTATGGAGGGAGGGAGAGCACAGACTGGCGCTTCAGCAGCACATCACTGCTCAGAGTGGGGCAGCAAACAGTTAGCGCCAGGGTTTGGTAACATTGTGACTTCTTGCATCCTCTTTTTTCTAAACATATTATCATTCTTGAATAATTCGGGTACGTTTTCTTCTTTGCACAACATAGGAAAAGTCCCCTACTCAAACAAGCTGAAAATCCAGGGAGACAAAAATGTTCAATTGCACAAAAACAGTTCTGTGAAAAATAAAACAAATGAACAAGCTTCTGTGTCGCAATACAGCTGCAGGTATTTTTATTTTATTTATTTTGAAAGTTTTATATAGCGCGAACAAGATCTTTGCAGATATCAGAGCGCTTTACAAGGGCATGGGGGTAAAAAATACAAAGTAATAAAGCGTATATACAGAGTAATATATGAGGTAGTTAGGTACAAGGTGCTAGTTACATAGGTGGGATAAAGGACATGAGGTAGGTAACAGGTGAGGTAGTGTCGGTACACAGTGTATAGACAGACAATTGCGTCAATAGTATAAAGTGCAATAATAAGGAGCATATACTTGCTTAAGCGTGTTTAGAATATTTAGAGTTTAAAGGAGGGTACAGTTGAGGTAGGTGTGAGCAGGGTGTATAGTCCCACAGGTGCGAGAGTAGTAAGGAACGTTGAGATGGAGAGGGTAAAGTGTGCAAAGTCAACCAGGTGCGTCAATAATATAACAATATACATAATCAACCAGGTACATCAAACATTATAACAAAATACAAAGAGTGAGCGTATACAGTTAAGTAATTCGAAAACACGGGTGGCACAGTAGACCAGGGTCGGGAAGGACTTGCAAGGCAGATTCATGAGTGATACGGAGCAATAGATCATGTGTATTTGGCCATGAGGATCGCTTTGACTTCCCTCTTAAAGATTGTTTCGGAGGAGATGAGCCTTGTTTCCGGAGGGAGTGAGTTCCAGATCCTGGGTGCCATTCCTGAAAAGGAGCGTTTATAAGTTTTTTCCTTCCGAAATCTTCGAGGTTTCAGCAAAAGATTGTTTTGAGGTATCAAATCGTTCTGTTCGCAGCCTCACGTTTGTACATTCTGAGAATGAAAGCAACTCTTGCAATGGCTCAAAACTAGAAACAACTTCTATAGCGCTTGTTGCCGGAGCTTTGCAGACCTGTAAATAACAGGGATGGGTACTGTTCAGTTCAGTTGCAATCATTTAGGGCTATGAGAGGGCAAGTCAAGACCGAACCTCTGCCGCACAGGGGCCAAACAGATCTGAGCGGCTCGCGAGCCACTCTTTAGCCCTCATGCTATGAGCAGGTGCGCACTTGCGTGTGCATGCACCAGTTCCACATCAGCATAATGTAGGCAACAGCTAAGTACTCAACACACTGTAAACACGCTTTCCAGACACGACGCATTTAAATGTGTTTTGTAATGGGTAGGTTTTGTTCATATAAGTACGTCAACCTAGTTCTACCATCATCTTGATAAATATTTAAACGGCTTTCAACTTTGGTGAGCAGTTCTTCTGAAAGCGGATATAACACGGAGACCAAGAAACACCATTAGCTCACCTAGGACACTGCAGCAATGATACCTTGCAGAAGATGTTTTTCCGGTCCTCGGTAAGGTGAGACTAGGAGTCGTACACGCCGCTCCATGGTCCAACGAGTGGTGCGCCATGTGGTTTCAATTATCGAGCCCGTGTCTGGGCACGATAATAGAAACCACATGGCGGCAGTGCGGGCAACTGCCACCAATAGGCCATGGGCGGAGCAATGTGCCAGCGTTGGGCCAATTGCGTGCTGTCTTTGTTAAAAAGACGCATGCAAAGGCCAATAGCGGGGGCAAAAGAAAAAGCACATACACGAGCGTGTGAGAGCAGATTTCAAAAGCACTGCACCGCTAGGCCCGAGACCTAAAAATCCCTGGCTTCTAGTAGGCTTTCTGCCCCCCAGGGGGCAGATTGTGGGCTACTGCCCCCGTCTACCCCCTGGGGGAGCAGACAGGTTGACATTTCTCTGAGAGGGGATAGGGCCTTTTTGGGCAGCCCCCACACCATCAATAAAATTAAAAAATCCCGGGGGTGGGGGGCAGAAAGACTGCTATGCCCCCCAAAAAATGGGGGGAGCAAAGGTTTTTGCCTAAGGGTCCGCTCCCCCCTCACTGGGGCTAGTGGGTGGATCCCTGCTTGGGGATCGCCCTCCTGGGGTGATACCCTTTCCCAACGATACCTCTCCAATCTGTTTCGGTGCTCGGGGCTGAGAAATCCCCACAAGCACCAAAACTGAGAAATTGAAACTAAGTTTCAGTTTTGTTTTCGTTGCAATGACGATCGTGCGAGATCGTCATTGCAACAATATTCTAAAATAAGTCTGGGGAGGTTGGGGAAGCTCTTTCCCACCTCCCCAGGCGAAAAAAGGGAAATACCTCTGCTGTCTGCAGCAGAAGGATTTTCTGAGCATATGCTCATGACGGAACCATGCACAGTTTAACTTGTGCTCATGACGGAGCCATTCCGTCATGAGCATGGAAAGGGTTAAAAAGAAAATCAGCACTTCAACAATGAGCCGTGGAAGAACAAAGTAATGAGTCCATGCTCCTGGAGAGGGACGAACACAAGAGGAGGAAGGAGAGACTAATGAAGCTTATGAATGGTAACCAACTGGAGGACTCGTAGCCCACTAAGCTAACCACATGACTCAAAACAGACAGAGCATGAGACCTAAAAAGAAGAGGGTTACCACTTTAGCAAAGCAAAATGCCTAGCTGCATCTAAACTGGCTTTATGGGAAAGAGGACAATCTACACTAAAGCAACGACAAGGAGGTAGTGCAGCAGGATAAGTTAAATTAACTATACTCAACAGAATTAGTTATCAACCTCACCCGGAAATTGACAACTGTATGAAGGTAAGTATTTTGGCTACTTATTCCCCAAAATCCACAAACAGCCTGATATTGGTGCAATTTTATGCTTATACAGTACACTGACAAATCCGCCACTACAGATTTGGATTTTAAAATGGACACGTTTTCGAGTGGCAAACTGCAACAGTATATGAAAATGTACGAGTTCCTGTGATTGAGGAATTTCCCAAATATGCTAATGTAGTTTATTACCTTGGAAATGCATAAAGAGTGATCCCACCTAAAAGGTAGGGAACACACCCAATATTATTGAGGATGTAACAGAAGGAGTTTCTCAAAGGACAAAACTATTTTTTCAGTGAAGTGAAGAAATGTCTGTATGTTGATCCAAGTTTCGTCATCGTCTTCACATGCTGATTCCCACCTGATGGAAAATCTCCATGCATAATTATTACACAGTGGAGTACTTCAGAAAATATATGACTGACCGATTTCCTGAAGTACTCATGGGATTTTATCACGAATCCATACAGAAACTGTTTGAAACGCATATTAATGTATGTTTTTCTCCGATAGGATTCTCGATGGAAGGCGGGCAGCCATGAGGAATGTACTGCTCAGCGCCAGGATACCCTCGGGTGACAGTTGCGCTTAACAAGCATTAAAATACATACATACATACTTCAGTCCCATCATCCACTTCTACCATTATTAAATTTAGACTTCAGAGTATAGATGTGTGTTTGAGAGCAGTATGGAGCGTCCATGGCTACACTTATCTACATGGATTTTGACAGTGCAGCTAAGCTAGTGCCTGACCTCAAATGATGACCAAAAAAGAGCTTTCAAAGTATTACTGAGAAACGGAATAAGGCTCCATCTGTATGTTTGTTGGTTACACTGACTACAAGATTACGCCTAGGCGGATTTTGGAGAGTTCTGCTATGTGGAACTCCGCAATGTGACCCAAAAATTCCACGGCGTGGAGTTGCGCAAGTGGGGGAGTGCGTTAGGTCGTGGAGCTCATGCTGATTTTTAGCGCCGGGTGTTTGTCCTGTGCTGGAAAATCAGCGCAAATGGCACTATGCACAGCGCAAGAGGGCGCTACTTCTTTCTGCCACTCGTGCAGATGTTCTACTCGAGCAGCAGCTTCCGCAACACAAACGGAAGATTTCCCAATGTGACTAGTAGCAGCAATCCTCGACAGCCCGGGATGTGGTCTGGAGTAAGATTTTCCTTGCTCACTAACTTAATGTTGGAGAGCGAGGAAAAATACCTATGCTCTGCCACTTTTTCAGAACTCCTCCTGCTACGCGGAGCGGGAAAATCTCTGCATACTGAGTGTAGCTGAATTTCACAGCCAGGTCTATACTAGATATGATTGGGCAGAATTTGTGTTTGCTTCCACTGAAAAGGCTGCTTGTATTACCCGCCATTCAAGCTTCAAAAACCTGCATGTGAGACAATAGCCATTTCAGTGCCTATTATTTGTCCCTTGCAATGAGCAAGGCAGAAATGAAAGATGTGTCAACAAAAACAGCTCATCTATGAAAACAAAATACACTTCTGCGGTCGCAAGCTAGCTGTTGTCAGAATTTCTAACTGACAGCCAGCCTACCACTAGTGAGTGCCACATACCAGCAACATGGATACCAGAATCCTTAAAGAGAATCATTCTATGAAAACACAGACAAAACGTAATTGACAAACGTCAACTGTGTATCCTTTTATACATGATGGAAGTCAATGCCATGTGGTATAATACATGCATAAATACCACAGCCATGCTCAAGCCTTGGACAAAAGTTATATTAAGGTCAACAACGCACTCTTCGGGGTGACTAAAGGTGCACAGGTTTCTTTTTAATGCTACCATTATCCTCTTCCATGCTCATGACGAGCTGAGCTCGTCATGAGGCACGGTGCTCCGGTGCTCATGACGAGCTCAGCTCGTCATGAGCTGTGGAACGCTCGCATGCGGGGATTATTCCCCTGCTGTGCTGAGCGTTCCACGGAAACGGGTGTTGTCATGACGAGCTGAGCCCGTCATGAGCACACAAGCACTGTGCCTCATGACGAGCTGAGCTCGTCATGAGCACAGGGGCGCTGCGCGAGCCCCCCGCACCCCAGCCCAGCAGGGGAATTACCCCCGCACGGAAGGGTTAAGATCCTTCAAAGAAAAACAATGGAAATCCTAGACCAAAAACCTACAACCAATTGAAACTCATGTAGCATAGTTCACTCACAGATTCATTGATGTGTTATTCTAATAATCAAAAAACACTTTCTGGGCATTTTTTTGCAATTACATTTTACCTGTGCCAGCAAACAAAGGCATATCAACATAGTAATAAAACAAAATAGAGACTCAGAAAAACATTAAATAGATAAGTAAATAGATTTGTGTTGTATGATGTTATTAGAGAAACCACCACTGACCCGAGTTTTTAGGAAAGATTGAAGATGCAAGCTACTAACATGCTTGATCTAAGAAGGCAGCCATTTTAGCGAACAAAGGAATATTAAGTCAAGAGAGCAAATCGAAGTTTGGTTAGTGTTAGTAAAGGTCCACTGCCAAGAATCGAAAATGGGTTATCAACAGGATAGTTAGTGGCAGGAGAAGGGGTCTGCCACACACGTAAGAGTCCACTTACTGACACTGCTACAGACTGCCATGCAGTAGTCTTCAGAGTCAAAGTTGTTTCGGTTGCCGCCACAGCCGCCGTAAAAGAACTGTGCACATTTTCCTTCGGTGACGTCAAAGTACCAGCGGGAGATCATTGCCCGGCAGGGACCAGTCTCAGCTTGTTCAGAACACACCTCTAGTCGTAAGAGATGTGGAGGAACTATATTTAGCAAGGAGATAGTAGCATTGTCTTGCTTTTTATTTACAATCATAGTTTTTTTAGAGAGGCATCGATTGATGAGTCCAGCAGGGCTCTCTGCACAACCACACAAAGGATCATTGAACTTTCTGATGTTTCAGAAGCAATTTTCTGACCACCTTGAAATAGGTAACCTCAGTTATATGCAAGTGTTCAACAATTCCATTTGTCGTGATTTGTGTCAGATCAATCATTTGCCTTGCAGTTAAGGCCATCCATTAATGGACAAAGACATACAAACACTTTAAATGTTCTACAGTTAAAACATTTGTCAAGAAACATTTATGAAGCACTAGTGGTGAAGGATTTTGCAATACAATAATAATGTGAAGGCAGTTAGAATGATCAAATAAAGGACTGACAACATGAAGATAAAAAATGTTCAATCATTACAGGACACATTTTTAATTAAAAGATGCACCGTTAGCTAGATTAAACAATTATTGAACTGGAAATGTTCCAAACAGCAAAATAAATATGCTTTATTAGTATAGGCTACAGTATTTGTTGATTATGAGCATATCATATAAAACCTCAATGATGCCTCCACTCCCCAAATAATTTCAATATCTACAGGCATGCGTTTAATATTGCAGATATACCCTCTTCTGAATGGATTTGGACAGGTCACACTCTTGCTCCTCAAAAAATCAAGGCCGTTCTGGAAAAAAAAGTGCTGGATATGAGGCGTCCGGAAATAAAAGGATCCATTACTTAATGTTTCCATGCAACAACATCCAAGAATTCCCAAGGAGCAATCCCCAAAGGCTATGCAGTGTCCTCATTAGTGGCTTAATTACTGGAACCCCACAACTTTGGAATTAAGAGTACATGTTCATTTGAGAAGCAATGCGTGGGGGTGCTGAACCACCTTTCCTGCATAGGCCACAGCTTACAGCTGACCAGACCACAAGGTCAATCTCCCATAAACTTGTAAACATCCACCAACTCAATTACAGGAGGTATAGGGGAAGGTCTTCATACACTCAAGGCTCGACTGAAGGACCACCCTTCCAATCAGACTCAAAATGTGCATTATAACAGCCTTATGGAAGATAAAAGTGAAACCAAGTATATATGCATTATCAGAAGGTTTTGAACAAACCAAAGTATTTATGCCAGTTTATCCACATTATCACCCCCACAGATATGTTTAGAAGTTAGCCCAATTTAGCTTTGGAGATTCTAATTTAGAATAAGGCTCAATAAGTGCTCATTGATATTCCAATCCCCTCTCTATCCTCTTTTGTTATGTTAATCGGACTTCTATACCGCGCAGCTGCCCCAGCAAAGGAGCGTCCCGGCGCTGTGATCAAAAGAGAACCAGCTGTCAGAGAGAGTAGACGGTAGCTGACAAAAGTTGCAGAGCAGTAACAGAACCTAGATTCTGGGGGAAAAAAGGTAGGTCTTGATCGACCTCCTGAAAAAGATAAGGTCATTCAGGGCACGGATGTGGCTGGGTTGTGAGTTCCAGAGTTTCGCCGCTAAATAGCGGAAGGACCGCCCTCCTATTCTACAGCGTTTGAAGCGGGGCACCGCAACCAAGCCTTGTCCTTTGGATCTCAAAGAGTGGGAAGGGACATAAGGGGTCAGGAGGGTCTCAAGGATTTTAGGGGTGCCCTGCTTAAGAATTTTAAAGGACAGGCATAGCGTCTTATACTGAATCCTTTGAATCATTGGGAGCCAGTGAAGTTTCCGAATGGTCTCCCTCGCAGAGCAGAACCTAGGTAGGCCTACCAAGGCCCTGGCCGCAGCATTCTGTATACGCTGCAACCGGGTGACTTCCACTAGGTTAGACCCCAGCAGGAGGGAGCTGGCATAGTCCAGCCGGGACATTATGGTGGCCTGAATTATAAGCTGCCTAGTGGACGCATTGAAGAATTTCAAGATTGGTCGAAGACCCCGCAAAATGTCAAAACAAGTTGCTGCCACTTTTTTAGTGTGGCTGGAGAAACTGAGGGAGGGGTCAAACCAGACTCCCAGATTTTTCACCTCAGTCACCGGTATGGGTGTCAGACCAAACACCGAAGGCCACCACTGTTCTCCCCACAGTTGGCTGTTCTTGCCAACGATCATGGCCTCCGTTTTGTTGGCATTCAGCTGGAGATAATTAGCTGACATCCAACCTGCCACAGTCGCCAAACCATCCCTGAACCTTAAGGCCTCATGGTCTGAGTCCCCAGAGTGCAACCGCCAACTGCGTGTCATCAGTGTATGAGACCATAGTCAGGCCCCACTGCTTGGCAACAGCAGCTAACGGCTGCACATAAAGATTGAAGAGCGTGGGGCTCAGCGCCGACCCCTGAGGCACTCCCTGCTCAACAGGATAATCCTGGGACTGGAAGGGAGTTGTAGCTACCCGGAACGATCTTCCTGCCAGGAACGATCTAAACCATTCAAGGGCCAAACCAGAGATCCCGGCCTCCTCCAAGCGATAAAGCAAGACCACGTGTGAAACCATGTCAAAGGTTGCACTAAGATCTAGAAGAACCAGTGCCGCTGTTTGACCGGAGTCAAGCACGGATCGCAGATGTTCGGTCATGGCAAGGAGGGTGGTTTCGGTACTGTGGCCTGCCCGGAACCCGTTCTGGGAGGCATCCAGAGAGTTGTTAGTCTGGAGATGTTTAGTGAGTATGCTGTTGACGTGAGCTTCAGCCACCTTAACAGCCCAGGGGAGCAGAGAGATAGGCCGGTAGTTCTCCAGATTACTCGGCTCCAGTGAAGGCTTCTTCAGGATCGGGGTTACAAAGGCTTGTTTCCATTTGGTTGGGACTATGGCAAAGGTGAATGAGGCATTAATAAGTTGGCGCAAGGGGGGAGGCACAGCGAGGCAGAGACTCTGAATTGTGCGGGCCTGAGCGGATCGGCGGGGGAGCCCGATTTAACACCGTTTTAATACCGTTTGTTGCTTCAGGCAATAAGGAAACATGGGGTAGCATCCAGCATTTAACTGCTTTATTCCTCAAGTGAACCAAGTGGCTTTCAAACATCATCTCTTGGGATTCAAAGAGAAACACTGGGGTGACTATTTCTCACTTTGCTCGAAGACTAACATTTTTCAGTAGGGTACCTCCCGTAGCGTTAGCGCTCTAAATTCTAACGTTTGGTGGTTCTGCATATATGGAAGATTTACTATTGAAGCTGCGGGCATACTTTTATATTTTTCTACCATAAGAAAGAATTCTAATATCTCTTTGCACTGTCAAGCAAAGGTTAGTATACCTTTATCCAGTCTTTCCACTACTTACCAAGTGATTCATAACACAAGGTGCATTTATTGACCCTAATACAGGAGTGAAGAATTTTGATTCAGACCCTTGACCGTGTTACTGAAAGTAGCGACATTTTTGTAGAATGTGCAATATGAACAATTGCTTCTTCCCAAGAAGTTAATCAAATTTCATGAAGGCCTCAGTCAGCAGATGCATGCGTTTGAGATTTTTAAAGGGAACTGGATACATCTATTAATATATTCTATTTTCCGCATTCATTGGCATTCCAATTTCCTTCTTGAGGAAGACATGGCCACTCACAATATAACATGCTAACCGTTCCAAGAAATCATTGTCTTTGTCAGCATTTCAGAGCTTCCTGAACATCTGCACATTTGAAAAGAAGAAGTTAAAGTGCTTCAATGATGCCAGCGGAAACACGCATGTAAAACAGCAGTCGTGACTGAAGCAGTCTCTGTACTGGTATCAGAGATCACAATATTGAAATGAAAATGTAAGCCAGCAATGACCGAGCGAGTCCTGTGACGATGGGGTGGCATCTACACCCCTAGCTACAGGTCATTGTTTGACTGGGAGGGTGGGGCAGCCACAGGGAGCGGGAGGGTGGGGCAGCCACAGGGAGCAGGCAGGAGGGTGGGACAGCCACAGGGAGCGGGCAGGAGGGTGGGGCAGCCACAGAGAGCGGGCGGAAGGGTGGGGCAGCCACAGAGAGCGGGCGGAAGGGTGGGGCAGCCACAGGGAGCGGGCGGGAGGGTGGGGCAGCCACAGGGAGCGGGTGGGAGGGTGGGGCAGCCACAGGGAGCGGGTGGGAGGGTGGGGCAGCCACAGGGAGCGGGCGGGAGGGTGGGGCAGCCACAGGGAGCGGGCGGGAGGGTGGGGCAGCCACAGGGAGCGGGCGGGAGGGTGGGGCAGCCACAGGGAGCGTGCGGGAGGGTGGGGCAGCCACAGGGAGCGTGCGAGAGGGTGGGGCAGCCACAGGGAGCGTGCGAGAGGGTGGGGCAGCCACAGGGAGCGGGCAGGAGGGTAGGCAGCCACAGGGAGCGGGTGGGAGGGTGGGGCAGCCACAGGGAGCGGGTGGGACAGCCACAGGGAGTGGGAGGGAGGGGCAGCGAGTGGGAGGGAGGGTGAGGCAGCCACAGGGAGCGGGAGGGAAGGTGGGAAAGCCTCTCTACCTCAATATTACACTTCATAATGGAGTCAATGGTACCGGTCGTACTGATTTTCAACAAAGTAGCAACTATTAGGATAAATCATTCATTAGGTAACTATTTTTGAGCATAAAGATAATTTACATTTTGCTCAACTACTAGGGTACTTCATTATTTATTGTAAATGCTAAACTAATGCAGTCTGTGTTGTGATTAGATGTGTTCTATGCAGACATCACAACTCGATCTGAACTTGTCGGAGTCTCCCTCAGACTGCAGATGCAGGTTTTGACTGCAATCTTTTCCTCATATGAATATATTTAAAACTACCTTGAAAATACAAATCGGTGCCTATTCTTCACTAATTAATCTGACATAGATGACACTTGACATTTACTGACAGCCGCAGATCTGCATAGTTGGCCAACAAAGACATCTTCACAGACTTTACCATACTCATATGTTTAAGTAGATCAGAGTTAGGAAACTAAATGCTATTTGGTTACAGAAAGAGAAATGTCATCCATTGCACTGCTCGCACAGCGAGTTTAGGGCCATTAACTACCACAGTGTAATCAACCATTGAAGAAGCAACTTAAGATGATGCTAAAAGACATGACTTTTTTAAAATGTTCATGTCCCCTCAGACAGGAGACCTTTATTCTCTCCAATCGTGATATGTTTCTCTGCTGGAAGGCTACGCAATGCGATTTTGCCTGTGGACTGCCATTTAAGTGTAGGTGAAAGACAGTGTCACCTTCTTTCACTTGTGTCCCAATGGTCATTTTTACATTAGGTTTAAGGAAGAGAATGCTGAAGTGGAGATTTATGGTGTTCTTTTCTCATAGTCGAGACATGGATTGCATGTGATCCAGCTCACCAGTAGGAATATATAAAATTATATATTTACCTATGGCCAATTTTCTTTTTTCAAAATATTGGTGGACTGTTTTCAAGTATGAATTATGTCTGAATTCCATTCTCTTGTTTAAAAATCACAAAATAATTCAACTTTAAAGTTATAAATCCAAGAGAATGTTGCTGCAATCTCAAGTAAATAAAAATAATTAAAAAAAAAAAATTGCTCACACTCCACCATTGAATTTGGCTGTGCTTTTACCCAAGTTTGCCTGTACGGCTATGCTAGTAAAATATTTTGCTGTTTGGAACATTTGTTTAGTGAGGAAGTTTACATTTGCACTGCAGAAAGTCTCTTACAGAAAAGAATATTCTTAAACAAAGTAAACCCTCATACCTCTTACAACCTCTTCAACTGATTCTGTGGTTGTTGTAGTAGTGGTGGCAATGCTTGTGGTTCTTTCTGTGGCTTCTTCATATTGATCATCTGCCTCTTCATCAACCTCATCATCTTCTTCATCGTCTACTTCTTCATCTGCAACCTCTTCTTCTTCTGGCTGTTCTTCTACTACTTTGTCATCACTGAAATTAAGAGCAATTGCTTTCGCTGTTACAAGGAAAATATTCAAAGTAAACGCAATGAACACGTAGTAGCAAAATACACTGATTAAAAGTACATAATCGAATGCTTGATGCGTAAAAATCCCACACACAAATATTTTCAGCATTTCCACTCACCAGTTACATCGGAAGTCTTTATTAACCCTTTCTATAAACATTTTACTATTAAACCATGAGTCAGTAAGAGGAAGCACATTTGAGCAGATATATTGCCCACCCTCATACAGTAACTATAGTAGAACTTTCTTTTATTTTCAAATCTGTTTATTGAATATACTTTGAACAGGGAAAGTCAAAAAGGAAAAGATATAAAACAAAAAACATGCCAAATAACAGGATACACAGATGAAGCATGTATTAAACTGATTACAATATAAACCAAAGCAGGGTATGGGAGCAATACAAGAAAAGGGGGAAGATAATGCGCTGTTTCCCTGGCGTAGGTTACTGTTTTTGAAGGGAAGGCCTCCATTCAATAAAGCATCAATGCATAGGAGTCATGTGGGCCCACCTCTAATGGAGAAACAAAGTGAATAAGGTTTATGTATATCTATGTAGTACTTTGTACATGTATTCACCACTACGTATTATTGTTAGCAGGTTTTGGGAATAGTGGATGTATATCTCAAGCGGCAAACAGGGAAGGGGTAGACCAACCCCAGGTAAAGGGGACAGGAAGGGGAGGATGCATACAGGATATCATAGCGGAGGAGGGTTAAGGCTATCATACAGGGGGGAGGAAAGACATTGTCTACAGTAGTAGGGGAAGCCGGTTGTAGACCTCTAGAATAGGACGCAAGAGGGTTGTCAAAGAGCTGTAAAGGGAGCAACCCGGAGTGCTCCATCTGGGAGTAATGCTGAATTAGTGGCAGTCAGGTGCGAGTGAATTTGGTGTCTGTGTGGTTAATACGGGTGGTAAGTAGCTAGAGGGACAAGACGTGCCATAAGCGGAGAAACCATGTGGCAATAGGTGGAGGGTTAGGCTTCTTCCAGTATAGAGCTATGGACTGCTGTGCTGCTCCTAGCATCTGCGATATTAAACGCCAATCAGAGTGAGTCATAGCTCCCAATGTTGAAGGTCTAATACCTAAGTAGAATTTTTTTTATCTACAAGCACCTGAACCCAAGTAGAATGAAGCTGGTGTAATGCTGAATAAAAGTGATAAATAAAATGAACAACTTCTCTAGTTAATAATAATTTGCTCCCGTAGTTTTATAAGATCTTAGCAGCAGTCCAAACAAAGAAACCAAGGTAATCCGAAAAAGACTTAAAACTGACCATGGGAGGCTTCAGATGAAGTTGCTTGTGTCTATCCCTAACACAAACACAAACTGGTACAGCGCTTCGAGTGAACTCTGCTTAGGCCTCAGACTACAAAATATTGCATGCAGCAGCCAAACTGCAAGTAACAGATCTTCACAGTGCCACTGAAATTGAGAGATCCCACATCTTAATGGCAAATTACCAAGAAGAAAGCCAATTTGTGTAAAGACAGTAATTAGAAAGAGGGTCATTAATTCTCCTTCATCGGTGTACAGGTGTAAGAGCTTTTCTCAGCAACACAACGCACAGCAATTTCAATCTCGTTTAGGATAATGTTCACACTCTTTGCTCAGATTAAATTCAGGTACCTCTAACACGACAGAAAAAAGCATAGTAGCACAGTGTGTTCTGCTTAGACTAACTAGAGTGAATATACCACTTATCAATGCTGTGAGGCACCAGAAATGCTGGAGGTATTAAGATAGTAAAAAGTTGGGATGGAACGTTTAGAAATCCAGAAACACAATATCTAAACCAAGACTGCAGCAGAGCTTAATACCAGTATTCAAATGCCGAACTACGCTTTGATTAGTCTTATGTGTTACGATTTGACTGGAAGTGACAAACAGTAACCAGAATCAACAGGGCCTCTTTCAGCCTCTTACATAGGGCTTGAGCCCCTAGCGAATATAAAGATACTAAAACAATTGTTCTACACGTAGTGCTTATCAAGACACCAATTCTCTAGAAATCAAAACCCTACTGGGAAGTTTGGTAAGTGCTTAGATCTATCTTAAGATGAAAGTGCTAGATTTGTTTTGCTTCACAGTTGTTATTGTGGAAATCAGTAGGGCTTGTGCAGATAGTACCATCATTAAGGCTAGCAGAGATCGGATACTATCTAAATCCAACATTCCTAAAATGTGGATGACTATTGACAACTTTGATAAGAAAGAAAGCTAGAAATTTCAGATCTCAACTATCAAATAAATACCAAGGCCAATTACTAATCCAAAGAGAGATCTATGTACTGTAGGTCTACATGAAGGTGTAGGTTGGAATTCACAGAACGCAAAACAAATCTTGGTCACTCCTCTATGTATACTCTTATTCCCTTGTAATAACTTCTATATTGGAAAAGATGTGGATAATCTCCCCAAGTACAGCTATAATTTGCATTTGCAAATTTTTACTTTACACATTCTTTAGCGCAGAAAAAACACTCCTTAAACCAGCCACAGATTTGTGGATTTCTTGCCCAATTTACAAACTTTGTTGGCCATTTTTAAATTACCAAAGTTACATTCATCAATAGAAACTGAAACGCCATGAGGAATTTTTGTAAGAACTTACAATTACAACATTTTGTGTGTGCTACACAGATTGAATGGCCACATCTCCCTATTCCCTGAGAACGCAAATGTTCCCACTCCAACCCTAAACTTACCATAGGTAAAAGCAAACGAAATGGCAGATTTCTTTGATATCAAGTGTGAATTAAGCTCAGGAATTCTTCAGGCACCTGCTCTTCTAAATCAGGAACTGATGAGTTTGGCATCAAATACAAACGTTTCTGATAGAATTCTCAATTCACACAAAATAGTTTTTTTCAGCTCTTATACACGCATCATTCAGAAACGATCTAGACTTAAAATAGAAAGTTTTAAATATTGGAGAGTAGTGGATAGCACATCTATCCCATCGTTAACAACACAGAAAGATTTCCTTCACCCACTGAAGTCAGAGAATTAAACTTATGAATAACTGGATTTCAAAAGTATTTATGAATCATACAGAATATGGCACCATCAGTCATGCTATCTCAATATAAATCAAAGGTTCTAGGTCTAGAATTCATTCGGAAAGGAAACACTATATGAACTTATTAGAAGAAGATCTTCAGGAAACAATACCTATAGTGTGCTAAAAAGTCACAACAACTGAACTAAGTTTCTCAACTAGAGCTTGCACCGTGTCATACGCCTTTTACTATCAGCAAAGATTAATTTTTCATGCATAGACTGAACTAATTCACTGCATCATTATTGATAGTTTTCCAAATAGATGATCACTGTATGGAGAGTACATAATTGAAGAATCCCAATTGCATGAATGTATGCTTCCAATGATTTATTCATCGCAAACAACATTTTCCTAGGAAACTGAATGCATCCTCCGTTAATGGATGTCCAATTTTATGAGGTTTTGTGAACACACAGGCCTTTTGACAAATCTTGATTTGTATATAGAATTAAGACACCCAAGACGACAAACCTCCCCATAAATTAATCCCTTGAATTAATACAACAGCCTCTCTTTTTACCTCCTACAATGTCCAATTGTTTTTTAGTTATGGAGGCAGCTCAACATTGAGCGCTTAGATCTACTAATTTGTAAGTCTCTGATTGCACAACTTGGCCTCCAATGGCAACCTTAAGGTGCACAGCATGGTGGACCAACACATATATCCTGAGTTTCCAGAAGCAACTGACATTAAAGCAGCCTTTGTTCGGATGGCTGCCTCCTGGAATACATGCCCCACCTTAGTTTTATTTTGCCCTCTTTCTTCTCTTCTCTGTTAGTAGTCCAAAACCCCCTAGTTCAATAAAACCCTACTCAACAAGTACTGCTCAAAATAAAACCAGAATTGTCAATCCGACCATAAACACTATTGCCATCTCACCCCACCGTCACTGGCTCCATCCAGTTCGAAAGATTAACTATCCACATCCAATGTGAATGCCAGATTTAACAAACATTGATCTACTTCTTTTCCATCAATTCATGCCAGCATCTGCCCAAGGTACTAGAATCGTCAGAAATCAAACTTTTCAATCGTATATTTCACTTAAAGAATTTCTTTCAGACACCCTCGGTGAAATTTACATGGTCTTATGAAGGTTTCTCAAACCCGAAAGTACGTCTATTTTCTAGAGAAATTTATTGGTTGCCGATTTGTCTATAAAAACCTTCATGTTTCAAATACATATTCAAATAACTTACTTTTATTTAAGGTTCAAATTGTATATACTTCTAACCCAATCAATGTACCTTTAACCCACTATTATCCACTATACAGCAAAGAACACCTATTATCTGTATTTAATGCTATGTGAGTTCCATAGGCTTATTATCATGTTATGGATACTATCACTACCTCAGTCAGGAGAATGCTGTAGATTCTTGTACTTAGTGTAATCTGGGCTTTGCTGCACCATGCATTCACGGTTGCAGTAAACCAAACGTTAAAAAAGAAACGCTAGTAGTCTAACAAGTCTTATCCCTGCTTCTTTAACCTCGTATTCCCAGAGTATTTAAATGCAACAAGGTAAACTGTACACGAGGCAGACAGGATACTATGCATTCCAATGCAGTAGGTTGCTGGTAAATGTTTTTTATTTACTTCTTGATTTAAGGTACCATCTTTTTAGTTTGTACTTGGCCCTGAAATGTTGAATTAATAATGAATCCCAATGTATGTATCCGCACTAAACTGCTTGTTCCTTTCATCCTCATATTTCACATTAGTGAAACAAGCCTGGCCTGCTTTGTATTCTCTGCCCTACGGCAGATTTAGCTCAAAGGTGGAAGCATCGCTTCTCACTTTCAACTGGATATCATCTATGAATATGTAAAAAGCTGAAGATCCAAAACTAAACACTGAGCCTTGACTAGATATGTCCAACCACTCATTCACATCAATATTTAGTGCAGAAATCATTTTGCAATAATGTTGTCAAATCTATTTGCAAATCCCATGTGCAATACTTATTTGATTAAAAAGCGAACATTTAGAGTGGTAGCGGTTTGAAGAGACTGCTTCAAGTTAAAAAAAAACTACACAATATATCTTATTACATAAGATAGTCAGTCATAAGTACTTTATTTCAATCAAAGATCTTAAAAATTCAATTCAGTCAACATACAAATTCTATGCAAATAAAAAAATATAAAATCATATAATTGCAATAAAATGGCCAAGTAAAATATGGTTCCTAGATACTACATCATACTGCCTATGAACACAATTGGCTATTCTTTCTTGAAATCTCGTCTGTACATCCTATAGGACCTAGCAATCAAAGTGTTACATCATAAACATTAGAACATGGCTAAACAAGAGATAATTTTAGACCGAACAGGCCAAACACATTTAGGTATTTTGCAACAGAAATAACAAAGAATGATGCGGGATCTGACATGCATATTTTAAGGGCTACTTTGTATTGGCGGATGCTACGTTTCGGCTGGGCGGCACTATCCATTGTTTGCGTTGCCTAAGGTAAATAGAACAGAAGAATAACCTGTGGAAATCAGTCTCTTCTGCGTTCTTACAAGCTTCATAAACTTTGCAACCTACATTGGAGCCCCTCCAATTGCAAGTTACTGAGGCAAGTGGTAAGGTCATCAGCCTAGACCTCATATATGTGAACATTTAAAGAGAGGATCCATTTTATTGAAAAAGGACATGAACCTTGCGACTGGCTTAAAATCTAGGAATCTATTTTATAGTGTGCCCAGGTTTGATGGTTGGGTGAATTCTTTTTTCGTTTTTCATCTTCCATCCAGACGACAGTCTTCACCAACTTGATGGAAGATGCAATGATGAGAAATGGCTGAGCTAGCTAGGATTGCAGTTTTCAGGGGGGATGTTGGCGCAGCTGGGGAGAGCAAAGGGTATGCTTTCTAGACATTGCTGGTGTATGTATCCTTTGCATACGGAAAGGCACAGCTAGGAGTCTTGTGAAGGGCTGCAGTGGAGAGGTATGACATCAGGCCGGCACGTGACTGGAGTATCTGTAACGGGAGGCCTCATCTGCAGGTGCCGAGGAGGCTTCTAGAGGGAGCTGCGTGCGTGATTAAGGAAGATGAAATTAAAACCAAAGCTCTCTATTATACTGCATCCTGGAGAAGTGTCTCCATTTCAGCAGAGACGGCCCATTACAGGCAATATTAACTTAGTATTAATTATTTAAAACTCCCTGAAATAGACGGAGGACATTTTATTCTAATTAGCAGCAGCATCGGTCTCTCATATTCCAAGTGAGAGTGGCAGTGCACTTTGCCCTCCTTGGAGGAAAGGAAGATGTGCGCACATTCTAAATGAGGGAGGTGTCTTATCGGAGGACCTCTTTAAAACGAGGTGGACCCGTGTGTGCATGAAAAACTATTTGTGGCACGATTTAAATGCAGTCATCAGTAAAGCTTATTGATATACGTTCCCTCAGGTAGCACAAGCGTGGTCCCTGAGTAGACGCATGGCTGAAAGCAGCTCGAGCTGTGCCTCTGCAGCGCATTACCACACAGGATGTTGTACTTCAACCATCTGATGAGCGAGAATACAGCGGTGTACAATGGGTGAATACAGCGTGTCAAACTTAGGCGTAATGGGGGGGTGGCTTTAAGCCTCAGTCCATGTACAGTGGGAGAGAGTTGTGTGTGGGCGCGCGCTAAACGAAAAAAAAGCCCGCGAGCGGTGCGCGTGCGCAAAGGCAAAAGTAAAGTGAAAGCAGGCTGGCGAGTGGTGTGTGATGTGCGCGCACCATGACGAGAGAGGAAAGCCAGGTGGCACCTCTGCTAGTCATTGTGCACGGAACCGCACGCTCTATGGTAGACAAAAAGCTGTGGTAGGACTTTTAAAAGCCCACACACTAAATGTCTCACAGAGCAGCGCATGCACTGGCTCTGGCGAGACTTAAAAATAAGTGGGATACTTTGGGGAAGTTTAAGTATTGACCTAAAAAATGTGTTTTCTGCAACCCCCAGTGAGTTGACATTACCGTGGCAGCATAGATTAGCGTCGGCTTGGGCTCTCCATATTTCAAGTATTGGGGAAGCCGGATGAAAAGTTGTATTTTTTTAAAGCCCAAGATAGCGGATGCCCTATGATTGAGAGCAAATCAACTCTTCACTATCTGACTGGCCCATGAATTCGTACTGGATAGACTGATTCCAAGATAATCAAGTTCTGTCACACTTTCTAGATTTGATCTCTCCATACCAATAACCCCTCTAAATGCCTGTGCAGATTGGATGGCCATGTATGTTGTTTTGCTGGTGTTAATTGCCAGGCCGTGGTTAACACAAAAAAGATTAAATCTAAGGAGTAGGGTAGAAATTACTTTTGGGGTTTTAGAAACTAGTAAAATATCATCAGCAAATAATAGATCTGGTATTTTTGAACCTCTCAGTACTGGTGAGTCGTTAACCCAATCCATATGTAAATGCACACAGCTGTTTATGTACAACAGAAAAGTGTTGGTGCAAGGACACGACTTTGCCTCACCCCTTTTTGGGCAGTGCTTAATTTGAGCCAGTGGTTTCCGGTGCTCAGCACCAGCACTTAATTGTTGGCACAGGCACTTAACGGCCGAAACTGGCATTTATGACAGCCACCACATGTTGTCACGGTTTGTATAAATTAGTGATAAGCAGAACAGCAATTGTTTATTAATTCAGCACGCATAAAAAACAACAAATACCTGCCAACCAAGCTATTTTTTTATAGATTTAGGAGCCTGGAATAGGCTGAATTGTCGCTCTTGTAATGTGCTGGTTAGGAGCAGTTTTGTAGGTACTGCCATTGGAAATGACAGCAGGGGAAATGGGTGGTGCAAGCAGCAAAGGCCTCCTGACTAGAGCCCTGGTACTTATTTACTTCTTTAAAAAAAGAAATTAAGCACGGTTATTGGGTTGTGACTTTCCCATTTGCGTCCCACATAATCTGTGCATAATTTTCAGTATGGAGACGCACACTTATATCTAACAAAGGGAGGAGTGGTATCCCCATGCCTCTCAGGGAAGCCCAAAGTTTACTTACGGGGACCAAAATCAAGGCAGCCTTATGGTCGACAAATGCAATGTAGATGCTTCCTTACTGTTTTCTACCTTAGCAGCCGAAAGTTAAAAACCTGGACCACAGTACTGGTCTTCGATTCGAACCCTGCTTGGAACTGGGAGAGGATGTTATTCTCAATACATGTTAATAAGTGGTTCAGTATTTGTCTGTAGAATATTTTTTGATCTACATCAATTAAACTGATAAGGGAATAATTAGCTGGATCAGACCTGGAACCCTTTTATTTCTTTTAATTGGTACATAAGATAGACGTTTTGCCATTGTTTAAACTAAATTGTTCGCATTACTGTGCAGCTGCTCTAATGAACAAACTAAGTCACATACATGTGTGCTTTAATCTCAGATTGCATTTCTGAAAACTGCCCACAACTCATCTCAAAGATCACCTCTATGCACCTTCACGGGTTCCTTAGGTCATCAAACCTGAACCTACTGGTGGTGCCCAGATATAAGCTCTCTACCAAGGGAGGAAAATCCCTTGTAGTCATGGGATCTAGGGCTTGGAACAAGCTTCCCCCAAAGTTGCGATAATGCACCACTGAGAGCCAATTCAGGAAAGGGCTGAAAACATGGATCTATACACTCACTGATACAGCTTGTAAAGTCTTAGTATAAGCGTGTAGGACTTCTGAACTCCATCTGTCAGCGGCCTGATCCATCTGGCTACGATACACAGCCCCAAGATGCTCCTTGGAGTGATAGTCGCGCTATAAAAATGTGACATTACATTACATTACATTACATTACCTCTAGCACTTAATCACTAATCTCCCCAAATTCATCCACTAATTCCACCAACTGTCTACAGGAAGTCACATACCCCTTCCCCACTAATGATCTCTCCTACCTCCTATTATTTAACCTACCACAAACGACCTGAAGTGAATGCATGGAATGATTTGCTTGAGCACACTCGTCTAATCCTAATAATTAATAATAATCAGTAACGCTGGACCACTAACCTTGGGTTCTGGAGTAGTATGCTGCCTCACATAAAGAACTTAAACTCCTCATCAGGAGTAGTAAGAGCTATATTAATACAATTAAAATACAATACAGCAGATGTTGGAGACCCTGGTCTAGAGTTGCCAAAAGATTTACTTCTTGTAAATTCTTCCCCCACATCTACCTACAAATAGCCATTCCATACAAAACAAGACGTGCCTGCAATCTGGTAAAAACTACATCAAGTTATCTGCAAATACATGTGTCGATACCTACTGGAAAAAAAATCTTTAGACATCTTCATGTTAACTTCTTGAAGAAATTTGCTTTCACTTTTCTTAAGGAGAATCTGATTTACAAGAGCTTTGCAGACACATTTATATACATTGTTGAAACTTTAAATGACTCATCTCAGAGGGCAGATAAGTCCTTGAAGAAAGAACATATATTGTCTGAAAAGTGAGTAACAACAACACTGCCCAACAAGCAAAGGCATGCTTTCATGGTTGTATGAATTCTGGCTTTTTTATTGAAATAAAAGGCAAAATATCCAACACGTCTTTGATTCGCACATCAATAGCTATATGCCACGTCCATTTATGCTCAAATTGCGCAATGACTACACTCGTCACCATTTTGCAATAAATTAACCTACTTTTCTGGTAGTCGCACTTTATATATCTTAGCTTATTTAATAACGACAGTGCTTAAACCCTTAAGCAACAACTCTACCTTTACATCTACCTAATAATTTTTCACTTTAAAGCTGTACGATTTTCTGTAGGCGATGAATCATCATGTTATTTCTCTAAATTATTTTTCACCACACTCAATATTCCAAAGATTATACTTAAATGCCATATGTTCACAGATTCAATGTGTGGCAAAGTGGGCGCTTCGAACTGTGCACTTGTTCTAAACGGTATCCTTTTCGCAGATGTACACTATTTTGCTGTGTAAGCATTCCATAAGCCTCCCCTCCTGTGAATGCTTTATCTGCCACCTTTAATATAGCACTGCAGGAAATATTGATGCCTGAGAATATTAATGATTCTATTGCGCTTAAAAATCTTACACCTCAAACTTTGGATACAATATATACAACCATTACAATACCTGTATTCTGGCAAAGCACAGATCAAGGACTTAGTCTAAGGCTCTCGAGACACCACTCGAAACTGACTTACCAAGGTGAGTGCCGGATGTTGGACAACTTGCATACGATTACCTCTGCTCAAACAAGACCTGGATGCCTGCGCACGGCAAACAGTTGTACTATGGCAAAGGCAGGAGAGAAAAAAGATGGCCAAGCTAAGGGGGAAAACGTAAGATGGACATAACCAGGGCAGGCAGGTAGAGAAAGCAAGGAGAAGGTGTAGGGAGAGGGAAAGAAGGCTAGTTACATTGGACAAAATCAAGTTGGACAAATTATGGGTGAACTTAAAAAATGAAATGTTTGGCCTGAGGTTCCCAAAATGCTTAATGCAAAACGTGGCTGGACAAAGGATGAGCAAATGGGGTACAGGGAGAGTTAGGTGGGGATTGAAAGGAAAGGGAGACAAGTGATGAAGCAAGGACAGCCGAAGAATTAAGCATGTGCATATGTGGCACTTGGCAGGAGGCGAGACAGAAGGGGATGTGGCTTTGGAGGAAGGAAGGAGATGCATGAAGTCATCCAAAATGTGCCCATCAGGAAGTGGAAATTGCATTCAGTTTGTGTATTTTCAGAAGTGGAAGATTAACTTTCATTACTAGTGTGACAACCGGCAAAAAGGGTAATAATGTTTTCTTAAACAAATCGCATAAAGGCCATCTTTCCCACTTACCTTATTTGATTAGAGTATAGTTTGTGGATAACAGTTATGGCTACCTTAAGAAAGCTCTAACAGGTAGCAGTTGTGGTGCTGTCTACTTTAACAAGTCTATAATAAACACATGTAAATAAACTGTAAAATGTAGTTCTATTTTAACCCAACTATATTGCAAAGTTACAGTTACTTTGGATGACAGAATACATTTTATTGCCATCCATATTATACATGATCAGAGTATTTCAGGAGTGGGAAGCATTAACCCACTAAGATGTTTTACCCGTATCTGTGTCTAGAAAAAACAACAGCATTGTTTTAAGAATGCTTCTCAAAACACACTGACGAGAAAGGGTAGGTGTGTGCTTACGTAAAACAAAAGAACTCGAATTTCAAATAAAATAAAATTAAAATCCTGTGGTGAAGCCATTTCTGTCTATATTCTTACACGACACAGCACGGTAATTTCCATTTAAGAAAATTAGCAAACCATGGAAGAGGAAGTCTCACGAGCTTGCACACTGTATTGCAAGAGGTGAGAGCTGAAAAGGTCTGTCTGCGGTCTACTTCACCCAGTGACCGCACTGCAAAACTTTGCCAAGCATACTACTTGGGAAATTCTGCAAAGTACACAGTGATTCACAATTCTGGTAGCTCTCCTACCTGAATTAAGTTTTTATGATTCGGTATATGTAGAAGAATTTTGGGCGAGATTCACTCAGAGTCTTGATTATATATTGTACCTAGAGCTTGTCGTCTCACTCATCAATTCTGATAGGAGGCTGCTGGCTTTCCCTCCACTTCGAACCACCCAAAGAATGGTTGAAATAATGCACACAGGGTGGAAACAAGACCAACTTCCTGCAAAAGCAAGATGCATATTTGCATCAGGTGGAGTCGTCTCTTGTGAAAAACAAGCATGTCTGAGTCAATCTCATGTGCTTAAGATTCAACAAGAGACCGAAGGCTCAGTTCACCTCTGCATCTAGCGTGGCCGAGACCATGAAACGCCAGTCGCCATGTTTATTTTCTTCATTTCCAGCGGATATACCGTGACAAAGGAAGTATTATCGACAAATCAATCCTAGTTTTGAAACTTGCGGCTGGGGACAGGTACTATCCACACCACATGAACAGAAATCACTTCCAAAGTTCATTGTAGAAATAATAGAGTACACAGAAACCCTCTTCAGGGAAGAGCCACAAATAAGCACATGAAAGGATGAAGCTCTGTTTACACAACACCCACACAGCAACCAAAGAGTAAACATCTAAGGCAAAGCTTTAATAAAAATTTTTTTTTAAAGATGTTCAGCTAGTAAAAGGGCTGCTCCACTGAAGTCGACTCCTTTCATAAAGCTGTAAATCCGAAATCCCTGCACTTTTACTTCAGACAAGCTCCACAGCATCAATTTCAAGCTGTAAAAGGGCCATGAGCATCTCATTACTTCAATGAGTTATGACCAAGCAATACTTCTTGGACAATGGAGTCAAAGCTACATAAGTCAAGCTGCACCAAAACAACACAAGTCTTTAGGTGTGCCCTCATGGAGCCCGTATAGATAATACACCATGAGATATTGCAATTTCCTCCGGTCCGTCCTTATTCTCTCTCAATATGCTACCAAGTCCATCGTGTCCCTGCAAGCATCCTAGAGGAAGAGAAAACGGGCAATACACCCAGAAATATATGCTGGAAGCAAGAGAGGAATGGCAAACCCACACAGATGCTCATTTTCAAGGCCAAGTGGGCTGGGACCAGCACTTGGACATCTTTGTACCTGGAACATTATAAACAGCGGAATTTCAAACTCAACAGACGATGCCTTTATAAATTACCTAAGGTGTGTAAACCAGGAATGTAATCATTCTTGTGCACATGGCAATGGCAGGAGATACACGATTTCTGCATACGGGGGAGGGGGTGGAGGGGGGGTGCCTCCACAAAAAGAAGAAAGTTAGAAAATGAAAGATACAAGAGGAAGACAAACGAGAAAGGTGAAGAAATTTAAACAAAGTAATTCTGCCACCTCTATACACGTGCTTCAATGAGAGAAAGGCAAACATGGCCAAGGACAGAGTGGGATAAACTTCTTGTGTGAGAACAAACTGAATGGCTATTTTTATTCTTTTACGACTAGGATTCCCTGGAAACTAACTTTGGCTCAATGAGTGGGTTGAGAAACGGCAAACGACAGCAAACAAAACAAGGCGATTTAAATAGCTCACTATATGCTTTCGATTGCAGACACGATGGTAGGAAAAAGCTTCCATGAACAGCGTAGTAGTAAAAAAAAAAAATTTGATTTTTCTACAAAATCACAAAAGAATACAAATAAAATACATAGCATAGAAAATCATTAGCATGGTTGCACTACACATTAGAAATGAAGAAAATAAAAAAGGAAATAATACTTCAATGAACAGAGTCAGTTTGGAAGATAGCAGCAGGTGAGCGCCAGAGGTGGTGCTGAATTACTGCAAAAACAGCACCTTTTCTGGGTATTGGAGCGCTCGAGGAGACACAATTCTATTACGTCCGGAGCATTGAAAAAAACGCCTTTAATGTTCCTGGTGGAAGTTACTAAATCAGGCAAGGCAAATTAAAAGTCTACTCGGAAAGCAAGCACTGCCAGATGTGCACAGAAACGCCACGGTCTCCGAACAGCTAAAGCTAATATCTCTCAGGGGAGGGCTAGCAATTAAAACTGTGTTGGTGACTGTGCGGATCAGTTTGCATCTTGGTGTGAAAAAAAGATGCTTTCAAGTGGGCTAGAGTGGGAGCAAAGAAACCCACCGCATAATTGTGAAATGACTGCTCTACTGCGGCAGCCAGTGATGTGCAACCATCTGTGGTATTCACACACATCTGAGCAGATTACAGGGTGCTAAAGTTACACATTTTCGAAAGAACCAGAAAAATGATTACTAGGTATTTCCAGATTCACATAACAAAAATCCAGTCTCAAAAGTTTAGTGAAAGTTTTTCAACCAGTTGATGTATGGTTTTCATAAAAAAACTAATTGTATTAACACAATGTGATTAACATACAGTGAAATTAAGATATTCTGTTGAAGAAGTTGCATTTATTTTAACATTCGAGGTCTCGATTTTAAAATGGTTGTTGGTGCTTCCACCTATCTTTTCCCTTACACGGTCATCTTTGTCCTCTCCCCACCATGCACTCAGCACACAATAGACATTTTGCAAACACTATTTTGAAATATGTCACTTTTCTCATGTACTACACTTCATGATGCTTCGTTTTCGTGCTGTGTTAGGATAGTGCATTGTTTCAAGGCCTCACCTCTTGGGACCACAATACTTTCTCAAGAAAACTTGTCCTTGGATGTTATATAGACACATTTTAATAACAATTGAGGTGCATAAGGTGCAATAGAGATGGGAACTGCAATATAGGAATCTGCGGGATAGTGTTGACAAGTGTGATTTTAAAGGTATCACTCTTTCTGTATTATGCTTGTAGGCGATTGTGAGACCCCTGCACATTCACAACAAATACTGTATTCTTTTGTTTTATTTCCTATAAGAGGGGTCACATCCTGAGGGTTGAGGGCTCATCCTCCCCTGGTCTGTAGAGGGTGACAATGTTGGGCGGACCTCTGATTTATGGCTTACTCCAGCTGAATTATACTTTTTCTTCTATTTCATTATTTTACATTTTATTCTGAGCTTCGCGCTTTTATATAAACATGATTAATTGACTGACTCTTCGCCATTCATTTTGCTTTCCTAAATGTATAACTTTTAATAAACCTTCATGATTTGATTACAATATTTTTCAGTTTTTATTGTGAAATGGAATGTGCTTTATATTTAATTCTGAATTGTTATTTGATATTGAATTGCTTGGAATAACCAGATCCAGTGAGTAACAAAATCCTTAAGGGATTAACACCGCTCCCGGTTCATCAGAAACTTTAATTTAGCATTAGAAAAAAGTGCTACATCGCTAAGAACAGCCATAAAAACACTTCTCATTACCCTCTCACTGCAGAGAGTAATGCGTACACGGAACACTAATTTAGTAATCATCAGAAGCAGTGAAAGCGCCATGTCCTTCCTTTTGCGTCCTGATCCATTAGGCCAGGTTGGTGGGAACAAGGCTTTGACCATCAAATAATTTCTATTACACACTGAAGAAGTTCAGCAACATCAAACAAAAGGAAAGATTCCGGGTCGCACACTCATTAGCATTAAGTCAACAGGATTGCTTGAATTAAGCTCCGGCCCAACTTTTAGGGATTAACGGTATTGTCTTTCTGTATAGAGTTATCCATTGCACACAGCTGTAGTTTAATACTACAATTGTGTGTAAAGCTGCAAACGCAGCATTTTGGCCACTGATTCTGAAGACATTACGCCGTTTCATCAGTTCCATTCTTGTCCTGCTCGCTCACTGTTGAGGCTTAGGCACGGTCTGCAAATGCCCGCTACACCAACCCTCTCTCGCACTCTACTCCATTACTAGTATTCACAACTTATTTTTAGATGACATCCTGCTGTATGAGACTGAATATGATGGTGATCATAAAAAAACTTTTTATCACCAAATCAATGGGTAAGAGAACACAATGTTACTATCAAAATGTATTGAATAACACCTGTTCAATGATGCACCCTGTCATGTTTGGATTGATGAAAGTATCAGGCCCCTTGATCACTTGGAATAACTACCTTGATTTTGGTATGATAAATCTCCCGAAGATTTTAGAGGTGACCTTACAACATACATAGCAAATCAAATAGTACAACCAATATTGAATATTTACAAGAAAACTATACCCCGATCAGTAGTGGTGGAATGAAAAAAATTAAAAAGAAAGAAAATAACAGAATTGTTAACGGGAGCAAAAAGTAGGAACCCTAAACCAATATCTGCCTTGAAATTATCTGGATGCTATGCCATAACACTTGGCTTTGTGCACATGTCCAATCTTTTCCTACTTATATGGTTTATGGTCAGATGTGCTGAATGTAAAAGAAAAATCTTTACACATTTTTTATTCCTCAAATGCAGAATTAATTCAAAAAATGTATACAACTAGAAATATTATATCCAAATTTGATGCACCAATGCCTAAATGAAGAGAAGGTTGGAGGAGTATTCAGAGCATCTCAAGGTGATCATGGACCGCCTCCATGAATAGATAACCTTTAAGCAGTGACATCAGTTCAAACTATTGTAATCAGTGTACAAAATGCTCGTAGCCACCTAGACAGCCAGTTAGTCATGGTAGATAGGAGTGTTATGAAAGTGTTTAACATCTAGAGTGTCCAGTGATGCCACGCTTGTGATAGTTCTTTCAACTTCACCCATCACTAATAGCAAGTTGGAACATTTTGAAGGTGGAAATACAAGATCTTGTCAAATCAAACTTAGATTTCAAACAAAGTTAACAATGAGCGCTGCAAGAAATAAACCTCCAAATAGCAATTTCAGAGTATATGAATTTTTAGAAGATGCAAGTTATCTTGAGAAAGAAGCATCTGGCCCTGAGAATACAACATCATATCACAAAGACGGGAAAAGGGAGGAAAACAGGTGTCAGGAGGGGACCAATGATGAAGCATGCCATTAACTCAGTAGGTGAGAACTTTCCGTCCTTTTAAAAAAACATATGAATACAGCATGTCTGAGTCAACACTTTATTGATTTGTAAACAAGGGTTACACATTGTAAACACCCAGGAAAACGCATTGATTCTCAAGTCTCAAACTGCAGCTCTGAGAGTCAGGCCTAAATTTTAGAAGCCTGTTCAGAAACAGCCTTTTCAATGTATGATTGGTCTATCAATTTTACTCAACCATTAGTTTCTGCGGTCACTGGACAGTGGCTTATGGTGTAATATCCTATATTAAATATAAAGACGACAAGCCCAATTTCCTCAGTCTGCTAAGGTTTCAAAGACTGAAATCTTGGCATCATTGGTCTTTAGCTGCTTATTAAATTTAAAAGACATGACCTTTGTCAATTTAGGTTGCACAGGTAGTGCTTCAGGAATGTGATTAATTGAGAGCACTGTGGACTTTAATGCTTTGCAGTCAATGCAGGTCTCCTCAGAATCCAAGAATATTGTCTGAACCATACAGGATGGCAGGAAGGTTTAGGTTCCATGAATATTTAATCCTTGGCATCTTTGAATTCCAACAGAGGAACCAATGTAATGGTATGTTTCATCAGGTAGTGACCTGTCCCGTGGAAACTTGACCACAAACGTATTTCACACTATTGCAAAGATATACTGAATTTCTAACAAACTGGGTCAGATCCGAGTTGGTGACTTAAAGGCAAAAGACTCTTTAATAAGCGCAGCTAATCACCAGCGAGGGTATCCAGGCGCTGTTTATTGGCATGGGGATATTAAGTTATTAGCCAAAAATTACAGGATGCCAAAACTCGAACCTGGATCCCCAGTTCCAAATTCAGCAGCTCTGGCCGTTATGTGACATCCTGCTTTGGCAAACTGAAGATGCTCCCAGTGCCCAGTAGTGGGCATCAGGAACTCCTTTTTCAAAGCTATGCAATTGTAGCCTTCCCAGGATAGCACAAGTTATTTGCTGGAATCCCTTCCAGATGCACATTTAGCAGTGGGGTGAAGCTGCGGGGAGGACAGAGCTCTGGAAGTAGGGAGACATTTCACGTGGGACAACAGAACATTCTACGGGTCTCCATTCAAAATCAAATTAAATTAATCAAGAGGCAAGAAGTGAATGTAGAAGAGATATGGGTACATTGTGCATACGTGGCGCTCATCCAAACATTTAAAGAATCTGGTCCTCCTGCCAAGGACGGTGCAAGGATGTCGGACAGTCTGTATTGTATATTTATACATGTACATATTTACATGTGTATGTTTGGCCATGTAAGTATTATGTGTGCATATGTGTAGATTTACATTTATGGGTTTATGCCTTCTATGGAGATATGACTAAGTATAATGTATATATTTTGATGTGTGAGCCTGTAATTTTCATTTATTTACAAAGAATCCTCTCCACCTCTTCCTTTCCATCGCCTCTGACTCATCTGAAAGGTTTCTGACTGCGATGGCCTCCCGGACATGCTTTCCCAACTCTTTCCTTTTTTCTATTCAATTCCTCCCACGAACAGGCACGCCTTCGCCACTCAAAATTACATCTAACATCTTCCCTTTACTAATCAGTTTCAATTAATCTTTCCCTACAGTAAATGCATGAGATCTAAAAAGCACAAAAATTAGCACAACTAATCCTATAAGGAAATGGAACCACATTACTAATCTACTAACTATTTACTGTAGCCTTGTGTTTTGGAGTAGCATGCTACTCACCTTAAATCAATCCAATCCCACGTCATAGGCAGTAAGCACTATATTAATTAAATTTTCAATTTCGCACGAGAAACCACGCTTCTTGCACCGCTCACCGATTACCACAAGATGGGAATGTTAAGGAGCTGCACATTGACCAGCACTTGGCAATGTATTTGCAAACAGTTTGTAAAAGTGGAACAATTCTCAAAATGGTTACCTCAAATAAGCATAAATAGGGATCAACCTGTGTAAATATAACAAAGATGTTTGGCCTCCCTCCCCCAGTAATGTACGCAAGACCAAATCTTACTTTTTTTTTATGTTCTAGCGCCGTCAAGCCTGAACTTTTGTTCACATTTGCACTCAATTCCCACGAAATTCACATATGCAGCTCATGTTGTAATGATTGCAACAGGGATTGTGTTTGGAATGCATTAATAAAACCTGACTGCACCCACACAATGACACAAACCGCATTCCCCCATCAATGAACAATTAGAAAATAAACACGGAGTCCAGGGGATTCAGCTGTTGCAACTATCTTTCTGTTTCTAAAGAGGTGCCATGCATGTAGACATTAACACACAATAAGGTAAAATTAGACAACATCGTCCTAAAACATGATTTAAAAGCAGCGATGGCTGTGGCGCCCAATTCTGGAAGAATTGAGTTAGGTGCGTGAGATATTCGAGCTTGTGCTACATAATGAAGCTATTACAGTCTCTTAGCCACACATACTTGGGAATATTTTGACTTTGTTAAATACTGATGCTGTGCACAAAGTTGCATTTAATCATTTGTTACTGAATACATTGTTGGGACATTTAAGGAGAAAGAGGACAAAGAGCTAGCAGATTCTTAAAATTTAGACTGGATGGAATTTTATTAGATCCAAGGAATATTCTTTACTGCTACCAACGGGCGTAATAACCAACCTAAATGCTATAACAGCAGCCATGGACCAGCAAAACGATGCACACAGGCACAGAAGGGTGCAAGATCACACTAAAAAGATTGCAAGTGTACACACAAGACAGTGAGTGAAGGACACTAACAAACAAAATGAGTTCGCAGAATCAGTGCCCTACCTTGGACCTTAACCATATCATCTGGTGATGAAACTCGGCCATGGCATTAAGCCCTGGAATCCGCCTCGAAGCAAAGCCCTGGACTCCACCTTGGAACCACAAACTAGAGCTACATACAGATACTACATACATAAACTATGAATGTGTTCTTGTAAGCCAAAAAATTATCAACCATTTAATGTTAACAGAATTTGAGAGCCCATTAAACCCGGGGGTGTGAAAGACTTTGGGAGGGAGTGTGGAGCAGTTACTAGGATAACTAAGGAGATTAATAAGAACAAAGCCACATCTCTAAATGTTTTTTAAGTACAGACAAGGAATCAAGACCAGCAATGTAGGCGGGAAGCGTGTTCCAAAGTTTGGCATCAGCCATCAATATACAGAGTCCGCTCCATCTGGCCTTCAGAAATCTGAGGAATTGTTGTCTTTTTGTGGAAGAGGATCCGAGAGGCCTGCTAGGGATGTACCAGCGAAAATGTGAGTTGAGTTGACTGGGGCCTTTGATTCAGGGCTAAGAACATCATACAGAGATGTTTAAAAATTATCCTTTTTTTGATGGTGAACCAGAGGAGGGAACGAATCCCATCCCTGACCGACATGTGTCTGGAGATGATGAGGACCAGATGGGCCGCAGCATTTTGGGCGATTTGGAGCTTATGATAATAGAAACATTTATGAATGTACTATATTTTTTATCAATACATGTAAACATTCAAATTCATTTAACTAACATTCAATTTAACAAGTGTTACGAATTAGTGGCACAGTAAAAAACATTACTATACTACCTTGATTTATAAGAAGTGCATGCACGTTTTATGTAATTAGGCTGCTAATTTCTACTATTTCATGCTCCCTTTAAAAATAAAGAATACACAGGGACTTCATTTGTCAAATGTACCTTGATCTTATCTTTACATGAAAAAGCTAACTTAATACCAGATGTTATATCTAGGAATGTCAACTTCCATTTTAACCACCCAAACCCCTAACCCTCCTCTTCCTCCCCAAAACACAAAAAGTTCACAATTGACCACCAGTTTTACAAATAATAACTGAAAGCAGGCCAATGGAAGGATGTCCTGTAAGTAAAATTTCCACAAGGTAGAAAAATAATGAAAAAGAATAATGAACTGATTATGCAGTCATCAACTTAAAAATGGAAGGCAATAATTACTTATACCAATTGGTTTGAGCAAGTGTTGTTCCAGATTCACATACTGTGCCATCTACTGCCATTCAGATGTTGGGCTCAGAATGATGCAACTTGTTATTCTTCTAAATCTTTTATTTTCGGTTTGGATTGTCCATTTAATGACTCACGAAGACTTTCTTTTAAACCATTATTGCATGAGGACACAGACTACACCACAAATGTAATTTTTTATGCAAAAAGGTTCATAACCAAATCACTGTATTCCATCAAAGAACTACGCACATGTACATTAAAAGTTCAACCGGGGGTAACGTGAAAAATCAACATAATTTTACAGCTCCGCTAGTTTTCTCTCAAGTTTAGCAGAATTGTAATTCATTTTGCAAATTACTGCATGCATGTAATTTCCACATGCAAGAGGCAAAATCAGTCATCTCAGTTTTCGTTTTTAGGAGTGGGTAGAACTGGAAGACAGACCTTCCTCGATTGGTAAAATATTTTGTGAATTTAACCTAGGCACATATAAACACACACAGAAAAGGAATTCTTAGTTCTAACGCGAGCTTATGAAATCTTCTGTGTGCCCATGAGACAGTCACATTTTTAATATTTAGATAACAGAAGCTCAGCCTGTAAGAGCTCCATCTTAGTTTGGGTAGAATATCATATCTGGTGGTCCTTCTCTGTTTCAGACCTATTCTAATAGGGGAAAACTAGTGGTGTGGTGAATCGGTGATAGCAGAACAGATGCACAATCTACAAGAGGATATTTCTTAGCAATGCCACTTTCTGTATTCAAATTCAATCTTGGAATAATGCATCTCTAGAATTCAGCTGTAAAAAAGTAAAAGATCAAAACAGTGCCGAAGATGACTGCATGCTTGTACCATATGGCATCATTGCCCTGACCAATGGCTTCAACGAGATTCACTGCAAGTGTTTTGTCGGGGCTGAAACTGCAACCAAGCCTGGTGGTATCCATGGCGTGCAGAAACACTAAACTGTATCTTCTTGATTCATTGATTTTATTTACGTCTTCAGGAACAAAGTCTCTGCTTGCATAAAATGTCATCTAGTTTTGTGTCGAAAAAAGTGATGTGTTGATATTTAGATTTTATTACAAACCCATCATGCATTCACTATACCAAGATTGCCTGCTCTTTCGAAGGCAATCCAGACATATCCAAATAGAAAATATATTGAGCATTGTACCGGTAAAATAAGATTGTTACCTGTAAATGTAAAAATATTTCTTAGCGAACAATAAAAATACCCTCTGCTTTAGAATTTTATACAACAGCCTGTAAACTCACGAAGTTGCTACTAGTAACTGCAGTCAGATTGTCTTCATCAACAAGACAACACAAAAACGACCAAAATTACAAACCATTGCTCAAAGGCACCATCACATTAATGTCAATGCAAAGAGAATGTGGAAGCTACGTCTGAAATTAAGCTGTTTTCCTTTGAAAAAGTGTGGATATTCTTAACGCTATGGTTTATGACAAACTCACCACAAGAGAAACCTCAACCTCGATCCTACTGTGAATTGTAATCACTGTCGGAGAACCTTTCAGGAGCCATTACCACCAAGCTCTCTCAAATGGAGGATCAGTTAACAAATCTAATAACACTAGAGATTGAGATGAAAACAGCCAATCTGGTGAACATGAACAGGAAGTCTGACTAGCCCCTGTAGGGTAGCAGCTGTTGTCAACCTTGGGACAAAACACACTTCAAAACGTTAGCGTGCTCAAAGCAGCACAATCAAGTCGGAGGATCACATATTTGCTGTGAGGTTATCTAGCAAATGTTTTTAAATGTTCATGGTTAACTCATTAAAATTCTGCACCTGATGGATTTGTTTCAAAATCACAGATTACATATATAAAATAGGCCACGTATGCATTGGTCTTCTTAATACCCTTTAAAGGGAAAACAGTACCAATGGCCTCCTTCTTCTTCGCACTGAATGAGTGTGAATGCTTCTAGAAAGCATTTAAAGAGCAGGGTCTGACTTCTGATAAGGATATCTCCTCCTTTCTCTTGAATTAACTCTTCCCTCATTTCCACACACAAAGTTTTGGAAAGATAACATCAAGCAAGACAACAGGAGAGAGGGAAAGAAACACTCATAATCCAGGCTCCAAGGGAACATGTTGCAAACAAATCGTGGCAAACATTAGGACAAAGCACCCACCCAATGCCTACTAATGACCTGCACATGGAACAATATGGCCACCCCAATCATTTTCTCCTACTGGAATATGCCTCTGCCAAGACCGTGGGTTGTCTTAGCTTTTATGGAATTAGCATGGACAGCTGGTGTAACAGAGCGACCTTTAATCTCACAAGTGTGGTGACTGCTTCTATAAATCTCTTTACATATGCACTAGCAAAGTTTGAGGCGGAGTCAATTCAAAAGTTAACAGACGTGGAACTTTCACAACCTTTGTTCCATCAATGTCTGATAAACAATCAAAAAAGTCATATGAAGCTTTACTATTGTAGAAAACCTCCCTATTCAGCTAGAATGTAATCTAAAAGACGAGGCAGGATTTTCTTTTTTAGTTTGTGTTAAATAAAATGCCAACACAATCTTCCTAAACACTAGGTGCTGCTCAACGAAGGCCTTCGACTTGATATGTTCCATGTGTTCCTTTTCTTGTTTCAGTAGCTCTGGGTTTCTCTCAATGTCACTTTAAATGTTGGTTTTCACTATATTTTCCCCTACTTTTCAGTATTTATAAAGACCCAGAGAGACAATAACTGCCATTCATCCCCCCTTCCATTGAGTCCATTACTTTTTTATTTGCTGCATTTTCTTCTTGGTCTTGTCTGTGCACAAATGCACACTAGGGTATTGGACTTCCTCTCCCTTTCAAGTGCAACCTTTGAGCCCCTCATGCTTTTGTTGTGGTTCCTGTTGTTTAATGCAAAATGTATTTGTGTACAACATCAATACTGTAACTTTTCAAGGTTCAATGTCAAAAAGCCCACTGTGCATCTATGCGAAAATGGGGCAGTTGCTTGCTCCCTAGAGTTTGCGGATATTTTTTTTGAGGTCTCAGAAGAAGACAGAAAATAATGTTGCAACATAGAATTTGTGGGTCTATATTAGTGTGCATTCCTAGAGTATATTCTGGATTGCTACCAAGACTATGACAGGAGAATTGCTTTTGAGCTCCTGATGCCTTTTCTGATTGAGAGGCTGCTTTACTTAGATTTTACCTAATTGTCTGCTGATATCTTTGTGCTGAGAATACTTTCCAACTTATAATGCAAGGGCTTCATACCTGTGCATAGATCTCTCTCTTGCTCTCATCACAATTTTTTATTGGGTTTCTGAGTTGACACCTTTTTATCTCATTTCAGCTTATTTAGAATAGGGTATTTCCTTTATGGAAAACAATTGTTGCATTACTATATGAACTATGAATCTAAGTAACATTTTGTTCCATTTTTATAAACAAATATCGATTTGAGGATATTAACTTTTAATGCCAAAATCTAAAGATTAATACTTAATGAATAAACAGATGAAAGACTAAAAGATTTGAAAAATAAAATCTGTAATTCACATTATTTATCTTTATTAACTGGAAGCCTTTGATGATTTACTGCTATGTAGATGAGTGTTCCTTACTTCATGTCGACGTATACAGGTCCATACGACCAGTGGTTCCTTACGACCAGTGGCGGGGATCATTTAAACACTACACCAGAAGATTGAGATACAGAAAAACCTCCCTAGCTGTTTTTGTGAGTATTCATATAGCCTTTCTGCTGTTTTCTTCCTGTGCTTGGGAAACCCCAACTGTGTGTGCTGTACCACAAGCTATTGGGTGGGCCCTAAAAGTACTCAAATACACAAAGGAACAAGTGTCCTAGTCCTTGGATGAACTCCGTTACTCACTATCATAACCTGGCAACATTTTGAATGGGCCACTTCACTCTTGTGCTTTTAGCTTTGACTAGTAGTTTCAGGACCCAATAATAATGTTTTTCATGTTTTTGGGTACTACAAAGCAATCATCCATTAATGTGTCATGTCAAATTTTGCATCAACTGTGCCAGAGTAGATTATCGCATTGTGGTGTACAATCACTCACGTACAAACATGGTTTAGTTGAACGTCCAAGTGGCATTTTATTTCCTCATCAGAAAAATACATTTTCATCACGAAGTTTAGCATTTGTTACAAGTCAGAACAATACTTGTGTGGGGATCCAACTTAATGAATGCTTCTGCTAGTGAACAGAAGGGTGTGGTGTTGTGTACTGCAGAATGGTCTTTATATCCACTGCCGAGGACCAACACCTGACCCCATTTCCTGTGGTGAAAATGATACCAAGGTAAGTAAATATATGCAGAAGTAGTACTGTCCTCCACTCTTTAACAGGAAAACCTAGACATAAAGAAAGGATAATTACTCCATTCCTAAATACAATGGCTTCTGGTGTGAGCCCAATTCCTCAAGACCGGAGGGCAGACAAACCAGACATTTCTGACTAGGAGGTAGCTGAATCTTCATCACAGAGGCATGAAAAACACCTTATAGATGCCCATTAAAAACGAAGGGCCCGATTTAGATCCTGGGGATGTGAAATTAACAGCGGTGTCACATTTCCCGTTCTCCGAAATATAAAGCACATTATGTCCTACCGGGCCCCAAAAAATCATAAAAATGTTAGAAAACATGCAGGTCGAGCAACTTGACAATCTACTCAACTTAACTGTATTGTACTTGACCCGTAAACTGGTCTCAAATTGTGTGATCATTGGCAAATATTTTATTTTACAGAAACACCATTCTCACATGAGTGCAGCTTCAAATATGTGAGTTCAAAATTTCTGCTGTACGAAAGAAACTTTTGCTTGATTAAATAGACAAAACGTTTGCTCCATGTGTAATAAGTATCCAGCCACATGTAAGGTACACATGATTCCGGACTTGGCTCTCAGTTTACTAATAGCATTGCCATCGGGGCAGGAATGTTTCTCAGGTCAAGTTTTAAAAAAAAAAAAACACTTTTATTAAATGTATTACTAAAGCATGATGTGATAGTGGCACTGTCATTTACAGACAGTAAACTTCCAAGAAATGGCCAAAAACCTTCCCACTACCATGCAGCTTTACTGATAAAACTATATAGTGTGTATTACCAATAATCGGTGAAAATTGGGTTCCAGAAAACATTTATCATTTGCACATGACCAAGTAAAGTTTTCCGATTTGTTTTTCATCCTATTAATTTTTATTTCCATCACACAGAAGTGCAAGAAATGGACTTTAACTACTGAAATGTATTTTTAATGTTGTTACAGTTGACTTATTAACTATTTAAATGTGTGTTAGCAAAAACCTGATACTCTACAGCCTTTCATTTCACACTTTGTACAGCAGTCCTACAGTTTACTCTACAAAATCCTGGACCTCTGCAGTTAGAGAAGGAAGCGTATTAGTAATCCGACTTCTGATCTTTGTCTCTGAACACAGAGCAAATGTGACAAGATCAAAAAAAGATTTAAAAGCATCTTCATTGCTCCTTCACTTTCTGACTGAACAGAACACCGCCTGTTCTTTGTCACTCGCCAGAACAGCCAGTAGGTCCTAAATACAGCTCTAAATTATAGAACTGACACGCCATAGCGAGTGGGTGAGTAGGTTTTCGAAGCCTACCTATGGGATTTACATTGATGCAGATGTGACATCTGTCACCATAGTAACGGAGTAACTTGTCCATCGAGATCTAAATCAGGCCCCAAAACTGAGAGTATTTGAAATTTCCACTTTCTCAAGCAGATAAGGTTAAGAGTATACACAAGTTACAAATTATTTGAGATATGACTAGATTAAGGTCCTACTCAAGTCCAGATATTATCAACTGACTATCGTATCTGCTGATTTAAAATATGAAAGATGAAATACCCCAATGGGAACATGGTTAACAAAGGGATACTCCCAAACTGATATGGTCTGCTGTTAAAAGGCTAAGAAAAAGTCCTGCCTTTTTTTCATGGCACGAGTGCTGTCATTAATGGCTGAAGGAAATGAAGAATAGCATCTGACTGGGAGTTGTAAAGAATCAAATAACCTTACATTATCTAATTATGTGCCATAACTGAACAAGAACATTCTGGCAGTAAAAATTACAAAATTCTGAATTATTATTCAGAACCGGATTCATTTCAAGAACATATCTAGATATGGCAACAAATCTACTGGGATACTGTCCGTTCATAATTATACACTAATACTAAGTATTGCATTAATTTCCCATAATAAGAGAATACATATTTATAGCCCCTGGCTGGGCATATTTATATTTGGGTTACATATAGAGCCAATGTGTAAATCTGTATACAGTCATTAAAACAGAAATCATGAAGCCTATGTTGTGAAATCATTTCATGTAAACCCCTTGAGATGGGAACAGGATGGGTCCTACAGCTAACTTTTTTAATTGAAAAGGATTGTGAAAAATAGGGGTCTTCAGAAAATTCATAAATAAATATCAGATGTGTAATGAAAATGATTCTCGCCTAACAGGGTACTGCTACTGTAAGAATCCTTAAACACCGCATAGGCCAGATCGACATCTCCAGCAGCACGATCCTGTGAGTGGCGCCTTCATGTGTGGGTAGTAATCTCTTTTTGACTGGTCTCTCACCGATCATTTGTCACACGCGCACCACAGGCTCAATAAATTCATGAGAAAAACAAAAACATTATTTCGAAATAAATGCTGCTGGCTCCCTTTGTTAGCCTAAAACGTACCGTGAGCACTATGTGCTCTGTGTGACGGCTTCACATCTTTGCACAGTTTTTCTGCCACCAGGCAGGTCCTGTTTGCATTAGACTGGAGCTGATTAAGTCTCACTGCTTTGTGGTTCGAAGAGCTCAAATTGCACACATCACTCCCAACTGAAACACAAGACAACCAGTCTGGAGCCTAACACTTGCGTTAACAAACGATGGCAAAGCCAATAGGTATGGCTTTTGTTCAGTGAAAGGTTTTTACTGAAGCTTCTCCAACACATAAAAGCAGGAGGGTAAGCTTGATTCACCAACTTACAAATATGACGGTAGCTCCTAGCTCTCAGTATGCACATACATACGTGAATACACCAAAATACCATTATGCACAAACTAAATAGGAATGGAAATAGGAATAAAGTAAAGGCTTCAATAATCGAGCACCCTACAAACTATTATTTTCTGTTCCGCATTACCTTTATTGACCTTTACTTCAACAAATTTAAAGAACATTAATGCATATTCCTTCATTATTGTGACTGGGTGGATAAGTCTTATTGGGAGGGATTAGGCCTTGATGGCCATGCTTATTTTTTAGCAAAACGCTTTTTTTAAATACTTAACAAAAATATAAGAGTACAAATGCAGCCTTATATGACTTTGTAGAAAGGACGTGAGGCAAGATCTCCCAAATGTGGCCTGACAAAAGACTAACACTAATTTAGGGCTGCATTCTCTATGACAGAGATTTCTATAGCAATACAACAGGACACTTGACTCTCTATCACCCGATCTTGTATGCTTTATGAAGAGGTGCACTCTCCAGTCTTTGCATCGTATGTAAAACTGACAGGTTTCGTCGGAGTACGCCTCTAGATTTAGGAAGCACTTAATTAATTTTGGCACACTGGTCCATCGATGGGTGTTGATACCTTTATAGTACTTGCGAATGACTTGTTTAATAATGGTTTGTGCTGGTTAATAAAAAAAACTTTTATCCTGCTAAAGATGTGTGTAGCATTTTATGAGTATGCAACAACTAAACCTACAACGAAAAGGACGCACATTTACTAATCTAGTACCTCTAACTTGGAGTTCCTGAGTAGCATGCTACACGCTGCAAAGCGGTTCAATGCCTAGTAAGGCATAGTAAGAGCTTTATAAATGCAATATAGAATTTCAATGTATGTGCATGGATAGGTGTGCATGAATTTGTGGTGGTCAGTGTATGGTCCTTTCAAAGTACCCAAACACTCGTACACTTGACTGAGGCCTACTCATTTTAAGTGGGTCTCTTCTACTGACTTAATGAAGAGTGAATGTCTTCATAAGAGAACGGGGTACTCCAGAGTTTTGTGTGCAGGTATTCTGAAGTCCCGTGTTATTGGACATTTCAAATGGAAAACTAGTCAAGAAGTGTGCCAAATGTCTTCCAATGTGATTCTCAACAGTAGATTGTAAGATGCTTGCATCCCTGTATCAATCTTGAATCTGCTATGTTCATTACATTTTTAATGATCAATACATGAAGCACAAACATAGCTAATGATGCAACCTTAAATCTACTACTCCATTTTTATACAGGCAGCAATAAGTAATAAAATTGGATAAATTAATACTTTCCATCCTCCCAAAGAGACTGTCGTTTGTAAAAAGCTCACGCAGACGCAGTTTGGAGTATGGTCAAGTAGAAGCTACATTCAAAGTCCCTAAACACAGCCAAAGCTTTAGTTATATTTGGAAAAAGATTGTATAAACACTTCCCAGGCTTCCCCCCCCCCTCTTAAACATGCTTTCCATAGTCAATACAAACAAAAATTGAGAGACTACTCAGATTAACCGAAGAATTGGCAAATTATATTAAATAAGCATTTCTGTTTAGCCTATGCTTTTGTTTATATTCCTTTACTTAACCCCTTCCATGCTGCCGTCGGCCATTGGCCGACGGCAACACTACCTCGCTGGTGCCGCCGTCGGCCAATGGCCGACGCGGCCCTGCCCGTTTTGCGGAAGTGCCGCACTTCTGCAAAATCGCGGGCGCATGGGAGGGGTTAAAGTGCAATCTAATGAACTGGAATAACCAGATGGCAGGTAAATATGGGATAAACTGGCTCATTTATTTATTAACTTTAGCTTTTCTATGGTGGCAAGAGAGTTTAGTAAGTTAGTACACCTGCTTCAGGACTACTTCAGCTTTTTTTGTTTTTGAACAATCATTTGCATTGAAAACATTACAAGTGGCCATTCACGCAGACAATAACAGTTATAAAGTATTTTTATGGCAAATATGGGAATTGCCCCAACACTTAAAAGCAGATATAAACCTGGAGCAAAATGAAACTGGGAAATTCACCATGTCCAGAAAAAATAAGAAAAGATTTTAAAAACGATACAAAAACAACAATAACCAGATATCGACCCTGATACGGATTGTCGCGCAGCCAGTTAAAGAGGAACAAGGGAAAGAGGAACCATAAATACCAAAAGCCAAAAAGAAAACTGCACCCAGCCATGAGAAAAGCACTGGCGCCCAAAGACCAGACAAATCTGGGGAAAAAACAGTCCTTGAGGACCAGCCAGAGGCCATGTTAATATCGAACATGGCACCCAACACAGAAAGTACAGGTGCCTCAGACCGTTCAATGAAAAACAATCATGTGATTGACATCTGAAGTTGGCCATTAAATCACGTGTACCAGCGGATGGGAAAGTACCAGCCACACCCTTAAAGTCCTTTGTGGGATCGCAAACAACAAATAGAATGACAGTGTCAAGATATCGCAGAGAGGAAACCCCTCAGAGCCATCTCGACAAGTCACCCACATGAACAACCCCAGTAATAGCAAAAGGGGGCTGGGGGGGCGAGGGGGGGGTTCATCGGCAGACACGAACTCTAGCACAAGGGAAAGTAATTCCACAGGAACACCAGTGCCATCCCCCTATGGACAAGGCAGGCCGGAATATAGCGAAGCTCCACTCACAAGAAAATGACACACGCAAGTCCAGAATGGGCAACACAATAATCTTCTATCCGGAATACGAGTGAAGGAGAACAGGGGTTATCCTTAACAGAGGTAACTTCCTGAAAATATGCCTGAACACTGCTAGGTCTGGAACAAATCCGCTCGGCTGACATAGAAGAGGTTGATTCCTCTGACCGGTCAAGGGTGAAACCAACAAAGCATAGAAATTACTTTCACCAACCAAAATCCAGTAAATGCTCTAAAGAAAAATAAAACACAACTTGCACTATGGGGTATAGACCTACTTGAGCCCGCGGCAAGGAAATACCCCGTCTGTTTTCTGGTCCAAGACGTAGGCACAAAAAAAAAAAGCCCAGCTGGGAGCATAATTTAAAGCCGAAGAACACCCCAAAGGCAGGCACCGTCCTAAGGTGCTCCTCTGGCAGTTGGCCCGTGGAAAAAAGGGGAGAGTCGCTTTTAATAACCACCAGATCTGTGAAAGCAGATCGTGTGTAGCACAAAACTCAGCAACAAATTGGGCATGGCTGCCATTCACGTTAAATGCCTGACCCTAGCTCAGGGCTATGCACCAACACAAGCAGGGGCCACCCTGAAGAGTGGCTCATGGAATATAAGAGGACTACCTAAATCAGCTCAAAAAGTCTGAGCATAAAAGAGCTGTGGAAAATTGACATCATTGCCCTTCAGGAAACTTGGGCACTCCTCTGCCTAGACGGTCTTTATAGCATAGGAATCATTAGCAAAGGTATCTCAGGCGAGTGGCCATGCTTCGGGCAGAGTACCAATATATATCAAAAATGGCTTAATGCCTCGACAAAAAAACCTAAAAAGAGTACTATATCACAGTAAAAATAATCCTGCCAGCAGGGTGAAGAACAAGGCACACTTCATCCCTAAATGTAGGCAGCATATACCTACATCCAACCAGGTCGAGAAGGGAAGCCACCCTGAAGCCTCTTCTCTCAACCCTACGTGAACTTAGTGCCGAGAACCCGGGTGACATGTGGATAATTATGGGCGACTTTAATGTCAACTTAATGCAAAAAGACCAAAGTAATAGCCTATTGGGCTATTAAGGTGAGAAAGGGGATATCCATTCAATCAAGGCGCAATATCAAAGAATTGAAAAGCAAGGCAAAGAGCTTGCAGCTAAACTTAATCAACTGGGCCAGAGGATCTTAAATGATAGGGTCCCACCGGACATCCCAGCAGCATACACGCACTTCTCCATATACAGGATGGCCATCCTAGATTATATGTGGGTGTCCCTAGCTCTTTTCCAAAGCATAGGAAAGTTTTAAGTCGCCACAAGCCTAGCCAGTGACCATGTAATTCTCAGCTATGAGTCAAAAATAGGCCACCCTTACTGTCAAAAAGCCGCCCTGATCAGAAAGCAAAGCGAACTAGAATCAACCAATAGGATAAAGTGGGATATGGAGAACCAAGAATTATATGGTGCATGCTTGCACACTTTTCTGGCATCAATCCGGACTGCAGTAGAAGAGGTCGTTAAATTAAACCTGTGGAATTTATTGACCACAGATAATATCACCACAACCAAGCCCAACAACTCCTCCTTGTAATAAAAACCTTAAAACTTTCAGAATCACCAGGCAGGAGAACAACTGGCCAAAACAACAGATCACTACGCTAAGACAAAATGACAGAAAGGAGGAAGAATCCAGATTATGGGAAGAATCCTTTATTATAGTCAGATCAAATGACCAAACTGCCAAACAGCACCTAGGTGGCATACTGGGATCTCCTCGTAGCTCAGCAAGGAGCAACAAACACACTTTAGGTGCACTTCAGCACTTTTAACGGGTGGATTTTAAATAAATGTACTTGACACAGGCATATAGACCAGTATTCGGCTTTTACTCTCCAGAAGTATTTTATCATGCTGCAGAAATGTAGGTACATGATCCAATGGTTTTACTGTAATGATTTTAAGTAAATGTATAATAAAGATGTCTAACTGTAACCTGTTAGTTTCAGTACTTACAGACCAGACTATTATGGTATCCTCATTGTCTCAGCATATTCTGCTTTGAGGCAAGAATTAAGTCACTGTCAATGTCTGCAAAGGTCTTTAGGAGTTCTCTTTCTAAGGGGGAAGTCCAGGAGGACTGTCATTCTTGGCAATGCCCATGTGTTTCTTGTGCTTTCCCCAGAATCGTATTACTGTCAGATTCAAACAGTCTCAAAGATTGGGTATGAGGCCTGCCTCTATGCCAAGGCATCTCTAGAATTCCACCCTCACTCTCAATACTATACTACGCACATGTCGGATGTCCGTTGCCACCCATGTGTATGAATATGCTACTTACCAGTATGCATCTGTTCTTGGCATGTAGGGCTGCTAACATTCATATCTATTGCATAGATCGCCGCCTAGTGTTGGGTCCGGATGATTGCACATTGTTGTCCTGGAAGAGTTTTCGAAGTATCACGAGATAGGTGGCTCCTCCCCTGGACTACAGTGCGCATGGGCATCGACTCCATCCCCATATTGTTTTTAGCCATTGTGGCAGAGATGCAGTGAAATAGTGTAAATGATGTCCATGCTAATGCTTGAATGCAAGAAAGTATCTGCAGCCGCTACGGGCACCGGGGAGGAGGGTGGGCGATATGAATGTTAGCAGCCCTACATGCCAAGAACAGATGCATACTGGTAAGTAGCATATTCAGTTCGAGGCATGTGGGCTGCTAAATTCATATCTATTGCATAGAATACATAGCAGTTCCTCCATTAACGGCGGCTGCCCGTGCCAGCTGCAGAAGTCTGAAAAAGTGTTTTGAGAACAGCCTGTCCTACAGCTGCCTGCTGCTTGGAATGCACATCAACACAGTAATGTTTGGTAAACGTGTGTGGTGTAGACCACGTGGCTGCTCTACAAATGCCTTCCAAAGGAATGTTCCCCAGGAAAGCCATGGAGGCCCCCAACTTGCGTGTTGAGTGCGCTCTTGGGAGGACCGTTAAAGTACGTTTAGCTTTTTTATAACAAATCTGAATGCACTTAACAATCCATCTGGCTATTCCTGCTTTGGAAATAGGGTTGCCTTTGTGCTGGGCTGAGAAGGCAACAAAAAGTTGCTGTGTCTTTCTAAATTGTTGTGTCCTGTCAATGTAGTACATCAATGCCCTTTTTACGTCCAACGTATGGAGCATTCTCTCCGCTACGGTTTGTGGGTTTTGAAAGAATGCGGGCAGTTCAATAGTTTGGTTGACATGAAACTGTGACACCACCTTCGGAAGGAACTTGGGGTTAGTACGGAGCACTACCCTGTTTGAATGAATTTGTATGAATGGCTCTTGTATTGTGAGCACCTGCAGCTCACTAACACGCCTGAGGGATGTAATAGCAATGAGAAAGGCCACTTTCCATGTTAAGAACTGAATCTCACATGAATGTAGCGGCTCAAAAGGTGGGTCCATCAGTCTAGTGAGAACCACATTGAGGTTCCACACAGGAGCTGGTGGTGTTCTCGGAGGAATGACCCGTTTCAGTCCCTCCAGGAAGGCTTTAATGGCAGGCACCCTGAAAACAGAGAGATGCTGCCTGTTCTGGAGATAAGCTGCTATGGCGGATAAGTGTATCCGAATGGAAGCGTAAGCTAGATTGCATTTGTAAAGATGTGACAAATAGCAGATGATGTTAGGAATGGATGCATCTAGCGGGTCAATGTGATGTTCTGTACAGTAAATGACAAACCGCTTCCACTTTGCAGCATAGCAAGCTCGGGTAGTGGGCTTCTTTGCCTCTCTGATGATGTCCATGCATTCAGGAGGCAGGTTGAGGTAGCCAAATTCTAAGACCTCAGGAGCCAGATCGCCAGATTGAGCTGTTGCGGATCTGGATGCTGAATGTCGCCATGGTTCTGCGTCAAGAGCCTGGGTGTGAGATGCAGCCTTTGATGCGGTACCACGGAAAGTTCCAGAAACGTGGTGTACCATGGTTGGCGTGCCCACGTTGGAGCAACCAGGATGAGCGTCATCGAGTGTTGCTTTAGCTTTCTTGCCACCAGCGGAATGAGAGGCGCTGGGGGGAAAAGCGTACGCATATCTGCCTGACCAGTTCATCCATATCGCATTGCCCTGCGATTGTGGGTGAGGGAACCTGGCGGCAAAGCTTTGGCATTTTGCGTTTTCCCTTGTGGCAAACAGGTCTATCTCTGGATGACCCCACTGCTGGAAGTACGGGTGGAGTACTGATGGATGTATCTCCCACTCGTGCATTTGATGGCTGTACCTGCTGAGCAGATCCGCCATCTGATTGTCCTTGCCCGGGAGGTGTTCCGCCATGAGGAAGATGTTCCTCTGAATGGCCCACTTCCACATGCTCTGAGCCAGATGAGACAGCTGTGGAGAGTGCGTACCCCCCTGCTTTTGGATGTAGTACATGGCTGTCATGTTGTCCGTCCGGATCAACACGACTTTGTTGCACAGATGAACTTTGAAGGACTTGAGCGCCATGAAGATCGCCATCAACTCTAGGTAGTTGATGTGCACCTTTTGTTGCTGCGTTGACCACAGTCCCTGCACCGTGTAGTGGAGCACATGAGCTCCCCACCCCTGGAGAGATGCGTCCGTCGTTAGGATAATCTGTGGCACAGGCTCTTGGAACGGTCGGCCCTTGCAAAGGTTGTGTGTATTCCACCAATGCAGAGAGTTGTATGCCCGACCGGTCACCAACACTAGGTCTTTCAACTGTCCTTGAGCCTGAGTCCACTGATGTGCCAAGCATTCTTGGAGCGGACGCATATGCAATCTTGCGTGCAGGACTATGAAGATGCAGGAGGCCATGATGCCTATCAACTGCATGAACACTCTCGCTGGTAGGGAGTGTTGCGGTCTGAACCTTTGGATGAGCGACTGGATGCTGTCGATCCTCACCTGGTTCGGCTGAGCTGTAGCAGTCAGAGTATTTATTGTCGCGCCCAGATACTGCCGCACGTGGGAAGGCTGAAGGTGCGACTTTGGGTAGTTCAGTGAGAACCCCAGACTGTGAAGGAGGTGAATGGTGTGGGACATGTGTGCGGCGCACTGGTGTTCCGACTTTGCTTGAACCAGCCAGTCGTCTAGGTAAGGGTAGACATGTATATTTTGTCTCCTGAGGTGCGCCGCCACTGTCGCCAGACACTTGGTGAACACTCTGGGGGCAGTGGTCACTCCGAAGGGTAGGACTTTGAACTGATAATGCCTGTTTTGGATGGTGAACCTGAGGTACTTTCTGTGGGAGGGGTGGAGTGGTATGGGAAAATAAGCATCCTTGAGGTCCAAGGTTGCTAGGAAGTCCCCTTGGTTCAACAGGGGGAGAATTTGCTGCAGTGTTAGCATATGAAAATGTTCTGATAGGATATACAGGTTGAGGGGGCGTAGATCCAGAATGGGTCTGAGGGATCCGTCCTTTTTTGGGATGAGGAAGTACAGGGAATAAACCCCTGTTCCTTCCTCCTCCACTGGTACGAGCTCTATTGCGCCTTTTTGCAGCATCACAAGAACTTCCTGCTGCAATAAGTGCAAGTGCTCTGCCGACATAGGACGTTGTCTTGGGGGTATGTTGGGTGGAGTGGATGTCAACTCCAAACAATAACCGTACTGGATAAGTTTTCTCACCCACCTGTCTGTGGTGATGGACGTCCAGACTGGCAGGAACTGCTGGAGTCTCCCCCCGACAGGTGTTGGATGGTCGGGGGGCAGTGACAGAGAGTCACTGTTTGTTGGCGGCCGAGGAACGGGAGCTGTTGTTGCCTCTGCCCCTGCCCTTGGCACTGTTTCCTCTGTAACCCCTTCTACCCTGCTTGGGGTACGAGGACTGCGCGCCACCTTTAGTGAATTGCGTCTGCTGTGCCAAGTGTCCTCTGGTAACACCACGGGTACTTGAGCGACGAAAAGTGCTCCCTCTGAATTGCTGAGACTGAAGCGCCCCCATGGATTTAGCGGTCTCATTGTCTTTTTTGATCTTCTCGAGGGTGGTGTCAAGGTCCGGGCCAAACAGTGTCGGGATTAACGGGCTGGTTGAGTATAGTTGTTTGTATGTCAGGCTTGAACCCTGAGATGCGAAGCCATGCTTGACGCCTTAACATCACGCTAGTGTTAATCGCTCTAGCCGCTGTATCTGCAACGTCAAGCGCACACTTGATTGCAGCGTTTGAAATGAGCTTGCCCTCCTGTATTAGCATCTCAGCTGCCTCTTTAAACTCATCTGGAAGGTGTTGAAGGAGCTGCTCTAGGGTGTCGTAATGCGCCCTATCATATCGTGCCAACAGGACCTGTGTGTTCGATATGCGCCAGATATTGGCTGCCTGTGCAGCCAACCCTTTTCCCCGATGCTTCTAGCACTTTCGACTCTTTGTCTGGGGGAGGAGCTTCACCCGTCGTCTGCGAGTTCGCCCTCTTGCGGGCATTGGCGACCACCAAAGAGTCCAGAGGCAACTGGCCCCGAATATATGCTGGGTCCCCAGGTGCCGGTCTGTATTTTTTTTCGATACGTGGGTTTACCACCCTTGGCCTGGTGGGTTCCTTAAATATTTCAGGTGCATGCTTAAGGACCCCTTTTAGCATTGGAAGTGTTTTAACAGTCTTTTCTGCGGCAGAGAAAGTGTCAAACAAAAAATCTTCTTCCACCGGGTCGGCATGCATGTCCACCTTATGATTAGCAGCCGCCCGTTCAATTAAGGCATTGAATGCCGCTGAGTCCTCAGTTGGGGATGTCCGTACACCATAAACCTGTGGGTCCTGTACCACTTGTTGGCCTCCCTGGTCACCAGTGTCCACCCATGAGTCCTGTTGCTCATCAGGGTCATCGTTATCTGGGAAGTTGTACTGGTCATCCTGGTCATCGTCATCTCCCCCTGAAGCATTGGGAGAAGGTGATGGGCTCCTCCTTGGTTGTGGATGAAGAGGTTCAACAAGGGCAGGAAAGTCCTGTGCTGGCCTTTTCTTCTTTAGAGGTATGACATAGGATTCCAATGGTTGGGAAGTAATCTTTCGCTTATAGAGCGTCAATTTTCCCGTATCGGCGTCGATATAATGCTCAGATTGCTCTTCTGAAGCTTGTTGTCGACCCAAACGTCCACTTAGCATCGAGTGTTCTGAGGCTTCAGTGTCCTTTGGCACCGACCGGGGTGCAAAGGCCTTCGGTGCCACCTTCGGCGGCAGAGTGTAGAGGATCGGCGCTGAAGTCTTCCTCGGTGCGTCCACCAATTTTGGAGCCGACGGCGTGTGAGTCGTCGACGGCAAAGTCTTCTCCCGAGTTCTCTTGAGGGAGTCGGTGACTTGTTTCGTGAACGAAGCGGAGGGTTTAGTTAGCCCGACCGATGACCTATGTTCGTCACCATAGGAGGACCCCAGCGTTGACGAGGTGTCCGTGCGTGCTCGAGCCTCAGACGCATCTTCGACCCCAATGGTCCGGGCCTCCTTCCTAGGCTTAGGCGCCGATGCCGTTGGCTTTGGACCGGCAGCTTTGTGCTGTTGCGTAGGGCCCCCGGACTTCGGCTCGGGGCCCTTTGTCGAGTGCACTTCAACCGGGCGTCTGCCTGTGGGCGCCGTAGCTGTGTCTGATAGTGGGTCGACAGTCTTCGTGGACTTCGATGGAACCACCGTGCTCGACACGTGTTCGACGACCTTCTTCGAGGTCGACTCCCTGGCCACCGTATGTAGCGGAGCCGGCTCGACAGCCTTCATCGGCTTCGGAGCCACTGAAGTTGACGTCGCCGATGACGTAGCAGGCGTCTTCAGTTTCGATGGTACGTCGGCCATCTTTGTTGTTGTCGAATCCGAAGGTTTCGGTCTCGATATGCGCAATGGCGGCTCCGCTGGTGTGTCCGTAGCCGGGCCAGAAGGCGGGGCCGGGGATTGCGGTGCAGGGTCGTGGGTAAGGCCGAGTGGCGATCCCGTGACCTGAGCCATGTAACTTTCGGGGCATAGCTCTTCCTCCGAGCTATCTTCCGCAGCCCCATAAACTTCTTCGATGTCCCCTACCTCCTCGACGTTTTCTAGGTCCTGGCCCTCGACGGATTCTCCGGATTCGGGCTCGACCTCCGTCGACGGTGGTGAAATCTGCAGATGATGGCTTGGGCCTTCTGCCTCGGGGTCGTCGAAGATGTCGTCCGGTGCCGGAGCCGCTCGCCGGGCCTCAAGGCGTGCCGCGCGCCGAAGCTTGAGCGTCTTCTTCGACCTGAACTTCGAACAGGCCATACAGCTGGCCTCGTTGTGGTCCGGCGAGAGGCATTTGTTACAGACTGGATGCACGTCGATGTGTGGGTACTTCGAACCACACACGGGGCAGAACTTGAACGGACTCCGTTCCATCGTAGTATCGTCGGGGTCTTGCTGCGACGACAGGGCCTCGATGTCCGAAGAGTTACTCGACTCCGCAGAAGACCGACTCGTAGAGTCGGATGAAGCACGAGACCGAACACGAACAATACCGACGAGGTAACGAAGGCCTTTTGGCCTTAAAGAAGTAGTATTTTCGATTCCGACTAGGAAACATCGAAATCACATCCGAACCCAATGGCGAAAAAAAACAATCTGGGGATGGAGTCGATGCCCATGCGCACTGTAGTCCAGGAGAGGAGCCACCTATCTCGTGATACTTCGAAAACTCTTCCAGGACAATAATGTGCAACCATCCGGACCCAACACTAGGCGGCGATCTATGCAATAGATATGAATTTAGCAGCCCACATGCCTCGAACATTGTGAATTCAGCAAATTTCTATCTGGTTTACCAATGTGTTAATATTTACCATAAGTGGCATGGAATCTGTTTGTTTAAGTCTTTACTCTTGGATAGTGTTGTATTCTTTTGAGGTGGGATGCATGTAGGATTTTTCAGCCCCTGCAACAATAATAATGTACTATCCCCTCTACATGCTCCTAATCTTTAGGCAACTTACTCACATGTGAGATATTACAAATCCTTCTCAGTCCTGTTGATAATGTTTCCAGGACAAATGTAATTGGCCATAATTTCATTGTTGAATCTCCCTCAAATGAAAGGTTGCCTGTGGAGCATCCAAATTTTTCCCATCCTGTAGGGGGAGCAAATTACTTACACTTGAGCCAATGGAACTTATGTCCAATTTACAATTTAGAACACAGGAGTCCATTTTAAGCACAATTTGTAACCTATTCCAAGTTCGTCTCACAGCCTCTAATTTAAGGATGAGGCAAGATAGGCTCAGGCCTTTTATACTGCATATGGTAATAAAACGAGTACAATGAACATAACCAACTAACACATGCTTTAAAGGGTGTGTGAAGCTGTCAGTATTCAAGAGCAGGCACAATACAACAAACGGGTTGTAATTTACAGTTACAAAGGAAGAAAATCATTTTAAAGAAAGATCATTATGTGCCCGACTGCTGGCTGGCAAAGAAGTTGGAAGAGGACTGCGAGAATGTTGAATAATGCCTGCTGCAAGCATGCAAGCGGAGACAAAGATTACCAAGCTACTGTTCTAATTCTGGGCTCAATGTCAGATTCCTACAGAGCTTGTTTCCTTCCCAGTGTAAGAATTGGCTTTTGTAGTTTGGTTTGCCCTGTTCCCATCATGCACTGGGACAGGAACAGACTAATTTGCATACAGCCAGGTTCTGAAACTGGGATGGTGCAATGAGCTAAAAAACGGTGTTGGATCTAGCCCTGATCTCTTGACTGGGTGAGAGTATTCTGCTTAATTCAGAGACTCTGTCCCTCACCACCCCTTGTTGTAAATAAAGATTCCTACAGAGTTCAGAAAGAGGACTTTAATGGTGGAACCAACTGCTTTATGCAACCACGCACTTATAGCTCCAATGCCATAAGGGGCAAGAGTTGTTTATGTCTCACCTGTAGGCAGATTTAAGGTGGCTGCCAAGGGCCACTTCTGGATCATATCAAAAAATAACAGCAGGCTATGTGAGAGTCCACTGAATGGCTTTCTTATCTTATCTTAGGTGCCATTTGTAAAGCGCACTGACGCCGAGGCTTCCTGGCGCTGAGAGACAGAATGGGTGAGGGGGAAGCAAAGTAGCGGGGTTCTAACAAAGGGGAGGGAAGAGGTGAGTTTTAAGTACTTTCCTGAAGTTCAAAAGAGAGGATGAGGATTTGATGGAGAGAGGGAGGGGGTTCCAGAGTGCAGGGGCTAGATAAGAGAAGCGGCGACCGCCAAATTTCTTAGTTTTGATTCTGGAAGTGGCAAGTAGGTGATGGTGGGCCGAGCGGAGGTCACGCTGAGGACAGTAGGGGTGGATGAGAGATGTTACAAACTCAGGGCCAGAACCATGGAGGGTCTTGAAGGTGAGGCATGCCACCTTGAAGGCTGCCCTTTGGGCTATAGGGAGCCAATGAAGGCTATGGACCAGGGGTTTGGCAGATTGCCATCTTGGGATGTTGAAGATTAGGCGGGCCGCTTGGTTCTGGACAACCTGGAGGCGGTGAGTCAGGGATGATGGAAGGCCATGGTAGATTGAATTAGAAAAGTCTAGACGGGAGAGCACAAGTGAGATCACGACTTGGGTAAGTGCAGCGGAGGGAAGTAGGTGGCGAACTTTGCGGATCTTCCGGAGCTGGAACATGCAGGAGGATATTACTGCTCCCACCTGTGTTCTGAGAGAGAGCTCAGCATCGATGATCACACCCAGGCTCTTTACAGTTTTCGCTGGGATTGGGGGGGGCCTAGCTCCGACGGCCAGAACTGCGGGCCCCAGTGAGCGTGACTGAGTCCCGGGAGGAGGAGCTCAGTCTTCCCGGGGTTCAGTTTCAGCTGGTTCTGGTTCATCCAACCTTGGATGTGAATCATAACTGCGTGAAAGGTGTTAATTGCATGAGATGAGTTGAGCGGGAGCATGATCTGCAAGTCGTCAGCGTAATTGAAGGTGACAATGTCCCATTTTTGAAGGGATTTGATCAGGGGCCGGAGGTATAAATTGAACAAGAGCGGCGAGAGGGAGGAGCCCTGGGGGACTCCACAGTGCGTGGGTGCCTTGGTGGCGGTGTAAGGTCCCAGGCGAACCGCCTGTGTTCTCCCGGTGAGGAATGACTTGACCCAGTCAAGCGCAGCGCCCTGGATGCCAGCCTGCTCGACAAGGTGGAGAAGGATGTCGTGGTCCACCGTGTCGAACGCGGCCGAGAGATCCAGGAGGACGAGGGCTTGGGGAGAGCCCGCGTCCGCGCTGCTCCTGAGTGTGTCCAGGACTGCCAGAATGACGTGCTCCGTGGAGTGGGCAGGTCTGAAGCCGGCTTGGTTAGGCTCAAGATGATGGGATGATTCAATGAAGTTTGACAGGCACCGAGTGACGTGTGCCTCCATCAATTTTGAGAAGTACGGGAGGAGGGAGATGGGGCGGTAGTTCGAGGGCTCCGCGGGGTCGGCTCCAGGTTTTTTGAGGAGGGGCACTAAAATAGCCTCCTTGAAGGAAGTTGGAACGGTGCCACTGCTGAGTGCCCCGTTGAGTAATGGTAGGATACAGTCTGGTAAGTGCAGGCATATACTCCTTTCTTGATGCTCTAATTTGTTGCTACTTATTCAATGACTTTCCTTCTGCTTCTTCTCTGTTCCCTCCCTTGGGGCAAAGCTCATTTACCATCATTTTAGTTGAATGACTTGTATCCTTCCACATTCAGGCCGCTACTTTTTTATTTTGCCATCAGCATTCCATGTTAGTGCATGTGTTTTGGTCCACTCAGGACAATTTGTTTCCTTCTTGAGTTGCATAGTTCCCCTCAAACACCCACCCCATATGCTCTGTTTTTCACCTTCATCCCCCACACCATCCATGCTTCACAGATCCCAGCTTTCTTAAAGAAATAATGTATTTACTCACCCCACCCCCAATGGACCTCAAGCTCATCAGTTGGTTTTCCCACCTATTCCCTGTTGCTTTCCCCACTGGTTACTCCATTGCTCTCCCACCACTCCCTGTCCTTAACTGAATTGCTTTTTAGAATCCCCGGCAGCTTTCATCTGCAGCTGGATTGCTCAATGTAGGAAAATAAAAAGTATTACAAAAAACAAACTTTTGCGCAGGTAAAAACCAATCATTGCAAGAGAAGGGATTATTACAGATGTTTAAAGTGGTGTCACCAGGAGTAAAAAAAAAAACAGGTCCTAAGGTAAGTGGAATAATGGCACTATGGTATTTCGTCTTAACTTCACTTATGGATTGGTTGCATTCTGCTACAACAAATATGTAAACTGAAGGCACTGATCTAGGCTTATGCGGTTTTGCTGTACAGGCCATATATTAAATCAGCTTCAACAGTGGTTTAGGATTTACTGCAGAGATGCCAACACAAACGACTCAGTCCATCATTCAAAAGGCAAATACAACGGGTACTATTAGGTAATACTTATTTATATTCACATTTTGAGGACAAATCAATACGTGGTTCTTGCTATATAAAGACCATGGCCAATACTAATGTTAACAAGCACTGGCGTTGCCAATAGGTCTCGCATTAGGAAAGTTTGACCTATTGGTATTGTAAATGACAAACTTTCCTAATGCGAGACCTTTTGGCAACGCCAGTGCTTGTTTTTCCTGCGATGTTACTTGTATTCAGGAGGCAGCTCTCTAAATAGGACTCCTCGGCTCCGTGTCAGTAGCGAGTTTTTTTTCCTGCGATGTTTGTCTATAGTAGGCAATTGATTATTCATCTATTTTGTGTACATGAGTGTTTAATACTTATCAGTGACTCTAAATTTTTCAGAAAAAGCCACTGTTTTACTTTTTACGTTGGTGTGCACTGCTCGGTTTTATATTGTTGGTCCTCTAAAGCGCGAGACATGCGTGCAGCCCGGCCTGTTAAGCAAGATGCACCCTTTGAAGTCACGGCCTGCGGCCGTGAATAAGTGAGGGCAGGGGGCGGGGCAGCGGAAGCCTTGGATGAGGCAAATGCTGCTGGCAAAGCTGGCTGGGGAGGGGGAAAGTTTATGGCCCACAAAAGCGCGTGCCTGTGGCCACGTGAACTCGATGAAAACCGCACGAAAAAAGCGGTGGTTTCACGAGAATTTCGAGCACTTGAATTCTCGCTCCCTCAATGCGCTTGCGCGCATTTAAAGGTCACGAGACCTAAAAATAATATCCTACAGTCTTCCGTGAAACAATGTGCTCATGAACACATTTACCGCAGACTAGAAAACTGTGGAAATCGTGGAGTTTTAAGTTACAAAAATAAAACACATCGTAGTACATATAGACCACATGTAACACATTCTGCTTCATTAATTAAAAAAAAATATATCACAACTTGTCAGAAATTACTCTAAACAAAATCATGAAATCTGCTTTCTATGTAAAGGCCAATCCAGAGCTGAAAACAGCACGATCAGACACTGCAAAGAGATGGTGCCAAATATTTAACACATTTCACCCAAGTCAAACTTGTTTTTAATCCACTAGAACATTCCTGTTTTCCTTATCTAATCAATGAGGAGTGCCAGGTACTTCAGTCTAAGGTCTGCTTATCTTGAACAATCAACTTAATAGGTTCGCATTTCAATTAGTTTCATCATGTGCACATTCCAGTGTTTTATAAGTGAAACAAAGTAAAGCTTAATTGTAAGTACATAGATTTATCTGGCCAGGTAAATTCACAGCGCCTGATCTGCTTCACAAAAGCTTCAGAACATTATAAGTCTGTCCAGTGAACTAATGTGAAGAGACACATTGATGTTTGTTTACTTGTTTCTTTCACTACTTATAAACTTTACATGCCACTTGAAAGTATAACTTTAAGGTAATTAAAGCCAGAGACAACAGTAAAAAAAACATACAGGAAAACGAGAGGCTGGAAAACTGCGTGTATCGTGCTTTCAATACTGGTGCTCATTTTTACAAATCTGATTGCAATTATGGGCCTAAAACGCTAGTTATTCTAAAGCTGTGCCTGTGAAATATACGAATGTTAAGCTCTCCCTTCTGTGGAGATGCCCTGGAACAGAGTTCTGCAGGGGTGACCAAGATGCAAGTTTCCATGAAATAATATTGCGGCAGATGTGGATGCTGATTGCCGGATAGTAGGGAGCCTTTTAATTTAGATTTATGCTTATAAGATTTCAGACCTATTAGCCCACAAGCAGAGGAGACAGTAGCAGTTCCAAGCTCCTGTGGCAGCGTCATGGAAAATTAAGATGGAGTAGTTTCTGTCCTGTAACTCCAGTTCTGTAGTAGGGGTATCTCTGTTATAGTCATAATCTAGTGAATAGTCCCGCCCATGTGCGTGGACCCCGGAGCAATCAAAAATAATCTCTTATAGTGTCAAAAAATGCAGAAAAGCATAGACACTTAAGAGAGAATTTAAAGACAGATAATGCAGCCTAAAAAGGCTACACTGTCCAGTACTTCAACTAGAAATTCCACCATAAAATCCACAAAACAGCAAAAGCCTGTACAGATTTCCTTTTCTTTCCCAGCAAAATCCCTCAGGAATGATAGAGAGAAGAACCTGGACAGACAAGCCCCATAGGCTGCCATTATGTGGCTCAAAACAGGATACTGTGCCTTTAAGAGAATCTTCCAGAACCTTCTCCCAGTATCCCAGAATGCATAGCAGGTCCAACTTAGTTTCAGTTCTTTTTGATGGCGTAACACGCCAGACCTGTAGCATTCCATAAGGAATATGTCTCTCTCCACCGGGGAGGAGGGAGGGCGCTTATGACTATAACAGAGATACCCCTACTACAGAACTGGAGTTACAGGACAGAAACTACTCCTTCTGTAGTAGGGGATCTCTGTGTATAGTCATAATCTAGTGAATAGAATGGCAAGCCCATCCCCACACCAAAGCGGCGGTGGAGAAAAGAGAATTAACGCCACTACTGTGCGAACAGATTTCGCAGCGAAGCCTGCCCAACCTGAGCGTCTGCCCTGGCATCAGTGTCCAGGCAGTAATGCTTAGCAAAGGTATGAACCGACTTCCAAGTGGCCGCCTTGCAGATTTCTGCAATCGGAACATTACGGAGCAATGCTGTCGTGGCAGACTTGCCCCTGGTGGAATGAGCCTTAGGCTTACCTCCTAAGGTCTTATTAGCTTTTTGGTAACACAACTGTATGCAGGACACAATCCACCTAGAGATAGACTGTTTAGAGGTCGCAAGACCCGTCCTGACCGATCCATAATTGATGAACAATTGGTCTGACCTACGAATATCCCTGGTTTTATCCAGATAAAATTTCAGCACCCTCCTAACATCCAGGGAATGCAAAGACCTTTCCGCTGGAGATGAAGGATTCTGAAAGAACGTAGGTGAAGATATAGTCTGATTGATATGAAAATCAGAAACAACCTTGGGAAGAAACTTAGGGTGAGTACGCATAACAACCTTAGCAGCATGAAATACAGTATAAGGTTCTTGGCAACACAACGCCTGAATTTCACTCACCCTGCGGGCCGATGTAATGGCCACGAGGAACGCCGCCTTCCAGGACAGGTGCTGCAAAGAAGCCTTATGAATAGGTTCAAAAGGCTCCTTCATCAATCTGGACAGCACTACATTCAAGTCCCATGAAGGCGAAGGAAGCCTGACAGGAGGGAACACTTTCTTCAAGCCTTCCAAAAAGTCTTTGATCACAGGGATCTGAAAGAAGGAAGTCTGTGAAGGGCATTTCCTGTAGGCAGTCAAAGCAGCCAGATGAACCTTAATGGAATGGACATTAAGGCCAGACTGCGCCAGATGTAGCAGATATGGAAGGATGACATCTTCCTTGCATGTCGTAGGGTCAAAGTTCTTAGACTTGCACCAGATGCAAAACCTCTTCCACTTGTAAGCATAAGACGTCTGCCCATACAATCCGCCGGGAGATTCAAATGGCCATATTGCACTATTTCAGGAGCCATGCCGCCAAACTCAAAGACGAGAGGTTGGGGTGCACCATCCGCCCCCCGAACTTTGTGAGAAGATCCGGCCTGCACGGCAGCTTCATGTGAGGAAGGAGAGACCGGTGAAGCAGGTCCGTGAACCACCACTGTCTGGGCCATTCCGGGGCAATCAGAATCATCTTCGCCCTGGATTGGGAGAGCTTGATGAGAACCGCTGGAATCAGGGGAATGGGTGGAAAAGCGTACAGAAAGCTGTTCGACCAGTTGATCCATAACGCGTTCCCCAGCGTCCCTGGCTGGTAGTACCTGGAGGCGAAGTCTCGGCATTTGCTGTTTTCGGCGGTGGCGAACAGATCTACGTCTGGAGTTCCCCACCTTGCGAAGACTTCTCCTAGTACTTCGTCGTTGATGACCCATTCGTGGTTTTCCTGAATCAGTCTGCTCAGCTCGTCTGCCTGAACATTCTGCACACCTGGCAGATGCGTGGCAGTTATCGAGAGTCCTCGGGCCAGAAGCCAATGCCAGATCGCCTGCGCCTCTTGAGACAGAGTGCGTGATCTCGAGCCCCCCTGCTTGTTGAGGTAATACATCGTGGTCGTATTGTCCGTCTGCACAAGCAGAGAGTTGGTCCGGAAGGACGGTTGAAAAGCCTTCAGCGCCAAGTGAACAGCCCTGAGTTCCAGGAAATTGATGTGGTACGTGGACTCCGACGGGGACCACGTCCCTTGAATCTGCAGATCTCCGGAGTGCGCTCCCCATCCCAGGAGAGAAGCATCCGTCACGATCGTCTGTGTGGGAATGTCCTTGTGGAAAGGAACCCCTCTGAGGAGATTCTCCGCCGAACACCACCACTTCAGAGACTGAAGAGCATGTAGAGACAGTCGTATCCTGTCGTCCCAAGATCCTCTCCTCTGGTCCCATTGATCTTCCAAGCACTCCTGCAGCGGTCTCATGTGCAGCCGCGCATGTGGCGTCAGGAAGATGCACGAGGCCATCGATCCCAGCAGAGAAGACACTGTCCTCACTGTCGTGGATGGAGTGGACAGGAGAGCCTGAGCCTTCCGAAGGAGTGATAAACGTCGCTCTTCCGAAGGAGACACGCTTGCCGACAGTGTATTGATGGAGGCTCCCAAGTACTGTATGCACTGGGGGGGGCATTTGCTTGTTGGGGGCATTTCCTGGAGACCGCGGGAGGTCTCAGTCCCTGACTCACGGCCCATAATCTTCACGGCTCTCCTCCGCCGCCGCCGCTTCTGACACCGCGGCCGCAGAGCGGGGAGAGTGGGGGCAAACTACACTACCCAGCCTCCCTTGGTGCTGCCAGAGACGCGAATTGACGCGTCAGGATCCCGCGCCCGGAGGCGCTTATCAGACGGCTGCTGCTGCGGCCGAGTGGGGGCATTTGCTTGTTGGGGGCTTTTCCTGGAGACCGCGGGAGGTCTCAGTCCCTGACTCACGGCCCATAATCTTCACGGCTCTCCTCCGCCGCCGCCGCTTCTGACACCGCGGCAGCAGAGCGGGGAGAGTGGGGGCAAACTACACTACCCAGCGTCCCTTGGTGCTGCCAGAGACGCGAATTGACGCGTCAGGATCCCGCGCCCGGAGGCGCTTATCAGACGGCTGCTGCTGCGGCCGAGTGGGGGCATTTGCTTGTTGGGGGCATTTCCTGGAGACCGCGGGAGGTCTCAGTCCCTGACTCACGGCCCATAATCTTCACGGCTCTCCTCCGCCGCCGCCGCCGCTGCTGACACCGCGGCCGCAGAGCGGGGAGAGTGGGGGCAAACTACACTACCCAGCGTCCCTTGGTGCTGCCAGAGACGCAAATTGACGCGTCAGGATCCCGCGCCCGGAGGCGCTTATCAGACGGCTGCTGCTGCGGCCGAGTGGGGGCATTTGCTTGTTGGGGGCATTTCCTGGAGACCGCGGGAGGTCTCAGTCCCTGACTCACGGCCCATAATCTTCACGGCTCTCCTCCGCCGCCGCCGCTTCTGACACCGCGGCCGCAGAGCGGGGAGAGTGGGGGCAAACTACACTACCCAGCGTCCCTTGGTGCTGCCAGAGACGCGAATTGACGCGTCAGGATCCCGCGCCCGGAGGCGCTTATCAGACGGCTGCTGCTCCCGCATCACGGGACGCGCGCGGGCGACGCCGGGCTAAGCCCGGGCAAAGGGCGGGCCCTCTGTGGCCCTCAGAGGCACAAGGAGGCCGGGACGGGCCACCCCTCTTGGCTACGAAGAAGGAGGAGGTACTGAGCTATATATTTATATTCGGAAACTGTACTGTTATATTGTTGTCGCTGCGGCTCCGATTCCCTCATACCATGTCCATCTGGGAGGAGCTGAATGCCCTGTGTGGTACGAACTATGTCCAGGACCTATCTACCCCCGGCAAAATGGGTAGAGACTTTGATGAGAAAAACGACAATGACACTGAGATCCTTTCTAATGCCGGTAAATTGTGTACTACCCCCTCACTAACTCCTTCCAACCATCCTATATCTCTCCCGATCGAGGCTCTGAACAGAATACCTGTCTCAGTTTCACCTCTTCATTTGACCTTACTGGCCTACATTGAGCAACTGTTATCAACTCTACTTTCACCCCTGGTCAAAAAAATCAACAATCTGGGAGACAGGTTGACCAGCATTGAAAACACAATATCAAGGAACTATATCCCACCTGAAACAACCGCTGCACCCATTATTCATTCTGTTCCCCATAGTAACATTGAAAAGCTCAAGCCCACGATACGCACAAAAGCATAAACCCTTGTACCCCTCATGTCCATATCAAATAATACCACTCATAACTCTGTACCTGTACCCCATAGAGCCCGCAGGACTGCACTTGAAAGCAGGACGCGGATCAATTTACCTCCAGAAGCCGCCCCTTACGTGGCTGTCCTCTCTGGGGTCCCTGCACCCAGTCAGGGCAAATTCGAAACCAACCGGGACCTGTTTAACAAAGCCATTTCCTGGCTAAAACAAAACAGACCACTTCCACCTGATTTGGATGGCGGCATCTTGAGTGTCAGGAGGGTGGGGTGGCTGGGTACGTCACCCAAAGACATACCGGGCGACCTGATCTTAATTAAATTCAAGAATACGAACATCGTCCCCTTTTTGCGATCTTCCCAGTCCAAAGAGGGAGATGGCCTCATTCGCATCTGGGACTTGTACGATTTCTATCCTGGCCCCCGACTCCATTTGTCCCAAAGGCAAATGATATGTAATCACAATTTCTGGTGAAACGGAAATTCAAGAATCTTGTGATACTAACCCCCTATCCTTTTTTTCTTTGGTTGTACATGTACCCTTTTTCTTTCAGCTGAACTGCTAACTTGATTTTAGTCTGCTTTAATAGTTGGTTCGTTTTTACTTTGTAATGATATGTTGAGTCATTTATACATGTATGTATTTTTTTTGTTGCTTTTATGGTTTTAATCAAAAAACTGAATAAAGCTTATTTGATTTGATTTGATTTACTGTATGCACTGGACCGGAGTTGGAACAGACTTGGACATGTTGATGTGCAACCCCAGCTTGTTCAAGAGAACGCACGTCTTCTGGAAGTGTGCTTGAACTTCCGAGAAGGAGGAGGCCTTGATCAACCAATCGTCCAGGTACGGGTAGACAAACACCTTGTTCTTCCTCAGGTGTGCCGCTACCACTGCCATGCACTTCGAGAATGTCCTGGGCGCAGACTTCAGCCCGAACGGAAGTACCGTGTACTGATAGTGATTGGTGCCGACTTGAAATCGCAGGAACTTCCTGTGCTTGTGTGCAATGGGCACATGGAAGTATGCATCCTGTAGGTCTATGGCACAAAGCCAGTCTCCCCGTTGCAGCTGAGGATAGATCTGATGCAACGACAGCATGCGAAACTTTTCTCTGCGAATCCATTTGTTTGCCTGTCGCAAGTCCAGAATGGGCCTGAACTCGTTCTTGTCCTTCTTGCGGACCAGAAAGAACAGAGAGTACAGACCTAGTCCTCTTTGAGACAGAGGTACATCCTCTATCGCCCTTTTCCTTAACAGGACGTCGGCCTCCGCCTGAAGCTCGCGCAGTTGATACTGCGAGCTGATCGGAGGAATCGACGGAGGAGGGCTGGTGAAACGAAGACTGTATCCATTGCAAACAATATTCAGCACCCACTTGTCCTGAGTAATTTTTCTCCACTCTGCCAGGTAAAATTGAATGCTTCTCCCCACCGGAGCGGGTAACGGACGAAGGGGAAGTAACTGCTCAGGGTCGAGACCCAGCCGGGCCCTTGGTCGCGGTAGAGGACTGCTGTGCACCTCTACCCCTCTGACCTTTTTGGAAGGGTCTTCTGTACTGCTGCTGTTGTTGCTGCTGCTGATGTTGCCCAGAAGACTGTCCCCTTCCTCGACCCTGCGACCCAAAGCGCCGTTGGAATTGGCGGAAGGGTTTCTTATCTTTGGGCTTCTCCAAGCCCACCGCCGTCAGGGTTTCCGCCTCGGCCTTCATCCTGGCCATCTCGTCATCAGCGTGTTTCCCAAAAAGGGTATCCCCGGAAAACGGCAGATTTGCCACACGCTGTTGTGCCTCAGGTTTAAGCGACGTCAACCGAAGCCAAGCATGGCGCCTCTGATTGATACCGTGGCAGTATCCATGCGTGGCCAGCAGGGAGATATCCGCCGCGGCGCTAATGGCCTGGTTAGAAACCAGCATCCCTTCCTGGATGATCTCCATGAAATCCTCTCTCCGGTCGCGCGGAACGAGGGCCGCAAACCGTTCCATAGAGTCACACAGTGCACGGTCGTACCGTCCCAACAACGCCGAGTCACTGGAGGCCTTCATCGTTGTAGAGGACGTCCCACACGCTTTCCGTCCAGCAGAGTCAATCCAGCGGCTCTCCTTATCGGGAGGCACGGTGGAGGCAGGAGAGGTGGCATGGAGCTTCCGAGCCGCCGTCACAATCACCGAATCCGGTGTCGGGTCCTTCCGCAAGAAAGCCGGGTCCAACTCAGGAGCCCTGCATTTCTTCATGAGCCTTGAAGGCGCAGCTTTCATCACCGCCGGCGTAAGGAAGAGTTGTTCCGCCGGCTCGAGTAGTCCTGGCACCAAAGGTAGCAGGGGGCGAGACAGGTGTTTCTTATGTAATGTCTCAAAGATCACAGAAGTTGAGGGCGTAGGGGCCGTAACCTCGATCCCCAACTTCGCCGCCCCGCGCAGGAGAACCTCCTGGAACGTGCCAATATCATCAATCGGGGACACCCTCGTCTCCGGTGAATCTGACAACGTAGGTGAGTAGGAACGGGTCCCCGAGGCAGAACGAGACCTGGACCTATGCCTCCTATGTCGATGCCTGGATCTCGAGGAGGATCCGCGTCCGCTCCTTGACCTGTCCCGCCTACCTGAGCGTGACCTCGATCTCTTGGGTCTGGGACGCTCCGCCGGCCTCCCCGGGTCGGACGTCTTGGGTTTAGGAGGAACCTTCGACTTAGGAGTCTTCTTCGGAGGTGTCGGGAGTTGGGGCATCGACACCGATCGCGGTGGAACCGGGGGAGGAGGAGCAGTTGGACCCGGGGCCTGAGGCGCCGGTAGAGGAGGCGTCGAAACCCTCGGAGGTGGGCCCTTAGGCAAAGAAGGCGGTGCAGTAGGCTTCTTCGGGGTATACACCTCGGAATATGCCGTTCCCGGCGAGCCACCATCCTGTCCTGACTGTGGGGAGCCCCCCACAGTCCTGGGCCTGTCCTTACGGCCTCCTGACGTCGACGATCGGTGCTCCGACCTCGATCGTGGTTCCCTTGACGGCGAGCGGCCCTTCGGCGTCGACCGTTTCACACTCCTCGGCGTCGACCGGCTTCTCCGCCTCGACGTCGACCCCGACCAGATGGACGAACCTCTAAATCTCGACGACGGGCGATGACGCCTCGACGGCGACCTCGACCTCTTCGAACGCCTCGACGTCGACCTCTTCGAACGCCGCGACGTCGACCTCTTCGAACGCCTCGACGTCGACCATCTCGACGTCGACTTCTTCGGCGCCGGAGACCTCCTCCGTCTCGACGGCGACCGGGACGACGAGGATCCCCTCGACGACGACGATGTCCTTGTCTTCGACGGCGGTGTCGCCTCGACGGCGAGCGCCGACGCCGGTCCCTCCGATGCCGTCCACTCGACGCCGAAGGCGGCGACGAGGAGATCGACACCGGGTTCGACGGCAGCCTGTAAACGTCCCTCGACGTCGACGGGCGACGTTTTCTCGACCCAGACCCCTGGGGAGACCGGGAACTGGCCGTGGACCTTCCTCTCGACGTCGTGGTCATAGCAACTGAACCAGACGGAGACCTCGGATGTTTGCTGGACTTCCTGCCCCTGGGGAGCCCCCCAGAGGCCTCAGCATGGGCAGCAGAAGCCCCTCCAGACCCACCTTGAGCCTTTAGTCTTCTTTCTTCAAGTCCCTGAAGTCTGCTTTTTCTCCTGTCCTTCAGGGTCCTGCCAGAGAAGCCTCTACAGATCACACACTCCTCTGGGATGTGGGAAGAGGGAAGGCAGAGGATACACACCTCATGGGGGTCTGACTTGGCCTTCTTCCTGGAGCACTCTGGGCATTTATCAAATAATGCAGGCATTATGAACAGCCAAAGAGAGCAGAAATCCAAGAAGAAAGTCACCAAAGTACTTTAAAAGTACACAAAATCGAAATTAGTGAAAAACACCAACAAAAACCCTTGAAAAGGGAGAGCTCAATGCTCCAGGGTCCTGCTTGCAGGAGCCGGAAAAAAGAACTGAAACTAAGTTGGACCTGCTATGCATTCTGGGATACTGGGAGAAGGTTCTGGAAGATTCTCTTAAAGGCACAGTATCCTGTTTTGAGCCACATAATGGCAGCCTATGGGGCTTGTCTGTCCAGGTTCTTCTCTCTATCATTCCTGAGGGATTTTGCTGGGAAAGCAAAGGAAATCTGTACAGGCTTTTGCTGTTTTGTGGATTTTATGGTGGAATTTCTAGTTGAAGTACTGGACAGTGTAGCCTATTTAGGCTGCATTATCTGTCTTTAAATTCTCTCTTAAGTGTCTATGCTTTTCTGCATTTTTTGACACTATAAGAGATTACTACAGAATAAGCATTACTGTAGCTATTTGCCTTTTCTGCATGGTCACCCCAGGTTCTTCACCATATTTCTGCAGGATTTAGGACTCTCAGCTTGTTGTCACTGCTAAACAGTACTAAAGGTCCTTTGCTTCCCCTCTAAAACAAGTGCTAAATGCTGAAACTCCCTATTTGGCTTCTTTAACTTCCCTACACATGAACTGTAAATGGATCCTAAAGCTGCCTTCGGCCTGGAAAATTAAATGCCATATGTGGGTGGCAGTATTTATCTACACCCCCACCTATGTAACAAAACATGTCTGCCAGGAGCACCACAGTGCTTCAATCCACTGCAGTAACACAGGTAAAACAGTCAAGCCTATTTATATATTCAGAAACCACCCCTAACTAGTGCCTTGAAAGCACACGGGCAGGGTGCTACTATATCACACTAGGCAACACTATATATATTGACATATTAGGAGCAGTATGCCTTCACAGTGAAAGAGAACCCAAAAGCTATATCACTGTGCAGGCTTTGCTGCACTCTTCTCTGAACAGGCCTAGGTGAGATTTAAATCTATTTTCACCTTCATTTAGGAAAGGACTAGATAAATGCATCAACGTTATTTCTTTAGTTTTTTTAATATATGGCTTAATTGTGAAAACAGATAGTTGATAACATAGGTAGAAAAGTAACTTTGCCTGAGCCAGAACTGGCTTAAAACCAGTGCTACCAGAGAAAAACAGCCTGCTTCTGAGCCCAGGAAAGGTCAATAGCTATAGATTGCTGACCACTTAAACAAGGATTCGATATCTGGGAGTGGACAGGAACGGTTGGCAGAAAGAAGAACAGTGTTAGTATTATCACTTTTGATTTGGAGGTGCCAACGGGGGATTTTCCTCGCCATCCTTAGGTTCCTCCTAGACAGCGAAGCTCCAGTCACAGTATGGGGATAAGTTGATTTTCACACAGTCAGTTGGAGTGAGTTATAAAGACACTGAAAGCCTGGTAGCAGCTTGGTCCTGACATGTTAAAACAAGGAATCATCTGTAATTTTACAGTAACACAAGAAAAAGGTGCTGCAAAAGGCAGAGGGGGACTGCAAATAACATGGTTAGGATCAGGTAGCAGAATTCTCCTATTTCTATATTGAACACCACCTCCTCGGACCATACCTGAACCTGGTCAGACTCCATTTGAAGAAGGCCCATCAGGCATAAGAGAACTAGACCCTGCAGGAGACCTGCCTGGAGAAAGACATGGTGCCCAAACGTCTGTCTCAAGGAACTAGAAGCTTCAAAACAGAACAGAAAAAAGCTTTTCCAGTAGTTGGAGACTAAGTCTGAAGAAAAGCATTGAACCAGGAAAATCAACTTTATTTATATGCTTCTATAGCGCCTGAATAGACCCCCGAAGGGGTATCTCTGCGCTTTGCCATCCAGGAGAGACCTGCTGCTGTACCCGGACAGTTCTAATAAATAGTGGGGGAAAGAAATTAAATTAAATGCTGGAGAAGAGGTAGGTTTTCAGGGTTTTTCGAAAGGACAAGTGATCAGAACTGTGCTTTAATGAGAGGGGAAGGGTGTTCCACAGAACAGGCCCTGTGTAGGCCAAAGCCCTACCTCCTTGACGGACCTTTTTAATTTTGGGAACATTGAGGAGCTGGAGATTGCTCGACCGAAGTGAGCGGCCAGGAACATAGGGTGTAAAGGTTGTACTGAGAAATTTCGGGCCTATCCCCATCAGGCATTTGTGAATTGTACACAGGATTTTAAATTTGGTCCGCTGTCGTACTGGCAGCCAGTGCAGTTCCATCAGCAGTGGCCGGGAGGGAGTCCTAGGTGGAGCATTCATGACTAACCTCGCGGCCGTATTCTGCACTACCTGTAGTTTGTTAAATTGGCCTTCATTGGATGACAAAAGAAGGCCATTACAGTAGTCCAGTCTACTGACGACCAGAGCTTGGACCAAGGTCTTTCTGTGATGGTCTGGGAGAAAAGGAAACACCCTTCTCAGCAGAGAGATAACCCCGAAACAGGTGCCAGCAACCTGGTTAACGTGATCTTTAAAAGTCAGTGCCTGGTCGAATAGCACTCCCAGATTTCTTATGGTCTGTTTGGGGATGGGGGCGGGTCCTAGTTCACCAGGCCACCAGTCACTGGACCATAATGTTGCTGCTTCCCCATACAGTACAACCTCTGTCTTGGACACGTTGCACTGTAGGCAGTTGTTGGCCATCCATTTGGAAACTGCCCTCATTCCTTCTGCAAATGTTCTTTGTAATGCAGGGGAGAAGGTCTTAAAGGGGAACAGAAGTTGGGTGTCATCGGCGTAGGACACCGGTATAAACCCAAACGATCTCACTAAGTCAGCCAGGGGGGCCACGTAGACATTGAACAATGTGGGGCTCAAGCATGAGCCCTGTGGCACACCCCTGGTGAGCTCCCTGGCGATGGACTTGTGGGAGCCCAATCTGACTTCTTGAGAACGACCGGAAAGAAAGCTCTCCATCCAGGACAGGGCCATGCCTCCCAATCCTATCTCTCTCAAGCGGCAGAGAAGCAAATCGTGAGACACCGTATCGAAGGCAGCGGATAAGTCCAATAGCACCAGAATCATTGACCCTCCACTGTCAAGCGTCATCCTGATGTTATTGGTGACAGCCAGTAGGGCGGATTCGGTGCTATGGTTGGGCCTAAAACCAGATTGTGAGGGATCTAGGCCATCCGCTGTCTCGATATAGTTAGAAAAGTGGGTGTTCACGTGCTTCTCTGTTAACTTGCCGATGTAAGGCAGGAGAGAGATAGGTCGGAGGTTAGTTAGATCCGTCCAGGGTAGGGTCGCCTTGGTGTATCCGACCTCTTCCCCATCACTGTTATCCTGAAATTGCACGTACGACCCAGACCACCACAAACTGTTTTTCCATAGTGTTTGAATTTAATCGGACACTTTTTTCCTTGCAACTTTTAAAATTCATATCTCTGCTTTGACTTGACAGACATTGATGATGCTGGTGTCCTCATAAAAATTGTTTTGGGAATTGTATTCTTTCGAGTGCTTTACTTTAAAACTGTTAGAACTGCTTCAACTTAGCACACACTTCTCTGGGCATTGCCCCCGAGAGATAATGCAATAGCTACTATGGGTTGAGCAGCGATTAGAGCTCTCCAAGCTGTGTTTCAAGCAAACCAGAGTGAGCTTATTGAGTTGGTAATGGTATCACCTTCTAAATTAACAACCCCTTTTCTGACAATTACCTTTGAGAAGTTCTTGATAACATGGAGGAATTAATCATAGTTTTACTGACTAGAAAGGGTGAGAATATAAGATGCACAAACATACATACTGATAAACAAGACAATAGAGGAAGTCAGACTTTCTTTCAATGCGAGAACCTAAATTGGAAAAAGCTTCAGTCATTTCATCTTCATGGAGGTGGATGTTTCAACAGTATATTGAGGAATGGTTATGCTAAGCCCTGCCCTACCTGGAAATGGGTAAGCCTCATTGTATTGTTCTATGACCTATTTCCTTGCAAAATAAATTTTATGTGGACCGTACACTATTGCAGCTTTGGTTCCAGGTAGGATATTTAAGAAGGCCTACCTCCTTGTGAAATGAAATGTCCCAGTGAGGGACAACTGACTTCCAGAATGTTTAGCGTTGTAGCAAACTCGGACAATAGAAATAGAAAAATTAAGCTTTCTTAAGCAAGGATCACAACAACTGCCTGGGTAGACTACAAAGTACAAAATCAAATCACCATTAAGGGACTCAAAAAAGTATATAGTATTTATGGGAAATAATTACCCATCAAAAACTAAGTAAGGACTGGACTTACTTCCCATCTGCATAATCTGCATCAGCTCCTCCCCACCAGACATCTGAATCATCTTCCTCTGCATCGGCTGAGTCCAAATTGTCACTTTCGTCAGCTACTGGACAGCAGACAAATTCCACACCACGAAACTTGTCGATTCCACAGGGTAGGAGCATGCCATAGTCATGAAGATTTGTGCTCTTTTCACTGCACGACTGGAATAAAAGCAGCACATCACATCACAATTCCAGCAGTTACTCGGAACAAAGCCAGGATTCTAACATTTCAATTGAGAGCTTCATAAAAGATGTGGAATCAAACCTACTTTTCAATCTTGAAATATTGCAACAGTAGTTCTGGATATAAACAAAATGTAGTAGTGAACATTACTACTCAAATTAGGCCTACAATTGCATAAATATGTTTAAAAACTGGACTACTCGTTTTTTATATATACCATATTGCATAAAGGTGACTTTGCTTGAAATGTAAATGGTTCATCTGTCTCTAGATCTCAACTTGTTGGAAAACGTTAGGACGCACGAGTTATTTTAGAGTGCAAAAAAATAGGAGGGTAATCAGTTTCACCTTCAGGATGGATAACACCTGACTAAACTAACTGTTAGCGAGGGATCTTCTTTTGCAACAGTTTAGATGAACAAGCTCACATTTCATACTAACAATTTGGATCCAGTTCCACACAAAGCAGCTTATTTTTTTAAGAATGGAACCTATGAAGCTGAATGAAAGCAATACAACAAGGCAAAGTTTCGTTGAGAATCTTTACATTTATTTATTAGGCTTTTCTAATATCATGCATGAAATTTATGTTTCACTTCTTATTCTATACATAAAAAAATGGTTTAATAATCACGTGCTAAATAACTTAAGGTAAATTTTGCTTCCGAGGTCAAAAAGTGCATACTGTCAATATAGTACATACCTGGTTCAGGTGTAGAACGCCCCAAGTCCAGCTACAACATTAACATAAGGGTCCCCCTCCTGTGGTCACTAACATTACAATGTCCAGGGGCTCCTAGCAAATCTGAGCAAGGGGTGTGAGAGGAGCCACCAACTTTGATAGACGAACATGTAATCTAGAACACATTTTGAGGTCTGGCTTGCTCAAGACATGCAAGTTTTTCTGGTGGATACTCGACCCAACTGAAGATTCCTCACTACAATATTCCCCAGGCGCCAGACTGGATCAAGAAAAATGTTCAAAGCAGTGTTCCTGAGCACAATAGATGGCACTGTGTGATTCCATGTGGTCTTTGTTCCATGATGGAGCTGAGTCGCATATAAGTGCAAACCCTGCACTCGAATGTCTGTTTCCTGCACGATTTGATATTTTCTGCACCTTCAGATGCAGAACACACCACCAGTGGGGGTACCAGTGAGCAGATCTCTCATTTTGGATCTTTCTAGATGGTAAAAAAAGAGACCACTCCACAAACAATGTGTGGTGGGAGAGCAGTTACTTCCAACCAGATTCCTCACCTTTAGAATAGATACCAAAGAAGTAACTCATAAAGGTGGAGGGTCTATGAAGTGGTCTCAAACTAAAATATCTTGCAGAACCAAGCAGGCGAAGCTTCCTTCCCAACAGACTGGACTGTCAAGGCAGTAGGGCTTGGTGACTAGTGCAGATACCCACATAACTGCCTGGCAGATGTTAAAGCCCTCGCACCTTGCATGTCAATGAAGTGGTAGCAGCCTTAGCCCTGGTGGCTTAGGCCCTCAGTCCTTCTAGAAGCTGTTTGGCTACTGTGTAGCAGATTTTAATGAAGAGGACTATAGACCTCGACAGAGTGCTTTTTTTGCACATCCTTCCCTTTCTTCAGCCTGAATAACCTCAACAAAAAGCTGATCATCCACCAAATGGTCCAATGGTACAATTAATGTAAAAACCTAACTCTCTTTTGGGGTCCACAATAGCCGATCAGCCACGCAGCGATCCATGGTACGATTAATGTAAAAACTTAAAGCTCTTTTGGGGTCCAACCAATGGAGCACCTCCCTCTATTTTGAGAAGTGAGGCGGGGCAAAGAACTTTCGGAGAGTGATGGATTGGAATGGGAGAGTGATGGATTGGAATGGAAGAGTGTCATGATTTCCTACAAAAAAAGCTGCTGAAACCTCAGCACCAGTTTGGCCAGAAAACAAGGTGGTGTAGGGTGGTGTGACCGATGTGGTTTTGTAGGGTGGTTGTTCACTGATGCAACACGTTTAGGTAATCTCAGTGAGGAAGAGAATCCACATAAGAAATTTCAAGGACAATTTAAGGTCCCATTGTAGCATCACAAATGGTTTAGGAGGGAATAGTGTGTTAAACCTTTAACAAACGTCATCACAACAGTGATTTAAACAAGGATGGTTGGTCCGGCAAATACAAAAGGGCCTTAAGGGCAGACACAGAACCTTTAATGGTGCCCACCTAAAGGCCTTTCTTGACCAAAGACAACAAAATAATGAAACAAATAGTTTAGCTTTTAAAGGGTGTGTTTTGTGGACTAGATGCTAGGCCATACATCTGTCCCACTGCTCTACAAAAATAGACTTTAGACAGACGCCTTGCAGCTAAGATGACATCCACAACCTCAGGTGGGAGATCACATGCAGTCAATTGCCACCACTCAATCTCCATATATGGAGGTGTAGACGGAGCAAGATTGGGAGCAGAACCCTACCCTGCTGCTGTAACAGAAAATCTTACCAACATGGTAGTGTCATCATGATGCACGGGGTAAATCCTCCCCATCGCCGCAATTGTGATACGAGATGGTGGCAAACTCTGGTCATAGTGAGAACCAAAAAGATGTTGGAGCTTCTGAGCTCACCTCTGCGGTAGAGGAAGCATGGGATCAGACTCTTTTTTTTGAGGGATCAAGTGCATTGTGGTGGAATGGAAGCACAAGCTTGACAGTAGAAAAGTAGACATCAGTTCAAGTTCAGACATCTGAGTGGGATACCAGATTCTCTTCCGATGGTCGGCACTGGCCTCAAAGGAAGGACCGATGCAAGTCACAGAGCTGTAGCTGGCGAGCCAGAGCTAAACCTCTGACGGGCCCATGGGTTCAGATATTGCAGAGGATAGATTCACTGGGAGTAACTGGACTGTGAGTCCCGGAGTATCCATGGGTACACATCAGAAGGAGCTGAAACAGTGCCAAAAATATACCTCTGTGTCACCGATGGGTCATGGAACTTAGGGTGCAACAGAATAAACTTTGGATTGGGCTCCTCAATTGGGAATCAGGAGTGACCTCGATTGTCTCTTTTAAGCCCTTGTGACCTCTCTTAACAGAAAGGGACTGCATGAGGTCTGGACAGGTTTGCTTTCCAATGCTTCAGCTCAGAGTAAGACGTACCTAAGGACTTTGACCATTAAGGCGACTTCCCACTGGAGCAGGCTTTCACCCTAGACTTGGAGCAGGAGCGAATGTCATGCACCTATGAATTCTTCCTGTGTTTGGTGATAGCTTTGCGGTCCTAAATTGCCTTCTGATGCACGTCTCGAACCCAAGCACCAAAGACAAACCTTGTGTTGGTCTGTGAGCAACCACTTTTTTCAGCATTCTCAGCAAGGTTTGAAGTCTAATTTTTGGAGGGGTCATTTTTCCCTTCCACACTGGATTTTTGGGGGGTATTCATTGAAGCCAGACAAAAGAGGTGAGCTCTGGATCCAAGTTCAAAGGCATACAACCTTCGAACTATGGTGTTTCATATAACACAATTCTAAACATTTAAAGGGATGCTTAACTAAGGGTGCTTTGGCAATGTTACGAATATACCTGGGAGAAGGCTTCCATAGAGAAGACACAAAGCCTCAGCATCTGACAGAATGGTGGCAGAAATATTCGTCAATAATATCGCTATAGTCACAATTTCCTTAAAGAAAGTAGTCACTATCAGCAATTAGTGTGTGTTCAGACTGCATACAGCACAAAAACAAATGACAATGAGTCAATGACTGGGTCAACAAGCAAATCCAATTGAGTTTCCTAAATGTATGCCTTCTTTATAAACGCTTTTATGGCTTTAGTCAGATTACAGCATATTTTAGTGTATAACTATCACTATCTAGAAGAAGGCAGACATGATCAGTAAAAGAAAAGAGGGTTTCGGTTAGAAGCTTTTAAATGTAGTAACTTGCTTTTGTGCTGAAATGCTATCATCAAAATGATGTGAGGTGGATGAGAAGCAAGGAACAGCTCCCCTAAAATCTTGTCCCAATGCAACAGCTAGACTTATAACGGGATCAACATAATGTGACCACATCACCCCACGTTTGAAAGCAGTCAACTGGCTACCGTACGAGGTAAGAATACAGCTAAAGATATACCACAAAACTCCAAGTTACCTGGCCCAGAAAATTACGCAGTCTGGAGGCAGTAGATCTTCTAGGGGATTAGAAGATTTTTTTACTGAAACCAGCATTCTTCCGTAAGCAGAGAGCAGTCACGGGAGCTGCACCAAAGATTTGGAAGTCGCTCCTCCCGAATTTTAGAAGAATCACCTACGCTCCACGATTCAAAAAGGAGACCGAGTCCTTTCTGATGGGTAAATTTCTCCTATAACAAACAGGGAATACTTAGACTTTCATGAGAACTGCAGACAACCCATCGATCCTCTACATTCAGCTGTTCAAGTAAGCTACTGTAAGCAGGGTTAAAGTCCTGCTATTCACAGAACAAAGAAACTGGTCATTGCACAAACCAGTTACTTGCATTGATTGGGCTCTACTGGCTATATTCAGCTAGGTTGGATACATTTAGTCCCCTCGACTGTCAACAGGGATGTTGTCTATCGACAAGCACCTTGATCAATCCACATGTATATTTGATTAAACTAGGATTACTAGAACGTGTGGATATCCAGGATCTTCAGTAGTGGTTCTATTTTGAATTTATTTAATGATATGGCACGTTTTACAGTAATCTAATTTGTGTAAGGGTAAGCATATGGCAATGTTATTGGAATACGTACACTTTGTACTTGACATTAAAGAATTAGATATCTGCTGATTTTGAAGGTGGTGGAATTGAAAGTGCTCCGACACCCAAATTGTGGGTCTTGTTCGTGCTATAGAAAACACAGAATAAATAGATAAATAAATAAGCAGGCAAGTGGTGATTCTGTTAACGAATTCAATGCAAGATCTTCTTTCACTGAGGAGAAGTTAATGATGAGCGAACGTCACAGGTTCATGTCCTATTCCTGGCCAACCTAGCAGAAGGTTATCTCCTCGTAACTTTGGCCCTCTCCCTACACAGGAAACTTGCGGAACAATTGCCGACACAGTGGCGTAGCTAGGGGGGTGCGGTGGGGGCGGTCCGCCCCAGGCGGCACTATTTAGAGGGCGGCGGCCGTGCTGCCCTGGCCTGTTGCGGACCTCTATAATTTATTTGGGAACACTGACTGACACTAATGTCAGTCAGTGTCCCCAAATAAATTATGAAGGCCGCCGCAACAGGCCAGGTCAGCACGGCCGCCGTTTGACGTGCAAGCGCTGCAGCACCGCACATCACGTGGACGCCCTGCCTACCATCTGAATCATTGCCCTGAGGGGGTGGGATCACTGCAGGAAGCAGAACGTCGGAACCGCGAGGTCAAAGCTGGGGAGTATTTAGGGTGTGTGTGAAAGGAGCGAGAGGGCAATAAAGACCCGAGCTGGAGAACCTTTTTTTTTCTTGAGGGTGTTTTGATGTCAAGTGTCAAGGGCACAGAAGAGAAGAAGTTGCCGTCCGTTCCTGAAAGCCTTTTAAAAAAACGGAAGGATTATGCAGCTATGAAGGCCACACAAATTAAGAAGACGGTGGCTCTAAAGAAGGTGGTTATACTTTGCTCTGACCTGTTTTTAACAAAACATTTACCATGATTAGTGTAGGTGGAGACTCATGTAATTGCAACTGATGATGCTGCATCTTGTTGAACTGATTATCTTCGTTTTGGTTCGATACTGGCATAAAGTTAGAAAAGGAAAACGTAATCCATGTGAGTGAATTAATTTGTTACCTCTTACTGCTGGTCTTTTAGGAGCTCAGAATAGCAAGAGGACTTGGATATAGGTGTCTTCTTGGGAATCTTTAATTGTAGTAATGGTTTTCTGGTCACAGGCACAAATATGGTGACAATCACATAGAGATGCTGCAACATGCACCTCCAGACAACAAATGGCATCAGATTTCACGCGAAACATACAGACCAGGTCAGCCTTGGAGTGGAACAGCCACAACCATCACACGCCTTTTGGTTTCTGCGAAAGGTTCAGATTTCGGTGAGGTTTATTATTAAAATTGCAAATCTTCATGTTCAGACGACGCAGACTACAAATGCTACACTGAGTGCAGCATTTGTGATGTTGGTGAATTTTCAATATAAGTAAGCCCTTTTGTAGTTGATAATTGTAAGGTGCCTGCTGCCTTTAAATCGTTTTTTTAACTATACTTGGTTAGCTTTGGCTCTACCCTCGGAGTATTTCTTAGCTCTTGTTCTTGGCTTCTGGTGTATCATTCCACCCTTTCCATTGGAATGCACAATGGAGTATTTCACTTTCTGTTTATCACGTACATCCTATACAGATAGCAGTATATTGTTGCTAAAATTTGACTGTATTGACAAAGCCAAATGGTCTGACCGTGTTCGTCGACAAACACATGCAAACAGCATTTGTGCTTGCCTGTATTTGAATGAGATAAGCACATTAAGCAAGTCCCATTGGTTTTTCTAGTGCTTGCATCTGCTGGGGTTATTGGAAGACTGGCTAAGTGATGCCAAAATGTTACCCAAGGCCCAAATGTGTTTCCGTAAAGGGTACTAGACTACGGACGGTTGTTTTATATGACTGCTTTGGATGGAAAATATACTCTTAAAGGAAAACTGCCCCTTTGTGCCATATGTCGATTGGTCAACAGAGTTAGACACTATAAACAGGGTTGTACTCTGGGAAAAGATGTTTAGATGGCATTGTCCAGTGGGCTTAATAAAGTTGATAATTCAATTACATCAGGGCTTGTAGACTATGATGGAACTCGGGGGCAATGGTGCCATGTCCAAAAAGATGGGCACTCTCAATGATCTCAGACAGGGGTGCATCCTGGCCTCTGTTCGCCATATATATTATGTTTAAGTGGTGGTTAAGCGGTGTTGAAGTGGAGATGGTAAAAGAATATAGATATTTAGGCCTCCTTTATAGTTAAACCATCAGGAAGTTCGCTCCAAAGCTATTGCTGGAGCTTTAAATAAAATCGAACTAGTTTTGGGGCATATGTCCTTTCAAGTACCATGACAATTGATGCAAAAAATGTAATTTGCTATTGTATGGTTGCGAGATTATGCCAGCAAAGAACATAGTGTATGGAAAGTAATACCTGGAAAAGATGGCTGGGGCTGCGCATAGGCTCGAGCTGGGCAGTTTAAATATGGACAGCGGATCATTAATTATTGGGCCTACCTTGGAGGTGGAAGAAGGCTCCTTAAGGCACACTTTTAAAATCTGCCCTTTCCAACCCTCTTCCCCTTCATCTGGCCTGGTACTGCCCCAAATGCAGAACTCAAGTTAGTCTAGTGATCAGGTGCAAAGGACGCACCTGTAGTATCCTGAAGGTGCTGCCAGGGAAATCGTGGTCAAACCCAGTGTGGTGGACCAGTCTGCAGACATTGCTGAGGTCATGGACGGGGCAGATAGGGGACAGGGGACTAGGGTCCTGCACAAACTGTGAGGTTATGAGTGAGATGTCACAAACAGGCTCGGTAGAACAGATGTAAGTTTTGGGTTTCTTTCTGCTTTTCCTTCAGTGGTGTATTTAGGTGGGGGCGGTGCGCCCCAGGCGGCACTATTTTGTGGACGGGGGCTGTCTAGCCCTGGACCGTGTCATGTATGTGCATGTAACTTGCATGATCCCGGTAACTATTAGCGGTGATACTACGTGTCTCTCGGACCTACCTGTGCTCGCCGTTCTTTTTCTCCAGAACCCCTCCACCCAAGGGGGCGGCAATCTGAAGGATAGCCCCGGGCGCCACAAGCTCTAGCTACGCCCCTGTGCCGACAACGTTTCATTTTCATGGAGCCATTCTAACTTCATTAAAGGGGTTTAATTTCTCTTCGCAAAAATATGTCAATATCCATTCCTGAGGTATGCAAGCTTGAGCCTACATTGCCACTATTACATACTGAACATAATGCCTGGATTTTTTTTTAAATTACGCCAGCATATTTCACAGAATTTCGGGAATTTCATGTTAAACCAAGTTTCAGAACTTACACCATTGCACTTCTTCACAGATTTAAACGCCATTTACGGTAAAAATGTACCACTACTGTGAACATGCTGGAAAAAACAGAACATGGGCAGCAGTTGTTTGGGGTGCTTTTGGGGGATATTTTTTTCTTTTCACCTTTTGCACATAATGCATCCTCTTGGCTATTTGCCCTAAAATATAGTGCTTAATAATGGATTTGCATTTTGCATAATTTTGCAGAAACTTCATGTAATTATGTGAAAGCAAATGATACTAATTGCGCACACCTCTACAAACTACTGGTGATTACTCTAAGCTTCATAACTTTGATCACAGTTTTGCTCACAATGACATTACGGACAGGGACCAAGTCCATGCAAATCAGTCTTCTTCCCTAAAATGCTCAGTACAGCCCTAATTCTTAAGCCAAGAACCCTCTGCACAGAAACATAAGCAACCCCAGACATGTTTTAGCCTTTACTAGTTAAGTGCATTCTGAGTCATATGCCACAGCCTGACAAACCATGTATTGGAACGCCCACCCTATTTAGTGCAACTCACTTAAAAACAATGCAACAGATGGAAATTTTGAAAAGTGTCACCTACTGTTAACTTCTCAACTCCGCATTGTAGGAGGTGAAAACAAGAGAAAATGCCACCATACCTCTTTGGCAACTGTATGCCAGTGCAGATGGGTTTCACATATATCCATTCTCTCCTGGTGAAGAAACTTGCACTTATCAGGTACGAGCAGGGCATCGCTCACAAACTCGCCCACTGAAAAGACAAAAAAAATGGACATTAGAGATATAAAAAATATACTTGCAAAGCAAGATTAAACCAGCTACTTTATAGAACGATGTATGCAATTTGAGCAGTTTTATTAGCCTAAATCGGTTTCTCCTGGCGAGATAATTTCTGAATTATTAATCATGCACCACCCTAAACACAGCTTGAACAATGCATGTTGCTATACGTCTATTTCTACATCACTTGGAAACCTCTCGATAAGTTTGTGAGGTTTATTTGATGAGTGGTTAAGCAGTGCAGAGTAGCTTCTGAGCACTAAATGACATACATACCAGTCCATTACAACATCAGAAATTTGAGTCAATCACAATCTCTGGTTATACATGTTTTACATCAGCTACAAGATAGATTGTCAGATTCAGGATTGATTTTTACAAGCTGTGCCTTGTAGTCAAGCCTTAATTTGCCTCTAACAGAGTCCAGGAGCAATCCATACAGTTATCCGACTTTCAGAACACCCACAAGTGACTGCTTGCATGGAACTAAGGTAGCAGTTTATCCAGCGACATACTAAGGGTGCCATAGCACCATGTTTGGGATTGTGCCGCCTCCTTCCTTCCTCCTGGCAACGGGTGAACCACCCATGGATTGGGAGACATGGGTGGTTTGGGATTGGGTGGTTTCATGGTAAGGAGGAGATTGTTGCTTATGCAACAAGAGCTTTGTGGGATGCGGAGAATAATTATGCTGTGATAGAGTGGGAGCTGTTGTCCTGTGTATGTGGGGAGCAGAGCATTTTAGGACTTTTCTGTGGGATGCTAAGTTCATCAATAAGACAGACCACAAGCTACTGGTATGTATGATGGCACCTGGTGGTGGACGTGCTATGTCTGCAAGGTGGGCCAGATTAGCCTCTAGATTGCAGAGTTTTCACTATTAGTTGGAGCTTGTGCATGAGAAAATCAGTGTGACTGCGGATTACATGTCCAGTTTACTGTACCAGTGAATTATCCTAATGAGGCAGATGAGAAAGATTGAGGGGGTAGCATTTACAATACGGGATACTAATTGAGTTGGTGTAAAGCAAACTATGATTCAAGAAGCTAAATAGTATGAGGAGATGGGGAAAGATGTTTAACTTGATGAGGTGATACTGTGTATTTTGCATGATTGGCCAGAGGAAACGAAGTTGTCTGGAGTATTGATGGGCTATTTCAAAATGCGGGAGAAATTGGCTGTGGAAAATGGTATTGTAGTGCTAGGGGACAAGTTTTTACCTTCTTTTAATTTGAGGAAAATAATCATGGATATGGCCGATGAAAGTCACATGGTAATTTCAAGCACTAGAAGGCGGGCCATGGAAAATTTCTGGTGGCCAGAGATAAATGTTTTTGTTTAACACCAGATAAGTATGTGTGAAGATTATGCTTCTAGTGATAAATCTGCTAAAGCAATGTCTTCTGATTGGCAGTCCATTGAGTTTCCAGAAGCACCATGGCGGAAATTAGGTTTACATATTTTTAGCCCATTTGCTATGTTACCTAGCCAGGAGGCATTTGGTATTGTGTTGGTGGATTACTACTCTAAATAGCCTGAGGTTAAGATGGTACATGAAGTTAATACGGAAAATGAGTGAGTTTTTGGATTACGTTTTTTGTAGAGAGGATATTCCCCAGATAGTGGTAACGAACAATGGTCCCCAATCTGCTAGTAAATATATGGAAAGTTATTTGGAGAACTATGGGGTGACACAAGTCATTTGCTGCGTTTCATCCAGAATTAAATGGTCAGGTGGAGAGACTCAACCGTGTGGTTAAAGAGGCTATTCAGCCATCTGTGAAGGGAGGGTTGAATTGGAGAAGTGTGTTGCAATCTGTGCTGTCGTATAGGACTTCTCCTAATTCTGTGACTTCCGTGAGTCCTTTTGAATTATTGAGGGGGTGTACACAGAGTGCAAGGCTAGTACCCTGGGGGTTGAAGAACAAACAGAACACGGTAGGTGAAACTGCTGAAGTGGATTTTAAAGGGATTAGACGCAGGGTGGAGGAGTACAAATTTAGAATTGAGACACGATTTAAGGAGAAGGAATAGTGCTGCGAGCAAGCAGGTCGTGAAGGTTAGTGACATGGTCTGAATCAAGAAAGGAACAGTGGATGGTAAGGGTTGTGCTAGTTGGTCAGATCCCACACAAGTCAGTGAGGTTTTCAGGAATGCTGTGCGAACAGACAGGTGGTGTCTGAAATCTCAACAGGGTACAGTTTACTAAAGGTAGGAAGGCATGTTCTGATAAACTTAGGAGCAACGTTGTCTTGGATGTGATGGAACAGGAGTTTGCTAAAAATACAGGAGCTAACGAGGCGACTATTCCTAGTGGTGGTGACATTGTCAAGGATGCTTCTAGGTGTGTAAGGTCACAGGGTCACCCCAAAAATTCCAGAACTATGTTTTATCGTTAAAAAACATGTAAAGGGGGAAGGTGTGTTGCATGCGTAAGCGAGACATTATATGACGCTCATGCAGCGTTGTTAATATTTGTATTATACTGTAATGTATGGGATAGACAAGAGCATGACACGCACATGTAATGCTCGTGCCTATTTCAGAAGATTCCTTCATTGTGGAGCAAGCCTGTTGCTCTTGGAAGGCAAGAATATATTCAAGTTGGGGTGGGAAGATAGATATATATGTAAGGGCTGGCAGTTTGGATCATCGCTCATCTGGTCTTGCTCGTCTTAACATGCCATCTGTGAAGTAAATTTGGATATCCGTGACGGAACTCATATCCTGGTCTGGAGTCTTTATTTCTTAACATGTGCCCTTCCACTCTTCCTACAGTAACCCTAGGAGGCTCAAATCGCAACATTTCAGTTGTAAAAAGTGCTTTCAACAGACCTGCAGTTGGAGACTTAGGACAGTTCTCTTTTGAAACTACTAGGATGATACGCTTCATGCTTTCATCTACACAGTGCAGGTCTATTGGCCAAGGGGCTGTGGAAAGAGAACCAATGAATGCAAGATCTTGGATGAATGCCTGTTGCGCTCATAGCCTAGAATGAGGGATTCTCAAACTCCTTGAAAGGAAAGGCACTACGGTTTGGGTCTAAACACGACCACTACAGTTCCTTTGCATGGCCTTAACATAGTGACGACCATAAAACTGCAAACACAAACTATAAGTTTGCTGGAATGTACTATCGTTCTAGTTCACCCTGATATTTTAGCTGTTGTCTGAAAGGTTACTGCAAAGTCCCATTTGGTCAGGTCAGTTTTCTGATGTTTACTATTGGGTGGTTTGTTGCAGCATAGGGCAACATCTCCCCAATGTAAAACACAGAAATGGCAGACTAAGCAATAGGTACAAGATCCCAAAAACAGAAACATGCAGCAAAAACAAAGACCAGTTGTTCATCTAGATGTACTTTTCCAGCAGCTAAGATTTCACTTTCTTCTCAAATGTTCTCAATGCCTGACTGTAACATCAGTGACATTTTTTGGCAGGCAGGGTTTCCCAGGCTGGATTGCAGCCTATAGTTTGGTGGTGGTCTAAGCTTGGAGATATTAGCAAGGGCACAGGAGGGGGTAGGGTGAGCCATTGTCATACTTTCGAGGACATGAAATTTCAAATATCCATCACTGATAGACCACTAGTCATGCCCACACAACAGGGTGATGCTGTGAGGATAACTGAGCAACATGAATATGCAGAACCACTTTCAAAGTAAAGAGTACACTACTAGACCACCCGGTGAACCCAGAGATCCTAGTCCTTGGAGGCTCGATAAATAAACAAAGGTTAGATTCCTATTAGCCTCAACCTATAACTATACCTATCCCTACTAGACCACCAGAGAAATGTTATCACCAATTAACAGGACCTTCAGCGCAATCACAAGGCCAAGTCCTGTTGCGGAATCTTGGAGAGCACCGTAGCCTAATCTTTGAAACATACATCCTCTTATACACATGTTACAAGAACCAATGAAAGGGATGATTAAACATTTTAGATAAGTTGAATCAAGTTAAACAGAGCTTAAAGAAATTCAGCTAGGAGAACAGGAGGGTGTGCTAGTTAGAAAAAAGACTGGTAGGACATAGAAGAGCAATGGATGTCGAGAAGATGGTTATCATGGCTTCATTTGGTTCATGACTAGAGCCCCTTCTAGGGGTGTCAAGCGTCATTACCTAGGTGGCCTATGCATACAAAAGAACTGGCTTCAGAAGTGTCACAGGTAGCATACATCAGGGATTCCACCCTGTGCTGAGGAGGTGGGAGCGTGCATAAAGCAAGGTCAACCGCATACACACGGGAGCAAAGGAGAGGTAAGCGTAATAGGTTAGACATCAAAGCAGACTAGAGGGACTAATGTAAACCAAGAAAGAGCACAGAAGGAGTAGGAGACAGGGAGGCCCAAAGGGGTAGAATAAGGAGAAGTAGTAGCATTGCAGGAAGCCTGGTCTAAATTAGACTTAGGAAGATGGAAGGTATTTTGGAGCTATGGGCATTGGTAAGGACAAGCTGATGAAGCAAGCACTGTAATACAGTGAATGATATGAAGAAGAAAAGAGAAGGGCAAAACTATTAACAGATATGAAAGAGAAGCCAGTGAGTACAGGAAAAAGAAGTTAAAAGAAGCAAAACAGAGGAAACTTTGAAGCTATATTAAGTGAAATTGTGCAGAGATCAAGAATAAAAGCTAGGTTAAGATAAGCAGATGAGGCAACTACAACAAAGGGAGTAACAGAAGGGAGACAACAATATGTAGTAAGAAAGAATAGAAAGATTATTGAAAGAAAGAGAAGAGACAGAAGATGGTATGCGAGGGAAGGAGTAATTCACACAGACCGAAGAGTAGAAGTGAGGTTAGGCATGGGAAGAGTTAAGAGGAAAGGAGAGACTTTCAATACATTGTTGGGAGTGTTGGCATAGGAAAATGAAAGAAAGGCAAAAATTACAATTGGTTGAAGGAGAAGAGAAATAAGAGGCAGACATACTGGGTAGAGCTCTCCCACAGCAGATGAGAATGATGCAGAATTGAATGTGCAATACAATTCAAATTACTTTATTCGGATACTTGATAAAGATTACCATAAAAGCACAGATCATAATTTATACAATTTAAAAATATTGAAAAACATTTTTTAAGCACGATCGTATCATATCACAATCTCAAAACAATTTTTAAAAAGGCAGTAATCAAGGCAATTATAAATTCACTATCCAGGAATTGTAATGCCAGGTATGCAGGGCGGCATTGCCTCAATCCTAGTTTTTTAGGCACTGGTACAATCCATCTTTTTCTAGGGCTAAGATAAAATTTGCAGAAAAACAAAATGTGTATGGAGGATTGTGCGGAAAGATCGTCGCACGGGTATTTACATAATGTTCTGGACCAGTCACTAAGTTCTGGGAAACTTAGCGACCTGAATATTATATTTAGCCGGAAGCGTGTTAACAAAAATCTATCGTAGTCGCTGGTGACCATCAGGATATATGGCTGGATGTGCTCAAAGGCCAGAGTGAGATGAAGGGATTGAACCATGGATGTATCCATTTCAATCAGGATTCTCTTTTCACTCAAACATCTCATACAACCAGACTTTAGGTCCTTTCTAGACACATTGCATAGGGTGTGGGGGATCATTGTAATATTCCTGATGGCCTACCTGGCCTAAGAATAATTTAACATATTCTAACCATCTCATCCTTTTTACTCCATCGAATACAAAAAGAGACGGAGACTGCTGAGAGTCAAGCTGAATATGCTAAATTAGAGTGCAACCAGCCAGAAGAGATTCCATAGTGTAGGGGAGACACAACCTGATGTCCAATGCACACTGAGGCCCAAAGTGTAGAGTAGACTACAGGGCTTAACGGCATGTTCCGGACCTTGGGATTTCATCCTGCTGCAAAGGCAATAAGTGGCTCACTGGAGATTGCGCTGTTGCGAGTCTTGGTACTGAGTGATTTAAATCTTGGTCACTACACTTGTTCTTTTCCTCTATGAGGGATACTGTGTGGGATCAGGAGGTTCCAATGTTTTTTGCACTATTGGGGATGTTTCCTGAATTATACCAGTATGCTTTTGAGAATCAAGGGAGATGTTTGCTCACTCCCTACTGTTTTGCTCTACACAAAAGTGAAAAATTAACAGCAGGACCTTACTTCACTTGGAGAACCGTGCGTTCTGATGTACACGGTTAATAGCAATAAGACACCTGCATGAATAACTGTGTCATAAAATACAAAGTCTCAGAAGCTGTTTAAATTACCAAGTTGTAAGACAAAGTAATGGAAATTCAAGTGACTGTCAACTACCTTGTTTTCCAAAAATGGCTTCTGGTAAGCCATACCTCCTTATTCTCAAATTCGACCCAACAACATAAATATGGTATGTTATGTTAGGCGTGCTTATATAGCGCATGGCTACCCCAGCAACAGGGCGTCCCAGCGCTCGCGGACAAAAACCAGGAGGGTGGGACAAGGCAGAAAAGGACAGACTCGTATAGTTGCTTTCAGGAGCGCGGCAAGCGCATACACCTAGCTATACAGATTCAAACAGCCAGGTTTTAATCTATTTTCGAAAAGACCAATGATCTTGTGTGCTACGCGCCTAGAGTGGAATAGAATTCCATAGGGCAGGGGCCAAAGACCTAAACGAGCGGCCTCCCGCTCTGCTCCTACACACCCTTGGGGTGCACGCCAAATGCAGATCTGCGGAGAGCAATGCTCGTGTTGGAACATAGAAAGTACAGAGTCCCTGCAGTATCTGGGGGCCCTGGCCGTGTAGGATCTTATGGGTAGTACAGAGAGTTTTAAACTGAATTCTCTGTTTCATAGGCAGCCAGTGTAGGCGGTGCAGGAGATGGGAGGTGTGACAGTATTTAGGGAGGGCAAAAAGAATGCAGGCATAAAGGAATAAGCGCAGGCAAAGCCAATAGATTGCACCTTCATAATGCTAAACTAATGGAGTTGCCAATGCTTTTTTGTCAAGCTTTGCTGGAAGAAGATAAAAAATAAAATACTGGTGGAAAAAGCAACACCTATCTTCAGGTACCTCGAAACTGAATACTGAATTCAGTATGTTTAATCTTTAAGAAGGCACTGTTTATTTTCCAAATTTCACATAGGAAACTTTGAACAGAATTTAATAAGTGTATTGCACGCCATTCAGCTTAAAAAAACCATAGAGGATTAGCAGCAGGTAATGGAGATTGTGAGGTCTCAGAATTTGAACAAAAATTCTTGCCATTTATTTTTCACATGCTCATGAATTGGCACAAATGTCCCATGCAGTAGCTCAAGAGGGGCAGTTAACAGGCCTCTGGGAGAAAATAAATGTATTTACAGTCACGCACACCAGCTGAGTGCAGCAGCCTGGCTCTCCCCAGTGCCATAAATGCTGCCAGCGTGTGCCATATTCCTAGGCTCTGATGTGACAGAAAGAAGAAAAGAAAAACACATTTTTTAAGTCTATTTAGTCAATCCTTGGAAAATATACCTGTTACTGTTGTCTTCTGGAAGATCTGGGAGGCTTAAAAGGCAACAGTAATGGAGAGTGGCTGGGGCAGGGATGTAAGGGGTGAAGCAGCATAGCAGGAAGAAAACAAGAGAATTCACACTTTAATGGAGTGCTCCGGGAAAAGGAAAAAGTAGTTTCCTCATTTGAGCCGTGGAAGGATACAAGTCCTCTAATCAAAAGGAAGGTGAATAAGCTATGCTCCAGGGGCGGGACAAACAGGAGAAAAAGCCATCAAATACAAATCAAGCAAATGAGAGAGAGACCGGAAAACCACAATTGGCTGACACAAAACCCAAACACGTATCAGTATTCTACACAATAGGTTTTTGACAGATATCACCTAACAGTTGGCTGTAAATGAGAAACTAAAAAAATTTATATTTTAATTAAGTGTTAAGGTGAACGAAAAAACTAGCTTAATTCTTGAACAATAATCACATTCACTAGCCAACGGGAGGAAGGGCCTACCAGCCCCCAGAGCTGCACAACACACAAGGGAACAGGCGGCCGAAGACTACAGATCCTGTTGAATGAGTAAGAAGAGACCCCAGGTGCACATACATGCACGCCTCCATGCATGCACCTGGGGCCAGAGGGGGGTGCAGGGGGCAGTGAAGAGAGACAGGTTATCAACAGTGCACTCATTAGCAATTTGGGCACCACCTGTGGCTTGCAGGCAATTGGTCTGCCACAAGAGGGGTGGGGGTGCTGAGCTCCTCTGAGAGAACAAATAGCTGCTTTTTTGCTTTTCAGCACGCCCCTTCAGTACAGTGTCTCCTTCCCCTGAACTGTTCACTGAGTTATTACAGGGATTTCAAGCAATTACTGTGAAAAGAGGATCCACATCAAAATAGGTTTGTGAAATGACTTTTCTTTAAAGGAAAACAATTGAAATATATTTGCCTTACTCAATAACACAACCATTAGATGTCCGCTTTTGTTTGGTCTGTTGTATGAATTTACAAACAGATTCTACAATAATAAATTTTTGGAGTGTGTTGGTTAAAATTATTGCAGGTCTGGTAAAAAAGAAATGTGCCTGGAAAAAAAATCAATTTAAAAAAAAAAAAAAATCAGAAAGATTGAAGGCTTTTCAACGGCAGCTAAGATACAGTTTTAAGAAAAGTCAACTATGATTATCATATAGGCTGCAAATAAAAAAAAGTTTGTATATTAGTTTTGTTCTTGTGATAATTTAGGGTTAACCTATAAAAATGGTAGGGACTGAGCAAGTATGTATGAGTAGTTATTTGTAGAGTGAAAACCTAACTCAAGAGCAACTGAGCTGCTGAACAGGAGGTATTAGTGGACTATTTCATTTTTTATATAGATGCCTTGTATAAACCAGAAGGTCTTAACCTTTTGACTTCTGTGGACACCCTATGACTCTTTACTGGAATCCAGGGACCCCACTGAGTCACTACTGGAAGCCGGAAACCCACAGCATAAGTAATTTCTGAATTTTGAAACTCAAAGCAATGCACAAAAATATTAAAACAAATATACAAGCATTGAAATATTCTGTTTTGTTAATCCAATATAGAAAGGGGCTTCAACAAATCTATTTTGCATCTTTACATGTATATACTTTCACTTTAATTGATTTATTTTAATAGTATTTAATCTTCTAAATTAGCCACGGACCCCCATCACCAGAGTAGGCCTCGCGTACCCCAAGGGGCATTCAGATTACAGGTTAAGAATCACTGGTGTAAGCGCTACAAGTAACAGGTGTTACGGTTACTGGAATAAGGTGGACGGCTTGTAGGGATTTAATTCATCACACTTCTTTGTCATCAAGGATGGTATCACACTACGTCAAACAGAGTATCACCTCAAAGTAACCCTAACCGCAAATACAATCTTATACTACTTTCTTGGCTGTCTCGTGGCGTCAATCAATTTTTTAAGGATATATTGAACTCAACTGTGATCGAGGTACCTAGTGCTGCCCCAAGTCTAATATCTCCCTTTGATCTGAAAAAAGCCAGGAAACAATTCACAAGAGGATGGTCTTTAATACAAGTGTAGAGGAGGAGGATAAAGAGATTAGGTGGGTTTTGTTGCTCTACAGATGTTTTGGTAATAGCAGGGTGTTCACTGCAGGCTTCGGGAGCTGAGGCACGTACACAAACTTAAAAGCGGTTTTAATAAGTTACTAGGTGCCTGACTAAATATTAAGTTGGCACAACTTTTTTCAAATGTGGAGGAGATAGATTCAAGAGAGTGCTGCCGTGACAGAGTGAAGGTCACACTTAGTCAATCATTACAAATAAAATTAAGAAAGAAGTGTTTCAGTATTATTTGCTTGGTGTGAACCAAAAAGATTCATTACATTTTTTAAAGTAAATTCTACTTGCCCACTGGCAAGTTAATTTTTAATAGTAGATACTTTATGAAAACCTGAATGCTTAGGGGCTTTGATATTGAAATATTTGAGGCAGCAGGAAGTGGCCTTCAAAAACGTTAGTAAATAATTATTTAAGAGTATTTAAAGAGTTTGAAATGCACATGGTAAAAATGTCTATTTGGGCATCTTATTTACTGACTTAGTCCAGTTTTCGTAAAAGATTCTTGGGAATTTATATTCTGTAAGAATGTTAGGCAAGGACATATGCCAATAATATTACTCATTAAAACAAGCACATTCTAAATAACTGCATAACTGTCACTGGTTGAAAATGTGTACCCCTACTCTTAAGTCTATCATCCACAACCCCCTCCTTTGCTTATGCATAGGAGATCTATCTTCATTAGGAGAAGGGACTTTAAGCACAACCCACTACGGTAAAAACAATAGGGAAGCCAGGGAGCAATTCTTTGTATCATGTTAAAATGTAATGAGCTTATGGCAAGCATGTTGCTTTAAGAAAGGAGGGGCCTATGGAGTATAATACACAAGTGACTACTATGAGTAATTTAGTCTAAATCACGCCTTCTAAGATGTGGGTTAGAATCTTAAGCATACAGAATAAGGGTCTGGGGCAGCTTTTGGAGAAGGCTTCAGTCAGAAATATTAAGCATGATTGACAGGATAGTCTGGCCAAATAGAGCACCAACACCAGAGCCGGAATCCAAGGCACCTGCTTTACTGAAGGTGTGTGGAATAACTCCAGAGGATGTTTTAATACTTAATTTTTATAGAAACTAGGCTTAAAATTTCAATGAATATTCAGGGTGGTTATGCTCACAGTACACAGAAATTACTCTGGAATGGAAGGCAGCGCCAAAGGGAAATTGAGGCTGTGAAAGTCTCATTCTTCGGGTAAAGCAGAGGACCCACGGAAGAACAAGGAAACATTGAATGAAAAATTTGCCAACAAAATCTCCTGCTTAAAATAAAAGTCTAACACGACTATGTATTAGACATACTTTTCTATGAAATGTATATTTTAGAACAGTATGCATTGTTTCTAAGCTGATCATGCATGTTGAACTTTACCCATCAAGGGGATTTAACAGTCACTTAAAAGGTAGGCTCCCACTCAATAAGTGTAATGTCATGGTCTCAGGTGGCTGCTGATCCAGTACTGACAGAACCATATTCAAATGCCAAGCCCTACGAGTGTCTCCATCCTGAGAGATACAAGGAGGTTTAAACAGGGCGGAGTGTCTTACCAAAAAAGGGTCAAGGTGCAGAGATTACTCTAACAAACTGAGTTCATTTACTTACAACGTCGAATGAACGGGCTTCTCAGGGATACTTGAGTAGAGGCATGTAGTAGATTGAATATGCTACTTACCAGTATGCATCTGTTCTTGGCATGTAGGGCTGCTAACATTCATATCTTAGCATTAGATCGCCGCCTAGTGTTGGGCTCGGATGATTGCACATTGTTGTCCTGGAAGAGTCTTCGAAGTATCCTGAGATAGGTGGCTCCTCCCCTGGACTACAGTGCGCATGGGCATCGGCTCCATCCCCAGATTGTTTTTCGCCATTGTGGCAGAAGATGGAGTGAAAGTGTAAAGGATGTCCATGCTAATGAATAAATACAATAGTATATCTGCAGCTGCGACAGGCACCGGGGAGGAGGGCGGGCGATATGAATGTTAGCAGCCCTACATGCCAAGAACAGATGCATACTGGTAAGTAGCATATTCAGTTCGAGGCATGTGGGCTGCTAAATTCATATCTTAGCATAGAATACATAGCAGTCCCTCCATCAGCGGCGGTTGCCCGTGCCAGCTGCAGAAACCTGAAAAAGTGTTTTGAGAACAGCCTGTCCTACAGCAGCTTGCTGTTTGGAATGCACATCAACACAGTAGTGTTTTGTGAAGGTGTGTGGTGTGACCCACGTGGCTGCTCTGCAAATGTCCTCCAAAGGAATGTTCCCCAGGAAAGCCATGGATGCCCCCAGTTTGCGTGTGGAGTGCGCCCTGGGGGGTATTGTTAAAGTGCGCTTCGCTTTCTGATAACATATCTGGATGCACTTAACAATCCACCTGGCTATCCCTGCCTTGGAGATTGGGTTGCCTTTGTGTTGTGGTGCGAAGGCAACAAAGAGTTGCTTTGTCTTTCGAAAGTGTTGTGTCCTGTCTATGTAGTACATCAACGCCCTTCGTACATCTAAGGTATGGAGCATCCTTTCCGCCACCGTTTGCGGGTTTTGAAAGAATGCTGGTAAGTCAATGGTCTGATTTAGATGAAACTGTGACACCACCTTAGGAAGGAATTTAGGGTTAGTGCGTAGCACTACCCTATTTGGGTGAATTTGAATGAATGGCTCTTGTATTGTGAGCGCTTGCAGCTCACTGACACGCCTCAGAGACGTAATAGCTATAAGAAAGGCCACTTTCCACGTAAGGAATTGGAGCTCACACGAGTGCAGTGGCTCAAATGGTGGTCCCATCAGTCTGGTGAGAACGACGTTGAGGTTCCACACCGGAGCTGGTGGTGTCCTTGGGGGAATGACTCTCTTCAGACCTTCAAGGAAGGCTTTAATGGCGGGCACTCTGAAGACAGAGAGGTGCTGCCTGTTCTGAAGATAAGCCGCTATGGCTGATAGATGTATCCTAATGGAAGTGTACGCCAGATTGCACTTGTAGAGATGTAACAGATAGCAGATGATGTTGGGGATAGATGCATCTAGTGGGTTGATGTCATTGGACGTACAGTAGATGACAAAACGCTTCCACTTAGCAGCATAGCATGCTCTAGTAGTTGGTTTCCTCGCCTCCTTGATGATACTCATGCATTCTGGAGGTAGGTTAAGGTATCCAAACTCTAGGACTTCAGGAGCCAGATCGCCAGGTTGAGCTGTTGTGGATCTGGATGCTGAATGTCTCCATGGTTCTGCGTCAAAAGACTGGGCGTGAGGCGCAGTCTTTGATGCGGCACCACTGAGAGTTCGAGGAACGTGGTGTACCAAGCCTGGCGTGCCCACGTTGGAGCAACCAGGATGAGAGTCATGGAGTGCTGCCTTAGCTTTCTTGCGACCAGCGGTATTAGAGGGGCTGGCGGAAAAGCGTACGCAAATTTGCCTGACCAGTTCATCCATATCGCATTCCCCTGCGACTGTGGGTGAGGGAACCTGGCGGCAAAGAGTCGGCATTTTGCGTTCTCCTTTGTGGCAAACAGGTCTATCTCCGGATGACCCCACTGCTGGAAGTACGGGTGGAGAACAGAAGGGTGTATCTCCCACTCGTGCATCTGATGGCTGTATCTGCTGAGCAGATCCGCCATCTGATTGTCCTTTCCTGGGAGGTGTTCTGCCATGAGGAAAATGTTCCTCTGAATGGCCCACTTCCACATGCTCTGAGCCAGATGAGACAGCTGTGGCGAGTGGGTGCCTCCCTGCTTTTGAATGTAGTACATCGCGGTCATGTTGTCCGTCCGGACTAGCACGACCTTGTTGCTCAGATGTACAATGAAGGACTTGAGCGCCATGAAGATTGCCATCAGTTCCAGATAGTTGATGTGCATCTTCTGTTGCTGCGTCGTCCATAGTCCCTGCACCGTGTAAGTGAGCACATGAGCTCCCCATCCCTGGAGAGATGCGTCCGTTGTCAGGACAATCTGCGGCACAGGCTCTTGGAACAGTCGGCCCTTGCAAAGGTTGTGTGGAGTCCACCAATGCAGAGAGTCGTATGCCCGACTGGTAACCAACACTAGGTCTGTCAATTGCCCACGAGCCTGTGTCCACTGATTCGCTAAGCACTCCTGGAGCGGGCGCATATGCAACCGTGCGTGAGGGACTATGAAGATGCAGGAGGCCATCATGCCTATCAACTGCATGAACACTCTCGCTGGCAGGGAGTGTCGTGGTCTGAATCGTTGGATCAGCGACTGAATGCTGTCGATTCTGACTTGGTTTGGCTGAGCCATGGCTGTCAGGGTGTTGATCGTAGCACCCAGGAACTGCCGGACATGTGCCGGCTGAAGATGCGATTTTGGGTAGTTCAGGGAGAAACCCAGATCGTGAAGCAGGCGAATTGTAGTCGACATGTCTGCGGCGCACTGTTGCTCTGACTTGGCTTGTACGAGCCAGTCGTCTAGGTAGGGGTAGACATGGATATTCTGCCTCCTGAGGTGCGCCGCCACTGTCGCTAGACACTTGGTGAACACCCTCGGGGCTGTTGTGACTCCGAAGGGTAGGACTTTGAACTGGTAGTGCCTGCCTTGAATAGTGAACCTGAGGTATTTCCTGTGTGACGGGTGTAGTGGAATGTGGAAATAAGCATCCTTGAGATCTAAGGTTGCTAAGAAGTCTCCCTGGTTTAGCAAGGGAAGAATCTGCTGCAGTGTAAGCATGTGGAAATGTTCCGATAGTATGTACAGGTTGAGGGGACGTAGATCGAGAATGGGCCTGAGAGAACCGTCCTTCTTTGGAATAAGGAAGTACAGGGAATATACCCCTGTGCCTTCCTCCCCCACCGGCACGAGCTCGATTGCGCCTTTTTGCAGCATCGCCACCACTTCCTGCTGCAATAAGTGCAAGTGCTCTGCGGACATAGGCCTTTGCCTTGGCGGGATGTTGGGTGGAGTGGATTTCAACTCTAGGCAATAACCATACTGGACTAGTTGTCGCACCCACCTGTCTGTGGTGATGTTTCTCCAGACGGGCAGGAACTGCTGCAGTCTCCCCCCGACAGGTGTTAGGTGGTCGGGGGGCAGTGACAGAGAGTCACTGTTTGCTTGGAGTAGAGGTGCGGGAGCTGTTGTTTCCTCTGCCGCGACCTCTGTTGCTGTTATTCCTGTAACCTCCCTTGTTCTGTTTAGTGAACGAGGATTGCGCCCCACCTTTGGAGAACTGGGATTGTTGACCCATTTGTCCTCTGGTGACGCCACGTGCACCTGAGCGACGAAAATTGCTGCCACTAAACTGTTGGGACTGTAGGGCCCCCATAGACTTAGCAGTTTCTGTGTCTTTCTTTATTTTCTCTAGGGTGGTGTCAACATCCGGACCAAACAGACTATCAGGATTGACTGGCTGGTTAAGAATTGTTGTCTGAATATCCTGCTTAAACCCTGAGATGCGGAGCCACGCTTGTCTTCTCAGCATAACGCTAGTGTTGATAGCCCTAGCAGCTGTGTCCGCAGCGTCAAGTGCACACTTGATGGCTGCGTTTGATATTAGCTTTCCTTCCTCAATAAGCATTTTGGTGCCTTCTTGGAACTGTGGGGGCAGGTGTTGTATAACCTGTTCTAGGGTGTCGTAGTGCGCCCTATCGTAACGCGCCAGGAGCGCCTGTGTATTGGCGATGCGCCAAAAGTTTGCTGCCTGTGCAGCTACTCTCTTGCCTCCTGCCTCCAGCACTTTGGACTCCTTATCCGGGGGAGGAGCTTCACCCGTTGTCTGGGAGTTGGCACGTTTCCTGGCATTGGCAACCACAAGAGAGTCCAGTGGCAATTGTCCCCGGATGTAGGCGGGGTCCGCAGGTGCAGGCCTGTACTTCTTTTCAATGCGAGGGTTGACCACTCTCGCCCTCGTAGGCTCCTTAAAAATGTCCCCAGCATGTTTGAGGACACCTTTCAGCATAGGAAGTGTTTTAACTGTCCTTTCAGATATTGCAAAGGTGTCGAAAAGGAAGTCTTCCTCAACCGGGTCGGCATGCATGTCCACATCATGATTGGCCGCCGCCCTTTCAATTAGTGCATGAAATCCTGCTGAGTCCTCAGTCGGGGATGCACATGCATTAAAGGTCTGCGGGTCTTGGCCCACACCTTGGGTGTTCTGGTCACCAGTGTCATCGTATGAATCCGGTTGTACATCAGGTTCATCGATAGGGAAATTGTACTGCTCATCCTCATCATACCCCTCACCCACAGAGTGTTCTGGGGAGGGAGTGGGGCTCCGTCTTGGAGGAGGCTGGATCGGTTCCGTGAGGCCTGAGGCGTCAAGGGGCACCCTCATTTTCTTCAGTGGGATGATGTAGGAGTCCACCGGCTCAGAAGTGATCTTCCTTTTATAGAGTGTCAGCTTGCCGGTGGCAGCATCGATGAACTGCTCTGAATCGTCTTCCGATTCGAGTACACGACGTGGAAGAGGGTCAGCCAGCGAGGAACCCTGTTTCGGAGCCGATTTCGTCGAAAACGCTTTCGGCGCCTCCTTAGGTGGCAAGAGAAAGAGGAGTTTTCCAGAAGGCTTTGCCGGAGTGTCCTTTTGCGGCTGCGGTGATGGCATCGGAGCCGATGGAGCAAAGGCTTTCTCCCTGATTCTCTGCAGTGACTCCGCAATGGGGGACGGTACACTGCCAGTGGGTTTCGTCGCCGACAAGGATGCTTTGAGCGGTCCCTCGGATCCGACTTCTTCGTGGGCCTTGTGCGTTTTGGGCGCGGAAACCGTCTTCGGCACCTCCGATTCTTGAGGCCGGGGCGCAGACTTCTTGTGCGTAGCCTCTTTGGAGCCGACCTTGGCGGGCTTGGACGGCGCCGTAGCCGCTGATCCGTGCCAACCATCTTTCTTGGAGGCCCCTTCCTCGGGCGTCGGTTTCGATTTTGGAGCATCGGAATCGACAGACTTCCTCGGCTTCTGCGGACCGGAGGTCGACGGAGCCGATGGGGTGACGGGCACCGATTTCTTCACTGGCACGGCAGCCATCTTAGGGACACTCGAGTCCTTAGGTTTCAGTTTCGATTTCGGGTCGGCCATTTTGGGTGTTGACGACCCCGATGGTTTCAGTTTCGGTTTCGAAACAGCGTGCCCAGCAAGTGAGTCCGTAGCCGGGCCTGAAGGCGGGGCTGTGGCTTGCGGCAACGGGTCCTGGGTAAGGCCGACAGGCGATCCCGTGTCCCGGTCGGCATCTTCGTAACCTTCAGGGCAGAGCTCGTCCCCCGAGCTGTCTGCCGCGGCCCCATAAATCTCATCGTCGTCTCCTACCTCTTCGACGTATTCGAGGACTTGACCCGCGACTCCGTCGTCGTCTCCCGGATCCGCCTCGACCTCCGTCTGTGATGGGGAGATTTGTAGATGGTGACCCTGGACCTCTTCTTCCTGGTCGCCGAAGATGTTCTCCGGATCCGGGGCCGCTTGCCTAGCTTCCAAGCGCACCGCGCGCCGAAGCTTGAGAGTTTTCTTGGAGCGGAACTGTGCACAGGCCTTGCACTTCCCGTCGTCGTGGTCCGGCGAAAGGCACTTGTTACACACGGGGTGTAGATCGATGTGTGGGTACTTGGACCCACAGAGCGGGCAGTACTTAAACGGGCTCCGCTCCATGTCCGTAAAGGCTTGCAGTCGTGTCGCGATGAGAAGGCCTCAAAGTTTAGAGAGCGAAGAAAACTCCGCTTATTCCGGCTCCAAGAGACGGAAGACTCGAGACCGTGCGCAGACAATACCGACGCAAGAAAATCGAGGCCTTTTGGCCGCTAAAAGGTAGTTTTACTTGGTTCCGACAGTAAGACGTCGAGACCACATCCGAACCCAATGGCGGAAAAAAACAATCTGGGGATGGAGCCGATGCCCATGCGCACTGTAGTCCAGGGGAGGAGCCACCTATCTCAGGATACTTCGAAGACTCTTCCAGGACAACAATGTGCAATCATCTGAGCCCAACACTAGGCGGCGATCTAATGCTAAGATATGAATTTAGCAGCCCACATGCCTCGAACACAGGAGAACCCCTAGGCAGGCGCAGGCTCAAGGTAATTCTAAAGCTCCACCCTTCAATATGATGCACACGTTTCTTCACGGTTTATTCAAAGCATCTCAAAGCCTTGGCTCTTGTTCATAATACCTCTTCCAGCACTGACACTAATTGTGTGATAGGTCTACATAACATATGATTTTATCTCCTGAAGGTCTGCAGCTTAAAAACTGCTGGAAAGCAATCTAACTCCCCATTGAATTTATTTTGCTTTATGCTTTAAAGCACATTTCCCAGAACCTTTCGCTATCGAAAACCACATTACAATCATATAAGGATTTAAGAAACCTCTTTTTCAGATCTAGCTGATTTTAGTTTCTAAATGGTCTCAAGAACCTTACTTTCACAGTACTTAAATTAACATTAACATCAATTTGCTAGAACAAGAACAGCTACCCTATCCACACAATCATGAATGAATTGAGAGCACTTATGTTGTTATTCACAAGACCTCACCTGCAATGGCGCAACTAGACCCGAACTTCGGGGTGGGAGGCAGTGTAGGGAGGGGAGTGCCAACACTCCCAGCCAGGGCTGGCCCTAGCACTGGTCGCACCCAGTGAAGTCCTTTTAGCCCTATGGGCGTTGCACGCCTGCTCACCAGTTCCCATTACCGCACAGAACTAGGTCCACCAAAATAGTTGCGCAATGCATCAGATGTTTTTCTATGTACGTCAGCAAAATGCCCAGCAGTCTATTCAGAACTCATTATCAGCACCTTTTATTTTATTATTTTTAATTCAATAACTGTATTTAGCTTGTCCACATGTTCATTTATTATTTTTGAGATATGTTCATTTTCTACTAAAACTGAAGCAGATCACAATGCTGTACGGAGTCATGACAACAGCCAAGAAGATCACTGGGCAAAGTGCACTTATAGGAGACAGTGGCAAAAGTCTCCAAGAAAACAAATTTCAAACTAATACTAGTACATTTTGCATATTCTGCACCCATAATGCCTCAAAAGATGGATGCAATCACTTCAGAATAAAGTGCCATACGCAATGGTGAAGCAGACCTTTATATGCATAAATAGGTTAACCCCTTCCACGCTCATGACGAGCTGGGCTCGTCATGAGGTAGCCTCCTCGTACGCTCATGACGAGCCCAGCTCGTCACGTAACATGCGGTTCCGCAAATCTCAGCGTGCGAGCGGAATTCCGCCCGCACGCATGCGGTTAATAGTATCTAGACTAGTATGGGAATAAGAATATACCAATATAAAATACCAGACGTGTGTAGACTGGGTGCAATCCAAGGATAAAGAAAAGCAGGGATCCATATTTATAAATATGGACAACGTGCACTGTATGAGGTTATCTCAGGACTCATGTACTACCGCAAAGCTGATCAGCACACGCAGACTTTCTGAACCTATATGTAGAATACGGCTTTATTGTATGAATCTTGCTCAAAAACTGCTGTGAAGCGTCCGATACCCCAGGTCAGGCTAGCACTATATAAAACTCCTTAATAAATAAAATAAATAAACAGAGCACTGATCTTAAAAAATACATAGCATAGGCGAGTCCTATAACCGGGGCCACTAGAATTATGAAATTGTGCGTCCACTGCATTTTTTCACATAATAATGGCTTTGCCTCATCTGCCACAATCTATAATCTGCTGATTTTATTTATTTTTAGGTCTCACCTATTCTATCCCGTTAGGGATTAAATAGGCGAGATTATAGTAAGCGGTTCAAAAAGTCTACCAAACTACGGATCGCGTACCGTTTACGTGAGGCAGGCGCCTGCACATCATCGCCAGCCACATCCCACACCATGCCTCGGAAACAGACTTCAAAGGAAGCCGCTCGCACACCACCATTTGTCTGAGCCTCGGCATCAGACTTCAAAGGAATCCGCTCCCAAGCCGCTCCCCCCCCATCACACTTCAAAGGAATGCGCTCCCGCTCCCCCGCCACAGCAATGCCGAGAGCTTGTTTTCAGAAGGGTTTCACCTAACGAAGGAGAGGTCGGGGAAGGGTTACAGACCCGTGAGCTGCTGGAAGCGAACAGCATCAAGCAAGCCAGTTTGGGCGTCGTGTTCACTCATGTCATTATGTTGGCAGTTCCAGTTGGCGTGGTCATTATTACCCGTCACACACAGCTCATAACAACTACACAGATTTAAAAGGCTTCCCGTCCCGCACGCAAGCACCCACTCCCGGGCTTTTTTTTCTTCTTTTTTACAATTAACTTGTTTGGCTAAGAGGCTTACACGCATACTTTCAACCCTTCCCTGCAGATCAACACACAATCTGCCCCTGCTACACAGCCTCTCATCCCTCCTCCGCTGCTCCCCTTACGCACACACACGGCTCACACCACTTCCCCACACCTCACCGACCCCCTTACACACAGCTCACACCACTTTGCCACACCTCACAGACCCCCTTCCATGCAGCTCAACACACAATCTGCCCCTGCTCCAGAGCCTCTTGTCCCTCCTCCGCTGCGCCCCCCTAACGGACACACAGCTCATAACTACAAACATTTAAAAGGCTTCCCGTCCCGCAAGCACGCACTCCTGGTCTTTTTCTTACAATTAACTGGTTTGCCTAAGAGGCTTACACGCATACTTTCAACCCTTCCCTGCAGCTTAACACACAATCTGCCCCTGCTCCACAGCCTCTGTGCTCCCCCCTAGCGCACAGCTCACACCACTTCACCACACCAACCCCCTTCCCTGCAGCTCAACACACAATCTGCCTCTCCTCCACAGCCTCTCGTCCCTCCTCCGCTGCTCCCCCTAACACACACACAGCTCACACCACTTTGCCACACCTCACAGACCCCCCCTTCCCTGCAGCTCAACACAATCTGCCCCTGCTCCACATCACTCACAGACCCCCACCACATCACTCACAGACCCCACCACAACACTCTGGGACACCACCACAACACTCTGGGACACCACCACAACACTCTGGGACACCACCACAACACTCTGGGACACCACATCACTCAGCCCAAACACATCACCACTCGGCCCAACCACATCACCACTCAGCACCACAACTGCATCACTCAGCACCACAACAGCACTGTCCTTGCTTGCTACCAACAAGCATTGCCATCGCCAATAGGACTCGCATTAGGAAAGTGTAAGCTATTGGCTTTGTGAATAACAATGCTATTAATTTATATATTTTCAAAGCCAACACATTAAAAAAAATCGTCATTTACAATACCAATAGCTCACACTTTCCTAATGCGAGACCTATTGCATTGCAAATGCTTGTTTTAATTAGTTTCTAGCTCAAATAGTTCAAAGGTTACTAAACGATGCAACACTTGTTGTCGTGCAGTGGAAGACTCTTTGAAAAGGTTGACTGGTCATTTTTCAGTGGCTTATTGTTATAGTTTGGTGTTACATTGGTACCAATGAGGTGCAACCTATGTCCGGACTTTGTTTACAAGCGTACAAAATGGCAAAAATAACGAAGTAACACTATCATAAAATGTGCCGCATTACCCAACATAATCTGCTTTTTCTTCCTGCGCAATTAGGTCAACCAGCCGTAATAGTTTGGCCTTCCCCTGCCACATAATTCAAGTGGCTCTGCCTAGAACTAATATTTGTGGACAAATGGTGGGAAGGAAAACTCCTAAAAGATTTTCTCACTGTACGGATAGTTTAGCTATTTACTTACATGGCTGTTTTAAAAACACTTTACTGAGATTGCTAATGAATTCCTCTTGCTATCTGATCCACATCTCAGTTTGCAAAACAAAGAGGGCTCCAAGAAATTTATAGAAATCATTCAAAAGCCTGCATCCAAAATGGCACAGCGGGGTCACATTGACATGTTTAGAGTTAAAATGCATTCAATGGCGCTGAAAGTAATAAAAGCTACTATTAGTGCAGCAGTATGTTCTGTCTGAAAGAAAAGCCTCAAGCCACCCCTTTTCTTTTTAAGATCCGGCTCTATTCGAAAAGATGCATCAGAAAACAACGTGAAATGCTTCTAGTGAAAACTATGGGTTCTGCAAAAAGACTTCAGTGATAGAGCAGTGGCTTCTGCGCACCCCCAGTGCGATGATTGAAAGGGAAAATACATCACAAAAAAAAATACAGAAACAAGTACTCATCGAACAAATACATAGATGATGAAATATTTTCTTTAATTCACTAATTTTAAAAAACGGAATTTTAATGGGAAGGTTAGAGCTTTTCTTCATGCAATTTAGGCCACTCATCGTCCATACTATATTCTGTTTGATGAGGCGGCAGTGCTCCCAGGGATCTGAGGGTGCCAGCTTAATATTTAGCCTCCAATTTCAAATTCCTACATATTTACAGATGGTTGTAACTTTTTCAACTTTAAAATTTTGGTTCTTCATTTATATACACTTTATTAATTTGTTAATATTGTTGAATATTCTAAGCAGTTGCAGGACCCCTGAGTGGGCTTTGCAGACTTCCAGTGGTCCGGCGACTAGAGGTTAGGCACCATTTGTTATGGAGAACCTGTGAAGACCTATGCATCACAAAATGCTACGAGATATATTAACATAACATTTTATTCTGTTGGCTTTAGTTTTTAGCAAATAGTTTGGTTGTAATGTGTGCTTTAATTATTTTCACTTTGCTGCCACATGAAGGAAATGTTCACAAATAGTTAATGAGCAAATAATCTAAGTTGGCCAAAAATGGTAGACAAAAATATGAACCTCTGTGACCATAGTAATTCCTCAGAAAAAGATGACACTACTAACTTAGACTTCTGCCGTGAATAACATCTTATATCCCTAAAGACAACAAACCTCACATCAGTGGTACAATTTGTATGTAGTCTTATTTAAGTTTGTCTTCTGACTCTTCAACAATAGGTGTTCCCAAGATGCACTGTGCCCTCCTTATATTGCGCCTATGCTCTGCTGCAACGCTGGTCTCAGCCACTAAACAGAGTGAACACAACACCAGTCTTTCACACACAAAAGTGGCTTTCTAGTTAGATTAACCTACACAAAAGAGAATACAGGCTTCAGCCTGTGACGGAGTCCTCCAGACATGGGTGTGAAGGTAACCAAACCAGACTGTACAACGAGGCTACAATAATGGTTTTACAAATCCCTTGTTAAAACAACAAAGCTATTCAGCAACACTAAACTATCAACCTAATTCTCATTTCAGGCAGTTTTCATCTTTAGAGCTCTGATGCCCTTTCATAAAGAAAACCGCTCTAGACCTTCCAGCTCAGGGAGCCGCCCAAAGTATGGAACTCAGTTTTTATTTATTTATTGTGAGTTCATGCATAAAATCCAGACAACACATACAATTCCATAATACACATAAGAAAATATTTTTAAAAAGTTAAAAATTACATAACAAATGGATTAAATACATCTCAATGATTTCCAAACTTTGTACAGACCACATTAAATAGATCTCAATTCCCCATCAACCATCTGATATTTGTGTGAGTAGGACGCTTAGTGTTAACTGTTTTAAATATTTTTGTTCCACAAAAAAGCTGGTGTATGATTTGCATATCATTATCGCTTTGTGGTATTGCCTTCCACCCTGTTTTGAGCAGAGCGTTTTGATCTATCGAGCTCTAGGTTTCTTGTACGCTGGACAGAAAAAGCATTTGCAATGCAATAGGTCTCGCATTTAGGACACTTTGAGCTACTGGCATTCTAAATGTCTATAGCTTAAATTCTCACACATGCAAGACCTATTGAATTGCAAATATTTTTTTGTTTCCAAGCGCCCTATGACACTCTTGCACGCAAATAGAACCACGCCTCTTTCCTTAGATGAGCCACGCATAAAGAAAGGGGCACAGCCGCCATTAAAGTAAAAGCACGGTATCTGGCGTTTTTACCAAAAAAGCATTTGTTTGAAAAATCGAATTCTTTTTTTGTGAAAGCACGCCAAACAGGGCTTTTATTTTGATGGTAGCCGCTCCCTTTTCTTTAGATGCAGCTTGTCTAAAGGAAGGGGAGTAGCCTCTATTAAGTGAGACACTGGCATAGGGCGCTTGGAAACAACCGGAAAAAAAGTTATTTGCAAAGCAGTAGGTCTCGCACTTGCAACAGTTTAAGCTATTGTCATTTAGAATGCCAATAGCTCAAACTCTCCTAAATACGGGGAGAAAAGTTGGCATAACAGCTAGGGCGGTCAATCTCAAATCTGGGGAAGCGGGCTCGAGTCTTCGGCAAGGATTCTGGGCAAATCACTTAATCTCCCCGTGCCTAACAAAAACTGAATGTGTCCTCATGTAACGCAACTGGTGCTCATGTAAAGCGCTCTGATACCCAATACCTTCAGGTCAAGTTCATGCTATATAAAACTACGTTAAAAAAAAGCGAGACCTATTGCATTGCAAAGAAGCGCCCGCCATTGTCCCAGCTGCTTGGAAAGTGAAAGCACGCATGGTGCTCTGAAAGTTGCTGCAAAACACGTTGTGCCTGCAGTAGGACAAAATTCACTAAGAAAATAGTGCTTATAGACTAAATAACACAGACGGTGTAATAGAAGTAAAAGCCATCCCTCATGGGAGGTTACAAATGAAGACAAGGAGGGACTAACAAGTCAATTACCGAATCAGACGCCAGAATTTACAAAGGACAGACACAAGCCAATAAAAGAATATGGGCGGAGAGTGGACGGAGCTTCAAGTCCATACGCATGCGCTGGCCAGACTCGACCTTAAAACAGCACATGCTCTTCAGTTTCATTAGAAATATTACAGATAGGGCACCATCCAGATTTAAAGTAGGTTGCTAATGGGGAAGTGCCCAGTCTGAGCTTTGCTAATAGATTCCTGCATTGGGGAGGTTTAACAATCTAAAAAATCTTCAACATTGTAATTATTTTTCATAATAACAGGTATGAACTCTATTCCAGCAGCCATCAGGACAAACGTCTTAAAAAAAGGAGCTGAAACGCCTGCTTTTCTAACATAATGTCCACTTGTGACTTTTTTCCCCACTAACTCCACTGTACCGAACACTCGATATAAATGCTGCAAATGTATACATGTCTACGCTGCATTTATCTTTCATTTTGGTCTAACCTATTCGAAAATTGTACACTTTGTTAATTTATTGCAACTACGAATGCTTTTTATTGTAGTTTGGCCCTCTGTTAAATCCCCTATTAGCCCAGAAAGTATGATATGTATATATAAAAGAGAGATGATCAAGTCTCCAGAAATATGAAAGAGAATAGACTTTCCCTTACAAAAAAAGGTTGAACTATATCAAACACTAAAAACTAGTTAATTCAATAAACCTTATGTGAACTATATAATGCATGCAGGGGAAAAGCAAGACTGTAAGCAAATTCCAACTGCATTATCTGCAGTAATGTATATCATGTGCTCTCCTCACAGTTAAGTGGCTATATGAGCAGGGCCACTGGAATTATGAGGTAGGGGATGGCCAAATTATGCTGCAGCGTTGAGTGAATTATGCTACAATGAAAGGCAAATTAAACAGCAGTGTGTGGCATATTTTGTGATTGTATTACTGCACTATTTGTCATTTTTAGACTTGTTAGCACTATCTGGGCTTTAGTTGCACATCACCCGTACCATCTTAACACACAAATATAGCAATAAGCTACAGAAAAGTGACCAGTCAACCATTTCATAGGTCCTTCCGTTCCGTGGCAATATATTTTGCTGCATTTTTAATAACTTTTGAACCGTTTGAGCTAGGAAGAAATGTAGTTGTTGTCAAGAACTGCAGATTATGTGGCAGATGATTGATTATGTGGCAAATCTCTAGTTACGTTAAAACTGCCACACAATGACACAATTCCAGTGGCCCTGTATGTGAGCAAGCCACACTCCATATAACGTGGCAGGTGATGGATTATGTGGCAAATGCGGAAAATCTCTAGTTATGTGAAAATTGCCACACAGTCGCATAATTCCAGGGGCCCTGTATGTGAGCAAGCCACACAACATATGACGCAAGATCTGCGTGTCTATCTGGCAATTACAACCATATGTCAGCTAGGTAAAGCCTAGTAAGTAACTAATGTTGTCAATACCTTGGTCCGCTGCACTAAACTGCTGATAAATGATTAAATAATGAATGATAATGTTTCGATACAGAAATTATCCATTTATTAGCACAGTTGTAGGGCGTTCAGTGCAGGGAACACTTAATTTATCAATGTTTCTAATGATAGCTGTACTCATAAATGGACTAGTATGGTAACAATGAAGTAAACACTAATAAAATTCACGGGATGGTTATATAAACAGGCACTAGTTTCATATAGTGAGGAGTGTTGTAAAGTCACTTCAAAGGCCCTCGCTAAATAGTGATCCCACGCTTTTTCCAGGGATAAGACTGCATTAAAGCAGTGCATTTAACAGCTTCCATGCCAACCACCGCCTGCAATGTTAATCATAGTTAAAGCATGAGAAAAACTCAGGCTTTAACTTTGCCTAAAGCTATCCTTTGAATTACATGTGTTGAAAGATTAGATAATTGGGTGGCTTTTATAAAATGTGCTTAGGTCTACAAAATAGCGGCAACAGTTGAATTCATGGTTGGATTGAGATCAAAAATCGGCCCGGGGACACATCAAAACTAAGTGTTGCCTTCCCGCAAAACACTGCTTTGGTGAAGCTTTATGGAAAGAAAGGGGGTGGGGGGACATGTTTTTATTAACTTCACTTAGATTTTAAAAAATCACATTAGTTCACACTGCTGAGCCACACATGAATGCAAGTGAGAGCCCTTCTGCTAAGGCCCCCTGCCCCCACTCAATCAGCATACATTCATTGGCCGGCCCAGCGAGAGAAGGTGAGTGACACCTCCGCCCATCTGCCTCTAGAAAGGTCACTCAGACACCCACTGGGCCGCTGGTGGCATCCGAACAGCACAGACAGCCCCTGGCTGCTCAAACAAGCATTTGCAATGCAATAGGTCTCGCATTAGGAAAGTTTGAGCTATTGGTATTGTAAATGACCATTTTTTAGGTTTCGGCTACCGTCCCACTGCGTAAGCAGTGGGCGGAGCCGAAATCTTTTGTTAGTAGTATGGAGGCCTGAACACGCCCCTCTTCTCCATTGGCTGGCCTCGTAAATGCTGGCCAGCCATTGGAGGAGAGGAGCGTCACTCAGTTCAGGGCCCGCCTTGACGCGAATCGGGGGCGTTTCTGGGTCTTTTTTTAAGTCCCGCCCTCTCCTCTTCCCATTGGCTGGAATTTTTACCTTCCAGCCAATGGGAAGGGGAGAGCATGCCCCCGAATCCCTACAGGACGCTGTGCTTTCCGAGCAGCGAGGCCATGAGGTAAGCCTCTGCCCCCCTGTTTGTGCCGTTGTTTCTTGTTTTACTCATGATAGGACAAAACAAAGTCACACGTGGTCCATTGAACGTAATGCCCTGGGTAATAATTCAGTCAGCCACAAGCGAACAGAATGAGTCACGTGACGAGAATGGAAGGCCATGACCGTCGAACTTCAGTAGAAATCGTGGCGCTAGAAGACGAGAAGCTTTATTGCAGAAAGTGTTTAGAGCGGCCATCTTTGAGAGGGTTTACTCCCTTAACATCCACCACCGTCTCAATACAACGAAATGTCTACATCCGTGTTAGCTACTATTAGTGAGCATGAAGGGGCAGCATAGTATTTAATATGCGATTGTGAAACTGAATAAACAAGTTCGATGCGTATAAAATTGTCTGTCTAAATGACTTGACCATTTTATTTTCTGTGTTATTCTCTCTAATAATGGAAAATGATCCGTTCCCTGGGACAAACAGGGTGCGACAGCCACATTAGGGACAGGCTCGTTACCTTGCCCTGCGCATTAGGCCTATATAAGGCCCCTGGACAGTGCAATCAAGTCCATAATCCCCCTGCTTGCTGAATACAGATAAATGCACCCTCCCAAGAGCTTTCCGTGAACCTTATTGATGTAGTCTTTCTTTTATGTCTAGTGTAAGACAGTTATCCGAACATGGCAGGGCTGGAGCTGGCCTGACGGGAAGGGTTCTAGTTTCCTGCTTTAAGGGGCGGTCTGATCTGTAGTTCGCTTCTCTGCTTTAGCGCCAAATTTAAAGATCGCCATCTTGCCGGATCTGTGTTCTGTTATTGATTCTGGTATAAAGGAATATTTCAAAGAGGTTTCTGCTGAGTTTGCAGTCTGGATGGCGCCCGTAACTAAAGGTAGGCACCGGAGAGGTGTTCATTGTGTCATGAACATGTCGGAGTTTGCATGTAAACGCAGTCTAGTGAAGAACTAGGATCTGTTAATGAGTTCAGAGTTGAAAACACTAGCGGTGCTGTCACTCATGTCTTCTGTCAGTTGCGCATGTTTGTCATAGTTATGAAATATTCTACAATCGGAGAGAAAATGTCAAAATGACAACAGATTGTGGTTTAAGTAATTCGGCTCTGGACTTTTGTTTACATGAGTCTTCCCGTGTCCAAAAATTTTACAATCACTTGAGGTATTGAGATGGGGATTTGCAAACTGATGCTCACAGCCGAAGAGTCAGTCTTGAAGGATCTGACTGGTACAAGGTATTCAGTCTGCACGGCACCCCACCCCCGCATTGTCCAAAGTTGCCAAGTTTTCAGTCTAAGTGTGACATTTGCACGTTTTCAGGGTGCTCCTGTATGATATTTCATTGCCTTATAGTCTGTGTCACTTTCTAATGGCGAGTAAAGCGGTTATGTCTGTGTAGAGAGACGTTACACAGTAATGTTATAGAAATAGTCTTGGAACAATTGCAATGTCTTTAAACCCGCTTATGCCTTAACACACATTACCTTCCTTTAAGAACATGATCGCCATGAAACAATAGTGGTGTTATTTATAATAATATAGATGTATTTTATTGGTGTATCTCCAGTTTGTTTAAACTGTGTTTATTTTCAAAACCTACATCAGTTCTATTCAGTGATGAAAAATGACCATTCTCAGTATTCCTCTGGACATGAAACGCAGCTCTGCAAACTTAAAATAACTCTGTGGGGGTGTGTTCTTGGAGGGGAAGGGGCTCATGCTAAGTATTGCCTGAGAGGCACTTATGAACACATCAAGCCTCTTTACATTCAGCCCCTTAAAAAAATCTTGCTAAACCCTACGATCGTCAGGGTTTTTTGATACTGCTTAATCACCTGCTTACAGTCTGCAAAGACAACATGGAAACTTACTCAGTGCTGGGATTTCCAGCTGACCACCCTTGGCGCTGTGTGACATCGGACTTCACCAGGAGAAGCGAGCAGACCTGGAAATCGCAGTGCGGGTTTGTTTAGTAGTGGAAACGAGTGTCCGCTTAGAGGAGAATGAGCATTGGGTGCCTTCTCGTAATGGAATGCTAGGTCGGGTTGCTTAGTGGACTAATGCATCCACTATTGAAACCCTTGTTAAACCCATGGTCACGTGTACACATCCAGCCGTTCATCCTTCGAAAGTGAGTGTTGTGAGTTTCATTGAATTGAGAAACGATAAACGCTTGTTATTCAGTATAAAGTTGTCCCAAGGGCAAAAATGCAATGTTCACATCTGTTGTGTTATTGTATAGTTTTAGGTGACACTGTTCCCCAGTAATTATTTAAGCGTTGCACTTGTGAAATAGACGCCCGCAAAACGTTTGTTGCACCGATCGGGTCTTCATGCGGTCTCGTTCAGCCCCCAATCCCCATGCTAGCTTCCCAGCAGGGATGTGTCCCGGTGATGCATAAATAAGTAAGGTTGTAGACTGTGCTGCAGGCATTTCTCTTTACCTTCCAGAACGCTTCCCCACAAGCTACACATCTACCTGGAAGCAGCACCACCTTGCTGTGGTTTTGACTGGCGCAAACAGATCACAAGTAGCTAGAATTTGTTTTTAGAATTGACTCGCCCAACCCCAATGCCTTTCTACAAATGGGATGCGTTTTGCTTGTGAAGTCAAGATTGTAACTCTAAACACTATCTTGGGCTTCATTGCTCAGCCAGCCCCTTATGTAGAAGGAGCGCAGAGCCTTTGTTTTCAGATTTTAGGGATGACGAGCTCAAGTTTTTTTTACACTGTCATTTGTACTCCTGTTTCTTAATTGTTAATTCAGGACTACGTGTATCAGATTGTAAAAGACAGACCTGGGCTGGATTAGCTAGACACATATGGCGCATAACATTTAGGAGCACCGAATGGGCCCTATTTAACCCAGAGAGAGAATACAATGTGCAGTGATTTATTTCCTACTAGAAAGAAGCACCCAGCGTTTTGCTCCAGAAATGGTGACGTGGTGCACAGTTTATTTAGTACTGAAAACGGATGTATGGCATTTTATTGATTATCACAAAGGAACATGCGCTGATTTCGCCACACAATAGGAAAATCGGCAGTCAATCATTCTATTTCTTTCACACAGTCACACTTTATTACTCCACCTTAGTCCTGTCATAGAGCTAGTTCTAGGATTCCCGCACACTAGTCCAGGGAATGCGTGAAGGTCCTAAATTCTGTTCCTTATTCAAAGTTAAAGTATAAAGCATCATGATTCTCACTATTAAAACAGACCATATTGTAACAAGACTGAAACTCTATTGACAGAGAAAATACAACAAACCCCAAATGTTTTTTAACCCCCCCCCCAAAAAAAACTCTGTCTGGGGAAGCTGTGCTCGCCCACCAATTTGTACTGTACCAAACTAGGTACATCCAAATGTATCCCACTTTGCATTTATAATTAATACTGTTGCCAAACTTGAGAATGGACATAAGGGGACATCTGCTCCAGCCTTTTCAATGTTTGCATGTGTTACCCATATATTTTTCTTACTTTGCCTTGATGTTGCTCCTTCCTTTGAGCATAGCCTAAAGCTCTCGAATTTGCCTACACACGTGTCCAGCCATTATCTTTTGCTTTCAACTCTTAAGCTCATCAGCTGACCTGGCTAGAGTGGTCTAGGAGTAGTTTAGCAGTGGACAGACTGTTGGCCTAATTCTAGTGCTTATTAGAACACCATATATAGCACCTTCTTTGCATGCACATGATGTTGTTTCTACTTCCTTAAAATCTGGCATGAAAAATTCACCTTGGCTTAATACTTCTGATTGTCGACTCTCCTATTTTTAGATCTTGCCTAAGACCGCTCAAGAGCTGTTGTTTGCAGGACATTTTATTTACTTACAAGACTCTTGGAACCTGCTCATTGCATATCATTGGTTTGCCTCGTTATCAGTCTTAATTACTGGCTCCTCTTTAGTTGGAGCGTGCTTTTTAGGTTTCGCCTGCCGTCCACTACGCAACAGTGTTCGCGCAGACGAAATCTTTTGAGTTTCAGTATGGGGTTTTAACCTGCCTCTGTTCCATTGGCTAGCTCCATAAATGGAGGCTAGCCATTGGAACAGAGATGCGTCAGTTATTGTCCGAGTAGATTCGTGGGCGTTCCGGTGATTTTTTTCGCTCTCCGCCCCTTTAACAATGTCATTGCGGCAGTGGGCGGATGTTTTTTTTTTTCCCCCCGTCATGTTTTGGTCTTTTTCGAAGTGTCTTTTGCCGGAGTGGGCTGCGCGATTGTCATCTCCGTGGCTTCTTTCCGTCTTGTTTTTTTGTTGTCGTCTTTGTTTTTCGTCTTTGCGTGGCTCGTTGTTGTCGTGTCTGTTTTCCGTCTTTGCCTGGTATGTATGCTCCTGTTTTTGCATTTAAGGTAAATTAGTGGATGTCGTCTATGTTTTCCGTCTTGTGTGCGTGAGCTCCTCACCCCCCTCCCCTCTCGCTCCTTGTGTGCGTGCGCTCCTCACCCCCTCCCCCCTCGTGGCTTGTGTGCGTGAGCTCCTCCCCCCTTCCCCCCCTCCCCCCTCGTTGCTTGTGTGCATGAGCTCCTCACCCCCCTCTTTGCTTGTGTGCCTTTAAGATCTAAAACCAATGCAACCCCTGTCTCACAAGTTTATTGAACATAAACGCTATCCGCCCTAGTTACATCTGATTATCTAGTTCATGCTCGTTGTAATTGTAATCTATTTTTATGAGGATGTGGATTGAACAACAATACTGATCGTTGAGCATCAAGTATATTAGTTTAATCAGATGTAGGGGTGCTTGTTACTAACAAAACTGCATCCTTTTCAGCACAGGTCAGCCTAGTGGAGGTAGGTAAAGTCTGAGAAAAGTGAAATTGTTAAAAGCGCGGTGGTTGTTGGTTAAGTGCCATTGTCTTTTGTTTTTGTTGCTGAAGATGCATGGCGGAAAAAACTGCTTCATTTCGAAGTGGTCACGGTGATAATTACTTCCCGTTTTTTAATTGAAAGTAATGGGTTTGCTGCTTTAGGGCCCGGCTACCGTTCTAACTTGCTGCGAGTATACTTTAAATCTGTGATACTCAATGTACGCCCATGGGGCCTCTTGCGTCCAACTTGACTTTTACATGCGGCCTCTCCTTGTAATCAGCAGCAGTGTGTGGGGCTCGCAGTGTGTGTGTGGGGGGGCTCTGTGTGTGTGTGGGGGGCTCTGTGTGGTTGTGTGTGTGGGGGGGCTCTGTGTGTGTGTGGAGAGGGCTCTGTGTGGGGGGCTCTGTGTGTGTGTGTGTGTGTGTGTATGTGTGTGTGTGTGTGTGTGTGTGTGTGTGTGTGTGTGTGTGTGTGTGTGTGTGTATGGCATTTGCGAGAGATTAAGCTATTGGCATTGTAAATGACAATGCCATTTATTTATCTGTTTTCAAAACCAACACACAAATAAAAATGTTGTCATTTACAATGCCAATAGCTCTAACTTTTGCAAAGGCGAAACCGTTGCATTGTAAATGCTTGTTTATTTATGTGTTGGTTTTGAAAATAGCGAAATTAATAGCTTTGTCATTTACAATGCCAATAGTTATACTTTCGCAAATGTGACACCTATAGCATTTCTAATGCAATATGTGTTGTATTTACATGACTTAGATGTATTGATATTACAAATAACAATGGCTTTTATTTTTTTTAATAATTAATACTTAAATAAAAGTTATTGTAATTTATAATGGCAATAGCTTAAACTTTTGTAAATAACTTGTGAAGATTATGTTCAGTGTATTTTATTGTGACGAAAATCCAATAACAGAAGTGAAATATTAACATCTTTTTGTGACATTTGTAATAAAGCTTGAAACATTGAGAGAACATATTTGAACCAGTTGTTGTTAAATGGTTGCATAGATTGATGCTGTGGTGGTGCTGAGTGATGTTGTGATGGCGACGAGTGATGCTGTGGCGTTCAGTGATGCTGTGGTAGCGCATAGTGATGTTGTGGTGCCCCGGAGTGATGCTGTGGTGGTGCTGAGTGATGCTGTGGCGATGCGATAGATAGAGTGTAATTATGTGGCGTGTAACTATGTGGCACTGAGTGGTATTTAAGTGTATGTTACGTCGAGCGCAGTGCAATTATGTGGCGTGTAATTATATGGCACTGAGTGGTATTTGGAGTGTATGTTGCATTGAGTGCAGTGTAATTATGTGGTGTGTAATTATGTGGCACTGAGTGGTATTTGGAGTGAGTGTTGCATTGAGTGCAGTGTAATTATGTGGTGTGTAATTATGTGGCACTGAGTGGTATTTGGAGTTTATGTTGAGTTGAGGGCAGTGTAAATATGTAGCATATAATTATGCGGCACTGAGTGGTATTGTGTGGAGTGTGTGTTGCATTCTGTAGTGTAATTGTGTGGCGTGTAATTATGTGGCACTGAGTGGTATTGTTTGGAGTGTATGTTGCATTGTAATTATGTAGCATATAATTATGTGGCACTGAGTAGAATTGTGTGGAGTGTGTGTTGCATTCAGTAGAGTGTAATTATTTGGTGTGTAATTATGTGGCACTGAGTGGTATTGTATGGAGTGTATGTTTTATTCAGTAGAGTGTTATTGTTTGTGAGGATGCAGAGTGCGTGAGGGTGCAGAGTGCGTGAGGGGGCAGAGCGTGTGAGGGGGCAGAGCGTGTGAGGGGGCAGAGCGTGTGAGGGGGCAGAGCGTGTGAGGGGGCAGAGCGTGTGAGGGGGCAGAGCGTGTGAGGGGGCAGAGCGTGTGAGGGGGCAGAGCGTGTGAGGGGGCAGAGCGTGTGAGGGGGCAGAGCGTGTGAGGGGGCAGAGCGTGTGAGGGCACAGTGTGTGAGGGCACAGTGTGTGTGGGCACAGTGTGTGTGGCCTAAAGTAGTGTGAGGGCGCAGTGTGTGTGGGCTAAAGTAGTGTGAGGGTGCAGTGTGTGTGGCCTAAAGTAGTGTGAGGGTGCAGTGTGTGTGGCCTAAAGTAGTGTGAGGGTGCAGTGTGTGTGGACTAAAGTAGTGTGAGGGAGCAGTGTGTGTGGCCTAAAGTAGTGTGTGGGCTCAGTGTGTCTGGCATAAAGTAGTGTGAGTGCGCAGTTTGTGAGTGCGCAGTGTGTATGGCCTAAAGTAGTGTGAGTGCACAGTGTGTGAGTGCTCAGTATGTGCGGCCTAAAGTAGTGTGAGGGCACAGTGTGTGAGTGCGCAGTGTGTCTAAGTGTCAGTATAATGTACATGGTGCTCATGTAAATCACTCCAGTGCCTTCAGGTACACAAGTGAGAGCGCAGGACATGGATGAAGCAGGGGGCTGAGTAAAACAGAGCACGGAAAATTACATGGTGGGTTAAAGACCTCTGGGTTGCGTGTCCCAGAGGTAGAATTCAACTGAGGAGGAAGAGATGAGCTTTGAGAGAGACATTTAAATACTTCAGTGGTATAAAAACAGCAGAGGGAGAACGAGACATTTGTCTGCTTCGGGAATATAAATATAGCAATGGCTGGGGGGAGCTGTGTCACAAGCATTTAATTACCTCAGGGTATAAATACAGCTGATTATGGATTGAGGAGAGGTAAGGGAGTCTTCTGAATACTCCCAAGCAGTATATTTGCAGCACTAGACGGGGAGGTAATACATGAGGGGAGCATTTTCAAACACATCTGGGTGTAAAATCAGCAGAAAGGAGAGAGAGACGCCGTGAGAGAGACATTTGAATACAAGCAGGAAGTGGGATAAGGGAGGGGGTGGCAAATGGTGAGCATTTCGCAGCCGCTTTGATGTTCTCAGTGGCCACGCGGCTTACTGAACATCAAAGCGGCCGCGAAAATGCTCCCAAAGGCTGAAGGCGGACAAATGGTGCGCGTGCCCGGCGCACATGCACTGTGCCCGATACGCCTGCAGACTTTGGGAGCATTTTTTAATGCACCTTACTATAACTCTCGCAGAACAACGCATGCGCGTTGGTTCAGCGAGACCTAAAAAGCATCCCATAGCTAGAACTGGGCTCCCGGCCCTTTGGCTATTTCCCAAGTGCCCGCCTTACCAATCCGACCCATGGTTGAATTAAGTTTTAAATATGCGTTATTGCAAATGTCAACTAACGTTTGATGACGAGGCATACAAAGTACCAATGGGGGGCGTCGCACAAATAAACACAAATTATGCCACAGAGAAGAAGGAAAGAAATTGTACAGCTGGGGACTCTGCGACAGCGCCACCTCACACGCAGTGCAGAATGTATCCACCTCACGGGCAGTGCAGAATGTATTTAGGGGAGTTCTTTAATCCAAGATTGCATGTAGTCCTTAGGCACAAAGTAAGAGTTAGCAAGGAGGAGCACGCGATGGAGGAGGAGCACGCCACGGGAAGAGGAGCACGCCACGGGAAGGAGGAGCACGCCACAGGAAGGAGGAGCACGCCACAGGAAGGAGGAGCACGCCACAGGAAGGAGGAGCACGCCACAGGAAGGAGGAGCAGCGTGGGATGGAGGAGCAGCGTGGGATGGAGGAGCAGCGTGGGATAGAGGAGCAGCGTGGGATAGAGGAGCAGCGTGGGATGGAGGAGCAGCGTGGGATAGAGGAGCAGCGTGGGATGGAGGAGGATCGTGGGATGGATGGAGGAGGATCGTGGGATGGAGGAGGATCGTGGGATGGAGGAGGAGCAGCTTAGGATGGAGGAGGAGCTTGGAGTGGAGGAGGAGCTTGGGGTGGAGGAGGAGCTTGGGGTGGAGGAGGAGCTTGGGGTGGAGGAGGAGCTTGGGGTGGAGGAGGAGCTTGGGGTGGGGAAGAAACCGGCAGAGAGGGGCAGACAAAGATAGAGAGACAGGGAAGAGACAGGGAGGGAGAGGCATCAGTCAAGAGGAACCCTCTTGACCTAGTTCTTTGAACGTGCTTTGTCGAGCTGCATGACAGAGAAACCGCTAGGTCCACAGACTATAACACCCGCTGTTCCCTACAGCGCCTTTACATTCTGCGAGGAGGGTACAGAGTACATTGTGCGCCATGTCTAATTGCATCCTCGCCGTGGCTTGCTCCCCACCTTACTTTGCTGCACGATCATTATAAGTAAATGCAATTAAACTTCTGTCAGAGGCTCAGCAGCCACTCTCTAACAGAGCATGAAAAATAGCCTTATTTGTGATAACATGCGACATGAACGGATACACTCAACATAAAATAATTAACGTCTTCGGAATTACAAACTACTCAATGAAGTGAGTTTTAATTACGTACTGTACATGATACACAATACAATGTCATTGTATTAGTGATATTATTTAAATTGTTTGGTAGTACCCGCAGACGTGTCAGCGTGGAACAGACAGCGCAGTTTATAGTGAATAAATGCGATAGTTTAACGTTGTATGAATGCTGCAAAGCAACAGAACGTGCGCTGAGCAGATCTGTGCATCAAAATATAACACAGGGGTGTGTGGGGCAATGTACACAGCCTGGAACAGGCGGCCACGGTCACAAAAACGCCAAGACAACGAACACCAGGTAGAGCTAACAGAGAAACGCCTTTAAAGGGAGTCTTATAGTAGTGTCCGTACTCCGGCTTATCAGTGATGCAAGTTGCGCAAGGAGCGTGCGCCTTGAACCAAGGCACTGTACATTCATTCTTCAACCACATGAGCAAGTTTCAACCAACAAACAGCCCCCCACACTCTGCCTAGATGCTATATCTTTACAACAAGGGGTGGTGATGGAGTATTCTGCTTAATTCAGAGACTCTGTCCCTCACCACCCCTTGTTGTAAATATAGATGCTAGATCGGCCTTCGCTTGGACTGAAGAATGCAGCGCCGAGTCGGGCAATCGCTTAATCTGCCTTGAGGCGCTGTACTCTGATGCAAGAGTCGCCTCAAGAATTCCACTTGAAGGGTTGGTTTCCGGTAAGACAGACCTCCGAATCACCCCAACCACTAACATCTGAACATGGTTTCTTCTGGCACCAGCTGCAGGGCAGTAAAACACAAAGGGCATTAGCACACGACTGGGCAGCTCAGAGCCGCTGCCGAGGGCCCTTTGTGATGTATAGACGGTGCTCATTTATATTTACGGCCCCCAGGAAGGGGTGGGGCGGAGTAAGAGGTTTCAGGTTACACATTGTCTGAATACAAGGTGAGAGTCCATGCACTTGGTGAGATGGGAGCAGAGGGGGAGGGGCGGTTGGTGGCAAAAACCTTCTTGCCCTCTGAGTGACACCGAGCGAGCAAAGAAAGTGAGCCCGGTCCTTCTTATGTTTGTTTGCTGCACCCTTGCATCCACTCATCTGTCCATCCATCCTGCCACCCTCCCACTGATCCATCAGACTTTCACCTTTCCATCCATCCTTTTATTATTGTAAACAGCAACTGAAATTTCATCCATCTGTTCAAACAGTCATCTATCTGTTCACACAGTCATCCACCTTTTCACACAGCCATCCACCTTTTCACACAGTCATCCACCTTTTCACACAGCCATCCACCTTTTCACACAGTCATCCACCTTTTCATACAGCCATCCACCTTTTGTACTTTCCATCCATCCAATCAATCAATGACCATTCATTTCACGTGAAGATGTGTCATCCTTTCACTCTTCTAGCCACCTTTCCATCCACTTAACCCTCTGTCAATCCTTTCTTTCATCCTTGCACCAACTGATCCTTTCCCCTTCTATCCATCCATTCATCCTTTCAAACACCCATCCTTGCACTCACTCTTCATTTTTTCTTTTCAACAACCATTGCTTTCACTTTGCCTATTTGCTTCCTTCTTTGCACCTTTCATTACGTTCACCTTCTGCATTCTCCCGTTCGTCCTTTACATTTTTTAGCTACCACAATTCTTTCTTTTCTCATATTAAATTTTTCTTACATGTCTTTCAAATACACTATTTTCTGCTTTCTTTGTAACTTTTTTTCTTTGTTGGCAACATTTGTTTTCCTCTCTTCTGCTGAATGTGTCTCACAGCGTTCACCCCCACTTTTTAGCTCCTTCCTGGCTTTTGTGTGTAGCCCTGCAGAGGCGATTACGATTATAAAACTATTAAACTTTTATAGTAGTTGTTCCCACTTGGCGGAGGAAGGTGGGGGGGGGGGGATGTTTCAAGACGCCACTCTCGTGGAGTTTGGGGTAGGGCTCAATAAAAGATATTATACCAGATACCTTTTAATACTGGGAGGGTGGCTCTTGGTTTATATTTTAAGTGGACAGCGTTTTGCATTTTTGGGGGCACTGAACCTACATTTTAAGGATAAAGATTTTTGGAGCGCAACCCAGCTGAACTTCTAAAACCGGAGTATTACAGGGACAAATAGGTGCTTACCACGTCTGATCTGTAGACACAGTCTATAGCTTTATGTACCTGTACTACAGCATTGGAAAACCAGTTCATTGTATTATACACAGGGCCGCTGGCATTATGAAATTCTATGGCCACAGTTTTTTCGCACGATAATGGCTTTGCAGTATTTGCACCATAGGCCATCATCTGCTGCGTAATCTGCAGATTTTTATAAAACAAATTTGTTTCTGGCTCAAACAGATCAAAGGATACTAGAAACATGCCAGAGGGTCCTCAAGCACAGTGGACGGCCGTTTGCAAACGTTAACTGATCATCTTTCAGCTGCTTATTTCTGTATTCCATGTGTAAAATTTGAAAAATAATGAATATTTAAAAAAAAAAAGTGTCACATTATGCTGCAAAATTGGCCTTTTCTTGCCGCATAGTTTAGTCACCCAGTCACATAATTTGGCAATCCGCTGCCGCATAATTCCAGTGGCCATGGTTATACTTCAACAGATACATTGAGAGTTCTGGTAATTCTTCGGTACTGGAATTCTACAAGGAGGTACAGGTCAGAGCCCTGGACAGTGCAGTATCTGCACAGGGTTGCTTTTTGGGAGCTTTGCCTAAATCCCACTAAGGGGATACTATAAAAATGCTTGGCATGAGATTGGAGCACGCTCCAACCCTGGGATTCAAGTGCAAACTGTAGGCCAGGAAAGCGAAATTGAGAGATTTGAAGATATTTCTGTGCCAATCCCAGAGTCTGGTGTGAATTGGTGCACGCTCAAAAGTCTCTGGATATCGAATTATATTGAGTACAATACAGAACTGTTTGGATGCCTCAGCAGCAGCGGTGCCTTCGCTATGACAGAGGAGCGCCCACCTGCACCATCACCACCATCAGGGGCCGCAAAAATTGAGAAATATAATGATAATAAACTAGGTTGATTATCTTTTTATTTTTCTCTCCCGGGCGAGTCTTGAGGGCGGGGCCATCGCGGGGAGGGAGCAGTCATGGAGGGAGAGCGGTGGGAACTGATCAGTGCGCATGATGGTTTTGGCTGGCTGTCTCAGGCAGGCCAAAGCATCATGCGCACTGAAGCGCTCTCCAACCCAAGCTGCATTTCAGGGCTGGAAACAGCAGTCACAGGCTCCCAGTCTCCCTGGGAGTGCAAATCCTCAGCGCTCAGGCCAATCCTGACTGCTCACAAATGAGAGAAGTGTCAGGATTGGCTGCAGAGGAGTCTGAAGAGCGGCGCTGCCGCAGGACGGCCAGGTAAGTTATTTTTTCATAGTTTTATTTGTTTTTGTTGTTGTTGCTGTTAAATTCCACCCCCATCACTCAACGTAGACACCAGCTGCTACTGTGCCTCAGTACTTTCTGATCAGTGGACGCTGCATATCAAGAGCAGTACTCTTGGAGAGTCTACGTAGATGTCTCTGTAGACGTATCTTAGGTAATGGAGCAAGTATGCATTGAGGTGCATTGTCAGGGCCCTATCGAATGTCTCAATAATGGCATAGCTGCTCATTATTCAAATACATTGCAAGAAGTACATTAGGAAAGCTCTGAAAGAGCTCAAGTCCACACAGCAGACCTGAAAAGAGATCCATTAGCAAAGCTCGATGATCAGCCCGCACTGCATGTCCAGCGTATGGGGAAGATTGAGTGGAAGATGCATTAATGGAGATTTGTGGATTTCAGAGTAGTGGGATGGAGAAACATGTGCACATCAGAACAGAGGATGCTAGAGCCCAGTTAATGTCTCACTACTGGGATACAGGTGCATGATGCAAGTCAGAAAAGATGTACGAGAGCCCTTTGTGTATTTCTTAATATAAGAGAACTTCAATAATAAATGAGGTGCACTCTCAGAGCTCGGTATGTGTCTCTGTACTGGGATAGCGGTGCACAAGAGTTGGATTTGATTGCTCTGTGAAGGTTTCAGATCTTGGATAGCACTGAAACATCTATGATGGGGGTATTTTGCACCTGCTCCTCACTGAACTGCATACAACACAGATGTCAGATCTGATGAGCAAAAGGGCTGTGTTCGTCTCTGCCTTAATGTGGAGCAAAACCCCAGCGAGCACTGTCGCTGGCAGACTTTGGGTGACTGTCAATTTTTAGCAGTTTGATTGGATTAGCGGGAGGCAAACTTGTAATGCCTCTTGGCTGTGAGATCTGCAGATCAACCACACAAAATTCTGTGTGGCCACCCTTTTGTTTGATTTATCATGGTAACGGGTGGTGGGGAGGAGGACAGCAAATAAGCGGGAGAATGATAGGAGTCTGCATCTTTGTGGCGTTTGTGCCTATAAACAATTTCCTACATGCCTGAGCCCCTATAAGCCCAAGAGCATGTTTCACCTAATGCAGGATGAACCTTCCCCTTCAAACGTGTCATTGTGTTGTGGCAAGGTTGCCACAGTTCTAATCTAGAAAGTGGTGTTGGATACCCTCTACACATCCCACAAATGGCTCTTTTGTTTCATGCTCTCTTGTACCCTACCATCACCTACTGTCTCATTTGCAAGCTGTAACTATCTAGCAAAGAATATCTCCATAGCTGGCTATATCAGTTTTTGGTCTGTCAGTTCAGGGAAAGGTGTGTACATGTAGTCATATACATAAAAACTGTTGCCTATATTTCAAAGGGGGGCACTAAGTGGGACACCTAGTACAGATGTCTAGAACTAGACATCTGTCCAACTAATACAGCATACAACTATTTAAGCCTTGGTTTTGGCCAGCAGGACTTGTGCTAAACTGCACGTGGACAATCGCCTAGCTGGGAACATATAGGGAGCTAGTTCTGCCCAAGTTTACGTACTACCTGCGAAAGGCAGAAGTGGATGCCACCTAATTAAAAAATATTTAATAGGTGATCCGGCTGAGCAAGAAGGATGAACACAACTACTACAAAGAGCAGTTAACATACCCTTAGTAATGATCCTGACTCATTTGTTTATACCCTGCACTGACAAAAGCACTTTCAGTCCACCTTTCCCGAGCCTGCATACCACCATTGTGTGCTAGAGGAGGCCCTATCTTTGTGTAAAGATCCGCCCCCATGAACAGCAAGGGTGTTTGGGAACACCCATGATTCCCAAATGACTATGCAAGTATTGAAGGTCACGCTTAATTTGAGCTGCTGCATGCAATTAGAACCCACCTGCACACATTTTTGGGGACCAGCAATTATTAGGTCTCACCTACGCAGCGCGCATGCCCTGCTTCGGAGACCTTCAGCAGTCGTACAGCTCTTTTTCCAAGCACATACTTGTGCTTGTGGCAGCATACAGCTTGCAGGAGTCCACGTCGGCGCGCCACAAGCACAAGTATGTTCTTTGAAAAAGAACAAACAGCTGCTGCTTAACGTGCGTGAGCACTCCCCCCACTTGTTTTTTTTTGTGGTTTATACTTTCCTGTTGGTGCTTTATGGAATGTTGACATTTATATGTAATTTACTGCTTTTGATCTGCGTTCAAGTATCGTACGTACCACAATAATTAATGTGCTTGTCCACAAGATCTGGAATTGTCCAGATTATGGCTTTCCCGATGGGTTCAAGTATTTAGTGGGTTATGTCACAGACAACGCATCACCCTCTTTCAAACGGTGCTGAAGCAAAACATGCAGTTCTCGCTCTGTGGGGCTTGGGAGGAGTCTTGTTTTTTATTGTTTCCCTCCTTGTCAGTCCCTTTTCATCATTGCTTTCTCATGTGTGCCTTACTGCTTGCACTTCCTTCCCCCATTGCTCGTTTTTAGAGCGAGCCTGCAGGCAGCATATGTGCACTGTTTCTTCCCGGTGACCTGTTGTGTCTTAAACACTCAAAACGGTTCTTTCTTCTTTGTGTTGTCCCTTTGATAGAGAACCTAGACCAAGTACTGAATTCATACATTTATTTATGTGTCCTTCGGGCTGGCTGCAATTGGTTTTAGGTACTTGTTTTTTCTCCATCGCACCGCCCCATTGCTTGTTGCCCCTGTCCTTCCTCCTCCCGCGGTGTTGCTTATTTTTTTGTCTGCTCGTGCCCCTTTAATTTCAGAGGGGCTTGACTTCACTTACTTCCAGTCAGAGGCGCCTATTTCATCTGAAAATCTTAATAAACTGTTATTTCTGTCAACTCCAATATCAACTCTAATAAAAAAAGAAACAAGCATTGGCATAGACAATAGGTCTCGCTTTTGGGACCTCATAAATGTTTATCCATGCAACGGTTGATATTGTTGCACCAAGGATATTGTGCTGCATAACTAAATTATAAGGTCCCAAAAGCGAGACCTATTGGCTATGCCAATGCTTGTTTTTAGTTATAGGTTTGACCAAGAGACAGGCAGAAAATGGGGTAAAAAGATGGAAGAGACTGACAGAAAAACCGGGAGAAAGCAAATATGAAAAATAACATGCAAGTGTGAAATAAAGGGGCAGGGAGTGTATGGTGGAGGACGAAGGACAGGAGGAGATTGAACCAAGACTATACCGGCTTGGACATTCGAGCATCCCAGCATTCGGCAGTGCTGGTCGTGGGCTTCTGAGTAAAAGTTTGGGCTCCAACACTTATTTTAAAAACTAAGCACTGGAAGACCAATGCTGGTAACTTATCCTGCAATGATGAAGCTCTAACACTTCCCAGAAGGGTGTCGAAGGAGTCTGGGCACTCCCTTATGAAGCAGTTATTTTGACTTTGACTCAGTTACTAAACTATCAGGTCTTGAAGACTCCCCTGTAGGCCTTAACACCCAGAGATGTGGCTTAAGGTATGTGTGTTGTGTAAGCACCTTCATCTCACCATCACCAATCGGCTTCCCAGGAGTCCTAAACCACTAGGATACTTACATTTTTAACTGCTACTGGTCTCTGCAAGAAATAGGCCAATTAAGAACCAAGCACAATGAGGACACCGGAAACCGAAAACTGCATCTGGCTTCATAGGCTTCTTCTACTCCTGGTTCCCCAACCAATACCAAGAGCGGAGGGGAACAGCAGGGTACCAAGATACATTTGAAAACATTGACTGCTTTACAGTGGTCTCAAATTCCAACATCGCCCCACAAGTGTGACTTTCCCAAATCTGGGCCTAAGTGAACCTTTTACCAAAGTTTAGCTATAGAAGGAAACCTGCTGAGTTTTTTGAGCCTAAAGTAAATCAATTCTGTTGTTGAAGGAAAGGTCAATATGTCTTGGTACTATGCATAGCTCCATTGATCACAAACACAGATGTAGCTCCAAAGACTCAAAAAGTTTGTGAAGAGCCCAGAAAACCATCCGAGTTGATTTACAATTTAGTGTATTTTCGCCCCATACAACATAGTATAGTGTCATCTCAGCAACTGTAAGTGCTAGTACGTTCTGGTTTTCACCATCTGATTCCCCTTACACTGCAGTGTCACATTTGAGTTGCTCAGTCAAGATCTCATTGCTTCCAGAGAAGGAAGTCCTACATTTATAATAGTAAAAACAAAATAAGTATTCAAATACAAAAAATACCCAGAACAGATAAAGCTTCGATATTCTTCTGCATGATGATTTTATTAAGTAACCACTGAATGTCTTCCTCCATGCTCTAATGAAGCTCTGAGCAGGAGTGGTCCTGAGGCAGGCAATGGCTGAGGATCTCCACAAACCTAGATTTAACACTCTATAAAAACTGCTGTGCTACATGAATGAGGAAAGGCAGCTCAGCAGGCCAATCTTCAAAGCAGTAACCCTCTGTCCACGTTCAAGATGCAACAAGAGAAGGCATGTGGCAATGTAACCATGTGCAAAATAGTCACTAAAGTGCACACTCATTGCCCGTTTCTCCAAATCCAGGTCATGTTTTTCATTTAGTGGAAAGTCTAAGGACACCGGGGTATACCTCAAGAAAGGAGGCCTGTACTAGCAAATCCAGGAGATTGGGAGAGAAAGTGTGGCACCAATGGGTTGCCTATGGGGGTTTGTAAAGCTGAGAAGGGGGGGGGGGGCGGGCCTAACATGAGTTCCACATGAGGGCGGCGAGAGATTAAAGTTTTGTGAACTAAAGAACAAACTATCTGTGAAACGGACCTATATTTTCTAATGTTTTTATCATCCATCTCCTATGATCACTTTACTGTACACTGCAATATTTTATATTCAATAAAAAGATTTGTTAAAAAAAAAAAAAGGAGGCCTGTACTAGCAATTCCAGGAGATTGGGACACTCCACCCAATGCATTTTAACTAGTACACAGGGTCAGGCTAGCCTATAGGGTAAACTGGCAGTGCCCGAAGTGCTGGTATGTCAGGTCAGTGCATGGGTGTTTTTTTGTGGGGTGGTTTTACGGTCTGGTGGGCCAATTTTTCAAGTTAATTTCCTTGATGTTACCACAAACATCGCCTGTAGCCAGTACAAACGCATGCAGTCATCCATTTGTGGCAAAATACCTTTACAGAATGTCTACACAGGTTAAAAACTGGTGTAACATTTAAACGTGGGCCACTTTTCAGGTCTTGCCTGCTGACAGCGCAAGTACTGTACTTGCGAGGAGTACTCTTTACAATAAAGGGTTTTGAACTGTTCCATTACTTACCATTCATTGGCTTAACTGGCAAGGGCGTTCTTGTATGCTCCCTTCTAATTGGCCAGTTGCTATGTTCTATTTAACCTTTTTTCCATTCAGTGTTCGAAGCCTAGTTATGAAACTAGTAATAGAATTAGAAAGTTGGGGGTGTCATGAGTAGAATGTGGGGTCAGTGGCAGACAGTTTGGGGCTGGATGGAGGACAGTTGGTGTTGTGCTGCTGCCTGGAGGGTTTGATGATGTTCCATGATGGACGAATAAAGATCCTGCCTCCATGAGCAAGTGTCATGAACGTCTTACTGGCAACAGTTATAAGTCATCAAACTAATACTGAACAACTTGAACCCACGCATGCGGATTGTGATTCGCGGCACTTACATCAGATTGATTTCTGATGCTGACATAGCACCCAGAAGAACCCGAGTACACTGTTGCAGTTTGTGGACCAGGTCTTTGAACCACACTGAGTGTGTCGGGACGATCAGCGAGCCAGAGCACCAGTGCGCAGTAACGGTTAGTGAAGCCCATCTACTTGACGATCATACGGCAAATGATGACGTTAAGTACTATGCGAGAGGAGCACTTCGTATGGAATGTACCTAACATTCCTAGATAGTCCAACTTTGCATAGCAAGGATGACGCAGTACCTCTAACTGCGATGCTACGTACGTTGGCAGCCATTTTGGGTGCACTTCCGAACATAATGGAAGCAGTGGAGTTGGCGTTATAGCACCCTTATCGAGCAGGCACGCACAATCGTGTTACAGAGTCTTCGATTAAACACTCAAAGGAAAACGACACGTTGTTCGGATCATGTTGGAGTGACAAGTGTAATATTTTCTTCTGGTATTAAGATACTGTACAAGAGTTTAAATTCCCAAGACACCTGTCACACAAGGCATTGTTTACACAGTGACAGGTGCACCTTTTATCGTGCCTCGCCTGTGTTACATGATTACTGGCACACCTGGAGTGTTAGGCTTGATTCGCCTTATACCTGGGCATTTTGTACATCAGCATCTTGTACAGTCTGGTGGTGACTGCTACTGTACTCAACATTGGAGGTGATACTCTATCTTTGTTCTCATTCCTTCTCATTCTACTCATAGGTATTTGCAAGACATTACTGGTTTCAAGTGACTTAACTTCAGCATGTCTAGTACATCTGAACCACCTCACTTCCTTTCAGATAAAGGAGAACCTGTGCTACCGTGGAAACGTTGGAAATTGATTTATGACTCATCTCATTGCCCCGGGTGGTGAGAAATTCTCTGCGGCTAGGAAACAAGCAATTTTACAGCATAATTTAGGTATCGAGGGTAGGAATGTCAAGGACAGCCTTGATAAAATTGATATGGGGATGGGGAAGGTGAACCTGATAACATGTATGACATGTCAGTTATGATGCTAGAAATTTTTTGGGGCTCACGTGTGAATGTCGTGTTAGAAAGGCAAAATGTTTTTCGAAGAGTGCAGGGGAAGCTGGAAAAGATTGGTAGTTACGTGGCAGCTTTGAAAACCTTGGCTCGCACATGTGAGTGATCATTTATCCGATTCCTTGGTGAAAGACCAAATGGTCAGATGTTCCAATAAATCCAAGGTCCAAGAAAAGTTGCTTTCAAAGAACCCTTGTCTGGCAGATGCTATATCAATGGTGGAAGCGATGGATACTACTTGCATGTGGGTGCATGAGATGAGGAGGAGGATAATGCTCAGGCTATAGAGTCACCTGTCAATGAGGTAAAGGGGAATGATAGTAAAAGAGTCAAGAAGAACATTAAGTATAAGGATCTTGCATAAAGAAAAAATAATTTCAAGAGGATTCCAGAGGTGTGGGAATGAAATGCTTTCAGTGTGGAAGTGATGGGCATGTGTCTAATAGTCCAAACTGTTCTGCTAGATTTGCTACTTGTAACAAGTGTGGCAAAAACGGCCATTAACCACGTGTGCAGAAGTATGAATTTGAAACTGAATGTGAACCAGGTGATTCATGAGGAGAATAATTTTGTGCCGAGTTTGAGGAGTGATGGGGTCGTTGATGCTGATCCCATTGAAATGCCTGAGGGTGTAATAGAAGTGAATGGGAAGAAGGTGACTGTACAAGTGGATTCTGGTTCCCAGTAAACTATAAATGGGGACAAGAATTGCGATGTGTTGTTTGGTAAGGAAGAATTAGGCTTACTGGAAGCGGACATAAACCTGGTGGGTTATGGTGGCAAGAAGAGTGATGTTTTGGCCGTTTGTGGGCATTCTTCAACGGAAGGAAGGGGGTGTTGAAAGCCCCAGTGTAGCCCAGCCCAGCGCCGTGCAGCACAACAGCACAGCGCAAAAATAGAAAAAAAATAGATACCATCAGATGAAGATACAGTTTGAGGAGCATGAAACAGTGGGGAAAGTGTATGTTACCAGAAAGGGTGACAACTTATTAGGGTGGAGACACCAAAGAGACCTGGGTTTAACTCTGAACCCTAATGCGAAGGACAAGGTGATGGTAATTGGTGAGGAAGGATCCCCGGAAGGCATTTTCATAGAGATTCCAAAGGTGTTTAGTAATGACCTAGGCTTACTAAGGAAATTTGAGCACAAAATTGTTTTTAAGGGTAATGCTTCCCCCTTTGTTGCTGAAGTACGGCGGGTTCTTCACAAGATGCTGATGCCACTGAAGCGTGAACGCAACAAATTGAAAAACAATGGTGTTATTGAAGAGATTGAGTGATCTGAATGGTTGGCTCTGGTGGTTTTGGTACCCAAGAATGGTGGTAGAGAGATCCACATGTGTGTGGACTTAAGAGGGCTGAACAAATAATTTGGGTGGACAGGCCCTATTTTAGAGACTTTGAAGTTAAACAAGGATACTAGGATTTTCAGTGTGATGGATTTATCTTCAGCGTACCATCAAATTATGCTGCATCTGGATTCCAGCCAACTTACCTCTTTAGTAACTCCTTTGGGAGTGCTCCACTTCATTTGCATGCCTTTTGGGTTTGCTTCTGCCGCGGCATGTTTCCAGAGGGTTATGAAGAGGGTTCTTGAGGGCCTGAATAAAGTTCTATTCTTACAGGATGACATATTGGTCTATGGTGGTGATGAACATGAAAAAATCTACGAAGAGTGTTAGGTCGCAAGTTTAATACTTAAACAGGAAAAATTTAAGTTCAGGGTGCCAACTGTAACATATTTAGGTCATACCATCTCGGGGGAAGGAATACGTCTCACATTAGATGTGGCAAGCAACATTGTGAAAACTCCGGAACCCGAAAAGGGGGATCAAGTGCGTTTTTTACTTGGTTTGGCAGAATTCTGCTCTAAGTGCATCCAGAATTTTGCTAGAATTGCTCAACCCCTGAGGTCTCTGCTGAAAAAAAGAAGCCAGTTTTTGTGGATGGAAGGTTGCAATCAGGCTTTTAAAGCCATCAAGTAATGCATTGCAAAACTGACTCCCTTAGGTCATTTTGAAGCCACTAAAAACACAATTTTGCCCACGGAAGCAAGCATTAAGGTTGTCGGAGCCGTCCTAGCCCAGATGGATAAAGTTGAATAGAAAATTGTGGCTTCTGCCTCTCGTTCCTTGAAGGGGGTGGAGGAGCGCTATTCTGTTATTGAGAGAATGGCATTGGCCGTGTACTGGGCTACCTTGCATTTCAAGTTTTTCTTGTGGGGATTGCATTTTATGCCTATTAGATTTTTTCTTGCAAAGACTCAGAATTTCACGTCCAGAATCAGAAGGGGACAGAAGGTCTATCTAGTTATAATTTCGTGTTGGATTATATTTCTGGTTCAGAAAATTATGCAGCCGATTGTTTATTCAGATTACCAGCCAATGTGGAGATGAGTAAGTCTGAGGAAGGAGTGGTAAATTGGGTGCGTGAGCCAGCGTTAAAGGACAGCAAGTCGGAACAGGCTGTAAAATATGTTGATTTGGAAATTCTTAAAGCATTTATTATGGAGGGGTGGGTGGTCTTACAAGAAAGCTGTACTGGTGTCCTTAGAAGGATTCCTCACTGTCCAGGTTGAACTGTGCATTGTGGAGGACAAGGTATTTAGGGGGAGAGAGTTGTACCTCCAAGTGTTCTAAGGAAAAAATTCATGAATTTAGCTCATGGGGGCCCTCTGGGTAGAAATAAATCAAAGCCAGATTGAGTGAATGGTGATAGTGCCCAAGAATGGACCATGAAGTGGAGAGGATGGTCAAGGACTGTTGGCAGTGTGCTAACAATGATAAATAAAAAAAAAACACACTGCTCCCTTATCACCTGTTGCAATTCCAGATGGACCATGGACCAAGCTGGCATTGGATATCGCTGGCCCTTTTGAGTTGTTCAACCAAAACGAACGGGTTGTGATGCTTTTGGTGGATTATACTTCTAAATGGGTGGTGACAAAGTATTCCTGTCGTTAATACCAGGGCAGTAATAGAATTTCTTACGGAGGAATTTTCACGGGACGGTATACCAAAAAGCTTGGTCACAGATAATGGGATGCAGTTTGCGTCCCAATAAATTGTCAGATTTTTTGGGTCATCCCTCAATTACACACGTCAAAACGGCTCTTTTCTCTCCTCAGGCTAATGGCCTTGCAGAAAGCATTAACAAGATTGTGAATGAAGAGTTGTGCTCAACGTGCTTTGTATGATAGAATCTCGTTACAAGAGGCTTTGAGGGAAACCTTGTGGGCTCATCGGATCACGCCTAATGAGATAACATCCATCTCACCCTTTGCATCTTTGAGAGGCAGGAAACCACATTGCAAGCATAGCCCGGCTTTATTAAAATTAAGCACCAAAGTGGGAAGGAAGTGGTCTGATGATATGATCAAGCAGCGCAGATTGGAATATCAGATTTGGTATGAAAAACAATTTGATATCAAGAATAGTGTACACGCTGGCGGTTGGAAAGGGGGTGATAAAGTGTTTGTGAGGAATGCTGGGTTCGTGAGGAATGTTAGATCTAAGTTTATGGGCCCCTTCCTGATCCGTGATGTTAGAAAAAATGTAGTTGTTTTAGATTCCGGTGATGGGTGGAGTTTCTCAAGACTTGTAAAAGCGGAGAATCCTCCTGTTCTGTATGAGGAGGGTGGTAAGTTCTCCACTGGGCCACCAGTGGATGGCTTGGATACTTGCAAGAGATCTTTACTTAAGCAAAAGTGGGATGATGACTGGAGATGCATTAGAATGTCTTTATTGAAAGTGATCTGATCTTTGTAGCTTTTCCATTTCATGGGGTTATTCTCGGTTCACCCCATCTGCCTATTATGTTCTATTTTTTTTTCTTTTGCTATTTCTACATCTCTGTACATAACAGTTGTGTTGTGTTTTACAATATAAAAGAGGAAGATGTGCTATGACCTATTAAACCTTTTCTTCCATTCCGTGTTCGAAGCCTAGTTATAGGATAGAATTAGAAGGTTGGGGATGTCATGAGTAGAATGTGGGGTCAGTGGCAGACAGTTTGGGGCTGGGCGGAGGACGGTTGGTGTTGTGCTGCTGCCCAGAGGGTTTGATGATGTACCATGATGAATGACTAATAAAGATCCTGCCTCCACGAGCAAGTGTCATGAACTTATTACCAGTTTTTGCCAGGTGTAATTTTCGTTTGTTTGGTGGAGCATGGATCAAGCAAGGATTGCTTCCTCTTGATTTGTGTCTGTTCGCTGCTCGTGCTGCGATTGAGGACCAACTTTTTTCCCCCCTCCCTCTCTCACTAGTGTATACAGCTTCTTTCCCCTCTCACCCACCCCCTGTGCTCTGTCTTTCAGTTTAAAGAATTCAGCAACCATTCTTAAAATATCCTCATAAACTCGCCCGTCTTTTCTATTCACATACTTGCTGCTATGCTTGCTCAACCTTACCCTGAAACCAGTGTGGTGCTTCATTAATCAGCAGACACCTCCGTTTCCTTAACATCTTCAGTGTGCAACTTTTACGCCAAATTCCACTCCACACAATTCTACTCCATTCCACACAGTGCCACTCCATTTAATCATCTCCACTCGATTGCAATTGTATATATATATATATATATATATATATATATATATATATATATTCACTGAAAAAACCATAGGTTATAGATCATATATAGTTAGGAATTAGCATTTACAAAACCTTGAAAATTTACTGAAAAAACCATAGGTTATAGACCATATATAGTTAGGAATTAGCATTTAAAAAACCTTATTTTACTCACACAAAACCATTGAAATTCCGTATATAGTTAGTTGCACTAACTATATATCGCGCACCCGCAATCCACTGCTGATGATGTCACATATTACATCATTCATGACATGGTCAGTGACATCACTGATGACATCACTGATGACATCTCAAATGACATCACTGATGACATGACTGATAACAACATCCAGTGATTTTTTGTTTCTGTAAAGTTTAAATATGTCTTACATATTGAAGAATGAGTGGATGTGTAAGTGTCTGGACGAAGGATTTAGTAGGTGCATGACTGACTGTATGACTGAGTGATTAAATGTGTCTCACTGAGTGCATGGGTTAGTGACTAAACTGTCTTAATTTGTGCATCATTATGTCTGTTGTTCTGTAAACTGCTGCATGTGTTGATCAGTAGCTATATGAGTAACTATATGGGTTATTGATTGATTGTCCAAGTATTTGTATGGGAGACTGAGTGTGTGTGTGGCTGGCTGGGAGGTGTGTGACTGTGCAGATCAATGTGTACTTATATCAATGATTGTATAACAAGGTAAGTATGTGTTAGTATATGTTTGAAAATATAAGGTGCTCTATGTTTAACTGTATAGACAAGAAAATGGAAGTGTGATTGATTCTTTACAGGACTGACTAGGTGTGTGAGTAACTCCATGGATGAGTGGCAGAGTGTGAGTGTCTGTATAGGTGTATGGGTGCATATGATAGTGTTGTAAAGATGAGTGATTGTATGTATGAATGATTGTATGGGTGAATGAGTGAATGTGTGTGTAGACGTAGGAATCAGTGAGTACATATGTAGTAACTAGTATTGGTGTGTCAATGGTTTCAAAAATTATACTCTGTATTTAACACTGGGTGAAACAGAGGTTATATTAAAATATGAGGAGATGCATTGTATTGTCACATGAATGATATCATCAGTGATGTGGTCATTGATGTCAAATGAGATGTCATCAGTGATGTCATCAGTGATGTCATCAGTGATGTCACTGACCATGTCATGAATGATGTAATATGTGACATCATCAGCAGTGGATTGCGGGTGCGCGATATATAGTTAGTGCAACTAACTATATATGGAATTTCAATGGTTTTGTGTGAGTAAAATAAGGTTTTTTAAATGCTAATTCCTAACTATATATGGTCTATAACCTATGGTTTTTTCAGTGAATTTTCAAGGTTTTGTAAATGCTAATTCCTAACTATATATGATCTATAACCTATGGTTTTTTCTGTGAATTTCAATGGTTTTTTAATAGCAAATATCATAAGCTGTCGAATGTCAAGTACGTGGTAAGTGAAAACATTTTCGTGTTTATGCACACTGATCTGCTTTGAATGGTGCCCCCCCCCCTCATTTCTATTAGGAGTACTCTCTCTTTGCACATAGTGAAGGGTAGTTAACGCAGGCCTTTGCCCCCGTTGTAATACGTCGTGCCTGCTTCTCTCTCCATTTGATTGATTGTTATCCAAGTATTTACTGTTTTAGAATTGGTTCTCTTTGGTTCATTCTCTATTTACAAACAAACACAGAGTCGCAATACTCTGTTTAGTCTTTGCAGATAACGAAAAATCGTGTAAAAAAAAAAAGAAAAGGAATCGAGCAAAATCAGTAGGCCACTAACGGGATCTCTTTTTGACCTCGCTAAAATAGAAACATTAGGAACAACCCCTCATGACAAATACAAAACTAGTGAAATGAACTGAACTCCACACAATGATGGCTGCAAAACAGCTCGGCTCCGCCACCCACCCCGCCCAAAATAACGATAAAGAGCGGCTGCCATGATTGGTTGCGGAATGGCCACGACGGAGCTACGAAATGGTACTGCTCTCATGCTAACCCCAGCTTCAGTCTGAAACATCCAGAAACACTGTAGACTACCAATTCGATCAGTTCCGGTAGCGCCCCAATGTAACCCGGTAGAGAAGAACTAGCCCTCCCCTCTTTGACTGATGGTTCTTGTTGCCTGTCCCTTCTGTTGTCATTTAACAGAACTATTTAGCCTGCTGAAAGGGGTTGTGTTCCAACCGCTGGTTGGTGGAGACATTTTGACTATATTCTGGACCTGCGTTGTCGCGTAATGCGTCATATGACGCGCCGCGTTAGCGCATCCGGAAGTCATCCGGGGCGCGCAGCGCGTAACGTAAGCATAACAAGTCATGTGACTTGTTAATAAAACTTTTCATTGGTTCATTTTACTTTTCTTATTCTAATGATGAAAGGCTTGGTCATATGACCTAAAAATTACGCTTTTTATTACTTCCGAACATTATTTTTTCTTAAATGTATGTTATAATGTTCCAGGCTAATGTACTTTCCCGGAAAATTTACAACTGTCCTGCAAGTAAAATATATTCCTTTTTCGAGAAAAAGAGCGTTTCTTCGTCCCATGACGGAGCCGTTGAGCAAAAGAGGGTCGACCTGCTGTCTTAGTCGCCGATACGCCTGAATTGGTCTGCTTTATTTCACTTGCCTTTTAATGATTCTAAAACAGTGACTATTAAAAACTTTACCAATGTATATACTACTACCATGTTTTCTTTTAAAAACCTTTATTGTGAAAATGTCATTATACAAATACGAGCCTATAACCACGTGGGCCTGCCACGGAGCAAACTGTAATCGTATATGATGAGTAGACATTTACACTGTAGAGGAACGTAACGGGCGGGCCATTAGGTTGCAAGAACTAAGGTGTCTAACAGTTACGGAATCGGTGGACGTACATTTTATAATTAAAATACGACAGGGCCAGTTACAATAAAATTATCTAGATATACATTTGCGGGCAAGTACCATGGGTGACGTTAATTCGAACTTTCAATAGTACAGTAATCAATAACACATCAGAACTTAATATCAATAGGGATGTCGAAATATTCAATCAATTCTCGTCCCCGCCCGCCATGTGCTTCAAAACTGCATACGTATCTCGTGATTTCAAGGTTCTGCAACCAGTACACAACAAGGAGTTACGAGTCCCATTTATTCCGGCGCCATTTTGGGCGAGGACGGGCAGGTCCAGGATATAGTCAAAATGTCTCTACCAACCATCGACTATGATGATGTTCATATGCTGTATTTATTAGAGTAACACTCATCTGTCCACATGAAATTAATTTGCCACAATCTAAACATGTCATTTTAATCTTTCCAAAGTTCTTCTAAATATTTGGGACCGTTTCCCTTGCCTCTGATGCTGTCAGTGCCACTTCTTTGATGAATGTACTAGCAGGTCAGGGGTTCTCCTCCAAATCTCTCTTTTATGCAGCACTATAATTAATTGGTGCCACCTCTCCATATGACGATGCATGGTATAGTTACCATAACTATATTTTTTTTCGGTTCCTCTGGAGAGTTCATCGTGGCAGATGAAGCGTGTAACGTACCGGGCATTTACCTTTTTTTGCATGTACAGGAAAGGAAAAAAAAATCGAGCGTCCGAGTTCTAAGGTGTCCCAGGGCCATTTTAGTGGACCAGGCCCAAATCCAAAGAACAGGCCGCCATTTTGAGAGTCCTGTTGCAGCCGCCTGTCGCTGTAGCATCAAGAGCAGCCGAAACTCAGCTGAATGGCAACTGAAACGGTAAAGGGGTGCCCCACTACAGCAGACGAGCCTCCACCTAGGAAGGCCCGTTCACGCCGCCTCCCCCCCCCCCCCTTCGGGCACCCCACGCCGTTATTCGGAGCAGTATTGTAGGATGGCCACACCAGTGCGGCAACTTGCTAGACATCACCTCGGTGGTAACCGAATCTCAACGCCTTGTGGTGTCTTCTATTCAGAAAACATTGTTATGCTGCCTTCGACCTATTCGCCGCAAGTGCGCACACAACTCAACTGCATAGCTTGCTAGACACCACCTCGGTGCCATCCGGATCTTGGAATCTCAGCGCCTTTTGGTGTCTTCTCTTCAGAAAATATTGTTGCGCTGCCTTTGGCCCCATTCGCACATCGGTCCGCTACTGACGCCATCTCACAGGCTAATGGGGCGCCCCACGCCGACTTTCAGCATTGTAGGATGACCACACCAGTACAGCAACTTGCTAGACATCACCTCGGTGCCATCCGGATCTCGGCGCCCCACTGTAGATGAAGTGCCTCTCAACTATGAAACCACCACGGTGACATCCGGATCTTGGCGCGTTGTGCTGCCTTCGGCCTATTCGCACATCGGTCCGCTACTGACGCCATCTCACAGGCTAATGGGGCGCCCCACGCCGAGTTTCAGCATTGTAGGATGACCACACCAGTACAGCAACTTGCTAGACATCACCTCGGTGCCATCCGGATCTTGGCATCTCAACGCCTAGTGGTATCTTCCATACAGAAAATATTGTTGCGCTGCCTTTGGCCCCATTCGCACATCGGTCCGCAACTTAGACATCACCTCGGTGCCATCCGGATCTTGGCATCTCAACGCCTAGTGGTATCTTCCATACAGAAAATATTGTTGCGCTGCCTTTGGCCCCATTCGCACATCAGTCCGCTACTGACACCATCTCACAGGCCAACAGGGCGCCCCACGCCGACTTTTACCATTGTAGGATGGCCACACCAGTGCCACAACTTGCTAGACACCACCTCGGTGCCATCCGGATCTTGGCATCTCAGCGCCTTGTGGTGTCTTCTATTCCGAAAATATTGTTGCGCTGCCTTTGGCCCCATTCGCACATCGGTCCGCTACTGCCGCCATCTCACAGGCCAACGGGGCGCCCCACGCCGACTTTCAACATTGTAGGATGGCCACACCAGTGCAGCAACTTACTAGACACCACCTCGGTGCCATCCGGATCTTGGCGCGTTGTGCTGCCTTCGGCCTATTCGCACATCGGTCCGCTACTGACGCAAACTCACAGGCCAACGGGGTGCCCCACGCCGACTTTCAGCATTGTAGGATGGCCACACCAGTGCTGCAACTTGCTGGACACCACCTCGGTGCCATCCGGATCTTGGCGCGTTGTATTGCCTTCGGCCTATTCGCACATCGGTCCGCTACTGACGCCGCCTCACGTGCCAACGTATTTTCTCCGCATTTTATACCCTATGCCGCATAACAGGTCATGTGACTTGTTTATAAAACTTTTCATTGGTTCATTTTACTTTTGGTTTCCTAATGATGGAAGGCTTGATCATATGACCTAAAAATAACACTTTTCATTGGATGAAAACTTTTTTTTTTCCCAAACGATGAAAGCCCCACCTTGTTTCTGGATGTTTCAGACTGAAGCTGGCGTCAGCATGAGAGCACCACCATCTCGTAGCTCCGTCGTGGTCATTCCGCGAGCAATCATGGCAACCGCTCCCCACCAGAAGCCTACAGGAGTCGGGGGCCCCCAAAACTTTTGATGAATCCTCAAGGCGGAGGGGACGCTTTTGAGAATGGGGTCCAAGACCTAGCAGACAAGCGTCCGATTTCCAAGGTGTCCCAGGGCCATTTCAGTGGACCAGGCCCAAAAAGGAAAGAGCCTGCCGCCATTTTGAGAGTCCTGTGACAGCCGCCTATCGCTGCACCGCAAGAGTGGGCGCAACTCAGCTGAATTGCGGCTTTTGACACAGTGGACCAAAAACGGACGGAATGGCAACTGAAACGGTAAAGGGGCGCCCCACTACAACAGATGACACTCCACCTGGAGAGGCCCGTTCACGCCGCCTCCCCCGGGGCGCCCCACGCCGTTATTCGGAGCAGCATTGTAGGATACCAAAACCAGTGCGGCAACTTACTGGACATCACCTTGGTGCCATCGTTCTGCTGCCTTGGAACTATTCGCACAACAGTTTGCTACTGATGACCCACCCCCCGCGACGCCCCACGCCGGAAATCTGGACGTTGTGCTGCGTTGGGACTATTCGCACAGCCGACCGCTACTTTGTTGTTTTTCCCTAAAAATGTTTATATGTTATTACTATTTTTGTTTTCTTGTATATATTTATAAGGTATTAAAGTTTTATAATCTTACTACTTTGTCGGAGTGCTATATATTTTTAATGTGACACATAATTGTAAAAACTTTGATGTACAAAGAGTCATCCCTGGAATCTTCCGCTTCAGGCTCGGTCCCCTCCCCAATCACAATACAGGATGGTTTTCAGATAATAGGAACGCGTCTGCTGTGACGGATCTCATCGAGTGTGGCCCTTGATCTACTATAACTCCTTTGAAGAGGGGTGATTCTTTACAGCTGGGGCCATAAACTACATCTGCAGGGCTAGCTGATACCCTAGGACCAGCCTGGACAATCGGACACAGAGGAAAAGGAGTGTCAGAGGGTGCGGTAGTGAATAGGGCGAAAGGGAGGTGTCGGGCGGGCACAGGGTGTGATTCTCAGGGAAGAGCAGCGCAGATGGGGGGAGGTTTATTACCCATGCATAAGACAGAGCGGGGGTGACCACTGCCTGGGGGAGATGCTTGCGAGGGTGGGGAGCCATGCTAAGGATCGACAGCGTGCACAGAGTGGGTCTGGTCAAGGCATCTAAAATGGCTGCCGTGCACGACAAAAGTGTGGCATTTGAAAAAAGACAAGATGGCGCAGACAATGTTTTTCAACACTTCCTGATTTCCTTCGAATCGAACGTTAACAGACGTTGGGGCATATTACCAAAGTTAAGCGATATTTATCCCTAACGATGCTTAGCAACGATTTTTTTACCGCTAAGCATCGTCAGAAATTATCGCAGATAAACCTTGCTATTATCAAGGTTTATCGCAAATACGATAATAAACGACCGCAATGCATTAATATCGCTGAAAACTCAGCGATATTCATGCATTACCGAGCTAATGCTCTTAGCCATGTTATCCACCTCCCATTGGATAACATGGCTAAGAACTGCTCAGGGCAGGTGCTAGCTTTTGGAGATATTCGCGCTTATCTCGAATATTTCCAAAAGTTGATAATAGGAGATAGCGATGTTAGCGACTGTTTCCAGTCGCTAACATCTTGGCATGCCCACTTTGCATGTCATTAGTGATAAATATCACTCACATGCAAAGTGGGGCCCAAGATGGTCGCTATCTCCTACTAGCCGTCGCTAACTGGTGTTAGCAACAGCTAGGTAATACAGATATAATTTTATCTCCGCGAAGCGGAGCGCTGTTACAGATATATATCTTGTTTTTGAACGTTAATTTCTCAAAATCCACTGAAGCACATATATTGAGACCTAGCAAAGGCACATCGAGCTACCAGTCCCTACAATTTTGCCAAGTTTCGTGCAAATCCATTCAGCCGTTCGATTATTATTATTATTATTTTTTTGCCCCGCGGGGCCCTTTTAAAACCTCCACATCAAACCTAAGAGGTCAAGGAGGATCTACTATGCCCCCTTATGGTCATTTGCCCCTTCGCTTTGGCCTCCTCTTGTCTCTCGATCCTACCGAGAGACAAGATGGCGGCCGCTACGGACTGTTTGCAATGTTTACAGACGCCGGAGAACCAATCAGCTTCGCAAACCTCCGTTACGCGAAGCGGAGCGCTGTTACAGATATATATCTTTTTTTGAACGTTAATTTCTCATAATCCACTGGAGCACATATATTGAGACCTAGCAAAGGCACATCGGGCTACCAGTCCCTAATATTTTACCAAGTTTCGTGCAAATCCATTCAGCCGTTCGATTATTATTATTATTATTATTTTTTTTTTGCCCCGCGGGACCCTTTTAAAACCTCCACATCAAACCTAGGGGGTCAGCGAGGATCTACTATGCCCCCTTATGGTCATTTGCCCCTTCGCTTTGGCCTCCTCTTGTCTCTCGATCCTACCGAGAGACAAGATGGCGGCCGCTACGGACTGTTTGGAATGTTCACAGACGCCGGAGAGCCAATCAGCTTCGTTACGCGAAGTTCCGTTACGCGTAAAGTCCGCGAACCGGAGCGCTGCCCGGTCCGCTGTTACAGATATATATCTTTTTTTGAACGTTAATTTCTCAAAATCCACTGGAGCACATATATTGAGACCTAGCAAAGGCACATCGGGCTACCAGTCCCTACAATTTTGCCAAGTTTCGTGCAAATCCATTCAGCCGTTCGGGCTAAAAGTGAGGCCAACCACCTTATGGAAAACTCAATGTTAAAAACACGTTTTGGGACCCCCCTTTTTTCTCGGCCCCCCCTTGACGAACCGAACCCCCCCCAAATTTTCAAGGGCTGCTCAGAAACAAAATGTGCCATTTTCCTGAAAATTTCAGCCAATTCCGTCCACAAACGCCAAAGTTATTAGACATAGAATTTTCAAAAATCCCATAGAGAAAAAATCCTAACTATATATACCTACTGGCGACCGCCAGTAGGTAATATATATATATAGCCTTGAGGCATGCCACACCACCGAGTGCCACTCAACGCCACTCTGTTCCACGCCTCACTTCAGACAATGCCAGTCCACTTCACCAAAGCCAACAGACACGCTGGACCCTTCAAAACCAGAGAATTTCAGACCTATTTCTCTCCTCCCGTGGGTGGCGAAGATTGCTGAGGCTCATGTAAATAATGTGTTATCTCAATACATGAGCCTCCATAATATTCTGGATCCATCTCAGAATGGCTTTAGACCTGGCCATAGTACCGAATCCGCCCTATTACCCACATCTGAACATCTGCGATTGATTTTGGATGCCGGTCAGAGTGCAGCGCTGATCCTGTTGGATCTCAGCGCTGCCTTTGATACGGTATCACATGCCATTCTCTTACATCGCCTAGAGGCAATAGGGATTACCGGATCTGCATTGGAATGGTTCAGGTCATTTCTGAGGGACAGATCCTTTTGGGTATCGGCTCCGCCATTTCTTTCTCAAATACATCCTATAGGCCAGGGGGTTCCGCAGGGCTCAGCGCTAAGCCCGTCTCTGTTCAATCTGTATGTCCAGCCACTGTCGGCTGTGGCAAAGAACTGGGGCCTAACGATGGTATCATATGCCGACGATACCCAGCTTGTGATCACTCTAGCTGAGCGGCCATCTACATCGGCCACTAGGTTCAGAGACGGGCTGACAGCTGTGGCCCAATGGATGGCAGATAATTGCCTTCAGCTTAATGCGACCAAGACTGAGGTCCTGCTGTTGGGGAAAAACACCGCCCTCTGGAATGCGCATTGGTGGCAGGACTCCTTAGGGACTATGCCTATACCCAAGACCTTAGTTAAGAACTTAGGAGTTTGGAGGGATTCCTCGCTTAGCTTTCAGATCCACACTAAGCGAGTGGCTGCCACTTGTATGGGCTTGTTAAGAGGCCTTAATCCTCTTTTGAAGTTCTTTGAACCAGCAGTGTGACAGCTTATTGTTCAATCTACTATCTTGTCTCGATTGGATTACGCTAGTGTGCTACTCCTAGGGGCCAATAAAGCTGAGATTCAACGACTCCAACGAGTCCAAAATCTGGCAGCAAGGATTTTGGTGGGACTTCCCCGCCGATGTTCGGTCAGATCTACCATCAGGGGATTACATTGGCTTCCAATTTCTGCCCGGATTCAGTTTAAAGCTCTGTGTCTGGTGTTTAAGATTGTCAAACTCGGGAGCCCAGAACTTCTATGTACCCTTCTGACCTCATATGTCCCTCACCGTAACCTTCGCTCACTAGGACAACACCTGGTGACGGTACCACGGATTAAACTCTGCCGCATCGGTGGTCGTTCATTTAGATACATGGCGGCCAAGTTATGGAACTCCTTGCCGGCTCATATCCGGGGAATGGAGGATGTGTTAGCCTTCAGGAAAGCAATTAAAACCCTACACTTCCCTTCAACATAGCCTTTGGATGTTGTCTGGTGAGCTTTCAGGGGATTCTGTTCCAGTTAGATTTGTCAGCTCCGGGACGCCTCTTTGCTGGGGCAGCTGTGCGCTTTAAAAAACATGTAACATAACATAACATTTCACAAAAGCAAGACCTAGTCGCCTTGTCAATGCTTATTTAGCGATCTGATTTGCTAATGGGGGACACTTATGTTGGGACCTGGGCCTATTTTCTGTCCCAGTCTGATCCGGACAGTAGAACTGCTCTTTATTGCTCAAGGACCAGGCATGGCTAAAGGACAATAACAGTAAAATATGCAAGAATGCATTTGCAGGTCTGCCATCTCACAAGGTGGTGACACGTGGCACACAGATTTGCCACTATTTACGCAGCTACCCAGCGAAGAGCATTTATCATTGTTCCATGTGATGTAAAGGTAAAAGATATTCTTGAAAAGTTAGATTTACAAAAGATGTTTAGTAACATTTTGCTATAACATGCTACTCTTTAATTTAGGTGGAACAGTAAGGTTAGCTGTGTGTTTCCAGCTGGTGTGCAAACACTGGAGTTCTCCCACCTTACAGTTTTTTGGGGTGCAGGCCTTTCTGACCAGCTGTTGAGTGCTGGTACTGCAAAATACCACCCCATCTCCAGTGTATCAACTACTCAGCGGAGACCTACATTGGAGAAATTAATCCAAGGCCGGCAGGTCTGCAGTTTGGCGTTTTGCATTATCACCGGTCTCACCGCATCATTAAACCTCGTGATAATCCCAAGCATGTGACCAATCCCTCGCAGTTTCCTGCCTAATTGGTCTCAGAAACTGCAGGTTCACTGGGCTACAAAAGAGACTTCAATTTCAGGGCAGTGAGGGCTCCATGGCCATCTTTTTCAAAATATGCCACATTACTCAATTCCTCCAAGCACAAACTTTCTACTGCAAAACCAAATGATAAATTATTTTAAAACATGCACACAAATGCCTAAACACAGTACTTAAAATTGCTGTGCGATATGGCACGTTGTAGATTTCGACTAATTTAATTACAGAAAGGATTGTTAATTCTAACCCTTTTGATTTTTATATTGACCTTGCTTTTTCCCGCTCAACTGAGAGTATATAATGTTCTGGTTTCTTGTAAAAAGGAAACATCCAGCGGTTTTGCCTTAATGAACCCTCGACTATTTATATGGTGATTGTTCAATCTTGGTCGACATTCCGATATTTGGACTCGTGCGAATTATCTGTGCTTACTGACGCTTCAGTGCGCTCGAGGCCGCTGCTGCGAGGAAAGCGCCATCTCACGTGAATTTTACATAGAATGTGCATATGAACCAAGACCATGCTAAACTGATAACCCATTCTGTTGCTCTAACCAATCTGCACTTCCTTATTAATATATGCCCCTCTCGACGTCCTGCCTGTCCCCTCACCTGAAGGCAGCTTATAACAAGCATTGGCAAATGCAATAGATTTCAACTATGCAAGAGCTATTGGCTTTATCAATGTGTTTTAGCCATGTTGTACTAGGGTGACCAGGCGTCCCGGATTTGCCCGACAGTCCCTGTTTTTCACCAGCTGTCCCGGCAGATTTCAAGAAATTAGGCTCATGTCCCGGTTTTTTTGAGAGGGTTGGCTGAAAAGGGTGGGTGGTATCTTTTTATGTTTTACAAAGCAGGGATAGTTAGAGCTGTTAGAAGAGAGCAATTCAATTCAATTCAAAAAATCTTTATTTCGGTAAAAGTTTACCATAAAAGACATAAGACATACATTTTTTTAAAACTGTGATTTTTTGTGAAAGTTTGTTCAGTAAAAAATATAAGAATCGAACAATGGCACAGATGCAAATTACACTGCAGTATCTTTAAAAAACATAAAAATCAGTAGCCATCCCTAAGGCATTTCCTTCTAATACTCCAGATAGCACCCAAGTATTTGGCCACCGCGAATACAATATGTTCAGTCAGATTAGTTTTCAAAACTCTAAAAGCAGCCAAACACTTTACAAATCCCAGATTTCTGCATAGTGGGACTATCCATTGTTTACGAATCTCTCGACAAGCAGGACAAAAGAAAAGAATGTGGAGTTCAGATTCGTCAGAGGATCTGCATGCTGGGCAAATGCTAGTTGCGTCCCTACTCCAATTGCATGTAAATGATCGAATGGGGAGGGACCCATGTCTCCACTGCAAATATAATTTCCTGGCAGGGGAGGGTGGACTTTGTCTAAGGTTACTTCGAAATTATAGGTGGCCTTAAAAGACATGAAGGAATCTGTCAATGACCCAGATTTCAGTTCGTTAAAAAGCGACAGTGTTTTACTGTCGTGATATGCCTTGGCTAATGCCTTTTTAGAAATAAGTTGACAAGTTGCCAAGGGGTCAGACCACATTTTAGGAAGTCCCAAACCCTCAAGTCCCTGTTTAATAAATTTGAGCCAGTGGATTCTTCCAGCATTCGGCATAGAAAGCACCTCCTGTAGTCCCTGTCTGTAGCTAGTCAGTTCTGGGGTTGCCCACAGTCTGCGCCAATAAGCCAGCGGGCGAAAAGCCAGTTCGTCGTCTAACGGACGCAGACCCAGATCCAACCTAAGAGGGACTAGGGGCGTGCTAGAAGGTAGTCCTACGAGCCCTCGGATGAATTTATTCTCCACCTTCGAGAGGTCTGATGTTCCTACGTGCCCCCAAAGTTCGGACCCGTACATAGCAGCCCCCTTAGCCTGTGTTTTGTAGATCTGCAATGGGGGGCCAAGAGGCCTAATAGATGATTTATTATTCGCCAAGAGGCTCATGATGCCCCCCGAGTGTTGGGTCAATTTGAGAAGAGCTTTCTCGAGGTGCGTTTTCCAGGATAATTTGTCGTTTAACATAATACCCAAGTATTCAAAGGTTTTCACCCTCTCAAGCCTGCTTTGTGCGATTCTGGGGCTGAAATGGAATTTCGGTGGGGGATTTAGGACCATGAATTTAGTTTTGAGTGTGTTAATTTCTAAACCATGGCCCTCACAAAAGTCCGCAAAAAAGTCCAGGATGCGCTGGATACCCATTGCGGACTTGGATAGCAGCAGGGTGTCGTCGGCAAACATAATTGCCGGCACCCTTACTGCTGCCAACTTGGGAGCGTCAGAGTTGGAAATCCCCTCCAGATGGGAGATAACCCAGTTGACATAGAGGCAAAACAGGGTCGGTGCAAGCACGCATCCCTGTCTTACCCCCCTGCCAACGGAGAACCTCTCGGACAGTACACCCATCCTGCCACATCTCACTTGTGCGAAGTTGGCGCTATGAAGGCGAACTATCATTTTCAACAACCCCTCAGGGACCCCCAAATTAGCCAACACCTCCCACAGCTTGGACCGGGGGACCAGGTCGAACGCCGCCCACAGGTCCACGAATACAGTATAGAGGCTGCCACCCTCCAACTGCACCGTTTTCCAGTAAATGAGGACAAGCCGAAAGACCTGGTCTATGGTTGAAACCTTCTCCCTAAATCCTGCTTGGAAGGGACTCAGGATATTACAATCCCTAATCCACTCAAGCAGGCGATTTAGCAGTAGTTTGGCAAAAAGTTTTTGTGACACGTCAATCAGGCTTATTGGCCTGTAGTTGGCCGGTAGCAGAGGCGATCCCTTCTTAAAGATAGGGACTATCTCTTCCCCCGGCCATGTCGAAGGGATTGGCATGCCATTCAGAATTGAATTGAATAACACCCTAAGATAAGGAGCCCAGATCTTGGGCTCGTGTTTGTAGAGGTCGCCTGGCAACCTATCAAGTCCCGGTGCCTTCCCAGCAGCCAAGGCCGTGATTGCCATGGCGACCTCCTCCTCACTGAATGCATCCATGGTGGCTACACTTTCAGTGGATAAGTGCGGTGCATTTTCAGGGGGGGATCATCTGGGGGTCACTATTGTGTGTTTTGTAAAGATTTTTAAAGTGTTCCTCCCAGACAAGGGGTGCTATGTTGGCCTCTACTGCTACAAGTGGTTCAGCTGAGCCGTGCTTAACGATTTGCCAGAAAGTCCGGGCATCTCGAGATGCAAGGGCAGCTGTCATTTTAGTCCAGTTTCCCTCGTCCCAGTCTACTTTGGCTACACGAAGGGCTAGTTTGTAAGCTAATCGTTTCTCCTTAATTTCACTTGGGCTATGTCGCGCTTTGAGTGATTCCAGTAGTGCGGCTTTCGCTATCCTGCAGGGGGCGCTGAACCAGGTGACTCTTTTCTGCTTGGGCTTCTTAAGCCTGGCCACCGGGTTCAGCACCTCTGCCAGGTCAGTGCATAGCTCGGAGTGAATGGTCACGAGCTCACTCTGTTGTGCAGACTTACAAGGAGAAGGGTTAGTTACCTCAAGGTTACCTTGGGAAGCGGTTTCCGGAACATTAACTAGTTGGTGCATACAGCGCTCAGTCTTTTCTAGGGCAGGGACAACTAACGCATACAGTCTACCAATGTTGCTCGGATTTTCCAGCAATTTAGCCCATTTAATTCTACGTCTATTGCTGGCTAATTCGAGGTCCGCCTGATATGCGGGATATTCGTCTACCTTGGTTGTGTGTATCCCCTGTAGCTCAAATCTTAGTGAAAGTGGATTATGGTCACTATCAGATCTGGAAGTTACTCCAAAATCTTTCACCTTCTCCCAGTCCCTGACCGAGACCAAGATATAGTCAATACGTGACTCATGACCGAATCTGATAAAGGTATGTTTCGGCGGAATGTCCCCTTTTATTCGGCCATTGCATGCCCTCAGCGAGTGACTGAGCGTAAAAGATGTTATTTGGGTTGCAAGCGGGGTCCAGGCCTTGACCGGTCTATCGGTCAAAGTGGGGATGTTCCATAATTCGTCCTCTTCACTAGATATACCCGCCAGATGGTCAGGGAGAGGTTCATACTGGTGATTAAAATCGCCACCTACAATTAACGGGGAACAGAGAGTGAGTGAGTCAAGAAACAGGGCTAGGTCCTCGACTGTTCCCGAGGTGGCTGCTACCCCCAACGGTCTTGAATACACATTAATCAGTGTTACTTTTCCTCCGCCTGGCCATTTCAGAGATAGACACTGGAAATCCAGTGAGTTGGTTTCCAAGTGTGTTGCCCTGCACCCCAGATGGGAGCCAACCCAAATCAAAAGACCCCCTGACGGGCGGCCCTTTCCTCCCCATTTTGCCTGAATCTCAAAGGTGGCAAAACCCGGGCGGGGATGTTTTTCCCTAGCCCACGTCTCTTGAAATAGGCATATATCATACCCCTCGATGAATTCCCCCCATTCAGGTGAGTCTACTTTGTTATCTAACCTAGCTACATTCCAGGAGAGTATGGAAATTACTCCTGGAGCCTCCGATGTGTCTATGGTAGCTAGTGGCAAAGAACATTCACATAGGGTAGGTTCATCTGGGTGAATGGGGAGAGATGCATCCGATGTCACAAGTTTTAATTTTGGACAGGCCTGAGTAGAAGGGCTATCCACTATCAAGCCACTCATAACTAGTTTAGGGGATTTTATTTTGGTTGACTTTAGTGTTACGACATCATGCCTGTCTAACCCTTCAGTAGAGATATGATCCACCGACTGATTTTGTGGTGGAGGAGAAACCGGTTGGCCCAGATTTGGGTTTGATGTGGTTGGAACTGATAGGCCCCTAGGGTAAATCGGGCAACTTGTTGGGACGGGTGCTGAGGCTATGGTAGTGATCAAATGTGGGCGTCAATCCACTTCCTCAAGGCACTCATATCTATTGGAAGTCGGAACCCCGTTCCAACCGCCGTGTGTGTCCGACCAGTGGTTGGGTGACCTTCCCCGACCACCCTTCCTCTCCGGGATCCTTCTCCAATTCCCTCCCAAGTTCGAATAAGAATGGGGTGGGTAGAAATAAGTAAGGGGTCTGGATGCTATTGGTGAATTTGTGCTATTATAATTCCAAGAATGTATGGCATGAGCAGTGTTAGGGTCCTCAAAGGAGACAATCACGCAGTCGCCACTGGCTGACTTGTGCGTGATACCTACCCATGGCACCCTACGCACCATAAGGATTTTACTCCTTAGGTGGTTGGGTATTGGCCTATTTACACTGAGCCAGTGGATCACTTTGTTCTTTAATGAAACAAAGTCCTCCTGCTGATTAGGGGTAAGTTCTGTGACCCCTGTCAGCACCACTACATAGGATCTTAACTCAGGGGGAAGGTCAACATAACCCCTAGGGCGAGTATTGTTGGTATTAACTCTCAGGGTTGTGGGATGGTTGAAGTTACTGCCATTGTACCTCGGATTAGACTGATCTGTCGTAGGTGGTACTGGTTGACCTGCCATGACCGAAGTTGGTGGTAAGTTATCAACCGCCAGATTATTGGTGGTCATTGGTGCCTTATTGGTGAGAACGTGTGTGTTGGCCCTGTACCGTGGTTTTGGAATCGGTGTGATTTTTGGGATAGCAGTGGTGGTAACAGCTACGGGAGCAACAACAGGAGGGCATGGGGTGGCTTTAGTAGATGCCGAGGGCATAGCCTTCGGGGGGACTACCGGGATAGCAGCCACTGGGATGATGGCATCAGATAGTACTGTGGTTGTGTAAGATTCATGTGAGCAGGTTGTTTTTTTGTTCTGCATGCTAATGGTTGCCAGGTTCAGGATGCTTTTTTCGGTTTCCAGAAGCTGGGTTTCAATATGTGAGAGTCTCACTTCTAAGGGGGAGAGCAATTTTTTGAGTGTTTCCCACACAATTGTTAAAAACTCAACATCCTTCCCTTTTATTGTGCAGAGTGGAACATCAGTAGTATCACTTTCTTTTGTAAGATTATCGTTTTCATGTATGACTACCAGTTGTGAAAGGGTGTCTTCTAGTCTTGGTTCAGAAGATTGATTGGTAGTCACTAAGAAGGGATCTACTGGTACCTGGGAGGGTGCCTTAGTTGCTAACTGGGCATTCACTATCTTGGCCTTTTTTCTTGAAAATGCCGAAGTGTTTGTACGTTTCCTTTTGTTAAATGGACCGTTTTGTGGGGTTACGGGATTCCCTCCTTTTGGTGGTGTACGTTTGCCATTATGCGCCGTTACCAATGGACTCTCCTCAGCCTCCTTATCCTGGCCGAGAATTTCACCCGGTTGGGATTGCGGTGAGTTAATAGTTTTTAAAGGAGACCCCCCCTGCGATGTAGGAGTATTGGCTATATGTGGCTGGTGAATTTCTGCAGGTATGACGATTACAGTGGGACCAGGTCCTAGTGGGCGTTCTGGTGTTTTAGCCCAGGCAATGGGCCCTAGGGACGATCTTTTGGCTGCAGTTAACTCCCGTGACAGTCTTCTCGCAGCATCTAATTCAATGGAGACCCTATGCTGCATTTTGGCGATCTCCGTATCAATCGCTGTATGGGTCCTGGTGATAAAATCGTCTAAAGTGCCGTTTTTCAATTTGGACTTGGCCACTCTATCTCTAAACTCGCGGGTTGACATGATGATTAAACAAAATATTATAGTCAGCAGAATGGAGTCCGTAGAGGAGAGCGGTGGAACCAAGTGGGATGGCCCAGTCCAGTCTCTACCAGTCTCTACCTGCCTCTAACGGCCTCAAACGGCCCGCTCTTAGCCCGGTCTTCGCCCCGAGCTGCGTCCCGCGCTGCGGGAGTTAGGAGGTGTGTTATAGGGTGGCGTGTTGGGCGGGGGGCGGGCCAGCAGGGAGAGCGGACCGGATGCTGGTTCCCGGTCTAGCAGGGGCTCCTGGTAGATAGAGTCCCCCGCGCGCTCGCAGCCCCGCCGAGCCTCACGCCCAAGCCGCCTTGCAGTGAAGGTAACGGAGCCCCACGCATTCCTGTGCGATGCGGCACCCGCGATGCGGCACCCGCGAAGCGGGTGCGGCGAGGTGAGGGCGAAGTCACAGAAGAGAAAGCTGCCTGAAGGGAAGTGCCTCCGTGGATGCAAAAGAACTGGTGTCCCAAGGAAAGCAGGTACAGGGCGCCTTTAGAGCACTCAGGTGGGCGGGGGGCGGGCCAGCAGGGAGAGCGGACCGGATGCTGGTTCCCGGTCTAGCAGGGGCTCCTGGTAGATAGAGTCCCCCGCGCGCTTGCAGCCCCGCCGAGCCTCACGCCCAAGCCGCCTTGCAGTGAAGGTAACGGAGCCCCACGCACTCCTGTGCGATGCGGGCGAGGTGAGGGCGAAGTCACAGAAGAGAAAGCTGCCTGAAGGGAAGTGCCTCCGTGGATGCAAAAGAACTGGTTAATTAACAGGCATGCACTGGCTTTAAAAATGGCCTTCTATGTATGTTCTTACTGCCTTTTCTGTAATTCTCTGCTACTTTGAAATCAGCAAAAGAAAAGTAAACACGAAGCTACCTCAGAATAAAGAGCCTGAAATTTGACCTCACAACTCGTCAGTTGCCTCAAAGCGGTTGATCAGTGGATGACATCGAGCCATCTCAAATTGAATGCTTCCAAAACTGCAATACTCACATGTGGTGATAGGTCTGATGACCTGGGACCACATCCTAAAGGTGGAAAGAAACCTTGGAATACCATGGACTCTACGTTTTCAATGAATGCTCAAGTTGACAAATTAGCAAGATCAAGCTGCATCACTAGGAAAACTCTGCGACGCATCTTCCCCTATTTGGGATTTCCACACAAGGTGTAGGGTACTATGTTTGTACTGTCTAAACTTAATTACATCAACCGCCTGTTTCACTGATCATCTTCATCAACTCTGAAAAGACTACAACTAATTCAGAAATCTGCTGCCAGACCACTTCTCCATGTAAAGGCACAAGCCTGCATCTTCCCTGCCTTGAGGGCCCTACATTGGTTACCGGGTGCAGGAAGATCAACCTTCAAGCTGCCTTGTATCACCCACAGAGCAATAGATGGAACAGGACCACTTTTCATCAGGAATAACATTACCAAATATATTCAGCAAAGGATTCTCTGCTCAAAATTGGCAGCTCGCCTCAAAATCCCTACATACAACAAAAGAAACATAGGTGGTACAACTTTTTGTTCAATCAGCCAAACTATGGAACTCTTTACCCCCAAACATAAGATCCAAGGATAACTATCTTATCTTCAGAAGACTACTCAAGAGTTGGCTCTTTCCTACAAAGCCACCATACTCAAAACACTAATGTACAGCATATCCCTGTGTTTGTAAACATTTATCATTTGATTATATGTATGTATCTAGATATGTGCATTTTGTACATAAAAAGTATAATAACTATGGTTTTTAATATATATAGATATTCTTTAGATCTACTTAACAAATGTATATGTTACATATGGTTAGTATATAATTCTATGCTTAACATTCATAGGTCACTGCATAGTTTTCATACAAGTTATTATTGATCACAATATGTAAATTCTATCATAGCATTCTAAAAGGGATTCACAATTGGAATATTGAGGGAGAGATACATTAAAAAAGTATAATACACAAATTAGCTTCAAGTACAGCAACACTTGAAAGGCTGAGTTTATACACTACAACTAAATCTTGATATATTATATTCCTTATACATGTATACACGTTCTATGTAGTTATGTATCTATATATGGATTACTTTACTCCTACTGTAGAAAAAGAAAAGATAACACCTTTGACTCTCTCCAATGCAGAACTCTGGCTCACCCAATACCTCTCTCAATATATCCTCTACCTCCACTCTGACTCACCCTAAACATCGTTCTCCTACTAGGATCTCCACAATAACAATTTCTAGACTCTTCCCTCCTCGATCACTCCTTGGCTCACCCTAAACTTCAGTTTACTACTATGATCTCCCAAACATCCCTTTCTAAATTCTTCCCTCGTGGGTCTCTCCTTTGACTCATCCCAAACATTATTTTATTAATCTGATCACTCTAATCCCTTTCGAGAGACTCTTCCCTCCGCTATCTCTACTTTTACACATCCCAAACCTATTCTTACTACTATGATCTCCCAAATAACACTTTCTAGACTCTTCCGTCCCTCCATTATCCAATTCAATTCTTACTAACAGACTTGCATGTCCACCGCTCAAATGAACTAATATTCCTTATACTAATGCACCACTAATCCTTTTTGATTTTTGGAGAAGCGTGAAACACTAGGGGGTATGGAGGTCCCACAACACACCAGGTATGACCCAATATTACAAACTTTCTGATTTTACCAGGGCCAACCCAGTCATTTCAAAATTAGAGGTCGAAAATAACAGCAGAATGTTATTCACAGCACTCCCAAATAGATTTACACTACCTGTTCTGTAAACGTCCTCGTCCCATATGTTGTGGCAATTGGCTATGCACCTACTTAGTGCCCTAATAAAGTCACAACTTTCAGATTTGTGCTGGATATTAATTTGAGTTTGAGAAAGCCAGACAATGCCATAAAAAACCTGCAATTTTCCCACCTGGATCTTAGATAAGTCTAAATTCTTTATTTCAAGTGAAAAAATGTACTACTTTTGCAACGCCCATTAGGCTCTTGGTTTGATTACTGTGACAACATCTTAGGCGGAGGTGCAAAAAAGATTCCAAGATATTTTGGGGCTGGAGGGGATATTTTGCAGCACAAGTACCAATGAAAAAAAAGTGTGACCATTTAGGCCTCACCTTGCCTAGACTGCATTTGCTTTTTTATGTGATCAGGTGAAATTTCATGCACTCGCCTAATTTTTTCACCCATAAATTTGACTGGGCAAATTTGAAATCAATTCCCTTCCATTCATTTTTATTAGGTTCCTATATACAAACCATACATGCAAACTCACATAAAAAACATTAAAATTGAAACCTTAAAAAATTAAAATCTAAAACAAATACCAACATCAAACACAGGAAAGCTACACAAATCAGACAGACTCGATATGTGGCTCAATGATTGACAAGAAGAATCTTTTAAGAGGTGTGAACAAATGAAAAGCAAAGTGCAACCTGAAGAATAAAAGTCCTACATCATGTAAGCAAAAACATTCCACATTAGCATCATATTTCATTGAGAGTACCCTGGAAAGGGCAGCCCAGAATCTACTTAGAACACAGTGATAATCAGGGCAACTACAATGATAGTGTTTGTCTGCGCCGAAGAGCTTGCTTAAGAAAAGTCACCACTCCTGTTCAAAGTTCCTGGGTAGGGAGTTTCTGCAGGAATAAAAGTGAAGGAAAGGGTCTAGAAACAAAGGTGCTTTTTAGGAGCAAGATTAAAAACTTTCTAGTTAAAATGCAGTAAAACCTGCAAAAAACACGTTTGTGGGGACTGCTCATCGCAAGAACAAACCAAGATACATTTGGGGTCAAACAGGCCCAGAGGAATCAAGAGCTGGCACCTAGTCAGATCCAGCCTAAGTCTTGGCAAAAAGACCCTATCCCAAGTTTTGGCCCCAATCTCCAGGTATGGTTCCAGCCCAATTGTTGTTTGAACCGACAAGTACTCCCTATCAGCCGCCTTCTTTAGCTTAAGCAATTCTCCCCTCCGCTTCTAAAATCTCTTAAATTGGATTTAAACCATCTTTTATGCCTCACGTAGATATTGAATGGCAGGCTTGTCTAGCTTGCTACAAGTGGCCTTAACATACGTAAGCCAGGGAAGTGGAGACCCGTATCACGTGAAACGCAGTCACGGATGATCTCCTTATTCAAAGAGGCTTCAAGGTTACACCAAATGGATCCCCATAGCCTCAATGGGCCAAGTTGATGTCATCGCTACATACGGTAATTCTAGTTCCTCATGGAGAGAGTACCTCTGTGACCTAGGTGAAAACGCCAAAAATAAGCCTACATACTCGGTACTTCTCGTCCTGCAAGTATTTGATGGCCTTATATCTCCACAAATTAGAAATCTAAACTGGTGCCTGATGTTCTTTGTTGTCTTCAGAGGTCAACAGACAAGGATATGCTCCATCTTATTCATAGAGCGGCTACCAATGCTGGGAAGATGTTCAATGGTGGCATAATCTTCCCAAAGACCACTTAAGATCCGACTGCCTCCACCACTTAATAGGAGGCTGAAAAAAAATCTGCCCTAAAATCTGTCTCCTTGAAGACTCTGGGTTCGGTGTGCCTTACAAATGATTTTTGGATTTGACCTTTTCCTTACCAGACTTTGCCAAGTCTTTCTTACTACAGTCATAAAAAGATTCTCCCCTCTGCTCCAGAGCTTTCTAAATGCAACAGTAAAGCCCGTTTAAATAAAGTTCAGTGCTTGATGCACAAAGTGTAACCACATCAACTCCCGGTCATTGGGTCTGTGCAGTGTGTCAACTCCTGGAGTGTTTAGGTTAAGTAACCACCACATGTTTCCCAGTGTCCTCAGGAAGGGGCTCAACCATCACAGTTACACCAAGGCCCAATTCAGAAGGTTAGTTATCAGTGTAAAACTGCTCCTGCTAATTTACAGAATACGTTTAATGACTTATCACAGACAACTTCGACCCATCCTCCCCCTCCTCCTCCCCCTCCCCAGGATAGGTCGTATTAAATGGTGACCACAAAGCTACTGCAATTTGAGAAATACTCCTATAAAATGTGGTTTTAAAATATAACGACAATGGTTTCTTAAATTGGGCACACAGAAAATGTAGCTACTGAGGGGAAAGATGTGGACACTTACTGTTACCAACTCGGTTATATGTGGTCTTTAAAGCACTCCCATACCCATTTGGTGCATCACTACTGTATGCATATATTAAAGAAATACAACTACAAGGCCTCTCACTACAGAAAGCTAAAGCTAATGTTTGCTTATAAAAACAGATTTATAGGCAGCTGCGGCCAGCACAGGTAAGAGCAGTGGGGCAGGGTGGGGGGAAGTCGACATGCGACGGGATAAGTTAAATAAAATAAAAAATAAAAACACTTACCTTGTGCTCGCAGCAACGCCGATGCGACGAGTGCAAGGTAAGTGGTTTTATTATTTTATAAGTGTAATTCATCCCATTGTATGTCGACTGCCCCGACCACCAGCAGGCCCTTGCCCCCGCTTCACCACTCTTACCTGTGCCGGCCACCACTGTTTATAGGAGATACGGTAAAAGTACATTTATGGTGCATTTTCGTGACACAAAAATTGGAGAGGACACCACCTCCCTGCCCCCCCACCCCACAAAGAGATCAACAGTATAAAGAGTTCATCATGTGTTTAGACGCATTGCTTGATAAATACATGCCATGGTGAAGAATAGTTAACTAGGCAATGCAGAAACATGCACCTTTCCTACAAAGACTGAACTATCAAGCACAATGTGCTGGAACATTCACCCAATGATAAATTGCTTGAAACCATTGAAATCGTTAACATCAGGCTCCTCAAGCACAGATGTTTGCAACATTAAGCCCAGCCGACAAGACAAATGAGAAAGCCACTAAGGGGAAAAGCATGAAGATGCATGCATTACCTCTAATTGGAAGCTTTTGCCATTATTAGTGCCTGCACTTATGGCACTTTTCATATGCCATATGTCAACAGCCAGGCACTCAAACACAAAGAAAAGAGAATAAATGTACCTACAATTAAGGGAGCAGTGTACGAGGAGGGAAGGAGAAACAGAGTTGACCTTCAAATGTCAACATATTCATCCTTATTTGAAGATGCGGTGTTCAAGCAGCCACGAAGCATCAGAATAAAGTACCTCTGGGACATGGCTGGACCACTCCGAGATCATTTAGATTCCTTCATAACAAGGACTGGCGCGCAGTACAACACTCTTATGTACGTGCCCTAACTGCTGTGTGACGACTCCAGCCCAAAGCCAACTGATGCAGGGACAGAGAGGCCTAGGAGTTCAGATCTCAAGTTATAACTGTTGTGAAGCAAATCTTTCCCCTTCCCCCCGCCCGAATAAAGAAGTCCGTAAGGCTTGAAACAAAATAGCCACCATTTTAGTAACAAAATGGCCACCATTTTAGTACACAATCGATGAAAATTAGATAAAAATGCATCAGACATTTGAATTTATTGACATTTATGCAGTGCAAAGCTCGCCACAGGGCAGCAGAGCGAAACATGGCAAAAGAACATCTTTATAACTTCAACTTCCAACTGCATTCTGGAGGAATCAGCGCAACTGGGACCTAGCTGCAATGTAGGAGAATACTGGAGTGTAAAGAGCCTGAAAAGATGTATTTTGGAATTTTTCTTAAAGGGTAAGAAACTGTCCTTATGGATTCTGGGATCTGGTCTCATGAGCTTGGGGGATCAGAGACAAAAAGCCTGCTTTCCAGTCTGCTGCCTTCGTTTTTTGGCCTCCAGTGTTTGTCTCACATGTCTCCAAGTTACTTTCTGTCTCCCTGTGGTGTGGAGTTTTTCTTGCAGGTAGCATGGCAGCCCGAGCGTGCTCTGTTGTGTGCTTTGCACAAAATCTTGAAATTGAACGATGATCTAGCATAAGCCAAAGGAGCTGCTTTAGGACTGGAGTTGCGCAATATGATTTTCTTGTGCTACCAACTATGATGTATCCATTCTATGAACATTTGTATGAATTTTTTCTGATTGATTATATTCCAAGGACTAGTGACCCAGTGGTACAGCGCACTGGTGCATTGCTGTGTATTGCACTTCGATCACTTTAGTCTGCGGCTTCCAAATTAGTTTCTGGATTTAAAAGTGACCGCACCCAATTTAAGGAAGATCCTTAAATGACCCTTCCGGCTGATGGGACGTTCAGCATGTATATATGGTTGATGGTCTGAATGATACCAACAGACCCTTCATCTAATATTTTAAAGGATATTTTGCAAGATATGTAAGGCGGTGGATTCTGCATTACTTTTTGATCTGATGGCTGTATGTGGTTACCTTGCATGCCATTTATCGTGAACAGCTTTACACTGCAGTACTTTACATTGGAGGAACTTTACTTCATAGGTAAAGTGGTACATATAATTCTTGTAAAATATAAAGACATTTTATATATATATATTTATGTATTTTATGGGGCTTAACTCCCTCAACCCCTTTTTTTAATATATCAAAATAAATATTCCCTAACTTCTCTATTTATCCCTCACACCCTCCCCCAAACCCTAAGAATGTGTTATTGCCCAACTTGAACCTTAAAAACACCTTACAACCTCTATAAACTACCCATTCCTGAACCTTAAAAAAGCCTTATAACCCCTATTTAATGTTACATACATATAATTATATATTTGTACATACATATTTAAACATACATACACATACATGCATATCTATCTATATTTTACCTGTGATGTAAAGGTATTGAAAAATACCCTTGACGTACTTCCCTGCAATGTAAAATCTCTGATATACTAGTAATATACTGAAAACTGACTGTTTTCGTAAGGTGATTGGTTATCGCAATGTGTGTGGTTCACCGGAGTACCATGGGTTGCGAGGCCAATACAACTTTTTTTTTTTTAAGTTAGTGGGGCTTCTCCATTAAGGTCATTTATTGTTGTTACACTGTAGCAGCCTGTGAAAAGGTTGGACCAAGTTAGTTCTTCAGCTTTTTGGGTGATGGTCTTCATGCATGTTAAAAGACAGCACATGGATAATGTGTTATGGGTCTTTTCCAGGTCTTGATAGTCTTCCTTTGAAAACATTATTATTCTGCTACAGAGGGTCTTCTGAACAGAATGGCTTGATATCCAGTCTAAAATGACTTTTTCTAAGTGATGAAGTTGTCCTTTGCTATAAGATTGAGGTTGTTGTCCTTTTTGTGTGACAGGAAAGCTATAAAGTTGAATATTATGGCAGTAACTTGCTAACTTTTATGTTCCAGGATAGAGTGAAATAATTTAAGTAGTTATTGATGAAGTAATGGTCTGGGCACAGCAGGACAGATTCAATAGTCATAGCAACCTGGTCTTAGTATGCTGAAGTAATGGCGGAAATGTCATATTCGACAGACCGATTTTGGTTAAAAATCATTAATTTAGCTAAAGGGAAATCAGCACTCACCTACTCATCCTGGAAAGCTGGGTTGATAAGTAGGCCTGGGCGGTAAATTCCATTCCGCTTGCGGAATTGGGGTAATTTTGCGTTCCACAAAGAAAGCGGAATTGCCAAAAATTCTGCGATCCGCGACTTCGCAGTTTTTTTTGCTTGTTCGCACTTTCAAAATGCATGTTCACAAGATATTTCCCCCGTTCCAGCGTTCGCGAACAGGAAAAAAGCATTGTGAACAGGCGGAACAAGCAATTCCGCGTGCTTGCGGAATTCCTGCGTGCTCGCAGAGATTTTTTACCGTTTCGCGGAGGTTTGCGTAGCGCGACTACGCAAATTCCGCCCACCCCTATCGATAAGCACGCAAAAACAAGGCATAAGATATAGCACAATTTGAAAGCTAAAGGTTTTCAATTAGGGATTATCTAAACAAGCAGAAGTATATCTCTTTCAAAGATTGAGTAACGCAGATCTGTTCGCACTAAACAAAATATGGCAAACTAGGACCCAATTTTTAAACCAAAATCTCAAGCAACACTTTCTAAAATTGATAAAAAGTTGGCTCATCTATTGAACTTACCAAGGCACCGGTAGGGAACAACAATATGAGGATGATTCTTGCACTGCTTGCGTCCTCTCTTACACCAATTCTGAATGGTCACTGGCTGGTTCGCTTCAACAACATTGGTTATCTGCAAGTCTGGATATACCTAACAAAGAATAAAAAGATTATTTATATTTTAAAAACTATATCCTTTTGCATTTTCTTAAAAGAATAGATTTCTTTTAATTGCAACAATAGATCATGTCTTGATAATCACGAAATACCAACGTCATGATTTCCACGGATCACCACTACTTGACTGCAAGTCAGCATGCAAAACTGCAAAAAACAAGATATTAATCTGGAGATTAGCTCTCAAAAACAACTAAATATATGTTTTTGTTGAAACATTTGACACCTTGTGGAAAATGAGCAGGTGTCACCTCAACGGCCCCTAAAAATCCTCACCTGCAGGAAGCCAGGCTTGGATATATCTAAGAAGCAATATAAACCTTTCTCTGGATAGGGGCATTAGATGGCCGTTCACTGAATCTGGGGAAATTGCTAAATCACCGGTGTACTAGACACAAATGGCACTGCTGGTGCTCTAAGGCTTCTACGTAAACAATACCAAGAAAAGAGTATTTCAAATAGTCAATATACACACACACAATTCATGCAAGCAACACTCAGAACAATGTTCACTTCAACAAAAGTGATTTTATGAGTTGCTTGTAGGCCTAGTGTCTTGTTTAAAAATGTTACATCACACTTGCAGATGAGACAAAAATAGCATCCACAATGGAAAATAATAGTTATGGCTGTAACACGTATCCAAAATAATTTTGGGTAGAAGTCACCCTTCGTCAGGGGTAACGGATTACATATAAGAATCAACTTCACAGGTTCAAACACAGGCAACAGACATTAAGGGGAAAAAAATCACCCCATATTGCTACAAGAGCATGAAACCAGCTACTAGATTATTTACATGCGGTGTGAAATAATAACGTAAATTAATCTTAAACTGACATGATAGCATCTGACATTATGAAAGCTGTTGTATAAATGCTCAGGACGGCTCATGATTCAATGATAAAGTGACTGGTGTGCTCAATGAGGCATGAACAAAAAATCACACAAGAAAATAGAAGGAAACGTCAAGTCCCAGCATGCACTTGTTCAGGAGTACTAAAGAGTGACTTACCGAACGTGATCAGTGAAATACATAGACCCCCAAAAAATGCAATCTAAAAAGGTTGTGGGTACACAGTGAAAAGTGTACAAAGCAACTGTACCTGAAATTGCCATGAATAGCGCACAACGTGCAAAGTCACACAAATAATTATGTGCGGAATGCGGAGCAACATAAGCGTAATCCTTTATCGGTCAGGGGAAACACGCAACATGCTATAAGAATTGCAGTGATTAAAATACGATAGAAAAAGATACCAGCACTCGGGTGAAAAGACAAAAAGCATGTACCTGGAAGAATGTGTAATTGGCTGTAGCCCTCAACTAACCACGCGGTCACAAACCAGTGGCCCTGAGAGTCCAAAAAAAGCGACAAGTAAATAAAAAAAGATACCTAAATGGGAGAAGTCTATCATGAAAACTTGCACCTGACCCTGCTACTGTGCTGCTAACAGAAACTAGCAGAGTCAGAAGTCAACTGGAGCAAGGTCTGCAAGCCCTCTGGTCCCAGAAGTTTAGCTGTGAGGGTTAAGAACCTCTGTGTGAGCAGATCTGTGTATGAGAATTTGAAACAGGTCTGTGTGAAATATTTGTTATAACAGCATACATTTGCCTAATGTCTAGATTGTGTGATATCCAAAAAGTGCAATATTTTCATCATTTTGCATAATATATACCATTATTTTTGCTTGCAGGAGACTGCTTGGACTAGAAAGTCTACCAAAGGCGGACATTTTCTTTCCAGAACAATTCTTCTCAAACTAGTCTCCTGCGATCAACTGACTTGTGTGTGAGGTATACAAATTACTCGAGACCAGGACAAAGCAGTTTAGTTTTTTTTATCCATTTTGACCATCTCAACATGAATGTGCTCATGAGTACATTTATATATGTTTTTGCAGTGAGAAGCTGGGGCTTGACCCAGTGGTTTTTGAACGAGCCACACCCAACACTCTGGATGTTCAAGCTACCCCTGGCATGATTAAGGACCAGCCTGGACATATAAAGGGCATTTATGGCAAAATGGCTATCCTCTGCTTAATTTCTGACAGTGATACTATTATTGATAATACACCTACGCCTTAGTCATAAAAAAAAACATCAAGTCCAAGCAAAGATCTAAGCATGTAAATTGCATCCTAGAATAAGATGGCTTTTACTGCTTGTCATTAGGACCAAACTTAAAACTTTGACTTTCACATTTTTTGCAAATCAACTCAGTGAGTGAATTAAATGTGGACTCAACTCCAACAGGTATCCTAACGAACACTTACAGCTCCTGAGCTAGGCCATTGATTTTTCACTCCAAAATCATTCCTATTCCGAATTCAAAACAATGTAAATGCCATAAAAAGTTCAATAAAAATCATAGTGATGGGAGGTGGCCACTCGCCAATCCGCCTTCCACTTTTTCAGCCTCTCTCAAAGACACGCTACCACATGTGAGATCATTCAATAGTCCTTCCATTAGTCTTCCATCAGATGATAGATATTGGAACAGTGTAGACCATCAATCAGGTGGCACCACACCTTTCTACGGACGTAGGATTTTGGGTCTCGAGAATAACATTTTCACTGTCGCTTGTTGTTAGTTTAGTGCCTTCATTAAGGCCTTCCTGTCAAACGAAGGTCTCACTGTCAGCACTCGGAATACATCTTTCACAAAATCTAATGAAATCTTCAACATGTAAAAAAATATTTTATAGCCACATCACAGGGTACTTCCCATGCGAACAAACCTGAACACCAGTTCTTCCGACCCTATACAGCACCTGAACCTCCTTTTCTCCTGTACATTAAACCAGATCTTACACCGCTTACTTCTGAAGCCTCTTTATCTCTTTATTTTCTTATTAGTTTCTAGAATTTCTCCCTCCTTATTTCATAATCAAGCCTAGCATGATTCATTAACATGTTGTGTTGATATTGTTAATCATTAGTTTGTTACCTTTTCAGACTGCTCCACACCTTTCAAAGTATGTCATGACTACCCTACATTGTTCTTTATTAATGCTGGTGACCTCAGTCTGCATCTTTCAGTCCTTCCCTGGTTTCGTAATAAAAATCCCCTGCTCCCATCAGTGTAAAATCTTTTGTTCAGGTAACATAGTAAGTGCTCGGACTAATCTTCCTTAGTAAAATAAGGTGCTATTTCAAGAAACTTTAGTAAAAAAATAAATCGCCAAACCCTGTAAGTAACATCAGCAAAAAAAACAAAAAAAGCAAAGGATAACTGATACACATGCTTGAGCGTGTAAAGTCATGGCACTCCAAGCAGCTGTGTCACTCAGTAAGCACACACATGTGTGATGAATGTATGCATGCATCCACATAAGGATGTGGGCACCATTTTTTTTTTATCGTTGACCCTTCCAAGATGGTGGACACCACTTGGAGTGGGAATTAAAAAAAACACAATTTTTACTTGTGAAAAAAACACTTGTTTAAGTAGAGCAGCCAAGCATCAAATAGCAGCTGCAGAGCCCTCCAAGAATGTGTTTGTTTCTTTAAGGAATCACGAGGGGTTGGGCAGCAACAGAAGAGAATATCAAGGGAGCAGGTGAAGGTGTAGCAAAAGGGAGAGGGTTTGGGGAGCAAAGGACAAGCTTGGGGGAAGGGGCTAAATTAAAAAAAACTGGCGACGCAATGGACAGGCTCGGGGTGAGGGAGCAACATAGAATGCTTGGAACGAGTGCGGGTATGGAATGCGACTGGGTGGGTATTTGAGGGGTCGAGTCGCAAAAAGCTCAAGAAAACACATGCACTCATGGCAAGCTTAAAGAAAAGGAAACTCAATAATCCACCTAAATATTAACAGTGAAAGGATAAAAAATCTGCCAATCAAAAGCATGGTAAAGTTCAGCATCAGAAGAGGGGCAACCACAAGAGGAGGAGTTCAAGTCATTAAATAGGAAGCAAGCAAATGAGGGTGACAATGCAAAGCTAAAAGAAAGCAACTCCAACTCTACTACAATATTTTGGTAAGGACATTTGGGAAAAACTATCTGGAGACTAGGCTTAAAAAAATAAAGGCGTTGCTTGGACGTTACTGGCTGGTTAGGGTACTAAAGTGATTATAATTCTTTTTTTTTTTTACAATAGCTATTTGAGTGATCACACGCTAGAGAGAAGGTTTGGAGGGATAGGTCAGCAGTCCAAATCAGCCTGTGTTACTGCCTTTCAGCTATGGAGAATTACAGTCCACAATTTTAGTTTTATTTCCTGGTTTCAGGTATTCAAAGACTGTTGGAATATCATGCCAAAAATAACATGTTCTTCTGTGACTATCCTCGTTTGTAGACCTTTCATTTAAGTTACGGAATAAACTCTTGTACACCAAACCTGGCGGTTTTGACCCCCATCAGTGTAGTTAACAGTGGCATAACGCCATCTATAGTCAAAGGAGAGCCACCACTTATCAGTGGCAAGCACTGTGTTGTGAAACTGTGTCTCTTCTCTGGTAAGACTTGGTTACAGAAATGTAGTATGAAACTACTGTATTAACGTACTTACACCAAGGGAGTACCGAAAGCTGAAAGAAGGTGTGCTGCTTGAACTACACCAAATACCAAAAGCAAATTACATGTAAAACTTTGTATTTGCAAAGTCAATTACCACCGCCATTCAGCTGCAGTCAATTCTGGTGCCTTCACAACGCTACAAACTGTTGCGTCATGGGAACACAATCAACCCTTTCAAAGCCAACTAGATAGTCATAGGTACACACATCCCATGAACTGCGTTTAAAAGCTTCTTTTACTCTGGAAGGAGAAAATGCCCTGGCAAGGGTTTAGCATCTACAGCTTACATTGGATAACAGTTAAAAGGCCCTTCTCATTATTCCTTTAAGCATGAAATGGTACTAAAACGACAGACAGCGGAGTGGAATTCAAGCATTTAAGATTATCAGAGCGGAGTTAATCTGAATATGGAAAGTGCATGGCTGTTCCAGAATGTACATGCTGTGAAAACAGAAGACAGACTATTGGATTGTGTAGGTTGTGTCCCTTAAACCATTTTCTCAATTAATGCCTCAATGTTCCACCACAGTCCATTAGGAATAAGCAACAAGAGGCATTGAAGAACTGAATATATCAAAAGATCTCCTACCACTTTATGGAAAAGAAGAACAATCTCGTAGATTCAATCCACAGTTCCAAGGTTAGGGCAGCAGACAAGATTTCAAAAACAGAAGATTAGGACACATACTCAATGGATTTTATCCATTAGTTGAGCTAAGAGTTTGCAATACAACCAGTGGCGGTGGGTGAGATGTTAAAGTGGTGAGGCGCAAAGTGATTTGCATACAGCACCGTAGCGAGCGAGCGTAGCGAGCGAGCCGAACCCCAAAAGGGGGGTTTGGGGTGATTACCCCCCCCCCCCAAGAAATTTTTGAAAAAAAGAAGAAAAATCGTGCATTTTCAAGCAAATTTGAGAAAGCAGGATGTAAGGACATAAGGTCAAAGGAAAGGGAAAATAGGGGGGAGGAGGGATAAGAAGACAAGGAAACAGTGGATGAGAATCGAAGGGATGGAGGATGAAAGGAAGAAGGAAAGAAAAAAGAAAACGCTGCAGATTTACTACTTTTTTGGTATACAGGTCAATATTTATATTGAAGGTTCTGATCTAAAATTAAGAAGTTAAAACCTCATAGTGAAATTGGGATGACGAGAAGAACGAATATAGACATAGCAGACCCGACTCAAGGCCTCCAGACCAAAATACCAAGCCAAGAATGCAATTATTTTGGGGATGTCACACCCCAAACACTCCCCCTGAATATATGACCTTTTACACGACAGCTCTTAGACTCAGTCCCACAAAAAGTATCAAGATCGCACAAAGAATCATCAGTGATTATGTCCATGTTATCCTTCAGGCAGACATCTTCAGTGGAAAGACTATCCTTGCCATCCAAACATCCTTCAACATGGCACGTCACAACATATTACATTGGAGTTTGTGAGAACATATAGGGAATTTTAGACATCACCCTGGTCATGGGTATCTAATCCTTCTCTCACAACGGCACCTATGAAATTAAACTTTGGGCATCCAAGTCAAGGTACCGTTGTAGTGCTGTAGGATCCCAGATATCATACACGTATGTGCACTACCCCTAAACAAGTGTTTATAAATAATGTCATGCTAATGTTGAAACATACAAATTATATTTGATTTTATCTCAGATTGTAGTTGATTAGGGGGCTGGACTAATTAACTGAATGTCTGGGCCACCTACATTACAGGGTGGATGAAAAAAACAAGGTAACCTCTACACTCTGGTTCGCCAGAATTGTTATCTTTCATGAATTCAAATGCTTTAATCTTCCCTGTCGTCAAGGCGGGTGTCCCGTGGTAATTATAATTAAGACTCCCTGTTTTTCATTTTTACTGATTTTTGCAGATAAATACAGACAGAAAACCATTTATTTTCTTGTCTGTATTTATTTTTAAATGTGAATAAAAACAGAAATTTGGTGCTTTTTGAGTGATTCTAAATACACTTTGCATTGACTGCCAGGCCAATAACTGTTTGGATTGATAGGAAAAGGGGCTAAAAATGAAGGGAATTTTAATAAAGAGTGTAGGAAGGTGGCTACCTGACTATGGTTACCCCGGATTTTTTGCCTGTGTTTAGCTGGGTTTTTGACTTAGTTGACCTGGTTCCCTGCTAATCAGGGCCCCAGGCCATCTGCTCTCTCTGTAAAATGGATTCCATGTACCCTAGGTACATACCCCAATTGGAAATGGACCCCTTGTCAGCCCCTGTATAATGCACTATAGGTGCCCAGGGCATAGGGGTCACCAAGGCCTACCAGGGGCTGCAGCATATCTTTTGCCACCCCTGGCTGGTTCTTAAATTGACACAACTGGCTGATCACTCAGCTGGGGTAAGGTGGTGTAATCACCCCTTGCTTAGATGTAGTATACCTATATCTAAACCTATATCTGGACACATATTAACCTGTGAGCCACTCCTATGGAAGGCCTCATCAATCCTGGAGGCAGAGTGCGTGGTTTCATGTGAGATGGAGCTCTAGCATGAGCTGAGCCTGTCTGCAGCTGTCGGGAACAACTCCCTAAGCTGTTTCAGGATAATGCCATACCATATACTCTTAAGTGCCTTATAATCCTCGCGGTTAAATAGCAACTTTGGTTTGGCTTTATCAAAACATGTCGTGTAAGGTGTCATACGATTTGGAATACCATCCCCTCGCCAGTTCTGGCGACGGGGATGGCATTCCACCCCTCTAGAGGGGTAAGACATGTTCCTTTACTAAATGCGGTTAATTTCTCCAAAGACCTTAAGATCCACAAAATGGATGCCTCTGCCACAGACAAATGTCTGGACCCCTGCAGTTGACCGAAACTCAGCAGATGGGGCCTGGACAAAGGGCTTCCTGTCACAGGAGGGTGTCACCACCCTCCAGACAGGAGATAGTGGATTGTAGCAGGGAGGTTTGAAAGAAACCAGACACTGCCTGGGGCGCACAAGGCTGCCCCTTGCATAATCCGGCCAAACCGGTTCTGGGGCACTCCAGCCCTCGTGCCAGGGCGGCCTGGATCAAAGGAAGGGGGTGTATCCACCCACTTCCTGGGTCCCACCCATAGGAGGGGACCTAGCAGGTAATCACGCCCCCCAGATTGGAATAAGAGTGGGAGCAGTGCCAATGCACATCAGATTTCCTGGAAGAAACATTAGAAACGAAACTCTGGACCCTTGGACCTCCATCTCAACGTGGAAGCCCGAAGAATCTCCCTTGTGGTCAAGGAGTGACCACCCTGCAGCAGCAGGCACCATCCAGCCCTCGACGTCTACTTAGTTGCAGTTCCCGCCGGAACTCGAGCGACTGAGATCGACGAGATCAAGCTTGCCTGCCTTCCAACAGCCCGATCCACAGTCCCTGCAGAGCTGAGACCCGTGGAGGCGACCGGAAGCGTGGGGCACGCCATCTTGAATTGACCACGAGACGCTGACCGTGCAGCCCACGAGTGACCCTCGAAGCTGTGCACCGGGGTTTGAGAAGCCCCCACCCTGAGCTGCTCCTGAGCCGAAGTTCAGCCCTCCACACTCGACGAGTGCTGCGTGGGGCCCTTTGGCTCTATTTGGCTCAACGCGTTGGCCCGGTCACTTGCCAGCTGGCTAGTGGTCCCTGTGCCGACGAACTACCTAAGAAGACTCGTGAATCTGGTTGCTCCAGATCCACACCAGCTCCCCTGAAAAGGAGCCCCGACTCTGACCTTCCTGGTCCGAGTGAGAAGCAATCTTCCGATCCCGCGTGGATTGCTCTTGCCAAGGCTTGTTTGCTCCAAACTTGAAGCCGACTGCACCGACGGTGAGAGCCTGCGTGGGACAGATCGTGACCTGCTCCTGGACGTCGCAGATGCCCCAGAGCCCACGTGACAGTGGAGAGAAGCTCCTCGACGACCACCTGATTGCGCCCGACATTGCCTGGTTCCATCCTGGTTCCACCCTGGTCACTGCTGAGTGACCCAGACTCTGTCCCCTCTGCTTTCAGGTACTCTACAACTTGAGTCCACCCTTGGACTCCACCGGACACTTCATCTTCAACCTGCCTGCAGCCCTTTCAGCTCCAAGCACCAAGAGCCTGCGTGTCAAAACCCGACGCCACTTCGACCCTGTGCACCCACTTCCTGTGGGTGAGGTAACTTTGCTCCGCCGGTGTTCCCACACTGGTGCACACCTCTAGGGTCTGTGTGTTAAGTTTTGTTCCTCTAGGTTCAGCGGAAGTGTCCTTCAACTTTAACTCTATGACTTTTATGCACCATTGGTTAACATTGGTGCATGCGTGCGCTTTCCGCACATCTCCCGAATCCCGAGGGCCATTCCCGACTTCAGCATTGCTTGTCCTGACTGCTCCCAGCGATTCCCTAGGCCCTAGGCCTAACCACTGTTCGAGTGGCCTCTCTTATACCACTTGTTTAGTATATGGTTTGAGTGGCCACCCGCCCTCATCCATAATTGTGCAACTTGTATGTTTAAACAGTGCTTTTGATTTAACGCTTGCGCCCCTTTATTCATAAAGAATACTGGGGATTGTTTTTAGTAATAAACACATATATTTTTATAATATATACTTGTGTGGTGTCCTTTCATTTGGTATTACAGGATTGTATGTGGTAAAACAGCTCGCTTAACACGACCTCTTAAGTTAAGCCTTTAGGCTGCTTAGTCCATGCTACCCCTAGGATAGCTTGTCTAATAAGGTTGACTTACAACCAGACACCATAAGGGATTGTTTGGTCAGGTAGCAGGTGGTTCCAGAATTGGAAACATCCCCTACCAGGCCAACTTCTCACATTGGTGGCAGCGGTGGGATTTGAGCTTGCTGTTGTTTTACCATTGCAATCTTTATATCAAATTGAAAGATCACATCAAGTACCTCTAGGTACATATAAATCAAAAGCTTAGCATATTAAGTTCTACTGAACTTAGTAGTTGTAGGTTGAAGGGATTAGCACACCCTGACTACAACTCACTAGCAAGGTACAGTAGGAAAACACTTAGTGTAGGTAAGTGCACCACTTACACCTCACTAGTAACCATGTCTGACACAGGAAAAGCCTCAGGGTCTACTCCTGTGACAGTTGACCCTACCCAGGCAACTTTTGGATATGACAAACTAACCCGCAGAGACTTGATTGCCTTGTGCAAAGCAAGAGGGTTAAAAAGGGGCAGAAGCCCCACCTGCCTAATCCTGGTAGAAATCCTAGAACAGGATGACTTAGAGAAGGCAAAAGCAGCTTCCCTAGACACAGGAAATGGAGGGAACCCCCCTGAAACTGATCCCCCTCAGGAGGAGGAGGATGATGATGACTTAGATGAGGACTCAGATGTTGAGGACTTAGAAGTTCAGGATCAGGGTAGCCAGGTTCCAGTTGCCAGGCTTAGCCAGGCCAACTTGGACCTACTGGGGAATGGAGAGGGCCAGCACCTCCCCAGAACCCAACATGTTATTCTCCCAGGCAACAGAAGAGTGAGATCTCCCTCAGGGGACTCTCATGTTTCTAGTGCCTCCAGAGAATCACAGAGAGGCATGAGTGCTTCTCAAAAGCTAGAGCATAGGGCCAGAATGAGGGCTGTCAAACTCCAGATAGAGAGGGAGGAGGTAGCCTTGGCTCAAGCTAGACTTGCCTTGGCAAGAGAGCAGAAATTGTGTGGCTTAGATGCCACTGGTGGCAGCAATATTCCTAAAGAGAAACCCAGGTCCTATGATAGTAGAAACCTGACAAAGATTGTGCCCCCCTACAAGGAAGGGGATGACATCCACAAGTGGATAACTGCTCTTGAGAGAGCCTGCATGGTACAGCAGGTTCCTGAGGAACAGTGGGCAGCAATCTTATGGTACTCCTTTTCAGAGAAAGGGAGAGATAAGCTCCTCACTGTCAGACATGAGGATGCAAACAATTACAAAGTCCTGAAGAGTGTCCTAATAGATGGGTTTGGCTTAACCACTGAACAGTACAGGTTGAAGTTCAGAGACACCCAGAAGACACAGACACAGGACTGGACTGATTTTGTAGATTGTGCTACTAAGGCTCTGGAGGGTTGGCTACATGGCAGCAAAGTACATGACTTTACAGGATTGTATAATTTGATTATGAGGGAGCAGATCCTAAGTAATTGTCAGAACCAGCTCTTACACCAGCACCTGGTGGACTCTGATCTGACCTCTCCCCAAGAATTGGGAAAGAAGGCAGACAAGTGGGTCAGAACCAGGATTAGGCCTAAGAATCAGGACAGTAACCAGAAGAAGGAGTCTACCAAGCCTCAAGATAAGGGTGGGGATAAAAATAAAGAAAAGACTTCCCCAGGGCCCCAAAACTCCAAGAATGGGGGTGGGTCCCAAGACACTTCTTCAACTGAGAAAAAGCCTTATTGTTATGCCTGTAAACAGGTGGGGCATTACAAAACAGACAACTGTTGTCCCAAGAATAACAATAAAGAAAATATACCTCCAAAGCCAGCTTCAACACCTCCTGTTACTGTCAGCAGTAATCCCCCAGGAAGTGGAAGCACACCCAGGAATCTGGGTGGGTTTACTGTTGGAGCTCAGGTGGACCCTGGCCTATCCAGGTCCCCATCACCCAATGATCTTGTTTATGAGACTGGCATGGGGTTTGCCAACTTCTCTGCTTGCCCAAATACTTTGAGCAAGTATAGACAAGAACCCATCATCAATGGTTTGAAAGTTGAAGCTTTTAGAGACACAGGGGCTAGCATCACCATGGTGGCTGATGGCATAGTCCCCTCTAAGCAACTTTTACCTGGTGCCACATACCAGGTTACAAACATTGATGGAATCCACACAAATCATCCCATGGCAGTAGTAAGTCTCAGCTGGGGAGGTGTCATTGGCCCAAAGAGAGTGGCATTGTCACCAAACTTGCCTGTAGACTGCCTACTTGGTAATGATTTGGAAATCTCAGCCTGGGCTGAGGTTGAACAGGAAACCCATTCTAGAATGGTGAATTCCAATGGAAAGGTTAGTGGGGCTGTAATGGCTACAGCCCCAATTCAAGATGTCCTTCCTGAAAAGGTTGGTAGGGCTGAGAAACTCTCTGCCCCATCTTTAGCAAAAGCTCTTCCTGAACAGAATAGCAAAGCTGTTATGATAACAGCAGAAACCCAAACTGAGTCTCCTCCTGAAAAGGTTGGTGGGGCTGTGATGGCCACAGCCCAAACTCAAACTGATATGTGTGTTGTGAAGCCTGAAATGATGGATAACTCCACACAAACAGAGCATGGAGGAGGAAGAGAAATCTCCCCCTCACCAGACTTTAGGACAGGATCAGCCTCCTCAGGGAACTGATCTTACCCCTGATGAAGGAACTGCCCCAGAGGTTGTTAGGCCTGGCCTGACAGAGCCTCTGATGGCGGTGGACCCTTCTCAGGTGGGACCCAGTCTGGAGCAGGTAACCTGCCCCTCTCTCCCTTGCCTTAGCCAGCCCAGGGCTGCAGAGGACAAGAAGGACAGTGAGACCCAGAGGGACCCCTGTCAAATAAAGCACCCCCATCAACAGATTAGGTGCACCAAAACTAGTAGCCCTAGTGAGGTGAAAACTTTAAAAACTCCTGAGGGAGCCCCCTTAAAAACAGTTAGGGACCTCCCACAGATGGATTCTGTTGGGCACAGCCAAACCTGGGACCCAAAGGGCCCAAACCTGAACTGTCCCTCCAGCAAGCCAAACAGAGGGACCCAGCCTCCAGCTTTAGGTAGCCAGAGGTTGACCCTGAGAGCACAGTGCAACTCAGTTAAAGAAAGAAAGGCACACATGGTGGAAGATAATTGGAGGAAGCCAAGATCTAACTTAGTAGAGCCTCACTTCAATACTCCATATCCAAACCAGCCTTTAACTTTGCATAAACACACCCAAGGTAGTGATTCCCTATGGTGGAGACCCTCTAATACCCAAAGGGTGAGGGACTGCTTAGTGGACCATGAGACAGGGGGTACCCATGCTAGTGCAGGTACTTCCTTATATGGCCACTCAGGCAATATAGGCTTACCTGGCCAAGGATAGCCTTATCTCCTTTCGTTTGGGGGGGGGGTTATGTAGGAAGGTGGCTACCTGACTATGGTTACCCCGGATTTTTTGCCTGTGTTTAGCTGGGTTTTTGACTTAGTTGACCTGGTTCCCTGCTAATCAGGGCCCCAGGCCATCTGCTCTCTCTGTAAAATGGATTCCATGTACCCTAGGTACATACCCCAATTGGAAATGGACCCCTTGTCAGCCCCTGTATAATGCACTATAGGTGCCCAGGGCATAGGGGCCACCAAGGCCTACCAGGGGCTGCAGCATATCTTTTGCCACCCCTGGCTGGTTCTTAAATTGACACAACTGGCTGATCACTCAGCTGGGGTAAGGTGGTGTAATCACCCCTTGCTTAGATGTAGTATACCTATATCTAAACCTATATCTGGACACATATTAACCTGTGAGCCACTCCTATGGAAGGCCTCATCAATCCTGGAGGCAGAGTGCGTGGTTTCATGTGAGATGGAGCTCTAGCATGAGCTGAGCCTGTCTGCAGCTGTCGGGAACAACTCCCTAAGCTGTTTCAGGATAATGCCATACCATATACTCTTAAGTGCCTTATAATCCTCGCGGTTAAATAGCAACTTTGGTTTGGCTTTATCAAAACATGTCGTGTAAGGTGTCATACGATTTGGAATACCATCCCCTCGCCAGTTCTGGCGACGGGGATGGCATTCCACCCCTCTAGAGGGGTAAGACATGTTCCTTTACTAAATGCGGTTAATTTCTCCAAAGACCTTAAGATCCACAAAATGGATGCCTCTGCCACAGACAAATGTCTGGACCCCTGCAGTTGACCGAAACTCAGCAGATGGGGCCTGGACAAAGGGTTTCCTGTCACAGGAGGGTGTCACCACCCTCCAGACAGGAGATAGTGGATTGTAGCAGGGAGGTTTGAAAGAAACCAGACACTGCCTGGGGCGCACAAGGCTGCCCCTTGCATAATCCGGCCAAACCGGTTCTGGGGCACTCCAGCCCTCGTGCCAGGGCGGCCTGGATCAAAGGAAGGGGGTGTATCCACCCACTTCCTGGGTCCCACCCATAGGAGGGGACCTAGCAGGGAATCACGCCCCCCAGATTGGAATAAGAGTGGGAGCAGTGCCAATGCACATCAGATTTCCTGGAAGAAACATTAGAAACGAAACTCTGGACCCTTGGACCTCCATCTCAACGTGGAAGCCCGAAGAATCTCCCTTGTGGTCAAGGAGTGACCACCCTGCAGCAGCAGGCACCATCCAGCCCTCGACGTCTACTTAGTTGCAGTTCCCGCCGGAACTCGAGCGACTGAGATCGACGAGATCAAGCTTGCCTGCCTTCCAACAGCCCGATCCACAGTCCCTGCAGAGCTGAGACCCGTGGAGGCGACCGGAAGCGTGGGGCACGCCATCTTGAATTGACCACGAGACGCTGACCGTGCAGCCCACGAGTGACCCTCGAAGCTGTGCACCGGGGTTTGAGAAGCCCCCACCCTGAGCTGCTCCTGAGCCGAAGTTCAGCCCTCCACACTCGACGAGTGCTGCGTGGGGCCCTTTGGCTCTATTTGGCTCAACGCGTTGGCCCGGTCACTTGCCAGCTGGCTAGTGGTCCCTGTGCCGACGAACTACCTAAGAAGACTCGTGAATCTGGTTGCTCCAGATCCACACCAGCTCCCCTGAAAAGGAGCCCCGACTCTGACCTTCCTGGTCCGAGTGAGAAGCAATCTTCCGATCCCGCGTGGATTGCTCTTGCCAAGGCTTGTTTGCTCCAAACTTGAAGCCGACTGCACCGACGGTGAGAGCCTGCGTGGGACAGATCGTGACCTGCTCCTGGACGTCGCAGATGCCCCAGAGCCCACGTGACAGCGGAGAGAAGCTCCTCGACGACCACCTGATTGCGCCCGACATTGCCTGGTTCCATCCTGGTTCCACCCTGGTCACTGCTGAGTGACCCAGACTCTGTCCCCTCTGCTTTCAGGTACTCTACAACTTGAGTCCACCCTTGGACTCCACCGGACACTTCATCTTCAACCTGCCTGCAGCCCTTTCAGCTCCAAGCACCAAGAGCCTGCGTGTCAAAACCCGACGCCACTTCGACCCTGTGCACCCACTTCCTGTGGGTGAGGTAACTTTGCTCCGCCGGTGTTCCCACACTGGTGCACACCTCTAGGGTCTGTGTGTTAAGTTTTGTTCCTCTAGGTTCAGCGGAAGTGTCCTTAAACTTTAACTCTATGACTTTTACGCACCATTGGTTAACATTGGTGCATGCGTGCGCTTTCCGCACATCTCCCGAATCCAGAGGGCCATTCCCGACTTCAGCATTGCTTGTCCTGACTGCTCCCAGCGATTCCCTAGGCCCTAGGCCTAACCACTGTTCGAGTGGCCTCTCTTATACCACTTGTTTAGTATATGGTTTGAGTGGCCACCCGCCCTCATCCATAATTGTGCAACTTGTATGTTTAAACAGTGCTTTTGATTTAACGCTTGTGCCCCTTTATTCATAAAGAATACTGGGGATTGTTTTTAGTAATAAACACATATATTTTTATAATATATACTTGTGTGGTGTCCTTTCATTTGGTATTACAGGATTGTATGTGGTAAAACAGCTCGCTTAACACGACCTCTTAAGTTAAGCCTTTAGGCTGCTTAGTCCATGCTACCCCTAGGATAGCTTGTCTAATAAGGTTGACTTACAACCAGACACCATAAGGGATTGTTTGGTCAGGTAGCAGGTGGTTCCAGAATTGGAAACATCCCCTACCAGGCCAACTTCTCACAAAGAGGCTTAAACAGCAGTAAATATGCACAAGGCTGATACTCAAATGTGCATATTTTCATATAAGCCATTGATTTTTCTTCTGCGGGTTTTCATATTCCTGAAACCTGGCAGGCATTCAAGCATGACTGCATATTTATTTGTGAAATAAATGTGGAAATATAGCAGTTTCAGCTTTACTTTTATCACAAAACCCATAATAAATATGGATAAATACAGACGGAAACCAGAAAACAATAACATAAAACTTGGAGCCCTAATTGCAATAGACAGAGTAAAGTGAAGCATTGAACAGTAAACCTTAAACAAGTGATATTGTTAACCAATTCACATAATTTTCGAAAGAACCAAACTCCAGCCAGCTACTGAGTCACTTGTCCCCTAAAGGACCACCATACATTAGACTTCTCAGCACAAGTTTAAAGGTAATCTAAAGTAGGTCTCCAATGTGGCGAGCTCCTATAATGAGAGGAGAGAGAGTGTCACGTGAAACTATGAAATATATCAATAGAGGAGAATCACAGTGTACAGGTAAGTAACTTGTTTTTTCTGCAATATTGAATGAAAGATGGCCACGAGCTGGAGCATTAGGAGAGAAGCTAACAACACTACTGTGTACATGGCCAATAAACTAAGGCTGTCGGGGGCAGTCGTTCCTTAAGAAGCGCCAACTCCCTATTGCTGAAACCGCAGAAGCTCAACAAACAGAAAACTTACAAACCGTCCTGCTCTGGCTTAGCCCCTATAATATGGAATGCACAGCCACCCGTAATGAGGACTCCCCCCCCCCCCACGACCTCCTTCAAAAAAGAAGTGGACAGGCTTCTGATCGACACATTTCTCCAATAACAACCCTGAGGACCGCAGCTGGACGATTCTCATGTAGATAACTCCGGATCATGAATCTACCTAACCGATGGTTACTTTGCAGTTTTTCTGTTCTTACTTATCACTGATTGCTTCTTTTTTATACGTATGCGTTGCCTGCTATTCTTTCAGCGTTCTAATACCCTGATGGGTCATGTTCGCGCTTTTAAAAAAACTCCTCAAATAAATAAATATGTTAAAGAAGAGTGTGGATTCATAGTCAAAGAAAAAAAGAAACATATCTGAAAAGTAACAACTAAATATTTCCCACATAACCTCATTTTATAAGTAAGGAGACATGGCCAAATAATACATTTTATGCTAGCCATGCATGACCTCTTTAAAAATAAATATGAAGCAAGGGTTCAGTCGAAACCAAGAATAGAGTTTTATTTAAAAGCCCACAGAACCCTCTCCAAAACAATCTCTATTGAAACAAATGGCTTTAATGCTTGATCCAAACACTCTGTTTTAATAAAATGAAAGGGGAACTCCAGTTAGAGTGACTCCCGACACGTCCACTGGCCACATTACTAAGACGCTGCCCTGCCCTTAGCCCTTTGACCTTCTGAAGATTCTGCAACTAGGGCTCCAGCTTCCCCATCTGTCCCTGTCACATCCATATGAAGCCTCCTGCTGCCTTCTTACCTGCATCACTCACAAGCCATAGTCTACAATCCCAGCTGCTGCCCTTCTGATGCTTGTGTGGTCCTACCTCCTGCAACCCTGCAGCTCCTTGGGATCTAGCCTAACCACTAACGTTGATACCCTGCTTCTTGCACACTCCCCTTGTCCTTTGCCTCCTTGCCTGTTTATCACTCTTCATTTCCTCTGCTTCAATTATGGGGTTTTCTTTGCCTCTGTCCATGCATACCCATGTCCCTTGCCCCAGAACCGCTGACACCCCACCATGCCACACTCCTGAGCTCCATGCCCTCTTACCCGGATCTTGCTGGCGCTCTGCTCCAGATCCCTGGTGTGGTGGTCTTGGCACGGGCACTGCTGGCACACTGGTCGCGACTCTTCCTGGCACCAGCGACTCTGTGGCAGTCCATGCTCTGGGCAGCTTGCCTCCTGCAGGGGTATCTGCGTGCCTCCATGGACCTCCGGGGCAGGTGACACTGTACTCGGGGTGGGCAGCATGGTAACCAAGGAAGGTAATACTGTGCCAGGCACAGGTGGCACTGTTACCAAGGTGGGTATAGAAGTACCTGGGTTGGAAAGTGCTACATTGAGGGTGGCGAGCTGATCCTGAAGGTTGGGAAGGGTGGAACCCTCGTCAAGTGTCACTGTAAAAATGTCAGAGAACCCATCCTTAGCAGGGAGTTGTTTCCCTTGCTCGGGGAGAGGGCCATTGCCCTTCTGGGACTAATTGAGCTCCTCTGGCGCCCCCATCTGTCTCACAGGAACGGTCCAAATAGGAGGGTTCTGAGCGTTCTCCATTCCCTTCACCCACTAACCCACGGATGGGGTGAGGACAAAAGGACTAAGGGTCCGTCAGTCTCTGAAGAAGCCTGAAGACCTCTCCCTGCCCACGAGAGCTGCCTTCAGCCTGAAAATATGTCCCTAAGCCCAAGGTATTTGGAGAAGTGTCTATGCCCCCCTAAACATCTTTTCCTGCCCCCATGAGTGCTGTTTCTACCCTATTTACCCCTGAGGACCGGTCTTTCCCCAGAGGCCCTGTTCCTTAGAAATCCGTCTCAGCACATCCGAGTTTGTCCCTTCCCCTCTTAGTTCAATTCAATATATATTAAAAATTTGAAACTCCTAGGAGGTCCACATAAAAATACATACATAATATTACAAGTAATAAAACATAAGAGAGTTCCAATGAATTCCCCTCTTAGATCTAACCCGGCCTCTGAAGATCCGTCTCTGCTTCAGTCAGATCAGGGCCTTCCCCCTTCAGAGCTGCCACTGTACCCCCATCAGATCCACCCCTTTATGGTGTGCTCATGTAGCGCCCTCAGATCTGCCCCAATACCGTGTTAAAAGGTGTCCTTACCTCTGCACCACCTTCAAATAGGCCCGACCTCGTTTCACATCTGCCCTTGTACTTTAATTGCCATAGGCGCACTTCAGATGCACCGTGTGCTCCTGGGTTCTTTTCTGGAACACTGCATATCTGCCCTGTGATAGTAATCAGGATTTCCCCTGGCACTCTCAAGTAGTCCCCAGTTTCATGTAATTCCATCCACTGTACTCGCTGCCCTGAGCCCCTTTAAACTGCCCCAATGCCCCTCGCCTCTTTTCACATCCAAGAGCGTCCCTTGGGATCCAAAAGATCCTTGAACCTCTTTCAGATCTGCGCACCTACCTCTTCTGATCTGCCCCTCTGCCGCTTTAAATCCTCTGCTATGCCTCCCCCAGCTCTACCCAGTTACCCACTTCAGATCTGTACCTGTATCATGTTCAGATATTCGGCTACACTTTTAAAAGCTGCCCTTTATATTTCTCCGTCACGGTCTCGGCAGCAGAGCCGGCTCCTCCCCAGCGGCTGCGGGCTCTCCAGGGCAGGCTTCCTGGCTTCCCCTCCCACCCCCAGCTCCTTGTGACAGATCTGTCCCTGTCACCTAAGGTTCACCGGGCTGCCGCTTCCTACAGACACCGGGCGGCTTCCTGCAGCCGCCGGGGATGCTTCCTCTGCAGCCAGCAGAGCAACCGGCCCTCCGCTGCAGTACGGGATTTCTTACTTGTACTCTATGCGGCGCAATCCGCATATCATGCAAGCAAATAGCCTGCAAGTGAAAGGTGCGGTTGTGTCGCCGATGAAACATCGCTTGTGACTTGGCCCTGATGGCGCTGCAGAGGGCGCTGGGAGATCTGATGTACACGTGCAGTGCTGGCACCTTTTCAAGTCAGTAGTGCTGCTGCACGTCTCAGCAAAAATGTCATCCATTAATGGAGTTGCAACTTAACAACGTCACGGCGCGCACCGCGCACGTGAATCGGAATCGACAGCGCGGCATCCAATAGTGAATTGCCTGTCCCTTCAGCGCCGTGGACCAGCCAATCCTGGCGCTTCATAAGGGCCAGGATTGGCTAGGGGGGGCATAGAGACTCCTCGCCCTGGCTCCTTCTGAATCAACGGGGCCAGGGTAAAGACGCACCCCCTGGCCCCTTCGGTCCGTGCTGGTCAAATCGACGGCAAAGCGCATGTGCGGGCAAGTTTCTGCCCTGAATGCCTCTTGCGCAGTCCAAGGTGTTTGTTATTGTTGTTGTTACTGGTTACCCAGGTTACCCCCAGCCCCACCCCCTGCGCACTCCCGAGTCCCGATTACATCGTGTCTGTCCCGATTGAAGCGCTGTGCTGCGCTTAATTTTATTTGGTGTCTGTCATGCGTCTCTTGTCGCAGCCGCAGGTGCGTCCACCAGGCTTAGGGGGGCTACGCCCCTACGCCCCAATGGACGCACCGCTGCTGAATACAACGTATAAAGAACATTGTTTGAGACTGACTTATATAAGTGATGTAACTGAACGTTCAGAAATGCAATTATGTATATGTGTCTCATAAAGTAGTTGATGTTCTAGAGTATGTGTTCGTGAGGTGGAATGTTTGGAGGCGTGGTGATGAGCTCCAGACAATAACCATGTTGGATAAAGTCCAACACCCATGGATTCAATATTATGGATTGCCAGGTGCGGAAAAAACTGCTGTAATCAACCCAAACAGCTGTGAGATAATCAGAGGGAAGGAGAAGTGAGTCACTGCTTGGTGTTGGTTGGGGCCCTTTGTGAGGAAGCTCCTCTGACCAAACCTTTGGTGTTGTTATCCCGGTATGTGCCTCTGAAATGACCTCTTGAGGCAGAGTTATGAATTTGTAGTCTGAAGGAGGAGCAAAAGGCATCGAAAGATTTCGCTTTGGAACCTGCCCTATGCAAGGAGCAACAAAAGGAACAGCAGCAGGGGGCTGTTTGAAGTGCTCCCATGGACTTAACCTCTGTCTCCATCATTTCCAGTGCTTGGTCCACTTGTGGGCTAAACAGGAGCTCCTTGTCAAGGGGGACATTTAAAAGTGTCTGCTGGACGTCTGGCTTGAAACCAGAGATATGCACCCAAGCATGTCTCCGTAATAGGACACTGGTGTTAATACCCCTAGCAGCTGGACCTCCAGAGTCGAAGGCAACTAGTGGAGGAATTGCAAATGGGTTTTACCTCTTCAACAAGATTTTGCCCTCTTCCTATATTCCTCTGGGAGTTCCTCTATCTTGTCCCAGTGGGCACAATCACATCTGGCTAAGAGGCCTTCTATATCTCCAATCCACCAGTGATTAGTGGATTGTGCCACTACTAATTTCCCTGAAGCATCAATTACCCTAGACTCCTTATCGGGAGGTGAAGTGTCCACTCTAGACTGTGAATTAGCCATCTTACAGGCATTGGACACAACTAAGGAGTCAGAGGGAAGTTGCCCTAGGATGAAAATAGGGTACGAGGGGGTATGTATTTTTGGTTGACCATGGGAGTAACAATGCATGCTCTTGCAGGGTCTTTAAAGAGGTCATCTGTGTGAGGCATCAGGTCTTTTAACATAGGAGATATTGAGTAGACCCTGTGTACTAGATAGGGTTTTTTTAATAGGTTTTTTATGGAGCAGGACCTGGTGGTACGCTGCAGCCCTGCTTATGAGCTCCTGATATGAGGTGGTGTCATCTGGAGGTGAAGGTTTGGCAGGGTAAAGGTCTGGGTCAGTGTCCCCTGGGGATCCACATCATAATCCAGCCAGGGGTCTGTGGGCTGTGGATCATCATATGAATTATCCACCCCTGCTGCTCACCAGTGAAGGGATGTGGGGATCCCTGTGGGGTAATGTCTAAGGAATCACCCAGAGAATGAGGTGGAGAGGGTCTAGGTGGGGGAATGAAGGGTGGAGGTGGTGGTGATACAGGTGAAGGAGGGTGCAAGGGGCTAGAGGCCTTGTCCTTCTTCCTCTTTTTAAGAGGCACCAGCAAGTCAATAGCTTCTTCAAAGGAGAGTTGGCGCTTTGTTGGCGGAGGCACGACCACCAAAGTCTTTGTTAGGATGCCGCCAGTTTGAGGCTGGATATGTATCCCTTTTATTTTGGATCGAGCTGTTCCTGAATGGTCTGGTTGATTGGCTCTACAAGAGTACTGGGAGCCAATTTCTGTGCTGGCCCGGACATTCAGTGCCAATGCATGTTTGAGTTTCAATGGCAAAGTGGCCGGAGCCAAGGAAGTTGCAGACCTGGTAAATGTTGGTCCGTGGATATTTAGCATGCCACCTTGGGCAAAAACAGAACGGAGTCTGTTCCATCAGCAGGGCATTGGAGGAGAAGCCTAAGAAATGGAAAGGTCGGCCCAAAAGGGTGAGGTCTGAAGGCCCCAGTCGCAGCACATCGATCTGACGAGTGAAAGTTTTCCAATTTCCAAAACGCAAACACTGGAACGCATGCAATAACAATACAGACGAAGGTAAGGGTGGATTACGAAATGGTCTCGAACCAGAGCGCAGTAATACAAGTCCGAACCAAACGGCGGAAAGAAAACGCTCTAACAATGGAGTCAATGCCCATGAGCATGATCACCAAGAGGAGCCACTTTATCTCGTGTCTCGAAAGATTTCTGCGAATCAAAACAAATTGCACACATCCAGACCCAACACTAGATGGCAGGAGTATGGAAATCCTGTGTATTTACAGCCACACATGCCTCAAACACAAGGCTTCAAGATAAAACACTATTATGATGCAAACAAAAATAACCAATTTTAAGAGTATAACCGGACTGCCACTATCTTCAAAATGTGCAGTGAAGTTTTATTTTTCATGTACTTACTACAACAGAACGAAAAAGATCTAGTTATATGCACTATATTTTACTTTCAAATAGGATGACAATCAGAAATATGCTGTTAAATACATGTATGGATAGACAGATAGAGAGTTAGCGACGCAGCTACAGATAGGCAGGGTGGTAGATAGACAGGTAGACAGATCTAGGTTTCACAACTCACTGAAAAAATGCCAGCATGGCTCAGTGATTACAATGTTATCCCTTCACTGACACGTAATTTGCAAAGGTCAAAGTTTGAGAATTGACTGCCCTGCTTTGCATCTGACCTTGGAAGAATTCTGAAATCTATGGCTGATAATAACTTGCAGGCACGAGTGCTCCTAGACCAGTGGTTTTTAACCTGTAGTCCAGGGACCCCTGAGGGTCCGCAAAGCCTTCTCCGGGGGTCTACGACTGCTTAGATAATGATCAGAAATAGGAAAAAGGCAGTAAGGGATAATTAAAGCCGCACTTACTGGCTATACACAATTGCTTAGGAAATGAAATAACATTAACAGATTAATAAAATGTATATAAATAACGAAGCAAATGTAAACGTATTAATGGGACAACTTTCTGCAAGGATCAGATGAGTGGCCTCAATTGGATTTAGAAAAGCTCCAACCTTCCCATTTAAAGTTACAATTTTGCTTTTTACATTTGTTTGTAAATGAAAGCCATTATCAATTGTGTACTTGTTTGATGAATGTTTGTTTATGTACCGTTTTGTGGTTCAAATCATTGAAAATGCTTATCTGGGGTCACCCCCTTCCTATAATAACTCAGTGGAGGACCCTGGGTTTCTGAAATGATTAAGTGGGGTCCAAAGAAGTCAAAAAGGTTAAGAATCACTGTCCTAGACCATTGTGCAATGGCACTTAGAGAACTAATGTGCATTATCAGAATTAAAAATTAAAGTGGTATTTTCTCATTTCAGCACTATTATTTAATCGGCCAATGCACAAATCACTTTAGCATCTCTGTAAAACACCGGCGTGGACGATGTAGATAATAAGGGGGGGAAAACAGGCATCTGTCAACTGTGGCTACTTTCCAACAAAACCAACAGGGCAAAGGTGACCGTTTGGAACGTTCTTTAAAGATTACACATATGCAAAGTGTTGATCTGAAAGGCTTAAAAATATCTCTGGCTTTGTATTGGAATTCTGTGTCAGGTGTAATTTTGTCAAAAGGTCTGTTTCAGGTTAAACCATGCTTATACGGTTACCTTAAAACTACAGCTCCAAGCATCAAACAAGCTTTGTCAAATCCATAAGGTCAGGCTTGATGCTAATGGATGCAAACACAGTGATGCACCAATGCTGTTGGCATGCCATGACACATTAAAGCCAAAGCTCTTGGCTTTTGTCGGGCTTGTACTTGAGCCTGACAAACACAATGCAACCCCGTCTTTGTTTAACATGCTGCCATTAAAACAAAACGCGTTGTGTGTGTTCACAGTGCATGCGTTACATAAAATTAATGTGATAAAACGTGTGATGCCCTCATGCGTTTGGATAGAAGCACTCCACAGTGAGCGGAATGATGCTCCCAGAAGCAGCTGGTGCGAGATATTTACTGCTGCGAAGTCCATTGAATGTACATTTTTTGAGATAATCGTGACAGAAGTTCTGGCAGAGAGAAGCTCTCTCAATCCAGACATAAAACAAGCAATGATTTTGTTACGTTTGGGCATATTTTAGGAAAACAAAATGTAAGCGACTCAGCAATCAAACCTAAAATGTACATATTAGGTAGCAAGATCAAGTTAAATTAATACTTGTATCCACATAATTGTACAATAATTTAGACATCACTATATTTTTCCATTTTGCACATTTTTTTTTAGATTTCTGCATCTTTGTTAAGTGCTAGATAACCTACTGAAGCAAATACTACACATGTAGTAATAAATGATCATTTATTCGGAGGACGGACACACCACGACCAATTCCCTGGGCGAACACCGCTTTTCACTCTTAAGAAATGGCGTGGAAGGAAACGAAGGATCTCACAACTCCATCCTCCAAGCCTTTTTAAAATATTTATTTGTTTTGATGTTTTATTTTTAATAGAAGACAAGTTTCTGCAGGTTTTGAAAAACTCGGTCTGAAAAACCCAAATAAATAACAGGCGTTGTGCAAAATAGATTGTGCATCACAAAGCAACATATGCAAGGGGGCTTGAGATATAGAAGGCCTTTCAAAATCCACTAAGGAAAATGCTACTTACCAGTATACATCTGTTTTTGGCATGTAGAGCTGCAGATCACTACACTTAGCATTAGATCGCCACCTGGTGTTGGGCTCGGATGATTGCATGTTGTTGTCGTCTTGGAAGAAGTCTTTGTAGTCACACGATAGGTGACTCCTCCCTTGGACGATAGTGCGCAGGCGCAGGGGCATCGGCTCCATCCTTAGATTGTTTTTCGCCATGATGGGAAATGATGGAGTTCGTAGAAGTAAAGAAAAAGGATGTCCTTGCGTGTGCATCTAAGTAAGATAAAACTGGAACAAATACGAGTTCCGGGGAGGCTGGAGGGCGTGTAGTGATCTGCAGCTCTACATGCCAAGAACAGATGCATACTGGTAAGTAGTATTTTCCGTTCGAGGCATATGAGCTGCAGATACTACACTTAGCATCGATTGTGCAGCAGTGTCTCCCCTAGCGGTGGTCACCTGTATCTGTTGCAGTAGTTTGAAAGAGAGTTTTTAGTACAGCTAGGCCTACTGCAGCTTGCTGCTTGGCTTGCACATCAACACAGTAGTGCTTAGTGAAGGTGTGTGTTGTAGACCATGTTGCTGCTTTGCAGCTGTCTTCTAGGGGGGATGTTCCCTAAGAAAGCCATAGAGGCTCCTAGTTTGCGTGTGGAGTGCGCTCTAGGAGGAACGGTTAATGTAAGTTTTGCTTTTTGATAACATATTTGTATACATTTTACAATCCACCTTGCAATCCTAGCTTTAGAGATGGGGTTGCCTTTATGTGGTGGAGAGAAAGATGCAAATAATTGCTTTGTTTTACGAAAATATCTGGTTCTATCAATATAATAGAGAAGAGCTCTTTTAATGTCTAGTGTGTGTAGAGCTCTCTCTGCTACAGAGTCAGGGTTTTGGAAAAACACAGGTAACTCTACAGATTGGTTTAAATGAAAAGGAATAATGACTTTTGGAAGAAATTTTGGATTAGTTCTTAAAACCACTTTGTTACGATGTAGTTGTAAAAATGATTCTTGTATTGTGAAAGCTTGTATCTCATTTACTCTTCTGAGAGAGGTAATAGCAATAACGAAAGCTGTTTTCCGCATGAGGAATTGCAGTTCACATTTATGTAAAGGCTCAAAAGGGGGTCCCATGAGTCTTATAAGAACAACGTTGAGGTTCCACACTGGAGAAGGTGGCAACCTGGGAGGGATGATTCTTTTCAATCCTTCAATAAATGCTTTAATTGCAGGTACTCGAAAAAGAGACCGATGTTGTCTATTTTGTAAATATGCTGCAATTGCTGCAAGGTGCAGGCGTATGGATGAATATGCCACGTTACATCTTTGTAAATGTAAGAGGTAGCAAATGATATTCTGGATGGACGCATCCAGGGGATCAATTTGGTTATTGTTGCAATAAATGGCAAATCTCTTCCATATAGCAGCATAACAAGCTCTGGTAGTAGGTCTCCTGGCCTCTTTAATGATGTTCATACAGTCTGGTGGTAGGTTAAGATAACCAAACTCTAAGACTTCAGGAGCCAGACCGCCAAATTCAGTTGATTTGGGTCTGGATGTCGGATGTCTCCATGGTTCTGCGTAGCTGAGTGTTAACTTTTGGTGTGGAGCTAGAGAGAGTTCTAGCAGCGTGGTGAACCACGGTTGGCATGCCCATGTGGGAGCTACCAGGATTAATTTGAGAGACTGTTGTCTGAGCTTGCATACTGCTAATGGTATTAGTGGTATTGGCGGAAAAGCGTACGCAAATCTGCCTGACCAGTTCATCCATATAGCATTTCCCTTGGCCAGCGAGTGTGGAAACCTGGCGGCGAAGGTTGGGCATTTTGCGTTTTTGTGTGTGGCGAACAGATCTATGTCTGGATGACCCCACTTGTGGAAGAATGGTTGAAGAACTTGTGGAAGTAGTTCCCGTTCGTGAATTTGTTGTGTCTGCCGACTCCTGGAAGGTGCTCTGCCAACAGAAATATGTTTTGTGGAATGGCCATCTCCAAATGTTCTGTGCGAGCTAGGACAGTTGTAGAGAGTGTGTCCCCCCTGTTTTTGTATATAATACATGGCTGTCATGTTGTCCGTCCGGATTAAGACAGCTTTGTTCTGTACTAGTACTTGGAATGTTTGGAGTGCTAAGAATATTGCTAGCAGCTCTAGATGGTTGATATGCAACACTTTTTGTTGACTGTTCCATTGTCCTTGAGTTGTATGATGTAGGAGATGGGCTCCTCATCCTGTGAGAGATGAGTCTGTTATGAGCACTAGTTGTGGAACAGGTTCGAGGAACGGCCGCCCTTTTGTCAAGTTTTTGGTGTTCCACCACTGCAGAGAGCGATGTGTCCACCAACACCAGGTCTGTTAGTTGACCTTGATCCTGGTTCCACTGTTGTGCTAGACATTCCTGTAACGGACGCATTTGCAGTCTTGCATATGGCACTATGAAAATGCAAGATGCCATCATGCCTATTAGTCTCATGAACACTCTGGCTTGCAGAGATTGTTGATGTTGAAAGGCTGTGACTAAGGCTTGAATGCTCTGTATCCTTGCTGGACTGGGATACGCTAGAGCTGTAGACTTGTTTATTGTAGCCCCTAGATACTGATGTATATGAGAGGGTTGCAGGTGCGACTTGGTGTAGTTGATTGTAAACCCTAAGTCGTGCAATGTTTGAATTGTCTGATGTGTGTGTGTTGGACACACTGATTGAATGACTTGGACTTTATGAGCCAATCATCTAGATAAGGGAAGACATGTATGTGTTGTCTCCTGAGATGTGCTGCTACTACTTCTAAGTGGTACAAAAGGGGGTGGTGATGGACGGAGCATCTGAACCAATCAAACACTCACACCCAATCAACAGATCTGGGTATAATCCACGGTGATGGATTTAACCCAGATCTCTTGACTGGGTGTGAGTGTTTGATTGGTTCAGATGCTCCATTCATCACCACCCCCTTTTGTACCGCTACTACTGCTAGGCACATTGTGAATACCCGTGGTGCCGTTGTCACCCCGAATGGAAGGACTTTGAACTGGTAATGTTGCCCTTCCAGTACATACCTTAAATACTTTCTGTGAGCAGGATGTATAGGAATGTGGAAGTAGGCGTTCTTTAGATCTAGTGTTGTAAGGAAATCGCCTTGTTGCAGCAGTGGGAGCACTTGTAAAGTGATCATATGAAAATGATCTGACTGTATGTAATGATTGAGGGGCCTGAGTTCGAGAATTGGTCTTAGTGTCCCGTCCTTTTTGGGAATTAGAAAATACAGTGAGTAAACTCCTGTTCCTTGGTCTTGTAAAGGAACTATTTGAATTGCGTCCTTCTGTAGAAGTGACAGAACTTCTTGTTTGAGCAGAGCGAGGTGTTCTGTAGACATTGGATGCTGCCTGGGTGGTATGTGTGGAGGGGTTGCTGTAAGTTCTAGGCAGCAGCCATACTGGATAATCTGTCTTACCCACTTGTCTGTTGTGATGGAGTTCCAGACATGCAGCAATTGCGTTAGTCTGCCCCCCACAGGAGTGGAATGCTGTTGGGGGAGCAGAGGGAAGTCACTGTTTTGTGGTGGAAGAGGTTTGATTATTGTTGTTACCCCGACCTCTTCCTTTGTTGTTATTCCTTTTATATCCTCCTCTAAAATATCCCTTGTTAGAGGATGTTTGTGTGTTATATCTGAAGGATGTTGTATTGTCTGCTCCAGTCTGTTTGGAGCCTCCTCTGTAGAAGGAGCAGCGAAAAGAGCTTTTAGCTTGTGTGGACTGTAAAGCCCCATGGATTTGGCAGTGTCTGTATCCTTCATCTTTTCAAGTGCTGTATACTTCTCGTCCAAACAATTGGTTTTGATTAAATGGTTGATTTAAAATGGTAGTTTGCACTTCCTGTTTAAATCCTGAAATGTGTAGCCACGCATGTCTCCTAAGTACAACACTAGTATTTACAGCTCTAGATGCAGTGTCTGCTACATCTAGTGCGCTCTTGATTGAGGCATTAGAAATTAGCTTGGCTTCTTGTATAAGGTTGTGTGCCTGTGTTTTATATTGGTCAGGTAGATGTTCTAGTAGTTTCTCTAACTGATCATAATGTGCCCTATCATATCGTGAAAGGAGGGCTTGTGTGTTAGCTATGTGCCATATGTTGGTAGCTTGCGCAGCTATTCTTGTGCCTGAAGCATCTATTACCTTGGATTCTTGGTCAGGTGGGGGTGCCTCACCTGAATTTTGCGAGTTTGCCCTTTTCCTAGCATTTGACACAAGTGATTCTAATGGTACTTGTCCTTTAATATAGTGACCCCATGGTAAATGGCAGCTCTGCTCAACAGGTGACCAAAACCAATGTTATCTTCCGGGGGAGAAGGTTTTGATGGATATGACTGTGGGTCAGGAATATCGGACACATCCTGTGGGTTTGGGTACTTCCAGTCTGTATCATCTATAGGGTATGGGAAAGGCTCATCTGAGTCTATTCCTCTTCCCAAACTATACTCCTCATCATTTTGAGGTGAGTGTGGAGATAAAAGAGGAGAAAGTGGAGGAGATCTCTGTGGTGAATTGTTAAGAGGAACAGGGGACGAAGGAGAAGGAGGTATAGGAGAAGAAGGGCGCATAGGAGATGTAGCAGAGTCCTTCTTCTTGGCAGGAACTACAGGTGTGGGTGTTGCATCTGCCTTCCTCTTCTTTTGTGGTGTAGTGGATACATGACCTGTCTTTGGGTCAATGTAGATGTTCTTTTGCAGAGGCTCTGGTTGAAAAAGGTCTTCTCCTTGTGGAACCTTTGTCGGCATCGATTTCTTCGGTTCCGGACGAGGTTGCTGTCTGTCTTTAGCCTTAGGAGGTGTTACAATGTCCTTTGGCGTAGTTTGACACCGAAGGTGTTGTTTTCGGTGTGGTAGGCTGTTTCAAGGGCTTGGACGCGTCGGAATCAGGCCTTGTCGATTTTGGTACCGAAGACGATGGTTTCAGAGTGGAAGCTGGTCTCGTCATCTTCGAGGTGTCGGACGCTGGCTTCATACCTTTGTCTTTAGAAGTCGATGGTTTCAGAGCCGAGACTTCTTTCGGTTTTGGTGCCGAGGGAGCTGGTGTGATTGGCATGTGCTGCTTGCTCGGTACCGAGCTACCGGAAGGCTTAATGACTTTCTTCGGAGACGGGCTAGATGGCGGGGCTGTCAAAGTGGTTTTTCGGTCGCGACTGGGCCCCAGAGGCAGAGTGTTGACCTTTGCCTTTGATCTGGGTGGTGTATGTGGTACAGGGGCAGCAGTACTCACGCGCTGACCCGATGGGATGGAGTCATCTGAGTCGTCTGCCTCTGATACGATTTGGAGTTCATCGGAATCTTCTTCGGGAACTAACGGAACCTCCTCGTCGAAGATATCCACCGGTTCCGGAGCTGATCTCTGCATGTCGTGTCGACGGGCCCTCCGATCTCCGATGGTTTTCTTGGATCGAAAGGACGCGCAGGCTGTACAGCTGGATTCCTCGTGTTCACTGTGTGGAAACTTTGCTCCACACCCGGGGCATCTCTTGTACGGTGTCCTTTCCATGAGGTGTAGGCCTCACGGCGTGGACAGGCCCAACGGCCTGGGTCGATGACCGGAATCGAGCTGATGGAGTCGAAACGATGTTAGTCGATATCGAAAGTAGTTTGATACGTTTTTAGTAAGTCTTTTGCGCTTCGAAGTGCTTGAAAAGTCTATTTCTAGCCGGAGAAGAAAACTTTCATCCGAACCCAGTGGCGGAAAAAAACAATCCAAGGATGGAGCCGATGCCAATGCGCACTATCGTCCAAGGGAGGAGTCACCTATCTCGTGACTACAAAGACTTCTTCCAAGGCGACAACATCATGCAATCATCCTAGCCCAACACCAGGTGGCGATCTAATGCTAAGTGTACTATTTGCAGCTCATATGCCTCGAACAATAAAAAAAATTATATTTATTTTTATAAAGCAGGACTTTGTGTGAGCAGGGTTTGGAGCTCTGTATATCAAAGAGAGAGTACACATTGTCAGGTAGCTGCCAAGCTTCCAGTTTGCATATATATGCGTGACATTTCAAACCATAAGTGTGACACTAGGAGTGACATTTTATGAAGAGCCAAACAAGACAATTATGTAGTAGTATGTAAAAAGAGCAGTAAAGGGAGTTGCAACAGCCTGGAACAGTTGAGTACATTGCCATATCAGATTCGGATTTCCTGCTGCATCTGTGTGTTTCAAGAATCAGACTCAGGAGGAGAGCACAGACTAGCAGGACTCAACCGCTTAACTCCTGGCACCAGTGAACGAACAAACGAACAGACTGGCACACAGACCACCAATGGTATTGCCTCCATTCTGTGCAGGAAGGATCCAGACGGCCCTGCAGCTATTATTGAGCCAGATCCAGGATAGGGTCAGCCCAAGTGAAATATGCTGATTTTTCAGAGTTTGATTTGCAGACACCGGGACATTTTTTGCATCACATGCACTTTGTCTGCTACGTGTTTGGAGAAGCAGTCTGCAAGTTGCTAGGGTGGGTTTCTTATCTTCACTTTAGATGAGCCCAACACAAAGAACTTACTTAACGGGCCATTAGCCCTCCTTTTGTTCGACTCTTATCCTGAATGGGGACTATCTACAGCCTAACACCTTCATGTTAATGCCATAGAGAGCTTGTCGTCACTTCATAAAGTGCTTAAGAGACAAAAAATTATTTGGAGGTACATTTTAAATTTGTTGAGCTCCTGTTTATAAGAGATGTTCATGAACTTTAAGCATGCAAGATTTATCTGGTTTGTAGGAGTAATTACAGTAATTACCATTTATGTAGCACTTACTACTTTATTTGTTATTTATTTTTTGTATAACACTATTAATCTCTATGTAGGATGTCAAAGAGTTTTTCATTACACAGATATTATACAAAGACAATTAATAATACAAGTATTAAAGTAGGATTACAAGAAATGTTACATAAGAAAATAAGGGATACAAGGTGAAGGAGTCACATATTGTCCTATTGGTAGGCATTATCTGTTACAAGTGCATGGTCTGGACAACCAAAGTCGGGATTTAAAAAATAAAGCAATGATTGGAGTGGTTTGTACTATTAAGGATTCATTAATATGTAAAGAAGTTCTTTCTAGCAATCTTAGAATAACAAAAGATTGATGGGAAAAAAAACATATGCTGTACAGTTTGCATAGATGTGCTTCCCAACTTCTTTGATGCACAATATAAGAGAACCAAAAGAAGTGGAGTCACTCAAATATATTAAATTGCAACAAAAGAAGTATACTGTAGGCTAGAGTAAAGGGGAACAAGAAATATGGGCATGCCTTATTTCTGGGTTGAGAGGGGAGAATGCAAAAAAGGTTAGACTAGTTGAACATCTACTGGCTCATTTTTTCGATCAATTAGCAGTTAGCTTGGAACTAATAATAGATAAAGCAGGCGCCTGCCCGAGGTGGACTCTGGATAGAACTTTGCTCTTGGACCACAAGGTAGTGATTATGTTGTAGGAGGTAACTATGAATATTTTTGGTTAAATAAAACGTATACCTCTATTCATATGATATGGGACGCATATAAAGCAGTCATCAGTGGGAGGCTGATTAGCATAGCAGTCTTTAAGAACAAAATGACTAGGAGTAAAATAAAGTTATTAGAGAACAGATTACAACAGCTGGATAGATTGGGAGAGCAAAGACACAGTAAACAAGATGCAGTCAAGATTGATGCAGAAATTAAAATAAAGTTATTAGAGAACAGATTACAACAGCTGGATAGATTGGGAGAGCAAAGACACAGTAAACAAGATGCAGTCAAGATTGATGCAGAAATAAAAGAGAAAAAAGAAGAGCTGACTAATATCCTGGGGACAATAGTCAGGAAGAAATGGGAGGCGAGTATATTTTTGCACTATGAGTACGGAGAGGGATGTGGCAAACTGGTAGCTTGGAAATTCAAAACACAACAAAGTCAGAACAAGATTCCAGCAATTCGGGTGGCGGGGCAGAGAATTCCTAGTACAGATGATAGAGACATTGAGAGTGCTTTAGTCAATTTCTTTCAGGATCTGTATACAGAGGATATAGCTGCAACAAAAGACCAAATGGACTCTTATTTTGAGTGCATGGTAACTCCTACTCTCTTGAACGAACAAAAAAGGTTCTAAATTCAGAAATAACAGCTGTGGAGGTAATGGAAGCGATGGGGAAATTAAAAAGAGGGAAAGCAGCTGGCCCAGACGCATTACCAAGTAAAATTTACATGTCCCTAAAAGAGGAGGTAGCCCCGTTTTTAACTAATTTATTTAATTCAGTCTTTTTAAGAGGGCTATATTTGCCAAAGTCTTGGGTGGAGGCAACCATGTGTCTTTTGCTGAAACCTGGGAAAGATCCAAAGTGTTGTGAGTCTTATAGACCCATATGATTGTTAAATAGTGATTAAGATTTACACCCAGATCCTAGTTCGGAGATTGGGAGGATGGCAGATAACCAGGTACATCCAGATCAAAAAGGATTTAGCAAAGTTAGGCAAATTTAGAAGTTAACACATGAACTGTTTGGTACAATAGACATGGCAGCACAGGGAGGGTCCCCTTTGTCGATAATCACTTGACGCAGAGAGGGCCTTTGATTGGGTGAGTTGTCCTTTTTTGCACAGAGTCGTAGAGCAGTATGAATTAGGAGAGGTGTTTAAGGGGGCATTAAAATCGTTATATAAAAATCATACTGCTAGGATATTGGTTAATGGTAATCTTACAGGAAAAATAGTTATCTCAAGGGGCACACAACAGGGCTGTCAACTCTCCTCCCCCCCCCTGCTCTTTGATCTGTATGTCGAACTATTACCCAGCAAAATTGGAGCTGATTAACAAATCCTCCCTTTCGAGTATCAGGGCTGGGAGAAGAAAGTTGCCTTATATGCAAATACCTTGATACTATTTACAAAGAACTTGTCACTCTTGCTTGCAATAATCAGACATCCTAGACAAATTTGCGAAGATTTTGAGTTATCAAGTAAACTGGCAGAAAACTGAAATCATGGAATGGAATACCCAAAGTAATAACCCCATACTAAGAGAGAAGAGAGGATATCATGGTCTTGAAGGAGTAGCACGCCTAAACTTTGAGAAAGCAGTAACAGAATCTAGAAAACAATTAAAAGCATGGGCAGGGCTTCCACTCTTATTTCTGGGGCAAGCTAACATTTTAAAAATTATTATATTACCAAGATTCACTTTTTGGTTTAATACAATACCTTTAGAATTTAAATGTGTGGCTGAAAAAACTACAAGGAGAACTAGACAGCTTTATTTGGGCCTCCAAAGCAACAATCATTGCTTGGGAAAAAAACAGGTGAGTCCAGAATGTTCTCTTCTGTCTTAGGGAGAATTAATAGTATTGGGTAACGCGCGTGGTCCATAGTGTCTGCTTCTAGAGAGCCTAAAACCGGAAGTAGAAATCCTGATAGTGAAGAGAGAGGGTCAAGGTATTTCCTATTCATGCAGAGGTAAAAGTAAACTGGGGGTTGTTGCTGGAGCAGAGGCATGGGACTTGTCAAGTAGGAATTCAAGGCAGATATATCATGTCCAAAAGGACAGATTTGTGAAACTTGGGTCATGTAGAAATATGCGTGTTTTGAATCATGATCAGATCAATGTCACTCCATCCGTTGTGCAGAGCGAAGCATAATCTCCACTTTTTCCCGTCCTCCAACACTGGGTTTCTCCTTCATTATAGGCAGTGAGACCCCAGTTTGATTATGTACTGCTGAGTGCGAGGTAAAGGATGATTGTGACCACTTTACGCACACTTGGCGCTTTGAGAACACTTGCAACGTATTGTAAAAGTTCGTTGTTTTTTTTGCGGGATTCATCACACAAAGAGTATAAAAAAAGGCAAGCTTGTGCAGGCTGCCCCAGTGAGTGTCAGTTTACCTTGGGAGATGATAGCAGGGAGGTGCTCAGTGCTGTCATACTTTACGCCCTGTGCAGGTCAGGCATTGTTAGCCTGGGCTAAGTGCAGCCCCACACCAGGACTGTGCTGGAGGGAAATGCATTCCAAGCTGAGGTCTGCTGCCTCTGTGTCTAAGGGGGCCAATTACACTGGTCTGGTGGCAGTGGCCTGGCACCCTGCTGAAAACTGAAAATTACAGTAGGCGAGGCGCCCATCTTAAACTTGCTGCAAAGCACCAGAACGTAAAGTTTCTTACCTGTCTGTGTAGTTTTGCAGCTTGAAGGCTTTCTGGATTCACTATGCTGTGCATTATTCCGCCATCTAGTTGTAGGGTCCAGAATTGTAGTTTTTTGGGGGGGTTTTCGTGGCCCAGGTGGGTGTTGACATCCCACCATTTGGTGTCCTTCGTGACGTTGACGCGCTTCCTGCGGAAGCTTCCACCTTTGGTCGCCATCTTCGGATTCTTTTTTCTTTTCTCGTGTTAGTCCTCTTACTTTTTAAGTCTTGTCCATCTTTTATCCCCTTCCTCCTTTCTCATCTTTCTGGCGGAGGAGGGTGAGTTCGCTAGTGAATCCAGAAAGCCTTCAAGCTGCAAAACTACACCGACAGGTAAGAAACTATACGTTTTGCAGCGCGAATCTTTCTGGATTCACCATGCTGTGCATAGACTTTGTAGTGGGTTGTCCGTATTGTGGCGGCTGGGTGGAAGATGAGCACTGGTTACTTAAAATGTGTAAGAGCTTCTGTCCCACCTGCGCTTCTTTGTTCATTTGGATATCCACATAGTAGTGCTTAGTGAACGTGTGCACTTTAAACCATGTTGTAGCTTGGCCAATGTCTTGATTGGTGTGTTAGCTAGAAAAGCAATTGTAGCTCCTTTCTTCCTTGTTGAGAGAGCATGAGCTACTCCTTGTAACTGTTGCCCAGCTAGTTTGTGGCATAGTTGAATGGTTCGTGCAATCCTTCGTGCAATGGTATTCTTGGTGACAGGTTGTCCCAAGAAACTGCTTGCAAAGGAAACAAAGAGTTGCTTTGTCTTTCTGCACTGCTTTGTCCTTTCTATGTAGTCCATCACCACGCTTCTGGCGTCCCATGTGTGCAGCGCTCTCTCTTGGCTTGTGGTTGGTTTTTGGAAAGAACAAGGTATTTGGATTGTTTGGTTGATGTGGAACGAGACACCACCTTTGGCATGAAGTGTGGGTCTGTTCTCATAACAATCCTGTCATTGTGTATCTGCAGGTAGGGCTCTTGAAGTGTTAGAGCCTGCAACTCACTTACTCTCCGTAGTGATGTGATAGCTACTAAGAAGGCAGTCTTTAGTGTGAACATGTGCAGTGTAACTTTGTGCATAGGCTCGAATGGCGCCTTCATCAATTGGGTCAGCACTACGTTGAGGTTCCATGCTGGTGCTGGCGTTCTGTTTGGAGGTGCGATTCTCTTCGCTCATTCTAGGAATCTCTTTATGACTTGAGAGGTGAAGAAGCTTTTCCACATTTCTCCTCTAGTGTAAGCCACAATTGCCGCTAAGTGTACCCTTAGGGATGTGTATCTCAGTTTTCTTTGCAGTAGATGTGGTAAGTATTTTAGCACTGTTGACTCCCTTGTGATCTTTTTTTGCAGTTTCTCTTTAGTGCACCATTCTGAAAATCTCTTCCCCTTTGCTACATAGCATTTCCTTGTGGTAGGCCTTCTTCCCTCCCTGAGCACTGCCATTGTGCTTTCCATTAGCTTGAGATGGAGCTTCAGGAGCCATGCAGCCAGGCTAAGGCACTCTGGCTCTGGGTGTAGCACCCTTCCGTTCTGCATTGTTAACAGGTACCTTCTCTTTGGGAATTAGTGTGCTGCTGCTTGAGCCATCTTCACAATTTGCAGAACCATAACGGTCTGGCCCACTGAGGGGCTATTACTATCAGTGACATGTTGCTGATCCTGCATTTGCCGAGTACCCTGTGTAACAGTGGGATAGGGGGAAAAGCGTATGCAAATGTCTTTGATCAACTTACCCATAGAGCATTCTGGGTGCGAAGTATTGGCATTTTGCATTGTGGTGTGTTGCAAATAGGTCTATTTGCGGTGTACCCCACTTCCGGAATACCTTCTGTAATTCCTGTTGGTTGATCTCCCATTTGTGTGATGCTGACGCCTGCTTACTGAGTCTGTCTTCCTCCAGGTTGTCCTTCCCTGGGAGATGTATTGCTAGTAGGTCTATCTTTAGTGGGACGGCCCATGTCCATATCTCCTGTGCTAGCCTCGATCGATAGCGCTACTGACTGTGTTCCTCCCTGCTTGTTGATGTAGAACATGGTTGTGGGGTTGTCGGTCTGGATTAACATCAGGGTGTTAATCCGTACAGCTGCTTCTGGAACGTTTTCAGGGCTAGGAACACTGTTTTTAGTTCCAGGTAATTGATGTGCTTGACCGCATCCTGTTGCGACCACAGCCCTCTCACCTTGAGCATGTGCATATGCGCGCCCCACCCCAGCTGGGATGCATCCATTGTGATGGTCACTGTTGGAGTTGGTTGTGTAAATGGTTTCCCTTTTGATATGTTTTGTTTGTTCCACCACGCTATTTTCCTGATGCACTGCATGTGTGACAACAACTAGATCTTCCCAACTCTGTTATGTTAAAGAGATTTTTACCGCGCACGGTCACCAAATGGTTTCATGGCGCTCATAGACAAAGCAGGGCGGAAAGGCAGCGGGGTTTATTCATAGGATAACTCTCAGTTGCCTGTGACCATTGCGGTTGTATCTATTCCTGGAATGGCCTCATGTGTAGTCGAATATTTTGGACTAGCTGAATGCAAGACGTCCTCATTCCCATTTGTCTCCTCACTGTCCTCACTGCCAGAACTTGCCCCTTGCGGTAATGACGTGTTTTCTTCAGTATCGCTAAAGTTCTTCTCCTGCTGAGGAACACTTTGGCCTGTATTGTGTATATCTGCCCCTAAGAATATCTTCATTTGCTCTTGCTCTGTTGACTATTTCTCCCAATGAATCGAGAAACCCAGCCCCATCAGTGTTAGTATAACCTGCTGGATGTTTAATTTGCATTGATCGTACAAACTTGCCTTTACGAGCCAGTCTTCTAGATAGGGGTATACGTGTATCCCTTGCCTTCGTAGGTGTGCTGCGACAGCTGCTAGGCATCTTGTAAACACCAGTGGTGCGGATTTTAGGCCGAATGCCAGTACTGTGAACTGGTAGTGGCTTTGGTTGATCACAAACCTTAGTAGTCTCTTGTGTTTGTGGTTGATGGGGATGTGCAAGAATGCGTCCTTTAAATCTATGCTAGCCATGAAGTCACCTTGTTGTATTTGCTATATTTATGGCATTACCTGCTGTAGTGAGGTCATCTTGAATCTGAGTCCTCACGAATTTGTTTAGGAAGCTTAGATCTAGGATAGGTCTTAGTGTTTCGTCCACCTTTGGCACCAGGAAGTAGGTTGAGTAAACCTCCTTGTTCCTTTGGTTTTGCGGTACCACTTCTATTGCCTTCTTGCTGAGCAAACCTTGCGCCTTTAACTGCAAGAGCGAGAGTTCCTTTGCTGAGTGTGCCTTTCTTCTTGGTTTTCTGTTTGGAGGTTGTCATTCCAACTCTATACAGTATCCGTATTGTATGATGTTTAGTATCCATTTGTTCGATGTGACCTTCCTCCATTCCTGGATGAAGTCTCCTATTCTTCCCTCTACCAGTGTTGAGTGTTCGAGGTACTGTTTGTCGTTGAATGTTTGGCTGCATGTTTTCTTTTTGTCTTTCCGCCCATCCCGAAGTGTTACTAGGGTGGAGGGCCTGATGCATAGCGGAGTCACTTGGTTAAGTGCTGTTGCCCTCCACTTCGCGTTTGTCCTCGTCTATTTCTGCGCCCTCGAAAGTCCTGTCCCTGGGGTTGCTACTGGCAGTTTTGCTGCTGCTGACCCTGCTGCTGCTGACCCTGCTGCTGCTGGCCTTGGTGGTTCCCTTGGTAGCCTTGTTGGAACATTTAGTGCGATGTGGTTGGCACGTTGCCTCCACTTCTACCCCCTGGCCTCCTTGTGGGTGTGCCTCTCCTCCTCCCCCTGAACTGCAGTGCTCCCATGGACCTTGAGGTTTCGTTGTCCTTCTTGAGCTGAGTCAACTGGTCGTCCACTGGTGTGCCAAACAATTGCTCTCCATTAAACGGTGTATTTAAGATGTTTCTTTGTACCGCTGGCTTGAATCCCGAAATCCTCAGCCATGCGTGTCTTCTCTCAGTCACTTCTATCATCATTAGCCTGCTCGATGTTTCTGCAGCATCCAGTGCCGATTTTAGGCAAGTCCTCTTCTCCCAGAATCTCGACCGGCTCAGGCGTTTTTGGCGGTTCCGCGTCTTCGTCGTCCCTTTTGACCTCGACCGCGGGTTTCGGCGGGATGGTGTTCTGACTCATCTTTTCGCCGAAGCCCTTCTTCCGCTGTAGGATGCTCGCCATTTCGGCCTCGAGCCTCCTCTTCTTCCTCTCCATCTCGGCTGCATGTTCGGCATCGAGGGTTGGAGCGCTTCTCTTCGAAGACGTCGATGTCGGTCCTTTTTTCCTCAGCGCAGAGGTGTCCTTCTCGAGGGCAACCTTCGACGTCCTTTCGAGGGTTTTCGCCGATTGGGAGTCCTTTTCAAAGGATCCGCTCGGCTGACTGTCTCTGGAGGCTATTTTCATCGAATGTTTCAGCGGCAGAGCTCCCTTCGAAGACTTAGCTTCACTTCTACAAGTGTCACTCATCGGCTTTTGCTTCACTCTTTCGAGTGACGCTTGGGTGTTTAGGGGTCGACGACTCCCTTACCTCCTTCGTCGTCTTATGGACCTCGACGACCGTGCAGTCCTCCGGTCCTTCTGCGATGTTGTCCTCTTCTGTGGCCCCTGCATGTTGTGGTTCGTCCTTCTCTGCCTCTCCCTTTCTCTGAGGGTCTTGGGTGTAAACACTGAGCAGGCGTCGCAGTCTTCGCTTCTGTGGTCGAGCGGCAGGCAGAGGTTGCAGACTGGATGCTGATCCTTCTGGGTGTACTTGTGGTGGCAATTGGTGCAAAACTTGAACAGTGTTTTGTCCATCCCCGTGCTCAAGGAGCCCCCTGTGAGCGCATTCTCCGCCGAACGTCGAGGATTTGTTCTTTAAACTTCTCCCTCGTCGCTCTGGGTACCTGACCTGTAGTCCGGTGTAGTTGTAAAACTTGGTTCTTCGTTGAATATCTTCAATTGTGCTTTAATTCCTCTTCCAAAACTCTGGCACTCCTCTGCAACGATCCAGACCCAACGGCGGAAAAAAGAATCTGAAGATGGCGACCAAACGTGGGAGTTTCCGCAGGAATCGCATCGGTGTCACAAAGGACACCAAATGATGGGATGTCGACGCCCACTGAGGCACTGGAAAAAAAGAGAAAAAAAGACTACAATCCTGGACCCAACCACTAGATGGCGGAATAATGCACAGCATAGTGAATCCAGAAAGATTCATGCTGCAAAAATGGAAGTTTTGTATACACAACAGGAGCAAAAACCTGTCAACCGTGTTGGGATTGGGGTACAGAGTAGGATAAAAACATATGATATCCCAACTGGTATTATTCAAAGGCAATTAGAAAGGATATGAATACAACATTATCGAAAGAAAGTAAGGAGACTATTTGGTTATTGCATGTGCTCATGGCATCATTTATGTAGAAAACTTAAGGCAAAAGGAAAACAAGGCAATCAGCAGTTGTGAAAGCACTGCGATATACAAATAAAACAGATAACAACCCAAATTGTACTTGGTGCTCGGAGTGTGCGAGTGAAAAACACGGTAGCGGCGCAAGTGACAATGTGATCAGCGAGGATGGCACAAAGTGACTGGTGCATAGATATATACAGTTAAGGAATGACACGATGTGGTTCCAGGTAGCTTGCGGAGTTAGTTTCTATTTGATTGTATTATTCGTGAACCACTTTGTATGGAGCGCCTATGATCACGCTGAACGGTCGACGGCTGATCACATTGTCACTTGCGCCGCCACCATGTTTTTCACTCACACACTTTGAGCACCAAGTACAATTTGGGTTGTTATCTGTTTTATTTGTATATCGCAGTGCTGTCGCAACTGCCTATTGCCTTGTTTTCCTTTTTCCTTAAATTTTCTACATAAATGATGCCATGAGCACATGCAATAACCCAATAGAGTCTCCTTACTTCCTTTCGATAATGTTATATTCATATCCTCTCTAATTGCCTTTGAATAATTCCAGTTGGGATATCATATGTTTTTAGCAAAAATAGAAGGGCAGTACCCTGAGACAGACTGTGTGGCTGCAATCCTCAGTAACAGAGGGCAGGCAACAGGCACTGCAGCTGCTCAGAACTGCCAAGCCTTTTGTGTGTTAAATGAAAAGGATGCCACCTTGGTTTAGGCCATACAAACATACCTCTGTGCTGGAAGTTTGAACTCACCCACATCTATTCTGGTGTGTCTGCTTCAGCCATATAAATTCACCCAGTGGCCTAAGACACTGTGCCTGCAGAAGTTCCACCCATTCCTCAAATGCAGAGGGGAGAATGGGGGCACTAGCTTTGGACCAACAGCAGTTTTGACCATGGCAAGCTTCTGAGAAAAGTCAGAATAATCCATTAAGAAAAATTAGGTAAGGCAGAACCTCATTATCAGGACCTGGGGCGTTATGCAGCTCAGAGTGCATTTCAGCATTATGCCTGTGGCACATCCTCAAGTATCCCATGAGATTGCAGATACAAATTATTGCACTTCCAGAAATTGCAACTATCCACAGATCGGAAGGCCATGCCCGAGAAGAAAAAGTGCCCTGATCATAGTACCCATTAAAATAGAACTACTCGATTGACCATGTTCCATTCTCCAAACTCCAGAAAGTTTGCTCTTGCTACACAAGCAATGTCCTGGTGCTTTGTCTACAGCTCGGTACACCCCACATGTCCAGAGGTTGGTATGAACAGAATCTGTACTATAATAGATATTTTCATTTTCCAGCATAAATACAGTGGTTCATCACACTCATTTTCTAGAGTTTGCTTGCACAATGTTCCGAGTAATCTAAAGCATTCTGGATTAATGTTTGATATGAGTGAAAATCAGCTCTACAGATTCCTTCATAAATTATGTACTTTTTTAGGTCGAGCATTCGAGATCTCTTGTATATACTTTAGTATATACTTATATACTTTAGTATATACATATATACTTTAGTATATACTTATACGTGTATGTACTTTGTGGGCTCTGTAGATCAGCACTAGGACTTGTCTGCTTCCGCTTAGGGCAGTGGTTCCCAAACTTTTTTGGCCGTGGCTCCCCACCATTTTTTTTCCCTGTGGGCGGGATGTAAGCCGACCACAAATGCCTGCAAAATTATGAATATGTCACACAGAGCAATCTGAAACCATGGCAGCTATGAGACCCGGACTATAATTTACCCTCACAAGTCACTTTTGTGCACTTTAGTTCAATAAATCACGAGTGCCGGCAAAATTATGAATATGTCACACAAAGCAATCTGAAACCATGGCAGCTATGAGAACCGGACTATAATTTACCCTCACAAGTCACCTTTTATATGCATATTTGTTCAATTACGGCGGCGGACTTCACTTACCAATTTCCTAGAGTTGAGCAGAAGGTCCCCACGAGGCACGGCGGGCAGGCAGCAGAAACGAAGCTCAAACGCTGCACACAACAGGTATGGCCGTATGCCAGTAATGGCGAAGACTATACCTTCGGAAAGCACGTACAACGTGTACGTAGGCATGCCGCTCATCACCCAAACCATCATACAGGATGATGAAGGGGGGCATTTCTAACTCTCCCGTAGGTTCCCAAATCGTGCGCGGCGCCCCTGGCCACTCATTGCGGCGCATCGGGGTGCCGCGGCGCACAGTTTGGGAACCACGAGCTTAGGGACTTTTTTCTGTTCAACTGCCTCTATTTTTCTGTTCAACTGCCTCTATTTAACTGTCTTGATAGAAAATGACCAGCAGAGGTCAGCAAAATACCAAAATTGCTTTCTGCTGAGGGATTTTATTTTTGTTATTTTTCTGGCAACTGCCTCTACTGAACTTTCTGGATAGAAAACGACCAGCAAAGCTCAGTAAAATACCAGAATCATTCTCTAGATTCCAGTCCATAGAAATAGTCATCCACGAGCACCTGTAGACAATAATATTTTTTTCATATCTTGTATTTTCAGTGATATGACCGCCGAAGGCCCTGATTTTATATTCAAAACAGAGCTATGGACTATACCATTTCCAGCTGAAAGGAAATATTTCTTTCCATGTGTTCTCATACCAGGTGTGTCATGCTGTTTGGTGCTTACTTTCCTTCCATGTTCAATAACAGATGTTTCAGCACCCAGACTAATGTGCTGCATAGCTAAATACATATAAGGTCCCAAAGGCGAGACCGTTTGCATTGCAAATGCTTGTTATTTTAATGCGGACCACTGTCACCCATAAAGAATAGATTTCCTAACCCGGTTTGGACTGGACTCAACTATTTTAGACAAAGAAGACCATTTGCACCATACCCAGCCCAATCAACAAATTGTACTTTCACAGTAAAAGAAGGACATCTAGTTCTTTGTGATCAGTGAACCAGAGACGTATTTCTCAGCGCATTGAATTAAAACTATGGGTTTTGTTTTGATTGTTTTTTTCTGGAATGTGCTGGTCAATTGGAAAGGCTTGGCTGAATTCAGATACAGGCAATGTGTGACTGTGTGTTATGACTTTCACGCGTCAACTCCTAATGTTCTACACAGGTTTTCTTAATCAATGGCATATAATACTAGGAGGATTTTAATTTGCAGGATAAAGTATGTAAGCATGAAAGGATCTGCACACCACAGTATAACATTCAGATATTCACTATCTTCGTATAAACCTATCCGAGTTCCTAAATGCCTCGTGGGTTACGAGCTAGCGACTTGGCAACTCGTCTGCATAAATGTATGCCCGGGTTTACTGCAGGACATGGCAGAGGGTGATTTACCAGTCTAAGATGCGAGATTGAGTTTTTATGAGTACCCCAAGAGGCAAGCGCTGCTTCAGCTTTCCTTCACGGAATCCAACTGCAGGGTGGACATAAAACACACATAAATCACCAGTATGGATCCCTGCTCTCAAATACTCAAGAGTTAATAGAGCCAGAAGTGCTTCTGGGGCTGCCTGACAGGCAGTAAAAGGTATATAAAATGGCGCTGCATCTTCAGCAAGCAGGCAGTGCACGTCAGGTGCCCATGCATTCCACTTTAACGCAGAGCAGAGAACCCCATTCAGTTGCAAAAGGCATGATGCAAGCCAAATTTTACTATGATGGATTCAACTTTGTGAAACGTAACACTTGTCACTCTCCACAGAAGCATTCCAATTCTTTCAACAGCTCTAATTTATCGAGAGCCGTTTGAAGATTCGAAGCGGTCAATCCCATTACGCCTTAAACGGCTGTGTGGACAGATTGACGCAGAGTATAGAAGAAAAGGCTTGCAATCCTGTTATTACTGCGTTTGCCTGCCCATCAGAAAGTTTACCGAAGCCAACAAACTTCACATTCTCTATTTATCCCCTCATCCATCCTCAAATCTCTCCCATACCATTCTCAATGCTGGGCTGGTCTAACCGCGTCAGGCCGGTTGCATCAGAATAGCTGTTTGCAAATGACCCAGAACTGACCCATGATATGGATTAACATCATGAGCTCTAGTGGTAATTATTACATTAAACAATGCTGTGACAATCAGATGGCATATAACGGAGTCTGCACATGCATCAAACACCTACGCAACCCTAATCCCCTCTGTGGGCGGTGTATTTCTTAAATCTGATGCATGTGGGAAACTATTGTGAATCCTAAAATACAGCTTAACATGTAAATAAGTTTTTGCCAATGGGTGCAACTCAAAGGTACTTGCAAACCTAAGTTGAATTTGGGTGCACAAATTCCTCCAGCTGAGAGTCTAAACTTATGTACAATTTTCAGAACATGTGAATTTACACTTGTGAAAGGTTTACTCATACATAAGATTATACTAGAATAGGATAATGTTCAGTGTTTTAGATGGGAGAAAGAAAGCGTGAGTACCTAATCTAAATGGAGGGTGGACAATTATGTGGCAGGGTGAGAAAGATTTAAGGAAGCGGTTAAAAGGTGTGGCATTTGTTGGAACTTTTAAATTTTCTCCATGTAAAATGATAATACAATAACGTTTCTCTTGATTGTGCATCTCTTTGGATTTTGCACAAGCGTAAGCTCCAGTTCAATAAAAAAAAAAAAATTACGCTGGGGTCTCCAATGCTTCCAGGCTGAGTGCAATCAATACTCCGTAGTACAAAGAAATGCAGCTCGCATGTTGAGATTAAATTCAACAAAATCTATTGTTGCAATCGGAATGGGATACTTCCTCACTTAGTTTTCTGAACTGATATGGTCCTGGTGGTCTCCTCGCCAAATGTGGTTTATGTGCAATGCTGAGTGAAGGATTTCTATTAAATGCTAGCCCCCAATGATCAGTTGCTCTTAGTACTACTGGCTGGAACATTTCACAGATGCCCTCCCCAGCACAGGGAGTTGGCAATGAAGTAGCTTTGGGGTAATAGTGGCTGGGGGAAGTTTTCTACTCCAACATTTCAGGGTTTATCTTTGTTTCTCCTTTTTTAGTTTCAAATGGCTTTAACTTAATCAAAGGCGAGACCTATTGCATTTTTAATGCTTGTTTAGTTTAGAGCTTTCTATGGGTTCTATCCTATGGGCGAAATCTTTACTAGTATTATATCCCTTCTGCCTCGGGCTATACCATTTGTTAAATGCCCCCGGTTATAGTCCCTCGACTGAGGTTCTGGCCTCTAACTGGAGTGCAGGGCCTGTAATAACCTGTATAGCCCTCGGCAGCAGGCTATTGTAAAACTCTAAGAACATATTCAAGCCTAAAATACCATTAGTCTTTTAACAGGCAAATTGTAATAGTATTCAAGGATGTCTGGGACATTAAGTGCAGCTTTTCATTTAACCATGAACCCTCCCTCCAGGGTAATGAGCACGTAAACAGTTATTACTTTCATATTCATCATACAAACAGTGGTTGACAACCCACAGTTATGGAAGAGTTAGCCATCTATTGAATGCTACACCCACATCTTGAATGGTGGCAACTAGTGGAAGCAAAACTGTGACCAGTGTGTGGAGAAATTACAGTTTAATTAAAAAAATAACACCTGTCTTTATTAGGGTCACACCATACTTCCATGCCGATTCCGAGGAGTCAAAACATAATGGGAATGTTCCTTCAGAATTGAACCTAGTTTGCGTCTATATGTCGAGGACTCTGCAAGGACTTCTGAAATCATGCTTTTAGCATCCTTAATGGTAAACCCCGGGGCTGGCAGCTGCATAGCGACTACTACAGAATCATACCCTTTAGCTAATCTTCCAGCACAAGCTATGACTGCCTTATGCAAATAGGAAGCTCCAGGAAATTAATTAATGCACAGGAGCATGGCCTAGAGCCATTTTCCACATAACTAAACACACAACTTAAGTGCATCATTTAATCATGTGCGTTTGTTTAAATGGAGTAGAAAATAACATAAAAGGTGATGGTGGTTCTGGGGTACAGAGGAAGAGAAAGCGTTCTCTAATGTATTCTTTCCACGCACTGCACGTGCCTCTGCGTGGCCTTGCGTGGGTTGTGCACGTCACCGCAATGCGGCTGCACCCAGTTTACGTAATGTCACATGACCAGAGGGAATCAAGGCATTAAGCATCTGTGGAGGATAAAGAAAATCATTTTGGGTGAGGCCGCTTTCAGCGCAACATCAGGACTGACTCACGTGGCCCTGTCCAGGCAGGCGCCCCTTCCACCTCCAGGTTTATAGTCATCTCAAATTTGCAAGAAGATAAACACATTTTACAATCTCCCACATTTCACTAAACACTCTAAAAGAGTGCCTCATGGGGCGTCTTATGACTAGTCACTCGCTCGTTAACGTGAAGGGCAAACAAAAGGCAATTTGCCAAGTCTTTTGAGCACAGCAGTCGGCTTTCACGGTGCGCTGGCTTTTATGGAGCAAAAACCTCATCTTGTTTTCAGTCGTAAGAGAACACTGGAATGCGGCATGTATATTATCAACGATGCCACAACTAATTTATCCATAATAACCAATAAAGCAAAAATGTTGTGACGCACAGATTTACTATATGTACTTCTAAACTTTTGCCTCCATTTTCTAGAAAAGACTGCAGAGACAAGATAAAAAAATAAAATTACATCAAAAGCTTGCTTTCGCTATGGAAGGAGTCACATTTGCTACCCCAAAACCTCATGTGATGAATGTTCTCTTTTAGCTGCTTTCATGAATTCCTTAACTGATACAAAGAAAAACAATTTTTCCTACATACAATTAGTCTATGGTGCTACTGCAGATACATGCACTCTTCATGAATCAAAACAATTTACACCCAAGTAATACACTGTATCAGACTATAATTCTCTGTTCTAGTCTTTTACTTAATTTTTGAACACCGATTCATAAATATTGCCCTCATTACATTTTCTGGTGGGGGAATTTGCTTCCTACATTATACGCATTATTGAGAAAATGGGCATTGAAACTCAATTCAGGAGCCACGCGGATACCCAATACTATTTTGAACTTGTATGGGTAGACACTTCCCGTTCCCTCTTACTCCCCCCCCCCCCATAGCAAATGCCAACATGTTCTTGGAGATTGATAAGTTATGCTTGGCTAGACTTATCAAGTATGAGAACAAGTTTGGTCTTTGGTCTTCTCCATTGTGGCGATATTAGGACCATAATCCTACTGGATTTCTCACGTTTATTTGAAATCAGTGGGATAAGTGGAATTGCAGTTGTGCCAGGGAGTGTAAGTTAAGATCCCATATCAAGATATGGACAGTGAATTCCCCAAATTGCAGCTGTTGGAACCTAGATGCATAGACTTGGCATTTTGTGTTAACGTCTGTTGCAGATAGATCAATGGTACTCGATAACTCTTACCGGGTTCGAACCTCTGCTCATACTACTCCCCACATCTGAAACATGTGCCTAACTATGAATTATTTCAGATCCCATTCATGCAGCAGACCTATCTGTCTTCTTTCTAAGTAATCTGCCAGCCTGTGTTCTTGACCTGGAACATGACGGGCTACAAGAGTTGGGTCTCTGTATTGCCCATTGCAAAAAGTGCTGAATTAGTTTTGATTGAGAGTAAAGAGTTTACTCCTGTTTAAGTAAAATTTTGAATTGCCTTTCATTATTTGCACATTGGACTCAATACCTGGCTCTGAAAAGCTTTCACAGCCAAGAAAAGAAAAAAAAATCAATGTGTCCCGGGTGTGCTGCGGTGTCACTGTGGTGGATCTTTTTTCTACTCGAGGAATAGTCCACCTTGTTTACGAAAGCGTTTTATTGGTTCCTTTGGCTACAGTCAGAAGAATTGGCTAATTTGAATAATGGGTATGACTTACAGCCTTGCTAACCTTGCAAATTCCATAGCATAAGTCGATTCCTCCTGAAGGGAGCCTTTTCAAAAGTAAAACAAAAAACTCTCTCTTAAATAGGCTTTATGACTGAATATAATGAATTTACATAAAGAAGTATTTAAGTGCCCCGGACTCGTAAACTTATTAAAACATGCAATTCAATGACTAAAATACAGGGGAATGGTCCAACAACTATCTCCTGAATCCAATAATTATTAATCTGAACAGAAATGCATGAGATAAAAAAAAACATTCTTGAATAGCTCAAATGAGGTGAAGAATAAAATGTAGATTATTTATTATGAATATGCTTAACTTGGAAACCTCAAGTCAAACGTTTCATGAGCTTACTCAAACACACGTGATAATTATCTTCAAAACCCTTAATGCTCTGTCAAGCGAGGACTCAGATTTCACAACATCTTCAGCCCACAGCATCTCATATTAGGTCGGCATAGAGAAACAGTAACTTATATAACGTCTATAATTGAATAATTTGCGGGAATCACTATTGGGGCATAAAGAATATAAAGGATGACAATGTAAAGCTCTATAGTCATATGCAATAACAGATTGCCCTTCTGAGATATGTATATGATCCAGGACAATCCTTTTAAAGGTTAAATGCATTAAAAGTAGCCACTCCCATCCTCTATTGCCATGAGAGAACCATAGCAGCCTTCCTTAAAGCAGGAAAATCAAAATAATATGGGAGAAATCAAGAACATGAATCTTTCTGCGCTTTTCAGTTTCTAATCAGTTGGTGTTGGAGAACGTCATCTGGCATTGATCTCCAGATATTGTTAGTTTGTTAAGTTAGGTAAATAGGTGTCATGGTGTAGAGGGACTTGCAAATGAAAGCAGATCTTGAAGATGAACCAGGCTTGTAGCAGGTGCCAGTGTAGATCTTTTAGTGTGAGGGTGATGGGATTTACTTCAGCAGAAGGCTGACAGACCACCCCTAAAGGGTGCCTGGTTGTGAATTAGGGTGCACTAAGGAAAATGGGGCAGATAAACCAGACCTGGATCTAGCCCCAGAAAAGGGACTCCCACCCAAGTCATATACTTTATGTTATGTAAAGGCACATGTAAGCGTATTCCAGACAGGGTTAAATACACTGGCGGTGTAGATAAAATGTGTATTCCACAAAAAGGTTATTTTGCCTGAGTGCTTGTGAATAACCTTATGAACGATTGAAAAATCCTAGGTGCAAATCTAATCCGAACAATGTACCTTTCTAAAATGGTATGGGGAAGCTATGAAGCACTAGCATGAATCTCACATATGGGAATTGAATAAACCCACATGAATCCAAGGAACCACATTAGATACTTGATGGACAGTTCGAGCTTGTGCCCCTACTGCACTGCCCCAAATTAATAGTGAGACCTCAAAACGGTAGAAGAACCGAAGGGGGACATACTAGGTATTTTGAGCTACCTCATTCTGACAAGAGATGACGGGGTGCACCACAAGGGGTACTTTGGAACAGAGCAGTACCATTGAATGGCTGTCTGTTGGCAGAATTAACTTAATCTTCCTTTTAAGAAAATGGGGCACAGAAGCCATCTTCTCTAAGATTCCAGTATAAATGGGTAGAAAGCAAAAGTAAGGTAATTTATTGCCCAAAAGAGGAGACACCAGTACTGAGATGTTGCATACTCATCCAATAGAAGTAGCCGGGATTTTCATTGCACTTTATGCTACTGCAAACGAGAACAGTTTCCTCCCGTTCAATCATGAGATGAGTTCAATTACAATCCGAGACCACTAATCTTATGGGATGTGATGTAGAGTCTCCTAAAATAAATTTGGGAGGTATTAAAACACGCCCATTGTCACCCCAATTATGCCAAGATGTTATTGAAATAATATAAAATGGAATAAGGAAGCCGAGGTACATCTTACTGTTTATTTGGAGGGTCACCTGACCATCCAAATGATAGTACTCCGAAAAGGTTGCTTTTGTTTCAATCTCCCACCAAACATGGATTTAATCTTTTCGAAAAATGAAACGAAAAATGTGTCTTTCTTATGAGCTACTAAATCCCTGTGCCCTTTTCCAACTGCATCGCCCTGCCCTTTAAGAAAATGTTTTTTACAAGCGAAATGATTTTAAATCCATTTCTGGAGCAGACAAATCAATCAAGGGCATGCTAACTTCCAACCAAGGGCATGCTAACTTCCAGATTATAATTGTAGAGCCATAAAATATAGGTGCCGGAACATTCTCAGTCTCAGACTCTGGCCCTACACAAGCATAACAGCAGCCACGTGTAACCCCTGGCCTGCTAGGTTTCTCTTCCTCAGCACAAATGGATGATGAATAAATCATGGAATTGCATTTCTAAGAAAAATCACACCTGCTTTATTTACAGTATAGCGCGAGCCTGTTACTGCAAAATTAATTCATGGTGACAACTAAAGCCTTCGACTGTGGGTTGCAAGATCTGATAATTTACATACAGAGCAAGAGAAATAAAATCGTACAAATGGAAAATACAATTTGTTATTTACAAGGGTTTTTCGATTACTAACCTTTACATATTCTGCTTACATTTGTTTTATCATTATACAGTAAGGTCGCAATTTCAATGCATTTTATTCTCAGAATAAACACAACTAACAAAGGGAGAAAGGAGTAACTTGGAAATCTTGCACCAAAGCAATTTCATATAATCCCTTCTAGGAAATCCAAGATTAGAGCAAGAAATTTCAAGAATCTACAGCATACATTTAATTTCAGTGTTTTCCTGCATGACACCTCTTACTTTTATAAAACAGGACAGAATGAAATGCCACACCTTCAGCTCCATCATGGTCCTCATTGTCCATGGGCCGCATTTAACGTGTAACACGAGAAAGGATTACTCACAGAGCCTAAAGTTTTGCAGACAGAGCTGTTGAGTGATTATGTGGTTCTATATCCCTAATAAAAGAATTACTTTGTTAGTTACAGAACTCGTTCTGGAAGTAAAAACAGGAATGTCCACTGATGAACAGCATTCACAAAATACACATCAAGTAGGGACTTATAAATATATTTAAAAACTTCCTGAGTTTTATATAGCGCAAACTTGAGCTGAAGGCATCAGTTATCAGAGCGCTTTGCATGAGCACAAGTTGCGTTACAGAAGGACACATTCATTTTTGTTAGGCACGGGGAGATTAAGTGGTTTCCCAGAATCACAGGAAGTTGAGCGTCATTGCAGAGACTCGAACCGGGTTCCCCAGATTTGAGACTGACCGCCCTAGCCGTTAGGCCACATCCTCTCCCCAATTTACCTACAAGGTTACTTTTTTCTTCAATTTATAATATGACATGACTGTTTGAAGCTCATGTTTAAAGGGTAATTCTAATCAAATTACCATAACAGAAACTACTAACGTCAGATTGCCTACTGTAGTACTTTTACTGCTCCGACACCCAATGTGACTTATATAGAAAACGAACTACCCATATTCATAAACTAGGAAGCTATAATCCTTTAGCAATAGCTTTCTAGTTTTCATATCATGTATGGATTCACATTTATCTAGAGATTGTATCCACAACTGTAACTGTTTTGTGAAATGCTAAATATCGAGGCCATTAATAATGGTGTGACGGTCATTAGCTAGCCACAGTCTCTAAAGCAAAATACAAAATGCCCGATAGCAACCCTACTGTTTATATTTATAGGGCTAGAGCTGTGTTATGTTATACTGCTTCACGTGTGACGTGAGAGTCAAGTGAAAATTCATAAGAAATACCAACCAGCAGAATAAATAAGAAACATGTAATGTTTTTCTTCTGCAGAAATAACCTTGTAGAGATTCATTGGGTGAACACCAAGTACGAAATAATGTGGTCCCTTTGCTCCTTTCAATTGCAACATTTGAAGTGGTGTCAAAATTATTTGTAAACGAGGCTTGTCATACCTTGGTGTTCCATAGTGAATTGATGCATCATAGTAAATACTTGCAGAAAGTGGGACTGGAGCCCATTGTTGTGGTTATGCATTATTTAAATTATTGCTTCCTTGCGAATGTCTTTATGGCTTCCTTTTAACTATCTGTAAGAATTAATTTACCAATCTGGCGCTCACAGCTCTATTTACTGGATAGCGGTTGAGATTGGTTGGCAAAACACCACCTTCTGATGCATGTGAAGATAGTACAGAGCAGATCTTAAAATAAAAAGACATTCAGATTGCTTCACACATATTTTACAATGACCTTCTGTATAGCCTTAAGAAGAATGGGAGCAGTACAATACTTTAATGAAAGTGTATGACCTTTTCATCTACGGACAAATCCAGCAACTGACTTTCTTATAACAACTATGGAAGGTACCATCCAAGACATTTCTCTTATGGTACGTAACGGACTATGCTCCAACAGCGTCATGTACACCTGGTCATAATTCTATTTTGAATCTGGACCTCTTGTTTGAGGCAGTTTTCATTATGTATCTCATTCAAAATGGTTTCCATTACCAGAAGTCGAAAAAGAGTAAACTAGCTTTCTTCTGTTATGACATGAAGGCTGCCTAGTCGAGTCTAGCAATTTAGACATATTAGGCAACACTCAGTCAATAGTATTTCTTTGACCTCACTTTGCATTGTTTTTATGCCCTGCATGAACACCATAGAACACATTTTCTGTGTATCAAGATTTTGGAGAAGCATATTAATGTTAATCCAATTAGCAGGTATCAATATCAATCTAACCTAAGTAGTTACTATCCATATGAAGGCGTAGTGCAGAGATTACATTTTCTCCCTTTGCGATTATATCCATGCCAGAGCTTCCCGTGGTTAAAATATTATGCTGACGCACAATTACTATTTGTTTGTATCCTTGTTTTCAATTGCTGCACATTGTAAATAAATGTTTATGCACACCACATGCTCTGCGTTTTAGAGTTACTGATCGACTAAAATCAACTTTATTTTGCTATGTTAAATTGATATGGAAACGTCACTACTCAGACTACGCAGTGCTTGTTGGACGTGTCAAATTTTTAAAATCTGGTTACTTAGCCATGTCTTAAAGAAGACTCGAGAATTAAACACACCGGGTTTTAGTACGAAATAGTAAATGTTTTATTGTCTATTAAGCTCCCAGTGCCATGCCCTGCCAAGTCAAATGTTCATTCACAACATTGTAGTAGGGTAGCACTTGTAGTCATGGTCATCTCAGGTTCTAGATCTCTGAACATCCTCTTTGGTAGGTATTCACTGGCTGAAAGTCTCACCGTATCTGATGGAATATTCATTAGTCCCTGTCATCATTCCAAATCCAAAAATTCTATTCTTGAAAAGTAAACTTTATTTCATGTGAACTTCTATGTATGCCATTATTAGACTTGGTTTGGTGAAAAATGTAATCGCATGAACAAAGGTTTACTATAATGCAATAGTCTATACTGCCTTCTAGGGTCAAACGGATTGCAGCAAAATATATATGGGTTGGTCTGTTATTCCACTGACAAGTAGAAAAATTGCTAAGTACATGACGAAGTTTAGGCTATTTCAACAAGAAAGTGCAAGTCTGTTTTCAAAGCATGGTTTACTGCCCATACTCAGTTTCAAACTCTAAAGATACCAAACCAACTTTGAAGCAATCAAAGACTTACACTAAACGGGTAATAATATCACAGTTTGTGTACTGAATAACAATGTCAAAACCAGGGATCCCTGTAAAATTGTAGAACATCAATTTATTCTTTTAGGAACCACAGCGGGTGCAGACTAGAGTTTTGGGGTGATTATTCATACATTCAGTTAAAGGAATGGCGTAAGAATTCACATGCTAATGGCCAATATCAAACATTTTCTCTACATATTGAGCATCGTTTCTTGCTGTTTCTTTTCATGTTAAGAGTTGGGAGTACTGATACAAATGAACAGAATAACTGTCACCCTAAATAGACAAAATAGATTTGCTAGTCCAACAAGTCTGTATGGAAGTGATGGCATTACTTAAATCCTTTAACAAACACCAATAATATCAGCAGACTAGGCACCCACCAAATAGTTTAATGACCAGTGCAGTCTATCACAATTACCTTAGCTCCAGCATTTGGTGACTGCACTACTATAAGAACACTGGAATGTTGGGAGCTCCCACTGAAAACAATGGAGTGCTACGGGCTTCTAATGCCCGGTAGAAACCCGGAGCTCCAACATTCTAATGTTAGTTCACAGCTGTTCCATTAAACAAAAGGCAAACAGAGCCCGAAAGGATTTCAATCACCCCGGGTTCCGCAAGGTCTGTTTTAAAAATTAGGACATTCTGCCCTCTAGAGGCGGAATGCACTAATAGCCTTAGAACCCACTGCTTAGAGCCCGCTGCTTCGAGCCCTCCATAGCGGGCTCTACCGGCCTTTAAAGGTACGCTCTCTTGTTAAAGGCCCTTGTTAACGCTGGAGCAAGCCTCCAATGGCCACTAGAACCCGCTAAAGCGAGCTCTAAGGCTATAGTAGAATGTCTAGTGCTGCCACTTAAAAAAAAAATAAGACTTCTGGTATGATTTGAATATCTATACTCATTTTCACTCTGCTTCCCTTTGTTTTCTCGAAGGTTGAATTTCAGCAAGTTTAATATTTCAGTATTTAATTTCAGTTTCCAGATCATTTCAAACACAAGGATTTTCTTCCCATTGGAGGGCAATAAAAATCACTTGCATGGCCTTTGGAATTGACAAGAACAGAAAAGATGCAGTCTACTAGCTTGTCACAGGACGCAAAACTGACAAACAGGTGTTCTAGTAAAGTCATTCATAAGGCCCATTTTTAGATGTCAGCGACAGACAGCACAGTGGTCTGCTAGTAACAGACTATTGATTCAAATATAGTCTTATAATGGGCTTATTTATCTGCTCCTTTCTGATGATCCGATGGATTTTTCAACGGTTCCCTGCTCATGAATCAACGGTGTTCCACCTAGTCTTGTATGTCCCACACAAGCAGCATTTCAGAGTAGTAGTGTTTAGAGTCTGAGTTTTATCTTTCAACTGCTGTCATTAGGACTTCACTTAATGGTGCATGGAGGGACTCTTTCCTTCGCCTGCTCCCCCTGTATCTCCCCCCCCCTCAATTTGCTCTACTCACACTTTTTATTTAAAAATGAGGTCGTCCAGAGAGCCTGTGTGCCTCCATGACATGCTGTTCATTATCAATATAGCAAAGGGTGGCCCTCTTTGATTGGCTTAACCACATCAGGAGGATCGCCCAAGTGCCAAGTGTGCACATACACGAGCAGAGGGCCTTTCATTGAATGCTTTAGTTAAAGTTTATTAAAAAGTATTCCTAGATGAATATAGTGTGTGTGCATGAACTGTGGCCATCTGGGAAAAGAAAGTAATAGCAAAGTCAATAGGTCTGCACCCCAGTATCCTTCGAAAAACATTGTTTTTGCCAACGCTTGTTTATCGTTGCATATGCAACCACCATCTGTGACACTAAACTATTTCTGAGCACACAGTCAAAATTGTATGCACTTTGCATGCATTTCAACCAATTGAATATTCTCATGTGATAAGCAGGGAGGGCAACGAAAGCTATTTTTCACCTGCTTGTTTGCTGGGTACTGTACGTGAAGTTGATTGGTGATTTTAGTTTAAAGAGTACAGTTTTCCACAACTGCCACAACTGAATAAAATGTATTTTGAGCAAACTCAGCTAACGGAACGGCCTTGAATTAAATACACTAAGAATAACAAAAAATAGCTGGATTGTTTTAATTAACAATTCAATCAGCTAGGAGGGTTGAGGAAACTGTGTGCCCTTTTCTTTCCCCAGGGTAAGAGCAAAAGTAATCAGAGGTGAAAAAGGACACTTGTAACACTTTTTAAACCATTGGTTTTGAGAAATGTAATTGGAGAACCCTCAAAGAAATCAATGTAATTAGGGAGTGCGGTATATATGTTTCATCCGCCCCACATTGAAGTCGTGGCAGTTATCATTGGGTGTTCCAAATCGTGATAGTTGCCGACCTCAACCAGAGGCACCTCCGGTCTCAAAGTGCAGTGTCAGAGATAGAGGATTTATTCCCACAAAATAATGTGAAAACACAAACTCAAAACCAATGGTTTAAAAAGTGTTACAAGTGTCCTTTTTCACCTCTGATTACTTTTGTTTTAATTAACCTCAATCTCTGGAAATTACTCAATCCAGTCCATCCTTTTTTGTTTACTATGCCGACTCAGCCAGGAACCAACCCTATGCAAATTAGCCTTGGTCCTGCTCCAATAGGAACAGTCCAGCCCAAATTTGATTTGATAGAGCAAGAGGCTCAAATATGGCATGAGCCGATAATGTGTAGATTTCTGCTGTCGCAGACAACGTGAAGCAACAGGTGTGTAAACAAAATTGGCCATGGTGCAAAGAGAGTGAACCAAAACAGTGGGATATGTAAAAGATCTACATACCCTTGCAGTTATGATGGTCAATCGAAGGAAGTTCTCAGCTACAACCAAGTCAAGGGTGAGGATATAGAGAAGACCAGCATGGTACGTGCTCCACAAGTACACAATCACAACTGGTTGTACATGGGGACGTGCTCAAGGCTTCAATAAAATGTAATTAACCATTACTATTTCTATTTTCCAAATATCTTTTTTGTTAAACAAAAGATATTACAAATGGCAGGTCCTGGTTGGGCTATGTGTCATCAAAACAAATCACTTGGCATGACTTGAGTAATGGGCTGATTCCAATCGAGGGCTACATTCAAGAATCAATCTATTTAACATTTTTGTAATCAATATTTCTGTGGACAATGATAAACATTCACTTACTTCTTGGCAGTATTGCAGGATGCCTTCCTTCGTTCCAATGCAGCTCTTGGTCCCAGTGAGATCAGGCTCCCACTTCCCATTCTGAACATTCATATGCATGTTGAGCTTGCCACAAAACATCGCAATCTGAGGCTCTGCCAATAACCCAGCATTTCCATCAGTAGGCACCTATCAGAGGAAACAAGGAGTTAGCGGTTACTTTAGCTGCCATTCAGATATAAAACCAGCTTATGGCACAGAAAAAATGTGTCTTGAAAGAGGACTTTCTTATGACCATATTAAGGTTAGGATTAATGTGGTACAATTTTTCACGAACATATGTTGTCTTCCATAATGAGGTTGTAATTCAAATGTAGTTATTATAAGCCAAAACAGCTTCTGGTCCTTATTATAGCCAAAATTAAAAAACATGCAACAAGTTAGCCCTTTATTTGGCATTCCCCACATACACTTTAAACAAGTAACCAGAGAAGACAGGTTGCACTGTTTAAGATTCTCAAATGAATAAATGTTTTGTTAAGTGTCCACCTTCTGAACTACTAATGCAGTATGTTCTGGAAAACATCTCGTTAGTATTGCCTCACTGACCAGACAACAGGTAACCACCCAACCCAGAACCCCATCTGAATATTTAAACAACTGTCTGCCACGGACTCTGTTGAGCTGGGTGCAATTAAACTAAACACGCAATTATCAAAACTACATGAAATCCTGTTCAGATGAAGCATTTAAGCAAAGGATAAGAATCTATCTATGGACAAAAACACTAGAAATAACAATCAACTCTCACAGGGAAACATAATCTATTCTAACACGGTAATCAAAACTAAATTTGATAATACAAATGTGCATCATAGAATTTCACAATGAGAAGGGTGTTTACCAACTCACGTGATCATGGAAATCGCATACATGATGATGCAATTACACAAAGACATCAAACTGAGACTGACAAACACTCTTAATATAAACCACAGGGGCAGTTAAATAAACACATCATCAATAGCCCAGCAGGACTGGACAATGACATCCAACAAAACATAGGAGGCACAATGCTTATTACAGGGGCTAAATCACTTTTGTAAGGATAAAGAAAACAAATGGCACACAGAAGAATGTATAGCACTAGGACCTTTAGCAATCAAACAGCCATGATGACCTGACATCAAATGACTTGAGACCCATGGAACACTAGCACACGAGAAGGAACCAGTACACCAGAACAAACAGAGGACCACCACAAGTTAAGGAGTGAGCCAGATAAAGCAAGTCAGGTTACTTGGGCAGACTAAATTAATCATCATCATCAAGAATAGAACCCTAAGACTAAGACACGGATAACAGGTAAAGCACACATACAACAGCACAAAACTACCACGAGGAAGGCAAACTTCCAGACTAACCGTCCGTGCCATGAGGCTATCCATTACCAATGGACAGTCTTAGTGGCTGCCAAGATACAAGATCAGGCTTCCATAATCAATATAGGAGGCATCGAAGGATAATCTAAGGGGCCAAATAATGGGCCAATTATGGTTAAGGGAAAGATAGCTAGGAGCTCTGAGTCTCTGCATGGACGAACAAGTCATGTGATTCCATAACAAATACTCTCAGAACCTTTAGTGAATACTTGAAGTGCAGAACAGTATGTGTTGTAATGTGAAAATAATGTATACACACTTGAAAATAGGGGTAGTTCGGTAACAAAAGCAGGGATTGGAGGTGGCGTAAAAGTGATGCAAAGTCATGGAGGACCTTCTTTACCCTCACTTTGAAGAGAGGGAGAAGGGTAAACAAATGTTTAGCAGGCTTAGGACTACGATGCCAACTCGGGTGTGGTTTGGAACCATGCTGATGACCCAGTAGGAGTCAGACCTCCTAGAATATATTCTTAGTGTCAGCATTAAAAAGGAAAAATCAATCACTAAGGAACTTCGAATTCAGGCATCATACAGATTAATTAAGTACATTAATCTTTAAAATTGTTTCTTGAACTACGGATTTTTGACAAGTGTGTAAAAAAAGGTCCCATGATTGACCATTCATATAAACATTTAAATAGGTATGTGGCATTAAACTGTTTTTTGAGTTTATGATGCCATGCTTACAAGCAGATGATCACATTTCCTAGCAGTTACTTATTGTAAGCAATCCACAAACTGGATTACATGTGGTGCCTTTCTTGGATGCGTCACTAAACTTTTTTTGGGTGTTCTCATTTATGCATCTTTCATAAGTTAACAACACATTTCTTTATCCTAAGTGGTATATCCAAATGATCAATTATTTGCATGCATTTGTATCTATACTTAGGTAGACATTTTAAACAAAAATCAAACATTACCCATGCCCACCACAGTATGCTTACTATTTTTGAATGTGCATAGGCCTAATAAAATGTAGATTTACAAATAAGGTACCTCATTTTAAATATAATAAATATTAATTGCACTATGGTGAACCTAGAACCCCCCCCCCCACCCAAACAATGATAGCTGCACATATTAATGCTCCCTTATTCCTGTCCACTTCCTAATGCTGATGCCATCTATTCTCTTTTTCCATTCATCCCAGTATCTTTGCATTATATTTCAAAGGGAAACCATCTTAGTACCAGCTATTCCACCATTCCTTTTAGGTTTCGCTTGAAGGTGAAGTGGCCATCAGACATAATACGAGCAACCTAAAAAGAGCTCCCAGGAGATGGGCTTTGGCTCTGCCACAATGTAAGTAGCAAGATTAAATATTTTGATTGGGTCTGTGGGAGCACACAAGCTCTGCTCAATGTGGTCAACCTAAAAAAAAAGCTTTTCCTACTATGGTAATAATACCCTGTGTGACAGCTCGCCAGTATAGTGGTTTTTCTCAGTGAGAATCCTCGTTAGGTCCTTCTAGGAGAAATAATATTTTGGTTTGCCAACTGTTATTTTGTACGTCTTTCTAGTTTCATGGTTGTGTGTCTGATGGATGCCTTTTGGACAGGCTTATGGTCAGAACTGTAGGCCTGATCTGGTTATGGTGACATCCTACATGTCTGATTGGTGCACTGGGAAACGTCATATCCGATGCCTAATGTCTGGTCTGTTTATTATGAAATGTTTTAACAAAGGCAGCTTATTAATTGTGAAACGCTTTTGTTTGTTAATGAAAGCAACCCTTTAACAGTTAGTTATCACTTTCTTTTTACAGGCTATATATAGGTACGTTTTAACAAGCAATCTCACAGATGACCATGGTAGGCAAGGGTTTTGACATTGGCCACCCAATCTGATATCATGGGTAGTTTTCACTGACGATTCTGGTTAGACCCTGTTGGGAGGGGTTGTAAAATTCTTTGCAAGCTGTATTTTTGGAGAGAATTGCACATTTACAACTGAATGCATGATGGTAGTGCAGTTTATGGACACTCGAGTAAACCTGGTTCGGGAAAGGGGTTAACCCAATAGTAAAGACGTCATCAGATCACTAGGAAAAGTCAAGGCAGTTTTCATATGATGGATCAGTTTATTATGAAACGTTATGACTGCGCCAGTAGGGTTGACCTACTTTTTGTGAAAAGCATGTGTTAAAGACAATAGGCTTTTAAGGATGGATTGTTAATAGGCAGTTATTTTGTTATATGGATTGCACAGATTATGGCAGTAGACAAGGGTTTGGTTTTGAGGATCCACCCAAACAGTGGGTATAGAAAGTATGCATTACAATACAATCCTTGCTAGACTCTTTTAGGAGAGAAGATTTTGCATGGTCACTGTAATCATGTACACCTGTGTACTTTCATAACTGTATGATGGGTGGTTGCCTAAAGGAAAGATTATTCATTACAGGTATCTCAAATTGGTTATGGTGGTAAGCCAATGATAAAGGCCATAGATCGGATTGTTTATTGTGAAAAGTTATGAGAAAGGTGGTTAAGCGAAGCTTATTTACTGGGAAAAGCATATGTTGAAGTCAAAAAGCTTTTAGGAGTGGATTGTAATTACTCTGAATTCAAGTCCACACATGTTTTAGTTACATGGAATCTTGCAGATTACCTTAGCTGACAAGGGTTTTGGTGTTAGGTATTTCCTCAGCTAAACCATGGATATTGAAGATTTGCATTGTGAGAATCCATGTTAAGCCCTCTTTGGAGACAGTTATTCTCCTTTGCCAACTGTAATTTTTTTATACATTTGCAACTTTATGGCTATAGGCCTGCTGATTGTTTGGTGGGAAATCTTACACTCTGTATAGTTGGTATAGTAAACCTGCGTTGCTTCTGGTGACAAGCCAATGATGACAGCTATAGGTTGATATGTCAGGCGCCATGGGTCTGACATGCTTATTATGAAAAGTCCTAACAAAGGCAGAAGGCCGGACGTATTTATTGTGAAAAGGATATGGTAAAGCCAAAAGGCCTCCAACAGTGGACTGTTATCAGATCACGTTGAAGGTCGAAGATAGGTTATCAATGTAGGCAAGAGTCTTGGTCACCCACTTTGACAAACCCTAGGAGTACAATTTCACTGTGACGATTTTCGTTAAGTCATAATGAGATGTGTTGTGCATATTTGTAAATTTATATACGTATGCCTGATGGATGTCAACTTATGACATTTTAATAGGTGTGTGCTGCATCTAGCACTGAGCCAGTGCTAAAGGTTAGAGGCCTTATCAGTTCACGAAGAAAAGTCATGTCATATTCCTAAGGGGTGTGATAGGTTTATAATGAAAAGTTACAACAGAGCAAGAAAGCCAGACTTATTTATTGTGAAAAGCACGTGTTAAAGGAAATAATCTTTTAAGGGTGGTTTATCATTATATTGTGCTTAAAGTCTGTAGACAGTAATTTCATATATGGAGTCTCAAAGATTACCCACCCAAACAATCCATGGAGATAGAATATTTGCACGTTGGTAATCCTAATTAGGCGCTATTTGTAGGGATTTTACATAGTTTTCACAGCTGTATGTTGTACATTTATTAATGGTATACCTGAGGGATGCCATGTGGCAAGGATTGAGCTCAGTACAGTAGGTATGAGTTGGTTAAGGGAGCGAGAAAGGTTATAAACAGGATTGTTAAAATGAAAAGTAACTATAAAGGCAGTAGGCCTGCCCTACTGACTGTGAAATGCATATGTTAAAGTCAATAGCCATTTGAGGGTGGACTGTTATATTGCTGTATTAAAGCGTACAAATATGTATGTTGTTAAATAGAATTTTACAGATTCTTTGTAGGAAAGGATTCTGGCATTGGTTACCACCTCTAACAAACCTTGGGAGAAGAAAGGGAACTATTTGCACTGTGATAATTATTGCTAGGCTCCCTTTTTAGCTGTCTGCCTGGATATGGTCCTATAAAAAAATCATTAAAAATACATATATCCGAGGGGGCGTGGCTAAGCAAGCGGAGATGGCGGTCGCAGCTTGCTAGAGCTCCCGCCGGCCCGCCATTTATCCGACGAGTTATCCTGGTCCCCAAGCCCACAAACCCACTACCGGACCAAGGCTGTTGTTCCTGGAGGCGCCGGGAGTCATCCGGTGTGCTCGGTGGCGATCTCGTGCCCCCGGACGGAGCTGGGCAGTGAGGGACGAGGTGCGGCCTGGTGGCCGCGGAGCAGCCGGGGCCTCGATTTTAGCGGAGCTGCAGAGTGCGCTGCTTGGCCTGGGAGTGACCGCGGTGTTTGCTGTCCCTGAGGCCGCGACACTGCTGACGATCCTTCTCCCGGGGCCAGGCTGGGCCGAGGAGAGGCACGGGCGCCACAAGTGGACAGTGGCTGCGGAAGCGGCCTGGTGGCCTGGGCGCAGCCGGGACCTCGATTTTCGCGGCCTCGTGTCGGGCCGGGGCCGGCGGCCTGGAGGAGTGACCGGCACCCCCGGCGACCCTGGTCGGAAGCAGACGGACGAAGGGCGACCCGTGGCTCGGCGGGCAGCAACCGTGAGTAGTGGCCCTCCCCGGCCCCCCCTCCCCCCCCCCCCCGGGGCCCGCTGTTCAGTGACATTGCCGGTGCAGCAGCGCAGGACGCTGGGGGTCCCCGCGCCTCCTGAGGGGCGACGCAGGTCACAGGGGGCCCTGGTCGGCGGCGGCTGGGGGGGCTGTTCCTGGGGGAAGTGGCTGAAGCCTGCCCCCTATTTCTCATCTGCCACTAGTTCTTGCCGAAGAGACTTCTTTCGGGTCTCCCCTCCTGGGGGCCGGCGACCCTAGTGGCCCTCATCCACCCGGACAATCATGACCAGGGGAGGTGGTGGATCCACCAAGCAGGTGACCATCGACAAATTTACTGGCCCCGGTGGGGGCCCTGGATCGTCGGGGGGTGGTCCATCTGGAGGAGGGCCGGACAATACAGCCCTTATGGCGGCTATAACCCAGTCAAGAGACATGCTGGACGCAAAGATAGGGGCCGTTGGTGCAGATGTAACCCTGTTGCGCCAAGATCTTAGAAACGCAGTGGCACGGATCACGGAAGCCGAGTCCAGGGTGTCAGTGGTGGAAGAGGATGTCAGTGCCCTTAAGAAGAGAATGGCGGCGATGGAGAACGCGCAGCGAACCACAGCGCTCCGGGTGGAGGATGCTGAAGGGCGGGCACGGCGTAATAACCTCCGCTTTCTTGGATTTCCGGAGAGCTGTGCCAAGGGCAATATGACACTCTTTCTCACACAGTGGCTGGAGTCATGGATGCCCCCGGGGTCGCTATCTGCTTGTTTTATTATCGAAAGAGCGCACCGCGCCCTGACGCAAAGGCCGCCTGAGGGCGAGCGGCCTAGGGCAGTAATCGCTAGGCTGTTAAATTACCACGACAGGGACGCTATACTGAGGGAAGCCAGAACCAAGGAAACCCTCCTGTATGAAAATCATAAGATCATGATTTTCCCTGACTATACTAGACTCGTGCAGCAACGGCGCCATTCTTTCGTGGCGGCTAAGGCTAAGTTGAGAGGTCTTAAACTACAATACTCCCTGTTGTACCCAGCGCGCCTGAGGGTGATATTCCAGTCACGGACACTGTTTTTTGATACCCCGGAAGACCTTTTCAAGTGGACGGATGAAACAGTGCGGGTCAGACCGAATTCTCAGCCAGGACTTCATCCGGGCACCCCTGAGGGTTCACCGCGGGTGCAGAGAGACCAAACGACAAGGAACGGACGACCCAAACGCTCCAAATCACGCAGGCGTGCGGCCTCGGTGGATGGCTCACAAGACACTGGTAGAACCGAAGATTCAGAGCAGTCGGGAACGGATCACTGAAGTCTTCGGAGCCTTGACTCCATTTTTTTTGCTAGTAATGCTGTGACTCCTGGCTGAGTGCGCTGAGTCGCTTGAGACCTTGAATTGCTGACTATTTTGCAGCTCTGAGACAGTACTGCTTTGATCTCCTAATTGTGGGAAGAGTTTTGGTGGGGTTGGGGACTTGGGGACTACGAGATAGGGGCTACCACTCTCCTAATTGTGAGTGGGACGTCAAGGGGAGGGGGGTGTGTTTACGGTTTTTTCTGGTTGGGATGTTGGGATCCATTGGTATGGGTGGGCCCGGGCCCTCGGTTTTGGTCTCGAGACTACCCATGCCGCGACAGGTACTTCATGGTTCATTGAGGTATAGGGTGGGGGGAGGCGGGGAATGGGCGGTCGGGGGTGCGACTGCTGAGTTGGGGAAGGGAACTGTTGCGGATCGTGGGACATGGGGGTGGGTAGTTTTTCTTGGGTTAGTTAGTGTAATGCATGTGTGTACCGAGATGATGCTTTGTGTGGTGTGTGGCGGGTGGAGCGGGCCTAAGGGGCTTTTGTGGTGGACTCCGATTGACTATGGCTGAATCGACCAATCGTCTCCCTGTGGACTCTATACGGGTGATTACGTGGAATGTCAGGGGGTTGTTAGACATGATTAAACGTGGGGCGGTGTTGCGATGGGGGAAAAGAGAAGCGGCGGATGTATTATTGCTTCAAGAGACTCACATGATGGGCACGAAGGCACTGGGTCTACAGAGATTTGGTTATCAGCAGGTTTTCCACGCGGGGTTCTCCAGGGGATCCAGGGGAGTGGCCATACTGATACACCGCAGGGTGGCATATGTGCACGAGAAGCAGTGGGTGGATCCTCAGGGCCGCTACTTGTTTGTTAAGGGCATGGTGGGCACGGAGCCCGTGGTGTTTGGGAGTGTATACGCCCCCCCTCCCCTGCAGTGGGCCCTGGCAGAGCGGCTGTTTGCGGTGTGGGAAGACGTCTCTGGATCATTGGCAGTGATTGGGGTGATTGGAATGATGTGATGGACGTGAGTGTGGATCGCCGGAGACGTCGAGAGGTGACCGTGACCACCCCCCCCTCCCTTCCGCCCACCAGATTGCATGCAATGAGTGAGGGGCTAGGCTGGGTGGATGCTTGGCGACATATGCACCCTGTAACCCGAGATTATACGTATGTCTCAGCAGTACATGGCTCGTTCTCGCGGTTGGATTATATGTTTCTACCTGGAGAATACTTGTGTAGGGTGAAGGGCGCAGACATCTTCCCGAGGGGCCTGTCCGACCACTCCCCAGTTTCAGTTAACATAGATCTACTTCAGAAACGGCAGCCGTTTAGATGGAGGATGTCCTCGTGGCGTCTCCTGAAACCGGCGTATACTAAACACTTGCGAGAAACCATAGACCATTATTGGCGGGAGAACCTGGTGGAGGGTGCCGACATAGGTGTGGTGTGGGAGGCTATGAAACCTACCATACGGGGAGTCGATATCGCATGGTGCTCAGCGGCCCGTCGGCAGCGTCGTGAGCATACTACAGAGGCGGCTGCCCGAGTGGCGACCCTCGAACAAGTACACAGTGCTGGTGGTGATGGGGTGGATCTGCGGCTGCTCCTGCAGGCACAGCAATCGTACGCGTCCCTGTTGCTAGATGAAGCCAAGCAGGCGTGGCTGGCCACAAGAAGTAGGGTGTATCAATGGGGGGACAAGTCGTGTTCCATGCTCCATAGATTGTGTCAGCACAACTTCCAGCCCCTCGTACTGCCGGGTCTCACGAACGACAACGGGGAAGTCCTGACCGACCCGAACGACTTGGCGGCAAGCTTCGCCACATACTTTACTGATCAGTATGCCTCGCGCGACCAATTGCCTGAGGGCGACTTGGCCCGCTTCTTCGCAGAGTTCCCGCCGGTGTCGGACGAGACCAGGGAGGCCCTAGATGCACCCCTCACGGCGGAGGAACTGGGAGACGCATTGGGGCAACTCAATGCCGGTAAGGCCCCTGGACCGAATGGCTACCCATGTGAATTTTTTAAAAAATTCCATGTGCAGTTGGGACCACATTATCGCCGAGCGCTGGAAGCGGCCCGTACTTGGGGTATGCTGCCATCAGACTGGCGCCATGCAGAAATAGTGGTCTTTCAGAAGCCTGGCAGACCCCCGGATAGCCATGATTCGTATAGGCCCATCTCCTTAATTAATATTGAGGCTAAGATATTGGCCAAGGCTCTGGCGAACCGTCTGGCTCCACACATCATGGACTTAGTCCATTCGGACCAGGCAGGCTTTATGCCCCACAGGGCAACGCGACACAATATCCGGCGCGCACAGGCGGCGATCGACGCTGTTGGGGCCTTGGGGGACCAGGCGGCGTTGTTGCTGGCCGATATCAACAAGGCCTTCGACTCGGTTGGCTGGTCGTACCTATTTACATTACTATCTTGGCTCAACTTGGGCCCGGTCTTCCTGTCCTATATAAAGCTCCTCTACACCGATGTTACAGCCTCGGTGCGGGTCGCCGGGGCGGTATCAGAGACATTCCGCATAGGCCGAGGGACCAGGCAGGGCTGCCCGCTCTCCCCCTATCTTTTTGCTCTGGCCATGGAGCCCCTGGCGGCAAGAGTGCGCCGGGATGCACAGATACGGGGCTTTGTATGGAATGCTACCCTGTCGGATAAGATTGCGTTGTACGCGGATGATGTCCTCTTTTTCCTTACAGATTTGCGACGCTCGGGTCCACGTGTCTTGGAGATCATGCACCAGTTTGGGGAGGCCTCGGGCTTGTATCTCAACCTCCACAAGTCCACCCTGTGGGTGCTATCAGGAGACCCGGTGACAGACCCCTGGGCTTCAGGATTACGAATGGCCACAAATGGGCTGAAATACCTTGGGGTGTTTCTCTCGGACTCGGCTGACACTGCCTGGGACCATAACCTGCAGCCCGTCTGGGAACGAGTTCAGACGGACGTCAAAACTTGGTCTCGAATGCCCCTGACAATCTTTGGCCGTTCTGCCATCTTCAAGATGGTTGCGCTCCCGCGCCTGCTCTACCAGTTACAAAACCATCCGTATCCTATCCCACCTCGGTGGTTTAAACAGGTTAACTCAGTGCTGGGTCGCTTTCTCTGGGCGGGAGGTTCTGCCCGGGTGGCACTGCGCACATGTTTTTTGTCCACCTACTGTGGAGGCCTGGCCACCTCGGATCTGCAGTCGTATTACCAGGCCGCTCATCTCCTTATTCTGAACGAATGGTGGTACGGTGACGGTGGGGATCCGGCCTATGCCCTCGAGCGTGCTTTGATGGGCGATAACTCGCTCCATACCATCTTATACTCACCCCGACTGCGTAGCTCGCTGCCGAGGGTTACTAAACTCGTATTTGCTATATGGCGACAGGCCTTGCGTCGCGTGGGCTGGTGGGGCAAACTAACCGCAGAAACGCCTTTATGGCGGAACGGTATGCTACCTGAACTCTCTAAACTGTCAGGCTTCGATGGCTGGGATGCAATAGGTATCTCGCAGTTAGGCCAGGTGATGTCTGGAACGTCGCTCAAATCCTTTCAGACCCTCAGTACCGAATTTGATATGCCCCAATCTCAATTTTTTCGGTACCTGCAATTCCGACATGCACTGACGCCCAGTATTGCCAACCTTGACTCACTCCCTGAATTTAGCCCGATCGAGGCGAAGGTCTTCATGGGTGATCTTGGGGACAAAAAAGTATCGCGCATTTACCAAACAATGGTCACCCACTGCTCCCCTACTCTTCTCTCACTGAAGACGACTTGGGAGGCTGATCTCGGCCCCTTGGACGAGGATGACTGGCGAGAGGCCTTGGAATCCCCGAGGGGGGCGGCTATCGCAATGCGATTTCGACTCATACAGTTCAAGATTCTCCATAGAGCATACTATACCCGAGAGCGTCTGTGGAAGGCGGGCCTGATTGGGTCCCCAGAGTGTCTGCGGTGTGGGGCCGAGGTGGGTACGTTACTTCACACGATGTGGTCGTGCTCTCGGCTGGTTGGCTTCTGGAGGGGTGTTTGGGGATGTCTGTCTGAGGTGCTGGGCTGGACCCTCCCCCGTACTCACCGTCTGGGTCTATTGCACGTCCTGGAAGGGGTTGGTGGTAATATCTATAAGCGGCACCTACTCCTACTAGGGCTAGTGGTAGCTAAAAGAGACCTGGCCCGAGCATGGAAGAATGTGAGGCCCCCCCCCCTGAATGCATGGAAGGCTGGTATAGACTTCTGTATGGGCCTGGAGAGACCTATATTTGAGGCACGAGGATGCCCCCGCAAACACTTTAAGATATGGAAGAGGTGGGCGGACTATAGAGATCTGACACTGGACCCCCCAGTGGAGCAAGAAGAAGATCTTTAGCCCCGTACGGGCTGGCAAAGCCCATGTCCACACACACATTACCCACGTCACAAACTTACGTCGATACAGTTAGTGCACACATGCATAGGGTTAGGGTGGGTTCCAGGGTGGGATCAGGGAGTTGGGTAGGTAGATAGCGGAATAAGATGAAGGTGGGGTAACTGTTTTCTGATATCCTTGATTGCATTATCTCCTTGCTTGGACACTCGGTTGACTGCTGTGATTGTATCAAAATGTCTGGTGGTATGGTCCTGATTGTGGGCTGCCACTCTATTTCATATGCTTATCTTCATCAATAAACTGGTTGTGAAAAAAAAAAAAATACATATATCCAGCTCTGTTCTGCCACTGGTCTATCCAAGTGTTACATCATACCTCCATTCATGACACTGTACTGCATGGGGTAATGGTTCAGTCCACATCAATCTTTGGCTCTCTTGCCCTATGAATAACCACAGTTTCTAATCACATGTATATATCCACCTTTAAATGAGTGTGTTTTGGTGTCAGGGCCGGGTTTCTTCTGTTACAGTTCTCTGTTTTCTTTGCTTCTTCAATTTTAATTTTAACGTTTAAGAGGACACTATCGTTCTCAAGACAGTGGTAACTGGTTGCTTTCTGCTCATTTTTTCTGCAATGCATGCGTCCAATGTGGCTACTTACTCCCAACCAGCAGACAGTTATAGAATGCTGTTGTCCATTTTGTATTATGTCACCATTCCATGATGGCGAACTTGGTGGTCCTAACGACAAAACAGCAATAGCCATGCTGAGACTTTAAAACAACCAAATATCATTAACAGTACCCCTCCAAGATGGACAGCCGCTGCTATGCTTAGTTTTGTTACTGCAAGCAATGCACGCCATGTTTAGATGGCAGCATGTTTTTTTCTACTTGGGTCTTTTTTTAAAAATCATTTATCTACCATGTTTTTGAGTTTGTGTGCACTCTATTGCGGTTGTGTTACAATTTATTAAAGCGGTAGTGATGAACCAATCAAAGTAAATAGAGGGCAGATTAAAATCTTCAATTTTGGTTCCCACCATACCCAGACTCTCTCCAGAATAGGTAAGGAGCAGTCTTAGCCCGGACACCAAGTAGAGTGGAAAAGTCAAAGGCATGTTTAAATGTACACTTCAGGTAACTTCTTCAATGAATTTGCACAATAAACCCAATATTAGCATTGCCAATGATATCCTTGCCAGAACTTTGGAAGTTCAGTTTGGAGGCTCGCAGTTAAGCATGGATACCAAGTGGAGCAGGAAAACTACAAGTACTTCAAATCTTGCACATTATACATATATGGCAAGAATTTCTATTATAACCTCATGGAAAGCATGATCAATGATCTACTCGCCGGAACAAAGGAAGTGCAGACTGGAGGCTCCAAGTTAAGCATGGCCACCCAGTGGAACTGAACGCCTACAAGAACTTTAAAACTCTTCTGAAGACAAATACCCTACACTTTGAGATTCTTTGCGTAAAGTTCCAGAACGATGGACGTGCAGAGTGGAGCTCCCCGTTTAGTATGTTCACCTAGTGGAGCAGAAAGCCTGCAATCATTTTAAAGCTAGCTCTTAATATATGTCACAGAATTGTAGGTGGAGGAGATAGCAATATTATCCTGTACTTTGGGGCTTCTTTTCTTGTATAACTCAAGAGATGTGTCGAAATAAAATTATGTTGTATGTAGGTAGAATCTTCCTCGAAGGAGTGTTCTTAATAAGAGCTACGGGGTGGAGTTTCAGAAAGAATTTGTTGTTTTTTTCCACTCATTTTAAATTAATCTAACATTAACAAATATCTATCTGCGGTTGTGTCAAAAGGTGAACGCAAGAATAAGTCAGTGGATGAATGGAACCATGAATTCAAAGAGGAGCGACAGAATGCATGCATGATGATGAATTATTCAGTTCCTAAACCTATCAAAGAAAAAAATGAACTGGCATTCATAAACCAGAACTAGCTGGCATTGCCAATGCCTCATTTAATTTTCGAATGCTAGAACTAGCTGGCATTGCCAATGCCTCATTTAATTTTCGAATGCTATCACAACATGCATATTTCGCCATTCAGTTACTATAAAAGTAAAAAAGTGGCTGCTTAGTACCGAATAGAAAAAGTTGATACTATTACGGAATCACACAGCTTCCTCATAGTAAGGTATTCATAGCCCGTTCTGCCTAATTTGCAAGCCTGACACTTATTGCAAGTGAGAAAAAAATGGTTGCCATAGTAACCATGCCTGTGGTGACTGAACAGCAGATTGGCAGTAAGGTTCTTCCAGCACACGTTTCATGTTCTACTGCTGCTTACATTTACCTCTAGGTGGGGGATACAACATTATCTTTCCGTTTTATTATGATGAGCTACTTGCTTTGGGTCACATTGATGGCTCCAATTCTTACAGATATTGCCGTGGAAGGTTATAACACTTATGTCAAGAACCAAGATGCTGGCTTTAGAGACGGGTGGTCATCTTTCATCAGTTCCCCATTAACAGAAAAAAGCTCAAGGATTGCACTATGTGTCCTTTGAGTTCTTGCTTGCCTTTAGGGACACTGGTGCCATTGTTCTTTTTAGTCCTGTGTCGTATATTTCCACCATGAAAAAAGTGCCAAAATTCTTCACTGTTACTCTTCTATGCACACTATGTGTATTATGATGGCTTCGAAAACCTGGACTTCTCGCAATAAGACAATCTCCCACCCAATAGCCTTCAACTTAGTCGTACTAAGTTCTAATCCACAGTACCATGACATCACAACAGATCATGTCCTTATACCTCTGGGCATCACAGACTTGGGTGTACGAAACAGCAGCTTTCAGGCTGTGCATGCCTTCCTCTATAGCAGCCTAGACATATCCTTACTGCCCCCTTGTGCCCACCATACTTTCGCTCACAAACACCAAGACATGATCTCTGAACCTCGATGCAGTGATGCCAATGTAAAAAAAGAACATTGAACCAGCAGTTACTCAACTACAAATTGTGCATCAAACAATACTTAAAGTCAAACATTTGCACTTTTAAATAATACTAGTGATCCAAGCCCAAAAAGATAAAATGTGAGACAAGCACTGAACCCTCTATCACACACTGGATGTACAGTCTGAGACAGCCAACATTAAATCTCAAATGATGTCCAATCAGACTAGAATATGTAGGCTGAACTTTTCGTATATTTCAAAATCAGTTCACCACACACACAAATTTAGCTGTACTGGTCCATTTCATTTTAAGATTTGTAAACAAAGTATTCACATCCAGTCGTACTGAAGAACGAGGTATTAGGAATTTTAGGACAAATAAGCCAAAACTGCCTGTCGACCACTTCATCGGATCTTTCAACTGCATCTTTAGCTGCGATAGAAAGACTAGTGGAGTCTTTTGTTCCAATAGTCATATTTGACTTTTTTTTATTGCAATGTCATCAATGATAGTGAAATCTGAAACTTTCACAATAAGGCAAATACGATAAGAGAAAGAAAACCTTATCAACAAAGCAGGTGATCATTTTTCTAATTTTGCAATTTATGTGGAAATTCCTTTTAAGTAGTGGACATGCAGGTGATTGTAGATGCATTTGGTCTTATTTTAATGGACACAATATTGATTTACAATTTTTACCTCAATATCAAAGACCATGTAATCTACCAAAAGCACTTCTTTGTAAATTTCAATGTGAAACTTCAGTTTAAATTGAACACCAATAATACTGCATAAGAGAAAAACAATGGCATACATTTATTGGGAAAAACAATGGCATACAATTAAAGGATTCGAAACTGTATTTTATAAAGTACTCAAAGGTAAAGGGGCATTTAAGAGCTCAGATAAGATGCACCTTGCAGGATTACTTTCCACATCCAACAATCCACCTACTGGTTTAGGTGCAGCATCATTTCACATAATGGATGAACTGCAAAATGTACAATATGATTTACCAGCTCTTAATTTGTTTGCGTGCACGAATAAGAAACCAGACATTTGGAGGAGAAGCTACGCGTGCATCCGAGATGGCCGCGTGAGCACAGGGCTCCCGAGGACCCTCGCTGCCTCCCGCATTTATCCTGGATAATATCCTGGTTTGATGGAAGGTCATTATTTTGGAAGATCGGGGCCCCTGCCTAAAAGGATGAACCCTAGCAAGGTATAATACTTTTTTGAAAAATGGACCGTACACACCGGGTTACGTGCACATTTACTACAGAGTAAGAAAGACGTTGTTTTTCAATGAACTAATTTCCACCAACTAACTTATGTTGAATGTTGATGGAAGGTCATTGAAGACACAACCCGGCTGATGTATTGGCAGGTTTTTGGGTCGGAATCGGACACAGGGTCCCAGAGTTCTGCTGTCTTGAAATTTGTGGCCTTCTCCATGGAACAGCCTGGACCTTGAGTTGTAGCAGTGCCCAGGTCGTAATTTAACAACAACGGCTTGAGGGAATCAGACTACAGCCTCACTTCACTTTCGGTTTCGTTTCTCCAGCGCACTGCCTCCTATCTGCGATGTGTCTGTTGATCGGACGAGCCCCGATGCCAGCTCATTGAGCTTCGAGCTAGCGACTGTTTAGCTGTGGACTCAAATTGGCCCAACTTCGCCTCCTGTATTCTTGTGTGTGAATTTTAAGGAGCCATTTGGACCCGATCCCAAGCCGCCTCGCCATGACGGGCAAGCCCGAGGGTGAAAAACGGAAAGTCAAGACCACTATCCGTGGAGGTTCAACCCAGACGAATGTCATGGATCGCTACACACTTTCTAAAGGATCCCCTGGTGGCGCACCTAATGCCCGGGAGGAGGCTGTCGACGATCCTGCTGTATTGGCGGAATTAACGCTACAGGACGTGATGGGCGCCATTGCTGGTATTCAGTCTTCTATTGGCCAACAGTATGAAGCCCTGGCTCTGAAGTTGGACACGGTGGCTATTGATGTCAATCTCATTCGAACTGATCTGGCCAAGACGAACGAGAAGGTGAAGTCATTGGACCTAAAGACATCCAGCCTTACCACGGATGTGTCCGACTTGCAAACAGAAGTGCGCAACCTTAGATCTGCTAATGACTTTTTTGCTCGTCGCTTGGAGGATTTTGAAGGCCGTGCACGGCGCAACAACGTGTGTATTATTGGGGTCCCGGAAGATTCTAGTTCACTCGCCACTGATCTTCGAGTGGAGGACCTGATTCTTAATCATCTTGCACCCAAGGGCCTGAGCAAATTCTTTGCCATCGAACGTGCGCACAGAGTGCCAGGGGGACAGGCGAAGCCCGGTTTTCCCCCCCGTCCGATTATTGCACGGATCTTCAACTTCAGAGATCGAGACGCCATTCTGCAGGCGGCACGGACAAGTGGCCCTACGCAGTTCGAGAACGCTGCTGTGAACTTTTACCAGGACTTTTCTCAATCGGTCCAGAAACAACGAATGGGATTTCAAGGGGTGAAACGGCGACTAAGACATGGAACTAAAATACGCTATGTTATTCCCTGCCCGGCTGCGTGTTGAATATGACAATCGAACATTCTTCTTTGTCAGGCCTGAGGAAGCGAGTGATTGGTTGGACACTTTGCCGGCTCGCCGTGCTGGCCAGGAACAAGCTGGTGGCGCTGAGGGGGGACTGATGGACCGAGAAGGATTATGGTGCCTGTATCCGGAACACTATTCAACGTGTCCAGCTGAGGCTCACTGACTTCCTTGATCATTCCATTCGTATCTTGGGAGGTAGCGGGGATGGCGGGACCCCTTTCCTCCTCTGGGGTTTTCTTTGTGTAGATTAGATCTTTGTTTGTAATTGTTAGGGCGACAGGCACACTGCAAATTGGGGTGGCTTTTGAGTCGGTGCAGGGGTGCAGGGGTGCAGGGTGGGGGGGGGGGGGGAGTTGTGTTGGGAACCTTGGGGGGGGGGAGGGCCATGTTTTGGGATTGTTTGTTTTTTCTTTTTCAAGGCAAGGTACTTTCATTATCTTTGACATTGGTGTGATGCTCGTTTTGCGATGGGAGTTCATTGTGGATCTGGATGTGGGGGTAGAGGGTTGAGGGTATTATGCTGGAATGTGAATGGGTTGGGTGATCGGATAAAGAGAGGGGTGGTTATGCAGCTGTTGCGGCGCCTTTCGCCTGATGTCGTTTTGCTACAAGAGACGCACTTGATGGGACATACTTGTCACGCTCTTAATAGACGGGGTTATCGTCTTGCTGCCCATTCTGGATTTACATCTAGTTCTAGAGGAGTGGGTATTTTGCTTAGGGTTTCCCTCCCCCTCGAGGTTGACGATGTGATCCTTGATGCCAGGGGTCGATATGTTGCACTTGTTGGGCTGTGGGAGGGAAAACCAATTTCGTTGGTGTCGGTGTACGTCCCTTCGGGCTTACAATCCACGACATTTACGGACCTGGGGCGGATGGTTCTGGGTCTCCCGGAGGGTGTTTTGATACTAGGTGGTGATTTTAACTCCGTCATTTCTGGCAGGTTAGACCGTTATCCGCCCCGAGATCTTCCTGCTGCGCAATCCTGGTTGGGTGACTTCCTGGAAACATTGGGACTTAGATTGTTGGAGACTAATGCATCCAGAGCAAACACAGTTTACTTTCCATTCGGGAGCTCATGGTAGTCTTTCTAGATTAGATTATATCCTGATACCGGCTGCCCTGTCCCCTTCAATTGGAGAGATTAGACACTTGGCCCGGGGTATATCAGACCATTCCCCTTTTTGGTTTCATTTTAATCTTAGCGTCGGCACCGAAGGGAGGGTGGCCCCGATTAACTCCTGGTATCTTCTTAAGCCTAAGACTCGCACTGAATTGAATTGATTCATTCATTTGATCTGTATTTTGCTGAGAATGCTGGTTCTGTATCCTCGCCTGTTTCGTTATGGGAAGCTTTTAAGACTGATCAGGGGACAAGCATTGTCTTTAGTGGGGTGTGCTCAGAAATGTAAGAATGAGGCAATTGTTCAACTCGAGACTGAAATCACAGACCTGGAGACTGCATTGAAACGAGAGGTGTCTCGAGAAGCATTACATGTCCTCCGCCTCAAACAATTAGAATATAAAACTTTGGTTACTGATGCGGCAAAGATGATGAGTAGGGAACAGCAGGGACGGCTATATGATGTGGGTGATAAAGCAGAAAAATTGATTGCCTGGCTGGATAGAAGGGAGAGAGCGAGTCGAGTGGTTCCGGTGATTGAGACATGTGGTGGTGTGCGTGTAACGGACCCTGTTGAAATTGTTGAATGCTTTGCTGATTATTTTCGAGAGGTCTATACCTCGGTGTCCGACAGGCCCGAGGAGGATTCGCAGTTGTTGCTTCGAGATATAGCACTTCCATGTTTGTCGGAATCGGATCGGGACTGTTTGGATGCCACGCCCTCAGTGGATGAGGTGGCTCTCGCGCTACGCTCCATTCGTTCCGGCAAGGCTCTGGGTCCCAATGGCCTTCCTGTTGAACTGTATAAATTACGCCCGGATACTCTAGCTCCCTATCTCCGTGATATGTTTTTGGCTGCGCGAGACAGTGGCTCCCTACCCAGAGATCAGCGTCTTGCTACCATTGTGGTGATCCATAAGGAGGGTAAACCACGGGATCGCTGCTCGTCTTATAGACCCATTTCGCTCTTAAATGCGGAACCTAAGATCCTCGCCAAACTGCTTGCTAATCGTCTGATTACAGTTATTAGCGACCTGATTTATCCGGATCAATCGGGTTTTATCCCACACCGTAACACGGCATTAAATTTGCGACGTTTGCATGGTGTTCTCGCGAGGGCCCCGACGCTGCGTGAACCGGCCATCTTGGCGTCCTTGGACGCCACGATGGCCTTTGATACAATCGAGTGGTCTTATCTCTGGGCGGTACTCGCCAAATTTGGATTCGGCGCTGGTTTTATTGGTTGGGTCAAACTCCTGTATGAAACGCCACTGGCACGGGTGGTGGTTAATGGCCGTGTCTCCGTGCCCTTTACTCTTGGGAGGGGCACGCGGCAGGGTTGCCCGTTGTCCCCGCTCCTCTTTGCTTTGGCGTTGGAGCCACTCGCCGCTTGGATACGGTGGGAACCTTCGATGAAGGGTATACGCTGGACGCCGGAATTTGAAGATCGCATTTCCTTATACGCGGATGATATTTTATTGTACCTTACATCCCCCCAAAAATCGCTCAACGTATTGTTTGACATACTTAACTCCTTCTTGAATAACGCGGGCCTTATCATTAATTGGTCGAAATCCTACATTTATGTACTAGCAGGTGATGTCCCTCGTCTGCCGCGGGGCTGTCCCATCCAGTTGTCGCAGACTGGCTTTAAGTACTTGGGTGTGTTTATCTCGTTGGATCCGGCGGTTCGCTATGAATGCAATTTACTCCCCCACTCCAAAGGTTGCGCTCCGATGTAGCGCGTTGGCGTAAAATACCGTTATCTCCCCTATGGCGTGCTGCCCTTTTTAAAATGATGTCCTTACCGCGGTTCCTATACGCACTTCAGAATAATTTTGATGTCATCCCGTCGAAATATTTTCAGGAAGTAGAATCGTTACCGAGGCAATTAATATGGGATGGACGTTCACGCATCGCTCTTCCAAAGTTGACACTTCCCTGGTATGACGGCGGTATAGCGCTCCCAGATATTCGTAGGTATTATTGGGCCTCCCACCTTGCTGCCATCAACCACAGGATGTATGGCCCGGCGTTGAATCCAGCATTTGAAATGGATAAGTGGCTGCTCCCGGGTGGTGATTACTACAGGACGCTTTATTCGGGACCCTCGCGTTCACAACTCTCGGGACCTACCGCTATAGCCGTGCGGGTATGGCATAGCGCAACGGCGGCTATGGGCTGGAGTGATAAACTAACTGGTGCAACTCCACACTATGCATCTGCGAAGTTGGGTAGCCTGTGGAAGACGAATGGATTCGATAAATGGGACACGATCGGTATTAGTAAAGTGCGTGATCTCTGGGTTAAAGGAGAGGTGAAGACCTTCTCGGATCTGCAAGTAGAGTATAAGCTGAGTGACAGGGAAAAATTTTGTTATGTCCAGGTACGCCATGCTCTGAACTCTGTGTTGCCAGTGGGTAGTGATGTTCCGGAATCCTCCCCCCTCGAAGATCGTATACTAGACGGCTATGTGCCTGACAGTACGATCTCATTGTTCTATGAGAAAATGATTAATGACCGATCGAGTCTGCTTGATCGCCTTCGTGAAGCTTGGATTGCTGATGGTATTGAACTGGATGATGAGGACTGGCAGTCCGCGATCTCCTCTCCCAGGGAGGTGGCGATTCCGGCCCGCCTCCGTCTGGTCCAACTCAAGAACCTCCACAGAATCTATGTCACCGGTCCCCGTCTGATCCATATGGGCTACTCCACGGATGGCATGTGTAGGCGTGGGTGTGGTCTCCTTGGCACCTATCTCCATATCTTATGGGAATGCCCTGAGGTGGTGCGATTTTGGAAACGTATACATGAGGTGATGGATTAAGTAACGGGTGTTGTGATGATGCCGGAAGCCCGACAATTTTTATTGAATGTGTGGGGTCCGAATGATTATGACGTGTCGCAGCTTCGGTGGGTGACTCTTGCTAATATGGTTGCGAAGAGGGATATTGCACAGTTGTGGGGGTCCCCGAGGCCGCCTACAGTGACTGCTTGGAAAGAAAGTCTCGACTGGTGCATGTTCAGAGAGAAGACAGTGTATATGGCAAGAGGCAGACCCAAAAAATGGGGGAAGATTTGGAACCAATGGAACTCATACCGTGGAGATATTTGTACGCCCCCACTCCCTGCGATTCCTAGTCCTTCCCAGTCGCCCTGACCTACATTCCTTCTAGCTGTGGTATATTGTGCTGTTCATATGCAATTCTACCTTTGGCACCCTCCCCCATCTGTATTCAAAAAATCTTTTCTCCTGTCGTCATATGTCTCCCGTCCTCCTTGAGCGCAGGCCTAATGGCTGTATTATTGCTGTATTGCCTTGATTGTATGTTTGATGTGTTGTTTTCTTTTGTTTTATATAATAAAAAGTAAAAAAAAAAAAAAAAAAAGAAACCACACATTGATTCAATTCAAATCATTCCATTATCTCATCTGTTCATATAATTAATCCGACATTTAAAAACTTTAGATGCAAAATGTCATCAAGAAGAAACTGGCAAGATCCTGAAATTTGATATGCTGGTTTTATGGAGAATGAAATGTGCTCTAATAATTTGGAATATAAACTGCATGAGCTACTATGATCGTGGTTAAATGTCCGGAATTTGCCAACCTAAATCACATTTTAAATTTTTTTGCCAGTTTGCTCAGACACATTTTCTGTTATCAGCTTTAATTACAGAGCATTTATGCGATTAATATGACCTAGTAGCTCTGTTGACAGTCCAGAGGCAGCTATTCCGCACAGTTCTGGGATTTTTTTGCATTTGGTCTGTGTGACAAAGGGTATGTCATATGTTGTGTTTCACAAGGGTTTGCCTGTGTTGATTAAACAAACTAATTCAGTGTAGGTATGAATCTTGTGCGTTTCTTTCTGCCTGGGACTGCATGGAGTCAACTCAGTGTGTTTGTTTATTGCCTTTGTGTTGGCCATAGTCTGCATTGCATAATATGGTCCTAACATGTACTTAAAGATGCCTATGTTTGCAAATGATAGACCTTTGTTGCCATGTAAAAGATGTACACAGTTTTAAAAAGGAAGGCGCTACTGTGTTCCAGTTATCTTACGTCATCTACACGATCACATTGTTCATTACACGTCATTTCCCCTTTGCCCCCAGCCTTTCTGCATTGCTGGACAGAAAAAGCGTCCCCAGCTACAATGGAATATAGTAAGTTGGGCCCATTATTCGGTGTGTGTGGGAGGAGACAGAGAGAGAGAGAGAGAGAGAGACAGACAGAGACAGAGAGAGAGAGAGAGAGAGAGAGAGAGAGAGAGAGAGAGAGAGAGAGAGAGAGAGACAGAGAGACAGAGAGACAGAGAGACAGAGAGACAGAGAGACAGAGAGAGAGACAGAGAGACAGAGAGACAGAGAGACAGAGAGACAGAGAGAGAGAGAGAGAGAGAGAGAGACCTGGACAGTCCCTCAACCCTCGGTCTCATTCTCCCAACATCCCACTCTCTGGAGGGGATAGCGCAAATAAAGTCGCAAAACTACCTTTAGGTTATTTTGAAATGTTCATTTAAGCATTTCAAATAGAGCAGATTTAGCATCAAGCCTAATCTACAAACAAAAAACACAAAAAAACATTTTTTTTAAATAAACGCAAATCAATAAATAATCTATAAAGTACGAAAACTCCAGACTCAGCAGATCTCCCAGAGTTTTACAAATACAGGGAATACTGGGGTGAAAGTGCCTTTACCAATGTGAGGCTTAAGGGTGGATGAGCTAGGTACTAGGATACTATGAGGAGGATGTGGGGGAAAACAGTCTGCATATGGGTCAATACTTGACAACGCCATATTGCAATTTGAGGCACAGGTAGATAAAATGATAGCCGTAGATTCAGATCATTTGCTTTAATCATGAAAACTGGCTTCTCGGTCTAGTCTCTGCCATTTGGAAAGCACCTACACCAACAACCATTGGCAAAGCCAATTCTAGGTTAAATAGCCTAACAAAGGCAATATTAGCACACTACAGTGAGAGCACAGGAGGGAGGTAGAGGGCTAGGACAGAGGAGGCTACAGTTGTAAAGTAGTCCCACGTGCAGTTGTTGCAAACACTGGAGTAGATGGAAGGATAGGCCCACGGAGAGAGAGGGCGAGAGGGAGAGGGAGAGACCACACTGGGCTGAGCCAATATGTCATTGACAAAGTCTCAAACCAGTGGATGAAAGAGGATGATTGAAAAATGCGTACAGCCGAAAGGGCTATAAATAATACTTACCCGTTTATTAGCTGGGATGTCAGAACCTGAATGTAAAACAGCATCTAGGTTCTCTATGGCCACCAGTCATGTATAGTATTTAGGAGTGCTGAATAAAAAGGTTTGTAACTTGGGCTGTAGGCGACATGCTGTGTTAATTGCCTGTCTAGTTGTCTCATGAACCATACACTCTTGTCTTTTTTACTCTTGGCTCATGATGTCGCCAGCCCAGTGGGTTGTAGGCAACGACGCACTGTATCTTTTTCTGTCATGAGTTCTGCCAATAAAAACCGATTTAATTCTTAAGACCCAGATTTTGCAATTGCTGAAGTCAATGAGAAAGTGGCCCTTATTACGTTTGTCCACTACTGGTTGAAGTCTTCTAGCCATAGAATTTCCATGAAATGGCAGAAAAGTCACTCGAATCATGGTATAGGATTCAATATCTATTAAGGTAATTATTTAGAAATCGGTCCGCCATTAGACAATTTAGACCAATCATTTATTCTATGCACTTTGTTTGTAGGTTATATCTCTGTTGCGAAAATTATGTTAAAAGTAAATATTACTGGAGATCACACAGTATTTCTAGCAAGCCAAAAATGTGCACTTGGGTTATACGGAAGATTCTCACCATGCACATCAGCCCTACATTTCTAAACTCTCTCACATACACTGTTCAAAATTTTTTACGCTCGATACTCCGCTGATGGTTTAAATTGAACAAATAGAGAGAACATTAATGTCACGGTTGCCATGTGGTATCTGGGGAGAAATGGTACATGATAATAATTGAACAGTATTGGACATTCATATTCACTTCCCTCAAAGTGCACAGTCACAACAGTCTTTCTGAACTTATTGAAATGGTAAATTAAATTTTTGATCAATGGATGTTCAGATTTTACAGAGCTCAGAAGGATTATTCTGCAAATGAAGCTCAAGTGCCTCCATTGGAATTTGCATCTCCGAGCCACGTGCCTCGTTTCTGCTTTCCAAGAACAGCTCGAGACATCTTGTTGCACAGGCATTCAATGAAAGTGTTTGACATATCCATTGTGCTCCTCATTAAGCTCACAACTTCAATCTCACAGCTTGGCTGCCACATTACTCCCCTTCCGCAGTGATCACAAGACCATTGCAGAGCCATATTCACCTGGCTCCCCAGCTTAAGGGCCGCGTTTGAGATGGCATTATTATTTTTAATGAGTTTTTTGAAAAGCGCATGCCTACCCATAAAACGTGCTTCCCAGAGCTGGAAGGACTCGTGAGAAGATAAACTGTTTAAATAAAAAGAAGGGTTTTGAGTTGCTTTCTGAAACTTAACAAGTTTTCCCTTGTCCTAATGTGAATCGGTAGAGAGTTCCACAGTTTTTTAACAAGATATGCCCCTACCTCTTACTCTCTTGATTCTGGGAACAGACAAGCAGTTTGATCTAAATTTTCGAGTAGAGCTGTATGGGGTTATGAGATGCAAAAGAATAGGAGGATCAAGCATGTGTTTTAACCGTTGAGCAGTATATAATGCTTTAAGTGCACCAACTGCGTTTTGGGTATACCCAGCAGTACTCAAACGTGGCAATTTCGATAACATGCAGCTTGTTTGTGACAGATAGAGGGTCGCCTAAAAAGAGAGTTGCCATAGTCTAAATGAGATAGTATGATGCACTGGACCACTATTACACATGTTTCCATGGGGAGCCACTTGAGCCTTTTCATCAGCCCTCTAAAAAGGACTAAGCACGTAGCAGCAACTTCCTTTGCATGGGAGGTCATTCTTTGTCCAAAGTGGTCCCTAGGCCTTTCACTTCATATTTTTTGGCTTAAGACAGATGGTCGCCATCCAGCTGATAACCTGTTCCAAACAAAGGTTGAGTCTTTCGGATGCGGAGCTTATATTAAGTGACAAGGAGACAATTTGAGTATCGTCTGATAGAGGGAGGATGTATAGATTAAAGAGCGTAGAGCTTAAAGAGGAGCCCTGCAGCACTATGCATTTGAGCGAATGATTCGCTAAGAGAAATTGCCCGTCACTAACTTGAAAGCTTCTATTTCTCTAAAACAAACCAGTCATTTTAACGTTCTTACAACAATACCAGCTTCTTCCAGTCAATGTCGTAGGATGGAATGGAAGACTGTCGATATCTGAGCTCAAATCAAGAAGAATGAGCGCATTTGACCTGCCCCGATTCAGGACCTTTTTAAGGTCCTCTGTGGATAGCAAGAGTATGGTATTTGTGTTAAAACCATTTTGAAAACATGTTTGCGTGGGGTACAGTAGATTATTAGATTCCTGAAAATCAGTAAGATGGTATATTATAAGTTTTCCCAGGAGTTTACGGACACTTGGGAGTAAAGAAACGGGTCTATTAGTCCTGCCCCTTAACATACCTCTGTAAGAAAACTGTTGTCCACAGATTGTCATTTTTTATATTTTTTTTTATCAATTGAGAAGTATTTTAGCTTTGGTAGACTTGCTATTCCGGGCGGAATTGTTTTGGAAGATATTTTTAAAAAATTGTTTTTGTTTCAGGTTTTCCGATGATTCAAATTTGCAAACATGATGAAGCAGGTGGTAGTAGAGGATCATTACCTCCTAACAGAGTGTTGCTAACTACAAAATCTGAGGACTCGAACAAAGAAAAATGTGTCATTTGCAAAACTAATCCTAAAGAAAAGTGAACATCAACTGCAGCTAGGCAGAAGAGAGTTTAGGATGTTGCAGAAATAAGGCAAGACGAAGTTGACAAAAGATTGAAACGGATGGGTGAGGAGGATCAAATATTTTATCATTGTAACAACACATGCTGCAAGTCATATACAATGGTAAAAAGTCTGGAAAGAAATTGTCAAGAAATAGAAGAAACCACTGAATCACAACAGGAATTCGAGTCTTCTGAGAAAGCGATGACAACCAAACCCAATGCCCATTCACTTAGAAGATCGATGGCTACCCCTCATCCGCCTCCAAGAAATTATCAGAAATCTGAGGATCTTAAATGTTTTATCTGTGGTTTAACCACAGGGGCCAAAGGGATTGACGAAATAAAGTACAGAGTATGCGAGTCTCAAACAGCAAAGATGTTTTCATCTGCAGCTAGTTTTTTCCAAGATGAAGTTGTCAGCTGAGACGCTGATCTAAATACTGAGATGAATGTATTTGCAGCAGATTTGTATGCCCCCCAAACTGCATGCATGCATAAATTTGAAAATATGAATGTACAATGAGTTCCTAACAGCAACATAACTTCCAGACTTCAGTTTAGTCTGCGCTCTTTGAAAAAGCAAATGAAGTTTTAAAACCACTCGAGTGCTACGGGTTCACAGAGATCAGCTAAATAATGGTCAACATTGATGAAACTGTATTGATCCATGTTAATGAAACTAAGATTTTTCAGGTGAGAAAGTACAACAACAGAATTTGTATTGGTCAGTCAAACAAAAAGAATGGCCGTATGGTGCTCTCAGCTGATTTGACTCATGAAGTTTCTGCTGCCAAAATAAGATCACAAGATACAGTAAAATCATCAGGGACCATTTTAACAAATGTCCTGAAGGACTTTGAACTTAATGATACATTTTGTGAAGCCCCAAAGCAAGGAAAATCATAGGTGTCAACAAGAATGCCTGATGTTGCGTTAATTTTTTTACATCATTGTTTAATATTAGCAAAGCAAAACTGTTACAAACTAAAGGTCTTGATTTCGGAACAGAAGCCCACAACCCTGATGGTGGCTTTTAAGATATATGTGAAGTGAAGCCAATACCAAGAACGGATAGGATTATGCTGAGCAAATCTACTGTCTTTTACAAATCCTGTTCTATGAATTACACCACGGCAAAAAGAAAACTCCGGTACACATGACTGTCCACACAATCTAATGCAAGTGCCAAGTATAGAGAGCTAATCACTTCAATGAATAGGATTGGTGCATCAGCAAGTTATAATGACCTAGTACAGAGGGAACTTGTTAGCAGCTCAAGCTGTAACATCTTGTGAATAAAAGAGGCGCAGTTACCGCCAGACTTGCTTCTCAGAAGCAAAGTCTATAAGTACAAAGTGCGTGTCTAGCAAATTCAAGACCTATTGCATTGCAAATGCTTGTTCAAGACTGTACCAATGAGGTAGTTGCTGGAAAAACAAGCTGTGTCAGCTGTAGGCATAATCTTACAAAGCTGCGAACTTCTAAATCAACTGCCTTGCCAACGTGTGGAAAATCACTGCAAGCCATCAACACGTCACAGTCTACCAGAAAGTTTCAAAGTGACTGATTATATGGATCTTCTTCTACCGGATGCTGTGGTCCACAAAGCTGATTTAACTGAATTTATCATATTGCTTATTTAGTGCGGACTGAAGGAGGAAGAAAAGCCAGTTCTTCAGTGGGCTGGATTTCATGCTCTGACCTCACAGAATACCACCCCACTGAAGAAGGTTGGGTCTTTACCAGTAATATCATTTCCAGTCACAAATTACGCAACAGTTTTCACAGCTCTAAAAAGAATTTCAAAACGTGCATGCTTCGCTTGAAGCCCAGCCTATCCTGCCAATTTTCTGCGATGAAGGTGTTTTCCGTATTATAGCAGACATTTTAATGAGTAATCTAGTAGGATTTGATTATCTTTATCCATTGATGGACGTTTTCCACATGACAAAAGATGTGCAGCGGTGTGCAGGAAGTCTCAGTGGATGTGGCATAGATCATGCCCTTGAGAAAAAGGTTATATAATATGAATATTAGTGCAGACATTTTTTTAAATACACCTGACTTTGTACAACGTTGGTTGAGGAATTTTCCATGCACGTTCTGACATTGTACATTATTTTTTTTTCTCGCCATCTCCTTGGAAATATACTGAGTTTGTTAGAATAGTTACACTTTGTTAATTATTTGTGCTTCTCTGAGATGGAACATCACGCTGGTCTTTTTCCATTCAATTTGCAATTAAGAGATGGCTTGTAATCACTTATCTTGAAAATGTAGTGTGGTTAGCTATTCTTTTTTTTGTATGTACAAGTGGAAGGAAATTTCCAATGGATTAAGGGGAGGGAAGTAAAGTCTGTAGGCAGAGTTGTTTGAAGTATAGTATACATATGAAAGTAGAATTCTTTGTGGTGGTTCATTACCTAACGGAACAGCTTTTTCCTTGTTGGTTTTGCATCTGCTTAAGCCAGAATAAAACAATATTTTACCTCCAACTCCCTGTATTCCTTTTGAATTTAAAGTGGACAAGAGGTGCGTTTCTCACACTTACAGGCTAAAATCATTGGAAGCATGGAGTGAAACTCATTATGTTCATTCGTTCGTTACAATGTATGCTCATCAAATCTGAGGCTAAAGAAACATTGCTTTCTGGAACGAGAATGACAAATTAGGTTTTGCATATCTTATTTCAGAAGTGAACAAGGCACAGGGTGCACTTCATTCAAAAGACATAATACAAAGTCAGGCAATGTTTAATACACTCAGTTCAAAATCAGAAAATCAAGGTTTGTAGAGTTTGTCAAAGAATGTGAAGAAAAATCTGAACTTTGCAAGTATTGGGGAAATGTTTTACTCATGATAGCCCTAGAGAAAAACTTGCTACATGCTGATTGTGAAAGTGATTGGGAGCTGCATGTGAAGACTGTGGAGTCACCGATTACTGTGCTTCGCAAATTTATTTGCATAACCCACCTGAGATATGGGTACTGGTATTTGGAAAGAGTAAAGAAGCTAGAGGAAGAAAAACCATACCTTTGCAGAAAATGTATCCAAAGACATTTTGATGTGAAAGACAGAGGGAAGGTTCAATGCTGTGGCTCCAGCCATGAAACTAGAACAGACGATTCAGAAACCACAGAAAGCTCTAAGGGAAGTGTTGGTCAGACACGTAAAAGTAAATATACTGCTCAATGGCAGCTACTTTACAATGAAGTCCTTTCAAAGTGCAATGTTTTCAAGAGATGACAAATTGGAAATTAATGGACTTGTGAAACTGTTCCTCACCACGAGCTTGTGGGAAAGAGAGGGGAACGTTTTAATAAACATGTTGATAGCCATCTTCATTTCATGCAGCAGCAAGGAAGCCCCTTTGAAATGACTGTACCTGCACGACTACACAACTTTATGACCAAACAATATGTGAATAACGATATAATGACACGTGTCCTAGATGTTCTGGAACATGGATCAAAACTTCCATGCAGAACTGAAGCAGGAGAGATTTCTACTGAACAAGAAAAAGCTATTTAACTTAATCACTACAGCTAAACTTCCACGCTTCAATAGCTATAGTAAGAGTTTCGTCCAACAGGCCACTACAACACAGGTTACAAAAAAACAACTTTCACAAGCACAGAGAGATGGATGTAGCAAAAGAAAGGGGTGAATTTATCAAAGACATTCTGCCGCGTAGTCTTTTTCCAACAAACACATCATTTGATGGAGATGCTGCAACCAAACTAGTGAAGCACAAACTCTTACATGAGCTCGAAAAAAGCTCCCTTTTAAAAGAATATTAGGGGATCAGGGTCCAGCGGAGGGCCAGACTTTACTGTATTTACTATAGTAATGATATTGTTTTTGCTTAGTTGCGGAAAGGTTGAGAGTTCATCCTTAGATTTCTCGACCAAGACGCGGTCATTAGTTTTGATGTTGAGATCTAATGACCCTGACAATGTACCATTCATGATTGAGCCTGACCTTTCCAAGAAAGTAGCTGGCCAGCTGCTTGCAACACTCCTTGGAAGGGGAAGGACCAATTCCTGCAGAGTTGGGTTTAAAAACATATATTTTTTAAAGAGTTAACAATATAGTAGATTTCCTTCGAGGGATTTAAGGACTGTCATATTTTAGAGAAAGTCATCTAGCCTGGCTCTATGAATGGTATACTGTTATTTTTTCGCAGCTTTTTTATAAGTTTGCTTACTTGTGTCATCATAATGGCATCTCCATTTCCATTTGCATCTCTTACACTCTCCAATTCCTTTAGCTCTGCGTAAACCATTTGACATTGTCCCCAGCCCTAGGCTGCTTTCAATGGAATTAACATCTCTAGCATAGTGCTGCTCCATTCCTTAAGGGTGTCGAGCCTTTTTTGTGTATATAATCGCATTCCTTTACCTTTTTGGGGTCTGCTCAAAAAGGTATAGGAAAGTGATTATATATACAAAAAGGCACACAAGTGTTTCACAGTTTGTAGAGTGTCCAACAAAGAAGTATTCCTCAGTTAACAAACAAAGGAGACAAATAATTTTTTAAACCACATTATTATTTTTAATTAAATTCGCTAATTTACTTTATCCTGTCTCTTTAATACAGTTTAAAATGTTAGATATACCAATCGAAGGCACCCAGGCATAACGTGTTAGTTGTAAGGAACAAATGGCTGCCCTGAAAACTTGATTTGACAGGTGTGCAGTGTAATTTCATCACCGAATAACACAAAAGATTGGGTAGAAATGGGAGAAGGTCATCTTTCATTTCAGATCTCTACTGTTAAATATTACTGGCAAATTCTCTATTAAATTATGATGGCCAGAGATCATAAGTGATGAGAGCAATAGGGTAACTCATACAATCTTGTGTCTGCTGGGAAAAAGAATATGAAATAGTTTTTATAGTAAAGCGTAACCTCACCTCTTAAGTAGTGTATCATGCAGGGCAAAAACGAGCTCTTTATATTGAATTTTCAGGCGTTTTGTAGTGCCTTCTACCATTAGAAAGGGCACCACAGCACTTTCTTACTCTGGGTAATTTAGGAGATGTGCATGATTGATGCCCAAGTATGACAGCTGTGAGAAATGTTTTATCGCCATGGAGGATACATTGAGGTTTTTTGGCACTTACGTATCGACTGTATAGGTAAATACTTCACAATGAAGATGCTATGCTTCTTATCTATGGTGTTCTAGAAGTTGTAGGGCTTGGTTCCTGAATTAGTGTTACACGTAATGAAAATAAATGTGGACCTGACTTTAAATATCAGGTAGGCAAAATGCTATCATTGCACGCGTATCCAGAGCAGATGCGGGAGGGGCAGAGTAATGCCAACAAGAACTAGCGGAGGGAATGGAGAGTCAACTCAAGACGTGGCATAGGAGGATGGGTTTTAGCTATTAACGAGAAACACAAATTATGTGGCACTGTGGAAGTTTGAAGCACCCTGCCTCAAAGCAGTCTCACAAAGAAAAACATTGGACATTATGCTGGACATACATGCAACAACCATCGCATTTTACGTCTACGTGCCCAAGGGAGATAAGGTGGTGAAAAAGGTGCTGGGATACCACAATTTGGCAACAAACATCAGCAAGAAGTCGCGGTAAAGGGCCCAATAAGCTGGATACTGGAACTGCTCTTAGGTGTGTATTTATCATAAGATCAACCTACACCTGAAATGTATTTACGATCTAGCAATTTTATACTACACACGCCAGACTGGAAGAGGGAAGCAGAGCTGTTTGCACCTTTAACCTGTGGTGGATCTATGTAATCAAGAGCAAAAATATATTCACAACGAGTTAGGTAAAAGCTACACCTTTGCACATTGTCTGTGCACACGGTTCAAGGCTGTGCTGGGAGGTCAACACATGCATGCAACCAAGCACACACAATGTATTTAGACTAGGTAAATAAAAGCACCTGGTAGAAGTGGGATATACAAATTCGAAGAATTGTAATTGGTACTGTCGTATGTGTGTGGCATCTATCAGAAATGAAGAGCGGCACCCGAACCAAACTCGAAGCAGCCATCTGGAGCAAACTCCTGGATGTTCAAGAAACCCTCACAAAATGTTTCAAAATCACATTATGAAATCGTAGAGGGTAGTATGAATACTCGATCCCATAACAAAAAGACAAATAAGTCCAAATCTATTAACTTCTTCTGTGGGTGTCCAGATTATGATTCTAAAATGACAAAGATCAGGTAGGTATAAAAATGGCACAAGTCGGTCTTACAAGGAAGTCCGATTTTAACGAAGCCTTTTCATTTAGCTCACTTTGAAAAAGTAAAAATGTACTAGCCAAAATGTAGGTAGCAGACAATTAGCTAATTTTGAAACAAAGCAATGATCTGCACTTTCAACTATTTACTTACCACGACAGTGTGCTTATGAATATACATGAGGATTGCCTGTTGTCAATTAGGATGGGAGGCAGTCTGCCGTTCCTATAAACCAATACACACCAAACCAGTGCCTTTTTATGGATTAGAAAGGAAGCTGACAAAATTGGTCACGATTGGATATGATTTAGAGAAGCTGGAGATCTTTAAGCTGGAAACAATGGATCAATGTAGTTTAATATAAAGTCATGCATTAAGGGCACATACATCCCAAGAAGGCCTTGAAAGGTTATCAGAGGCAGAAGATCCAGTGTATTATTCGTTTATAGCAGATGACCTTGGAGTATTCATCTTGCCACCACATTATGTGGTGGCATTATGTGTCCCAGAGATGTAGATTTATAAAGATATGCTGTGCTAACACTGAACAATCATTCACTGAGCTCAGGCATTCAATAGATGAAAAAGGAACGAGGTAAAAAAAAATATCTAAATTCTAAAAGCAGACAGTACAAGAGCCAAGGATGCTACAACGAAAAACCCCTTTGTCCCCGAAGGTACCCACCAACCACAGGTTACTAGACGACCAACAGAAGATGTTTTTCCCTAGACTCAGTAGAAAACGTGGGTCAGTCCAAATTGTACATAAATTAATGGTCTGGGCAAACACTCAAAAGCGATGCAGACGTGATATTCCAGCTTTACAGAATATGCGGGGGTAAGGCAGAAACTATGTGTAGCCTGGGGATCAGGAATAGGTATTGGGAAGAAGAGATGGGAGGGTTAAGAGGTCGTTATCTGTTGTCAAATTCTATATGATTTCACCAATTTTACAAACCAAAATTCACACTGTGATTAAAAAAACAAGTCTTTTAAAAAAAAATGAGCAGGATCAATTAGACATTCTGAAACACCCACTGCTAACAGCTCACGTTTACTATGCACAAGAAAAAACTGATGCGGCGAACAACGGATGGGTTCCAATGCTTCATTAAATTCTAATCCCAACCCACGGGGCCATAACATTTTCTGCAGAAAAGCAAAATAAAGGTGTCAAACGAGCCATCAGCTGTGTGACAAGTGGAAGGGCGGGGCAAGGGAAATTTACATGGCCGAGTGGAAGGTTAGAGTAGCTGCGATTAACTTGGCTGAAGTAATTTGAATTTGAGCAGTGTACCGTATGGGTTCACAAGTGCTAAGCCCTCATTTTATGAAAGCTTTCATTAATTAGCTCTCAAGGAAAATTAGAATGGAGGCTGTAATATTCCTCTCTTGCAATCACGGTGTATATTCTGCAGATCTTTATACATCCAGTGCATTTACGTGTAATGAGCCATATTATACGCAACTTCACATGTAATGCATGCATTACACAGACCTTTATGCTAGCTCTTCCAAGACATTAGGCAGGCTTAGATTTTTGATTGGCCTCTAGAGAAGGAAAACCATTTATCTTCTTTGTAAGTGGTGTGTGGGTTGAGCTTCCTCCTCCACAGTAACACTGCAGATCCTGAACACCACTGCATACCAGATCACAGTGCAGCATTTTCAGTCTACCTTTCCCTCGTTTATTAAAACATTGATTCTTCTACTGTCATGGTAGGCTATGTGCATCGGTCATCATGTGCATTCAGATCATCGGTGCTGGCTCAATCTAAAATAAGTATAACTGTAAAGAGAGCTCGATGAATCACTCAGGCGTTCATTATCCAGAATGATGGATTGGTTTCATTCACGTTAATGGCAACCCTGCTCGCTGCCAAAAGCCATTCCCTACATCTTAATGCACAGCATATATCAGACAATGGAAGGAGGAAAACGGATCAGCACTTTCAGCGTAGTTCTGCTGAAATCGTTTAAAGGAAAATTCGAGATACGCCTTAATTCACCAAACGTCCTTCCTGATCACTTCATCTGAATGACTGAAAGAACGTTGTAGAGGGCATAATCGCATATGGAGGCGCTAGAACTTTCCTTTGCTAATAAACACATTTTTAAATGTGTCCTGCTTGTCAAGCCATACAAAAGGGCACTGAAATGGAAAGATCAAGACAAAATAACTAACCACCAATTACCTAAAGTAACTATTCTGATCAACCCTAGACTGATTTAATAGATGGTATTCCAGCCAAAATAACTAACAATGATGTACCATTGGCATCTTTGTATGCAGACATGCTGTATGTGAACAGATTGGATAGCAAAGTCCTTGACAAAGAAAAATTAAGAATGGCATGGAAAAGTAATCTTCGTATGTAACCTCAAATTTGTCATACAGAAGCATTTCGTTCACATGGAGCCTTTGAATGAGATGAAAGCAAACCCAAGGAAATGATGGACGGAGGGATGAAACTTTTCAGACACTCACCCCCAGTCACAGATCTGGATTGAATCCATCTTATTTAGCTCACTTTGCCACCTCAGTTCAGACTCAGACAAATGCAAATCAGTCTTGACCCTGTGCCACATGGGAACAGTCCAGCCCGAACTGCCAAGCCAGGTCTTCCCTGAACCGGAAACTAGCATCCTGGAAACCGGTTTCTGGGTAACACAGTTCATCAGCCAGGCTAGCTTGAATCCAGGGGCCAAGTGAGCAAGGTACCCACATCTGGGCATACCCTGCCAACTTAGGGCAAGCAAAGCCAACACAAGGAGATGATGGACTGCCGGTCCTCCAGAGACCTCTTGCTCCAGCCTCCCCACTTTCGAAAGAAAATAAAACTATAATTGTGCGTTTTCTGGCGCCGCACCAAAACTCTGGAACTCACTCCCGCCAGTCATTAGAAGAATTCCGTCTCGGGCTCGTTTTAAAAAGGAAGTCAAAACCTTCCAAATGGGCAAGTTCCTCTCAAAACTCTTGCATTGCACACACCATTCAGCGGCCTTGTTTTTATTCTGTTACTACTACACCTTGGACTGACCGGATGCTATACACCTTGTACCTTCTGGTACTCCACACTTGTAATCTTGGACCTTCTTTACATTTCGACTTGTAAATTCTTTGCACTTGTTTTGATCACACATGTTCCACTCCCCTACCTACGTCTTATTTTTATACAATCTGTTATCCCAGTAAAGCGCTCGGATACCCTAATGGGTCATGTTTGCGCTCTATAAAACACAAATATATATATATATATAAGCCATGGAAAAGGTCTATAAACAGAAGTAATGTTATTACCCTGTTAAGTAATTTCATGAAGATACATGATACTGTGTAAACAATGAGCCCATTAGAGAAGATGGGTGTGGGATGTCCATTTGGTCTACCAAGATTTGATAGAACTGTTAGAGGTTTTGTGCCTCATGTGGTTGGAGGAAGAAGCCAGTTGTTCATCAATGCTTGAAAGGCTGAGTTAGCAAAACAGGAAACGCAGAACAACCCAAATCTTTAAGACAAGCAGTTAGCAAGCAGGTCTAGATACCCAACGTCTTTTACGAAAAGTCCTCCTCGAAGTGGTTCTCAATATTCGTTATGCTGTTTCAGTTTCAATTAAACATAAATTAAGAAAAGCTGAAGGAGGGCAAACAAAATCATTTCATTCTGATTGGACGCTAATTTGCACTTCCCCCAATCAATTTGTTCTATCATCCTGCCAGTACCCAGAGGGCACCAAAAGATATCATGCAGGGATATCCAAAGTTTACTAACAAATAACATATATATCAGTTTGCCACATGGCATAAATGCCAGACTGCACTCATTTGGTTTGCTCAGTGGTTCGGAACTGTAGCGCTGCACAAAAATGTTATTTTTATAGTTCTCTGCAATAGTAATGAAGGATACACACACACGCTTGTACGACGCACGTAAAGTGACCAAGTATTCTCTCATTTTGTCCATCTACTTATAATACTGTTCAATCCGCATCCATATCTACTTCAGTATGAATTATGTTTTCTCTGGTTCCCTTTAGAATGTGAAAAATAAAAAAGATATAAAACAAAACTGACTGCTAAAAAAAAAAAACAACTGTGAGAGACAACTCTGCATTGGTCAGCTTGATGATGGAAAATTCTGTTGCAGTCTGTTGTGGCGAGCAAGGACGGCCCAGTGCGGATGAGCAGCTCATATGTTGAGCTGGGCCTATAATTATACATTTAGAAAAATCAAGACATCACATGAATGCCGCATTCCAGACCTTATGGTTTGTACCTCAGCCAGATGAAATAATGGACTAAATATAGCACGTCTCCAAACACTGCCTGCAACCACAGAAAATGTATATGTGACCGAACAGAGCATTTTCACGACCTGGAAAGTCGCTCCCTAAATGTAGACCTCATACAGGAACTGTGTGATAATCGTCTAAAAAGGAAAATCAATTTCAGAAAACGTCAACCATAATGTCAGAGCACAGATATGAAATCTTTAGATCCAAGTACTGGAATAGGGGTGCTGAGACTGTGCGACTCCATCTCACTCCAGGCGTCCATGACCAATTTAACCGGAAGCTGCACGCGCGACCTTGCCATCGCCAGAAGCACGTTCCATCTGCAGGGTGAGGGGAATGTCGATTCCTTCACAGGTTAGACACGCGGATCACTGCACTGCACAAGGAGAAAATGCTTTATAAGCCTTTACAGCATCAGACATGTCCAGCAGAGGAGAAAATTACAGCATTCCACTGACTTCTAATTTCAGGGGAGAAGCAACTGGATCCGCACGCACCCCACTTCTGTTGCGTGCACCGACTGCAAGGGAAATAAATATTCGCACAGCTGGAGGCATCACTAAAGATGTTCCTTCCAAACTTGGGGTCTATTAGTTATTCAGGCACATTAAACGAATGCCATTAAAATCCATGGTCAGAAAATCCAATATAGGCTGTGAATGAAGCAAGTATAAAGGAAAAGACTGACTTATGTTCGACCCTAGAATACAGTTGTAAAAAACATGCGTTCTGTAGAAATATTATGTCGATATTATTTAGGGAATGAGGTGTGGATGTGTTAGCAATTTAAACATGAGATTAAAGAGCCCAACTTAAAATAGGTCATCATTTAAGTCGCAGAAGCCCCTTTACTGAAGCAGTGAAAATGCCACAAGTCTAATTATCCTCGGGGTAACTTCACAGGACATCTATAAATAAAAATCATGTTTATGATAGACGTGAAAGTTTTCAAATGTATATATATATTACGTAGCTGGTAACGTGTAATATGCATCTAGTGGTTCTGGTGTCAGAATTAAATGAAAACAGTAGCTACTTTAACTATTGGGTCAATCACCAAGGAAAAAGTCCCCAAAGCGATTTCAAATGAACAAGACAAGATTTAGTGACAGCTGGCAGCTGTCCATCTAAAGGAAGGTTTGAGTCAAGAATGATATCCAGATCTGGTGACAAGAACACTGGTTGTTGGCACGTGTCTAGCAAAGCGTGCCCAAGGAATTGATCCTATCTACTGATTTTATTGTAGATGGGTGACATTTCTGATTTGCTTGGATTCAGATTTAGGAAGCCAACCTTCATCCATTTTTGAGTGAATTCTAGCAACAGTGGTGATCAGAGGTTTCACCTGGACAGTTATTAGTGGGCCGGCAGACAAACTGGGAATCATCTGTGAACACATAACATTTAATGCTTTATTATTGCAACAAGGATGCCAAAGGGGATAGATACAGTTTGAACAATAAAGGAGAACTTATGGCACCCTGTGGGACACACCATTGAAGAGGTTTTTGCATACAGTGAAAAAAGATAACATGAACGGTTTGAGATTTCCAACACAAAAAGAGGAGAGCTATGCTAAAACAAATGACTTTGCAGAATGATGGCATGATCAATAGTGTGGAAGGCAGTGCAAAGGTCCAGAATCTACACACTCTGTTGCCCTAGTCTACTATTATTCGCAGATCATCTGCTGCAAATGTGGTGCTCACCAGTTTAGTGCTTTCGCATGGTTTAAATCCTGCTTTATGATCCTGCCAGCATTGCTTATCTCCAAGTTGTGTGGTTGCTGTCTTTTCAATTCCCTTCTAGATGAAAGGCATTACAAGATAGGCCTAGTTTTTTGGGGGTCTGCCGGCTCCAAACATGATTTTTGTTTTAATAAAAGGTGCAAAAATTGTGTTTATAGTATTCAGGAAAGAAAGAAAGATATCCATTGATAAGGTTAGGTTTATGGTTTAAGATAAATTGCCACTTGGCCTTTTAGGTCTTGCCAGAGAAAATCCGGCATTGGGTCATCTGAAGAACGGTCATCTGAAGAACCTGAAGGCTTGCTATTAGTATTCAGATTAATGCAACCTGCATTAGTAATTAGGATGCAAGTAGAAAAGTTACTAACTTCAGAATGAGTATTCATTGGAGGAGCTACAAGAGATATTTCTGAGCCTAAAAGCCCTTATTAAAAAACAATATATTTCCAACATTTTATCAAACATGCATTCAATTACTTTACTATCCTTGGTATGATGTAAAAGCAATCAAGGTAATTAATTTAAAAAAGTAATTTGGACCACAAGACATGAATGATCGATACGAAATCTAATAACCATCTTGGGCACACATTCATATTTTTACCTTTGGATTCCATTTGTAAGCATATGCATTATGTCTATGGGTGGGAATATGGCGGTGGATATAGGGGTCTGCCGTGGATAGAGCAGTATAATCCACGTCAGAGCAAAATCTGCAAACAGAGGTGTTAAGCAAATAAGGTTAATCTACATGCTAAAATGTAATCGAACACTTGCTGCAACAGTTTATCTCCGTTGTATTCAGTCTGTCAAGCTCATGTGAATGAAAAGTTTAGTCAAATCTGCCATGGTTCAACACGAGACCAACATGTTACATGTACCTTTCATAAATAAGCGCTTAACACGCTCAGTGCCTATTACTGGCTATTCAGGCCAGTAAAGTGGGAACTGAAGTGACTAATTTAGAATCAAGAGGGCTATAAATTTGAAAGCAGTAAAATGCTTAATGAGTAAAGGATCAATGACCAACAAATTGATACTCCCACATTCGTGGCACACACATAAATTTAGATTATTTTTAATGCCACCGTAAAAGGCAACACCAAGACAATATTAGTTCCTGGTTCCTTCGTACTACGTTCCGCACTCATCTCCTAGGAGGACGAGGAGAAAAGTACCAACAAAAAAAAACCAGAAGACGCAAGATAATTAAAACAAATGGAGCTGAAACGAAGACAAGCTGGAGACATAAAAGATATTGACACAAACAAAAGGTGTGGGGTATTCGATTTAAACTACATCCAGACACTATATATCATGGTTTGTGTGATAAGTTGCAAATCGGTCACCTTTTAAGGGTTGCTGCAATAAAACGGTATATTTGGGTTTCAAAATGAGTTTCAGTACACTCCACAATAAATGTTTTTTCCAGAAGAATAAATCCCCTCTTATCTAGTCTGTCAATGATCACTGTAGGCCCCTCAAAGTCAGAGAATTACTTTTCTTTTATGTCTTGGAACTGGTGTTTCCTGCATACTCAAGGAGTATGTAAAATAGGCAGAATAGCATTAGGTAAGTTAACTTTTTTTCTTTAGTTTTTTTAGAATTCTGTTATAAGGCATGTGTACTTTACTTTATCTGCTTGTAGCAGTTGATGCATTTGTATATCAAATGCAAAAAGAGGGGCCACACATACCATAGGGACAGGGCTCCGTATTAGACTTCGCAGTCAAAATTATTATTCCCTTTGAGGTCACTCTTCTTTCAAATCACGCAACATACATCCAGTTTCTACATATACATTCATTCAGTCTTGAAAGAGCCAAAGACTCCACAGAATACTGAAATATTTATATATTACATTTAATAGAAAATAATTCTTTTTTTCAATGTGTATTAAGATGAGATAATAAAAGTAAATATAAAAACAGACATAAAATCCATAAAAATACAGATAAAAGTAGAGGCATATTTGTTGCCTTTTCTATTAAAAAATGTAATATATAAATATTGCAGTATTCTGTGGGATTCTCTGCTCTTTCAAGACTGAGTGAATGTACATGTAGAGACTGGATGATACATGTAGGGTGATTTTAAAGATGTGTGACCTCAAGGGGAATTATAATTTTGACTGCTAAGTTGATGCATTTGTATCATAGAATATTGCCGAACAACGTTAAACCGTTACTTTAAAATAGTGTTGGAACGTTGATCATTCCATAATTGCAGAGATATGCTAATTTAAAAAAAAGTTACTATTGTGCGGAATGATAAGAAAATTGCTATTTAAATACAAGAGTTGAAGAAGAGGTTTCTGAATTTACTTTGCACGTTTAAGTTCATTACCATAATTGGGGTCATTTATTTTACATTATTACCATTTAAATTGGTGCCACTTTCAGGTTCCGCAAATCTTAGTGTGCCTGCTCTTAACGGGTTCCCTTTCTGAACCATTCATTACATGGCAGCATACAAAAATGCAAGTGAAAAAATTGTGAAGATTTATTTTTTCCGCAGGTTTCTGCAATCAGGCCCATACAGATGCACCGTGGTTTAGCGCTTATATGGAATCTTAAATCATTTTAGACCCCTTTACCTCTACATAACTGTGTAGGATATACAATTCTCAAATATATGTTTGCAACATGTCTTGCTATATAGAGTTACAGGAATGCTTCCCTACTCCAGATCTCCCATGGCCAATAAATATAATGAGCTATGATACCAGTTATGACAAAGTTCTTACCTATTCTACTTATCAGGCTGTTTCCCAAAGACCATGGAAGTAGCTCACAGAAAATACTTAATACAAAATAGATCAGGGCTCTCAGGGCAATGTATGTAGTTATGTTGAATCTTAAAAAGTTAGAGATTAAATTGTTGATTTGAGAACAGTCTTTCATTTTTATCAATAGTAATCTCAAAAAGGTCAAATGAAAAAAAAAGTACTATTCGAAATGTCTTTTTTTAATGTATTTTTTTTACATGTTTTGTGGTGGGCGGGGGTGGGGGGGACCGGGGCGCTGCTACCTTCACTCTTTTCCCTTAATGGAGCTTCTTCAGCTTAAATGGGTGGATGGCCTGCTCCAGCCTCTTTCCCTCGGTGGCACGACCCTCCATTCCTCTTTTTGTTGGGAGACCGCCACACCCTCCCCACCAATCTCCCACCTCTTCTTCTAGCGCTCCTGGTCTACCTCCCATCATCTGTCATGCTTTTAGCCGTTCCCACCCTGCCTAATCCTTGAACTCTTTGCGCATGAGGACATTCACTGCAGCTTCTCCCACCACACTCACCTTATCCCAAAGGTAGGCGCACTGCCCTTCATCACCATAGTTTTCCTGCAGGCCATACGTCATGCAGTATGCTTTGGATTTTAGCCCTTCCAATCCTTTATATCTGTTACAACCATTTTACAATGCCATGTAAAGCATTGCAAGGCACAACTTTCTTCTAAATTACTGTAGAATTTTAGCTAAAAACATCCATTGTATACATTTTTTTAAGTAAAGTAATACTGTGTAAAGTATCTTGCACAGTATTTTTTTTTAAAGCATGCCTCCTCTCGCACTGACTCCTTAAGTAGGCGGATCTTATTACCCCTAATTATTTGTGATTCCTCTGAAGGAGGTCTGATATGATGGAGAAAGGCCCTTTATTCTTCCAACAGACCACTAAGTGAGGCATTTATATACCATCCAGGCCACCTCTAGACGATTGAGAGGAAGGAAGGAAGGAAGGAAGGAAGGAAGACACACAATCATCATTGTAACATTTAACATTACAGATACACCTGCCTGGCCTTGTGTTCTCCAACGAGATTTTTACTGTGTCTGAATTAATGTATAAAGTAGGTTTTACAACAGGTTAACTTTTATATGTCATGGATGCAGTTTTTGGCCATGTAGTTCGGGGCTACAATGGCAGCCCTGAAGCCATGCTTTTTAACCCCTTCCACGCTCATGACGAGCTGGGCTCGTCATGCAGTAGCCTGCTCACACGCTCATGACGAGCCCAGCTCGTCATGAATAATGGGTTTTTGAAAATTCCAGCGCATGGTTGTAAATCTGCGAGCATCGATGCGGTTAAGCTACTCATGCGGATTGCATGAATCCAGACTGCAGTCTAAGTGGCATTAGACCCTTGTGCCTCTGGTGTTTTTTTTCTGTATCATAAGACTGCTGCTTAATTAACGAGTGAGATACGCAAATTAGAATGAACCATTGCTACAGTATCTGTGGGGCAGAGTGGGCAAGGTGAGATGGTTAAGCATTCTGCCCATCCCCAGAGTGTCAAATGATAGCAGAATCTTATTTAAAAAAATGAAAAAGGCAGGGGCGCCACTCCACAAGATGCTCTTTCATACAATACCATCAGGAACTGGGATGACTCAACTTGCATCTAAAAAAAAAAAAAACCAGACCACAAGACATTCGCTCTTAGAGTACTTTGAGATGTCACTCTGGAGTACAGCATCATGCTCAAGTCCGTATCCACCATTTACAAAACGTGCAAGAGAGAAGGACCCAACAACACATGCAAGCTTTGCTCCCCACAACAATCTGTCGTAACCAAAGATTCAGCAATGCAAGCCAAAGTGCCGGTCCTTAATCAGGAGGTAAATTCCTCAAGCCGCCTCGCAATATCACAGGAATCCCTGGACCTCCACAATAAAATTCTTCAAACTAACTGTGCTGACTTAAGAATATCCCCAAAACTCTCAAGGATGGCTGAACTCTACAACAGCAGTAAATCAACATGGAACTATAATGCCCAACCCCTTATCATGCAGAGGAAGGCACCAGCAAGTACCATCCAGACAGGTTCCAAACACCATCTTTCCACTTGAGACTGACCCGCTTGCTACAGATCTGCTAGCAAGCGAAAGCAGGGCTTTGCAAAGCATGCAGATAAATGCATTCTAAACATTTATACCACCACTAGAGATAAAATCATGATCAGAATATGCCTCACATTTGGTGGTAATCTCAGATTTGTTTTTTTTTTTTTGGTTTTTTTTTAAACAAGATGCCCTCAAAAGTATTTCTTCCATTTCGATTGCAATAATTAACGTTCACAAGACAACACCAATTACATCAAGAAAGCAGATTAACCAAAACTCTAGATGAAATTGCTATAGCTTCAGGCTCTGTGATTAGCACAGGCTGCAGTTATACCAAAGGTCGATGTACAAGTATCAGTCCTCCGTGTGCTTTTATTCGATTTACCACACTTGCCCTGAAAACAGAGCGGTGCAACATTTTGTGCAAGATACATGGGAGATTTTTTAACATAATCAGGCGGCGCAACTGAAATGAACACCCTGGGCAAGGTGAACTCTTAAGATACTCTAGCTGTGGTCGACTTCATTTGAAAACTCCTGTCCCCAAGCTTTTTGTAGGATCTAATCTCACCTCTAATACACAGCACCAACTTGTCTCTGCTGAAGAACATTAGATTTTCGCAGCAATTTTGGAAGTGTGATTCCAGGCATCATTTCACTTTTCGATAGAGAGCCCATCTGTGCTGCACATTACAGCCCTTAAGGAGACAAGCTAATAAAATGAACTCCAAGGAGACGATGCAATTTTCCAGTTCAGATAATGGACTGGTAATGGTGTTAGCGGCAAGGGTTTACAAGTCTTTAAATGTTTACATTCACTGTAGTAGTTTAACTCCCCTAAAAACATTACTTATTTGAGGCTTCGATAAAGGATTTTACGCATTATTAAATCTTTCCCGCAGAATATTTTATTCACATTTTTAATTCAAATCTTTTTATTTAACACAAGATTATAAAATACAATACAAAATACAAAAATGGGTAGACATACACTAAATAGATCACAATGGAAATACAGTCAATAATGCATGGAAGAGTACAGGTAATATAATCATTTTTAATATATTGTTTCATCTGTGCTGTTTCCATGATGGCAGGCTGTCAAAATGTGCAGACATAGTGAATACAGGGATTAAAAAAGTAGCTTATGAGGGACATGCAAGGCAAAGAACTACATGGACCCACATACCTGAACAACCACCTCTCCTTCCACGCACCCAAAAAAGACACCTCCGATCAGCCGATCTCGCTCTGGCCACCGTGCCACGTATCTACAAGACCAGAATGGAAGGAAAGTCCTCCTACCTCGCAGCCAAAGCCTGGAATGACCTCCCCCTCCACCCCCCAGCAAGCTTCCACAGTACCCCAGTTCAGAAAGGACCTCAAGACCTGGCTCTTGTGATGACCCCAGGACTCAACTGAGCCACCTCACCCTCCCCCCCCCCCCCAGCACCATGAGACCCTCACGGGTGAGTGGTTGCGCTTTACCAACCCTAATTGATATGCACAAGGAAAGAGTATAACCTAAGAACTGCTGAACTGTCTCACTTCTCTAAATGTAAGAGTAAAACAATAAACAATATCTGGAACAAGATTTACACACCTTTCAGCAAGGATGGATAGCAACAATAGATCACAGTTCTGCCATCAACCTTAGCAACGACTGATGTCCATGAATGTTTCATGTACGCAAGAATGCATGAGTACTCAAAGGCTGGCTAATCCACCACTATCTAGGGTAGTGCCAATGACGCCATCAAAGTGCCACAATGCTTTGTAGGCATTGGTGCCAGTCTTTCTGTAGCACACATATAACGTAGGAGCAACTAATAGCTGTATATCGCAGTAACTGAAATGAGGAGCCGGCGTGATTGGCGAGTAAGTGATGATCTGAAATGGTTTACAATTTTACGGGTGGGATGATAGTCCAGTGATCAAAGGAGCACAGAGAATCATACTTGTTAGACAATGTGGAGCTCCCTGAAGCAGTGGGTCATTTAAGCAAGTCTGAAATGCAGGGATGAGGTTTCTTTAACCACAGCCACAATTGGTCTACTTCTAGGAATTTTCTACTGCATTAAATCAATTTCAAATACTTAGCAACTTTTCTCATCTGCAAGCGGTACAGTCGAGTGGGTGCGAATTGTCGCACTTCAGCTTCAGTTCAATTCGAACACTGGCGGCATGAGCAGATTACCAGAGACACCTGCCACGCTTACGCTTCCCAGATGAACTCAGTTTGGGGTGGGGTAGGGAGTAGGAATACACAGTTCTCAATATGCCAGAGAGAAGTGGATATAATTCTTTCCTGCTGGGACAGCCAATTCTCGACTGCATCCAATTTCTAAATAATTCAGGCAAAGTTTTTCCAGAAATCAGCCTAGTCTCTGGAAAAAATTGGCCATGTATAGTTTGCTTTGTGAAAGAATGCGTTTAGGTTGAATTCTTTGCAAAGTATCAGTCAAAAAAAAGATATGCTGCTCCAAAGAAAAAGAATGTACAAAAATATGTACAATTTGCTTTAGCATTTTCTAGCATGCTGAAGATGTTCCATTACAGTGTTTTAAAACGGAGAGGGGATAAAGGCAGATTTAAAAAAGGTTTGCTTTATACTGTGAAATCTGGTTGGTGCATAAAGGAAAGGAGGATTATAAGACAACAAACACCTGTTTGGTCTAAGCATCGATTAATTTTTGTTTTGTAAAAATGTTATTGCCATTTTTGACAAATAAGACATTTTACAATACATTTGATCAAGGTACAAACATCACATAAGCATCACTACAAATCCTACAGTAATTAACCCATAATACCATCCCCCACCCCTTACGGTCCAGTCCCTATCACATTATGTATTTCTACATTACAGTCAAAGTCACCATTTACATTGTCAGATTTTGCTACTACATATTGTCTGCTCCTGGTTTACATTTTCAGAATTTGCTGACATTAAAACGACCTGCTTTCCTCCCCAGATACATCCACCATGTCGGGATCTTTTAGACAAACCAATAACTGATCTCATGTTAGAGTCTGGTCAATTGATCCTCTTCCTTTCCTCACTTCTCTATATAACACAACACTCATTGCCCGTTCATGGAATCCAATCATCCTTCCATTTTTAAACCCTGGGGGCCCTAGCTGCCATCACTGCATAGTTTTCTTGCAAGTACCAGTGCCAAGTCAATGAACCTAGAAATCTTTTAGCACATGGCAGATACAGGAAATCACCCTTGAGAAGACCGATCAAGGGAGCACAATCAATCGTTCTCTGAATCACTTCATTAATACAGGATACTACACCCTTCCAAAAATTCATCAATAGTGGACAAGACCGCTCCATGCAAAGCATTTCCACTCCATGTTCACCACATTGAGAGCATGGCGCATCAGCGATGAAAAATCTGATATTTTATACCAGAGTCAGATACGCCCTATGTAAATAATAGAAATTAATCAACTTAAATCTAGCATTCCCAGATACAGTATATGAACACAAACGTATTTTTGCTCATTCTGCCTCACAAATGTGATGTGCAAAATCCTCTTCCCATTTCTCTCTACATCCTACTAGAGGTGTTACTACATCAAAAGGCTTTTGTCACCTGATCTGAATTACTCCGTTAGTCGACACAAGTGCCAAAAGAATACAGAGGTCTACTAATGCTGATCATGTGAACCACCAAAAGTGTGATTAATGAGTCAACTGCTAGTCCTATTGTATTGTAATTGCATTTATATATCTCTTACTCCCCCGGACGAGGCGTTGAAGCGTTTCTTCGGCGAGTTGCACGCTACTCCGGAACACATAAAGGATTAGTGGTGAATTAGTATAGGGAAAATATTAAAGTAATTTGAGTGGTGGATATGTTAAGTCAGTTATTTCGATTGAGAAGGGTAGTGGAGGGATATATAAGGGAACAAGGTGTGCAATTATATAGCGCTTGCTACCCCTGATGGGGTTATTGCTCAAGTGGTACCTCAAGAATGGCTGGTGTAAGCCACAGCAGGACAGCATCGCCACAGCAGTTTAACAGGGCCACAGCTCTCCAAGTTTCATCTAATTTCACAAGTTAATGTCTTTTAGTAGTCTGACCATTCTGCCATTTCTTGATGGCAGCAGTTTTGAGTACTGAAGCACTGACGGGGATGCAACAGGGAAGGACTTGCACAACATGATGGAAGCTAGATAACAATAAAGAGGGGTTAAGAGAGAGAGTTGCAGAGGGATAAATAAAGTAACCACCAGAAGTTGTACAGGACAGATACAAAACTTAGTTTCATAATACTATAATAAAGACAATTAAAGAGTGCAGCCTTTAACATGCCTTTAACATGTGGGTACTGATGTAAATATTACATTCTGGGATTGAAGTTAAGTCCAGGGAATGAAAGTGAAATATAGAGCCAGTAGGTCACTTACAAGACAATGATTTAACGGTTTGAATTTCTAATACGAAGACAGCTTCATCAGATTCGGGAATCCCTTAGAGATGTCTTTTACCATATTGAACCTATGAAACTTTCCAGGGAGTGCCTTCACAGAAGTCTGGATATTGTCTTTCAAACAATCACTAACAATGCCAAAAAATATCCGTCAACGATTACCGAGTAAGGGAATCCGCAAGATGGTTCCTTACATAAGTGACATGCCCACGATTTATATTGGACAAACTACATTAAAAAAAAAGAAGACCAGGTTGTGCCAACACCGGAGCAGAATAAAAAAAAGTTACTATAATACCAACCTGCCGCATTGATTGCCGATTTTGTTTATCTGAGCAGTAGCACTATATACTACTGCTAAATAAATAGAAAAAAAGGGATTAGACCATCTGAGAATGCTTTCATTTTGGAGGACCCATATCAATAAAATATTTCAACTTCCACAACATTTTAAATATTGGAGGCATATAGAACAAGCTTCTACTAGTTTTATTTTAAAGTGTGGCTTCTTCATATGTGGGGGCTCTTTGTACAAGGGCAGAGTAAAGGTTATAATATCTCCAAACTAGCTGTTTGGAGATTCTTAAATGCACTTGGGAATAGATTACAAGTGATGACTAGAGGAATTTATAGATCACCGTTCTCTATTGACACTAGACACATAGTACTACAAAGGAAAGCAACAAATCAGTAGTGCACACAACATACACTTAAAGTCCCCACATCTGTGTTGATTGCTTTCTCACTCAACGTGAAATCAAACAGATTGTCATATAGACTAGAACATCAGTCCTGCCATAAGGTCATTAACAAGAGAGATTCTGCAACACTAACTACAGATACGATAATCCACAGCTTCATCGAATCCATTGTGACTAATGGTTACAAGATAGCAAATATAGTGGCCCTGGAGGGCAAACTAAAAGCCACAGGAGTAGTAGGGTAAAGATGTTCCAAGCTAATAAAAAAAAAATGGATCACAGACAATTCTGCACAGAAGAAGCCGGCAAACCGAGAGCAGAATTGTCCACGCTTTCGACATATACAGATTTTGTCCTTATACTCTTGCCTTTTTTTGTCACTGCTGAGTGGAGGAAGAAATATTGGATTGATAAGCTAATAATTCCTTTCACTAAATGTTCCCAGTATGAGATTTATTAGTGAGCAGGTTCTTGCACGCTAGCGTGAATCTCAAATCTCATTATCGTCATTCACAGTTCGAATCAATAAACTGGGGCTTCAAAGGGGCTGTGGAGAACACTTTCAATTATCAGGAAGAGAAGAAAAAAAGCAAGGGATTTGCCAAAACCCCAATGGTATGTCTGGATTGTTTATAACAATCTTATGATTATCCTAGTAAGCAGTTCAACATAAGCTTCACTCAGTCCCGAAACAGGAACCTAGAGTCACACGCAATGTGGTTTTTAAATACAATACACAGAAAAGTTGCATCAAATTTAGTTTTTCGTAAACTGAATTTCATACGTTTTTAAAGAATAAACACAGAAAATGTCCACCGGCAGTTCAATACAGTAACATCAGGGCATATAACATACATCTCCGTACCCCCAAAATGCATCAAATTTAAGAAAATGTCAACTACATCATTCAACGCCTCATGGACAAACTAGAAGCTGAAACAATGAGAGAGTTGATTAGAGTGATTCAATGCTCTTGAAGAGAATGTTTCTGTATTAACTTGAAGAAATCCAGGGGCAGTATATCAAAGTAGTATGTATCGCCCTATGCCCACAACCCCCCCCGTTAATTACACAAGAAAATCGATGCAAGGTTATGCTTTGGTGTGGCAGAAGAACTGCTTTATACTGGATTAAAATTGCAAAGGATAAGCAGCAGTACATGCACGGACAGATCATCGGGGAAAAGCAGATTTTACTTCAGATATGATACAGTGGAATACGCCATTACAGAGAGTGTTAATTTCTGAATAAAATTTGAAGGACTCAAAGTCGGCTGATTGGGAGTGTCTTCTGAGCAGCACTACAAGCAATGGTTGCAATTTCTGCTTCCTCAAGCATTCATTGCTTCAGAAGATTTTTCTGGAGTATTTACCAAGTAATACAAGTACAAAACAAAAAATGTTCTCCAATTCATCACAATGGCTCTCGACACTATAATTCATATGGAAACCTATTCTGTGATAAGCACCACAACACTCAATGTTGTTTGAAAATGGAATTAATGTATTTATAGCTGGCAGCACTGTAATAAATGTCCCACCTAGCCCAAGCTTCAACCATTAAAGCATAAGAAGATCAGTGCGAAATCTGTGCCGATCGAGAACATGGTTAGTAGCAGCATTGATGATGACAGCTCAGTTTGGCGGGTAATGTCAGAATATTACAGCAGCTTGGTTTTACTAAAAAAAAGTAATCTGAACTAGAATCTGCACCAGAAATTAAAATCTAGATCATGCACAATAATCAGAGAAAGATGGTAGTTGTGGTTAAAGGAAAGTCGTTCATTACCAATCCCATTAATACTGGATGAGAGGAAACAAGTTGCATTCAATGACCGCGCAAAAGAAAACAGCACTCTGGAGTTACACAAATCAGTGCAGTATGCGATCCAGTACACTGCTGATTTTAGCGAGGTTCAGCAGCTGTCTCATGTCCACCCCTTTAATTAACCATTTACTTAAAAAATAATGTTCTGGAGTGAAACATCTTTCCACCCCCCTCAAGAGTAAAAGAAGCAGTAATAAAATGTCAGAGGAAGCTCAATCACATCTACACAACTAAGCAGTAGACTAATTAGCTATAGTGATCAATATGGTTGCAAAGTTTTAGAAATCCACTTATGCAAAATGTTGGTTGGGAAAGAAAGAGGAAATAGGTTTCAAATGGGTGAGTGTATAAGATCAAATCTGACACAAAGTTTAGACCAGAATTTCTCAAACATCTGTAAGCAACTTTGGTATGTCGCCACAACACTCCCTTGAGATATGAAAAGTCAAGTGATAGAGCAGTTTTGAACCCTAAGTATTACTCATCTTCTGCGGAGAAATAGAGAGAAGTAGATAGTCATTGGCGTCATCCAAGTGCACAATTTAGTTTCAGTACAATTTTAATTACAAGTGTACAGAGGTGAGCCCAGAAAGTTCAGGGGCAATAATCTAACATCTAGGCTGCCCAGTTTTTGACTTAAGGTAAGAAAAAAAAAAAAAAACATTTACAAATGTGCAAGGACACATGCATTCGAGTTTGCACCAATGTAAAAAAAAAAGTCTGGATCTATTTGATTTAGAAATGAGAAGTACGATCATGAACACGGAACTCTTAATCGGGTCAGAATATTTAAAACAATGAACTAATGGATGAAAAAGAAGGATGACAAAGAAAGAAAACGCACGAGAAAGGGTCTGAATTGCCAACAGAGAAACAACCAATTAATAGAAGGCTGGCTTCTCTAACGAGTACCTCGTGAGCTACTGGTAGGCTCTAAATTTTGATGTAGATATGCAAATGCTGATTACTCTAGGTAAAAGAGACAGGATATTTTAATCACAACACTTGATCAAACAGTATACAGAGCCTAGTTGAACCCTTTTATTGATTTGTCCTGGTCTTAAGAGAACCCTCCAACATATGTAATACCAGACCCAGACAAGGAGCATACCATCAACACAGTAGTACAAACCCTTATAAAGGCAACAACGACTTAAGAGCGCCTGCCAGACTGTCTTTATGGCTGGTCTAGTTACCTAAACTATGCTGATGGATTATAGTATGCTGATGGATTATAGTATTCTTATCATAGGCATCGCAACCCAATCAACATAAGCCTGTCCGCCAGAAATGAAATGGCAAAACACCTTAATGAATATTCTGGATCAGAAAGTATAAAAATAAATGACACCCTTTAACCAATTAAAAAGCAGCAGCATTTTACTGTCAAGCATAACTTGATGCCACATTCTATATTTGGAGATACAATTTCCAAATAGGCAAGATTGCCATTTGTGACAACCACAACATCCAGGGGTCAAATATATATTCTGAGGGCATCGGTCAGAAATTATTAATTCAGTCTCATATGTCCACTCATAATTATTCACAACAAACATTGCTGCCTGTTACTGATTTATCTGATACAGCCAACAGGCACTGTCAAAGTCAATAGGTCTAGCAAAAGTCTTCAGTTCACGTGTTTACATCACACCCTAACTTACATTTGCCATGCCACTTGGAAATGATTCCTAGGTAGGTTTCTTTGGCCACTCCCTCTTCAGTGGACCCCCTACCCCTTTTTTGGGTAATGTGTATACGGTATATAAAAAGCGACTATCGTGGAAATAGAAGTTGCAAGTATGGGGGACAGCGTCAAATTGCTGGGCACCTACAAGAGACTTGCAGGAACTGAGGAGTTACCAATGTCTAGGTCACAGGGTCACTGAAGACATTACATCAATAGTCCCAGGTAAATAAAGTAGGTGGGGTGGAGTCTTAAATACAATAAACATTAGCATTGCTTTTAAAAATAAATCCAGGGACTCACAACGCTGCCTCCAGGCCCAGGTTTCACAGAAGTATCATGTTGTTCTAAGTAGGAAGCAGTGCCAGGTTCACTGCTTGAATGAAAGGACAATGCACAGGAAGGATTATGGAAATGAGTATGGTCAAGCGTGTCGCCACTGTTTCGCTTTAATATTAACCAGACAGTTGTGATTCAATTATCTAAATCCCACAATCTAAGCGTGCGAATGTGGGTAGTTGTGCCACAGTGGTTTGCGACGCTTCTTTCAGCTAAGCATTACCTGTCATTCAAGTTCTCGAAGGCATTGGGATATCAGGCAAGGCACGGGATCAGCTCTACCGATCCCTGCTGGTCAGCACACCAATGCTAATTGCCGAATAACTTGATCACGTTCCACAAAACACTCCTCCGTAGGCCGCCATCTTGCACCATGAACGGCGCTGCTTGGAGTCTTTCTGACGCCGTCACCAGGCTAGACGCCAGGTTCGGTTAGGCAGAGACTGCAACCTAGCGGCCATCTTTGGAAGGCTTTCTCTGCCGTGAGGTTCATCACGAGTAACATGCCCACAAAAACGATATCACAGAAGCTGGAATACGAAAGTTAGTTACTATGCATAAATAATTTTGTACAGAATGCGTACACCCATAAGTCCTAATATACGCTCTTTTTACTTTAGTTTTCTGAAGCTATCAAGCAGGCTTCTTTTTAAAAGGTCGATTGATTTCTTGCTTGATGCAGAATCAGACAGCAAAACTTAGCCCCAAGAAAAATAGTAATTTACTTCGACCACATCATTAACTATGATAAGGAAAAATTAAATTGTCCTTATTTCAAACCTCAAAATAAAGTCTGAATGATCCTGTCCTATGCAGCTATTTGTACATACAAACAATAATTTACTCGGGGCTCATAAATTCCACTCGACCATTCGCATAGTCGAGCTAAATTTAACAAGGTCGAGCTGTTTTTAGGTCCTACTCGCCCTTTCTGGCGAGTAGGAAAACAAACCAACTTTTGTCCTCTGTATGTTAAAACGGAGCAAATGTGACAAGATAACAAGATTTAAAGGCATTTTTTATTGCTCACAAAGTTAAAGAGCAATAAAGATGCCTTTAAATCTTGTTATCTTGTCACATTTGCTCCGCTTTCAGAGACTGAGGTCAAGTAGGCTGCAGTTAGGTCGAGGACATTTTTTAGGGTACTAGTCCAGGAGGACTAGTACCATTTTTTGGATTTTTCCAGCCTTGTTACTACTTACTTTTGGAATAAAGTAATAGTGGTCCAACACCCATAGTATTTTAACAATGGACAGTGGTTCAGAAAATAACAATTTACTTCCAGTTACCTGCATGAACAAGTCTCTGATGGCTTCCAAGGCGCTCCACCGGATGGGCCCAAGCTATCTTGGGAAGCGGATCGCCTTCTATGTTCCCAGAAGAACTCTTAGGTCCACTTACGAGGCCAAGGCCGTGGGTTCCCCCTATCAGGCGCGCCCGTGCCGGAGGTCGTTCCTTCCGGTACCTTGCACCGCGCTGCTGGAACGATCTCCCTTTCTCTCTGAGAACAGCTACCAATTTGTTGGCTTTTAGAAAGGAGTTGAAGACTTGGCTCTTCTCTCAGTAATTCTGTGCTGGCCTAAAAGTGTTGCTATGTTGTGTACTTTTCCTTTTCCTCTCTTCGCCAAAGCGCCGGGACACTCTTCGGAGTAGCCGTGCGCTATAGAAGAGCCTTGTATAACATAACATGACGGGGTCGGCTGAAACGGGGGCGGGCAAGGGAAGGGGCTGAAGCTCCACCATCTTTCTCCGAGGCGAGGCAGAAATGTCTGAGAAAGCAGCGTCATTTTCTGATTCGGGCGTGGTTTTTCTTTCTCTCCTCTTCCCATTGGCTGGAAGGTAAAATTCCAGCCAATGGTTAGAGAAGAGAAAGAAAACAAGAAAGAAGCGAAAAAAGACGCCCCCGAATTGGAAAAAGATGGGGCTTAAATGGAGTGATGCCCCTTTCCTCCAATGGCTGGCCTCCGTTTAGGAAGCCAGCCAATGGAGAAGAGGGGCGGGTTAAAGCCCCCATACTAAGAAACATTCAATCTCGGAGCGAGATTGGGCAAGCGCAGCCTACGGTCCGAGACCTAAACAGCACGGTCTGTGGAATGTTTGTACAACCTTCAACTCATGAATTATAAGCATTCCTTGATTGCATTTTTTGTCTCGGATATGTGCTTTACCAAGAGAATAACAAAAAGTCTGGCATTTTCACTGCCACCCTTTAATATAGCATACAAGCTTTCTTCATATTAGGGAGAGTAATACATTACTTGAAAGCAGACATGATCATGAAAAGGACCATCCACCACCCTCCTAAATCTCAGTATAACCACAGATGGGCATTACAGGTTCGAAATATACGGTCAACATTTACCTTTAAATAATTTGCTTAAAATCATATAACAGTCGCACTACGCATGCAATCAGGGAACACATGCATAGATGTAGGTCTCCTTCCAGTTAAAACAGAATCATGCATGTATGGATTCAGATAGGTCATGTGAAAGTGGAAGATCACAACTGTAGCCACATCAGTTGTGTTGTTGGTCAAAACTCCTGATTAAGACTTTTAAAAGTGGTGCGGTCTAAAACTGGCCCTTTAGGAAGCACATTCTCGAGCAAATGTATACAAGTAAAAGGCGTCAAATTATCCATACCACATTATGCTACAAAGCAAGGTTTCGGAATAGAGATACCGGAGAGCCAGAGATGCCAGATTTTCATGATAGCCATTTAAGATATTTTTACTTAAGTCAATCTTAATGGTAACCATTTACAGGCAGAAGCTATAAAGAATATAATGGTGCTTCTATGGACTTTCAAAAGCAGCAGCAGAACCTACATTATATACCTCTTGGTGAGAATCAGTGGAGAATAAAGTACGTAGTTTATTGTGGAGAAACGGTGCCTACGCCTACAACATGCTTTTCATTCACATGCACAAATTCTGAACAAGAGACTACATACTACATAAGGAACATATGTGGAATATGTATGAATTGAAAAAAAAAGAATTCCTAAGTCAGAATGGAAATGCCTAGATGTATTAGCTCATCACTATTTCAGGATATATTGTTCCTTACAAGCATTGCAAGAGTGTCCGAAAAATATCATGAATACGGTTTCAACTTAATCTACTTATAGGAGTTTAATTTTTGAACATTTCAGTGGAATAAACTCATTTCTAAATTCAATAACCCAACAAAAGGCTTACAATGGGGAAATGCTTGTACATGGAAGAGAGAAAGTCAAATCCCCACTTCTTTTCCTCGATTCAGCAAGGCATTTGGGGAATCAAAGCATTGCTGTTTTGTGAGATGAAACATAAAGGAGGCATCCCATAGTGCACAAAAACTCAAAATGAAGGTATCTTCAAGACCACAGCAAAGCATTTTTTTTAAATCACATTCCACGGATTCCTAGGGTGCGTGGTGTTCTCCAATGGATATTAAGAAATTTAAGAACCTTTAATCTACTTTCCTGAGCACAAAGAAAGCATTTATGGTGTCTATAAAAGGATATTTGTCACAATGCAGTCTTGCTTCTTTCCTGTTTCAGTGAACAGGGAACTGGATTCAAAATAAGCAATGCATTGTTCCCTAAAGGAAGTGAGGCCGGCTCCAACAGCCCATTTCCAATATTGAAGTGTGCTTTACATGTTCGAGATGGGAAAGGTTTCCAGATTTAAATCTTTATGGAACCCCACCCAGCAACACTAACGAAGAAGAAGTGCATAATAAATATAAAACTCTTTAATTAAAAAAAAAAACACGCAGATGCTGGTCATCATGCAATGTGGACCACCCAAAGATAGTCCTAACGATCCTAAAAAACATTTTGGTAACTCCTTGCTTTAAAACGCGGTTTATATTGTATTAGATTTCTTCACAAATGTAATGCAACAAGATTAGAACACATTTGCAGTCAGGCAATACAAATGCACAGACTGTTTATGTGGAACAGGCTACATTTGCAACTTAACTGCACACATACATGAGAGCTTTGCCTAAAACACATTAAAGATACTCTGAAACTTTGCAAGTTGCACCCAGACACAAATGCACAAAAATAGGGTGAACTGGCAAGTAAATGATATTACATAAATATACGGCATACATGCATAAAAATAGCTATATAAAAAGTAGTATTCAAACACACATCTGTTCATAAGATGCTGGTGCACATAAACATGAGCTTTAATTCTGAAGTAGTAAGAAAGTGGATGAGATTAAACACGTTGTTCTGGAATGAACATATAGTCGGGCTAGAAATTAGCAGAACTGTTTTTTTATGGCAAGCTCAACAAAGCATAACCTTTTCCACAATCATCAAGTCAGTTTATCAGAAAAGCTAACCTAAGCAAAGGAAGTCTAACTTACTGCACATTAAGTCAGATGTAAATTGTGTTACCTAGTAAATATTGGCACATTTTTTTCCTATGGGGTCTAACCAAAAATAATGTAAGGAGTAAAACTGGGCAGGTGGTTATAAATTGACCATCGTATAATCCCCAAGTGATTCCCTAGGAGGTCTGAACAGCTGCATTTACACTACAGAGGTAGTGGGATACCTAATGTAATCAACAAAAAATGAACCATTTGCATACTTGCTACCACACCGTCTAGCATTGGAACACTGATGACCCAAAGGTCTTCACTTTTTTTAAACAAGGACTATCCCTTAAACAATGGTTACTAGCAGACCTCGGAAGGGGTATACTGGAAGAACAATAGGTAAGGTTACTTTAAAGTGCACTCTAGAGTTCTCTTTAGAAATACATACTAGTGACACAAGTCCCTTGAGCAGGTCCTATTGTGGGTTGTTAAATTTATTAGCCTTTAATAGGTTTACAAATACAGTAAACCCCCGGTGTCACAAAAGCAATGAAGAAATATGCAATAATGTAGTTTCAATAGTTATTCGATTGCATGAACTAAAATTTAGCCAATTTGTTGTCTTCTTAAGTGATGATTCCTCAGTCTTCTGCAACTAACTATGGACTGTCAATGAACGGTCTTAAAAGCAAAAAGAAAAATTGATGGACAGAATGCAGAACAATGTCATACATTCACCCCAGTACTGAGATCTGGGCCTAAATCCACAGTTTTTTTGTTCACCATGCCATTCCACTTTGGACCCAGCCATATGCAAATCAATCTGGACCCTGCGCACAGTGGGAACAGTCCAGCCCGAATGGACGATCTTAAACAGCTTCCTTTTCAAATATATTTTGCAAGTTGTGATCCCCGAATAATGCGGATATGATAATGTAATGGGATAGAGAAAGCACAAATTGACAAGACATTGCGCCTCTTTTCAAAATAGATCTATACGCTATTTGAACAGTATCACAAGACATTCCTTCACTTTGAATATTTAAGATGGATGGTCTTAGTGGTGAAGTGATGGGAAAAAAGCTGAAAATAGTATAAAATGTTGAGTCCAGAATTGGAGGAGGATGGTGTTTCTTTTAGATGCAATTCTGAATTTACATGGATGTCATCCATGCATATGCAGCCCCGAGAAGCATTTGAAATAGACTGATACATCTACAATGGTATGCAACATTAAAACGTGTTGTGCCCTTATAACTAAGATGATAGAGAAAATAAGGCAATTTCACATCAAAACATTAAAATACACATAATTTCACACTTTCTGAAATAAATTCGTCTTGTGTAATTAAAAACGAACCCTTTAGGATAAAGGGGGAGACAAAGTTGTTTTACTGTACAGTCGCTGGGGTCGTCCCTGCTGTCACGGATAATTATTTCATAAGTGATGTTAAAGGTAATTGTGCAACTGGATGCGAAACAATGTGTATGCCATGTGATTTTATGATGCCCTGTGTTTATAATAAAAATATAATTTTTCAAAAACGAACCCTTTGTTGAAGAATTGTGATTTACATCTGCTGCATAATTTTCAGATTTGAACAAAAAATAATTTTGTTTCTGGCTCAAACGGAACAAAGGTTACTAAATGTAGAGACGTGTTATGCTGTGCAGCAGAAGACACTGCACAAAGATTGACTGTTCACCTTTCAGTTGCATATCGACTTATGTGGGTGCTGTACTAGTAAGAAGAAAGCTTTGTCCAGACATTTGTACCATATGTGAAAATGGTAATATAATGAAAAGATACTATTTCAAAATATGCTGCATTATGCCGGATAATTTGCATCTTCTTGCCGAATGATTTAGTAAACCCTACCACATAATTTGGTCCTCCTTTGTCACATAGTTCCAAGGGCCCTGGCAATAAGTAAGCCTACAATGACATAACTATTCATCGATCAAAACATTTCCATAAGTAGATGCCATGCTAGTTCCTCATTTAATCGTTCCACAAAATATCATATTAAAATATGTAGGGTCTTTACGTTAGTGGTTCTACATCTTAATGAAGAATCCCGTTTTTGGAGGAGACAAGAGGATTAATCCCGGTTGTATCTAACGCGAGAAGAACACCCACAAACTTCGTTTTCCCGACTTTCGTTCGGTATTTGACAATGCTGTCCTGCTACTCTCTTATCCATCGTAAAACACTTTTTTTACGTTATGGTGCAATTACCTCTCTCCCTTATCCTTTGCCACTGAAAAATGCGTTACTTTGAACTTTTAATATAAAACAAAGCCATTTTCAGTCAAACAGAACAAGGACTTGAAATGTGCGTTTTATTGTTTATTTTTTTTCAAATCGGTGTTTAATTTTCTATGTATTCAACAAGTCAGCTTAATAACAATGGAGGATTGGGCGTGTTGCCAATAGCATATTGCTTTCTGATAGCACGAAACTGGTGTCAACATTTTCCACATTACAAAGGCTTGATAGCTCAGTTTCAATAAGGTCAGCCAGGACACAGTGTGTTGGTAGATTGAAGTGACAGGATTGCTTTTGTAAGTCTGGACACAGACGACTTTGGCCATCCGTGGTAAAAAGACATATTGTGTCCAGTATCAAAACTCAAAGTGGGTTTCAGGTCAATCTCATCTGCTTGATTCAATGGTTTCGTTCCTCCACTTCTGTTTTACTTCCCATGACTATATTTTGCCCCCCTTTCGTTAGGATGACCTGTGTCCTACGCGTGACATCAGGGAACTACCATGTCTTTTACTTTCTTCACTCCAAAGGGTAGTATGCATTGTCTTGCTTTCGCCTGTGGGCAGCGCCGGACTGGCCGTAGCAGGCACCGGGCGTTTCCCGGTGGGTCGCTAGGGTGGGGGTCGGTTTTGGGCCCCTGGGGGCAGTTTTTGTTACCGGGGCCTTCAATATCGCCCCCCTGTAACAAAATCGGCCAAATCCGGCCTTCGCAAACAGCTCGACATCACCCTCCCTCCCTCCAGGGGGGGGGGGGAGGGGGGCGGCCGAGCAGTTTGCTAGGGACGCTTTTAGTTCCCAATCCGGCCCTGCCCGTGAGCTAGTTCTACCCTCGCATCCCTGTTCAAGCTTCCAATATTGCTCCCCCAAAGCGTACCCATTGCGTTCCTCCAACTTCTGACCACTGTTCACCAGATTGAGTTGTTGCTGGTTGGAATCTACAAATCTATTACCTTTGCCAATGGTTGCTTGATTTTGGTTTGAATTGAACAATACCTATTGTCTAGCTCTCAGTGCTCGAATCCCACACATTTGCTCGTCCGATACAGGGCTTTCAACGATGTGCTACTCATTATTTAAATTTCCTTATTAGACTTCTATGATGATTAACATATTGTGTCTTCCATTAGACACTTACTTAACCTTGGAGGCATCTTCTAAGACAGGTAATTACAAAGTACATTTTGTTTTAATTTCCAAATAAAACTAAAAATACCAGCCTGTTAAAGGAGCTGGAGAAATCCCAGTGAGGGTATCAAGGTTCTTTCAGCTATATGTTTGAGAAGATTGTACTCGTCAAAGTGAATAAAGCCACAAAGATGTCACACTGTAGAACTACAACACAGTTAGATGCGGCAACCATTTGTTTTAGTCACTGCTGCATCTGTCTATCGTTAAAAACAACGTTTCCTTCCATGGTATAAGACCACCTAAAAACAAAATACTAGCAGCACATGTATATGTAGAACAATTCGATCACAATAAATATTCATGCAAAACCAATTGTAATATTTTCATTGTACATCATTTCCAACCGGAGGTTGCTTTTTCTGGCACCATAAATCATGCTTTACTAAACACCTACTCAGTGAAAGATACACAATGGGCTACTTCTATGTCCAAGTTTACGTATTTAATTATTGGTGGAGTGGAAACATTGCTTTCTAAAGCTGCGCATTACCACTGAATGCAACTCAAAATGCTCTAATCACGACTGGTGCTAAAAGCACTCAACAATGGTCTAGCATAGTCTGCACAGACTCCAGTGTCTGTAGGGAGTATCAGGTTTGATTGCACAGTCATTGCAGAAGTCATTGCAGAAGTCATTGCAGAAGTCATTGCAGAAGTCATTGCAGAAGTCATTGCAGAAGTCATTGCAGAAGTCATTAATAACGCAAATTTGGGACTATCAGTAGAAGTTGGACCTCCGTGTGGTGCGATTTGTAGAGAACAAAAGGAGTCATTTGGGACCAGAACGATTACTTTTGCTGTCTCAAGAATTTGCAGTTCTGTACCCAGAGATATTAAATACAATATACTGCTATGCATCCGTTTTAAATTTGCCTTGTATTTCCAAATATACAAATGGAATATATCATTATATGATCTTCAAGGATAACAAAAACAGACGTTTGACAGCGTGAAGATTGTCTTGATCACTCCAATTACACTATTCCAATGGATCAAACAAATCAGAAGACACCGCTTACTCTCGACACACGATTGTAGTATATAGTAACATTTATCTACCATCTTTCTACACTTACCACCTTTCTACGCATTACCGATCACCAGCATGCTTTTCAAAACAGCAAGAGTTGACCTGCGACAAAAAATTGCATTTTTCTTGCTGGCGAGATGCAACTGCCACTCTCTCTCCAGTATACATATTGTCAGACTCTTGTGACTAGGACAAGTTTCTTTTTTCATGAAATTTCTAGTTGAGAGAAGGTTGCCTTCCGAAGTGGTGTTCGACTTCTCTACTTCTATTTTGTAAATTCATTTGCAAAGTACATGTAGGCTCCTCAAACCAAGTTACTCTTTGTTCTAGTCTCCTGGAACCTAGTGCGAGAGTACTACTTGTGGCAGTATCTCTAGGTTCCATGCATACGTACATTTACTCTCACAACCCATGTACATGTTTGCCTTCTCTCACTTCCCAGGTACCCTGTGCTTAGGATGTATAAATTCTACTGTTTATTGATATGCTAGATATGGTTCCACTGCATACTATGCCATGGTGTCCATTAAAGAGGATGCAACATCCTCATCCAGGCGTCAGTACACTTCATACCCCACTAAATGTAAACTCAGTCCCATTGGAAGTGATGTGGCTGTCACTAAGTGGATTAGCTAAATCACTGGCAATATCAACATATTACTACTTCCCAGGGCTAGTATACTCTGTGTTCCTTTTGAGTGTGTTTTCCCGGTTTCCAGTATCAGAAATCCCACTCGAGGTGTTCAGTAGCAGTGGATTTTCACCCCCGGTGTCTGTGTTATTCCTACATCAACTACATTTTCCCTGCCTCAGTGTCAGTTGTTTACTCCCCGGTCATGTGATTCAGCGCAGATGCATTTCCAGCATCCCTGCAGTTGCAACCAGTCTGCAAACTCTGTCCCACTGTCAGATTGTATATCTAGAGCCGATGTAAGCTTTCACTCTCAAAGTATCAGAACAGTCAAGTCCCATTGTCAATGCAGCCACTGTCCCAGTTTTCATGCATTTTTTGCTCCATTGTTCAAGTATTATTTCTCCATGTACGAGTATATATCTTGCTCCTGGATTAGTAGATTCCTGGTACATGCCTCCTAAACAGAGGGTTACTGTGTTCCCTTTTCCATTATGATCCTCAATATCACATGCTGATGTACCACAGTAAATGCATTGATTGTCCTTGGACCAGCATGTTCCCTGTCCTAGAGTTGGTGTGCTTCTTGTTGCACTGTTCATATACATCGTCCGAGTGTAAATGATTTCCCTATGTGAATGGAACATGTCTGCCTGAGGCAGGGTCAGTCTCCGGGATTCTCTGTCCTAATATCAGACTATGAGATGTTAATGCAAGTTTCTCCATGTGCCAGTGTTGAATAGTTCTTTGACCCCCTTGTATTTTAATAAATGATTTAATATTAGTATGTCACTGCCCAGTTATTGTGATCACTGCTACTTTCAGAATAGTGAAATGGTGGTGTTTCAGTGTAGGAACGTGCATGTCCTAGCATCATTGTATTCCGGGCCCCACTGAAGGTGTATTTTTGATGTTTTAATGCTCAAGTCTTACTGTTGTTGTTTATTTCCCCCAGTCATGTTGGAGCAGTTGCCAGGTGTTATTACTATGTTGGTGAGGAAATGGCAGCATCACAGGGGACATAAATGGTGGGGAAACACTGACCAGTATGCAAATGGTAGGGAGTGGGGAATAGAGATGATGATGGAGGGAGGATAGGGAAAGCGGGATATTACCGCTTCAGGTAAATTATGTTATTTGTATACTGATAACCATCATTTCCACACCTTTGTTGGTCATACTCCAAGTGTCCTAAATTGAAAGATAAGAAAAACATCAACTGATTGTGTCTGACATTTCTTGTCGGACTGTGTGGGATTATGGGAGAGCAGGGGATTGTCTGAGATTAGCATGTGCAACGGTTAATAGGCAATTTGTGTAAATTAGTGTCACGGACATAACGTTAAATCTTATGAGAGCTGTGTAGAATCATAAAGCATGGATGGGACACCCAGGAATCGTTAATGACTGGCATGCTGGTGACCCAGGCAATGGATAATTAGTCCTTGGCAACTAAACATTAAAGACAATATTTTACTGTGTGTTACCTTATTTCTATCATACTCATCACTTAGGATCATTATTCAGGCAATAAAGAGGGTGAATGCAAGACTTTCCTTTAAGCCTCAAACAGATTCCACCCATATTCAAATTATCGTTCCTAAATGTCATGATCGTTCCACAAGTACAGAATTAGAAATAGAAGAAAATACTGAGTTATGTTACAAAAGTATGGTGTGAAAGTTGAGAAGCTCTTTTATTTGACAAAGTGTTTCAATCACTAGTGTTTAACCAAACACAAATGTTTATTTTACTTTCAACATGGACAAACTTTAACACTGCAGGGAAACCCGCGGAGCATTCGCTTAGCCATTAGGAAGCGAGCCCACATCTTCAATGGCCTCCAAGAAAATAAATAAAGAGAACATGCACAGTGATACGGACTCTCCATAATGGATAAGGGAGAAAGACTATGGGCAGTTACAAGGGGTAACCATATTTTGCCAGGGTGTATTTGACCAATCTTATTTTGTCATATCTTTGCCCATTCCATACCACAAGCAGACATTTCTGTAGCAATGTTAGAAGAAAAATACTGCCAAAGATGAAATTCTTAATACAAAAAACTCTTGTAAAACGGGGCCAAAGAAAAAAAAAATATTGTAAAATATTTCCATCACTAACCTTGCCAGCTAACGTGTCATTTAACTCAGAAATAGGAGCTTCAGACTCAGAAAATCACACAAAAGCAGACTAGGTCCTTGCCAGAATAGTTTAAAGTCCAATAAAAACAGAATTCAATAATTCCCAAAACAGCAGTGTCTTTATGAAAGAAGACGTCACACGAAAGAGAGATTTACCGACTGGAGTAAGTTTTCAATGTAAACATGTAGTTCACTTGTTTCAATTAACACGCTTACCGGAGTAAAATATCCACACATATTGCACTGTAATGGGTATTGTTCTCTCTAGCTCCACACAGAACACAGAAATATGTACAAGAGGGCTAAAAGCTGCGAAGGGCCAGAGGAAGTGGAAACACCAGGGATGAAAAGGCCTGCTAACAAAGGGCACACTGGGCTAAATGTGGACTAAAGACAGCGCTAAATGTATTTTAGACATGGATACATAGAATAATGTAACATCGACTGTAAATCATAGGGATATTATAGGTGACTAACAAGCAGTGTTCTTAACGTATCCTTGAAACATACTTAATAGTGGTATATTATTCAACACTTGCACTGGAGCCATCATGAGCTGTTCTCATGGATTCTAACAGTACTGCCCGCCACACGCCCCTATCGCACTGCCCAGACAGACCTTACTCATCACCTCCCAAGTTTCTCGGTCCACAGCTGCCCAGACTTCCCTCGTTCTCCAGCCGGTGAGCTTTGCTTTTGGATTGCTCCCTTTGATATGTAGGGCAGTGTTACCTGCACCCTCCCTGTGCGGCTGTTTGTGCTTTCCTCACAGTCTACTAATTAAGCCATTCATTCACCCACACTTTCCATCCTTACCCACCCTTCCGTCCCTCCTGATCCCCAGTTCCCCATCCTCCACCTACCCTCTAGTCATCAAGCATTCATTCCAGCTCTTTGAGCAACACTTTGTCACGGGCCAAGTAACGGTATGCCAAATCCACCCATGAAGCAGCAAATATCCTCGCCTTTCTGCCATACTTCTATCTCAAGGTGCAGCTCTCACTCCACTGGCCGCCCTACACTTTCTATATACCTCCAATCTGCTTGACGAACAGAAAAAAAAGACAGTTTAGCAAGCTCCATTGCTTGAAGTTATGACTGCAGTATACAGGCCACATGTACACAACACTCATGACAAAGCCCTAGAACTAGATAAAGAACTCCAGAACAGTCCTCAAATACCAGACAAATTGCAAATATTGCCTCCAGGCTGACACTTAACTAGAACTGGACACATTACGCCAGAATGGGCGTCAACCAATTAAAAAAACTCCAGGTGAACCCTCCTGTACTGAACACCATTCTACAGGTGTGGCCCCAATTAGGACACAATATGTCATGTATCCTCTAAGGTAGCATCTACTGTAATATTCCAGGTGAGACAGTGAGAGATGGACAATATTCGAAATTAGGCATTCAGAACTTTACCCAGCACTTCTCTTGTGAATGTACACCGTAGCGCCTCCTATTTTCTGGCATCTTTATTATTTTCCCCCGTTCACCCCCAACATTATTCTGCTTTCCCGATGACCTGGTCATTTTGATTACGGACTTTTAGGTCATCCAGACCAATAAGGGAACTTAATGCAAGGGAAACGGACACTGTTGCGGGTGGCTGTGCTGAAACCAACAGCGTTGCCAGTGTGTCATGGGTCCTTATGTAAGGAAGGAAATGGAACCCACCAACCCATGGCTGCTGTTTGAATGGTAAAATACAGCGTTAAGCGGGGCACAGTGGGGGCCCCCGGGCCTCTGTGCCCGGGTGCCACTGCACCTGCTGTTCCAATGGAAGCCATTGGCTGTACTGTTTCATGAGCATGAGTGAAATCTGCACTGCTGCTGCACGTGTTTTCCCTCTGCCGAGTGTTAATGACGCTTGGCACCATCTTTACACTATGCAAATGCCAAAAGGATTGACTTTGTTAATGCTGCTTTTAAGATGCAGCCCACTAAAATAGCAAGGGCCATGGACCCCTCTCGGCTATAAATTCTCTAAAGTGGTCAGGTATTCTTAGACTGGAGTCAGGCCGTGCCCGCCTGCAGGGGGCTAATTTTATCCGGAGACGGCTGAGCGCCAGACCCAACTTTCAACAAAGTTTCAGGAAATAAATTATAATGCATGCATGTAATGTAAACAAAACGAGCATTTGCGTTTCCTCATTACACGACTTGTTTCCAGGGCAGGAAAAAGCAGCTGTTCGACCTGTCCGTGCTAAGGAGGTAGGGAAGCCCTTGGCCCGACGTACAGGATGTGGGTGTAAAGTGATCGTGCAAAGCCAACACTTGATACGGCGCACTCTGGCCAAGGCAATTAAAGGCACTGCCTCGGCTGCCCGGGCCTAGATATGCTATCGCGAGGCACGTAGCCGCCGCCACGAATCACAGCTCTCGGCAAACAAAGACTTAGCGTAGAAACCCCAAATGCTTAAAACACTTGAACTGTAAATAACAAGTTTGTGCACAGAATGCCCTTTTCAGAATGAGTTACTGCAGGTCAAAAACATTTCAGACTGAAATGCTTCACAAAGAATGCTTTGTGATACAAAGCAAATGCGCAGATTAAGGCCACAGCAGCAATACACCCAAAAGGGTTTTGTTTACTGTGGCAAATAAAAACAATCCTTGGCAGCACACAGATAAATACAAGTTTACGAAATGGGTGTTTTACACTGTGGTCAGCTGTGCGCCTGGGTTCTGTGGGGAAGAGTTGAACTACTACATAGAGTCAACAACAATGAATAACGATTTTACTGCCTGGAGTCGCATCATCAGAGAAGTCATGTGCTGCATCACCTACCTACCATCCGCGGAATGGCAGACAATAGAGAGTCTTAAACTTTAGCTGTGTGTGTTGGGTGGGGGTTTCTGTGTTACGTTTGGTAAGAGGTCTCAAATTTAACCATTCGCAAAGATTGCTAGGTTCATGTTTCTCGGAGCGGTCCTCACTGAGATAATTATAACACTGGAATGTTAAGAGCTCCACTAAAGACAACAGAGTGGACCAGGGCTACTAATGGCTGCCATAGAACTTCCATTCTAACATTTCAATGTTTTACTTTCTTTTGCCTTTTTAATTTAGAACATTCTACCTTCAAGAAGGTAACATTTTCTAACAACCCTTCAGCCTCGGGCCATACCTGTTAGCGGCCCTCTCCCTCATTGTAGGCCCTCTGCTGTGGCTCAGGCCTTTAACTCTGGTTCAGGGCCTTTAACAACCAGGATAGCTCTCAGAAGTGGACAATAAGGCAATATAATGAGGCACAGCGAGAGAAATTAATTCTAAGAGAAACCAACAAGGCTGGAAAATAGATATTTCTCCGCTTGTCTACATTTTACAAAGCGCTTCTATGCCAAAGGCAAATACATGCAGAAGTTATCTGCAAATTAACAGATTGTAGAGCTTTTCTGTGCACAAGAAAAGAGGAGGCAAGGGACATCACCCAGGAGACTACCACTAAAGGTATTTTTAAACCACACTTGCAAATTTCCTGTATGAGCTTAAATTAAGGTTATACATTTTGCAATAATTGCCACCACCTGTTCTGTTTGCCTGTAGACATTTTGACAGTAAAATGTGGCCACGGTACCACAGAGATTACTCTACTTCGAATGGGGAAAATAAACTGATCATGTTAACATCTAGTCAGAGATTTGAAACTAGGAATGGTTCTATAATTGCACACCCGATATGTGCTACGAAGGATGTTATTATTTTCGCACACCCATGTAATCCAGGATGCTGGATTGCATGGCTACGAGAAGTAGCACTGCAATGTTTTCTCCAAGGTATATCGTATGCAGAATAATTCTGGAGAAGTGAAACAAATTGAAGACAGTCACTATCAACCTGGAAATGGCAATGCCAAAGAACAATGCAACCTTTGCAGAGTTTGCATAGACCCTTGAGAAGGTTGTATAAAAAGACAATGTGTGCAATACTGTTAAAATTCAGGCTGCAGAAGCTGTGCTTGCAAATAAAAGTAAATGGAAAATGTGACTACATGAACAGAGTCCTTTTTTATGAAAAAATAGGACCTCAAAGGAGCTGCATTGATTAACCGCACACAAATCTTGTTGTGATTGAAAATCTATGAGATTGCAACAAATTTGTAAATGTGAAACCGTGCATTACCATACTTGCCAATTTGGGTCTAAATATTTTTTCATAATCGTTTAAGGATGCAAATGTGGTGCCTAATTTATTAGTAAGAGTAGAAACAACATTAATCTGAGCAGCTGCCTCCTTGCATTAATTACTTTGTTTCACGTTACATCTACTCACAGTTCCTAAGATATCCCACGTGCCTACTCAATATAGAGAACAGAGTACAGAGTAATAAAACTGAGAAGCCACGTTTGGTCGCCGATCTTCTGGTCCCTCATGCAATGTCAGAGGAATGAAGGAAGGATAATGGTTTTCACCCAATATCTGGGCATTATCTACATTCCGCACTCGGAAGACACGTTTCATCCGCTCTCTTACTGATCTTCAACCACGGGCGAACTAAGAACGGATTTCATAAATACCACCAGGCTTTTTTTTTTTGTTTTCCATTAATTCCTGGCAGAGTGAGAGAGCGGCACTTGTACTGCCTACACACTCCACTATACTTCAAAAATGTGAGCAAACATTAGCTTACAATACATGGTGAAGAAGGTGGAATAGCCTTGACAGACAAGGAACTCATGTTCACCTCCATTCTTCATTCTTTCACTTGCAAACCAGGAAGCAGTATTTTTAAATGCACATTAGTACATGCATATACTGTTTGCACTTAATAAGCAGACTTCCATCTGCTGATTGACAATGCATCCCAACTACTAACAACAGCTGTTCGCTTTAAGAAGCTTAGGATGTTTTGTTTTATATATTTCAAAGCTAATCGTACCTCCAAAAACTTGGTGACTAATTCTGGAAAAAAGGCAATTTTACAAACTTAAAATAAAGCCCAAAGCCCTATAATTTACAGAGACTTCTCTCCCCAAAACCTCACCCACCAGTCATAGTTTTAACTTCTCAACTTCACGAACCTATTAATTATGTATTACTTTGCCAGTGAAATTATAAATTCACATAACCTTACACTCATATTACCTTGCTGGAAATCTCAACATTTGGACTGATTCTTCCCACCTACATGCCACAAAACTTCATTCACATTTTAACCACCTTCGTCCTTGGACAACTGGTAGAATGTCTACCAAACAGGGTGTGCACTAAATGGGTATCCTGCATTCCTTATTGAAGGTCATGGACAAGTGCCCATCCCCGAAGGCAGTTAACATGGAGAGTGGGCATGGCCATTAAATTGAGGAAGAAAGGTACTGCAAGGACAAAGGGCTTGAACAGAAGTATTCCATGGCTAACCATGGCAGAATCCTCCTTACACTTTCACATTCTTTTGTATTAGCTTGTAGATACTTCATTTCTGCTTTCAATCAAGGCATGATCAATGGAGGAAGTCAAAGGGGACCAGAATCCCAAGACAATAAAAAAAAGAAACGACTGGGCAATGTAGCTCAACATAGAAATATGTGGAGACCTTATTTGGTCCTTGTTTCTGAAGCGCACCATGGAGCATTAGCAAACATTCGTCCATGCTCATGGATACTGATTGTGCCCAAAAACGTTATGATCAGGGGCGGCTCCTCTGCTGAGGTGGAGGAGCGTCGCCCCACTGCTCTGTGAGCAGTTGAAAAAAGGAAAAATAAAATAACGAATAATATCATTTCATTTTTCAGTTTGTCTCAGGTGCCATGCGGAGCAGGGCTGCACGTCACAGAAACAGTGGTGGCACTCTCTTAAATGCACATGACTGTTTGGGCCGTCGTCTCGGGCTGGTCAAACAGTCATGCGCGCTGTGCGTGTTCTCCACTCAGGCTGTATTACAGCCTGGGTGGACAACATGCCCAGGCACCCAATCCCTCTCGGAGCACCGAACCACTGCGCTCAGACCAATCACAACGCTGATGTATGGCAGCATTTTGATTGGTCAGGGGAGCCTAGTAGCCTGTATGCTTCCTGGTTCTGCCTCCTTCATGCTCCTGGGGTGACAAAGAAGACTGAGTCGACGGCCGGCGTTCAGGTAAGTTGTTTTTATTCATTTTTATTTGCCCCCTCCACACCACGTTGCCCCGTCACCCCCGTCCCAGTTAAGTAGCGGCAGCCACTGGTTGCCAACCTCCATAATAAACAGGACCTTGAAATGCCACAAGACGTTTAATAAATGTTTCTCCACTGACTTTAACAAGCCTGAAAACAGGATCCGGAATTGGAAAAACAATAATTACCATTTCAAGCAGCCTGGCTCAAATCCAGAAAAGCAACGTTACTCTAAGGCGGATTACGTGCTTATAACTGCTGAGAGATTCAGACCACAGTAGTGCTGTCGGAGGACACAAGTGGGTGGCCTGGGAGAATCAAACTGATTTCCTGGTGATTCAGGTGAACAAGAACCCAAAGCAACTTTATACTGTCTCTTACATGGTGCATACAATAATTGTGGAAGACATTTTCTAACATTTTATGTAGAAGAGAGAATGAAACTATACAATAAATGTCTTCTGAAGTCAATGAACAACCTCCCCACTGCAGCCAGCACTCTGTTTAGCCAAAAGCAGCACTTTTGTGTCCATTAGTAGTAGAAGGAGACTTCCATCAACAACAAGGCACTTTAAAACACTGTAGGGTTTCATGTTAGCAGCGCCATAACACCCCAGCTAATAGGGCCAAAGGAACCCACCTGCATATAGGAACTTCTCATAGCAAATGTTTATGCAAAGCACTTTCACAGATTCACATAGCCTATATGATAATATCTGAACGTACTATTTGGACATACCTATTATGTGTTTGGACTATGGATGTTTGTACCACTTTTTGTAGACACTTTTAAAGTAGTCTACAGCAATGCACATGATGGCAGACTAGGTGACGTTGCCGTTTCACTCCAGCAATAAAGGAAGAGTTTATAGCACATAGTCAGGGCCACTGGAATTATGCAATTGTGCGTCTGCCACATAATACATCATCTGCTGCATAATCTGCATATTTTAACAAAAAAGTGAGTTTCTATCTCAAACGGTTCAAAGGTTACGAATAACGCAGCAACACCTGTTCCAGTGCAGTAAAAGGCCCTTTGTAAATGTTGACTAGTACCTTTCCTTTGCTTCTTGCTGTATTTAGGTATTAAAATGATATTAACGAGGTGCACCCTATGCCCAGACGGTGTTAAAAGTGTAAACAATGAGAAAATAATGAAGAAATGCTACCACAAAATGTGTTCTGCATAATTTGCCCTTTATTGCAGCATAATTTAGTCAACCCTTCTGCAAAATGTGACCCTCCCCTTCTGCATAATTCCAGTGGCCCTGTACTTAGAACATTTTCTCACAACCAGTGTAACTTTAAATATTGGTGCATTTAACTAGAGAAACAGAAAATAGATGCACCTATGTCCATTTATTAACCGTTTCTACAAATCCCTTCAATACAACCTTAAGATTTTTTTTTTTTTTTTTTTGGTTAAAATTTTTTATTGAGCAATCATATAAAATACAAAGATGGGCCCACAACCACACGGGCTGGCCGCTAAGTCACATAGCCCTACACATGAAATAAACAATCATTTTACGAGGCCAGGCCAAATCATAGAATAAAATTGCTCCAGACATAGGACAGGATACAACAATTTTCTATGTAAAACATGAAAATAAAAAACACAAAGACGAGGCGAGTACAGCAATCAAGTCAGCCCAAATAGCAGAGGGGGAGGTCACTAAACAGGAGAACAGACAGAAATCAATGAGGTTCGGCAAGGCCGTGAGGGAGGGGGGAGCAGGGAGGACAGGAAAATCCTAAAACAGAGTGAAAAATTTCGGGAACGTCGGCCTAAGGAGACAGGATAATATCGGAGGTGGCAACCAAGGGAGGGGTACAAATATCTCCACGGTATGCATTCCATTGACCCCACATTTTTGTCCACGCCCCTGGTCTGCCCCTAGCCACGTAGACTGTCTTCTCTCGGAACATGGACCAGTCCATGTTGTCCTCCCACACCGAAACGTCAGGAGGTCGGGATACGCCCCAGAGTTGCGCAATGTCGCGCTTCGCGACCATGTAACCCAGGGTCGCCCATCTAGTCTGGGCCACAGAGTAATCGGAGGGTTCCCACACATTCAGCAGGCATCGTCGGGCCTCAGGCCGCAGGGCAACACCCGTCACTACAGTCATTATCGCAAGCACATCCACCCAATAGGCCGCCACCACAGGACACTCCCAAAGTATGTGGAGAAAGGTAGCGCTCATCCCACAGCCACGCTTACACAAGCCATCCGGGGAAAAACCCATCACGACCAGACGCGGACCAGTCACATATACCCGGTGGAGGATCTTAAGTTGCACCAAACGAAGACAGGCGGGAATGGCGACCTCCTTTGGGGAGGAGAGTGCCGACTGCCAGTCCTCGTCATCCAGTTCTAGTCCATCACCGACCCACATCTCCCGGAGGCGGACCAACAAATCCGCACGATTATGAATCAGTTTCTTATAGATGAGCGAGATAGTGCTGTCGGGCAAGTGTCCATCTAGTATACGATCCTCAAGGGGGGAAGACTCGGGTAGGGTCACATCAGGAGTCAGAACCGAGGCCAGGGCATGTCGGACTTGCAGATACCGGAAAAACTCTCTATCACTCAAGTCGTATTCCGCCTTAAGGGCCTGGAATGACTTCACGTGACCATTCACACAAACGTCACCCACCTTACAAATCCCAATCATATCCCAGCGTTCAAATCCCTTAGTAGACCAGAGACATCCCAAACGTTCAGAAGCATAAAGCGGAGTCGCCAGCGTCAGTCGATTCTCCCACCCCAAACTCACATTCGCAGCACGCCACACTTCGACCGCAGCCCTGGACGGGCCCACAAGATGGCTCCCGGCCGATCTAGAATATAGCGCTCTATTAAAGTCCCCTCCCGGCAACTGGAGCCTATCCATCTCAAAAGCCGGATCGCGACCCGGCGAATACATCGCGTGGTTAATGGCCGAGAGCTGGGCAGCCCAGTAGTATCTCTTGATGTCGGGGAGCGCCATGCCCCCGTCGTACCAAGGGATAGTAAGTTTCGCGAGGGCTATACGTGGGCGCCCGTCCCAAATCAATTGTCTTTGCAGACTCTCGATTTCTCTGAAATAAGTAGCGGGAATGTCGTCGGAGTTCTGAAGGGCGTAGAGGAACCGCGGCAAGGACATCATTTTAAATAGCGCCGCCCTACCCAGAGGAGACAGGGGTAGCTTACGCCAACGGGCCACATCCTGGCGTAATCTAAGAAGCGGAGGGAGGAGATTGCGCTCAAACCGGAGGGAGGGGTCCAGGGTAATAAAAATCCCCAAATACTTGAAGCCAGACTGGACCACCTGGATAGGGAACCTGGCCGGCAAAGAGGGCAAAATACCAGAGAGAACATACACACAGGACTTAGCCCAATTAATAACAAGGCCCGAGTTAGCTCCGAACGAAGTAAGAACATCAAATAAGACGTTCAAGGATTTACGCGGGGATGTAAGATGTAGAAGAATGTCGTCTGCGTAAAGAGAGACACGGTCTTCAAAGTCCGGCGACCAACGGATCCCCTTGAGTGATGGTTCCCATCGAAGCCACGCAGCTAACGGTTCCAGGGCCAGCGTGAAAAGCAATGGAGATAAGGGGCAACCCTGCCGGGTCCCTCTACCAAGGCCGAAGGGGACAGAGACTCTACCGTTCACCACCACTTGCGCTAAGGGTTCCACATACAACAGCTTCACCCATCCAATAAATTCAGGCCCAAAACCAAATTTTTCGAGAGCTGCCCAAAGATAGGGCCACTCGACCGTGTCAAAAGCCATCGAGGGATCCAACGAGGCCAAAATGGCCGGCTCCGTCAGACGCCCCGCCCTCGCAACAGCACCGTGGAGACGACGTAGATTAAGAGCCGTGTTGCGATGTGGGATAAATCCGGATTGATCCGGATGAACCAAGTCGCTAATGACCGTCAGTAGGCGGGTCGCCAGGAGCTTAGCCAGGACCTTAGGCTCAACATTTAACAGGGAAATGGGCCTATAAGACGAACAAAGGTCCCGCGGTTTCCCGTCCTTGGGAATTACGACTATCGTAGCAAGACGCTGGTCATACGGGAGAATACCCCGCTCTCGGGACTCCAAAAACATGGCACGAAGATGGGGCGCTACCCTGTCAGGGCTTAGCTTGTACAGCTCAATTGGCAACCCGTTCGGGCCCAAGGCCTTGCCCGAACGGAGCGAACGAATGGCAGTCGCTATTTCATCCGTAGTAAAAGGGGACTCCAACGAGACACGGTCTAGATCGGAAACACTGGGCAAAGCTATATCGCGCAACAAAAGGCGTGAGTCAGCCACATCCCGTCCAGACACAGGGGTATAAACCACACGAAAATATTCTGCAAAACATTCCACTATTCCAACCGGGTCTGTCACTTCGACACCATTCGACGACTGAATCACAGGCACCACACGATTCGCTCTCTCTTTCTTATCCAACCACGCCAGCAATTTACCCGCTTTATCCCCCACATCATATAGACGACCCTGCTGTTCCCGAAACATCAGTCTAGCCGCATCCGTGACCAAGGATTTATAAGCAAATTGTTTCAGACCCAGGGCGTGGAGTTTATCAGAGGTGACCCCAGATTCTAAGTCGGCCTCTCTCTCCGCAATCTCTGTCTCAAGGTCCACCACCTCCCGATTCCTAGTCTTCTTGGATTGAGCAATAAGGGAAAGGGCCTGCCCACGTATCACCGTTTTAAAGGCCTCCCACAGTGACACAGCCGAGGAAACCGACCCCTCGTTGTCCAAAAAATAGGCATCTAAAGATTTAGTCAAAAGGCTTCGGGTCTCAGGGGAGGCAATATACCAGGGGTTGATAGGAGCCACTCGGCCCGCCGCCTCCACCCCAAACTCAAAACAAAGCCAGAGCGGAGAATGATCGGAGATGCCCCGGGGGAGGTGTCTGACCTCACGCACCACCGGCGTCTGCGCCGCGGTGATCAGGAAATAATCCAGTCTAGACAGACTCCCATGGGCCCCCGAATGAAAGGTGTATTGGAGCTGGGTAGGATGCATGAGCCTCCAGCAATCCACCAAACCAAACGTGTCCAAAAACCCACCTAGCCATTGTTGGGCCGAAGGAGTATCCCTAGGGGGGTAGCGATCATGTAGACCGGAGATCACAGAATTAAAATCGCCTGCAAGAAAAAGAGTACTTTCAGGAAGGTTCAGCAACACACGGCCCAAATCGGAAAAAGTGGAAGTCTGTAGGCCGGGGGGCACATAAACAGTAAACAAGGAGAGGGTACGACCCTCATAGCGACCCACGAGAACAGCATAACGCCCCCGATCATCAAGGATCACATCATCAATGGCTAGGGGGAGGGAAGCCCGAACAAGGATACCCACCCCCCTGGAACCAGTGGTAAACCCCGAATGTGCAGCAAGGCGATATCCCCACCTATTCATCGCACGACAAGAATTGCCCACCAAATGAGTTTCCTGCAAAAAAACAATATCTGGAGATAAACGGCGTAGACATTTCAACACCACGCTCCGCTTAATGCGATCTCCCAGACCATTAACATTCCACGAAACCAGCCTCAACCCGCTACCCCCCACCCCACACAGCAACACCGAAACCCCCCCGCGATGAGCATGACATAACAAATATCAGAAGCAAGATTGATTCGCCTTGAAAACATAACACATAAACATCCCAATCACCCACCCCCCAACAATCAAAAGAACACCCCCCACCCTGCACCCCTGCAAAATGCTAAATAGCCACCCCAACCTGCAGTGTGCCTGTCGCCCAAGAACCCCTATTCTACAAAAAGAACCCCGGAGGAGGAAAGGCTCTGGCCCACCCGCCACCCCGAGTAGGACAAATAATGAGGAAAACATACAAACAGCAGAGGCACTGAGGCATTAAATCCCTGAAGAGTTTACTCTATTCGAGGGCCCAGGCGTAGGCGGATTGTTCAGCTCTCCACGCCACCCTCAGCACCACCCGGGTGGGCGGCGGACTCAGTCTCAGGAGGTCGGTCAGGCAGAGAGTCCATCCAGTCATTTACAGAATCAGGCCGATCAAAGAAGAAGGTTCGGTCGTTGTACTCGACGCGCAGCCTGGTCGGAAAAAGCATGGCGTAGCGAAGTCCCATGTCTCGGAGAAGTTTCTTGACATCACGGAAGCCCATACGCTGTCTCTGGACCTGTTGAGAAAAGTCCGGATAGAAGTTCACCGTGGCGTTCTCAAAGGCCACCGGGCCCTTCACACGCGATGCTTGCAGGATAGCGTCCCGATCCCTATAATGGAAGAGTTTCGCAACTATAGGCCTCGGCGGGGCACCCGGCTTAACCTTGCCCCCCGGAACACGATGAGCACGTTCCACTGCGAAAAACTTAGTCAAACCAGACGGGGAGAGGTGGTTCTGGATCAAGTCCTCAACAAGGAGATCAACAGAGTGAGGTTCTGGATTCTCCGGAACGCCGACCACGCGCACATTACAGCGACGGGGACTGTTCTCAAAATCCTCCAAGCGCCGGGTCATGAAGTCATTCACCTTACGAAGGTTGCCGATCTCCGTCTGCATCTCCGAAACGTCTTCCGTGAGACTGGATGACTTGAGATCTAACGACTTCACCTTCTCATTGGTTTTCGACAGGTCAGCACGAATCAAGTTCACATCAATGGCCACGGTGTCAATTTTGTGGGCCAAAGCTTCATATTGTTGGCCTATCGTCTCCTTCATGGCAGAAATGGCGCCCATGACGTCCTGCAAGGATGGCTCCGTTGACGCCTCCACAGTGTGATCAGCGTTACTTGATCCGGGCAGGGCGGCTCCGGGGGACCCCTTGGAATGGGTGTAGCGGTCCATAACGTTGGACTGGACCGGGCCCCCACGCAGGGGCGTCTTGGTCTTCCGAGTCTCTCGGTCCCCTCTGCCAGCCATGATAAAACTGCGTCACCCGGGGATCAACCAGGCTCAATAGAATGGCCACAGGAAAGCAGGGCCTCGGGACCAAAGAACCGCAGCTAGGGTACCACTATTGGGAGGGTCAACAGACAGGAGAATAAACCAGCCAAAGGCCCGACAGCCGGTCCGTGCCCTTACTTCAGCCCAGGCCAGGCTCCTCTGCCAGATGTCTCAGTCTGAGGCAGAAACGAAACCGAAACTTAAGAGGGGGACCCACAAGTCGAATCCCCCTGCCGTTGTTGTTCAACTGCAAGACGGCCACTGAGCCTCACCCAGTCCCGGGCGTACCTCGCGGGCGGAGCCCGAAAGTCCGAATCGATATAACTCCGGCACCCCGGGTCCAAATCAAATTTCAAAAAGTCCAGGGCAATCAGCCCAGTGTCCTCTACACAAATCCTCGTAAAAAGTCAGGATTAGTTCAGGATATCATGCCGGGAGTGGCGGGGGTCCGGGGAGCGCTGAGCTCACGCGGCCATCTCGGATGCCCGCCAAGCTCCTCCTCCAACCTTAAGATCTTTAAGATAATTTCCTAGAATGAAAACAATTCAAAACCTCTTTAAATAAGGCTTATCGTCCAGGAGTTGTCAATGTTGTTCAAAATGCTATTCATTTGTTCTGTAAAGAGGATAGCATTTCTTTACCTCAATGATACTGCGTCTGAGCATCACTTCCGCTTGTTTGTTACATCCTAACAGCAAAAGATGCTAATTTGTGAGCTCAGATGCGGTCCATCACTATACAGGGAACCACATTCATCAAGTGGAACAAAGACCGAAACTGATGAATTTAAATATTAGTTTCCACTTCAACCCTGGACCATGACCTAAAAAGGGAAACAGCTGCCAAGTGGCGCAACAGCCAATGGAGGAAGTACAGGGGCTGGGATGGCCACTAGCAAGCAATCAAAAAACAAATATTCAAAGTTTTTAAAACTTAATATTTTTTAAATATCAAAAGTGAAGGCAACACAAAAGCCAATAAGAGGTCTCAAAAGAAAATTTATGATAAGAACGACAAACTATGAAGCGACGGAAGTTCAAATGAACCTCTTTGGGGTGAGCAGTCCATAACTTTCTGCCTTGTTGGGTTGAGACTAGATTCCACAGAAGTATTTACATGCTTTTCAATGTAAACTTTTAGAAAACTTGTAGAAACTTGGAATCTTTCAGTTGAGTAAATAGCAGGATTGGTTTTCTTGCATCTCTTTTGGCCTGGCCCCTATCCCTTAACTGTGCAGGTGCTGAACAGTTCACGCGCTGCCTCCCCTTGAAGAGGGAGGCTCCAAACATTTAGCTGCAGGCATTCGAAGCATGGGCAGCCCTTACTGTGGTTGTGTTTGCACACGCAAAACTGACAAGACATTCCCAAACCATGTTAGAAACCCTAAGGCACTTCTTTAACTGCAGCTGAAAGTGACGCCACACGTGCAACGGAGATGCCTGCAAACGACTCCGCCAAAGTCATAGTGTATAAAAATATGGAAATTGGGTTTCAGCAAAAATGTTTATCAATTGCATATCACCGAGTAAAGTGCTCTGATAGGTTTTCATCCAATTAAAATCTTGTATTTCCATCGCACAAAATTGCAAACAATGTGCTTTCATAAAAAATTAAATATATTTTTTATGTTTGTACAATTCAGTAATTGGCTATTTAAATGTGTTTGAAGAGAAATAAACCTGCCATCTTACATCATTTCATTTCACACTCTTTGTTCAGCACAATGGTCAAACAGTACACTTTATAAAATCCTCTAACTTTGCAGTCAAAGAAAAGTAATTGTAGGAAGACAAACTGACATGCGACATCTGTCTCTAAACATAGTAAATGTAACAAGTTAAAAACAAGATTAAGATTGATCTTTATTGATCATTCACTTTCCCAGTGACCAGAACACATGTTCTTCGTCAGCTTCCCAAACAGGCCAGTAGGCCTTAAAAAACAGCTCGCTGTGGTGAAACCTGGCTTGGCATAGGAGTTGGTGTATATATTTCTAAAGGAATGCTTGTGCATGTTCATTTTTACCCCTACTTTATCACCTACCAGACAGTTTTCACCTTTAGTTGTCTGGTAGGCAATAGTATCTTGTGGAACTTGCAAAAATATACATTGACCATAGAACCTGCCCACTACTGCTTACCATTGGTCTGATGTGTCATTCTTATATACTCACTTCTAATCCAATAGCTTATGTTCCTCTTTGTGTTTGCCCCTTACCTGGAGCATGCATGCCTAAGGAAGGGTTAAGGGTGTTTCAAATAGTAGGAATCCTCAGAAATGGTCCATAACATTTTTCAGCTTGAGCTTAGATTGGCAAACAGTGTTTGTTCGGGCCTCAGTTTCACTGAGACTGAGCAATGTGGACCCAGACAGTTGGCCCAGTAGGATTTGTGCAAAGTACAGAAAGCTTTGTTATGACTACAAGAGGTTTCTAGCAACTTTGCATTTTTAAGTGTTTTCTTCCGCACATAAACTTTCTCCAATGTACCAAGATGGGTTAGGATTTCACCTCTTCTATAGTGGCCTACTAGAATGGAGTTGATTTCAGACTCCATTGTCCACAGTAGCAGAGGTTTAGATTGCATCAGTTCATATACTGTATATGAAGTAAAGTTATGATCATATGACAAAATCTGCATCAAATCTGATGGCCTGAATCAGTGAAGGTAGATATTGATACGTACTCCCTATCCAGCATTTCTCAATGTGTGTCTTAATTTATTCCACAAAAGATTCTTCCTGTTGAATGTTGGACTGGACCTACACTTCTCCTTACTCTGATTAGATGCAAAGAATTTGATCTGATCTAAAACAGTGACGAATGACCCCAACTTCTCTTGCAAGTAATTGTTTAATTTTTAATGTTGAAGATGTTTTTAAAAAGGGGAGTGGTTAAATGGGATCAGCATTCTCTAAAGCCAGCAAGTGGAGTGTTCATATTTCTCAAGACTTTAAAGGAAATGATTATTGCTCTCTGCATACTGCAGGAACTAATTTAAGGATAAGAACCGTGAACATACTATCCAACTCCAAACCATCTACACCCGTCTAGATGAATGATAGAAGCTTAGGAGTGGTGCCCCTAGGTGTCTGGTACATCATTTAGCTAGAAAGAGTTGGGAAGGTACCCTGGATTTAATGCTGCCTTCCCAGACACCACAAGAGGATTTCTACTGGCCAAAGGGAAAACTATACCACATAATTGAAAATTAATCTGAAATGGACCGTCATGTCTATCAACATGAGGAATGGTCAGAAGAAGTAGTGTTTTTTTTCTTGATGTACAAGTATGCTGTACAAATGACTTTGGCTGAATGGACAGGATGGCAAGCATTCATTCCAAAAGTCCCTTTTCTCAGCTACAGTATTCAGTGCTTAAGGCAGGCGACAATCATGCACTTTAGGGACATATTGGCGAAGACAAACAACATTCCTTTCATTACAATTTTCAACTAGTTAGCTAGCAACAACCAGAGAGTTTAATGCATGTGGAGAGTAAAATAAATATATATTTGGGTTAATTTATACAAATAAGAGATTGTGTGTGACTTCTGATCAACAGTTCAGATCCAGGTAAGAGTTATCACGTGTGGAATAAAATAAATAGCATGTTGCTTTCCTAGATAAGGCAGCAAACAGGCAGTTGCCTTCTCTTAGCATATTACTAGTGAGGAATGGAATGTGGATACATTGCCAGAATATTGTAGGTTGACATCAATCATTTTGGTACCAGGCAACTTGTAAAGACCTTGCGTGTTTGCTCCTCCTACAACTACTTGATGTACTTCTTCTAATTCCAAGGGCTGTACTGATTAATTGTTCCAAGTTTTAATTGAAAAATGCTGTGGACCGAGCTGCTCCTGGCATGGAGCGAAGATCCTGCTCTAGCCTGGAGGCAGAGGCGGTGTCAACTACTGTAGATCATTGTGATATCGTGACACAAACTGAGAAGGTTCAGAAAAAAACCTAAGCATTTTGGACGGTGCAGGTTTCCTTGAAGCATCTTCAAGTAATTGAATCCAAAACAAATACAAATGTTCAAATAGGAGAACTACAATAACCAGCATGGATGGAGGGGAACATTCTGCAAACCAGAGAATGGATCAGCCTCAATCTATCTGGAAGGGACTAGTCTCGATTCTTTGTTTGAGTCACACCCACCCCCCAAGTCTTCACCTAAAGTAAAGTATTTAAGAACTCTAACATCCTCACATTTAACATCAACACAGTAAACTAAAGAGTCAATATTAAACTGAGCTACAGCTGTAAACTTTTTCTCTTCTCCACAAAGAGCATTGTCAAACTCACAGGAGTAATGGTCATTAGATGCATGGACTACTGCAATGTTAACCAGCTAATTCGCCCACAAAAACTCAATGACTGGCCACAAAGACTGGAAAATACGCTATCAAAATATGCCTGAAACCTAACAGTTAAATGCACTCTGTACACTTCACAAACCATCATGGGGGAAAGGCAAAATCTTTAGGTCTAAACTATTCAACACCTAGGAAAGTTTGCTCTAGAGCTGCTTGCTTCGTCACCCTTCAACTCGTCAAAACCCTTTAAGATGGATGCAGATGCTTGGGAGTCCAGGATCCTTTGCTTTATGAACACTCAGGGTCCAACCTGGAGATCCAAACGAAAAACTACAAGCATTTCAGAAAACGTTTCATGGCAGACCATTTCTAACTTGAGTGCAATTGAGTTATCCTTGCAGGAAAGGGTTCATGACCAACATACCTTGACAAGGCACTGCCTCGCTGATCAGATAAACTGCCCTGGACATTTTTCAAGCACTCACTCGTATTAAAGACTTTCTGTTCTCAAGGCATAGCTATAGAGTACTCTATGGAACTCCTGCATCATTCCAGTGATAATACAGATACACCGGGTCAATGACACCAGCAGAATGAAAGCCAGTTTGCATGCAGAAATTGTGGTAGGAATCCTGCGTAATGTACTAGGACAGACAGGGGAACAAGGGAATATGGAGAGCTGACAAACAAAGCTTCATCCATGCATAACAAAGCAGTACTAGTCAAATACAAAGATTTGATCTATACCACAAAGCAACTTGTATCGCTGCCCTGTGGCTTCGTATCTAGAGTGACTACCAGCCAGTCCTGGATTAAAGCCAAGTGCACTTTGCAAGCCGGTACTTGGAGCTAAGATTGATAACAGGAGAGGTAAAACCTTAAGTCCCAGACCACAAAGTGCTGCAGGCTGGAAATGTAGGCAATGCAGACCAAAATTACATTGAAGGTGCACATCACAATCACTAATCACTGCACTATGGTTGGGGCAGTTGTTCTATGAAAGCGGAAATACCAGAGCAGTAATTTTGTTCTAAGATGGCTAAAGCGCCAGGATCCCTAGGATCATGAAGCAAGTTACACAGGATCTTCTGCACTTAGTCGAATCAGCAGCTATGTACAACAGTGTATATTAAACATGCATCAAATCAGGTCTAGCAGAATTTAAAAGTTCAAATGGAAAACAAGCAGTAGCTTCTAACTTGTTTCAGCTATGGACTTAACTACCGTCTACGATTCTGATCATCGGATCAACAAGCGTGACCGAGCAGTCACCCATGCACAGTCACAATACCACCTATATAAAAACAAATCTCCAAAATTGCACTTTAGAAATAGATCCATTATCTAAAATAAATACCACGTGCAAGGTACACTGCTCCCCTGATTATGTACCAGTCAGCTGCTCACCACAAAGTAACAGCTGAGGAAATGCATCTCAAAACCAGGACATGGGAGCAGTGCTTGCCGCAGCAGAGCTCTTGTTCTCCATTCTGAATTATAGATGAACTCGAACTCCACACCCCTCATTGGCATAGAAACCACTAGGATTTCAGTATCCAACATGGTAAAGGGAGCTGCACAACACCATGCTGTGGATGTATACAGACCAACAGACTAACATCAGTCTGCACATCTGCAGATTCCACTTGGGTTACCATGCAAGGGATAGTTATTGTGCGGGTTTACACACTGTACAACAGCAGAATTCCAGCACTCAAAGTCAGGTAATTGTAATTTTAATTTGCAGCACGCGTTATCACCCAAAGGTCTCTACGCACTGTCAGAGGGCGAACTTGAACTAGGTGGAGAAGGGAGTGGGGGGAGGGGGGAGAGAGACTGCTAAAGGTAAAGAAATTGGTGTCGTGGACCGACCCTGTGTCCCATGCTAGGAACAGCACAATTGTAAGACATTTCCCTGAGACATTCACAAATTGGTCTCTGCACTCAAGGGCTTGTATGGGCATTATAACCGAGTAGGAAAAGAACAATGCCAAGATGCAGTACACGGTCTGCTATCTCTAAAATGAAGGGGCAGGAGATCTTGTTTAACATTTCATAAACTGCTTCTTTTCGTAAAGAATCAGTTAGTCCGTCAGTACTTATAAAGCACAGCTTATCCCCTGTGAGGGTATTCAGGTGCTGGGTTGCAGGGCTTAATCGAACAGCCAGGTCTTGAGTCTCTTCCTGAAGTCCGTCAGCGAAGGTGATGTTCAGAGGTGGAGGGTGAGGGTTTTCCAGGACTTGACAGCGAGATGGAAGAAGGAGCGATCTCTCTGCTGTGGCTACGGCGGATTTCTGGTGTGTGTGCGAGGGAGGCGAGGCAAAGGTTTCTGGATGGTTGGTGAAATTCCATACGATGGTTCATGTAAGCTTGTTCTTGGTCATGGAGGGCTTAGTACGCATGTCAGTATCTTGAATCTGGACTAAAACTACTCAGATTAATTTGGCTTGGATTTAATACGTGATTATCAAAATTGAAGACGAGGGGTGAAATGACAAAGCTACTAAGGATGAACAACAAAGTTGTCAATGCAAGCGTGTGTTTCACTAAGGCGACAAACCTTTCCATAAAAGGGCACAGAACCCCGAGAAGCTCTATTGGCACCATGATCACAATGGTTGCATCTCAAGGTTACTTTACAATAGGCGCACGTACGTTGTGCTGTCATTTCGAGGCTAAGACAGAAGCTGGCCTTGTATTCAGCTACTTTGTAGAGTTTTAATGACATGAATTTTCTGTCTCCACTCTAGAATTAGAACAAAAGCCTGAGGAAAAACAGGAAACCCGCCCAGACTAAACGTGGATATCCTTCAAGACAAAACAGCCACATTCAGCTGGTACTAGCTCCTATGTTGAAATAAAACACAGATTATACATTAGTCACATCCTTTTGGAAAGCTTTCTAAATTTACAGAAGCCTCGCCTTACAATTAATATTCTAACGTCCATAGAAATCAGGAAACCTGGACAATTTAGTCAAATTCCAAAAGGCCAAACACTTCGACTTCCGTCCCTGGCGACAAAGACTGGTAATTTCTCAAACTTTCAGGACATTCCTATATTAAATAACATTTAATCCAACACGTTCTAAATAAGATTATGCCCCGATTAGTATTCAAATATCGAGAACCGCGATGAAAAGCTTATACAACAAAAATGTCCTGAAATACACTAGAATTGAAGTGTGTATATTATTAATATTAAAGGAATGAACAGCATAAACGTTGTTCATTTAGTGTGAAATGTGTGCAGCGTTCTCTCCCGGCCAAACAATTCTGACTAAGAGGTTATAGGGGAAAACTTATGAAACAAAATAAAATATCACATATAAGAACAGACAGTAGTACGGTACGGCCTCTGGTCCCGAGAGGCCATTAAAACAAAGTATAAACGAGTAACTTCTGATCTAAGTGTCTGTCAGCACTTCACAGTTTAAGATCATTTACAGCTCGAAAACATCTCCAGGCCTAATTGACTTGTCTGCATTCCAGTGAGATACAAGTTTGTGGGGGGGGGGTGGGAGGGGGGTAGACTACAAACACACCAGCTGGCTCCAGAGGGCTATGGGTGTTAGGCCACGATAAACGCTTCCTAGCAAGAGAGATATATTTATACTGCAGCGAACATTTTCCCGAAAAACAATATTTTTACAAGATTATATTTTTATGTTCAGGATGAACCCAAATGGGAAGAACCGTGTTTTTTTTTAACACTCATCAGTAAAAGCGAAATATTGTCCTCATTTATCAGTAGCCCTTGAAATTTGTCTTTTGCGCAAAAAAAAACATTTAAACAAGGTATGTCACACTTTAGCACACAGCTAGAAAAACAGTACAGAATGTTGCAGAGGTGTTAATAACAAGCCACATAATAATGTAACAGTGTCACAATTAAAATGCCGAAAGGGTGTATACAGAAACACATAAAAAACAAATTGTTACTAGGATTCGAACAAGCAGAGCTCATTATGCTTTTGAATTCAACTCAACATTTTTTTTAGACTGAAAGATAAGCATAGACTTTCAGAGACAAGGACAGCCACTAAAGAGTGTCCAGCAGGAGTTTTAATGAACTCTGAATTTATTTCTGGCTATTATGTTTATATTATTGAAAATACGGCAGCTCACACAAACTATTTGAAGAAAAAACAAAACATGTCCATATTTCATTTCATATTATTAATTCATGTGAGCTGTTTTCAGAGTTTTAGCCAGTCGCTGGTGGAAAATAGTCATCCCAATGATGTAACATTATATTGCATATGCTTGCTAATGGCATCAGAAAGGCATAAAAAATCTGAACTTACACAGATGTACCGATCACCAACCGAGAGCTGCTCCAGAGGAAGGAAATACCCGCCCGAGACAGCCTTAGCAACACTAAATCTGTTATGAGATGTGTGAAATATTTCAAAGTGTTACAAATCGCACACTTTCTACTTGTACCACAAGTGCCGCAACAATGTGGCTCACTTGTTCCCGAGGACAGCAGTGGTACGGCCGGGAGAGGGGGTGTTATGACGACAAAGGCCCAAAGAAATAAATTCACTGCGGAAGAAAAAAAAAGGTCGTTTACAATGAAGGCCTCTGTTTTACCCCTCGCCTGGATTAAATCGAATTGTTGATGCCGCTCTAGACATCACTAGATAGTATAGTGATCTGAAATAGTCAAAACCTGTGACTGCTTGTTCACTGGCATCTGAGAGAGGACGAGTTCCCTTCTGAATCTAGTCTTGGCAGCTGAGAGAGACCCACGTCTTTCAGGCTCTGGAATTGCAGCATGAATTGGCCAGTCTGATCCTCCACTGAGGACTGACGAAAAGTGTAGAGACGACTACACATAACAAGCATTGGCAAAGCCAATATGTTTCGCGTCTGCGAAATTTATTGGTTTTTTCAATGTGGTTTTAAGACATGTTGCATGTGGAGGTAGCTGTTGTACGACATGGTTTAATATATATATTTTTTAACCGCTATGACGTGGCTAGTGAAGACCGCGTTCTAGCCCTTTTTCTTTGTTTTTAACTTTAAGCCACGAGCATAACATGCCACACCGAGAAAGGATCAAGGGAGGAGGGATGGAACAGAACGGACAGTGGGGGAGGTGGACAGAAGGGTTGTTGAAAACGAGGGAGCAACAGCAGACAGGGGGCAACCGAAAGTAAGAGAGGATGGGGTGCAACGGATAGAGCAGTCATCTTTGAAACTGGGGAAAAGGATTAGAGTCTCCGCGTGAGGGACAAGATCCTGTCATTCTGGGCAAATCACCAAATCTCTCTGTGGCTAAAAATGGATTTATATGTGTGTAATGCAACCGGCTCATCATGTAAAGCACTCCGATAACTTTGGGTCGTATTAGCTCAATATTAATGTGCAAAAGAAAAATAAGGAGGAGACCGAATTCAAACACATGAACTTGTATGACGTACAGGGATAAAAGTTTTTTTAAAGTACCGCAGACGCAAACAGCCAGTGGAAGAACACTGCCCGCCAGCCGTAAACAGTACTTAGTCCAAGCTCCAGGAAACAGCCGAGGAAAAAAGGTGAAACTTGATGACGTGACCCTGATGCGGCTAACCACTCAGGAGCCAGAAAATGAGTGACCATGATACCTACAAATGGTAAATAATGGGCAGGCTGTAAACCCCTCTTAAGTTTTTTCTTTTTTTTACTGCAACAGATTTTGCAGGCACTGTGCAGGTAAAACCTAAAAGCAAGCCTACTGCTGATTCCGAAAGGCAAGATTAACAAGACCATCACAAACCAAATGGGTTAAACAAAAAAAAAACTGGGTACCATAAACCTGGTACTAGTACAATTAACAGTCATATAGAAGTATAAAAGGTGATGTGAAAGGTTAAATGAAGGAGGAAAAAAACTAAAATGGTCCACTCAACTCTGGCGAGCTCGCACTTCACCTTCTGGGCAAGCAGGCCATGGTAGTCAACCAAGAAGCCCATCACCCGGTTACAGGCACTGCCTCAGAGCAGGGCACAGTACCGTGCCATCTATCCCCAGGACAGTTAAAGTAGGCAGCAACCCAAGAGCATAGCAGTGTAGCAAACTGGTACCATGAGGGGAGTGGTAAGGAAACATGAACAGAAGGGAAGCAAGTAGGAGACACTGAAGACAAATGCAAGGGCCATGTGACAGACAAGCGTACGAGGAAATCGCTACTGATCCGCTCGCATTACACAATGATTTTCTCAAAGTGCTGAATACTGTCAAAGTGCACTTATGAGCTCGCAAAATAGGCACAAATATGGAACGTGGAGCAGTGTTCTGCTACCTCACTCAAACCCCTCTTAGCTACTCATGCAGATTGAGCGCAGTCCCAAAGACTCCTTTAAAAGGTAATGGACAGTGTTGTGTAAACAAAAGGCAATCATTTTTTTATGAAACAGACCGGATTTTAAAGCAGAGTTGCCACCTACCACATGAGCTTCGTTGTTGACAACAGGGTATTTTAAACAGGAACAAATAAAATACAGCACCTGGACATATGCACAGCTAGATGGGTTTGTCTGCTGGAGTGGAATGTGTGAGTGGACATGATCACAAACCTACTCAGCAATTTGAACCTGTATAGTTCCAAGTCCAGGGCTGTCCACCCCCTGAATATTTCTGCCTTCTCAGGGAGCAGGATTCCGCTTCACCCTTCCGCATTTCTTGGTCCACCTCCCTTCAGCCTGAAGCACTTTAATTGAGCTCAACAAATGAACACACAGGATTCATTTCGATTAGAGGGGCGCCCAATTGTGGCACTACAGGGATGCAAGCGAATCTTAAGAGCCTGCTTTCCTCCGTGTGGGAGTGGTTAGCCCCCTGTGGGGTTATCTGATTAACATGACCAATGCTACATCAGCCAACCGCAGGATCTGTACCATCGAGTGCAAGGGAAGAACCATGCGCCACCATATAGTAATTTGCGCATGTGATAACTTTTGAGTTCAACATGGCATGGGCGTCTTCAATACAACATATAAATAAACACCATAATGTAATCATCTAGGTCAGGGGTGTCCAGTGGATATCCAGGTGGGCAAGATCCATGCCAGGGGTCTAAGATAGGCACACAAATTAAGTTTAAGGGCAGTGAATCTAAATAAAACCCATCTACAAAAGTCAGAGGTTAGCATGAAAATCAGATATGTATCCGGCCCTCCTGAACCAACACAGGACACATCCTGTCCTAGGGCATTTGTCAGCATCATTGTCTTTTGTCCGTAATTACTGGTCTCCTTAGTGGCTGTAGACAACAAAACTACGCTACTCTCAATAATCAAAGAGAAAAGAATCCTTTAGTGTGAAGTCAGTCTTCCACTGGTGCGTTTCTTTATACACTACAATGAACTATAAAAATAGAACTGATGATTCAGCAAATCACCCATGGCAGGCACTTGGTATATCCTATCATAGTGAGCAATTGAAGTACTTAATCCTGCAAAAGTGTTGTGATAAGGCTTGCTGTGAACAAATGGGTTGCTTTAGCCAGATAATATTGTGAACCCAAAGTAGCACTGTATTATGAGTGCATGGAGACAGACATGCTGTATTGTAAATGCACATTTAGAGAGCTTACTACACCCGCCGAGGTGGGACTCACCCGACTTAGGTGGGTCCTAAGTTTATATGGGACAACCTAGTTACGTAGCACCCCAGTTCAACGATTCCCAAACTGTGGGTATTGACCCTCCAATAGGTTGCAAAAATCCTGGCTTATGTGTGCGTAATATTTAAAATGATTAGCCATGTTTGCGCACCAGTGCAAAGGTGCTGAACAATTTCCTTAAATCCAGTTCTAACTTACACCCTTGCAAATATTCCCAAGCAAGACTCCAGACGAACCTTCCAGTATTAGTTGCTGCTGTTTTTTGTTGTTTTTAAACTTCACAGAGCTATTTCAAAAGAGAATGTGCTCACTATACGTGATCATACACAACCATACCAGTGGAGTACGACTTTCACACATACATTGAGAAATATGATTTGGCTTAATGTCTAGAGCTGGTGACTATCGATCTTAGGAACTTGGTAGGAGACCAGACATTGGCTCAACATCCTTTCATTCTGGGCAAATCACTTCATCTTCCTGCTTATAATGACATGAATCTGACCTTCAGTAACGTAATCAGGTGCTAATATAAAATGCATTAATGCCCTTAGGCATTGTTTGCGCTATATAAAGCCGCTAAATACACAGAGTCCAAAATGCACCACTGAGCCCCATTTTAACACAAATGCATACGAGGCCTTATCCCCATATTGTACTGGAGATAGGGGTTTCTAAAATCTGCTAAAATCCCTGGTATCAACACCATGATTTTTCAGAAGCCTTGTGATTTTAGAGAATGGATGTCACAGGCAAAACTCTATTGAAGATCACCCACCATCTGCCATTTTTATGTGTAGAGCAATATCTTATCCACAGTCTGATATTGATGGGCGTATGACCATGGTTGTCATGTTCACAAACAACTGCTATTACATTATTATTATTGTTAAAAAATGAAACTGCCCTGTCTCATGCCTATCAAAGCTAGAGGGGAGGCGAAATGTTGTTCTAAAAATAGGGTTGTGCTGTTAAAAGGTCTGGGAAGCACTGTTAAAAGGCATTCAAAACAAAGTGGCGTGCTAGATTCTGGACATCATAAAGCATGTAGCAATTTGCCATTCCCTATGGGAACTTATTTTTTGTTTTACCTAGTGCAAACTCGACCCCAAGGTGTCAGAGCACTTTACATGAGCACCAGTTGCGTAACAGACGGACACATTCATTTTTGATAGGCGCACGGAGATTAAGTGATGTGCCCAGAATCACAGGACGTCGAGCATCCCTGCCAGGACTCGAACTTGGTTACCCAACTTAGAGGTAGACTACTCTAGCCGTTGCGTGGTTTTTCACCACCTGGGTTTGAAATGTAAATGCTTACACAATGTTGAGCCTCACTGGCTGCAGGATAAGTGACATGCCTCTATGTGAAGAGACACTACTTCACATCCAGTGATCGATTTCTCTTAGATGCTCCAAAATCTCTATTTCAACGTACATTTACTAGTGATTTGCTGTTCTATCATCACAGCTTTAAAATACCCTTTCAGACTGTCCATTTATTTGGATCTGGAGACCATGCAAATCAGAAAAGCCTTGAAGAAAACTTCACACGTGTTTAAAGAGTTGAATTTCCAGCAAAATGGGAGTATAAAATGCATTGAATGATGAAATATTAATTAACTATCAAGAGAACTCGGCATCAATCAGCAAAAGGGTCTTGCGCAATTGAAGTATAGAATTTTCAGAAGTGTATTTGAGCACCAAGTAAAATAATCATTAAGACATATTAAACGGTAACTTGTGAAGGGGGAATAAGGTGCCTTAAAGGGATGCTTAAAACAAGTTGTTAGTTACGGGGTCAAACAAAGAATTATGCATTGAAAAAGCCCATTAGAAGCCGTACTGGGGAAATAAGGAGGGAATGGGCTTTATTAACTATTGCTTAGAGGCTGTAGCCAAGTGGATGGCACTATCCCACCTTAAGCTGAACGGTGACAAGACGGAATTAATGTTTCTGGGCAAGTCTCCCTCGTTGTCGCAGCCCTCTCCTGGCCGCCCTGTATCGGCACAATGCCTGCTCCCAAGCTCCAAATTAAGAGCCTTGGTATATGGCTCGACAACTCTCTCTGCTTCAACTATCAAGCCACTAAGCTCTCCGCTACCTGCTTTGGCCTGATGAGGATGTTAAGGTAGATCCTCCCTTTACACTTCCTGGCCCGAAGGATTATGGTACAAGCCATCATCCTGTCCCGTCTGGACTACGGGAACGCACTGTATCTGGGCGCCCCGCAGACCACCGTACAGAAATTACAAGTAATCCAGAACTGTGCGGCCCGCCTTCTCCTCGAGATTCCACAGAGACAGTCGGCTAGACCAGCTCTAAGGAAGCTGCACTGGCTGCCGATTCAGTCCAGAGTTTGCTTCAAGGCCATGTGCTTGGCCCATGGTTCTATTTGGAAAACTGGACCTGCCGTCACTCATCCCTTTTTTTACGGCCTATAATCCATCGAGGAGTCTTCGTTCCAGCACGGCTTTCCTCGCAACTACGAGGAAGATCCACAGATGGGGTGGCCGCTCCTTCTCCTGGAATGCTTCTATGCTTTGGAACTCATGGCCTCCCGCTCTCCGCAGGGAATACAACCTCCAGATCTTTCGCCGTCTCTTGAAAACTCATCTCTTTATGAACCCCTTCTAACCGGTTTTGCTCTGCTCCCCAGTCTGCCCGTCCATAGCGCTACGAGGCTTTAGGGTAGCATGTGCTTTACAAAAATCCCTTAATTCATTCATAAATGGGGTTAATGTTTTACTCGAACATGAGCTGTAGGAGAAAGGAACCGCGATGGGTAAAATAAGTGGTAGTTTACTGTATTGTAACAGCATTCTGCGCAGTTGGCAAGGTGCCAAGTCACTGCCAGACTACAGCTCGATAGAAGCCCAAAAAAAGCAGAATGCGTTATCCTGCCGCAGGTAACTAATTATATACCTCACGCATAAAATAAAATTGAAGATCATAAGTACAGCCTGACAAAGCCCTCGCCCCCCCCCCCACCACCACCTATCCGGCGGAGGGCACCGATTATGCTGGGCAATGAGCGTCCCTCCCTCGGGGCCAGGCAAGCTACACGAGTTCATTTGTCAAGGTGACCTTAAAACATACAGTAGGCATGTACCATTCTGTGAAAAAACCGAGGGTTGCGCCGGTGACTGTGCCTCCGCACGCGCCCGCGGTGAAACGAGGCCGAGGCAAGGACAAAGCGCAGGCAGGGGCGCCATTACAGAGAGACTCCAATAAAGTCGCATTCCGGTGACATCCGAAAACTAATGTCCACGGGGGAAGGCAGCGCGCGGGTCCCGCATCGATCCGGAGGGCGGGCTGGCAGCGGCGGCAGGTGCGCGCTGATGAGCTCAGGGGCATTAGCTCATCAATGGAACGCTGGCGGGGCGCCCGCTGATAAATGAAAGCGCCACATGGGCACAATCTGCTTCAAACCTGCAAAGCACACGCAACGCGTTAACTAGGGAGGGGAGGACGGCGGCCATCTTTAGTGCTGGAATATGGTAAACACTAAACATGCTCACAGTAACCAATGACGACCAATCGGGTTAGGGCCGAGGGTCCCCAGAATAAATAACGTACAAATGGTGTAATGAGAAGACAACGTGGCTTCATCCCTGCCAGGTCACAGAGTCTCACCCTTCCACGTCATAACTAAATTTAATTAGATTCGATCACATGCACAGGGCACTCGAGCGGCCTTTGACTAATGCATTATTACATTTATTTATTTAGTAGCAGCAGTAAAAATTGTAATTTAACTGATGTACGCAGTTAACAAGTGATACGTACAACAATAATGGATGGGTTTTGGTCATTAAAATCAACCAAGAAATTTGGGCCTGGACGGTAGATGCAGTGGTATTTCCATTGACAGCAAAGTCAGACAGATCATCACAGTATGTATAGTATCTAGTTAGATGCAGTAATAAACTTAAATAAACCAGTGTTTTTGTGCTAAAGCTTAATTTTCGTAAAAAGTTATGATATGAAAAAGGTGTCTGCATGCTTAAAGAAAAATTCACATTTACTGGAATGTCGAGAGGAGTGCTAGCCAATCAAGATGCTCAGAATTCCTACTTTAACAGCCAACTAAAAGCAGGCACAATATACAATTGACTTTCTAGACACAGAAGGAAAAGAGTGGGTGATCAGGCTGGCAAGTCCATTTGCTGATATAACGGACCTTACAGCAGGCAATTAACACCAGTTATTGCGCCTTTCCCAACTTATACACCCTGCACTGGACTCAGACACACGTCAGATGAGGACCAATAACCAGCATTATTGACTGTCTCCAAGAACAGTAATAAACATTAGATTTCTTTAAGAGGTTCTACATAAACAGCAGAAGTAAACTAATAAAATTGGTAATGCCTTCAAATACACAATATTTGGGTCTGACAAACTATTCTCTTGAAAACAAACCAGAGTGGTCAACATATTCACTTACAAACTCAGTCAGTATGGCAGCTCAGTTGGACAGGCTGTGACGGAGCATTTATTCAACTCAAAATTTTCACTTCCCCTAATCAGTTTTCTGAAAAATGCTTCAGTCCATTTTGGTTGAGTAAGAGAATTCGAACTTCATCAGTTTTATCTCATGAAGTAGGTGTACTTGCAGTCTAACACATAGGAGCTTAGCTGAACTCCAAGGCCCCCATTAAGAATGGCCCGGTTAATTATGATAGGTGTGGTAACTCCTGATACTGCACACATCGCAATTAAGTGTTCATCAATCAATACCACAATCCAATTGCTTTCCTCCAATCAGGTCATCCCTGCTTAAATGTATTGGCTGAAAACGCCCGATAATTACAGTGACATGGATTTTGGTGCATTAAGTACCAAAATCTGCAGTATATTCCCCCTATTGGATGACAAACTCATAAATTGGATTTTTTTCCCAGACCGAGTAAATTACAAATAAGTGGCGTCTGATTTTGCCTGGTCCCATAAATAGCGGTCAAAACACCAGGCCACTCTTAATGTTAATTTTATGTTTAATTTATTAGCTATTATATAGTGCTCTGGCTACGTAACAGCAGCTTTATAACACTTAAGAATGTAGCCTAATTGACTTGATCTAGTTGTCTAAAAAGTATATTAAAGTAATACAAGTATTTTAAAGGAACCCCCACAGATCTAAAGTACTATTTACACAGCGCTGCAAAGATTAAATGCGGGTCACATCGTGACAATTAGCAGGCACTGGTAAAGCGACCTCAAACCCCTGATCAACAGAGCACACACGCCAGCTCCATAGCAGGAAGGCACTAACTGAGAAGCATGCATTACACCAGGGAGTTATTTTCAAACTCTGGATTGATGAATGTGCCCTTTTATATTTAAAGCACAGCAAGGGGGCTTTTGAGCTATATGAATAGATTGCCCCCTCGACAAGGGAGTCGCTTGGACACGGGATATAAACAACACAGCTGACGTCTGGAAGGATTTCTCGGGCAATGAAGAACAGAGATGCTGCCCTCTGATTAATAACGAACCCGTAGTGTCTGCTAAACCTCGATTAAAATACTCCACAAATTAAGGATGTCAGAACCAAGATAATCTTATGCAATTTACATATATTCACAACCATCCAGGGACATGGATAAGACTGGATGGCCCATTTAGGACATTTCGATCAGCAATGGATGTGATCCTACAGAAAACAATCATTGGCAAAAATCAGTAGGTATGACTGTGATAATGCAAACAAAGGCTGTTTACAAGCACTGCATGCATAAATGCTTTTAATCACATTAAAACTAGATCTACAGGCTTTGATAAAGCTGTGAAAAAGTACCAAAAAGGATTTCTCGTTCTTTGTTAAAAAAATATGTGATAACGGACTGAACGAGGCTAACAGCCAAATGATGGAATGGACTATTCAGGTGTCAAATTGTACGTCATGAATTCCAATGGAAGCTCTTCCTTCAAAGTGGATTGATACCCTAAACAGCCAACAGAACGAGGTAAATGTAGTACTCATTTAGGTGGAGCCGAAGCCCACTCTTCATTTATTATAAAAAACGCAAGAATACAACGGAGTATCACAAGCAGAGGCACCTTCAAGCCAGACATAAGAAGGCAACGCGGCACATTGTCAAGGGCGGAGGATCCTCACCCTCCCGCCCTTTTCAGACAGAGGAAGTGTGTTCGGCTGAGCAAAAGTCAGCCTGATAATCTTCATGTTCGGGACAGGCAGACCACTGCTATACATGTGCTAAATAAGAAGGCACCGGGTTGCCTAAGCTGAAATATGTCAGGTTCACAGTCCAGTGGGCGTGATCTCCTCAGCCCAGTAAAATCCTCAGTCAGCCTCCCACTCATGACGGAGGGATAGCATCACTGGTAGACGCAGACCTTGGCACTTCAGTTTTAAGCCTGAAGCGCCCAGGGCTGAGTGTCGATCAGTGATGCTCGTTAAAGAGAGGGGAGGGGTCAGCGACTCGCTGACTCCATCCCACTCTATGATGAGGTGAGGCAGGTCCTCCTCTCACTGGCTGACTTTTCACAAGATTAGCCAATAATGTAGGACGGAACCACCCATTCCATTGCAACACATGTCATGACAACGCAGCCGTTACAAAGCGAATGCCTTTACCACGCATAGCCTTTACAATGTATGCACTTACAACAAATTCCGTTGTAAAAGCATGAATGGTAAAGGCATACACGTGGTAAAGGTTTCACCAGTAAATAGAAGTATTTTACTGGTAAGTAGTTTAACTACCATACCCAGTCATGTTTAGCATTTTAGTTTTTGAACCAAAGCTGTAACTTCTCAGCTAAACAATTTCCTGGAAATGTATTTTCACCTTGGTGCCTTTTTATGTTTTTTTTACCGGTTTGTTTATAGGGAGGCCGCAGCCCTGGGAACCTACGCTGCGGCCCACAGAGATTTCCCAAAATAGATGCCTAATTTAAGGGTTTTGTACTGTGCAGCTGGCATCTGGCAATCACGATTTCATTTTTTTTTTTATTTGGTTAAGACAAACCATCCATCTTGCAGTAAGAACTGTGCATAGAACGGTAGTACATATGGGGTTATTTCCAATCACACAATGGAAGCTTTCCTTTGTCAACTCCTTAGCATCGCTGAGTGACATTAGCTCACTTGTAGAATTGCTGCAGAGTGGCAACGTTTGCCCAATGTCCCCTGTTTTGACTTGTACTGTGAGAAATTGCAGTCATTTAGTTGCCACCCAAGATTTGTAAGTAATCACAAGATCTCCAATGAGTTTGTGGTAAATTTTTATTGAAAATGGGACCACGGACCTGTCAGATTACCCTAAATCAGCGGTGTGTTTTACCTGTACACGACCGCTGTCTCCGTGCAACTACTAATCGTAATCTAGTTTGTATCTATCTGGAGAATAATGTGATAAGACACCCTGGATGAGTTTACATAGTTTGCATAATTGACTTCAATGTCTGTAGAAAAGATTGTATTTATGTATACATTTTCTCGCAGATTTATTTTCTCGGTATTACAGCAGTAGATTAGTATTTTGCTCTAGAGATCGACAGAGGAAAATTGTATCGTGTTTCGGGGCTGCAAAAAAAAAATAAAAGACGCAACTCGAAGCGAGCTACGGTTATTCTTTAGTATCATTCTGGCCAGTGTGAGAGCTCACTGAACTAATGCACTTGTGCAAGTGGATGCAGCACCTGCCAGTCACATATCTGAATCTTGAGGGTACCTACCCTACATTTCATCTTGTTGAAATTGTCAAAACTGAGAACCGATGAGTTTGGTAATAGGAACACCTAGTTGTTACAAAAACCATATATTAAAAATGTAATTCTCAATGCCTTTGGCAATTATTCAATACAAACTATTCAATATATTTCTACCATTCATGTCTGTCTGCTCTCCTCCCCCCTTCCACCCCCCCCCACTCCACGGCACCCCCCCATCCCCATCCCCATCCCACCCAGACTAAAACTCAGGACTCTGAACTGGCGTTTGCATGGTTTCTAACTTCCCTGTCTTAAGGGGCTGCTTTAATTGTATGGGTATTGCTGGCAAGATTTTTTTCCAGTCTGATTTTCAGTGCCGCAGTGGCGGCCTTTAATGTGCAGCATGGGTGGGATGAGCCCAAACGTACACTGTTTCGCACGCACACATACACACTCACAGCACATATGCATGCAAGCAGCAATTCACAGCTTGCACTCATAAATACACAAACATTCATACATGCACACCCCGACCTTTAGAAAGAAAAAACAACTAAATGGGCCATAGCAGTGATCTTTGATACCAGGGGGGAGCCTCTGTTATTTAGTGATAAAGGTGTATGCACTGTAAAAAAATGTGTGGCAAAGATTATGCACGGTAATGGCATTTGCGTTGTAACAGCATGCGTTACATCGGAATGCGTGGTTCAGTCATTCATCTCTAAACAACTGCAACATCCCACTTACACTCATTACCCAATAAACATCACACATTATATCGGTGCAGTGTACACAGATCAGTTTCTGCAGCCAAGCCCAGGAAAAGCTATATACACAGGGTCTACCAAAGTAGAGTCCCATGCCAGCAACATACATGGAAAACTGAGCACGAAAGAGAGGGCCCTACATTGTGCCGGCAATTCATGTTCCATATAGAGCTATGGACAGCATGTACCACACACATGGTATGTCCTGTAGCTGTGTTCTGCAACTACAAGGCTGAGGCAGTAACCTTCAGCAATACCTGGTACTCTGTACCCTAGCATTTTTATAGGTCTTTAGAAAATGATTGCCAACAGACACTTAAGATCATTTAAGCCACGCTAAGTGTAAAAGGTTGGCCTAGATCGTACACTGCTCAGCCGCTTCAGTATGCTCAAACTGCAGTTCGAAATTGAAAAATGTAAGGCGCTGAGTATTCCCCATTTTCATCTGGGGCAGGGTGTGATCTCCCCACTTCAGACAAATCACTCCGGATAACAACACATGCGCAACTACACAAGTACAACAGAACCCAAACAATTTGGTCTACTGAACGATGGGCTACCAATCTGGGTGACTACCCTCAAACGGTATTCAAGGTCCATAATTTAGGTTTACTTTAGAGCAAGAGCTTTCGCACCCCGTCATATTTGAAAAGTATCAACTGTTTTTACAGTATTAACATCTTCAAAAATATCCTTCATTTTCTTCCTACATATTCAACACACTCAAGCGGGGGCTTCCCCTGTACATCACACAACAACTCAATCAGGATTAGAATTCAGCTTCCCATCTTATGTTGAGGATACAACTCCCCCCACTTGCGCCCCCCCCCCAATTCCTCGGTCTACAATCACCAGAATAAATGCATTAGCTTCCTCTTGCCAAGTGATTTGCCGTCTGGATCTGTGGCAAATCTCTCCACAGTCATGGCCCTGAATTTATTTGCAAGCTTTTCTCCTTTGTACCAGCCTGCTCACACCTTGCACTCCATGTCTGCATATTTCCTGGAAATTTCCAGAATCAAGAAAATTCAAAGGGGGTGATCTTCTGTCGACTTAACTGTCAAGGCATGGTATCATTTTCCCTGTACCAGCAGTCTTCAGCAAACCACTTAACTTCCAGAAAGTCCCTGAAAACCCGTCTGTTCCATAATTAATTAAGCCTCTCTTCCAGCATTATCAAAGCACCAGGGAACCCCAACATAAACAAGCATTGAAAATGCAATAGGTCTCGCAATAGAAGAGTTTAACTTTTTTCGTTTTGCAAATGGATGAGTGGCGTTGCGTGGGTGAGTGGCGTTGCGTGGGTGAGTGGCGTTGCGTGGGTGAGTGGCGTTGCGTGGGTGAGTGGCGTTGCGTGGGTGAGTGGCGTTGCGTGGGTGAGTGGCGTTGCGTGGGTGAGTGGCGTTGCGTGGGTGAGTGGCGTTGCGTGGGTGAGTGGCGTTGCGTGGGTGAGTGGCGTTGCGTGTGTGAGTGGCGTTGCGTGTGTGAGTGGCGTTGCGTGTGTGAGTGGCGTTGCGTGTGTGAGTGGCGTTGCGTGTGTGAGTGGCGTTGCGTGTGTGAGTGGCGTTGCGTGTGTGAGTGGCGTTGCGTGTGTGAGTGGCGTTGCGTGTGTGAGTGGCGTTGCGTGTGTGAGTGGCGTTGCATGTGTGAGTGGCGTTGCATGTGTGAGTGGCGTTGCATGTGTGAGTGGCGTTGCGTGGATGAGTGGCGTTGCGTGGATGAGTGGCGTTGCGTGGATGAGTGGCGTTGCGTGGATGAGTGGCGTTGCGTGGATGAGTGGCGTTGCGTGGATGAGTGGCGTTGCGTGGATGAGTGGCGTTGCGTGGGTGAGTGGCGTTGCGTGGGTGAGTGGCGTTGCGTGGGTGAGTGGCGTTGCGTGGGTGAGTGGCGTTGCGTGGGTGAGTGGCGTTGCGTGTGTGAGTGGCGTTGCGTGTGTGAGTGGCGTTGCGTGTGTGAGTGGCGTTGCGTGTGTGAGTGGCGTTGCGTGTGTGAGTGGCGTTGCGTGTGTGAGTGGCGTTGCGTGTGTGAGTGGCGTTGCGTGTGTGAGTGGCGTTGCGTGTGTGAGTGGCGTTGCGTGGATGAGTGGCGTTGCGTGGATGAGTGGGGTTGCGTGGGTGAGTGGGGTTGCGTGGGTGAGTGGGGTTGCGTGTGTGAGTGGCGTTGCGTGTGTGAGTGGCGTTGCGTGTGTGAGTGGCGTTGCGTGTGTGAGTGGCGTTGCGTGTGTGAGTGGCATTGGGTGTGTGAGTGGCATTGGGTGTGTGACTGTGCTGCCTGTGGCGAGTGCAAACTACAATCAATTGGCACAGAATAAAATAATATTTTTAAAACATGATTTTATTATGCCAAATCACCTATCCACAGCAATGTGGCCGTGCAACAAAATCTGCAATGCAGAAACTGTGATGGATGAATCACAGCTGCAGACTGGGGTTTGAACAGAGCGCCAAGACGGCAAGGAATTGGTGATCCCGCTGTATAAATATATAACAACATAATATAACACTACAGCAAACACTACACGAAACCATGGAAGGTGTCTGTCAAATCCAGGCATTTCTAGCACAAAAGTGAAGTGTATAAAAAGAGTGTGAAGATTTCCTTTGTACCCCTAACAACTCGCTGCTGATTTGTGAAATATCTTTTGGGGAGAAAAAAAAACTGACGTTAAGTCGTCATTGACCTAAATCAGCAATGTCATGAATTAGACGAAGTGGCTTGATTGAAGAGATTACATTAAAATGCTTAACTTCCCTCAAATTGTCATCTTGTTATTTGTTTTCCAAGACAAGTCTTTCTATGAATGATGTGATGAATGATGTGACGCAACTGTGAATTGAACTGGCACTAGGGAGTTATTGCCTGATGACAGGACCCTTTGTTAGGTGTTGTGTATACTTCCCAGCAAGCGGGAGGGCCGCCCCGACCCGTTCGTAAAAGCGCTTTATAATGTAAACATATTTACTGCTCCTGAGGCGCCAGCGCATTTGACAAACAGAAGTTCTGGGCGTCTTTAATGTGAATTTGGACCCGGTCCACCGGGGCGGGGAGGCGGGGGGAGGGATGTTAGTAGCAGCTGAACTTTCAAAAATGCAAAACGTGTCTTTCTGCGTATGGCATGCGCCTGGAAACGGGCGTCGCGGCGTGTATTTAGGCGCAGGGGTCGTGTCAGTGTCCTGAGAGGGGCTGAAATGAACTGGGCTATCTATGTCCACATTGGGAGACCACGGAGCCGGATGGTCCCTAATCCCGCCTTCAGCGCCTAGAGGCTGGCCTAAAATAACAACAAGCGCTATACAACCACCAAAATAATGATTTAAAAAAAAAAAAAAAAAAAAGCTAACCTCTGGAAGTCTGTGCCATGGCAGGCGAGGGTCCCTGTGAATTATTTTCATGCTGCAAAACAGGCCTACTATTCTGGTGACAGGATGACGCAATGTCCCCCGGACAGGCACGGGTTGCACAAGTGCGCGTGCAGCGGAAGTTGTGTTGTTTCTGTGGTTGTGCAGGGATCCTCTGCCCGCGAGGTTACCAGGAAGGACGTATTTATTCATTCACATTTTTGGAAAGGAAGTGCTGCGCCCCAGGGGGTGTGAGTGGAGGTCACAAACGCCACGGGTTGTTCGACCACAGGCTACAAAAGTTTTTTTTCTTTCTCTAAATAGCGTTTGCTTCCAAAGTGTATTTTTGCTTTATTGAACTGTAAAAGCCAAACTATTTGAACTTAAAAAAGAACTGTAAATACCACGTTAATATTACCTGCCTGTGTGCCTCACATCTATCTCAGAAGGATGGATGAAAGGCGGAGCAGGCCCTACTGATGGTACACATCTCTGACCAGCAAGTTTAACGCAAGTCTTAATAAATGTTGCATCAATCAATCCTATTAAACTTGGAAGCTCTTTGCTTTATGATGACGTCACCGCGAGGCTTTTCAGACTTGCTTATGGCTGATTCCCACATTTTAAGTTTTACTGAAAAGCAGAATGTGTTTACGAGTCCGGACCACAAGATGGTTAAATAATGGACAACAAATGAAGCCACAACAGTTAAATCAGCAAAACTACTAGAACATGTAAATGAAGGGTTTCCAACTTTAAATGCATTACTTTGCTTTTACAGTATGAATAAAATATGTTTTCACGTTTTTTGAATATTTTCACATGCAACGAACGAGTGTGAAACGAACGAGTGTGAAAGCGGGATGTAATTAGGGGGGAGGAGAAGTCTGGGCAGGCAGGATGACTCAGGGGAGGGGGCTGAGCGGGGCAGAGCGGCATGTGGGTGTGAAGAAGCCGGGCCTTTGAAGTGAAGCTAAGCTTCACTTCAAAGGTGTCGGAGGAATGCGGGCGGCTGTGCACGCGCTTTTAAGCTCAATGCACATGCGCATTGAGCTTAAAAGTCACGGGCACTGCAAGGAATCGCCACGATTCCTTGCTTCTTAGTTAAAGCTTGTATAAGCCGCAATAGGCTCGCAAGCTCGATGCGCATGCGCATCGACAGGCGAGACCTAAAAATCCTTACAAATGATTAAATAAAACAACTGATTAATGTATTACCACATCAGCAACAGCCCCCACTCCCCCCAAAAAAAGAAGTACCAACATTTACAACAAAAAAAAAGACAGGTACAGCATGCAGAACATTTGGGATGTCCATCTCTCCTGTCTAACCAAGGAGTGGCATGCCACCAATACCAGTTCACCTTTTTGAACTGGCAAGTTTGCTGGAGCCTATCCCACCGCATAATCTTTCAAGAGGAATCAACAAACTATGCACTGGCAAATAAGGAAGCAGTTACAGTAATGTACATTTATTCACACATCAGTTTTGCAACACGTGTCCACTCACAGATTATCTAAATACAACAAATTGCTACTCAGGGCAACATTGATATTCAATGGATGTTATTTAATCTTACAATAATTTGAAAAAAACACTCGTCTATGAACACAATCTTTACAAAGAATAGAAGAAAAAAAATACTCCAGAGTGAACATTACTCAACTTACAGACCTGTTCATACTACAAATGAACAGGTGCAGCATTATGGAACAGCACCATTCATATTCGATCTCAACACCAACACACTACTATTCCTCAAAGACAGCCGACTGATGGGGGATATCAACTTTCACTAGAATTATAAGAATGCTGCAGTAACTACACTATCTCCATTCATGCATACTAATAACTTGTTACAACTATCATGAAACTATCATGAAAAACGCATTCATCACAAAGTAACGATACTCAAGTAGGGCGCGGGGGCTGCATTTGGCCCGCGAAACCTTTACATTGGGCCCTCAGGTGAACAGCCTATCTGGGCTGCTGTTTACTGGACTCAGCACTGAGATTAAAAAGAAGTTAAATAAACGGGCAAGCCGTTATTTTAAGGTTAATTGACGTTAAAGAAAGTAAGTAACTAGGTGGTTCTGCACCTCTTAACTTTAGGAATACCATTTTTTACAGACCTCCTGCAGCAAAAATATAAAAATACAAGTAGGTCTCTTCAAAATTCATAAAGTATATTTTATATTAACATGAAGAACCGTTTCACCTTAGTATGTCAGACGACATCAGTACATGGAGAAGCATTTTTTTTAAACAGATAGTTTTCAAACGTGAATTTAGAAACATTAATTCACTCCTCCCCTCATCCTGACAACAATGCTAATAGTGAACTAAGAGGCAAGTCAGTTGTTATGTGCACTCTTTGGGTGGCCTGGGTTCCTATTCTACATAAACAAAATGATAGTCTAATAAATCCTACAAAGGCGAAGGTTTTGTACAGCACACGCCCTACATCATGTATTTCGAGCTCCGATTATATGTGATAATGAAGAAAAAAAAAAGTGAAATAAAACAATTGCCTAGAGCAGGGGTACTCATAGTACGGCCCGCGGGCCAGGGGCGGCCCGGCAAGCCTTCCCTGGCGGCCCGCGGACCCCCGTGACATCATACCTGTGTTTTCCGAGTTTTTATTTCAAGTGTCTGCAGCAGCGCGAGAGACTCTGCTTCTCTGTGGGGGCTGCCGCCGGGCGATCCTAGGAATGGCCAGAGTAAAGCTGCAGGGGCCTAAGAAGAGGTGAAATACAAAGGCCTCATTAACATGCAAATGGTCTTAATGACCTGTGAAGTGCTCGGGTGCGGCTGTGAGTGTGTGTGTGCCCTGGCTGGCACACAGGCAGGGTGAGATGACAGAGGGTGACAGAGGGAGTGGGAGGGAGGGGGAGGGGGACGGAGAGGGAGAGAGAGTGAGGGAGAGTGAGAGGGAGTGAGAGTGAGTGAGTGAGTGAGAGGGAGTAAGTGAGAGGGAGTAAGTGAGAGGGAGTAAGTGAGAGGGAGTGAGTGAGAGGGAGTGAGAGGGAGTGAGTGAGAGGGAGTGAGTGAGAGGGAGTGAGTGAGAGGGAGGGAGGGAGTGAGAGGGAGGGAGTGAGTGAGAGGGAGGGAGTGAGTGAGAGGGAGTAAGTGAGAGGGAGTAAGTGAGAGGGAGTAAGTGAGAGAGAGTGAGTGAGAGGGAGGGAGTGAGTGAGAGGGAGTGAGTGAGAGGGAGTGAGTGAGAGGGAGGGAGTGAGAGAGGGAGGGAGTGAGTGGGAGGGAGTGAGTGGGAGGGAGTGAGAGGGAGGGAGTGAGAGGGAGGGAGTGAGTGAGAGGGAGTGAGTGAGAGGGAGTGAGTGAGAGGGAGTGAGAGGGAGGGAGTGAGTGAGTGAGAGGGAGTGAGAGGGAGTGAGTAAATGAGTGGGAGGGAGTGAGTGAGAGGGATGGAGGGAGGGAGGGAGTGAGTGAGTGGGAGGGAGTGAGAGGGAGTGAGTGGGAGTGAGAGGGAGTGAGTGAGAGTGAGAGTGAGTGAGTGAGAGTGAGAGGGAGTGAGTCAGAGGGAGTGAGTCAGAGGGAGTGAGTCAGAGGGAGTGAGTGGGAGTGAGTGAGTGAGTGAGAGGGAGTAAGTGAGAGGGAGTAAGTGAGAGGGAGTAAGTGAGAGGGAGTAAGTGAGAGGGAGTGAGTGAGAGGGAGGGAGTGAGTGAGAGGGAGTGAGTGAGAGGGAGCGAGTGAGAGGGAGTGAGAGAGGGAGGGAGTGAGAGAGGGAGGGAGTGAGTGGGAGGGAGTGAGAGGGAGGGAGGGAGTGAGAGGGAGTGAGTGAGAGGGAGTGAGTGAGAGGGAGTGAGTGAGAGGGAGGGAGTGAGAGGGAGGGAGTGAGTGAGTGAGAGGGAGTGAGAGGGAGGGAGTGAGTGAGTGAGAGGGAGTGAGTGAGAGGGAGTGAGTGAGAGGGAGTGAGTGAGTGAGTGAGTGAGAGGGGGAGTGAGTGAGAGGGAGTGAGAGTGAGAGGGAGTGAGAGGGAGTGAGTGAGAGGGAGTGAGTGAGAGGGAGTGAGTGAGAGGGAGTGAGTGAGAGGGAGTGAGTGAGTGGGAGTGAGTGAGTGAGAGGGAGTGAGTGAGTGAGTGAGAGGGGGAGTGAGTGAGAGTGAGTGAGAGTGAGAGTGAGTGAGAGTGAGAGGGAGTGAGAGGGAGTGAGTAAATGAGTGGGAGGGAGTGAGTGAGAGGGATGGAGGGAGGGAGTGAGTGAGTGGGAGGGAGTGAGAGGGAGTGAGTGAGAGGGAGTGAGTGAGAGTGAGAGTGAGTGAGAGTGAGGTGAGTGAGTGAGAGTGAGAGGGAGTGAGTCAGAGGGAGTGAGAGAGGGAGTGAGTGGGAGTGAGTGGGAGGGAGGGAGTGGGAGGGAGGGAGTGGGAGGGAGGGAGTGGGAGGGAGGGAGTGGGAGGGAGGGAGTGGGAGGGAGTGAGTGAGAGTGAGAGGGAGTGAGTGAGGGAGTGAGCAAGTGAGAATGAGTGAGAGGGAGTGAGTGAGCGAGAGGGAGAGTGAGAGTGAATGAGTGAGTGGGAGTGGGAGTGAGTGGGAGAGGGAGGGAGAGGGAGGGAGTGAGACAGAGAGGGAGTGAGACGGACAGGGAGGGAGAGGGAGTGAGACGGATACAGAGAGGGAGGGAAAGGGAGGGATAGGGAGGGAGACAGAGAGGGAGGGAAAGGGAAGGAGAGGGAGGAAAAGAGAGGGAGACGGAGAGGGAGTGAGAGGGAGGGAAAGGGAGGGAGACTGATAGGGAGTGAGATGGAGGGAAAGGGAGGGCTACTGATGGGGAATGACATGGAGGGAAAGGGAGGGAGACTGATGGGGAGTGAGGTGGAGGGAAAGGGAGGGAGATGGAGGGAAAGGGAGGGAAAGGGAGGGAGAGGGAGGGAAAGGGAGGGAAAGGGAGGGAGACGAAAAGGGAGTGAGAGGGAGGGAAAGGGAGGGAGACGGAGAGGGAGTGAAAGGGAGGGAGACGGAAAGGGAGGGAGATGGAGAGGGAGTGAGAGGGAGGGAAAGGAAGGAAAATGGATGGAGAGGGAGGGAAAGGGAGTGAAAGGGGTGAGACGGAGAGTGAGTGAGAGGGAGGGAAAGGGAGGGAGACGGAGAGGGAGGGAGTGAGAGAGAGGGAGTGAGAGAGAGGGAGTGAGAGAGAGGGAGTGAGAGAGAGGAAGTGAGACAGTCAGAGTGAGATAGAGGAAGACAGGAGAGAGGGAGGGTGAGAGGGAGAGAGAGCTAGAGAGAGGGAGAGAGAGCTAGAGCGAGGGAGGGAGACTGAGCGAGAAAGAGAAAGATGTGTGTGTGCCGGGACGGCTCAGTGGACGAAGGCGTCCGCTGCAGGGACCTATGATCAACCTCATGGTCAGTTTTATGTTGTTGCTCTAGCCCCTCCCCCTCCCCCACTGACCTCGCCCCCCCACCGATGCGGCCCTCGGACACAAACTAAACTGTAAATTTGGCCCCCGAGAGAAAGTTTGTGAGTACCCATGGCCTAGAGTCTCACAATTTGGTAACGTGGGGAAGCTGGGATTAATCCTAGGTTTGCCAGTTGTCACTGGAGGTATATGCTGTGCTTCCCCTACATCCACCTTGATGCCAACCAGCCCCCTAAGAATAACCCCCTGCAGACATCAAAGTGGCCCCTGGTCACACCACAGACCAAACTTTGTGGCCAGTAGGAAACAGTCTGTGAATATCCATGTCGTAAAGGAACTACTCTTGTGCTAGTTATTGCAGATAACCCCATACAAACTCAAGGCCACTGCATGATAGCATTATCTAGTAACATCCCTAACGTAATCCAGTAACTTCAAGCAACCTAAGCATGTTTAGAGCAAGAATATTAGTTCCACCATCACCACGTGACTAATATTATGAACAACTAGGGTCCAACCTCCAAAAAGGACAAGCAAAACAAGATCTGTGCTAAGATGGTTGGCATTCTTATTAAACCCAGTGAGAAAGCACATGGCCCTAGAAAAACAAGGGGGAAGAAACTCCATATGCATTCAGACTTAACACCTAAAAGTGAGGGCAATGTTTAAGCACGCACGGTCACTCTTCGTGTCAAAGAAAACATTTTGTGCAATGAATATATATCATGCTCAATTCCAAAAGAAAACACGCTACACTCAAGGCTACTTCCAAAATATTTATTCGCATGGACATGTTTCGGCGTTTAGCCTTCTTCCAGCTTGCATATTAATACAACAGCACTATCGCGGCAGTCTTTAAAACAGGTAAAGTGATTTCATTGGATGCAGCCTGTGAAAAGAGAAAGAGGACTGTGATCTCTCAGACAAATGTCCTTTCACATCCAGCTCATACAGGGATTATAAAGTCCAATGGAAACTTTTTGGGAGCACAGAATCTCTGTATTCTCGTCTGCATGACACACATAAATATTATGCCGCTGCATGGGCACACTTCCCAAAAGTCCACAGTCCGTATCATCCTGTGCTGGCAAATACCTGCAGTCCCCCTTGTCCATACCGCCAGTTTGATACATATACTCATTATTCTAAATACCTTGTTACGCTGCTTTGACGACTCTTATGGAGGTACCTCTTGTCAAACCACAGGGTTTCAGAGCACTTAGACCGGGAGCCAGTCAAATGGCTGTGGCTCCCCCAGTTTGTATAACTGTCGACACTCGTCGGCGGTCGGGCCCAGGTTCCGTTGTGGCTGTGCAATCGCCTTATAATAACACTCGGCTCCACTTTCCACCTTAGTCTGTTGCACTCTTCCCAACGGGTGCACCCGTACATGGAGGTGGACCCATGTCAAATATAACTCAATTCAAAAAGGAAACACTGCACTTGCGGGGCCATTAATATATTTACAAACATATATACACACACACACAGTGCACAATTTAACTAGAAATTATGTATTACAGAAGAGAGTAGTCTGTGCTTGCACATCTTCATTTAAATCTGCCAGCTATTAAAACTTTACACTAATCTGTGTCAGTCTGCTCCCCCGGCTGCATATCAGCTCAAGACTCCAGCAATACTGGCTGCACAGTGGTAAAAGGAAATACCTTTTAAAACACAAACAACAATATGACTGGAAATGTTAACCAGGCCTCAGGCCATAGAAGATGTCAAAGATCCTGGGTCTCATAAGGGAAATTAAAAACAGGAGGACGGTGGAAATTCCCTGCACCCAGTACACATAACTATGCCAAACGGCTCAAAATCTACCACGGAAAACAAAACAATGCAATATAAAAGAAACAAAGATGAAACACGCGAAAACACCTTCAGGGCACCACTTAAAGTAGGGACTTTCTATCCACTATAACCAAACTTCAATCAGTAGACTCTTGCAACACAATGATGAATAACGGACATCTACGGCACAACAGCCGTTTCATGTGCAATGTTCTAAATAAGTTCACTTAAGAGAGTGATGATTACAGAAGAAAAGTCTTCATAAACACATTCACGTTCACCACAATTCACTGTATAAACCAGAGTACACATCCTAATTGTAACACAACAATATGTAAACTGAGATGCAGCACTATAAAAAACAAATACCCCAGACACACAATTATCTACAAGGACATTCAAAGAAGAAACAAATATGTATTACAAGTGTTTCACCATCTGTACGAATATATATTATAGTTTGTGTAAATTGAAATTGCTACTTAGAGAAGACAGAAGTTTTGTTTGGGCAATCACATCCATTACACACAGTTGACATAAAAAGAAACTTGCAGTCAATTTTAATATGAAATTATTCATTTCCTCCAACATGATGAAGAATATTGAATACAGCACAGAATAGGGCTTTGGGAGGGGCCGCAGCCGACCAGGGGGAGGTCTGGCCCTCCCGTGGGATTTTGTCCTGGGGGGGGGGGGGGGGAGCCAGCACCTTGGTTGGGCTGGTTTTGGGCTATCTGTTGGGGATCCGGTTCGACTGGGACATATTTGTGTATAAGGCGCTGCCCATGGGGTGTTCGATCTTGTGCGCTTTGTTTGACCGCTTCAGTACCTTTTTGCAGTGGGCTTTTTCCTGGCACACTGGTATGGTGACGCACTACCTGGATGACTTCTTCTTGGTGAGACGGCCTGGTTCGACGGACTGCAAGCACCAGCTGGACGGCTTTACGGAACTCATGGGTTACCTGGGGGTGCACTTGGCACCAGAGAAGACGCAGGGTCCCAGTACAGTGCTGTCATTTCTGGGCATAGAGCTCGACAATGTGGCCATGGAAGGACGCCTGCCGGAGGACAAGAAGGTGCTTATGGTGGCATTGGTGGATGGCATGTTGAGGAAACAGAAGGTGACGGTGCATGAGGTCCAGGTTCTGTTGGGTCATCTGAATTTCGCGTTTCGCGTCGTTCTGGCGGGCCGTATATTTTGCAGGCGGTTTGGTCTGTCGCTGTCCTGTCTTACGTTGCTGCATCATCACCTCCGCTTGTCAGCAGGGACGAAGGAGGACCTGCACATGTGGTAGGCTTTTCTCGAACGTTTCAATGGTGTGCCCATGGCGCCACCGGAGGACTGGGAATGGGATGTCACCATTTCGTCGGATGCGGTGGGGGTGGGCTGTTTCGGTTTGTATTGACAGGGGCGGTGGTATACGGAGGAATGGCTGCCACATTGGCAAGGCGGGGGACGGAGCATTGCTTTCTTGGAGCTCTTCCCACTCGTGGTGGCAGTGACGGTGTGGGCGCAGGAGTTGGCGCACAAGCGGGTGATTTTTAAGGTAGACAACATGGCGGTAGTACAGGTCGTTAACAGACAGTCCGCCAGGGACCCGTAGGTGCTCAAGTTGATGAGGGTGTTTATGAGGTGTTTGGAGCATGATATTTTGTTTTAAGCTCGGCATGTTCCCGGGGTGGACAGTGACATTGCGGATGCTTTGTCTCGTTCACAGTGGCAGAGGTTCCATGGGCTAGCCACGGAGGCGGGCGAACACAAAACGCCAGTGCCGCTGGGGCTGTGGCACGTGGGAGAAACCGGGCCGTACATCTGGTAAGAGCGTTGATGGCGGTTTCTACCTGGAGAGTGTGCGAACAGGCATGGCGGGCATTTCGGGATGGTGGGGCGGTGCGGCAGGACTATCGCTGGTGGCGGTGCGAGCAGGTGGTGCAGGTTATGCCACGAATGATGGACAAAGGGATGTCAAAGGTGACTATTGCTGGTAAATTGGCGCCTGTCGCCTTCATGGGGAATTTGTGGTGGGGATATGCACCGTCTGCGGGGGAACTGGGCGCGTGTTTGTTGGAAGGTTGGGCACGGGAGAAGGGTGCCAGAGTGTGTTGCCGCCGGCCCATCACTGTGTGTCTACTTGGCACTTTGATTCAGCTTTTGCCGTCCATCTGCCACAATCGGGAGGAGACTGTGCTGCTTTCCACGCTCATGTCGTGGATGTATTTTGGGGCATGGGGGGGGGGGGAGTGGAACTGAGGACCCGTGAAGTGGCAGTGAGATTGCGATGTTCTAAGACCGACCAACGGACGTGGGTCATGCTGGGTCCAGTGGAGTCAGGTGCTATGTGGCCAGCGGTTTGGGGTAGGTTGTTGGCGTCTGCACGGCAGGCGGGGTCAGGCAAAGTTTTCTGTCGGGGTGACCATAACAAGGTGACGGTGCCTCAGTTGTTAGGGGTCCTGTGGCACACCCTACGCGCCATGGGTGAGGACCCGAGGGTTGTGGGACACACTCTTTCCGCATTGGGGCAGCGACGGATGCAGCATAACAGGGTTGGGGGCGGGAGGAACTCATGCGCTTAGGGCGTTGGAAGTCGGACTGCTATAAGACTTATATTAGGCTGCAGGGAGTGGGGTTGGAGGACCGCGCTTGATGGCGTTTTTTCCTGTGGCTCACATATGTGTCTTTGCAGGTACAGTGGCTGGGCCAGAGGAGGCTGTCCTGTCCATCCTCATTGTGGGTCATTCCTTCTTGAAAAGGGTGGAATGTGCAGAATGGGAAAAGGAACGGAGTTTGAATCTTGGATCAGACCCAGGGTTGTTAGTTTGTCACTGGCAGGGAAAGGGGGTATGCGGTGGCATGAGCTGTTGCCAGCGTGGAGGAAGGAGGTCAGGAGGGGAGTGTGTCTGGATGTGCTGATTATACACTTAGTGGAGAATGATTTAGTACAGTGCAAGGGTCTGGCTTTAGTCAAGCAAATGAAGAGGGATTTGTTGGAGCTGCGGCGCCAGTGGTCAGGCTGCCATGTTATATGGTCAGAATTGGTACCCGGGCGGATAGGGAGAGGAGCGGAACAGCCGGCAGCCATAGATAGGGCGCGCAAGAAGATTAACAGGGAGATGAGGTGTTTTGCAAGAAGGAAGGTCTGGGTAGGATGGAACATCCGAAATTACGCTATGGGGCAGTGTACTTTTTTCCGGAAGACGGAGTGCATCTTTCTCGGTATGGGACGGAGTCGTACATTGAGCAATTGAAGGAGGCACTAGATCGGCATACTCCTATGGCCCTAAGAGACAGGATGCCTAAGGGGGGGCGAAAGCAGTTAGGACGACTTTCGGGTGGCTGTTTTACCTAAAAGTGAAGGGGGGAGTTATGAGGTCTGGGTTTACAGTTGGGTAGATATAAGAAGTTATATAGTTAGGTAGGTAGGTAGGAAAGTCGGAAATTGCAAGTTGGTGTTTATAATTGTTGCAGGGGGGATCCAATTTTAGGGAAGGGGGGAGCGGGGTATGTTAGGAAGTATATATTTAGTGAGGCTTCGTTTTGTTCGGCACAGGCCAAGGATATGTATTTGTAAGGTGCACCTGTTTCCAATAAAGCGGCCTTTTGCACACCAACCAGCTGGTCTGTGGTATGTCTGCCCTCCCCACCCCGGTATGGGCCCAAACCTTTCCTTTTTGGACTGATTTAATTCGTACTTGCAATCAAATGCAATCACTTTGAAAATTAATCAAAGGGAGGCACACTCAGTGGATTAGTACAAAGTGAAGGTTCAAACTAAGATTAAATAAATTGGGAAAAAGGAACCTCAAATTGTGAGAAATTCAAAACACAAAATGACCTTACCCTTTATTAAATGCATAACATTTCTGTAGCCTATATAGAAACAAACCACAAACAAAGCAGGCATAAAATATTCAAAAGGAAAATGACAGAAGCAATTAAATAAAAAAAAAATCAAACAAGGAATTTAATTACCACTCCATGTAAAAATAAAAAAGCAGACCATTTAAAGACATACAAAAAAATACAACCAACAAAAAACACTTTACATAAAACCATTTCAACACTCTTACATACCATAACAGAACATGAAAATTAAATTATGCATAAGCCCCATAATACATCATATCAAAAGGGGAGTTTAAGTTGCTTTGGCACATTTGTAGAATTTACTTTAAATTTTACTTAATGGTAATTTTAATCCTTACCCTTTAAACCACATTATATGTTGCTAAACCTATACAAATTTGGAAGACAGATATTTGGTTTCTATAAACCACTGAGGGTTTCTTTTTGATGTCATGATATTAAACAAGAGTGGTTTGTATGTGACGCCTGATTTCGGAAAGTACATAATTGCACAATACAAGTTTTTTTTAAGAACACAAATGTGATGTGCTTTAATTGCTATGGAGGAAAATTAACTTTTCCAATAAGAAAAAGCTCACTGAAATCATGATGTTGAATTCTGTATTATAATACAAAGCTGCCTGCAGTTAAAGAAATAAAAAAAGTATTTTCTTCAAGACAAATCTAATAAAGCTTTTTTGCAATAGGAGTGCATACTTTGTCTGCAGGAGTGATGGCTTTTACAGTTGTGCTCTGAGCGATCCAGCTACCTACTGCAAACCCAATAAAACAGTCTGACAAGTTGCTGCGTGTGCACTTCTCCAGTGCAATGTTAAAGATTAGCCACATGTTGATGTTCTGCTTAGCAAAGAGCATTGTGATGCTTAAAGAATAATCACCAACTTAAAACAAGGAGGAAATCGGACTGAGGTACTATTTTTCAGCCTTCCCATATGTAATGGAAATTATGCATAGTCCAGGTACACTTTATATGACAACTATAGATGAACACAAAAGCAACGAGTGTATTTTCATTATTGGTAGGCTTTTCTGAAAAATGGAAATCTTCTTTGCTGTGGTAATAATGGATTGCCAATACGTGAAAATACCAGGTTTAAACATTTTTTAATGCAGTATTCCTAAACGCCTCAAGCAGTTACCATGAACCAAACACTAACAACCTTTCCCCCCCACTTCCTCCATTTTCACGACTACGCAAACAGTAGCTCAAAGCAAGAGCGGATATGTTGTCACGTGTGAAAATGGAATTACTTACTGGTAATCTTCAGTCCAATATATATAGATATATATATATATATTAAGCAGTGGGTGCCTGTTTTAAGACTTGCAGGGATAGTGTATTCAATATGGAATGGGTTAAGAATGAGGTCATAGGATGTATGTCTAAAAACACCTGCACAGTCACCTGAAGTTTATTACACCAGCAGAAGCTTACAGCAAAAGAGGTATGTTACAATAGAATATCATTGAAAGTTCACAATTCTAAGGGAGATCCCTATTGGTAACAGACCATTGCAATAATGATTCAAATCTTCAAATTTCAATGGGAAAATGTCATATTTGAAGGCGAAACCTAGGACAGCAAAGGCAACAAAAGTGAAAAATATATAATCAGTATTTTTATATTGAATAATAGCACAAACAAGTGAGTAAACTAAATCAAATTCCAATCAATTTATTTATTTTCAACATGTTTGAATGTTGACAAAACATCCCAATTTACATACTATAAGCCCTTGCCCCTTTCAGACATCACTTTCCTCAACCATACCTTGTGCTTCCTGAAAAGGGAGATGCACACATTTTTGTCAAAGAAGGGAACAGGCCGAAGCCACACAGCACAGTTGATTTCGCTTTACAAAGACACCAGAAATTCATGACCAACACATACTAAAATAATGAGTTTAATACACAAACACGAAAAATTATTCCTGTTCAAGCAATCCATGCATCAGTAGGAAAGAAAATGGTATAGGAATGAGCAGCATGTACATGTGTGTTACCTCTGTAACTCACTCGTCGACTTCTTCCACACAAAGATTGCCAACATCTACAAAAACGTTGTAACCCAAACCGCCGCAGTCGGACTTCCCCACTCCTCCCACCAGCCTCCCGCCCCACCTCCTGACCGACTGGACACCTTTCTGCACTGAAACCACAACATTCATGTTCTGCATACAGTCTGGAGCTCCCACCAACCCCTGTCCCCATCACACCTTGAACATCGGACACAAAGAAATCGGACCCCCGCTCACCAGCATCATCAACATGGAATTCAGCTCCTCCAACTTCCCAGAAATCTGTAGGCACGCCATAGTCAAACCACTTCTGAAGAAGACCACAGCGGACTCAATGGACCTCAAGAACTACCCCCCCATCTCGCTCCTCCCCTTCCTGGTCAAGGTACCAGAGAAAGTGGTCAACTGCCAACTCACAGTCTACCTGGAACCCAACCACCTGCTCAACCCCTCCTGATCCGGGTTCTGCCCAAACCACAGCACAGAAACCGCACATATAACCACCACGGACGACGTAAGGCCCATCTTTGACCACAGCAAGTCAGCAGCCCTGATCTGCCTCGACTTACCAGCAGCTTCAACACCATCTCCCACCACCTCTTCATCCAAAGACTTCACACATCGGCATCTAAAGTAACACCCTAAAGCTGCTATCCTCTTTTCTCACCGGACACATTCAGAGAATCTGCCTCCTGCCATTCACCTCTGACCCAAGAGCATAATCTGGGGCGTACCCCAGGGCTCCTCACTCAGCCACACACTGTTTAATGTCTACATGACTCTGCTGGCACCCATCGCTCACAGCCATGGTCTCAACATCATCATCATCTACTCCGACAACACTCAGCTGATACTCTCCCTCACCAAAGACACTGACAACAACAGAGCGAACTTCAAGAATGCAATGACCAACGTCTCCGACTGGATGATATCCAGCTGCCTCAAACTCAACACCAAAAAAAACCTGAAGTGCTCCCCTTTAGAAGACCCTCCCTCACAGTGGTGGGATTCCTAGTGACCATCCACCTTTGGACCAGCACCACCCACGCCAGCAGCCTCTCAATCCTCCTCGACAGCGAACTCTCCATTAGACGTCAGATCAGGTTGCCTCCACCTGCTTCAACACCCTCCAAATGCTCCAGAAAACCGTCAGATGGATCACAACTGACACCAGAAGAACTGTTACTCAAGCCCTCATCACCAGTCGACTTGACTATGAGAACGGTGTCTACGCCGGTACCACCAACCTCCTGTTCAAGCTCCTCCAAACAATCCAGAATGCAGCCGAATCATCCTGGACCTGTCCAGATGAGCTCACATCAACCCCACCTCCGTAGCCTGCACTTGTTCCCAGTCAAGAAGAGATGCCACTTCAAGCTGCTCATGCACATCTACAAAGCCATCCACAACACTGGACCAGAAAACCTAAACAACCGTCTGACCTTCCACCAGACACCTGGAGTCTGCCGTCCTGGCCCTTGCCACAGTTACCATTGTGCCAGAGGACGCTCCTTTTACCACCTCGCAGCCAAAGCCTGTGGAATCACCACCCCATCCACCTCTGAATATCTACCTCCCTTGCCAACTTCAGGATCAGACTCGACACCTGGCTGTTTGAGTAACTCCACCTCACCCAAGCCCCTGGGTACCCCTCGGGGTGATTAGCACACTCTACAAGTTCTGATAGACTGACTTCCAATGGGTTGGCTGTCTCAAATTAGTACCCTTAATAAACTCATGATGCAGGAATCAACGAGCAACTAACCTAAGCTGTCATTACAATATATATGTACACCAGGAAGTGCTTCAAACCTTTGAGGAGAAGCATTAGCAAAGCACATATCTCTTACATTTAAAAAGCTAGTGAATACCTACTGGCTTTATCAATCCCGGTTTGCACAGATCCCCTAGTGCATTTTATTTTAAATTTCAATCTACCATTCTGAAATGATATCAACTTTGTTGGATTAGCTAGAAAATGCCACCATTGTGTGCAGAATCACATACCTGTTGACATTTAGGCATTTTTATTTATTGTTCTAACATGCGAGAGGGCCGTTTTAGAACAGTATGGAAAATAAAACAAAGTTGCAAGACAACCACACAAATAAGCAAGTGGACCAGCTATGTATTGTACTGTACACAATAGGCCTTTGACAATATCAGAAAACATAACCGCCCTCTGAACTAGACCTAAACACCCGCAAAACAGCACACAGCCTCCCCTTCGGCCCAAAAACTCCCCCTGATGTTCTTTTCTAAAGCTTCCGCATACTCTCAGCCTGTAATCTGCCTTAAAAATACAACCCTATAGGATAGTTCCTCAAATTGCCAGTATATTCACTTATAACACCCAAAGTTCAAAATAATTTTAAAAAACTCGGGGACAAACAACTCATTTTCTGCTATGTAGATTTGGTCTGTCTAAATGCCAGTAAACTTACAATAAAAATTAATAATAAAGAAAAGAAGAAAAATAAAAAAAAAAAGGACAAAACTTTTCAACAAGTTATTTTAACAAAATTAGTTTTTACTATATTTTCCCCTTCAGTCCTCTCGATAGTCAGTGAGGAGGTTAAGTAAAATCAGAACAACTTCAACAGCAGTGCATTAGGAACAGGAGTAAAACCTGTCATAAAATGCACGCTCCCTCCCCGTTGCAAGTCTTTACCTAAGAACTGTGAAGCTACCCATAAGAAATGACAACCAACCTATAACCCTAGTCAGTGAGATTTTAAAGCACCGAACCACCATATAAAACAAACTTAAAAAAAAAAAAACTAGCACATGGTCAGCCAGCCATAAACAAAAACATAGAAGTGGAAACGTGTCAACTAAAACATTCAAATAGGAAGACACTGTAAGAACGGCAACAAATGGTCTGTAAATAATCACGCGATGGCAACAGGAGAAAACTGAAAGGCTACTGTAGTCTATTTTCCAGTGTTTAATTCTGTGCAGTCATGCAAGTTGCTCGTGCATTCCGTTGAAGACAGGCAGGGAAAGCAAAGCCACACCAAAGTATAAAATGAATTGAGGTCTCCAACCTTTTCTGTAATAAGAGCTACTTATGTTCAGTGAAAATCCTCCCAGGCTACTAATATTAGAGATGTAATAGTAATCACATAAGACAAGGTCACATTAGTGGCCACAACATGCAAGATTGTAAGCAGTGATCACCTCGGTGCATCAGGCATGGTTGGCAGCAGGTATTTAAAAAATGCTTTGTCAATGTGGAATGCCTCTACATGGGCAACACAGAACAGCCATAGGTGCACGGCCCCTAGCACCAGGCAAGTTAATAATATTAATAAGTGCTCCCCTACACAGTTTGATTATTACCACTCAAATACCAGCTTTAAATTATAAAAATAACCACTCAAATACCAGCTTTAAATATACACACATATACATATACATACACACACACATCAACCATTCCCCCAAAATATCAACTTACTGTAAATACAAACATTCTCATCTCCAATACACGTTTTTCAGTTGTGGTACACATATATTCATTCAAACCAAGCAAAAGCTTCAAATTTAGTTCACAGGCTGCACACAGGAGAGCTAGTTACAGGTAGCTGGTGGGCTACCACTATCTACTCGCTGGAGAAGCCTGCATTAGCCATTCATGAGAAATGATGGCAGAAGGAGGGTCCTCTTGTATAAAGGACAATCAAGACAATTCTGGGGGGGGAGGGGGGAACGTGGCTTTAAAAAAATATATAGTATACACACACACACACACACACACATATTTACACATACACAGTGCTTTAAATTAAAGCACTGTGTATGTGTAAATATGTGTGTGTTAAATGGGCCGGTACCTTGATCCACGGCAAGGCATGCTCAGGTTAGGTTTCTGATCCAGTGCAGGGCTTAGGCCACTCTGCTTACGAGCAGCTTGTAATTAACTCGGTTGAAGTATCCTTTTCTAGAGTTGCTGGTGAAGATTCCAGCAGCGCCCATTTGAGTGTCCCCAAACTGCAGGGGTGTGAGAGGGCTTGTGTCACACTGTGATTAACAGGACAGGGTCTCTGGACAGACCCTGCCTGCACCGTCAATCAGGTGCGCAGCAACCATTGGGTTGAAAGTGCCACCAGGACTTTCATTTTGTGTTATGAGTTAATCTGTGTTTTTTTACATAAACACACTTCTCATGTGTTTTAATATGTGCTGTAACTAGTACAGAAGTTTCTATGTATGATTATATGTTGTCCTTAGCCCCGCCCCTTGCCCCACCCATTTGCCACACCTCTATTTTAATGAGTACCTGCTCTTATTTTTCCCCATTTAAAGCACTGCACATACACACACACACACACACACCCACACACACATATATATACACGCACATACATATATTAGCTTTAAAGGGACTTGGCGCTAATTTAAAGGCGAGCTTTTGAGCATGGGATAAAGGTTTTCATTTGGCCTAATTAGAGTAATCCTCTTATCAGCCCGACTGCGATGAGAAACTGTTGGACTGTTTGAGGGCCCTACTTCAGCGAGCAGCACCATAGTCAGTGTGGTGGAAAGAATGGAAGATAAAAAGGGGTAATTTATAAAGGAGGCAAGAAATATATATATATCTCTGCAAAACGGATAACCAGGTGTTAGGAGCACTGCAAAGCCTGGGTGCACGATAGGTTTGAACAGGGGTTATAAAGAGGACCTTTCTGATATAATTACAAAATAGTGGTCCCTGTGTCCCAGCTGTTCCCGCTAAAATGCATTTAAATTTTAAAGACACCGAGGAAAAAGGTGTTTGTTTCAAAGGGGCATCAATCTATTTACATACTCCTTTATCAGAAGCAAACACTGGAGATCAGGTTCTGAATATAGTTCTTCCCAATGTTTTGAGACATGTGGTTAAAGTTCGTTGGATGGCCCTGCTAACTACAGCTCATTAGCTCTTGTAACCCAGAAAAGTAAATACCTAACACGAATCAATCCTATAAATAAATGAATGGGCGCCAGTTCATTTTATTAGGCAAAGTTACATTGGCCTGCAAATACACCCAGTGGACCTTGCAAATCACTGCATGCGAGAAGTTGTTTTTTCCAGGTGTGTGTAGAGTGCACTTTATGACAAAAATAATCGAGCCAGTTGTGTTTAACGTGTATTGTCATACCACTATGCACAACGGTTCACTGTTCACTATGTATACTAGCAGGTTACATGCTAAAGACAGAATGGATAAACCCGCGCCATCAAGGCTCCCTTCTCCAGGGTGCAAAATGGCCTCGGTTGGTTTCGTCTGGCAGAACGGTAAGCCATGTATGTACCCGAGCAGCGAAGGGGCAGAGCAACGAGGTAACCCGGCCGTCCACAGAAGCGATTACAAACAATATCTCGGCTCATACCAGATTTCAGAGGGAGGAGGGAGGAGGGAGGGGACGAGGAGATTGAGCCCGGCAGATAAGGCCACGGGTTTCTGAACGCATTCCTCCCTTTCTCCTTGCTCAGACACCCAGAAAAGGGGATAAAAGGAAGGGATGCTTCTGAACAACAGATTATACGTGCATCCTCGGGCGGTGTTTTCACGTAGCAAGGTGGCGTGGGTGGAGGGGGGTGGCTGCTGCCTGAGGTGTCAGTCCTGCTCCTCCTGCCAGCACCGGAGCCTTCCCCTGCTGCACTGCAGAGGCGCCATCTTCCCGGCTCCGTCTTTCATCCGTCCGCGCGCACAACATGAAGGCCCGGGCCCGCGCCGCGCTGACAGGTTCAGCACAGCTGCTGAGGGCGGGGGGTTCACCGCGAGAGCGCACATTCCCGGACAAACACTCATTTCCGGCCCTCTGTTTACCTCCCCCGCCCCCATCCAGGCCACTCTCCGCAGGCACCACCTGACCAGGCCCGAGCCCGGCGCCGAGGCCAGCTGCCGCCCCGGGGAATGAACACCGGCTTTTTACTGCACTTACACACGAGCACACACAGCTTAACGTGTACCAAACGCATCCCACCGGGAGCGACTGCCAACTGTGCCCCACAAACCACCCTCCATACAAGACGAATCACTAAGACAACTGATGGGGGAGGGGGCGACAGCTCGGCTGCTCTTCACACATTGTAAATTGTTCACTCATTGTAACTTTGTATTTTTTTTCCCTGTACATTCCTCACTCCTGCGTGCTTTGTTGGATTTTGTGTCTATGTAACCTTCATTTTTAGTTTGGAATGTTTTGTGTTTCCACTGTTCTCTTGTAACGTAACTGGCCTCTATTGTACAGCGCTCTGACACCTTCGGGTAATGTCCGCGCTTTATAAAAATGCACAAAAATAAATAAATAACATTAAAAAAACACACAGAGGTTCGCAAATACGAGACGGAATCCCATAGGGAAGTCATCTCACAAGTTGTTGGCAGGTGTGTTGGGGTGCTTCACACACGGTGGCGGCCCATCTGCGTCTCCCACACCCCATGCTCACAGGTGTGGAAGGGGGGTAAGTGGACCTCAGCAGTGCAGGAGGAACCTCAGAGGGTTCTGTAGGTTTGCTGAGCGCACTATCTGGGGAGTTTATACTATCGCTGGGCAACACATCCAGGGCGGGACTACTTACTCCAAAGGCCAGGCCCAAGCATTCCAGATGTGAACAGAAGGCCCTCACGAGTAGTGGCAAGTCGCACGACGCTAGGAGCGATGTAAAAGGCCCAATGCCGGATCTGCTTTCCTTGAGGGAGTCCACCCCTCTGCACCTCACACAAGGGGGCTTGCATGTGTGCGGGGGCGGGGAGCCGAAAAGCTTAGAAGAAAGAGGACATATACATCTCACCCCAGAAGTGAAGGGGTCACCTCATATATTGGCAATCGTGCAGCGACACAGAGGCTCTCCTATAGGTATGCTGACCCCAGAATCCCACACCCTCTGCATTACACCCAAATTCTCATCATTAAATTACTTTAGTTTTATCGCATGACCATAAAAGTGCAAATGCAATGAATACATACAATACATAACATTAGCTGCCGTCATAGGTGACTAGTCCCATGACCAATGAATGGCCAATCATTCTATCAAGTGGAGGTTCATAACCAAGAAAGCCAATCACACACACACACCTGCTGTCGCCATGAGCTCAGCAGCGGACGACAGTACCCTGTGCCACTAACTACACTTTGGCGGGGTGGAAGGAATGGAGACTATGTAGATCATTAGTCGATAGGGATGGGGGCAGCACTCAACAAAAGAAGAACACTACATCCATCTCTCATTTTCTGGGTTGGCGACCTCCACTGTACCCGAGGATGGCGGTGATAGTGTAATGCATCTAGGGTGCATGCCACAGGGACTCTGCTGCCCCCCCCCTCCCCCTCCTCCTCCTCCACCACCACCACCACCACCACACACACACACACAGAGAGATGGGAGAGGCGGAGCAAGTTCTGTAATCAATAACTGTGGCCTCGATGACGCTCATGTTACATAGCTCCTTTGTGAGCCTCGGCAGCCCTTCTGGGCGCATTACATGCAGACAGTAAGGTTTCAATACCGGGGCGGTGGGGGCGCCGCCAGCCCCCTCCCCGACAGTCGTTCTGATGTCATTACCGCTGGCAGTGATCGCACCACACAGAACCCTCTGACAGCTCTGTTACTGGGCGAGGACTGGAGACGGGGTGCCAGGCGGCAGCCCCCTCCCTGCTCCGAGGCAGAGACGTCTGTCGACACCGCCATCCCCTGCAGGACCCTGGCTCCGAGCCCCCCGGCGAGGAGGGCCGGCGACGTGTGCACCGAGACTCACACCGCCGAAGAAAGGCACTACAATGGCAGGAAAGGAACGGGCTTGTCCTACGTCGCCTCCCGGGATTTGTTACAAGTCGAACAATGCCTCGCAAGAAACCGGGCTCCACAGCAAACAAGCTGCGAGGGGGAAACACAGGACGAACACACTCACCCACGAGGAGTAGCCACTTAACACCTACTGTCAGGAAGAGCAGGCAGTAAGCACACACTGAGCTCAGTAAGCACACACTGATCTCCTCCACAGGTGTACGTGGGTGGCTCACTCCATGCTCACGAGTGGGGGCAACGTAGAAGGCATCAACCTATACTCTGAATTCACAATAGCATCACCCGAGGCACAGTGTGAGAGACGCCGCTCACAGCCCGACGTGGAACTATACAAATGATAACAAGAAAGGGCCCGCGGGTGTAAATCAGCACAACTGCGCCAGTAGTTTAGGAGGGCACATAAAGCGAAGAAAAAAGGAAGAGTGGGCTACTTAGTGGGAGATGCACCACCTAGGTGGGTGCACATATCAATCAGCCTGTACCACAGGTCAATGTATTGGGGTATGAGGCTCCATTACGGAAGGGGGTTCACATATACATACTGCACACCAGGCCGGGACTGTAGGAGGCACAGGCACTGCACTGGAGCAAGAATGGCGCTATATCAAGGGCGCACACAGCTAGATGCATATGCCAAGCTGGCGGTATCATGGTGGCACACAGGGGGGAGGAAGCATATGCCAAGCTGGCGGTATCATGGAGGCACACAGCTGGGGTGGGTGGGGGGCTTATGCCAAGCTGCCGGTAGTAAATGGCGAGGGGGGGGGGGGTTACAGGGGCGTAGCTATAATAGGTGCAGCAGGTGCAGTGGCACCTGGCCCCAGGCTCCTAAAGGGTCCAACGAACCTTGATAATTTCTGAATTTTACTAACCTAGCAGCAGTCAATGGACCACTTTCCTTGCTTGCACCCGGGCTCATGGCTTCATTGCTACGCTACTGGGGGGCATGTGGCAAGCCGACTAAACCACAGCTGGATACACACCACGGAGATAACGTATCCCGGGGCAGGAGGGTACTTAACACAAGGACGGGAGACTCACAGGTACATGTGCACGAACCCACACCCGGCCAGCAGGGCACCGCGGGGGCACACACACAGCTATCCGCCACTGTAACACACTCGTTGTGTAAATCACAGTAAAGCTCTCTTGTACACGGAATAACACACGGCCGGGCAACCTAGGTCAGCACAGATGAGATCAGAGCCACCGAGCACAGCACCCTGGGTCCGGGGGCACCAGCCCGTGCACAGTGCGGCTGCAGCCTCGTCCACATCGGGGGGCGCTCGCCCCGTGCACCAGCAGGGACGGGGCGATCCTCCCACGGAGGACAGACAGCACACGGCGGCGTCTTACCTCCAGAGCCCGGGCCCTGGCGGCGCAGGCGAGCAGCAGCAGCGGCAGCATCGCGGCTCCGGCCATCCGGACTCCCAGCATCGGTTCGACGGCGGTCCTCCCGGGGCTGCGGCTGAGCAGGGCTCGGAGACCAGACACACTGAGGCGGGGGCAGCGGCGGAGGGAGGCGGGGGCAGCGGCGGCCGGGCTGAGCGAGGCAGGCACGGCTCTCCCACAGGCGTCGTCAGCTGATCCTCGGCACTTTGCAACAGCGACCTCTAGCGCCCGGCGACGGCGCTGCAGGCAGCGGGGGCGGAGCGTGCCTCACCGGGGAGGGGAGGGCGGGCCGCGTCTCGCAGGCAGGCACAATAGACGCATTCCTGCCTCTCCCGGGGGGCGGGGCGCAGGTATCTGCCCCTCCACCCTCCATAGCACCGCGCGCGTCGGTGGATCTCTTTAGCTGCTGGTTACCGCAAGAAGCGGTTGCAACTGTGCTAAGCACAGTGGGAGCAAACCAAAACTGCTGCGGTCGGGGAAATCCCAGTTCACTAGTAATTAACTGGTTTATATCCGTTCCCGTAGCCAGCTACGGCGTCCGTGGGTGTTCTGAGACCTCGGAGCCCTCAAGGAGCGAATGCACCACGTAGAGCCGGGTTTTTGTTTGCATGGGTAAACCCTGGCTATTCCCCGCACCTCTAAACCAAAAGACATGGAGCCGAGCAATGCCTGTCAGTGTGAACTGTCAATTACCATGTTTCCCAGGTCCACGATTGACTAATTAGGCCAGTCCAAGGCTTTTTCTTAGAATTTTCGTAGTCCTACTTCAAAATAGGACCGCGCGTCACAGAATTCCAAGAAACACGGGATTGGCCTAACTGGCCACGCGTGGAATTGGGAAACTTGACAGGTATGTGGATGGGTAGATTAATTGATGAGTTAAAAATAGATTGTGTTAGTCACAGTGTGAGGATGGATCTAGACAGGATCGATGCCTCAGTCACCAGTATCAACTGTATTAAACATGCAAAGAGAGGCCACCATTGGATCAGTGCAAGCATTACAAATGGGCTGGGCACTGTAGTGCCAAGAATATCCACATCTCGTATAAATCAAATCAATCATTTGTAGAGCGCGCTACATACCTGTGAGGGTCTCAAGGTGCTGGGGGGGGGGCGTTGCCGCTACTCGAAAAGCCAGGTCTTGAGAAGTCGTCTGAAGGCCAGCAGGTCCTGGGTCTGTCCTAGGCCGGTAGGGAGGGTGTTCCAGGTCTTGGCGGCAAGGTAGGAGAAGGATCTGCTGCCGGCGGTGGCTTTACGGATGCGTGGAACTGTGGCGAGGACGAGGTTGGCTGAGCGGAGGCTGCTGGTGGGGGTGTAGAAGCTGAGTCGAACGTTGAGGTATGCTGGTCCGGCGTTGTGTAGAGCTTGGGTGAGGAGTTTGAAGGTGATCCTCTTGGCGACGGGAAGCCAGTGCAGGTCTCTCAGGTGGGGTGTGATGTGGTTGCGTCGGGGGACGTCGAGGACCAGTCGTGCCGAGGCGTTCTCGAATGCGTTGGAGCCGTCTCAGGAGCTTGGTTGTTGTCCCTGCGTAGAGGGTGTTCCCGTACTCCAGTCTGCTGGTGACAAGGGCCTGGGTGACGTTTTTTCTCGTGTCGGAGGGGATCCACTTGAAGATCCTGCGGAGTATTCGGAGGGTGTTGATGCAGGAAGCGGAGACGGCGTTGACCTGCTTGGTCATGGTGAGGGCAGAGTCGAGGATGATCCCCAGGTTACGTGCGTGGTCCGTGGGTTCTGGGGCTGTTCCTAGCGATGTTGGCCACCAGGAGTCGTCGCAGGCTGAGGGGGTGGAGCCGAGGATGAGTACCTCCGTCTTGTCTGAGCTCAGCTTCAGTCTGCTGTCCATCATCCATTCGGCAACGGCCTCCATTCCTCGTGGAGGTTGGTTTTGGCGGTGCGGGGGTCTTCAGTGAGGGAGATGATCAGCTGGGTGTCATCGGCGTAGCAGATGATGTTGAGGCTGTGCTGTCGGGTGACGTGGGCGAGTGGTGCCATGTAGATATTGAACAGCGTCGGGCTGAGGGCTGATCCCTGTGGAACGCCGCAGATGATCTCGGTGGTCTTGGAGCGGAAGGGTGGGAGGCGGACGCTCTGGGATCTGCCGAAGAGGTAGGATGGCGTCCAGGCCAGGGCATTCTCTTGGATTCCGGCATTGTGGAGGCGTGCTGTAGGGTGCTGTGGCAGACTGTGTCGAAGCCGGCGGATAGGTCCAGAAGGATGAGGGCGGCTGTTTTTCCTTTGTCCATAAGGATCCTGATGTCGTCGGTGGCGGCAATGAGGGCGGTCTCGGTGCTGTGGTTGCTGTGGAAGCCGGACTGGGAAGGGTCCAGGATGTTGTTGTTTTCGAGGTAGCGGGTCAGCTGTCTGTTGACGATCTTTTCCGTGACTTTTGCCGGGAAAGGGAGCAGGGAGATGGGCCGGAAGTTCTTGAGGTCCTTGGGGTCCGCTTTGGCTTTCTTCAGTAGGGCGTTGATCTCTGCGTGCTTCCAGCTCTCCGGGAAGGTTGCTGTCTCGAAGGAGATGTTGATTGTTTTCCGGAGATGAGGTGCGATGGCTGTGCTGGCTTTGTTGAAAACGTGGTGTGGGCATGGGTCAGATGGGGATCCGGAGCGGATGGAGTTCATGGTCTAGATGGTCTCTTCGTCGCTGACGTTGGACCAGGCGGTCAGGGCGCTGGTGCGGGTGGCGGTCGCAGGAGTGGTGGTCTCGGCGGCGGAGGTGGGGTGGCAGTGTTGAAGCTGTCGTGGATGTCGGTGATCTTGCGGTGAAAGAAGGTGGCCAGCGATTTGCACAGGTCTTGCGATGGGGGAATGTCGTTGGTGTTGGAGCTGGGGTTGGAGAGTTCTTTTACAATGCTGCAGAGCTCTTTGCTGTTGTGTGTGTTGCTGTCTAGACGGTCCTTGAAGGCAGTCCTCTTGGTGGTCCTGATGAGTTGGTGGTGTCTGCGGGTGGCGCTCTTGTGGGCTGTGTAGCTGTCTGGTGTTCGGTCGCGGAGCCAGCTCTTCTCCAGCTTCCGGCAGGCGCGCTTGGAGGTCTGGAGGTCTTCGGTGAACCATGTGGCTTTCCTGTTGGTGTGGTTGGCGGCGGGTGTCCTGAGTGAGGCGAGGGTGTCGGCGCAGTTGTTGATCCACTGTTTGAGGTTGATGGCGGCGGTGTTGGGGTCGGTGGGGTCGGCGGGTGGTCTCAAGGTGAGGGTGGTGGTCAGTTGGTCCTCGGTGACCTTGCCCCAGCAGTGGCGTGGCATCTGTTGGGTGCGGTGGTGTGTGGTGGGTTTCCTAAAGGTGAAGTGGACGCATCTGTGGTTGGTCCAGTGGGGCCCGGTATAAAGAATTACTAACATAATGCCAGTACAAGTAGTCCAGTAAGAGTGGAGAGCATTGTTCTTCTTTCTTGTTCTGCAGATTTGTTGAGCTCACTAACACCTGGGAGGATATCTTGCCGCTGAACAGGTGGGTATGTGTCTGGCCACTCCAAGGCACTAGTGGTACTACTCGAAAATTCAGTTCTTCAGCTACTTGCTGAATTCAAGAAGTGAGGAGGAGGTTCTTACGTGTAGCAGCAGGTTGTTCCACGCTTTATGAGCAATATAGAAGGCTCAACTGCCGCTTATGATTTTCCGTATGAGTTTGATTTTTCCAGGAGTCTAGACGAGTGGAGGTGTTGTAGTGTAGTTCCTATATTCGCAATGGGCTCTGCGCATTGGAATAATATATCCTATAGATTAGACGTAGGACGAGGTCGCCTAGGTCTCTATCGAATATACTAAACTTAATAGTGACTGCCAGCTAACTCAGAGGTCACTAGAAACTTTCTGGAATTCACAAGAAGGGATTCGTTTCTGACAACCGCATAAACATGACGACTTTGTTTCCCAAGAATGAGAAATATATCTCTAGAGTCGCGGAAACAATAGATAAATCTTTCACTCAGTCAATAGTGCATGCTTTGTTTCAACAGAGTTTGTAGAGAAATAGAGAGACGGGCGTCTTCAATAAAAAAGGTTTATTGAACAGTCTTCTTTCTCATACAAGAGAAGTGAACTGCTACAATCGTTAAGCAGACTGCAAAGTATAATGCGTACAGCGAGAATAGTTTCATTTAATAAAACTGTAAAAGCATTGTATGGTCTCTAAGCCATATAAAAATACATACATAAATAACATTGACTAAAATACTCAACTGGTGCTTCTAAATACGCCAACCCTAATGTACCTAACCTAAGTCTAGTACGCGGTAAGAAGTAAGTATTGTGTAGTATAAGTTTAGTTGTTTTTGCCAAGAATCTACCAATGGTTTCTCTAGGTTCTAATCAGCTCCATACCTTGGTTAGAATGAAGGAGGTCTGGTATCTCTGTCTCAGGACTCAATTTCCCAACACCCCGCAAGGGGAGCTTGGAAACACCGGAGCTGGATTCCCGGCAAGAGAAAGGCAGCCTCTTGATCAGTGCATCAGCTGGAGAGTCGGCTTCCTTCGGCACTTGCTGTAGCGAGTTGCGTCGGGCAAGTAGATAGTCAAACTGCTCTGAACCAACCTAGTTTGCCATATCAAGTGAAGATATATTTGTACCTTGAAGGTGTTTAGGAATGCCATAGATTGATGTAAAGTTGGGCATAATAACGTCAGGAAAGAACCCCTAGGGATTAGTTGTTCTTTGCAATGTACATGAGTTCTTGGAAAAATCTATATTCAAGCAAGGGGAAGGATCCTTAACTGCTCCAGCTGATTTTCCAAGAAATCGTTGTGACATTTGGTACGGGTAGAAGTAGCCATGCCTGTATTTGGTCTGCATGGGCTATGTCTAAATAAGGGATTGATTTCCATGCCTATATAAGGGCAATGTGAATTGTACCTATATAAGGGCATGAATCGGGAAAATTCACTCGGAGCCTAAAACGCCACAAAACACCCTCTCTCCTTTATTATGTACGACATTACTAAGTTCTAAACACATTAAAACATATCTAAACATGATGTGTTAAAACCCACCCAAAATACATAAAAATGCATTAGTACTGGTTGTACACGAAAAGCATATGTGCTGTACGCATTTAAAGCAATGTTTCATTCAAGGCATATAGAAGACATTTGAAAATGCTATCCGAATGAATCATGAAAATACATTTATTAAATGGCTCGTAGTTACAGAAGAAAAAGTCGAGACCATTCCCTAGCATATTATATAAACTGTTTGAATGCGGACAAAGTCAAATATTGTCTCTTGGAAGTTTTTCAAAGAATTCTAGTTCTCTATGAATAGTTCTACTATGAACAGATTACTTTGTGCCAAAAAATAAAACCAAAAAATACAAATTTGGAAAAACAAAAGCTTGATCATAGAAAAAAGAACTCCAAAGTTAGAAACTTGTTTTGAAAAAATGAAGGTCGAATTCAGAGTCTCTCAGAACACTGTGTGCCAATTTCAAAAGTCAGTGTTATTGTTTGGAGAAAACATCAAATCTTCTAAGACTGAAAAGAATTAGTCTACCATTGTATGTGAAAGTTAGATCACCTCGTTAAGAAGATTAATTGCACAAAGATGTGAAGCATCTCCGTCAGCATTGGTCACGTTAGCAATGTTCAAATTGGATACCTGTGTGCCGCTCTCCTCTCGTACCTCACCGTCAGCATTTTGCGTCTGTGAGATCTCAATGAATGCCGTCATCAGAATTGGTAGGTCGCTGGGGACAAGACTGGGCATGGGCCTTTACCGGGTCCAGCAAAGCATCAACATCCGTTGGCATGACTGATGGGAGTGTCAGACAGATGTCTAGCACGCATTCATCTCCACATACCAGGCATCGTAGAACAGGTAAGATGCAATGTCGAGGTCAATGGTTCAGTTTTTTGTAAAAAAATGGCTTTCATTCTGCTCAAAGTATCAATTCGTATAGAAGAGATGTTCAGTGAAGGCCATTACGGCGACTCCCGGTCTGTCTTGGTTTTTGGAAACAATACTTGCATACAGCAAGTGACCCTGGCTGACACAGTTACAAGATAGGCTGTACCTGGCAAAATGCCACAGCAGCCGTGTTTTGTTGAAGGAGAAGGACTAAGATCCCCAGGGGGCACGCTGCCTGAGCCCGCATCTGGGAATCATTTGATGCTGACCTGCTGACCGGCGCCTTCATAACGCCTCGCCGTGTTTTGTTGAAGGAGAAGGACTACGATCCCCAGGGGGCACGCTGCCTGAGCCCGCACCTGGGAATCATTTGATGCTGACCTGCTGACCGGCGCCTTCATAACGCCTTGCCGTGTTTTGTTGAAGGAGAAGGACTACGATCCCCAGGGGGCACGCTGCCTGAGCCCGCACCTGGGAATCATTTGATGCTGACCTGCTGACCGGCACCTACATAACATATCATCAACTCCGCTGCGCGGACGGGCGCCGGGTGAAGCCTGGGCCAAGGGCGGGCCCGTTTAAGCCCGTTCAAGACCGGCCAAGGACGGGACGGGCCACCCCTTTAATAACCTCATCTACAGATCGTCAAAAAGTGGTGAGTGACTCTTTGCATTCTTCCATTCTGTTTGCGTGATCCAGTGTGGGCTGGAACGTGAGTCATCTTGTCGCAGATACTCTTGCAAGTTAGCTCACTATGGCCATATCTCCACCCACAGGAGTAAATGGCAGAAGAAGCACAGTGGGGACATTAATGGGCACCCTGGACAACTTCTTGATCAGAGTGTCTAGCGCCTTGGCAAAAGACATTGAACTGACCGAAAAGTGGTTATCCCTTGACAATCTATGGGACAAACGGTCATCATTGGGAATTCTGGCAAGGGCAAAATCGTCTGTTACCCGATTGACCGATCCACAGGATACACTGATCCTCAGCGAGGGGGATGAGGGAAGCCGCATTGTACATCCAGAAGAGTCCCGTGTAACCCTAGACCCACTTGAAAACACCGCAGTAGCTGGGCAACAGAGAAGTAACGTTCCAAAAAGACACCCGTCACCAAATATAAAGACCAGATCAGCTAGGAATGCCAAAACTGGGTTGGGACAGTCACAGCAGGGGCAGTTAACGCTAAAAAGGAAACGTACAGGTGCTCAAATGCAAGCCACAGAGAGAAAGGCAAAAAAGCTAAAGAAACGATGCCTAAAGAGAGCTTGACAGTTAGCACTCCACCAAGCCCACATGATTTGGTACCGGTAAATGAAGGAGATAACAGACCGAGAAACAAGGAGGGTACAGTAGTCGAGGAGCCAGACCCCTCCTTATGGAAAAGACTGGAAAATATCGTAAAAAAGGTAACTCTTTCGATTCACGATAGACTGGACCGGATGGAATCAAGATTGGTATGCGTGGAACTTTTGCTCGCATCAGCACAAGCAAGGGGCAACCAGGGCAACGAGCGACATTGTGCAGAGCCAAAAAGGGCAGGACCAAGTATTGAGCGAACTAGTATTAATGTTACTGCTACTGTTCCCCTACATTCTGATGTTCACACAATTGGCAGTTCCACGTCTGTAGCAAATAGCCAGGTGACAGCCAGTGGTATGGGGCCCCGGTCCTATCCAGCAGGGGCTACCCACCTAGAACAAGTGTGTAGGGAAGGTGTTGGGGGGGGTTAGTAATCCTATTTCACAACAACCACTTGCAGTCCAATCCCTGTTAGTGTAAAACCACCTAAAACCCGTTCTGTATCTAGCCTGCAAACAATAGATCTACCCCCAGACTCCGCTCCCTAAGTGGTAATTTTAACAGGGGTGCCATCGCTTGAGCAAGGGAAGAGGGAAACCTACATGGAGTTGAAAAATAAGTGTATTTTCTGGCTCAATGAAAATCGTCCTCTACCACTCAATATGTGTGCAGAGATACGCTAGAAGAGTTAATTGGGTGGGTAGGCGGGCTAAGTCATTAGGGGGGGATTGTGTTATCATCAATTTCAGGGACACAAAATGTGTGGAATACATTTGTAATAGGGCCATGAAAAATCCTACCTCCCGAATCCAACCACTCCCCCTCATGTACTTTTATGCACCAATACAGACCCCGCAATGGGGACATTCAGTAGGGAATGAGGCACAGAATCAATATATCCCACAGAACATAAGGTTATATAACAGGTTTGAGGCCCTGTCTGAGTTGTCGGACTGTGATTGACAGCAAACCCAGAATGGTGGTAATAGGGCAGGTACCGCTCCACCAGTAGTAACATCTATACCAGAATTAGTCAGTGGAACCCAGCTAGCTAAAGAATCACTAACACTAAGTGAGTGGAACACATTAGATCTTCTGTCCTGGAATGTGGCGGGCCTTTCAGCCAAATTTCAGAATAAAGAATGGCTGGATTACGTAAATAAATACAATGTGATCTGTGCCCAGGAAACCTGGGAAGTGAATCCAACCAATTTCAATCTGGATGGTTATAAGCTGTTCGGCATCCCAGCAGTTAGATCAAAAGCAGGGAGAGCGAGAGGGGGTCTATTACTGTGGGTCCGCTTGACGTTAGAAGGAGTATGGAAGGATTTGAAATGGAAGTCAGATTGTATGTTGGCGGTACAGTTGAAAACGAGGGACCATAATCTAATTATTGTGAATTTTTATAATGTAGGAGGGAGCAGATTGGAGGAACTGGAGGAACAGCTAGGTACACAGTTAGAGAAGACGACGGATGTACTAGCCCTCCAAATTTTAATTGCAGGGGATTTTAATGGCCCTTTATGCCCGCAATTGATACCCTTTAAGGATGATTGGTCCTCCTGTATTATTGAGGAGGGAGCTAATTTTGAGCATACAATAGAGGGTACCAAATTGAACACAATGGTGAGAAATCTTGAGCTGGTACACACAATGGACCTCACACCATTAGACACAGAAAGGGGAGTGAATCCCACTTTTAAAGGAAGTGGGTGTTGTTCCTACATTGATTTTGTAATTGTATCCCGCTCCACAAAACAAAGAATAATCGAATTTAATATAGAGTGTAGCGGTTTCAGTGACCATAATCCCCTTACCATGACAATGTTACTCTCACGAGGGAATAAGGAAATGAGGAGAAGAGTAACGGATGTTAGGGAGACGATCACTGACCAAGGTAGACGTTTAAAATGGGCAAAAATGGATGGGGAAAGTTTTTATAATTCATTAGTAACTAAGGGCACGGTGTATCTGGAGGTGTTTTTTAACCTGGATGTAAGTGGGCTCCCACTGATTGAGGCTTTTGAGAACTTAGGATGGTTAGTGGATAGTCTATTGTCCTTTAAGGGGAAGGGCAAGGTATCAACCGAGCCCAAATGGTTTGACAGAGGCTGTTCCCGTGCTCAGCGCAACCTTAGAGCAGCACCTAAGCAAAAACCAAGGGATGGGCCAAGGATTACACGCTGCAGATTAAATTATAAACAAGAAGTCAAGCGCCGCAAAAAAGCCCTCCAAACTGAGATATGGGAAGACTTGCGCGAGGCAGCAGAAAAAAGGGACCGTTCTGGGTTTTGGTCAATAATTAACAGACCCTGTTTCCAAGAAAGGAATAGCCCGTGCATAGGGTCAACCGTACTCCCCGAACAATGGGTGGAGCATTTTGGTGGCCTATATAATCGAGGCACCCAGATGGAAGGAGAGCAGGTTGCCCGTAGGGAGACAAGCGCAGAGCTGACCACCTTCACTTTAAAAGAGATTGAGGGGGGCATAAAGGGTCTGACTCGTAACAAAGCACCTTGGCCGGATGGGATCCCGCCGGACCTCTTTTTAAGTAAGATCGAGTTATGGGGCCCGATATTGACAAGAGTTATAAATGCTGTTATAGCCTCGGGTCTCCCACGCTCTTGGTCGACGGCCATAATTGTCCCGATTTATAAGAAAGGCAGTAGGGACAACCCCCAATGTTATAGGCCCATCTCTCTGATAGATGTAACTGCAAAGGTGATGGGTAGGGCTATCCTGAACCGCCTTATGTGCTCGGAAGAAGAAAATTGTATATTATCAGATGTACAGTATGGGTTCAGGGCAGGCAGATCCACGACTGATCAGTGATTAAACTTATATTTACTGGTCACAAAATACACTGAAGCAAGTAAGGAAAAAGTGTATCTAGCTTTTATGGATCTGGCTGCGGCGTTCGATTGCGTAAATCGCTCGAAGCTGTGGGCTATACTTTCTGGTCTGGGTGTTGATAGCGGTCTTATTCATATCCTGATAGCCCTCTACTACAAAACAACTGCAAAAGTGAGGTATAACCTAGAGGGAGGCCTGACTGATTATTTTAATTGTTCAAGTATGGTGAGGCAAGGATGTATCCTTGCACCCTTTCTGTTTTCCATTTATATAAACGGACTTGAAAGTTTTTTAATTAACCTACAAGTAGATTCCCCAAAGATAGGAAATAGATCAGTGCCTGTCCTCCTTTATGTGGACGATGCGGTCCTACTGGCACGTTCGCCACTAGGTCTGCAGCGTCTGATCGATGGCTTCATCGATTTCATGAAGGGATTAGATTTATCGGCAAATCTAACAAAATCATATGTTATGGAGGTGGGACCAAAGCGCAAGGGGAACGATTTTAATTATAGTATAGGTTCCATTAGTCTGGAAAAAGTGCAGACCTTATTATACTTGGGCATCCTATTTGATAGAAATTTTACTTTTAAACCTCTGATCGAGGGTCATGGAAATAAGTTAGCAGCTAGCTCTGGTGCGATCATGAATTTTGGTCACCGTTTGGGACGTTGGTCCCCAGAGCAAATGATGACTTTGTACAAATCAGTTACTGTTGCTAAAGTTGCATATGGGGCAGAACTGTGGGGGATGGCGAACGTAGACACACTGCAAAAACAGGAAAATAAATACTTAAAGAGGCTTTTGAGAGTTCCGCAGGGCACATCAGCCTATATAGCACATGAGGAACTTGGCTGTAAGTACCTGGAAGACAGAGTAAAACTGAGACCTGCTTTAGCATGGTTAAAACTATGGGTTAACCAGGAAGCCACCTTGACACAACGAATAATCTTAGATTGTTTGGGCAGGGAGAAAGGCAGTTTCATTCCCTGGCTAAAATATGTGAAAGGTGTCTTCGAGGGAATTGGCTGTGGAAATCTGTTCTCAAACCCACAGAGTATTACAAAACAAATACAAGTAATAGTAATTGGAAAGCTTCTTAAACTTAAAGCACTAACACGAGAAGCGCAAGTAAATAATATGCAGACTGTCCAGGCATATGCACAGTTGAAACCTTGCAGTGGACTCGAGCCATATCTCGCCCTCATATACAACCCACAGGACAGGTTCCTGCTAACGCGTTTTAGGCTTAATTTATTTCACCACCTGCTAGCTGACCCCGCAGGGTTTACTGATTTACTTGAGTCAAAGGGTCTCTGCGGCTGCGATCAACGATCTCTGCAGGATACCCTTCATTTTGTACTGATATGCCCATTTTATCGAATGCCTAGGCGCCGTTTTTTAAGAGATCTTTTAAAAAAGGCTAATTCTAGATCTGCGAGAGATGCCCTTGCATTTTTAAAAATAGCTAGAGATCCCCTGATTATTTTTTGTGTGATACATTTTTTAAGAACCGCAGTTAGGCTAAGGTCCACTATTGAACTATGATGACTGTTAATGTACTGAATGAATAACAAACTGTCTTCTAGCTCTTTCTGCTAGTTTGAACTGATGGATTTAGTGTGTTGTTGATCTGTATACTTATCTTTTATTCTTGTCTGTTTAATGAAATGTTGGAATATTTTAAAAATTGTACTTTTATGGTGTTATTTAAATGCCGTATAAAGTTTGTTGACTGACTGACTGACACTCAACATAATGTAACTTCCATTAGAAAGCTGCCTAAAAATTGGATCAATCACTGCAGCTGGTGAACCTTGCAGGTGGCGGGATAAGAGTGATTGTACCGTGTATTATCCATTTAATGGCTGGTTTTTCAGCGACTGTAAATGGCAATCTGTCCAGTTTTTCAATGCTCAGCCTCTGTGCCAATTTGATTTGTTTATCTGTGAGATTAAATTCAGAAAACAGTGACGTTGTGTTGATTAAACGCCAAGGCACATAGCCTGAACTAAGGTTTTCTAACGTCCTGCCTAATAGCATTATAGAACGCAATTGCGACTGACCATGTTGCTACATGACCCAGTCCCATTATGTCTATGGCAGAGGATACTGTGCTGCCCAAAGAATATATCCTGGATGACAGAGTCGTTAACCCATTGTCAACTACAGAGAGAGATTTCTCTAAATTAATACAATCAATTTCTCGTATTCTTTCTGCAGTCTTTACTTACGTAATCTTCCATGCTTCATTATACATGGCATAGATACTGGCGTATATAAAACGTTTATGACACAGTTTTTTTAGGTCCTTGTATGAAGTCCCTCAGGTCAGCGCCATCTTTAAGTAAAGATAAGTGTTGTTTCACTTCCTTCAGTGTAGACTTGTGTAGCCACTCAAGGCACAGTTTCCCTACGCTATATGATGTTACTATCCCTGGATGCTGTCTCTGAACATATCTTGGATCTGGCCTAGTGTATGTGAACCCTTGTGCCGTATTCAGGAATCTAGCTGTCTGTGGGCCAGATTAGCCATTTTTTCCAATCAGGAACTGTTCTGTTCTGAAGCAAAATACTATGTACGTCGACCACACCCTCTGAAGTGTTACTGCTATCAGTTGTAGGTCTAGGAATGGACGGTTTGTTTAAATCTTTTATCTTGGCTAAACCACGACAAGATGTCTGTTGAACAGTGTCATTCAAAATCATTATTTGTTTTGGGATGATGCAGGCTCTAAATAACGCTTCTAATCCCTGCACCTGCCAGTCTTTCGTGCCCCAGACAGTTTTTGTCTCAATGTTGTCTTTCCAAAAGTCAAAACCTAATGTGGACAGCTGAGCATAAAAGGACGCAGAATACATTTGCTTTGTATTTGTCAACATACTTTTCATTCCTGTCCTATTAACATTTTTAAAGTAAAATGATTCTGGATTGGAAACATCATACCCTGAAAAGTATGGAAATTTGTCATAAAATGTTTTTGATCTACCCTTTAATGGCGTAGGACAATGTTCCCATTGGTTATAAGTAAATATATTTCTAGGATTTGCAGATTTATGCAAAAAATGATGACCATAGTGATTATAACAATACATCTGTTCATAATCTGACGAACCTTCTAAGTATTCATGATTTGTAAACTTTGCAGACATTTCTAAGTCTGACATCATATTATTAATAGTCTCAAAGTCCCAATCATCAGAAAAGGTACTAGATGAAACAAAGTTACTTAAGGAAATTTTGAACTGGTGTAGAATCTTCAACAGCTCTGCAGGACCAAGAATGTGATATTCAGTTCTGTCCCAAGCTATTCCACCTGGTATAGGAATGGCTGTGATGTTCACTGATGACCAGTCTCTTCGTTCACAATGAGTTGATTTGCGTGGCTTGAGGAGTAAGTTGATGATCAGCATTCCCAAAGTAAATACAAGAGTCAACCAAAGTAGAAGAAAAAGTACACCCAACACAATCCAAAGTTCAATCCATGGTGAAATCAGATAAGTTTTTTCCAGTTGATGAAAAAGTTCTGTTGCTTGTTCTTTAAAAGTTCTTTTAGCTGGCGTCGTTTCAGGTTCACTGGGATCCTCGGAAAACATATAAAAGTTAATGAAATAGCCAGATGCAGTTCTGTCAATTGTAGGGATTGGATCAGGATTTGGTGAAATCGCTGGAAGCACTTGATCACTTGTTGCATTTGTATAGTCAGTTGCTATTTCATTGTAAACAGGCGTTTCTTGACAAACTGTTATTTGGGTCTCAAGAGGTATAAGTTCCATGGTTTTATTGCATAGTCCTTCTTTTCGCACTGCAGATTCTTCAAAGGTGATGAGTCTCTCAGTTTGAACCTCTTGGATAGTAGCCAGATTCGGGCATCTGCTACATCTTTGGAGTCCACTTGGCCTGCTACTTATGATCGGCCACATGATGTGGTTTGACTAGGTCGATGGACACAAACCTGTTCTCCTTTTTACCAGCAAGGGGCGGCAGTAACACTGTTCTTGATCCGTGGATGGCTAGGACAGGTACTGGATGTCTGTAAGAAGGCCCAAATTCCTTCCTGTACTCGATCTTTTCTCTGACTAGATCCCCAATCTTTGGAATCCAGACAGGTCTTGCTGGGACGAATGGTTTCCCTTCAGTGGTTATTGGCTTCAGGAGTACGTTACTTTGTTGGGATCTTATTTCATTTAAGTCCTGCAAAACAGCCAAACGATCTTTGATATCAAAGGGTTTTTATTCTACCACTGAAGTGTGACAATCGAGGTCCTGCACAATCGTTCTAGTTCCAAATAGGATTTCATATGGAGTGATACCCCCTAGAGAACTTCTTGGCAGATTGTTAAGACTACGTTGGACACTTATTAGATGTTTGACCCACCCATCACCCAAGCCTAATACCCTCGCTGTTATAGATTCCTTTATGTCCCGTTTTTTTCTCCCCACTACCAAATTTCCTTCAGAATGGAATGGACTAGAATACCGCAATGCAACGCCCATATTGGCCATGGCCTATTTGTAAGCTCGAGAGCTAAACGCAGGAGCCTGGTCAGAATATTGCGTGCCAACTGCGTATGTGCCGATAAAGACTCGCAAATCTTTTATAACAGTTCGAGTGTCAGCCGAGCGCTGAGGCCACATCCAAATGAATCTTGTCTTAATATTTGTGGGACCGCATCTGTCCATAGGGACGTCTGCGTGTAGAAAGTCTAATGCTGTCTAACAATGGTGTCTGTACTGGGCTGGCTACACTGTAGTCAGGTATCTGGCGGCGTTCTCTGCTGCGATCTCTGTTGCATTTATGACAGTTAATTGCAAATGTGTGAATGTGGCTATTCATCCCTGGCCACCAGTACGTTTCTTTTAATTGTAAAATAGATTTAGAGATCCCCTGATGTATCAGACACTCTCCCAAATGTGCTTCGTGTCTCAAAGCTACTCTACGTTTCCTGTTTGGAATTACTCTATCCCCCACTCCAGGGATGCGAGCAAAAGGAACAGAGTTTGCTCGATGAATGCCATCACATTGATGACTCGGTGTATGCATCACATGAGTTTTTTGTAGTTCTTGTCATAACTGAACTACTTGTTCCCATAGCAACTTATGCTTAATTGTGCCACCTTTTGCATCTTTGAACCCATTTTCAATTCAGTTCTGCAAGGATTTATTGTAAGATTGAACACAATAATACGAATCGCACACTATAAGTGTGGGGAATTCGCGATCAGTATTTTCAAGCGCCATCTTGAATGCTTGTAGTTCAGCTTTCTGAGCTGTACAATCTCCTAGAGATTGAGTTTTAGCGACCATTGGTCGGAATTTGCCATCCCGCCTGCGACCTTTATCGATCGCGCACGCAGCACTATAAGCTTGTTTTACCCCCAATAGCGGGCTGTGCTGATCCGTCTGTATAAATTATACATTCATACTTTTCTAGAGGCAGAATCTCAGTAGGCAGAGGACATTCTTGTTCATATTGTAGAAATTCTTGTGTTTTCAAATAAGGGTCGAAAACGTATTCATTGTCTGTTGCATCAAGAGAATTAACCCGTTGTATCCATCTCGGATGTAAAGCTTTTGCATTCGGAATGCTCGCTTTTGTCACTGCCTCTAAGGCAGGTACAGGAGTAACGACCATTATGCACTTACCCTGTGCGAGGGCTCTCTCTTTTGCTATTGCAGTTTGAACCGCTGTCAGAATTGTTTCTGTAGAAGCGAATTTCATTTCAGCTTGTGTGTACAAGTGAGATTTGTAAGCTATTGATACTTTTTCTCCTTCATTAAAGGTTAAGTATGTGAATCCGCATCTTCCTGGGATGATTCGGATCACTAAGTTGCGTAAGTTTATGCAAGTCTATAATTGTGTTGTTGCCAACATGTACGTTTGGACTGAACGCACAATTTCTGTGTGTTTTTGAGTCCAATTAACTGTTTTAAAATCAGGTTTAATTAATTCGTAGAGAGGTTTAACCCTTTCGGCATGATTTAGAATGTAAGTTCTTCCAAAATTTAGGAAACCTAGAATCGACTGTAAGTTCTTCAGCGTTTTTGGAGGTTCGAGCAGTGCACACTTTTCTAAAAAGTTGGCTGCCAAGCTTTTGCCTTCACTTGATAACTCGTATCCTAGGAAAAGGACATTTAAGTGGGCAATTCTCGAATTCTTAAAATTGAATTTATACCCTTCAGAGGAGAACCCCAATATTATGGTGTTCACCCTGTTCAAGTGCCTATCCAAGTCATCATCTGTTAAATAGATGTCATCGACATATGATAATGCCTCATCATCATAGGTTTGTAGTAACTCTGTTACTCTGGCTGAAAATAACCCTGGACTATTCTTGAATCCCTGGGGGAGACGACAGGATTAACGCTGTGTCCCCATGATTGAGAAAGCGGTCAAATACCTACTTTCATGTGCAATGTTTTGACAGAAGAAACCGTTAGAAATATCTAATGTGGTTTTATATTTTTTACGCACAATGTTATTCATTAATGCTGCACTGTGTGCATTTTGTACTGCAAAAGTTTTGCAACAAGAGTTTAAATGTCTGTAATCCAAAACTAGACGATATGTGTCGTCTGGTTTGGAGAGAGGAAACAAAGGATTGTTCATGAACGAGGTGCATGTTTCAATCACCCCTTGGTATTCAAGTTGATCTAATATCTCCTTGACCTGTTTTTTAGGTTCTTGCTTAACTGGATACTGCCTTTGTGCAGTTGGGTGATTTTTTAACTGGATTTTATGCTGAGAAGAATCCTCATCCCATCCTGCATGATTCTTGTATAATGCAGGAGCCTGGGCTACTGCCCATTCCCGGGCATAGGTATATTTTTTATGAATTGGAATATGGTTGGAGAAAGTTGGCATGATGATGTCTTCACCATGTGGGCACTCCCTGACAAATTCAGGTGGCCAGTCTTTTTCAGCTAGAAGAATGTCATAACCCTGAGAGAGATACTCCCAAAAGAGTGCTCTTATTTTTCTAGTTATGTCCCCCTCCATCCTGAGTGTTACTTCATATAACTTATGTGGGACACTAACCCTGGTATCTACAGTTTCAACTTGGATGTACTCATTCAAGTCTACTGTCTCCAGATGATCCTTCAAGTTCTTGCGAGCTATGGTTACTTCTGCTGCGCTGTCCGACATCGTTTGAGCCCATTCCCCGTTCTTGAGTTGTATCCTCAAGATCCTCGGCATGTCTGATTTTTAGACCTGCTACCTTCTTTTTGGTGAATTGAGTTTTCTTATTTTTTGGAACGTGTTGATCTTCTTTGGACTTCACGCGTTCTTCCTTGTGTTCTGATCGTCCTCTTCTTTCAGATTTCTGTGAGGAAGTATGAAAGGTACAAGAGGAACATGTGTCAGTATCTTGATATCTATCAGGTTTTCTCAAATTATCCCTGTTCCTGAGGTTATGCCTCCTTTCAGAGGGCTCCTTTTGAGAAGACCTACCACGGGATTGAGAACGCTTCTCTTTAGAAGTTTGTTTAGTGTTCTCCCACTTCTTTTTGGGAAGAGTAGGAGTGTTTTTAATAAAGACCTTTTAAGGACTTTCAGTCAGTTGGGGTTTCACTGGTTTACCACCCAAACTATCTCTACCTAGTTCTTCATAAGATTTTTCAATTATTTTGGCAAGTTCATATGGTTGCTCAGTTACGTCAAATTCTCTTAATTTTTGGCGGATTGCCACGGATGCTGCGTCACAAATCACTTAATCTCCCCGTGCCTAAAAAAATGAAAGTGTGACCTCATGTAACGTAACTGGTGCTATGTAAAGCGCTCTGATACCTGATTCGGTTCGGGTCTAGTTCGCGCTATATAAAACTCTGCAAAAAATATTAGCTAATATTATTGTTGAGACCTGTTTGAAATCTTTCAATAGTTTCATACCCAGATTTAAAGCAGGCTCTGCCCTGTATTCATTTTGAATCTATTTCAGGACGTCTGGTATTACCGCCATAGACGGAACACCATGTGTTTTGGTGTAGATTGCAGCAAAGACTGTACCCCAAGTGTCACAGTCCTCCAGGTGTGGTGCGATCCCCATTGGTAAACAGATTGTTAGAATCCTGTGTTTCCCATGAGGGGTAGTATCAGTAAATACTGCCTCGATTTGAGTAATTTTTTGAGCTATCCAGAATGGAATTTGTTCCAGTTTTGCGGGTAATTTACCAGTGACTGATTGTATAGTCTGTGGTGTAATTTTATTTGTATTCCCCTGGTAAGGGGTGTGTTGTGGAATCCTTATTGCTGTTTGGACAGTAAAGGTCTGCATGACATATTGAACCAATTGTCTATGGATTTTAATTAGCTCTTTTATTTGAACTAATAGTTCCGCATCTGTCATATTTTCAATGGCAGGATGTGGTGTATAGCTGGCTAATACCGGCCATGTTGCTCCTGGTCTACCTAGTGGACCGAGCCTGGTAATGTGATGTGTATGTTTTAGGTCGCCTTTAAACCAGAGCGCATGCTCTTGGTATGTTAGTGGAATTTCAACATCCTCTAAAGGAATGTATTCCTGTGGAGCTTCATCTTCTTTGTAGAAGTGAAACACTTTTGTTCTTGGATTTGCTTCAGGGAAGACTATCCATGAATAGAATACCTCTGTCTGATGATATTCATGTGCCTCTATCACAAAAACTACCCTACCACCTCTGGCCATTTTTTAAATAAGTTTCATAGTGATGGCTTTCCTTAAAGTTTCTGGAATGCTTATAGCATCCGCGTCGGTCTCTTGGAAACCTGTTATGTCAAAAGCTGCTGGATTTACTGCAGCTCCACCGTTCTCGGTGTCGCTATCGTGCATTTTTGTTTAATGAAAGTTTGCAGAGCAAGTTTCAAGGAAACAAAGATAAGGTGCACAATATCTTGGAACACTGTATCCTTTAACGTTGAAATAAACAAAAACTAATACATAGGATTTCCGTCCTACTCAGCTATGGCGGATATTTTATCCCTTTACCCACTCCAGACGTCTATTGGAGTATTACGGAAAAAGGGGTCTTTGAGAAAAACACGACTGAGTTACTTTAGTATCCAGCGTTAAATTAGTGCCTTAGCAAACGCTGGGCGCCATATAGTGTAGTTCCTATATTCCCAATAGACTTTGCGCATTGGAATAATATATCCTATAGATTAGGCGTAGGACTGAGGTTGACTAGGTTTCTATTGAATATACTAAACTTAATAGTGAGTGCCAACTAACTCAGAGGTCACTAGAAACTTTCTCGAATTCACAAGAAGGGATTAGTTTCTGACAACCACATAAACATGACAACTTTGTTTCCCAAGAATAAGAAATATATCTCTAGAGTTGCGGAAACAATAGATAAATATTTCACTCAGTCAATAGTGCATGCTTTGTTTCAACAGAGTTTGTAGAAAAATAGAGAGACAGGCGTCTTCAATAAAAAAGGTTTATTGAACAGTCTTCTTTCTCATACAAGAGAAGTGAACTGCTACAATCGTTAAGCAGACTGCAAAGTATAATGCGTACAGCGAGAATAGTATCATTAAATAATACTGTAAAAGCACTGTATGGTTTATAAGCCATATAAAAATACATACATATATAACATTGACTAAAATACTCAACTGGTGCTACTAAATACGCCTACCCTAATGTACCTAACCTAAGTCTAGTACGCGGTAAGAAGTAAGTATTGTGTAGCATAAGTTTAGTTGTTTTTGCCAAGAATCTACCAATGGCTTCTCTAGGTTCTAATCAGCTCCATATGTTGGTTAGAATGAAGGAGGTCTGGTATCTCTGTCTCAGGACTCGATTTCCCAACACCCCGCAAGGGGAGCTTGGAAACACTGGAGCTGGATTCTCGGCGAGAGAAAGGCAGCCTCTTGATTAGTGTGTCAGCTGGAGAGTCGGCTTCCTTCGGCACTTGCTGTAGCGAGCTGCCTTGGGCAAGTAGATAGTTGAACTGCTCTGAACCACCGTAGTTTGCCATAGCAAGTGAAGGTATATTTATACCTTGAAGGTGTTTAGGAATGCCATAGACTGACGTAAAGTCGGGCATAATAACGTCAGGAAAGAACCCATAGGGAATAGTTGTTCTTTGCAAAGTACATGAGTTCTTGAACAAATCAATATTCAAGCAAGGGGAAGTTCCCTAACTGCTTAAGCCGATTTTCCAATAAATCGTTGTGACGTTTGGTACGGGTGAAAGTAGCCATGCCTGTATTTGGTCTGCATGGGCTATGTCTAAATAAGGGATTGATTTCAATGCCTATATAAGGGCAATGTGAATTGTACCTATATAAGGGCATGAATTAGGAAAATTCACTCTGAGCCTAAAACGCCACACAACAGTGTCAGAAAGGTTCATGAAAGCAGTTGTGATTGTTGGGTTAAGCAGTCCAGTGCTATGTAGTGCCTTGAAAGTGCAGATGAGCAGTTTGAATTGTTCTCCTTTGTGAATGGGGGGGACAGTCAAGGCTTTAAGTGGACCGGGTCGCACCCGGTCTGTGCACCAGCAGTTTTTTTCAGGGGGCCTAGAAACTGGTCTCTATCGAGCTCTGTTTTGTGCACTGGCTGTCCGTTTTTTTTCCCCGGACGCCAATGAGCGCATGGTGAGCGTTGTAGAGGAAGGGAACTCCTTTAAAGAGAGTCATTTTCTCTCTGGATTTCCCTTCTCTTTTTGAAATTCAGGAGCAGCAACATTGTCATGGTGTTACCAGGGCTTTAAGTGGAAGTTTTTTCAATATGGTTTACAAGCCATTTATCTTATGTAACTAGCAACCATTGACAAAGCCAATAGTCATGACCTGTAGGTATGATCTGACTTGTTGCAACATACATCTGGACGCAATGACAGGAACAGCAAACACAGATTTGTAGCTTACGTGTTTTTAAGCCATGCCCTTAATTACATTGACCATGCCCCTTTGAGAGACCCCCAGTTTTTTCATCCCATTTAAAGCCCTGGAGACAGTGAAGCTCCTTCAGGTGTGGTGTGAAGTGAGAGCGATGTGGGAGGTTGAGAGTCTTTCTGATGGTGTGCAGCTGTCTGGTGAGTTTTTTGTTAATCTTGGCATAGAGGGTGTTCTCGTCCACCCCGGACTGGCTGTAGCAGGCACCAGGTGTTTTTCCTGGTGGGCCTAAAAGGTGGGGCTGGTTTTAGATCAGTGAGGCCGTTTTTGTTACTGGGTGCTACAGTATCTGTCCAATGTAACAAAATCAACAGCAGTGTTTCCTACAAGTACCTCCCCCACCCCCGGGGTTGGTCTGGCTTAATTGCCAGAGCTGGTTTGCATTCTCAGTCTTGCCCTGGTTCCCGTAATCCCGCTTGCTTGTCATGAGGGCGCGCATGACAGTTTTCCGGGTACTGATTGGGAGTCATTTGAAAACCTTCCTCTGAATTTTCAGGATGGAAGCATGAGTCGGTGATGTCATTGACTGGATGGTGTTTTTGAGTTTGCTGTTGATGATGATCCCAAGGTTCTTGGTATGAGGGTAGGTGCCGGTTCGACCTCTGGTGGCCACAAGGTGGAGTTCCACGGTGATGAGCTCTTTCCAAAGATTACGATTAAGGTCATGTCAGTGTTCAGCTTTAGACAGTTGTTTTTCATCCAGTGGGCGATTTCAGTCATGCAGGCATTAAACTTGATCCGGGGATTGAGATTCTTGTCCGTGAGGGAGAGAGTGAGTTGCGAATGCTTGGCATAGGGGAGGACATTGATGTTGTGAGAGCTGATGATGTTGGCTAGAGGTATGCATTGAAGACGGTCAGGGTCAGGCAGCATCCGTGCGAAACTCCATTGATAAAGTTGCGGGTGTACGGTGCCAGGCTGACTGACTGTGTCCCTATAGTCATGAAGAAGCAGATCCTCCGGAGTGCATTTCCTTGGGTTCTAATGTCATGTAGGCATTGGATGAGGATGGAGACTGTGTCAAATGCTACAGAGAAGTCCAGGAGTATGAGTGCTACAGTGTCTCCTTTATCCAGAGTGATGCATATGTCATCCATGGCGATGAGAAGGGAAGTTTCTGTGCTGTGGTTGGGTCTAAAACTAGACTGCATGATGTGAAGGAGTTCATGGTTGTTGAGGTATTCAGTGAGGTGCCTATTAAGGATTTTCTCTGAGACCTTGGCGAATGGTAGCTGGGAGAGTGGTTTGTAGTTGGCGAGCGTTGAAGGTTCTGCAGAGCGTTTATTCAGCAATGGGAGGACAGGAGCGTGTTTTCCAAGCACCTGAAAATGCTGTGGAAGAGGTAGGGGCATTCAAAATGAGGTGAGCGTGGCTCTGATGGTATGCTGGGGGCAGAGGTCCAATAGGTCCCCTGAGTGGAAGGACTTCATGGCGGAGGCGGTTTCCTCTGGGGTGATGACAGGCCATATTGTTGGTATTGGTACTTTGGATAAGGTCGGTAGGTGTTTGGAATGATCTATAGACATCACTCTAAGAGTGCATGCGACATGTCAAGAGTTACGGCTATTATGCCAGTGCATTGGAGCTCCACAGTATTGATATTCTCTGTGACATTAGGCTAATACCAACGAGGGTGGGTAATCCAATACAACCAAAAAGGTCGCCCCCTCACCCAAAAATACTATAATCTCACCAAACTGACCGTATAACGCTCTCTAAAATTTCATGTTGAATAATTGCTATACAGTTCCAATCTTCAGAAATTTCACACAACAAAATTCTGATGCATAGAGGACACTTTGTGGTGGGCTCTCAAGTTCATATCAAGGATGCTGTCGTCCTTCAGGCTCCGACTCTACTCCCAGAGTTCCAGCTGCAGTGGACCTCTGTTCCATCTCTGGGAGCTCCATCTGCATAGTTGGCCCCTAATTGCTCTGACCAGAAGTGCTGACAGAGGAGAAGACATCCAATGGGGCCCATAGCTTGGAAGATCTGTGTTTAGCAACTCGGCTCCTACCTCAAAAGAGACCGGCCTGACAAACTTCTTGAACATTGACACGTTGTAAGTGGCACATTCATGTCTAGGGCATGCAATCACCAGAGTGTCATGTACCTCCACCAATCTCTATGGCTCTAGTTCCAAACTTTGCTTCCTGACAGCAATCATGGACCAAGGGGAAACAACCATCACAACGCAACTTTCACAACGCACTACCATTAAAACAAAACTTTTACAACGCAAGATCCATTACAACGCATGCTATTACAACGCAGATGCTATTACAACGCATGCCATTACAACATAAGTATGGGTAAGTATTTAATTTAAATAATATTATTTTAATTTTAATATAATTTCCTTAAATTAATTTAATTACTATCATTATTTTTTTATTATTTAATTAATTTTAAAATTGTAATTAAATGTAATTTTAATTTTAATTTACTGTACTTAAAATAATTATAATATTCTAATTAAATTAAATATTTTTTTAAATTTTAATTTAATTTACATAAATAAATTGTAATATTTTAATTAAATTTAATTTTAATTACATTTATTTTAATTAAACACCCTGGAGTTAGAATAGTAATTTTAACCCCTACACTATCGAACATTTACCCTACTATTACACCCCTTTGGAGTTAGAATAGTAATTTTAACCCCTACTCTATCCAACACTTACCCTACTATTACACCCCCCTGGAGTTAGAATAGTATTTTTATCCCCTACACTATCCAACACTTACCCTACTATTACACCCCCCTGGAGTTAGAATAGTATTTTTAACCCCTACACTATCCAACACTTACCCTACTATTACACCCCCCTGGAGTTAGAATAGTATTTTTAACCCCTACACTATCCAACACTTACCCTAGTATTACACCCCCCTGGAGTTAGAATAGTAATTTTAACCCCTACACTATCCAACACTTTACCCACTATTACACCCCCTTGGAGTTAGAATAGTAATTTTAACCCCTACTCTATCCATCACTTACCCTACTATTACACCGCCCTGGAGTTAGAATAGTATTTTTAACCCCTACACTATCCAACACTTACTCTACTATTGCACCCCCTGGAGTTAGAATAGTATTTTTAACCCCTACACTATCCAACACTTACCCTAGTATTACACCCCCTGGAGTTAGAATAGTAATTTTAACCCCTACACTATCCAACACTTTACCTACTATTACACCCGGGGTTAGAATAGTAATTTTACCCCCTACACTATCCAACACTTACCCTAGTATTACACCCCCCTGTAGTTAGAATAGTAATGTTAACCCCTACACTATCCAACATTTACCCTACTATTACACCCCCCTGGAGTTAGAATAGTAATTTTAACCCCTACACTATCCAAAACTTAACCTACTATTGCACCCCCCCCGAGGAGTTGAAATAGTAAATTAAAAATATATTAATTAAAATTAAAAAAATAATTTAAATAAATTAATAAACATTCTTGTAATTATATTAAAATTAAATTAATATTAATAAAATTAAATACTTACCTATACTTACGTTGTAATGGTATGCGTTGTAATAGCATCTGCGTTGTAATGGCATGCGTTGTAATAGCATGCTTTGTAATGGATTCTGTGTGTAAAAGTTGCGTTGTGATGGTATGCGTTGTGAATGTATGCGTTGTAACGTCATACATTCTGGACCAAGATCACAAACATACAGACTTGGCTCACTGCTGCCACCAACTCATGACATTGTTTTGCTGCTTTCTCCTGGCAACTATGGCCCCTTCATCCAAGGGCTCGGGAAGCCACAAGGGGTGATGGGGAGTTATGTCCTGCAATGGTCAGCTGAAAAATAATTAGCAGGTACTTTGTCGGGTGACGGGTCAGGCGATATTCCCTCATAAAAGAATACAGGGCCCACTCCAGATGATAGTGTTGAGCATGTGCAATTATAATGGCATTTGTAATGCTATGCATAAAATGCTCCACTAAACCGCTGACTTGCGGCCATCGGGCGGTGATTCTCAAGTGGCGAACACATAGGGATCACAATGCCCTTGAAATGAGGGACTGTTCTGTTATCGGTGGGCCGTTCCTTCACCAGGCCACACGCGGTCAGAATCTTTTCTAGTTTAGAGATCTCTTCCTCTGCTGCAGTGCTCGCCACCACTTTCACTTCAATGTATTTTTCAAACCTCTTCCATAAACAATAACATAACACTAAATAACTCCCTATCTGGAAGGATTCCAAAATCAGCACTGGCCTGCACCCATGGTCATGCCGGCATATCTGTAGTGATCACCAGCGCAGGAGATCAGCCACTCCTGTAGCCTGGCACATGTGGTTTCCTCGCCAAAGTTTGGACCCACTCATCCAACTAAGGGAACCACACCTTATTTCCCAGATGAGTTTTGCTCCATGCCGTACCTTGATGATCTCCATTGGTGAGTTGAAGGACACTGGGAGTGAGACTTTGCTCAGAAATGTAGTGATACACAATAAGGAGCATCAACCTCTATTTATCCCAAATAACATGTGAAGAGACTTCTCCACATAACAATTGTTTCAGAGCAATCCAGTTTAGATTGCAACATTCAAACACCATTTGCCCCTTTCCTCTAAACTTCTAGGGATTTTATTGGATTTTGGCAAACTGGTGAAATTCAAAAGATCATAAGGAGACCAAGGGACATGTATGGTTACCGTACACCCATGTCATGGGACTGGGTACTGTGATAAGGGCGGGTGATTGTATAGGTAAATACTAGGAAGGATACTGGAACCACCACTGGGGTATAGGCTTCGTCTACCGGGTCGAGACACACGTTTTATGTCTCTAGCCCTTCCTTCAGCAGTCTGTCATAAACCACCATGGATTACAAAGCCATGAGATGGAATCAAGACTTTACAGTAATTATTAATCACACCACCATTCTATAGTGCCAGCCACTGGCGTCTGAGCAAAACGTAGGACCCTGGCACTTGTTTCACAAATTAAGCACTGGTCAAGTACAACCTCTTCAACGCTGGACTCCAAGTGGTAGCGATGGCGAGCAGTCACAGGCTTCTCAGGGAGGTAGTGTAATAAACAAGTGTTGAAGCCAGTGCTAATCTTTCAGGAAAGAAAATACTTCCAGCATGCTAGAACATAACTCTATACACTAACGCAAGCAAATGCAATTTAGTGTCCCTGTGCGCTATCAGCATTGTTGCACTTCTATCCTCTATCTCCCCTGCACCACCTCCCCACACTAGGTGGTCTCTCCCCAAAGTCAGAGCTATTAGCACGATTAGAGGCCAGATCCAGTTCAAACTATTTAATTGGCTTGATTCCGTCTCCTCTGCCTCAGTCTTATGTTTCTTAGTACTATCAGCGGATCAATCCTCATGCAGTTAGCCAGATTCTTCCTCATCGTGCACACCCCATCTCTCCTTGGATGTGGGCAATGCATCTAGGGCATCAACTACATGTGCCAAATCAACACTGTCAACACCACATAGAGCGGGCGGGCAGCCCAGCAGCCATCACACAGCTCACCAATGGAGCTGGCAGGCACCCGCCTGGCAGATGGGGAATTGCCAGCCTTGGTTTTTCACAGGTAGTTGAGGCCTTGGGCAGATTGGCCATTCAAGTCCCACCCAGTCTAGTTCTTCTGGTTGTGACAAGGCCACTCACAGGCCAAGCCTTTGGAGATAATGCAGCCATACATAGGCCAATACGCTGATGATGACGCTGCCATAGACAGGTCGATGCTCTGGTGACGATGCATCCATGCACAGGGTATTTTTCTTGACTCAAGATCCCAGCCCGACCGGCCTCTGCAATTATGGTCTTAATCTTTGCAAAATCATAACAGGAACCACCTCAGAGAGTCTGCAGGCCAAATTCATTGTGGTCCATAGATCACTCTCCTCAGTCTTCTGGGTGCCCAACAGACATCTGGGCACGTTGCACCTCAATCCTCCTGGACATTCACTCCTCCTTTCCTTTCTCAGCAGGCAGGTGTGCCACTCTACCAGCAAGAGGTCAAACTCAGGTGATGTTCCCTCCCCTCTGGGAAGCTGACTGTCAGGTAGACACCAGCTCTGGTTGCACATTAGCCCTTGGAGCACTCTGAGGAGCATGCACTTCCTTAGCCAAAGAGAACATAGAATAGGAACAATAAGTGGGGTAGTGAGGTCCTATTCAGCAAAATCAGACAGGGGCTTTGTATGCACTGTCTGCATCTTCCGAACCGGTTTGGGTGGTGGTTATGTTTCCAAGTGTTGTTACCAGGCAGCTCGCAAGACACTGCCATTGTGTAGAAAGATGATTCTCACAGAAGGGTAGTCTAAGCCTGGAGAGCCACTAGGTAGCTGCAAAGCTGTTTGAGGTTTCTGAACCTAGCTGTCATCAGCCAACCAAAAGTGTTACCTGGGAAAAGCAAAAAGCTGGACCTCACCAAAAGGTTCTTCTCACCTTGCACAACACAGTCTGCAATCCCACCCCTCACTGCTACTGTGAACCAAATGACAGTTTTCAGGGGGACTATCAGAGGCTCACTACCAATCAAAAGGCTTAATTTAATTTCTACAGGAGTCGTGTCTCCACTTGCCTCACATGAGTGTCTTGGTCTCCCGTTCCAGCTGTAGGTATGTCAGCAATACACTGCCACTGTTTGGGAAAACAACCTCACCGCCAATGTCTGGGAAAACATCCGCACCTCCATCTTGCACAAAGACCAAACCTGCCTGGTCCCCACAGGCCTCTATTACTCTGGGTTATTTACACACACCGTGGGAGCACAATGCCGGCTACATTCACGCAAACACTCGCCAAATACACTTGGAATGGTACTGCTGGGAGATGGGTAAGCGAATAGAAGTAGAACGTTACATGAGTGAGCCTCCACTTGAGTAACAGAGCTAATAAGGCGTGGACACAACGGTGGATTCCCAAAACAGTATGCTGCCTCCACAGCACTATGTACAAAACTCACGCCAAGGACAGTGGTCCACAGTATTGTCAATGAGCGAGCACTTAGTGAGCCTCGAGGTCACAGGATAAGTCCAGGACTTTACTCATGTTAAGGCATAGGCCTAAACCTCTGCACACATGCTAGATTAGCATGACTCTAGGACAAAAAAATCAAAGGTTAGGATACCAGATGCACGCAGCCAGGCACTTAGGGCAGGGCAACACAACCATACATAATGCATGACTTTATTCCTGTTCCAACAGACTCCTCTCCCAGATCAGACTAGCCAGATACTTTCTCCACCACTGAAGAAGTTCAATTAGTGGATTAGCAAAACCAGCAAGAAAGTTCATCTGCATTGCCATGATTCATTTTGACTTTGTTCTACTCCTTGAAATCTACATTTTGCAAGGTGTTTGACCATCTTAGCAAACTGAAGTTCTCATCTTTCATTCCCATCAACCACTTGAGTGTTTTGTGATATCTATGTACAAATGTAGAGCCTGATTTAGATCTTGGTGAACGTGTTACTCTGTCACAACGGTGACTGATATCCTGTCCACCGAAATATGAATTCCATAGGATATAATGGGATTCATATTTCGATGGATGGTACATCCAACGCCGTTCAAACGCAAGCTCAACCATGCTTGACTGAACCACGCTTCTGCCTCAACCACGCATATGCATGCTTAACGCAGATAGAACGGTCTAGTGTCTGGATGGGCTGGGGAGGAAGAGAAAGCATTGGAACAGGAAGCTCCAGACAGGTAAGTAGGGCTGGGGACGGGTTGGGGGGCGGGGGTCATTTTTAAGGGTTGGGGTTCGGATTTAGGGTTCAGGGCAGGGAGGGGTGGGGACAGGTTTTTAGCCTTATAGCGCACAGAAAAGGGCAAGGCTGACTAAACTTTCTTGGGCACCAACACCACTGGGCTGACCCGAGGACCATGGAATTGCTTATTTACTTCCAAGTCCAGCATCTTGAACACTACTGCCTCAATGCACTCCTGGACTCGGTCAGACATGTGATAAGTGCTTTTCACTGGCAGATTATCTTCTTTATGGATGTTATGAACACAGACAGGTGTAAACCTTGGAGTCAACAAGAAAAGATTAAAAACCATCCCAACACCTCTGTCCAATCTTTCTGCTACTCGGACGTCAACTCAGGAGTAAACTGTACCCCTTCCACAGATCCTTTCTTCATGTCCCAATGCAGCAAGCCAGGAAGAGGCTCTTGGTTTCCTCAATTTCCTCTACAAAAGACACAACATTCAATGTGTAATCTCTCCAGAGGTAACACATAACCTGTGTCCACTAAGTAATTCATATCAGAAACATTATGTACTACCTTGCAAGGCTCATTCCATTCAACATCCAAAGATCTGGGAAAAATTGGCTTCAGCATTAACACTTCCTGACCCTTCTGGTACTCAGTCAGCATTGATTTTTGGTTATACCATGCCATTTCATCACCTGACTTATGTATTGGGTTATCAACTTACAGAGGCCAATCACATAGTCCACTACACCTTTCACAGGTGACTCTGAAGTTTCTTTCCATCCTTATCTTATCAAAGTGAGCCGGCCACGTGTTGGGTACCCAAACAGAAGATCAGAGGATAAACGTCACTGTCCTCTGTGGCATTTCACTCTGAGCAAATTTAAGACATAGAAGGAGAAGATCCAAGTTTCATCTGAGGTTCTCTGAAACAGTTGAAATACTGTTTTAAAGTGTCTTATTGATCCACTCTACCAGCTCTTTTGTTTGTGGGAGGTATGCTGTGGAAAAGTGGTAGCTCATACCAGCTTGCTCCAACATCTCTCTCATGTTTGAAGTTGATTTTCTGATCAGAAATGTTATGTTCATTTTAATTCATTGAGTGCACGATTACCAACTGTTTCTTGGCACTGTAGATTGAGTAACTGACAATTGATTGGAGGTAAAACAATGACTGGGATAGGTTTCCTTAAAAAGCCATGTTTGTAATTCTTTGCAAAAGGAAACAGTCTGCACCCGAAGAGAAATAGAAAACAGGTTCCAGATGGATTAAGCCTTATAAGAGAAACTGTGCTTATTCATTGCTACTTTCTTGAACCTAGAGGGACGGGGAAAAAACACAGATGAAGTGCAAAGTTTCCGTACTGGACATAACTGTGCTTTTTTCCTTAAATATGAAGTCCTTCTTCTAGTAAAGCTTTGAAAGTGAGGCAACACATCTTAAATTTAAACCTGGAATTCCACAGGCAGCCATCAAAGTTCCCTGGACATAGGTGAGGCATATGAGTAGATTGGTGCCTTATAGATCAATCTAGCTGCTAGATTCTGAAGCATGTACTGTCTGTAGATCAACTTTTTTGGAAGGCCAAAGCAATGAGAATTAGCATAATCTAGTTTACTTATTACCAAGGCTAGAACGGTCATGTTTTTTTGCTGCTCCTGAGAGAAGCATAGTCGTCTTTTTAATATTTCTCATTATCAGTATGCCAGAAGAGATCACCACACCCATTTTTTTATACATCTTTTTATTAATTCAACATTAAAGTCACATACATTTTCCAGTTGACATTTCGAATAATTGTACAATGCTGCCTCGTCGTAGGTAGGGAGAAGAGAGTTACAAACATTATACCCCACCATCACATTCTTCTCTTCTTTGCATTTCTAGCTCCACTGTTGGGAATACACAGAGGTTGCCACTGTAAGTATTCCACTTGCCCCATTTTCTATCACACTTCTTTTAGACACCCCTGTGATTTGAATACTTCTGTTTCTGCAAGCATGCATTTTTCTATTTCTTTCATCCATACTCGGGAAGAAGGCGCATCCGCTGCCCCCCAACCCTTCGCAATCTCACGCTTAACAAGGATGTAACCCAATGTATTTAGTTGTTGTTCCACCTCTGTGAGGTCAGTCTGCTCCCATATATTAAGAAGACCTAGTTGCGGTGTGAGGGTGACTAAGGCGTTCTGAATATGGGTCATGGCACCCTCCCATAAGTGCCATACTTCCAGATATTCCCAGGTCGTGTGGTAAAAGGTGGCAGTGTGTTGGCAGCCCCGGATGCACGTCATATCCCGTCTGGCACCTACCTTTGCTAGAGTAACCCGGTTAGGTTCGACTTATGTAAGATTCTGAGTTGAATCAATCTGAAACGGAGAGTGATTGCTGCTTTAATGGGGGGCATTAGTGCCGACTGCCAGTCCTCATCGCCAATGGGTCCTAGGTCTCTCTGCCATTTCTCTCGTAATTTGTGGAACGTGTCAGGTAGGTTGTTGCACAGCTTTTTGTATGTCAGTGATATAGCTTTTGAGTGTAACGGTCCGTCTAGTAATCGGTCTTCCAGCGGTGATGCCTCTGGTATGTCCGTGAAATTGGTTAGTGCCGTGGTGAGGGCTTGTCTAATTTGCAGGTATCTGTACATTTCACCTTGGGCCATTCCGTACCTCTCCCTAAGCTCCTCAAACCTGAGAATCAAACCCTTTTTAATCAAATCTCCGATATTGGAGATCCCTATAAGTTCCCATTTGTCAAAGCCCGGTTGATGACATAAATTTCCCAGTCTCTGTGTATACCATAGGGACGTGGCTTTTGTGAGGACATTAGACCATCCCAGACGGGAGTTCGCTTGATGCCAGATCGTCACCGTATGGGATGTGGGCCAAAAGTATCTCTTCTTATTTATTTTTGAATATAGTGCCCCTAAATACCCTGCTCATCCCATTTGGTATCTGTCTAAAAGATAGGCTGGATCTATAGGGGAGCGATATAGCCAGTGGTTCACTACAACTAATTGAGACGCCCAGTAATAAAGTCTTAGGTCCGGAGGGCAATGCCTCCATTTAGTCAGTTATTTCATTGCAATACGATTAGACCCACCGTCCCATAATAGCGTCCGAATCGCACTCTCTATTTCCGAGAAGTACGTATCTTGGTCCCGGTGCAGGCAATTCTGGAGGATGTAAAGAAAGCGTGGGAAGGCCAACATTTTAAAAAGAGCAGCTTTGCCCACCAGCGAAAGAGGTAGGGATCGCCAGTTGTTCACATCCGCACGTAGGCGGGACAATGGGGGTGCCAGATTGCGGTCATAAAAAATGTTGGGGCTCGAAGTTATGTATATTCCCAGATATCGGAATCCGTCAGTGGCCACCTCCACACAGCAACCCGCAGGGAGCCGAGGGACCAGACCCCAGAGCACAAACAACACAGATTTGCTCCAGTTTATGGCATAGCCGGAGTATTTCCCAAAATCTGTGAAGATATTTAAAACTCAGTGGATGGATCTATACGGAGAGGCAAGATAAAGCAGAATGTCATCTGCATTTCAGGCCTCTAACCATGACATCTCGCCTCACCAGCCAGTGGTTCCAGCATGAGGGAAAAAATCAGGGAGCAGCCTGGTCGGGTGTCCCTTTTAAATGTGAATGTGCGAGATGTGTAGTTGTTCACTCGCACTTGACCCTGTATACCTGTGTATAGCAATTTCACCCAGCCCAGGAACTTCAGACCGAAGCCCATTTTCTCCAGGACTTCAAATCGGTATGGCCACTCTATAGAATCAAATGCCATGTATACATCTAGGGACCAAACCACTGCGTCCTCTTCCATGTAGTCCCGACGTGCTAGTACATTATGGAGGCGTTGGATATTAAGTGCCGTATTACTTCCTGACATAAAGCCAGATTGGTCCGGGTGGACCAGGGAGGACATGACCGTGACCAGTCGTGAGGCAAATACTTACACTAGGACCTTAGCTTCTATGTTAATTAACGAAATCAGTCTGGAGAACCCGCAGTAATCAACAGGCTTCTGAATCAGTACTATGGAGGCTAGACGTTGATCCTCCGGCCCTATTCCTTTTTTTGTAACTTTCGCTATACATGGCCCTTAGGTGAGGGACAGTCTGAGAAGCAACCAGTTTTAAGAATTCGATGGGAGTCCCGTTTGGCCCCATCGCTTTCCCTGACTGGATTTGGCTTATTGCTTTTTGGATTTCCTCATCTGTCAGGTCTTCATCTAGGGTGTCTCTATTAGTGTCAGAGAGCGTCTGTATGTCACTGTCGGAAAGGAACTGACGGGAGTCTACCGCCGTGTAAGTAGTGGATGGGGAATAGATATGCTCCAAGTGACCTGCAAAGGGATCTACAATGTCCCTTGGATGTGTGACTTGCGCGCCGTCAGGTAGAGTCAGCCGGGGCACCCATCTCTCGCCTTGCTCCCATTTCTGTAGCCATGCCAGGGTTTTACCGGCCCTGTCTCCTAGTTCGTATATTCTATGTTGAGTGCAGAGTAGTTTGGCCATCATTTGTTCCCTGGTTTTAATCTTATATTCCTCTTGTTTAAGTGTGAGGCAGTGAAGAGTGTCTTCCGAAGGTTCAGAGCGTTGTCAACTTCCAACTGTTGGAGCTCACTTTCTAATTGTACCAGCTTCTGGCATTTCTTATTGATGTATGCCATCTGTAGGGACAACGCCTGCCCCTTCAGTACCACCTTGAAAGCCTCCTAGATGGTGAGCACCGAGTCAACTGAACCTATTTTTTTTTTTAAAGTAGTTGGTTGTCTGTGTATGTAGTCCATTTTTAATATCAGGGATTTTCAAGAGCCAGGGATTAAGGGTGACTGTGGCCCATGGTTGCTGATTCCCATGTTGAACTCGACCCTTACCGGGGAGTTATCCGAGATACTCCTCGGCAGGGCCTGGGGATTACGGAAGTGGGCAATTGAAGCTGTCTAGGTTAAAAAAGAATCAATACGGAATGAGCTTTTGTGTGCGATAGAAAAATAAGTGTATTGGGCTTCATACGGTTGCAACGTGCGCCACACATCAGACAGACCCATATCTGTGGTGAATTCTTCCATCAACACATTCGGCCTCGCTACCGGTCTCTGTAGGTATCTATCTTGTCGGTCGCCCATTGTCATATCGAAAATGCACAACATCTGGTGAGTGGCGTTTCAGGAATTGGAGAACCACCCCTCTCTTAATTCTGTCCCCCAGTCAATTCACATTCCATGAGAGCAAAGTAAGTTTCTGTTTACCCATAGTACTCATCACTCAGGTTGAAAAAATACAATATGCCCCAAGAGCACGATAGGGGTGGAAGACAAGGAATGAGGATGTTATATTTCCTAGCACTGTGATTTCTGAGGGCGTAGCAAACACCGTGTCTGCTGCAATTTGTATCTGTATCCATGAAAATAAGACATGCCTATACCACAACAATAACTCAACCAAAACACAAAGAAACTCACCTCCCGCCCACCCCCCCGATCTAATACGCATCCCCCAAAGCCCCCCTCCCTGCCTCCCTGCTTGGTGGTACCAGAACTTCCCGCCCCCCAAAACTAGCAGAGTGCCTATCGCCCACCCTTCCAAAACCCAACCGAGCACTCATCACTGCGAAATTGTTGTACTGATATTAGCATCAATAGCCTAAAGGGCTTATACTAAAAGTGTTGGCAAGGGCCCAATATACATCCACTGGCGCCCACATATGCAACAACGACAAAGGTTGAGGAGTTCAAATCAACAAAGCCATCTACGATGGTCCGTCCCAGTATGACAAAAGTCTGGCGATATTGACTAAGTCAGCTCCAGCCCCGTAGCCCTCCATCCTAATGGAAACTGTCAACCAACCAAATGAAGTTAATACAGACCAATTATTCGGCACCACCCGCTGCCTCATTCCTGTCCTGAAGAGGTGAGCCACCACCTGAGGCCTGGGCGTCTCCATCCATCTTCACACTTGAGCCAGGTTTGTATGGCGGCGGCCCGCCGTGCGCCAGCCCTCCAACCAGTCCCAGGTCTCCTCTGGGCTGGCGAAGAACCAGGATTTCCCCTCCGATTCCACCCTAAAATTGGCGGAAACATCATAGCATATTTCAAGTCCTTGTCCTGGAGCACTTTCTTCACTTCCAGGAAGCTCTGTTGCTGTCTCTGCCCCTTGAGGGTGAAGTCCGGGAAGAAGGTGATGTGACTGTTTTGGAATTCCACTGGCGGGGCGGACCGGCCACATTGCAGGAGGACATTCCTGTCGTGGAAATTGAAGGTCCGAGCAAGAAGTGGTTTCGGGGGGTGGGGTGCTCAAGGCCTCAGTCGATCCCTCCAGCACCTGATGCGCTCACTCCACCGAAAAGAAATTGGAAAGCCTTTTTGGCTTGAGATAAGTAGTGATCAGCTCCTCCACAAACAGGTCTGCTGATGGCCCCTCCGCACGTTCAGGTACCCCAATGATACGGACATTGTTGCGTCTGGAGTGTCCCTCATAGTCTTCCAGCTGAGCTTCCAGTTTCGAAGCGTGAGTTTGTAGCTCCTCCATCTTCCTCTGCAACTCCGACGTGTCTTCCACCAGAGAGGTCGCCTTAACTTCAACGTCCGTCTGATAAGGGACACCTCAGTGGACACTGTTGATACGCGACACCAACGACGTGCGGACTGTGCGTTGGGTCTTTCTGCTTTCCACCAGACTCGGATTTGTCGGTCACGGTCGACCCCCCTTTGGGGCTCGTGCCGGGGCCTCCCTCCCAGGCGTACTTCGTCAATGTGACCTGGAGGGCAGCCTTCGAGCTGCGGCCCCCGCCATGAGGTACGTGGATCCTACCAATTGGTTGGCTTGCGACTGGTGTCAGGTAGTACGTGTTACAGTCAACGGAGAAATCACCAGAGTCCGCCCTTTAGCGCTGTGCGAACAGATCGCAGGATGAATGCAGCCCCCGATATCCTGTGTCTGGGGTTCCCTGTAGCACCGGAGTGCGGACAGGTGCACACCACATCTATGTCAGAAGCACGCCTTGGCTCTGCACAGAGGTAAAGGTGGGAGGGGAGAGAGGCCTATTCCGCCAGCGTGCTGTGGCAGGTGACAGAGCTCTCTTATGGGGCATTTACTTGCTGAGGGTGGGGCGGAGTGGAATTTCCCACAAGTGGTTACAGCAGTGGCCAGGCCGGTAAGTCTTTTATCCGGTTTACAGCAGGGCAAAGCCGCTCCCAACCACTGGTCTCCTCAGCCATGCAGCCTTGTAGCAGAGCCAGCGACTCTGTGACGCTTTAACTCTGGCACCGAGCTCCTCTTGATGTGTAAAGGCACCAAGTAATCTCCTCACCATCTAACATTTAGCCCAGTACTGATCTGCTCTCTCGGTATGTGCGAGGTATCCTCCACCCCCCAGGCACTTCAGGTGTTGGGTACGCGCCCAAGGAGTCCAGTGCTATCACCGATGTCTGTATGCCGTACCTGCCTGCCTCCCGGGTCCTCAGATCGTATTCTGTCCCTTTGTTCAACGGAGCTGCGGCGGTAAGGGGAGGATAGCAGCCACGGCCCGGGTCCGCTCTTTAGACCTGTCGAAGTTGCTCCAACGATCAGAGACGGTCGATGATCACGCGCCGCCGACGATCCCCTAAGTGAACAGGCCGCGTTGCTGCGCCCCTGCCTCGATCCGGCTTGAGTACAGAGATCTCGCCACTCGGGTTCCACACCACCGTTTCAGTTGCGGGCGGTCTCAAAATGTGCAGCGGCCCTTCCGATGTTCAGTCTGCATTGTTAGAGCCCCCTTTCAGGCAGTTTAACATGGATTGTAAAGCGGATTTAGTACTCGGTCGGCAGAGCCGACAGATCAAGCAGCCATTTTGTCGCTCGGCTTAGCCACGCCCCCCCAGGTAAATATTAATGGCATGTCCACTAGGGTAAATGTCTGGGTGATGGAGAAGAAAGATGCTGGATATCAACTGTTTTATCCGGCTGATGAATTCTGTGTTTTATACCCTGTTAAGTAGTAGTAAAGTGGATGTATGTGCTCCACCTTCCAACATGATGACATTGTTAGACCCCTATTTGGCATACTTAACTTACCTATAAGTACTAGTATATAGTACAAAATGTCCCCAGTGCCTGTAAGTTAAATGTCACTAATGAACTGTTGCATCTATTGTGCCATCCACTACAATGACAATGTAAAACATGGTTTTAGGTGTATCACCGTAGCCTTACTAAAACAGTTTTCAAGCTGTAATTTGGCCTGTCAAAATTAATCATTTTGACAGAACTATACTTTTGTTTTAAATATTAATAAGTCACCCATACCTAGACCTTACCCCTTGTTAGGCAGAATGAATGGTATTTAAAAGTAAAACACGTAGGAATTTAATGTTACACATGTACTTACAGTGAATTGGCCCCAAAAACGATATATTAAATTTAATAATGCTATCTCCGGCTCAGAAATACCTAGAAATGTCTGGTAAAGTGCGATTTTTTAATACATATTAAGGAAATCGTACTTTCAGAAAGTTACCTTTTTCCCTGCCCAAAGCCTCTAGAGGCTAATTTGCACTATTCTCAAGCTGCAGCCCTCTGAGTGGTTAGCCCTCAATAAAATGTGAATACTACTCCCAGAGCAGAAGACAAAGGCTTGGGTGTGGGGAGGGTTTTTTGTTCCTCTGGCAGCATGGCCATTTGGGCAATGGTCAGGAACTTAATTAACTTCAAAGGAGCCTCCCTTGTCACAAGCAGATATCAGATGATACCTGCAAAATCTTGAACTTACTCCTTGCATTTGGTCTGACCATTATATGATTGAATTCAAGCTGTCTATCTCTCTGCAATGCCCCTGTAGGGATACAATATTTATTAACCATTGGAAGTCGCACTTATTACATTCCAAGAGTATGAGTAAGACTTAAATCAACTCTATCCCCTGCAAAAACCATGATGTCGAAATAGCAGTTGATAATTTCAGTCAGTGGCACTTGATTATTACTTGAGCATTGTTATTCAGTTAAACTAGAATCAATTTGGTACCCAAAAGAACCAACATTTCCCACATACTGGCAGAATGCTGCCAGCATGTTACATGCCCCACTAGCAAGGCTGAACACTAAGCTACGAACTAGATCTGTTTTGTGATTCTGCTTGAAAACAAAGGAGGCAAAACTTAAGTTACGCCAACTGTTACGTTGTTGGTGGTAAGATTACAATGTGGAATCTAGGATTGGGTTTAAGAAAGGAATGACTGAGTATTAAACTCTGTTTATCCAAACTAAAGTCCTTTTTACCAACACAATCATGGCATCTACCAACAGAAATACATATTTAAAATAGTAAAAGAACTCTCAGCTTCTGAAATAATAGCAAAGCTGTTCGCACCCACTCAGGAGTTTTGTGATCAGCTGAATGGCACTTCATAGATAAAATAAATAAAATCAAATATAGCATTATGAATATTCCTGTGATGCCACATTCCACGTTGGTCAGGAGTCCTACCTCTATATTTAGGGTCTCCCTGATTGACAAAGACTGCCTAGCTTTTCTGATGTCTAAGGTAAAATCTTGCTTCCCTATTACCCCAGTCGTCCTCGTATTGTAAAGGTTTTTCAATCAGAAATTGCTAGTCCATTATTATCCCTCTTAAATGACTCACTCTCTAAGGAAATGCTATCAGCTCTTTAAAGAGGCAATTGTAATCCCACTACATAGAAAAACCTAGGCGAGGATATCAGATCCTTAAAACTTATCACCACATTTTTTCTAACCATTTTGCTCCAAAGTGTAGGAAGCACATGTAACTCATTAATTATGTCACCACTTACAGTCAACCAATTTATTTGCCACCCTACGGGTAATCTTCAGGTGAGCTCACAATTGTGAGTCAGTTATGCTCTCTGTTCTTGATGATATGCGTGGGACAGGTGACATTGGACCAAATGGTAGGCTTGGTCCTGTTGGACCTTCCTGCGGCTTTTGACACGATCAACCATAAACTCTTGGTTTATGTGGAAGTTGCTGGCATAAACGGTTCTGCCTTAAAACTGATTAAATCCTTCCTTGAGAACTACACCCAAGCTATTCACCTTGGCTTATTTAAAGCCAAAGCAGTCCGGGTTAAAAGTGGGGTGCTTCAGGAATCTACTCTATCCCCCCACCTCTTTAATCTTTATGTAAGGCCTCTTCTTAAAGACCTTGGGAATAGAAATTGCATTTTATCCATTGTACCAACAATTCCCAGATTCTCTTTTGGGTGGAAGATTCTACTGCTTCCCAGGAAAACTTTCAAACTATTATGTAGTACATTTGGGAGTGGATGGCCAAAGACAAAGTGAAACTCAATGCTGATAAGACTGAAATCGTAATTTTACAAAATAAAGACAGTTTATGGAGCTAATTATATTGTCCTCTGGAGTTGGTACAGGCTTCCCCTCCGAAGCATCATGCTAAAAGCCTAGGAGACATCATCGATGGTAACCTGACCTTAAAACCAAAAATGGGGGGCATGGCCAATTGCCTAGGGAGTTGGCCGCACGGTAGCCGAGCTCCGTTGCGCCACTCCTGTAAAATCTGCATAAGTCAGTATACCCGTGGCCACCAACACTTGCCTTGGCTGCTAAGTGCTCTGGTCCTCGGCCCAAGATCTGCTGCCAGTTTTACCGCGATCCGAGGCTCCAGCGAGGCAGGACAGGTGCTGATCCGAAGCAGGGGCTCTTGCTACATGGCACGCGCCTTTCACCATCCAGGGCTCATGCACTACTCGATGCAGGGGTCGCGGCATGGTGTGAGGCCCCGGAATCGCGGCCTGATTGTAGGGCCTCGCTCTGATGCACGACGGAGCTGTGGGGGCTGCCACCGGAGCTCCCGTTCGCCAGTTGATCACGCATAGTGCACCCCACGGCTGCTAAAGATCCAGGGATTAGGCCATAAAATGGTGCTTCCTCATCGGGTGCTGCCTGGGGTTTGGTGTGTCTTTTATCCCCGATTCGCAGTGTCTCCTCGGGGCATGGAGGCACTGCAGGGCAGGCGGTGAGTTCCCAACACCTGTCTCTTATCTGCAGCCCAGAACAACTGAGCGCCCTGACCTGTACCTGAGACTGATACTAGAAAAGACATTGTGTTGTTAACCCCAGAGGCTCTGGTCCGTGTTTGCTGGGGTTTAGGCGGGGGGCACACCGAGTGCTCCTCAGGCACCTAGTCTGATAGTTACCACTTGTGGTGGGCCACCTTCATCCTACCCCCCCCGACTTAGTGCTCAGTGCTGTGAGTGACTTTGGTGGGGCCAAGTCCTGACTCTCTCCAGTTGGGGGGTAGCACCTAGCTGGCAAAACCCGACAGGCCGGTGTGGGCTGACACCCACGGCAGGCGGTGCAGCGAGTAGCCGGTTGGGACTGTTCTCCCGCCCCCCTCCTCTTTTTGCCGGCTTATGGACTTGGGCCCTAGCACACCACAAAGGCGTCGGGTCGCGGAGGTCGCAGCTCCGTCCAGGCCAAACTTGACAAATGTACTTCGCAGAAGAACCAGGAGGGAGACCAAACCACCTCAAAACCCCAAGGAGAGCAGACAGAGCCAACGATGCAAGACATCCTCTCCGCCATTACCGGGGTTTGCACCTCCCTCGAAACCAGAATCGCCACGGTGGCCATGGAGGTGGCCCTCATCAGAGCGGACATGAGGAAAATGTCTGACCGTGTTGGTGCGGTTGAATAAACCACCAAGGAGCTGAAATCTGACTCGGACCTTCTTAAGTGCCAAGTATCGGAACTCCAAAACGAACAGGAAGCCCTAACCTTGCAACTGGATGACTATGAAGGCCGCATGCGAAGGAATAATGTTCGCATCCTGGGAGTTCAGGAGCGGGCGGAGGGGCAGGCGGCTGACCTCTTCGTGGAGGAATTGGTTCATAAACAGCTTCAGCCACGTGGCCTCTCCAAGTGCTTCTCCATTGAGCGAGCACATCGCGTCCCAGTTTGTAGACCTAGACCCGGGACGCCTCCTAGGTCTCTACTTGCAAGAGCGTTTAACTTCCGCGACAGGGATGCCATTTTACAAACGGCGAGAGCAGCCCCGCCAATAGTCATTGACAATAGCAGGGTCACCTTCTTTCCTGATTTTACTCTGCGTGTTCAGACGTAACGACGCAGCTTCCTGGAGGTGAAGTGTGCTTTGAGGTACCAAGACATCAAGTATACCATGATGTTCCCGGCCAAGTTACGGATTGAGTCGGAGGGTAAATTAAGGTTCTTCGTCAGGCCAGGGACTGGCTCGAAGGTTGGAGAACGGTTGGCAAGCACTCCCACAGGTCCGTGGGCGGCCCTGGGGGCCCTGGTGGGCGTGGATCTCGGTGTGACTCACCACACAGGGACAAACAGACGACTCTGAGTCCAGAAAGAGGAACTGTACAAAACTGAAAGTCTCAACGCCCTACTACGGTAGCAGAGAACCCCCTTGAGAGTCTCCCTCTGTGACACTGTTGGTCCCTTTATACAATGTCCTAAATAGTGGCTTGCTTTGTTATAGGGTGCCCTTATGCGCTTATTGTGGCTGTGTACACTACTTATTGTGTTGTTGGTTGGCCGGGGAGAGGGTAGCAGCTACTCATGGTTGCTTAAGGGAGTGGGTTGTTTCACGTTCCCCAAACTGTTATGAGTGGGCAACAGGTGCTCTGCAAGTTGGGGGAGGTGGGACGTTGTGTACCCGTTGTGCAGGGAGGCAGGATGGGGGGGTGTTGGGGCGGTTGGGACTTGGGAGTGTTTTTACAGGTTTGTTGCGTTCGAAAGTCACTGATTACATGCTGTGATGAGCGTGCTCCAATCCGAAAATGAATATAGCGGGGAGATCAGCAGACACTGGACTGACATAGGTGATAGCTCCTGCATCACACTAAAAAAACATTGCACACTAGTTGCACAGATCAGAAATACTGGGCCGAGAGAAAGTTCAAAATGTCCTGATTTCATTGTTCTCAATACAGATGATGGGGGGGAGAATGAAAACGTAGCTCTCTGTGCTTACCTGGAATGTAAATGACATGGGAGACAAAATTAAATGGGGAATAGTCCAACAATATCTGAAAAGACAGGCACTGGATGTGGTGTTACTACAAGAAACACACATGGTTGGTAATAAGAGTAAGGCCCTCAATAGATGGGGATACAAACTCCTAGTACATGCAGGGTATACCTCAGGGTCTAAAGGGACGGGCATCCTAGTTAAAAAGAACCTGGCACTAATAGTGAAACGTACGTGGACAGACATGGGGCAGATTTGCGGTCCTCGAGGCGCAATGGGAGTGGAAGGCACGCAACATTGTTTTGCTATACTTACAACCAGCATTAGGTAAGGAGGCACTGACAGCCCTGGGTAAGATTTTAACAGACCTTCCAGTGGACACCCTACTCCCAGGGGGAGACAATCGGAGTGGACTTTAATTCTATTGTCTCAGATTCCCTGGACCGCTGGCCCCAGAAAGACCTGCCATTATCCCGTAAACTGATCCACAGTTTCTTAGGTGCAATGGCACTAGTGGATGTCTGGCGGTGCCTGCACCCAGAGGACCATCAATATATGCATCTCTCGGGTCCCCACAGCACCATGTCGCGCATTGAATATGTGCTTACACTCACACATCATCTCCACACCGTCAAGGAAATACGACACCTGGCTTGGGGTATATCGGATCATTCCCAAATTCTGTGTAAACTGAAGGTGGGAGAGCCTTTGGTCGGCCGTGTGGGGCAGATTAATTTGTGGTATCTCACAACCCCCCCCCCCCATTAAAGACAAGGTTCTGTCTGAAACAGAATTGTATTTTCAAGAAAATCAGGGGTCCGTCAGTTTCGCTATTTCACTCTGGGAAGCCTACAAGACTGTCGTTTGAGGGGTGGTACTGGGGCAAATTGCAGGGCAATGGAAGGAGAAGGCTGCAGCCGTTGTGCGTATAGAGGATGAGATCCTCAAACTGGAACGGGGAGTTAGATTGCGAGATTCGGAAGAAGTGCACCAAAAAGCTCTGCGTTAAAACCAAGGAACTCCTGGACCTGGCCACAGATGCGGCTAAGGCGCAATATCGGGTTACCCTTAGCAGGATCTATGATGTAGGCGATAAGGCGGGAACATTGTTAGCCTGGTTGGATCACAGAGAGGGGGCACGGCGTGTCGTGGCTGAACTCACCAACAATTCTCACTCCCGACTCACAGCTCCGCAAGACATCGCAGACACGTTTGGTAGTTATTACCATTCTCTGTACTCCTCCAGCACGACTTAATCGGAGGAGGAGGGTTCTTCCCTCTTACGCGATATACGGATGCCAGTTGTTACAGAGGAGGAGTGTCTCAATCTAGACCAGGACATTACAGTGTCCGAAGTAGAGAGGGCTATTCATGATCTAAGCGAGGGGGGGAAGCATCGGGTCCAAACGGGATCCCTATAGAATTGTTCAAGTTAACAGTGGGCAAAACTGCCCCTTTTCTCACTGCCATGTATAGAGAAAGTAAAGAGGTGGGAATTCTTCCAGAGGACCACAGACTGGCTAATATCATTGTAATTCACAAAGCGGGCAAACCCGCTGACTTGTGTTCATCATACAGGCCTATCTCACTCCTCAACTGGAGGCCAAGATCCTGGCAAAAGTACTTGCCACTCGTCTGTTATAAGTCCTTCCCAACTTGGTGCACCCAGATCAGTCTGGGTTCATGCCGGCCAGGAATACGTCTCGTAACCTCTGTCTTCTTCATGCAGTGCTCTGTAGGGCTAGTACGATCAGTAAGGATACCGTAGTGGTATCACTGGATGCTGCTTCGGCCTTTGACACCATTGAATGGTCCTACATGTTCGCGGTACTTCACAAGTTAGGGTTCTGTCCGGAATTCATCAACTGGGTGCGTCTTCTATATAGTCAACGGTTGGCGCAAGTGGTCGTAAACAATCGGAAGTCTCCCGTCTTCTCTCTGGGGAGGGGCACCAGGCAAGGCTGCCCCCTATTGCCGCTCCTCTTAACCTTGGCCCTGGAACCTCTCGCAGTGTGGATCCGGCAGGAACCTGCTATTCGGGGTCTTAAATGGACTTCTGGGTGGGAGGATCGCATATCATTGTATGCAGATGATATCCTGCTTTATCTTGCTGCCTTGACGAAGTCACTTAATATGGTGATGGACATATTCCGAATTTTTGGCAGATTCGCAGTCTACCGTATCAATTGGTCCAAGTCGGTGCTTTACGGTCTTAGTGGGCAACAACCTCGATTTCCCCAAGATTGCCAGCTGGCTGAAGCCACTGACGGCTTCAAATATCTGGGAATTTGGGTATCTAAAGACCTGACGTGATTCTGTGACTCCAATCTCCGGCCACCACTGGTACGCCTCAAATCCGATGTCCAACACTGGAAATCACTCCCCTTGACCCTCCTGGGACGTGCTGCCCTATTCAAAATGCTATCCCTCCCTCCTCTTTTATACGTGTTGCAGAACACTGCTCTTCCAATCGAGGCATCGTATTTAGAACTGGAGGGTACCGTATGGGATTTGCTTTGGGAGGGTAAACCACCTCGCATTGCAACACATAAGCTCACACTGGGATGGTTCGATTGGGGTATCGGACTCCCCGACATGAAAAGATACTACTGGGCCTTGTAGCTTGCTGCCATTAATCAATGCACCTATAGATGACCCGGCCTTTCGGATCGATCGATGGCTCCTCCCCGGGGGGGTGTGTTTGAGGGCACACTATACACAAAGTTTCAGAAAAATTTCTTATCTGGGCCGACCAAGCACACAGTGCAAATATGGAGAGACGCTACTAAAAGCCTGGGGTGGGAGGGAAAACTTATTCAAGCTATGCCGCTCTGGCACTGTGACCAGCTGGGCCGACTGTCGCGCTCCTTGGGGTTTGATAAATGGGACACCATTGGTATTTTTAGAATCGGGGACCTTTGGAAATCCGGGAATGTCATGTCGTTCTCCCAACTATGTCAAGAGTTTGAAATGACTAGCTTTGAACAGTTCCGATATCTCCAAATTAAGCATGCACTACTCTCAGATCTCCCTAAGGGTACGTATCTCCCAGAATCCTCCCCTTTAGAGGACAGGACCCTAGATGGCGATTTGCCAGAAAAGGCCATATACCTCATATACAGGAAACTTATTAATAATATGACTGATCCCTTAACACAGCTAAAAGATAAATGAGACCATGACATGGCAGGTTTGGACGATGAGGAATGAGGAATGGCGAGCCACTGTGGCTTCCCCCCGCGAAGTTGCCATCTGCTCCAGACTCCGACTGGTTCAGTTAAAATTTCTCCATAGGACGTACTTGTCTGGTCCCTCGCTGGTTCACATGGGATACACCCAGGATAGTGGCTGTACACGGCTCTGTAAGCAGGAGGGCACCTTCATCCATTCAATTTGGGAATGTGAGACGATTCAGAAATTCTGGGAGGGAGTGGTTTTAATGATGGGAGAAGTATTGGGGCAATATTTACAATGTAAACATATGGGACCCCACTGATCTTACGGCCAAGGACAGAATAACGGTCACGTTGGGCTTCATGATGGCCAAGCCAAATATCGCATGCTTATGGAGGGCTCCGACATCACCAACCATTGCGGACTGGGCCAGAGATATGGATTGGTGTATGGTGACTGAGATACCTATCTATGTTTCCAGGGGATGCCCGAAGAAGTGGTCTCAGATCTGGGGGCCTTGGAATAATTTCCGGGGAGAGATATGTGAGCCAGGGGAGATGGGGTTAACGATATCAGATGATGTGTCAGTCCCGAATACATTAATGTTGCACTATGGTGAAGGGGTCTTTGCCGATAATTACAAGTGAAATGCTGGGTCTTTACTGGTTAACATGCCAACTTTTCAATAAAAAGAGTTTATTTAAAAAATATATATTTACCTGAACTCTTGCAATCGAATACTCCATGTCTTCCCTTCTTTCTAGCAAGCTAGTACCATTGGCACTGTGGAAAATCTACTTGATTTGCAAAACTTCTTCTCAACTATAATCCTGAACGTTCCTGTATCTCACAGCAAAGGAACCTTCTCCCCATTGATAATAGCTTTCAAAACAAACCCCTTGACATTAAATGTCCTACCTTCTTACATGTTCCTCCTCTCTTGGGGCAGCAATAAAAAAGGGGGCATCATTTATTTCTCATTCTGTTTTATCCCTTCAACAGATAGTATTTTCACTATCTACTACTCCAGTTGTTTCATTGGTCCCCGAGAACGCTTTAATTGGGATTGCAAATTAATGAATGTAGGAGAGTAGGATCTGCTTACTATGGTTACTCCCACTTTTTGCTGATGTTTCACTGTTTTTCGACATTAGTCTGGCTGGGGCCCTCCTATCCAGGACCCCAGCCTAGCTGCTTCCTCTCTAAATTGATTGCATGTACTTTAGGTACACTCCAGATTGGTTACTGGGTTACCCTTGTGAGTCCCTAGTAAATGGTACCTTAGGTAGGCCTACCAGGGGCTGAAGCATGTATTATGCCACCCCTGGGAAGCCTTCCAAAATGGCACCACAGGTCTCCTACTGCAGCCTGGGTAAGGTGGTGCATGCATCCCTCACTAAGATATAGGTTACCTATATCTACCTTTAATCACTGGCACATAGAAACCTATAAGTCACTCCTATGGCAGGCCTTATAAATCCTGAAGGCAGCGTGCTTGCTTTTGTGTGAGAGGGTGCACATGCATGAGCAGGACCCCTCTGCACATGGGCGTCCGCAGGGGAGGGCAAGGGGGGGCACTTGCCCCCCCCTGGAACACTGGTCCGTCACTATTGATAGCCCCCACAGTGATGGTTGTCTGCAGGGCCGTCAATTTTAAAAGCATGAGAAAGCGCTTGCAATGACGGTCCTGCTTGATGAGCAGGAAAACTGATGCTGATGGGCAAGAGAGAAGTCCCAGGCCTGGCTGCTCCCACAGCTTGAAGCAGAGGCGCACCTAGAGTCGAATTTCAGGGGGGGGGGGATTGGGGGGGAGGGGGACACATTTTTCAAGCTAAGGAAGAGTGGAGCTGCAGCCAGGGGCCCTAGGAAGGGGTGAAAACCATCAAAGCCTCATTAACACCGGCACCGAATTACACAATTCGCCCAGAGATGCAATGGGTGTGTCTGCCTGTTTTTTGCGAGTTCAATTGGAAAGTCCTTCTGTGCACTCGTGATTTATTCGTACTCAAGCTATATTCCTTTCTTTTGTTGGTGCTACTACATCCTGGAACCTACCTACTCTTTAGGTGCCCTTTCGTATACCATATCGTGTGTGGTGCAGACACTTCTGTTCCGATGGATGTGTGCACTTTTCAGCAAACATTAAAGTTTAATCAATTTCTTTTCCATGGTAAGAATCAGTTTTAACTCTTTTTCAGTTGTCAACAAAATATTTTAATTCATATTTTGGTTTCCATTGTTAACTGTTCTTATACGTTTTTTAATATATCCATTATTTCTAAAATAAAATAATGGATATATTTAAAAACAGTTAACAATGGAAACCAAAATATGAATTAAAATATTTTGTTGACAACTGAAAAAGAGTTAAAACTGAGCAGAAGTGTCTGCACCACACACAATATGCCTGTTTTTTGCACCATAAGCACTAGTATTACAGAAGGGATTACAGAAGGGTCTGCATATGAGATGGATTAAAGAGTTTACGCCTTGAGCTCCAAAGGGACAGTCCCTCATGTTCATTGCAGTATCGAGTGTAGTCCCTGGACCACAGTCTGTACTCACTGTCGCCTGACATGATTCACGAAGGGAAAGCTGTCCCACAGGGACAACTTTTCTTTTCTGAATCATGTACCAACTGCAGCTCAGTGTTGGTATCAGATCAACGGTTTGCAACTGCCATTGCGTTTGAAAACCATTGATATATGTCATTGTAAATTGCAATTTGAAGATAGCACCCTTTCCACTGCCCCTCCAAATTCCAATATGAAGTAAGATGCAGAACCGATTTTGTCAATCATGAAGGTTATACACAACTCTAAAAAGGGGTTTTGCAGTAGCAAGCACTCTAATTCTGCAAATTGTAAGCTTTATGACCACAACATCCTTTTGTATTTGAGGGCCCTAGTTATTTAGATAAAGCAGGATGTGCAGTGAAAGGAATGACGTTACTGATGAGTAGTGCCTTTAATGCTCTGGAAATGCTAGGATCTCCAATCTACCTCTCTCTCTCTCTCTACCTATCTCTCTACCTCTCTCTCTCTACCTCTCTCTCTACCTCTCTCTCTCTACCTCTCTCTCTACGTCTCTCTCTCTATGTCTCTCTTTACCTCTACCTCTCTCTCTACACCTCTCTCTACACCTCTCTACCTCTCGCTATCTCTCTCTCTCTACCTCTGTCTCTCTCTACCTCTCTACCTCTCTCTCTACCTCTCTCTCTCTACCTCTCCCTCTCTACCTCTCCCTCTCTCTCTCTACCTCTCTCTCTACCTCTCTCTCTCTCTACCTCTCTCTTCCTCTACGTCTCTCTCTCTATGTCTCTCGTTACCTCTACCTCTACCTACCTCTCTACACCTCTCTCTACACCTCTCTACCTCTCGCTATCTCTCTCTCTCTACCTCTGTCTCTCTCTACCTCTCTCTCTACCTCTCTCTCTACCTCTCTCTCTCTACCTCTCCCTCTCTATCTCTCTCTCTCTCTCTACCTCTCTATCTACCTCTCTCTCCACCTCTCTCTCTCTACCTCTCTCTCTCTACCTCTCTACCACTACCTCTCTCTCTACCTCGCTCTCTCTACCTCTCTCTCTACCTCTCTCTCTACCTCTCTCTCTCTCTCTCTACCTCTACCTCTCTCTCTCTCGCTACCTCTACCTCTCTCTCCCTCTAACTCTCTCTCTCTACCTCTCTCTCAACCTCTCTCTCTACCTCTCTACCTCTACCTCTCTCTACCTCTCTCTCTACCTCTCTCTCCCTACCTCTCTCTCTCCCTACCTCTACCTCTCTCTCCCTACCTCTACCTCTCTCTCTCCACTTCTCTCTACCTCTCTTTCTCTACCTCTCTCTCTACCACTCTCTTTCTCTCTCTTTACCCCTCTCTCTCTCTGCCTCTCTACCTCTACCTCTCTCTACCTCTCTCTCTCTACCTCTCTCTCTACCTCTGTCTCTCTCCCTACCTCTACCTCTCTCACTCTACCTCTCTGTCTCTACCTCTCTCTCTACCGCTCTCTCTAACCCTCTCTCTACCTCTCTGCCCCTCTATACACCTCTCTCTCTCCCTCTCCCTCTTCCTCTCCCTCTCTACCTCTCTCTCTACCTCTCTACCTCTCCCTCTACCTCTCTACCTCTACCTCTACCTCTCTCCCTCTACCTCTCTCTCTCCCTACCTCTACCTCTACCTCTCTCTACCTCTCTCTCTCTACCTCTCTCTCTACCTCTATTACTCTACCTCTCTCTCCCTCTACCTCTCTCTCTCTCTCTACCACACTCTCTCTCTCTCGCTCTACCTGTATGTCTCTCTCTCTACTGCTCGCTCTCTCTCTCTACCTCTCTCTCTCTCTCTCTACCCCTCTTCCTCTCTCTACCCCTCTTTCTCTCTCTACCTCTACCTCTCTCTCTACCTCTCTACCTCTCTCTATCTCTCTCCCTACTTCTACCTCTCTCTCTCTCTCTCTTTACCTCTCACTCTGCCTCTTTATCTCTTTACCTCTCTCACCCTCTCTACCTCTCCCACTTTCTCTCTACCTCTACCTCTCTACCTCAACCTCTCTACCTCTACCTCTCTCTCTACCTCTCTCTCTCTCTCTCTCTCTCTCTCTACCTCTCTCTCTCTCTCTCTCTCTACCTCTCTCTCTCTACTTCTCCCTCTATCTCTATACCTCTCTCTACTTTTATACCTCTACCTCTCTCTCTACCTCTCTCTCTCCCTACCTCTACCTCTACCTCTTTCTACCTCTCTCTCTCTACCTCTCTCTCTCTACCTCTCTCTCTACTTCTCTCTACCTCTGTCTCTCTACCTCTCTACACCTCTCTCTCTCTACCTCTCTCTACCTCTCTACACCTGTCTACCTCTCAACCAGTTGAATTCCGGGAAGCCCAAACCATCAGTATTTCAAATCTGCGCATGAAACGTGGGTAGGATGAGCCATGCAGCCCAGAAATGGATGTTCTTTTTACATCATTTGTATTTAATAGAATTGGGAAGCAGGAGAGCAGTCTCACAGTTGAGATAGGGATTAACATACACTGGTGACAGCTTTTGAATTGGCTTTAAAACCAGTCAAAGATGGCTGCAGCATCTACGTGGGATGTGGTGGACTAAGTGGCAGCCGGAGCCATTTAGCACTGCTTGTCATTTTTAAAAAACCCAGCAACGACATAGCCAATAGGTCTCCCCTTTGGGACCTTATAAGTGTTTAGTTGTCTAGTACAATATCCTTGGTGCAACAACTTCAAGTATTGCATGGCTAAACACTTATAAGGTCCCCAAGGCGAGACCTATTGGCTATGCCAATGCTTGTTTGTTTTTTCCTCTGTTTCATTGTGGTTGCCAGGTAATCTGCTGTGAAGCCTCACATGATTTTTCTCCCACCCCATGAGTTTCTTTGTTTATTTAAGCTCTTTGTCTTATTAGATTTTTTTATTTGTTTATTTAATACTTGTGCTCAATCATGTCGGAGGATGGTGATGAAGTAAAAATGTTGCCCCCCCCCTGGAAAATTTTCTGCGGACGCCCATGGGCTTTCGGAATCTATTCTCTGATGATGTTCTGTGATACAGCCAGACCATATACTCTTAAGTGCATTATAACCTTGCTGTAAATACTAACTTTGGAATGGCTGTCAAACACTTTGGAATCCTACCCCCCTGCCAGTCCTGGCGGCAGGGGTAGAATTCCACCCTTCTAGATGAAGAAGACATGTACACACTAATCTAACCGGTAATAGTTTAAAAGAGCTCCAGCATCACAAAATGGATGCTGCAGCCACAGACACAAGTCTGACCTCTTGCTGCTGGACAAAACTCCGGCAGGGGAGGCCTGGACAATCGGTTTCCTGTCACAGGGAGGTGTAACAACCTCCCAGAAAGGCTTTAGTGTATTGGGGCTGGGTGGGTGCATTCATAGAATGCTTTTCAGACAGTGCTGGGGGCACACAGGGTGTCCCTGTGCACACCCCAGTTCAAACTGGTTGCAGGGGCACTCAGCCCCTGCTCTGGCACGAAACTGGACAAAGGGAATGGGTGTAAACACCCCTCTTCCCTGACCCTCCCATAGGTGGGTCCCCAGAGTATGTCCAACCCCCTTTCTTAGTATAAGTATGGGAACCCAGTCCTTAGGACTTCAGATTACACCTGGATGAAACTCTGCAACATATATCCTGGAACTTCGACATTCTACTCGACTAGAAGACAGAAGAATCTCCCTTGGGGTCAAGGAGTGACTCCCCTGTTCAAACAGGCACCAAAGAATCATCTTGCTGGTCTGCATTTCCAAGGCTCCCGCTGGATCCCAACAGATTTGTGACTCAGGAAATGGACTTACAGACTTCTCAGAGGCAGACACGAGATCCCAGCAAAGCTGAGACCCGCAGCCCTGACGAGTGACGTGGAACCGGAACTCCTGGAAACGTGCACATTTGCAAGTTCATCAACGTCCCGACCTTTCCCGAAGTTGTGCATTGGGCTACTTGAAGTCCAAGCCCCGAACACCATTTGCACTGAAGATTGTGGGCCTATACTCCACGAGTGTTCCGTGGGCCCGCTTCTATCATTTCCACTCAAGGCTCCTTCGCGATCCCTGGTCCGTCGACTGGTGGGTCCCCACGAAGGTAACTCTTCTGTTTCTTGGGCTTTCCTGGTTGCTCCAGATGTGCCCTAACTCCCCAAGTGGTGAGTCCCTCAGACCTTGCTGGTCTGCTCCGAAGCCAATCTTTGCTTTCTGTGTGGGTTGCTGTTGCCAAGGTTTGTTGGGTCCAATTCGAATACCGACTCTGCAGCACTCGACATCCTTTATAGGACAGCTCGAATCCATCTCCTGGTTGTCGTCAAAGCCTCCTGGTCCTCGTGGCTGAAGAGTCAAGCTTCACCTTCTTCACCTAAAATCACCCGACATGGGCGGGCATCTGCTCATCGCCTTCCTGGTAACTGGCTAGTGACGCAGACTCTGTCCCCTCTGCTTTCAAGTTCTTCAGATCTCTGACCCACTCTTCGATCCACCCGGACACTTTCGACTTGGTTGCCAGCAGCACTTTTCAGCAGATCGCCGTTGAAAACGACAACGAAACCCGACATCAAAAGACACCTATGCACCCGGCTTCCCTGGGTGAGGTAACTCAAGTACTATGGTGCTCCCATCAGTATTGACTCTAGAACTGCCTAGTTCTAAAGGGGTTTGCTCCAAGTCCTCTTCCAAGTGTCCTTAATCTTTAAAATTCCAACTGCGACTTTCCCCATTGAAGTTAATGGTGATTCGCAGCTGTGTTTAGAACTGCATGCATCCCCCGTGGGTCCCCTGTGTCACTACCTTGGGTGGGTCCTGGTGGCCCCAGTGGTTCTAAAGGCCCTAGGCCTTGTATCTATGTCAGTCGTGGTTCCTATACCACTTTCTGAATATATGGTTTGGTACGCTCCTAGGGCTCAACATATATTGTGCTAATTTACTGTGTGCTAAATAAGTTTACTGAATGTACTTTTGCCTCTAGTCTCAAAAAGAGACTAGAGGGATGTGTTTAGAATAAATACATATATTTTATATATATACCTGGTGTGGTTCTCCTTTCATTTGGTCATTCATGAGATTATAGACTGGTAAAACAAGCTGCTTTACATTCCTTCAAGACTTAGCCTGAAGTCTGTTCTCCACAGCTACCACTAGGAAAGCTTTCTTTATAGGTTGTCTTTAAACCTACCATCAATAAGGGTCGTTTGGACTGGTGCAAAGTGCCCACTAGAATAGTGGACAGCATATGCCAGGCCAACTTCTCACAATGAATCATTGGCCTCTGAATTGCTAAAATTAAAAGAATGAAAGAAGTATATGCTAACATAGCTGACAACATTTAACCATTTAGTAAGAAAACCAAATTGGCAAGATTTTGTTTTTTTTTATCAGGGACTTAGAGACAAACTAAAATTTGTTTTGACACATATGTTCGATCTACTAGAAATGTGTAGGGGAGCAAGGCAAGGTATACCAAAATTCAATTATAGGACAAAATAGTAATAATAAAATGAAAGAGTAACATTACACCTCGAGAAGCAGAAGTAGTAGAGTCAATGCAGATTAGAGGTATTTGATTGATGAATGAAGGGGGAGCAAGGCAAGGTATACCTAAAGGCAATTATAGTACAACATAATAAAAAGAAAATAGAAGAGAAACATTAGACCTTGAAGATCAGATGTAGTAAAGTCAATGTAGATTAGAATTATTTAAGACCCATTGGAAAGAAAAGAGGGCGAGCTAACCAATATTTATATTGTGAAAAACCATGGCGTTCTGTGAAGCAGTGTCAAGTAAAAAAAAACTTAAAGTGGTGGCCGTCACTGTAAACCTAGCACTAGAGGTTCAAGAAAGCCCTCAAGCTCAGTCCTAGTAGGAACCACTCAATTAAGTATAAAGAAAATGTGGTCTCTCATTCTCTAGCAAATTGACATAGTCATTCTGACTCTCACTGTATAATGGGTGTAACATTAAAAGGAAATCCTCAAACCAGCAAGGCTGGTGCTTTTACTAAATTCTGCAGCCACCAGTAACTGTTTTAGATATCTAGGTGGCTAAATCTATTTTAGTATCTATGCAAAGAAAGAAAAGTCCTGAAACAGTATGTGCTGTAGGCAGAAGAGAACTTCTTCAGACACTATAAAATGGCAGACATATCCAATATCAAAGATTGGTCCCAGTGGATGTGAAGAAAATTTGTTTTTGGGATCTTTTGTTTGGGGCCAATTTTTGTGTTTTTATTTTATAGCTATTTTTGCATAACTTTAAGATTGACTAGCGGAAGCAATCACCTTAAATTCTCGTTATTGTTTATTAAACTGTTTTTGTGAAACTTCATATTTAGTGCATCCAGTCATTTGTTCTTGAAGAACTGACAAGTCTGAAGATAGAATAGTTCCATTATATCATGGCAATGCTAATGTATTTGATAAAGTCCAAGCAAGTATGTCCCTCATAAGGAATTACATTTTTGCACAGATTTTACACCTGCATGACATTAACTTGTTGCCACATTTATGATCTGACCAAAAAGAAACAGAACATCTCAGAGCCTATTTAGACAATCTTTTAGAAAATTTATTTTTAAAACAAACACTATGTGATCACTCATAGAGACCTAATGCACACACCGGAAGTCGGGTATAGATACTCTTTAATTACTACAGAGTGTCAAAGTCTCAAAGTAGCCTCTGAAAATGGTGAGGCAGTTAATACAACAACAGTTCCTTCACTGTAGTTCTCTAGTATGTTCTCTTCCTCCAAGAATTTCTGCTCTGCTCGGGGCCATGACATCAGCTTCCTGTCCAGATCCAGTCACGAGATAGAAGGGGTGTCCCTCGGAACAAACAGTAACAATAATGTAAAATTGGGGTATCGCAACTAACCGCTATACCTTCACCACACCACCTGGGTGCTCTGTGGTTGTCCTCTTGATGTGATAGCATGGGTGAGTTTTTATTTCCTACCCACCCATCTCCCTAGTGAGAAGAAGTTAACTAATGACACTTGCATAATTTCATTTAATTTCAATGACACTTGCCTGCGGCCACAGCCCTCCGGGTGGTGGCAGGGGTAGTCTGACTGTCCTTCTCTCCAGGACAGCTGGGCTTGACACTGTTGCCTTTAGGCTTGTCTTCCGCAGGTTTAGGTTCTCCATCCATGGCGTCTTCCTGCTTTTCTTCATGGTCCCCAAAGTCATTAACCGCTGTTGACCTCCTTGTTCTCGTGTGCATGTTCTTCTGCCTGTCCACTCCGCTGCCTTCCTCTTGTGTCCCTGTTCTTCTGCCTGTCAACTCTGCAGCCCTCCAGTATGTCTGTCTGGTCTCGTTGTTCGGTGTCTCCTTCCGGATCCTCCACACACCGATTCCTGCATTTCCTTTCTCTTCAATATGTCTCCATTTTCGACTGAGATATAAATCAGCCAGAAGATCCCCTTGTGGGTCAGGTTGGGATAAGACAGCCCCAGTCCTTGATCAGAGGCAACTGTCTGAAGACCAAACAGTTTTGTAAAGTCTGAACACATCAGTACAGGGGCATGACACATAGGATGTTAGTTTTCGAAAACGTTTTTCTTTGGTTTCAGTCCATTCTAGTCAAGTATCCAATTGTTGTTGGGTGATCATATCCGTGAGGGGACTGGCAACTTCAGAAAATTGGGGAATACATCTTTGATAATATCCTACAAGACCTAGGAATACTATTATTCCTTCTTAGTTGTGGGTATTGGTATGTTCTGTATGGCTTTCAATTTGTTACGTTGTGGTTGTATTGTGTCTGCGTTCATAGAGTATGCTAAATGAATGCTTGTGAGTTTACCAATTGGGACTGTATACAACAATATCATGAAGATACGCCGCAGCATATTGTTGATGGGACCTTAATAGAATGTTCATCAACCTTTGAAAGGTGGCTGGGGCGGCATGAAGGCCAAAAGGCATAAGCATAAATTGGTATAAACCTGAGGGTGTAGAAAAACAGTTTTTTTCTCTAGCAGCTTGACTGAGCAGTATCTGCCAATATCCTTTTGTTAGATCAATGGTCGGCATTACCCTTGCTCCTCCCAGCCTTTCTATGAGCTCGCCGTCTCTGGGCATTAGGGAGGTTCGACCCAGGATGGCTGGAACTGAGTCCTGGGAATTGATCCAGTAACTCACACAAATGCTGTTTTTGGGGTTGAGTGAGCTCTTTTCCGATGTGAGGCCTTTCTACGATTGACTCGTTAAAGGGTTGTAAGGATATGTCGATCAGTTTTGCAAGGGTGATTTGTCTTACTGGTACTGATGAGTCACTGGTCTGAAGGGTGTGGTCTTCCCATTTTTTTAACAAATTAATACGGAAAACCTGTCCCGCACACCCCGTTTGAGGTGTTACTTTCTTCATAATCACATAGGACCCTTGCCATGTCCCGAGGAGCTTTTACTCAGAGGAGTGTCGAATGATTAATACTTTATCCCCTGCCGTTAGTTCCCTTAATTTAGTGTCTTTGTCATAGCATACTTTTTGCTTTTGTTGTGCGCTCTCCATATTCTGGTGAACTTTATCCCAAAGGGTGATCAGTGTCTTTTTTTTAACAAGGTGGTATATCCTAGTAATGGTTTCCTTCATCCTCTTCCTCAGTCCACTGTTCATCTGCCATTTCTAAGAGAGTACAAGAAAGAAAGAAAGAAAGACATTCTTTATTGCGTGATTGATAAAAAATCTTTGCAATTGAGCTAAGAATACAGAAGAAAGCACCTTTTCAAAGCACATAAAAACAGCTCATTTCATTACAATGACGTTAGTTAGAAAACCATTTAAAAATTACAATGTGTTTTTTTACTTTTATGTTAGTACTATTTACTGCTAGTGAAAATTGTAAAATCTCTTTAAACAAACCTAGATTAAAAAATTGAAAGCCAGGAGTTTCCATTTAACAGACATCAATTTGTACTTTTTCTGCTTACAATATCCTAAAATGTTCGCAAACTAATCTAACAAGAAGACTGCTTAACAGATAAAGATTACGATTCCAGTGTTTAATTTTCGGATGTTTGTGTTTTTTTGTTTGTTTTCTTTTTACATATTTATTTGTGGTATTTGTACATATACATACAGTGCAAAGGGATATCTTCATATGGGTAACCACCCTGTGTGGTACAGGGCAAGTGGTACATTGTAAATATTTCGGATGGCATCCCTTTATTGGTTATACAATAGTGGTAGGATAAGGATAGTGTAGGAGAAGAGGAAAATGTGAATAAGTATAGAGATAAAGATATTACAGGGCAGATCCGATATTATCAGCAAGCGTAGTGGCTGTAGCAGATATTCCATTGGATGATAGTTTGTTAATTTGTTAAGGTTTTATGGTGGTCATATGGAGTCAAGCTCTTGTCCAATGATTCCCATAGGTTCCTGTAGGAGGTTTTCCAGGGTGAGTATTTTATCGCTAGGGTGTTAGCTCCTCTTAGGTAGGAGATCCAGCTGAGCCATCCACTGTATGATGCTTTAGAGGCGTCCTTCCAGTTCGTAAGTACTAACTTGATTGCAGCGGTTAGGAAAAGGTCCATTAGCTCTCTTTCTCCCTCTATGGGGGGCTCAGTTCGGATGAAAGCTGTGGCGATCAAGGCAAAGTCTCTTATTATTTTACAGTTGAGCACCTTGTCTATGAAGTCAAATACCTTCTCCCAAAACCCATAGAGTGTCGGGCACAGAAAAATGAGGTGTTCTAGATCCTCCTTGGCTGCGTTGCAGTTCCAGCATGTGGAGTTGGCCCTGAGGCCTAGTTTGTGTAGGTGATCTGGGGTCAGAATGTTTTATGTAGGAGCCAGTTTGGTCTGTGCAAGCACTGTGGTGATCTTATTACGGGTGGCGGAAGCCCATAGAGTGTTCCACTCCGGGTCACTCAAGGGTGGGTGTATGCGGTAGTCCCAGTATTTTTTAGTTTTATCGTTGTGTCTAGATTTCTGTGTGCTGAGGGTTTTATATAAGAGTGAGACCTGGTGTCCCAGTTTGTTTATACTAGTTACATATTGAAAGATTGATGGGCGGGTCTTTGTTATTTTGGATTTTGTAATGGCTGTTTTGATCTTTAGGAATCTATAGAGGTCTGAGTCTTCAAGTTGGTGGGAGGCTTTTAGATTTGCGAACGACAGCGGCTTGGAGTCCGCTTCCAGCTGGTAGGGGTGTGAGATGCCCTTTTCTATCCAGTTTTCAAAGTTGAGCTTTTTCCCTTTGTACTTTATGGCGCTATTTGCCCATAGGGATTCAGATTTGGAGCCTTTAATACTCACCTCCATTTTTTTGTCTAGCTTCAGGAGCGTTATCTTAGTGTTTTTCAGTATTGTGTTGTTTGCAAGGGGGTGTGTATTGGCCGTGAGAAGGGCTAGTGGGTTCAGGTTTTTCAATATTGCCTTTTCTATCTGTAGCCATACTGGTGAGTATCCTGTCGATTGTTCAATCCATTGTGTGCCCTTTTTGGCTAGGAAGACAAGTTGAAAGATGCTAAATTCAGCTAAATTTACGCTTCCTTGATTTTTGGGCCTTCTAAGTTTCTTCAAGCTTATCCTAGCCTTTTTGTCCGGCAAGAGAAATCTGGTGCACATTTTATAAAATTTTTGGTGGAATTCGTCTGAAAGGAAGATTGGTAGCATGCTCGTAAGGTAGTTTACTAGGGGGTGATCATCATTTTTATTGCTTCGATTCTCCCCCACCAGGTCATGAATTTGGGTGACCAGGCCTCTTGTTTGCGGTTTTAGTCAATTCATGTACTGGCAGGAGGATTTAGCAGAATGTTTGCTATTTTCATGAAACGTATCAGTCTGTAAGCTAATTGAATATCTCCTCCTGCAAAGCATGCTATTAATGCTTGTCGGCGAGTTCGCAGGCATCTTTGGTTCCAGAGTTGTTTTAGTAGTAACCTTCGCTCATTCTCTAGACCTTTGCAGCTACACAGTAAATGCAAAACATCCTCTTTTAGGTCACAGCAAAGTCTACGGTTTGTAGTGGTTTCCGAGCGTGTCCATGGGGAGAGATGTTCTTTTGCTGGTATAACTCCCATCCTCAACTGCAAGAAGAATTCCTTCACAGCCCGTGAAAACCCTGTTCCCAGGTATGCTTGTGGAAGAGACCTGGTGTAGCTCTGGATGACGAACCACCCATGGGCCATCCTGGTAAGTGTGGATTTATCTTCCTCCAGGGATAGTGTCTTCACTGTTTTGTTTACGAGCTGCTTGAAACATTTGTGAGTCCCATTTGCTTCCCAGAGTTCTTGTAGTGCGAGAGAGTTTATTGCTGCCTGGAGATAGACCATTACTGGGCAGTCTTTATTCCTTTCCAGGTCATTGCATAGATGTGAGTTGAAGGTGCCTGTCTCAGCTCCCTTTATTTTGTGCCAGCATTTGGCGTAGGCACCCTTGCGTGCTATTTGTTGTTTGTGGAGGCCGAACTCAAGTCTTAGTTGCGCTGGCGAAGTGTACTGCGGGAGGTTGAATAGTATTCGCATTCTTTTGGACACCACCTTATCTAAGGTGGTCTTGTTTCTCCCTCTCATGCATTCACTTCCGTAAGTTATCGATGGTAGTAATCTTGCCTGTAATGATTCTAGCAAAGGGATTAAGGAGTCAATTAGGATGGCGGACGGACAAAGTCCGTCCGCCATCCTGTCTGAAGACTGGACCGTCCGCCACAGGGGCCAAGGTCCCGTCCGTGGAATTAGGATGCACCCACCACAGTGGCGGGTGCATCCCGCATTTTTACCTGAATATATTTTTATTTTAGAAATAAAGCAAGAGGAGGCATTACAGATATCAGGTGTCATACTATAAAATACAGAACAGGGACAGGCGGGGGAAATATACAGGCAAATAATCAATGCAACGAAAAACATATGACGTCATCTTGATTACGCATATTAGAGAAAGAGGATTAATCATTATATCAGACGATCTAAAACAATCCCAACCGCAAGACCCCGTCCTCAATGATACAGGATAATTAAAGCCAGTGTAGACACCCAGATGAATAAAGAACCAGTGAAGGATAAACAGCCCACCTCTCGTGAAAAGGAAAAAGGAAAAAAAAAAAAAAAGAACCCATAGAACAAAACAAAGGCAAAATAAAAAATAAAAAAAACCTAACCCTCCACCCTGCACCCCTGCAATGGCTACGGCCTAACCCCACTAGCAGCGTGCCTGTCGCCCAAGAAGTTGCCCTAAAAGAAGGAGAAAAGATAGAGTGGAGGAGGAGAAAACAAATACACCCCCGGTCTCCCATACCCCCCGCCAGAAGCGACCACCCCGAGACATAGTCAAACAATATTCAGCAAAATATACAGACCATTTGGGGGAGTTTCGCAAATAACCACGCACATTATAGGCACAATCCCGGCATGGAATAAAGGCATTTTATCAAACCCAGGCAGTCAAGTTTGGCCCTGGCCAGTACGGTCTTTCGTAAGAGTCTTTTTCACTCGAACCGCCATCTTGCTGGTAAAGGCAAAGCATTCATCAAAGTTCATGGCAGTGCTGCAGGATCGAAAACAGGATAAAAGTTCACGATGTCCACTAATCGGGCAAGGAAAGGTGTCCAAGAATTGCGAGTATCTCCAATAGTCACTGAGGAACTTGTTACAGCACAGAAGACCGTCAACATACGTATTAGGCGGTAGCAGGATCGAGTAGGGGACGCTGGCGATAATCACGGGCTTGCTGATTGTTAATTGGGAACTGACAAAGCTCATTAAATCCGGGTTCCGCACGGGGTCCTCGATCTCGGGCGTACAGTGCACCATTGGTACCACAGCTAGCTGAAAACTTAACGAAGAATCGTCATCCGGTCCCAAGATACCGTTCACTTTCACAATCATTGTCCGGAACACAGCGATGGTGTGCGAATGGAGCGCCCCAATGGCGGCCATGACGGCCTGCAGCGATGGCGTGCCTTCCATCCGCCCCATCCCCTCTCAGTAGGCGATAGAGCAGGACTTGAACCCCGGAGGCCGGCTACTCCGGGGTAACAGGTCACGCAAATCCGATGTAACAGTGGGCGCTCCTCGTCTTGCAAAACGACACCTTTGCCGTTAGCGAGGGCCCCAGCCCGTCCACCCCGGGAAGGTAGCAGGGTCTCCGGGCGCCGGACACCCGACCACGGCAGCCATTGCGGCACGCTGGTGTGTCCTCGGTAAAAACCGTACACTGTATCGTCCCCAAAAATCAACAAGTTACGGCACACTTCGGAAGACCGGGCTCAGTCCAGGTCCCGCGGCCGATGTTGATCAACTCCAACCCGGATAGGCTAGAAATCGAGGGCCCGGCTTCCACACGTTGTTAGGCCGAGAATGGAAACACGGCGTATCATCTTCATCCGATAAGATAAAAAACTCGGGATTGCACCTTTAGAAGCAGAAAAACTTCACTAACATGGGAATCTGGTGCGAGTTCAGGATTAATGGCAGGATATTCGAGCTGCTGGCGGAGGTCGGAGGAGCCGGGAGCTTACGCGGCCATCTTGATTGCTAGCGTAGCTCCTCCTCCTCCTCCGCATTTTTAACATTGCGGCGGGCGGTGCTGAAAGCCCAGTGTTAAAAATGCATGTTGTGCGTTTCAAAGCACAACATGACAGGCACAGCGTGGCGCCTGCCATGTTGTATTTTGAAACGCAGGGGGGTACCATAGGTACCCCCATGTGCATCCCCAGCCCCCCCCCCCTTTCACTATGGGGGCCCACTACGGGCCCCCAAAGCAAGGACCGTATGCCTTTTCGTGGCGGCATTGCCACCACGGAAAGGCATAGCCCCCAGCACATCCTAATATGGCTGGCGGTGTCTGATAGACACCGCCACCATATTAGAGCTTTTCCGCCGCGGTCGCAAGGCTCCCCCCCGCCATTGTAATATGGCGGGGGGAAATAGGTGGCGGACGGGCAAGGATGGCGGATGGATCGCCACCGCCTGCATGGCGGTGGCGATCCGTCCGCCATCCTAATTGACCCCTAAGTTTGGGCCCGTTATTTTGTGCTTGATACTCTTTAATGCGACGGACAGAGATCTCCATCTATTTCTGATCACCGTTTTATGTTGCACAAACGTTCCTTTCCTGTCAAAGATTATACCCAAGTATTTATATTCTTTGACGACCTTCATCTTCTGGTCCCATAGAGACCACTGAAGTTGTTGTTTTTTGCATTTTTGATTTAATATCATCACCTTTGATTTTTCTAGGTTTAGGCTTAGCCCGTTCCTTTCGGAAAAGTTGCTTGTCGTGTTTATAAGATGTTGAAGGCCTACTGAGGTTCGGCTGATTAGTATTAAGTCGTCCGCGTACAGAAGATTAGACAGTGTAAGGCCCCCTAGGTTTGGGGCGTGATGGTTGCAATTATCAAGCTCTGCTGAGAGCTCTGACATAAAGAGGTTGAACAGGGTCGAGGCAAAGACGCAACCCTGCTTCAGCCCCTTTGTAGTTGGTATTTCTCTTCATAGACAATTGCCTGTCCCCGGCTTTATTTGAATCCATGTCTCTGTGTGGAGTAAAATTAATAGATTCAAAAGTTTAGGGACTATCCCCCACATGCATCATTGTGTTTTGTATTCGCAAACGGTGCGAATCGCAGAATTTGGCCGTTTGCGAATGCAAAATCCAATTTTGGGATGCATCATTATTATTGAGAAAATTCGCATTTTAGGAATTCGCATATTGGTTGCGAATTCGCATATAAGTCGCAAAACTAAGGAATCGCATTTTTTTTTGAAAAACTGGCATGCATGAAAAAACGCTATTTGCGATTCTCTGTAAATTCGCAAATAGCATTACCTAAAATAAGAAGAGCTCAGACTTGGTGTTATTTTTTTCCAAACCAAACTCACATGTGATTTTGATCCCTCTTGGTATATAAGTGACACTCTGACCATTACATTTCCTTTCACCATGGCTGCAGTCATAGTCTTGGCACGTAGGCGGAGATTGAGAGCTGCTCTGAGGCGCAGAGTAGTGAGTGAAAGGATATTTAGGGTGCGCATTAATTTATTTGGGCAGACTGAGGCAGAAATTTATGACAAGTACAGGTTAAATGTTGATTCTATACTGGAATTAATTGCTGATTTGGATCCTATACTACAGAGGCCCACCCTTAGAACACAAGCCATTCCTACTCATGTCCAAGTACTTTGTTGCCTACATCTTCTGGCTTCTGGTTCATTTCAAGGTGTGATTGCCTTTGCTGGGGGGGTGTCACAGAGTTCCCTTTCAAGGTTTTTCAGAAATTTTTTTAATGCTATGTTGTTGAGGATCAGGCATTACATAGTTTTTCCAAGTACTCAGCAGGATCTTTTACAGACAAAGTTGGACTTCTATAATATGGCTCATTTCCCTCATGTCATAGGCTGCATAGATGGTACTCATATTCCCATATGCCCACCTTCTCACAATGAGTACATTTTTAGGAATAGGAAATTGTATCATTCATTGAACATTCAAGCCATTTGTAATTCAAAAACCATAATCACAGACCTAGTTGCTAGTTTCCCTGGAAGTGCTCATGACTCCTACATATTTAAACAGAGTGCCATATTCACAAAGTTGGAAGCTGGACATTTTGGAGATGGATATTTACTGGGTAAGTTATCATGTTATGTTGTTGATATTGTTTTCAGTCAAATAATGTTTTGACATGTTTGCAATCAAATTAAATGTTGTAAACTTTTCCATAGGTGACAGTGCTTATGGTGTGAGAACATTTATCCTGACTCCTTATCTCAATCCAACAACCCGCAAAGAGCAAAATTATAACCAAGCTCATATCTCTACCAGAAATGTGATTGAGAGGACATTTGGAATAATGAAATCCAGATTCAGAATACTTCATAAAACTGGAGGTGCATTACAATATCGTCCTGATGTCTGTTGCAAAATTGTTGCCACTTGGGCCATGCTGCACAATGTAGCCCTGAAAAGAGGCCTTGGATTGGAATTTGAAGACAACATCCCAAACAACCACAACCAACCTCACCAACCCCAACCTAGAATCAATGGTCCTGATGCAGCAGAGGGAAGGAGAAGGAGAGCAGAGATAACTCAGCATTACTTTTAACTAAAGGTATGACACAGAACAAACATGCTTTTGCTGTAACTTAGGAATTTATTGCAGTTCAAAAGTAATTTAACGTGAGCCTCTATTCAAACATATCTGCTCTTTGTAAACAAAAATGTCATTTGAATTTAATCTTCAAAGGTATGGATATTGACATTCAATAACAGTGCAAAATAAGGTTCCCAAAATATTCACATATGATTCATTTTTTCCTTCCTCTTAACCCCAATGCTTTAACCTGCACAGGGTTTGAATTAAGGTTTTTAAAGGTATCTTTGGCTACATTTCTGACACTTCTTCTTTCTGAAGCTGCTTTGTTTTTTACATTTGCATTTTCTGAAGAAGATGCAGTGACTGCAGACTCTGGATGAATTATAGTACTTGGCCCTTGATGGTGCTCTGAAATGAGGCCTTGCATTGACTTCATGCCAGAGGACAGCTCTCCATAAAATTTCATCATTTCCTTTTGAATGTCAACAGTAGTTTCAATCAATTTTGAAGTGTTATTGCACATTCTGTGCATGGCTCTTGTGCTGGAATGCATATTTACTACTGTTGCTCTTTGTAAAACTGCACCCTGGTTGCCCTGCATTGCTTGACATAGTGTCTCTATTGCTGATGTCATGCGTTCCATTTTGTCTGAGGAGACATTGACCATGTTGACAAGTGCTGTACTCATATTGTTAATGTCTTTGGCCATATTGGTGATTGTACCCTTGATAACCCTTATATCCTTTCCTTGCAGGCGCTGTACTTTTAATAACTTCCTCTCAATGACTGCGACGCCGGAAGAATTGTCGCAGTCTTTGACGCCTGCCTGGGACCCTTTGTGCAGGCTCTGCATTCACTGTTGTATTTGGGACTGCAGTGTTCACATTATCCTCTGCCTCAGATTCTGTGTCTACCAGTTGACGCAGTCTGCGTCTTTGACTTTGAGGTTCCACAGTGGGTGAAGGTGGTGGGTCAAAGTTATTTCCAGCATCATTTAATAAGTCTTGTGTAAATGACTCTGCAAATTGAATGAATTCAGCATCCAAATCTGCATCTGAAAATGACACAGTGGGAGTAAACTGTTAGAAAAGTTTTCCCAATGCCTATTTTTTTTTACAGGTTAACATATGACACTCATATATTGAGGCATGGCTCACAAATACTCCTAAAAGTGACTCTACATATTTTCTGAATGGACCCTGTTTTTTTGATTTCAATAAAGAAATATTTTGAAAACTACATGTCCCATGATGCCATTCTTTAAAGCTAAATTTACCATAAATGTCATGCACTTTGGCCAAACATGTAGTTTTCACATTATTAACATTTCAAAATTAATAACAAGTAATGCAGTCAATGACATTACCCTGATTTCAGATAAAATTTACCTTGACTTGGTCCTGGCTGCTCAGAGGTGTCTATGTCAAACACTCCAATCACTGCTTCTGTAGGTAAAGTCCCTTCTACTAGTTCCTCCCAAGGGGTAGTTGGTATGTCTTTTGGTGTACCCCCACCAGTTTTCCTTGATGATTTAATGCGTGTCGCAATCTTCTCTTTGGCTCTGCTGCGCAAATCATACCATCTCTTCTGGAGATTGCTGATGTCTCTGTGGGCGACACCTACAGCATTGACCTTTGCCTGTATTGTAATCCAAATTTTTCTTTTCAAAGCCTCAGGTACTTTTAGAGAATTTTTTCCAAAAAGCTGTTCATGCTTAGCTGTGACTTCCTCAATTAATATCTCCAATTCTTTGTCACTAAATTTGACTTTCCTTTTCCTGGGCTGCTGCTGCTGCTGCTGGTGCTCCAGGACCTCATTGCTTGACTCCATAATCACAAGAGAAAACAGGAACCTCTCCAGCAGCTTCCAAACACACTCCCCAAACTGCCAAATTCAAGTTGAAGGTAGCCCACAGGTGTCTGTAATTAGTTTCAGAGGCAGGCACACTGCAATCACTTCAGTATTCATCATGTGTGTGTTTTCCTTATTAGCGAATTCGCAACATGCGAATTCGCTAATAAGGAATCGCATTTTCCTTGCAATTCGGTAAAAATTGCGATTTTTACTGAATCGCTAAAAAATGCGAAACATTTGATGCATCCCATTATGCGAATTCTTATTTGCGATTCCTTATTTTTCGCAAATAAGAATTCGCAATTTGTCACAATGATGCATGTGGGGGTCAATCCCAGCCTGATAATTTAGCCCAGAGTTTTCCTCTATCTATATTGTCAAATGCGGACAAATAATCAATAAAACAGACAAATAGTGTTTTTTTTTGTTTTATGGTGGCATCTATTAAAAGAGAGAAAGCAAGAATGTGTGTCGGTGTCCCTCTGAATTTTTGAAAGCCTGTCTGGTTAATGGGGATTAAGCTTTTTGTTGATGCCCATTCGGTAAGTTCTTCCAATAAAAGTCCCGCAAAGTATTTGGCGTCTATATCTATTAGAGTGATGAGCCTGTAGTTCTTTGCTTGGCTCCTATTGCTTTGTTTTATAAATCGGGGGGATGATTGATCCCTTCCAAGAGTTGGGGATTCGCTCTGCCACCCAGATATTCTTGAAGAGGGGGTGCAATTGCTCTGCCTAGTAATTTGGATCCTGCTTATAAAGAATTAGGGGAATTCCGTTTGGCCCAGGGGCCCCCTCTTTCCTGCCTTTCGCGATTCTTATCTTAATCTGTTTTATTGTGCCTGGGAAGTTGGTCTCCTCGACTAGATGCTTTGGGGCCTCCAGGCGTAGCTGCCGGAGGACAGTGTCTTGTTTTGTTCCCTCAGCTTCTTTATTGAAGTGTTGCACTAAATGTTTTACCCAGGCCTCCTCAGTTATGTGGGAATTGATTCCAGGGGCCTTAGGATTCTCTATGTTGTTTACTGCGAGCCAGAATCTTGTGCTGTTGTTAGTTTTTGCGTCGGAAAGCAATTTAGCCCATGTTTTTTCTGTGTTTTCCTGTTTTATTCGCCACAAGATCTTGTTCTTGCAGCTTTTTATCTTCCTCAGCTCCATCTGTAAGCTGCTGTTGAGACCTTTTTTTCGGAGTCTGCGGAGTGTTCTGTAAATGTTGTTTTTTATTTGCCTTAATTTGCTGGTTTGGGTTATCGGTAGGTGGATTATTTGATTATTTATGGGCCTGGTAAGTGATTCCTTTTGGTTTTTTGTTCCATGAATTACTTTTGATGATTTTGATTTGGAATGAGCTGGTCCAAAGTTTTTCAAAAAGACCTCCCAGGTGCTTATATTATTGTCATTCTGTGATTTAAAATCGTCCTAGCAGACTTTGGGCTCTTTCACGAGATTTTCCGGGTCACTCGTTTTACATTTGATTCTTTTGCAATTTGCAGTGACCATTACGTTTTGCGCTTCGATTGGGAAAGTTAGTGCTGTTCCCTGTGCCGTCAGGGTCAGCTCTTGTGGTAGATGGTCGCTATAATCTAACATACCAATCTTAAAATCGCTTACTAATTTAAAAAGTGGGTAAGATAAGAAAGTGTAGTCTATCGTAGTACTGGACGTGGAATTATGGTAGGTTGCTGCTTGGGGGCGGTCGCCAGGTGTTCGCCCATTTAGTGAAATCAGGCCCAAACTTGTTAAGTCGATTAGTAGATCTTTGGATAGCTTAGTTTGTTTTCCCCACATACTCTCTTCCTGAGGTGGGACCCCCCCTTTCAAGCAAATGGTCATCTGCAGGCTGATCGTTTCCGGGGCTCCTTGAGAGGAACACATTAAAATCTCCTGATACGATGTAATTCGGTGTTTCAACTTCCGTAATTAGTTTGGTCAGTTCTGACACCAGGGAGTTTGTGCCTTTTTTTCCCCCTTTTGGGTGCAAGTATTTACCAGGATTAGCTGTTGTCTGATTTTTCCTGGGGCTACGATCGCAAACAGTCTCGCGTTAATTCCATTGTTTGATGTAGTCTTGTTCAGCAGTTCTTTTACTGTGATTATTGTTTTTATTGAGGCGTTTGTGGTGAGGCCTCCTTTCTGGTGACCAAACTTTGAATTTCTGCTGGCTGGAAAGGTGATATGATTTATTGCCTTGAACGTGAAACAGCTCTTCCAAACAGGTTTCTTGGAGTAGAACTAAGTCATACTGCTGGAAGTACGTCAGTAGATCTTTATTCATAGTTTTCGATCCTAGGCCATTTATATTCCAGGAACATAATTTTAACAATGGCTTTAGCGGTGGCGAGTTCCTGTTTTGTTCTTCGATCTGTCATGGACCTACAGATCTGGTGTTAATGACTTTTGCTACCCAGGACCAATCTTTCCCAGTATCCTTCTCACCTTTACTCATGAGCGTCAGGATATCTCTAGCCTTTGGTTCAGCTGAGACTCCACGGGCTCCTCTTAATACAGATTTTTTGGGCGCACCAGTCCAATCTCTTTTTTGTGTGTTGTCATTATGGTCTTGGAAGCGCCGAAGTAATGGTTAGGGACTTTGTGATAAGGTTTTATGCGGATCCCCCATAAGAGAGTACAAGGTTTTCTACCAAATAAGAGTTCAAAGGGGCTAAAACCGGTTGATTTTTGTTCATGGGTGCAGATGGCAAACAAAATGAGAGGGAGTATACTGTCCCAGTCTTACCCAGTTTCGTTTATACTTTTCTTAAGAATAGTTTTAATCATTCTGATGTACCTTTCTACCAGTCTGTCGGTCTGTGGGTGATAACCAGCTGTAAGAATCTGGTGAACACCAAGGAGTTTACAGATTTCCTTCATTAGCCGAGACATAAAGGTAGTTCCTTTGTCAGTCAATATCTCTTAAGGAAATCCAACACGTGAAAAGAAGAATATCATAGCGTGAGCTATGGAAAGAGTAATCATGCTTGTAAGAGGAACAGCTTCTGGATATTGGGTGATGTAGTCTATGAGTACTAAGATATATTGATGTCCTCAGGCCGAGGCTAGGAGGGGTCCTATCAAGTCCATCCCCACTCGCTGGAAGGGATCATCTATTATAGGCAAGGGGTACAAAGAGTCCTTCTCACCAGAGGGATTCACCAGTTGGCATATGGTACATGAGGCACAGAACCTAGCTATTTCCTTATATACACCGGGTAAATCGAACCTCTCAAACAAATATTTAAGGCTATGCTCTTGTCTATAATGCCCACCCCCAGCCTGACTATGAGCAAGGTGCATAGTTTGTTCTCTGAACACTAGGGGTACTAGCAGTTGTTTTATACTATGGTCTGGCCCACCATTAATCCTATAGAGTCCTCTTTTGCCACAGAAATAGGGGCCTACCTTATCTGGCTCATCTTCTTGTGCTTGGTTCCAGGTGTTCACCAGAGTTCTGTCTTTTCTCTGTGCCGTTCTAAAGTTCTGTGAAGGCACATGTCTTTCTTCTGGGGGAAGAAAGAAGACAGGTGATAGGGGATTGGAAGGATGCTCAGTACTTCTCTAACTCTTTTCTCTTTTCTGATTTTGTTTTTGGTTCCCTCGTTTTTGTGTTTTGTAGATTGACTGTACTAAAAGGGTCTTCGTACAGCCAGTCAGAAACAGGGGTTTGTTTTGTCACTTTTGCTTAGTATTCGACAAAGTGTGGAAGATCAGTGCCAAGAAGGACCTTCTCTGAGAGAACCGGAACCCTCCTACCTTCGTACTTGAGGGTCCCCATCTATTTCCATTAAAACCTCGCCTAGAGGATACGAGCGTACATCTCCATGGATGCATGAGACTTGTATCTTTTCTTCATTTTTTATTTGGGTAAAGGGCACTAGCTCTGCAGACAACCTGTATCTAACAGGACATCCACCGGCCTACCATCCAGGCATGTAATTCTCTTATAGCGTTTTCGGGCTTACCCTGTAATCAGCACTCTACCCTGGGAGAGTCCTACTTCCATTGGTTCAATGCCATCAGCCTTGAGGGAAAAACAACAAGTGATGGACTGAATGTGGATCAATGTCACACACTCCCCCAGTCAAAAGATCTGGGCCCAAATCCATCGTTTTTTTGCACTCCACACCACCCTGGGTTAGACAATGGCGATATGCAAATCAGCTCTGACCCTGTTGCCCCATGGGAACAGTCCAGTCCGAACTACAAAAGCCATGTCCTTCCCAGAACGGAATCAAGCATCCGAGGACCGGACCGGTTTCGAGGTAACACCTCTCTTCAGCCCGGCTAGCTTGACTCCAAGTGGTGTGGAGTGCCTGGGACCCACGTCTGGGCATCCCCAGCGCACTTAGGGCGGCAATTGCAAAAACAACAAGTGATGGACTGAATGTGGATCAATGTCACACACTCCCCCAGTCAAAAGATCTGGGCCCAAATCCATCGTTTTTTTGCACTCCACACCACCCTGGGTTAGACAATGGCGATATGCAAATCAGCTCTGACCCTGTTGCCCCATGGGAACAGTCCAGTCCGAACTACAAAAGCCATGTCCTTCCCAGAACGGAATCAAGCATCCGAGGACCGGACCGGTTTCGAGGTAACACCTCTCTTCAGCCCGGCTAGCTTGACTCCAAGTGGTGTGGAGTGCCTGGGACCCACGTCTGGGCATCCCCAGCGCACTTAGGGCGGCAATTGCAAAAACAACAAGTGATGGACTGAATGTGGATCAATGTCACACACTCCCCCAGTCAAAAGATCTGGGCCCAAATCCATCGTTTTTTTGCACTCCACACCACCCTGGGTTAGACAATGGCGATATGCAAATCAGCTCTGACCCTGTTGCCCCATGGGAACAGTCCAGTCCGAACTACAAAAGCCATGTCCTTCCCAGAACGGAATCAAGCATCCGAGGACCGGACCGGTTTCGAGGTAACACCTCTCTTCAGCCCGGCTAGCTTGACTCCAAGTGGTGTGGAGTGCCTGGGACCCACGTCTGGGCATCCCCAGCGCACTTAGGGCGGCAATTGCAAAAACAACAAGTGATGGACTGAATGTGGATCAATGTCACACACTCCCCCAGTCAAAAGATCTGGGCCCAAATCCATCGTTTTTTTGCACTCCACACCACCCTGGGTTAGACAATGGCGATATGCAAATCAGCTCTGACCCTGTTGCCCCATGGGAACAGTCCAGTCCGAACTACAAAAGCCATGTCCTTCCCAGAACGGAATCAAGCATCCGAGGACCGGACCGGTTTCGAGGTAACACCTCTCTTCAGCCCGGCTAGCTTGACTCCAAGTGGTGTGGAGTGCCTGGGACCCACGTCTGGGCATCCCCAGCGCACTTAGGGCGGCAATTGCAAAAACAACAAGTGATGGACTGAATGTGGATCAATGTCACACACTCCCCCAGTCAAAAGATCTGGGCCCAAATCCATCGTTTTTTTGCACTCCACACCACCCTGGGTTAAACAATGGCGATATGCAAATCAGCTCTGACCCTGTTGCCCCATGGGAACAGTCCAGTCCGAACTACAAAAGCCATGTCCTTCCCAGAACGGAATCAAGCATCCGAGGACCGGACCGGTTTCGAGGTAACACCTCTCTTCAGCCCGGCTAGCTTGACTCCAAGTGGTGTGGAGTGCCTGGGACCCACGTCTGGGCATCCCCAGCGCACTTAGGGCGGCAATTGCAAAAACAACAAGTGATGGACTGAATGTGGATCAATGTCACACACTCCCCCAGTCAAAAGATCTGGGCCCAAATCCATCGTTTTTTTGCACTCCACACCACCCTGGGTTAGACAATGGCGATATGCAAATCAGCTCTGACCCTGTTGCCCCATGGGAACAGTCCAGTCCGAACTACAAAAGCCATGTCCTTCCCAGAACGGAATCAAGCATCCGAGGACCGGACCGGTTTCGAGGTAACACCTCTCTTCAGCCCGGCTAGCTTGACTCCAAGTGGTGTGGAGTGCCTGGGACCCACGTCTGGGCATCCCCAGCGCACTTAGGGCGGCAATTGCAAAAACAACAAGTGATGGACTGAATGTGGATCAATGTCACACACTCCCCCTGTCTAACCCAGGGTGGTGTGGAGTGGAAAAACGATGGATTTGGGCCCAGATCTTTGGACTGGGGTGAATGTGTGACATTGATCCACATTCTGTCCATCATTGTTGTGTTTGCAGTTATCAGCCTTGAGGGGGCAATTCATGGCAATATAGCCCCACTCAGCACAACAAAAACATTGAGGCCCAGTCTGAGTTTTAGGCGTACTTGTGGGCAATTTAACTATGGTTTGGTTCAATCCCGGGGCCTTATTCTAGTCTCCTGTATTAGAAATAGTCTTATGAGCACTAAGCAAGGTTCTAATGGGTTGAATTCGGAACTCTGGGGACCTATGGTATGCACAAGATTACTCCACAGCAGAATGCACAGTCAAGTGGTGGGGTTGTTTTACCCAGGTCCGTGTGTTAGGAGGTAATGCTTCAAGAAATTGTTCTAAATAAATCATCTCTAAAACCTCTTCCATGGACGTAGAGTTGGGTTGTAACCATCTGTTCCATAGGTCTCTAATCCTGTAGTAGAGTGCCCAAGGGTTATCTATTGTCGTCCACCTTTCTTTGTGAAACCAACTCCTATAGTATTCTTGGTCATGTCCTAATCTTTCAAGAATAATGTTCTTAATGTCAGGGTACGGTGTGACTCCGGCAGGATTTGCAGACTGATAGGCTGCCTGAAGTTTCCCGGATAGGAGAGGAGCTAAGCACTGACCCCCACTTCTCTGGGGGCCAAGTGGCAGTTGTTGCTGCTCTTTCATAATGAACGAAAAAATAATAAGGATCATCACCCTCCTGGAACTTTTGTAGAACCAAACCCGGAATGTTCAGGTGAATCCTTGCACTGGAGATGGCAGCAGTAAGACACAGAATGGCGGTGTCTTGTATTTGTTGGTTGGAGGTCATCAATGCTTCCTGTTCTTTTAAAGCAGCCTGACAAGCCTCTCTCTTTTTTGGGGCATTTGGTTTTGCTGTTCAATAACCAATTGTAAATGTAGTTGGCCTTCAGCTAACTGAGTGACCATGGCCTCCATGGTAATGGGTTGTGTCATGTTGGTCTTTAATGACGAAATCCCACTTCTGACACCACTGTGGTCTCTCGTATCACAACAGAGTGTCAAAGTCTCAATGTAGCCTCTGAAAAGGGGAGGGGTAGTTAATACAACAACAGTTCCTTGACTGTAGTTCTCTAGTATGTTTGCTTCCTCCAGGAATTTCTGCTCTGCTCGGGGGCCCATGACATCAGCTTCCTGTCCAAGTCTCTTCACAAGATAGAAGGGGTGTCTCTTGGAAGAAAGAGCAACAATAGCCTCTGAAAAGGGGAGGGGTAGTTAATACAACAACAGTTCCTTGACTGTAGTTCTCTAGTATGCTTGCTTCCTCCAGGAATTTCTGCTCTGCTCGGGGGCCCATGAACTCAGCTTCCTGTCCAAGTCTCTTCACAAGATAGAAGGGGTGTCTCTCGGAAGAAACAGCAACATAACGTAAGATTGGGGTACCCCAACTAACCGCTATACCGTCACCACACCACCCAGATGCTCTGTGGTTATGCTCTTGATGTGACAGTACGGGAGAATTTGTTCTCGTGTCCCTTTTCTTCTGCCCGTCTGCTCTGCTTCGCTGCCCTCCGGTATGTCGTCTGGTCTCGTCCTTCGGCGTCTTCTTCCATACCTTCCGCATCCTCCACACCCGATTCCTGCGTTTTCCTTCTCTTCAAGGAGGCGTCTGTAGCCGACGCAATCACATGCTTGGTGAATGCTGGTCTGCCGCCTTTATTACCTTTGGTGTAGCTTGCTACGGCTAGCTTGAAAATCCTGCCTGTAGGAAAAATGGGATTACAAACTACTGGCCCAACTTAGAGTTTGAGGATGTATCCTCTGTCACAAATGTGATGGATATCCCATCTACCATAATACAAGTGCCATTGGATATAATGCACCTGCAATAAGGTGACATCCGGCATGTTTGTGACAGAGTAACCCATTTGTGTTACACTAAATCAGACCATATATCCTTGGTCTTTTCTCCCCTCTTTTTATACTCTGGATGAAAGTGGAATGAGAACTTGTATTGATTACATGAAACTCAGCAATTTTAAAGTAAAAAAATTGCTACCCTTTGCCTTTGATTCTTATCTTATTAGATCAGAAAAAACACCACCATTTATACAAAATTGGAGCTATGTAGGGTTTACCATCTTATTGGAATATGAGATGGTGTTGAGTGGATGGCAGCCTTTCACATAAAGTTCAATTTCTATCAACACTGTATCATGCCTTTCTGATGCTGTAATGTTCTGCCTGCTTCACAAATTTTTACAACTGATATTTTTCAGGATTTTTAAAAATTTTGTATGGTGGTTTCAATTAACAATTTTGTTTTTGTAAGTCTGTAAAAGAAAATATCGACCAAGTTCTAGCTGTGTTGCAAATATTTATACCAAATTTGAAAAACATATTTTGATGTTACAACAATAACATTTCTAGGATTTAATCTTAGTCTTTCTGGCATATGTTTGGAAGTAAAAATGTGTATCCATTTGTTCAATGTCCCTCTCCCACTAGTGTAAAGGAAGATCAATGCTTTCTTGGATTCACAAGTGATTTTTTGCTAACCTTTTTGAGATTATATCATCAATCACACTATTTCTGTATGGGAGTTCATTTTCAGTGAATAGCAACATCCCAATTAGCTGTTCAAAACTTAAAGAAAGCAACTTACTTCTGCTCCAATTTTGCATAATTTTGACCCAGATCAACTTTACATTGTAGTAATGACATTTCACTGTTCACAGTGGGAGGAGTTCAATCTCAAAAAGATCCCCAGTCTGGACAAACACGTTCAATGGCCTGGTTCTACAAGTAAATTACCTGCACTGAAGAAAAATATACTGCAATAGAAAGAGAACTGTTGGGTATTAAACCTGCCTTTCAAGCACAGACACATTATCGCTTGGGTGCAAAACATACAGTTAAATAGTCATTGATCACTGGAAGTTACAATTCTTCCAGACAGTTAAGGTGGAATTTTTTTTAAACATTAATTTCATATCATATTTATTCCTCATTCTAAAACGTGGATGATTTTTTCTCCTGACAAGGTGAATTGGAGCTATCAGAGAAACCCCAATAACCCTTGACAATTTTACCCGTAAATTCACTGATAGGATTAATTAACACGGACACATTTCTATCTACAGCACGGTTATAAACAACTTCTTTAGACACTATTACCTTGTCAAAAGATTAAACATGCACTATACAAGATAGTGTTTTTGACAAGCAGCGGGCCACGTTTGTCCCTACTAAAAAGTTATAAGACAGACATACGGAATAGTGTCATGCATCTCCTTTAGCATGTCACTCTGGGGAAGGAAACGCCGGTCAGATCGCCGCCATACTCATGAAAAGGCCCTAAAACAGATAATTTTATTCCTTTAAAGTAAATTCTTACTTCTTAATAACTGGCACATAATTCTGTTCAACACATATTCTCTGTTCATAGGTTACAGTCGATATTGATACCTCGTAGAGCTCCACAATTTGTGTTGCATTTTTTGTAATGAATTATGTACCTACCTGGTCGTTGATGTTCGTCCCTCTTAGGACTATCAGCAACAAACAGTTAGACAGCTAAATCAATTAATGGTACAGGATGTTGTTTAATGTGTACTTTTTCTGAGAACTTGGCACAGACTTTGTAGGGAGCAGAATTTGTTTCTTAATAATACTGTCCACTCTGCCATAGGATTATCTCCTTTCTTTTGTTAACTGGGCAATGTCCTCATTAGTTGCTGAAAAATTTATAGTCCTGTTTGAGTGCATTCTGTCCAAAAATATCACTTTCAGTTAAAGAAGATATATCAATATGCACAAGCTCTCTTAAAGACAGCAGAGGAAAAATATTTAAAAGAAGGGGTGAATTTTCAACGTAAACCACCTCTTCAACCAGGAGACACTGATTTGCTGCCCACAAGATACTTTAAGTTAAAGGATCATGACAATCACATGGATTATAAACTCATTGGTAGCACGTTTGAATCTCCGTCATTACTTCCTGTGCATCCATATAATATTCTGCATATAATTATTTAAGCCTTATTACATTGGCACTAGAGTAGGGGCCCACTTTAGAGTTTGGCTAATGGTGTAATCCCTCACAATTTGGTAGATATCCCATCCGCCATATTATAAGTGCAATAGCCTATAATACACATGAAATACGGTGAACAATATATCCACCATATTTGTGTCACAGTATCCCGCCTGCCAAAATCTGAATAAGGCCCTGAGTGGCCATATTCAGGTGTTGATGTAAATGGACAGAAAAAATATGAAGTTACATCATTGTTGTATTTAAAGAGGTCAGTAGCGGCTGGTAGGGAACAGTGGAGGGGTGGGGGGAATAGAAAAGAAAAAAGAAATGTACCTGCTTCTCGCGCAGGACGCCAGCTGCCGCCTTTCCTCCACACCGGAAGCAAGCACCAAGGCTCCCAGCCAATCAAAACGCTGTGATTGGTCTGAGCACTGTGGTTCGGCACTCAGACAGGGACTGGGAGCCTGGGCATGTTCTCCACCCAGGCTGTAATGCAGCCTGGGTGGAGAACATGCAAAGTGCTCATGTAGGTCTCGCGCCGGCCAAACCTACATGCACACTTGAGTTACAGCCACCTTTCTTCCCTATGACACAGGGAGCCCAGCCCCACCCCGCCGCTTCAACAGCAAGCTCAAAACAAAACAAGCATTAGAAATGCAATCGGGCTCGGATTTATTTGAGTTTGAGCTAATGGCATTGTAAATGCCAATGTATTGTTGCTATGTGTTATGGAGTGTGTTCATGTGGTGTGTACTGCCAGTGATCTCCTTGTGAGTGTGAGAATATTGCACCGTTACTGCCTGTGTTGTCCTTCTTGTGAGTGTGAGAAGCTTGCACCTCTGCTGCCTGTGGTCTCCTTGTGAGTGTAAGAAGCTTGCACCTCTGCTGCCTGTGGTCTCCTTGTGAGTGTAAGAAGCTTGCACCTCTGCTGCCTGTGATGTCCTTCTTGTGAGTGTAAGAAGCTTGCACTGCTGCTGCCTGTGATGTCGTTCTTGTGAGTGTGAGAAGCTTGCACAGCTGCTGCCTGTGAGTATGAGAAGATTGCATTGTGCATCTCTGTGCTGTGCCTGTTCTTTATAAGGGACTCTTGCTCTGTTGCTGCTGCTGCCTTGGCACAGTACCTGCTGTGAGTGTGTGAGGGAAGCTTGCACCGCTGCTGCTTGTGATGTCATTCTTGTGAGTGGGAGAAGCTTGCACCTCAGCTGCCTGTGGTCTCCTTGTGAGTGTAAGAAGCTTGCACTGCTGCTGCCTGTGATGTCGTTCTTGTGAGTGTGAGAAGCTTGCACCGCTGCTGCTTGTGATGTCCTTCTTGTGAGTGGGAGAAGCTTGCACCTCAGCTGCCTGTGGTCTCCTTGTGAGTGTGAGAAGCTTGCACAGCTGCTGCCTGTGATGTCCTTCGTGTGAGTGTGAGAAGCTTGCACCGCTGCTGCCTGTGAGTATGAGAAGATTGCATTGTGCATCTCTGTGCTGTGCCTGTTCTTTGTAAGGGACTCTTGCTCTGTTGCTGCTGCTGCCTTGGCACAGTACCTGCTGTGAGTGTGTAAGGGAAGCTTGCACCACTGCTGCTTGTGATGTCGTTCTTGCGAGTGTGAGAAGCTTGCACCTCTGCTGCCTGTCGTCTCCTTGTGAGTGTAAGTAGCTTGCACTGCTGCTGCCTGTGATGTCGTTCTTGTGAGTGTGAGAAGCTTGCACCGCTGCTGCTTGTGATGTCCTTCTTGTGAGTGGGAGAAGCTTGCACCTCAGCTGCCTGTGGTCTCCTTGTGAGTGTGAGAAGCTTGCACCGCTGCTGTTTGTGATGTCCTTCTTGTGAGTGTGAGAAGCTTGCACCGCTGCTGTTTGTGATGTCCTTCTTGTGAGTGGGAGAAGCTTGCAACTCAGCTGCCTGTGGTCTCCTTGTGAGTGTAAGAAGCTTGCACAGCTGCTGCCTGTGATGTCCTACTCACTACTCTACTCTACTCACTACTCACTACTCTGCACTCACTACTCACTACTCTGCTCACTACTCACTACTCTACTCACTACTCTGCACTCACTACTCTGCACTCACTACTCACTACTCTACTCACTACTCACTTCTCTACTCACTACTCTGCACTCACTACTTTACTCTCTACTAACTACTCACTACTCTACTCACTACTCACTACTCTACTCACTACTCACTTCTCTACTCACTACTCACTTCTCTACTCACTACTCTACACTCACTACTTTACTCTCTACTCACTACTCACTACTCTACTCACTACTCACTACTCTACTCACTACTCACTTCTCTACTCACTACTCACTTCTCTACTCACTACTCTGCACTCACTACTTTACTCACTACTCTACTCACCTCACTACTCTACTCACTACTCTACTCACTACTGACTACTATACTCACTACTCTGCACTCACTACTCACCTCACTACTCTACTCACTACTCACTACTCTACTCACTACTCACTTCTCTGCACTCACTACTTTACTCACTACTCTACTCTACTCACCTCACTACTCTACTCACTACTCACTACTCTACTCACTACTCTGCACTCACTACTCACTACTCTACTCACTACTCTACTCACTACTCACTACTCTGCACTCACTACTCTACTCACTACTCTACTCACTACTCTACTCACTACTCTACCCACTACTCTACCCACTACTCTACCCACTACTCTACTCACTACTCACTACTCTACTCACTACTCTACTCACTACTTTCTACTCACTACTCACTACTCTACTCACTACTCACTACTCTGCACTCACTACTCACTACTCTGCTCACTACTCACTACTCTACTCACTACTCACCTCACTACTCTACTCACTACTCTACTCACTACACTACTCACTACTCTACTCACTACTCACTACTCTGCACTCACTACTCACTACTCTGCTCACTACTCACTACTCTGCTCACTACTCACTACTCTGCTCACTGCTCACTACTCTGCTCACTACTCACTACTCTGCTCACTACTCACTACTCTGCACTCACTACTCTACTCACTACTCACTACTCTACTCACTACTTTCTACTCACTACTCACTACTCTACTCACTACTCTACTCACTACTCTACTCACTACTCACTTCTCTACTCACTACTCTGCACTCACTACTTTACTCACTACTCTACTCACCTCACTACTCTACTCACTACTCTACTCACTAATGACTACTCTACTCACTACTCTGCATTCACTACTCACTACTCACCTCACTACTCTACTCACTACTTCTCTCACTACTCTACTCACTACTCTGCACTCACTACTCACTACTCTGCACTCACTACACACTACTCTGCACTCACTACTCTACTCACTACTCTGCACTCACTACTTTACTCACTACTCTACTCACCTCACTACTCTACTAACTACTCTACTCACTAATGACTACTCTACTCACTACTCTGCACTCACTACTCACTACTCACCTCACTACTCTACTCACTACTTCTCTCACTACTCTACTCACTACTCTGCACTCACTACTCACTACTCTGCACTCACTACTCACTACTCTGCACACTACTCTACTCACTACTCTACTCACTACTCAACTCACTATACTCACTACTCTACTCACTACTCCACTCACTATACTCACTACTCACTACTCTACTCACTACTCTACTCACTACTCTACTCACTATCACTACTCTACTCACTACTCTGCACTCACTACTCTACTCTACTCACTACTCACTACTCTACTCACTACTCACTAATCTGCACTCCATACTCACTACTCTACTCACTACTTTCTACTCACTACTCACTACTCTACTCACTACTCACTACTCTGCACTTACTACTCACTACTCTGCTCACTACTCACTACTCTACTCACTACTCACCTCACTACTCTACTCACTACTCTACTCACTACACTACTCACTACTCTACTCACTACTCTACTCACTACTCTACTCACTACTCACTACTCTGCACTCACTACTCACTACTCTGCTCACTACTCACTACTCTGCTCACTACTCACTACTCTGCTCACTGCTCACTACTCTGCTCACTACTCACTACTCTGCTCACTACTCACTACTCTGCACTCACTACTCTACTCACTACTCACTACTCTACTCACTACTTTCTACTCACTACTCACTACTCTACTCACTACTCTACTCACTACTCTACTCACTACTCACTTCTCTACTCACTACTCTGCACTCACTACTTTACTCACTACTCTACTCACCTCACTACTCTACTCACTACTCTACTCACTAATGACTACTCTACTCACTACTCTGCATTCACTACTCACTACTCACCTCACTACTCTACTCACTACTTCTCTCACTACTCTACTCACTACTCTGCACTCACTACTCACTACTCTGCACTCACTACACACTACTCTGCACTCACTACTCTACTCACTACTCTGCACTCACTACTTTACTCACTACTCTACTCACCTCACTACTCTACTAACTACTCTACTCACTAATGACTACTCTACTCACTACTCTGCACTCACTACTCACTACTCACCTCACTACTCTACTCACTACTTCTCTCACTACTCTACTCACTACTCTGCACTCACTACTCACTACTCTGCACTCACTACTCACTACTCTGCACACTACTCTACTCACTACTCTACTCACTACTCAACTCACTATACTCACTACTCTACTCACTACTCCACTCACTATACTCACTACTCACTACTCTACTCACTACTCTACTCACTACTCTACTCACTATCACTACTCTACTCACTACTCTGCACTCACTACTCTACTCTACTCACTACTCACTACTCTACTCACTACTCACTAATCTGCACTCCATACTCACTACTCTACTCACTACTCTACTCACTACTCACTACTCTACTCACTACTCTACTCACTACTCACTACTCACTACTCTACTCACTACTCACTACTCACTACTCTACTCACTACTCTGCACTCACAACTCACTACTCTACTCACTACTCTGCACTCACTACTCTACTCACTACTCACTACTCTACTCACTATTCTACTCACTACTCTGCACTCACTACTCTGCACTCACTACTCACTACTCTACTCACTACTCTACTCACTACTCTACTCACTACTCTGCACTCACTACTCACTACTCTACTCACTACTCTACTCACTACTCTACTCACTACTCACTACTCTACTCACTACTCTGCACTCACTACTCACTACTCTGCACTCACTACTCTACTCACTACTCTACTCACTACTCTACTCACTACTCTACTCACTACTCACTACTCGACTCACTACTCACTACTCTGCACTCACTGCTCACTACTCTGCACTCACTGCTCACTACTCTGCACTCTCTACTCACTACTCTACTCACTACTCTACTCACTACTCTACTCACTACTCACTACTCTACTCACTACTCACTACTCTACTCACTACTCACTACTCTGCACTCACTACTCACTACTCTGCACTCACTACTCACTACTCTGCACACTACTCTGCACACTACTCTACTCACTACTCTACTCACTACTCTACTCACTACTCTACTCACTACTCTGCACTCACTACTCACTACTCTACTAACTACTCTACTCACTACTCTACTCACTACTCTACTCACTACTCTACTCACTACTCTACTCACTACTCACTACTCTACTCACTACTCTACTCAATACTCTACTCACTACTCTACTCACTACTCACTACTCTACTCACTACTCTACTCACTACTCTACTCACTACTCACTACTCTGCACTCACTACTCACTACTCTACTCACTACTCTACTCACTACTCACTACTCTGCACTCACTACTCACTACTCTACTCACTACTCTACTCACTACTCTACTCACTACTCTACTCACTACTCTGCACTAACTACTCACTACTCTACTCACTACTCTACTCACTACTCTGCACTCACTACTCACTACTCTACTCACTACTCACTACTCTACTCACTACTCTACTCACTACTCTGCACTCACTACTCACTACTCTGCACTCACTACTCACTACTCTACTCACTACTCTACTCACTACTCTACTCACTACTCACTACTCTGCACTCACTACTCACTACTCTGCACTCACTACTCACTACTCTACTCACTACTCTACTCACTACTCTACTCACTACTCTACTCACTACTCTACTCACTACTCACTACTCTACTCACTACTCTGCACTCACTACTCACTACTCTACTCACTGCTCTACTCACTACTCTACTCACTACTCACTACTCTGCACTCACTACTCACTACTCTACTCACTACTCTACTCACTACTCACTACTCTGCACTCACTACTCACTACTCTACTCACTACTCACTACTCTGCACTTACTACTCACTACTCTACTCACTACTCTACTCACTACTCTACTCACTACTCTACTCACTACTCACTACTCTACTCACTACTCTACTCACTACTCTACTCACTACTCACTACTCTGCACTAACTACTCACTACTCTACTCACTACTCTACTCACTACTCTACTCTGCACTCACTACTCACTACTCTGCACTCACTACTCACTACTCTACTTACTACTCACTACTCACTACTCACTACTCTACTCACTACTCTACTCACTACTCTGCACTCACTACTCACTACTCTGCACTCACTACTCACTACTCTACTCACTACTCACTACTCTGCACTCACTACTCACTACTCTGCACTCACTACTCACTACTCTACTCACTACTCTACTCACTACTCACTACTCTGCACTCACTACTCACTACTCTACTCACTACTCACTGCTCTACTCACTACTCACTACTCTGCACTCACTACTCACTACTCTGCACTCACTACTCACTACTCTGCACTCTACTCTCTACTCACTACTCACTACTCTACTCACTACTCACTACTCTGCACTCACTACTCACTACTCTACTCACTACTCTACTCACTACTCACTACTCTGCACTCACTACTCACTACTCTACTCACTACTCTACTCACTACTCACTACTCTGCACTCACTACTCACTACTCTACTCACTACTCTACTCACTACTCTACTCACTACTCACTACTCTACTCACTACTCTACTCACTACTCTACTCACTACTCACTACTCTGCACTAACTACTCACTACTCTACTCACTACTCTACTCACTACTCTACTCTGCACTCACTACTCACTACTCTGCACTCACTACTCTACTCACTACTCACTACTCACTACTCACTACTCTACTCACTACTCTACTCACTACTCTGCACTCACTACTCACTACTCTGCACTCACTACTCACTACTCTACTCACTACTCTACTTACTACTCACTACTCTGCACTCACTACTCACTACTCTGCACTCACTACTCACTACTCTACTCACTACTCTACTCACTACTCTACTCACTACTCACTACTCTGCACTCACTACTCACTACTCTACTCACTGCTCTACTCACTACTCACTGCTCTACTCACTACTCACTACTCTGCACTCACTACTCACTACTCTGCACTCACTACTCACTACTCTGCACTCTACTCACTACTCTACTCACTACTCACTACTCACTACTCTACTCACTACTCACTACTCTGCACTCACTACTCTACTCACTACTCACTACTCTGCACTCACTACTCACTACTCTACTCACTACTCTACTCACTACTCTACTCACTACTCACTACTCTACTCACTACTCTACTCACTACTCTACTCACTACTCACTACTCTACTCACTACTCTACTCACTACTCACTACTCAACTCACTACTCACTACTCTACTCACTACTCACTACTCTACTCACTACTCTACTCACTACTCTACTCACTACTCACTACTCACTACTCTACTCACTACTCTACTCACTACTCTACTCACTACTCTACTCACTACTCTACTCACTACTCACTACTCTACTCACTACTCACTACTCTACTCACTACTCAACTCACTACTCACTACTCTACTCACTACTCACTACTCTACTCACTACTCTACTCACTACTCACTACTCTACTCACTACTCACTACTCTACTCACTACTCTACTCACTACTCTACTCACTACTCTACTCACTACTCACTACTCTACTCACTACTCACTACTCTACTCACTACTCACTACTCTACTCACTACTGTACTCACTACTCACTACTCTACTCACTACTCTACTCACTACTCTACTCACTACTCTACTCACTACTCACTACTCTACTCACTACTCACTACTCTACTCACTACTCTACTCACTACTCACTACTCTACTCACTACTCTACTCACTACTCAACTCACTACTCACTACTCTACTCACTACTCACTACTCACTACTCTACTCACTACTCTACTCACTACTCTACTCACTACTCTACTCACTACTCTACTCACTACTCACTACTCTACTCACTACTCTACTCACTACTCACTACTCTACTCACTACTCAACTCACTACTCACTACTCTACTCACTACTCTACTCACTACTCACTACTCTACTCACTACTCACTACTCACTACTCTACTCACTACTCTACTCACTACTCTACTCACTACTCTACTCACTACTCACTACTCTACTCACTACTCTACTCACTACTCACTACTCTACTCACTACTCAACTCACTACTCACTACTCTACTCACTACTCACTACTCTACTCACTACTCTACTCACTACTCACTACTCTACTCACTACTCACTACTCACTACTCTACTCACTACTCTACTCACTACTCTACTCACTACTCTACTCACTACTCACTACTCTACTCACTACTCTACTCACTACTCACTACTCTACTCACTACTCACTACTCTACTCACTACTCTACTCACTACTCACTACTCTACTCACTACTCTACTCACTACTCTACTCACTACTCTACTCACTACTCTACTCACTACTCACTACTCTACTCACTACTCTACTCACTACTCACTACTCTACTCACTGCTCTACTCACTACTCACTACTCTACTCACTACTCAACTCACTACTCACTACTCTACTCACTACTCACTACTCACTACTCTACTCACTACTCTACTCACTACTCTACTCACTACTCTACTCACTACTCACTACTCTACTCACTACTCTACTCACTACTCACTACTCTACTCACTACTCAACTCACTACTCACTACTCTACTCACTACTCTACTCACTACTCTACTCACTACTCACTACTCTACTCACTACTCACTACTCACTACTCTACTCACTACTCTACTCACTACTCTACTCACTACTCTACTCACTACTCACTACTCTACTCACTACTCTACTCACTACTCACTACTCTACTCACTACTCTACTCACTACTCACTACTCTACTCACTACTCAACTCACTACTCACTACTCTACTCACTACTCACTACTCTACTCACTACTCTACTCACTACTCACTACTCTACTCACTACTCACTACTCACTACTCTACTCACTACTCTACTCACTACTCTACTCACTACTCTACTCACTACTCACTACTCTACTCACTACTCACTTCTCCTCTCCCTACTCTGCCCTCCCTACTCTGCCCTCCCTACTCTGCCCTCCCTACTCTGCCCTCACTACTCTGCCCTCACTACTCTGCCCTCTGCCCTCACTACTCTGCCCTCCCTATTCTGCCCTCACTACTCTGCCCCCACTACTCTGCCCTCCCTACTCTGCCCTCCCTACTCTGCACTCCCTACTCTGCACTCCCTACTCTGCACTCCCTACTCTGCACTCACTACTCTGCACTCACTACTCTGCCCTCACTACTCTGCCCTCACTACTCTGCCCTCTGCCCTCCCTACTCTGCACTCTGCCCTCACTACTCTGCACTCACTACTCTGCCCTCACTACTCTGCCCTCACTACTCTGCCCTCACTACTCTGCCCTCACTACTCTGCACTCTACACTCCCTACTCTGCACTCCCTACTCTGCACTCCCTACTCTGCACTCCCTACTCTGCCCTCACTACTCTGCCCTCCCTACTCTGCACTCCCTACTCTGCACTCCCTACTCTGCACTCCCTACTCTGCACTCTGCCCTCACTACTCTGCACTCACTACTCTGCCCGCACTACTCTGCACTCCCTACTCTGCACTCCCTACTCTGCACTCCCTACTCTGCCCTCCCTACTCTGCCCTCACTACTCTGCACTCCCTACTCTGCACTCCCTACTCTGCCCTCCCTACTCTGCCCTCCCTACTCTGTCCTCCCTACTCTGCCCTCACTACTCTGCCCTCACTACTCTGATCTTCTATTTTGACATTAAAAGTTTGAGTTCGGGTGAGTGGGCACGAGTGCTTATCAAAGCACTTTGTTTGTTTTTTTACTTTCAGCTGTGCTGCATAGCAGCCAGGCTGCTGTACAACATGGCTAAACATATCCCTGACAAAACCAACAGATTTTGTATAGGAGAGTCCTATTTGCTTTGCCAATGCTTGTTTAGCCTACCTCAGTCAAAGAGCAGGCGCGGGTTTGCCGGCGCGCACACAGAGCTCAAGGGAAAAAAAACACAGCAGTGCACACGCTCCCAGCACCATCTGCCTTCAATTACCGGCACCTCGGACAGCTGGTAATTGAGGATTTATGTATTCTTCTGCGCGTGTCCGAACACTTTATGCAGGAAGTGGACATTGCAAAAATTCCAAAGCCCTATGGCGTGCTGCCTTACTTAAACACAGCCTTGCCTGGACCAATTACCATTCACATGGCAGAATACCACACGCAAAAACCGCGCGCTTTCTGGAATGCGGCAGCCAACAGCCCTTTCTGAACTTTTTTTTTTTATAACATTAGAGCTCGGAAGCCCCGCCCCACTTCGTGAGACGTAGGCCCGAGCCCTAAAAATAAAATGATAATAACGGAGCGTTATTATCATTTCTTTTATTTTATTCTGCTTGTAGTTGAAGCAGTGGGGCAACACTCCTCCACCTTAGCAGAGGAGCTGCCGCTGAGAGCGGTAGGAGTCGCCCATATTACCTAACAGACTAAAAGGGTATGGCCGTGAGGACCGTGCTTTTGAACCAGCTGGTAATGTTCAGACCACGCCTTCAGAGTGCTTGTTCGACACATGAAATCCTTCTAAGGCGTGTCCAGCGGGACAGCCTATGAGTGGTGTGCTCTCACGACCTTTACTGAGCTTACAGTCTCTCAATACCAAAAACAAAATCACTTAAAAACACTATCTCTTGGTTAAAAACCTCCCTGTCTCCTAGATACGTTTAATTAGAAAATATTCTTATCTTTAATTACAAGAAGTGTTTTCCCTCCACTTCCCAAATTCCTGTTCCAAGTAAAGCACTTAGGTTACCTTCATTAGTACTGAATTCTTGTACCCAAAAGAGTTTTGTCGAGCGTGAGTGTGACTTTTTCTTAACACTCTCTGTGCTCTTCTAGGTGCTTACTTGCCTTTCTACTTGTTTGGGCACCCTCTATGGTCAAGTCAGCAACCCTTTTTCTCCTGAATTATGTTTCAAGAATAGTCCCTGAATTTTGCTTATTGCGACAAAAACATCAGCACTCACGTGATTTGTATTTTCGGCCTCCTCTGAGACATGATTTGTGTCTGCGTTTCTTCCCCCTGTGGGGGTGCACTTCTGTTTTTTTCCGGATCACCGCCAGTGCAAGCAAAAGCAACAGTGAGTTTTACTTCTGTAAATACAAATCCAGTCACCCGTACACGCATTTCAAAGGACCTCGGATTAAAAGTGTAAATATTGAATGTTTTCTATAACGTAACAGCAACTGTAGAAGACAATGCTAATTTAATCTGTCGATTTGAATAGTGAGGAAAAAGCAAACAAACTACGCACAACATTTTTTATCGGATAAAATCAAAAGAAAGAATACATTAAAAATCAAAGCAGTGGAAAAAAAAAGTGAATATTTAAAGCCAACGTAATTTAAAATACATTTGGTTTGCACTTCCTTAAGCATTAAGAGCCCTGTTTGCGCATTTTCATCCTGTGGAGGAGGCTGCCTATTGCGTTCTGCTGGGTCTGCCCTCGCCCCACAAGGTCATACTCCTATATCTAATATTATAGCCGGTCCCGCACCTGTGCCGGCAATGATTGTCCCTGCTCCTAACTCTGCGGCTCGCCCAGGGGCAGTGAAGAAGCCCGGGCCGTTGGCACTTAATGCCACAGTCAACTCGAAGCCTTCCAAGGCTAATACCATTCCAGCTAAAAAGATGCCATGTCCCAGGGCTAATAGCACTCCTAGACGAGCAAGCATTAACACTCTAGCCCCCAGTAAAGCCCCCGAGAGTACCACCCCTAATATAGTTAAACCAGTACCAGCCCACGTCTTGCAGTCAGGCAGGGGCCCCAAGGGGGGGATAGTTCCAAATGCCAATCTACCTCCTGACTGCCAGCCTTTTGTGGCAGTATTAACTGGCGTGCCCAAAATTAGTCCAGGCAAACAAGAGTCTTATGCGGAATTACTGAATAAAACCTTATTCTGGCTTAAAGAAAATAGACCCTTGCCTGATACCTGGGATGGGCGGGTAATTTATGTAAGGAGAGTTGGCTGGATCGGCACTAGACCAAAAAATATAAGCGGGGATTGTATCATAGTAAACTTTGAGAACCCAAGGGTTGCAAGTTATGTTTGCTCTTCTCCCAACAGGGAGCATAGCTCCTTAGGTAGTGGTGGGGCAATAGGTACATGTGACCTTAGCTTCTTCAATCCCCCAAATCTATCAGCTAGGCCAGTCGGAACACCCATGTGGGAGGATCGGGGCGGTAGGCTGGCTCGTGGTAATTTCTCCCAATTCAGTCTATTTTGTAACAGCCCGTTCCAGCCACAGGGTTGGTTGCGGCATAACTATTGACACGCTAGCTACCCCTTACGGGAGAAGCATGCAGAGGCATTTGGGGAGAAACTAAGTGACAGTCTAACCTTTAGTGGGGATCTGGTGAGGCCTCTTATTTGTACTCCTTTTGCTCCTGTTATGTCTATGGATCATCTGTCTGTGGAGGGTGCTGTAGACCTTGAGCTTGCATGACCTCCCCTAGAGGTGCCTGGGGGAAACATTTTAACCTTGGTCCCGGAGGAAGTCCCTAGCATTGTGCATGACGCCCTGGTGAGCGAATTGGCGCTAGGGCAGGGAGGAGGTGGAGACGTAGCCCTAAAGGTGGTTAGCTGGAATATAGCGGGTCGTATGCGAAATACAGGCATACCTGAATGGAATTCATTTGTTGAATCTATCGGGATTTGCTTGTTTCAGGAAACCTGGTGCCTGGAACCATGCCACAAGGTGGGTTATACTACCTACTTTGTTTCCGCATAAATTACCTGGTGGGAAGGGCCGCCCCTCTGGCGGTCTATTAATTTGGACAAGTATTTCCCTGGGATTCTCTATTAGATGCATAGCCACTAAGTCGGCAGATTTGCAGAGAATAACAGTGAGAGGGCCTCGTGGGGGGAAGGGGGCTTGAAGTTTTTAATATATATGTCAGAGGCTCAAGGGGTGGTACATCCACACTGTCCCTCACGGGCATTGATGAGGAACTTAGATCTAGTGGTGCTGACTCCTTTGTTATACTGGCTGGGGATTTCAATTGCAGATTTGAACCCCTTGCTATGGAGGACATATTGGGTACCCGGGAGGATGATGCAAGGCGAGGCATTCCCCCACTCACATTACCCCCAATTAGAAGCTGGACACAAAGCGCCATTGATCTCAATGCCCTTTGTCTGGAACATGGTCTTAGGGCAACCAATGGCAGATCAAACTCAGATCCTAATGGGGCGCATATGTTTAATAGAGTAGGTCATTCCTCACGAATTGACTTCATTCTCCTGAATTATAGACTTTGGGCCCACTTGTTAGATATGGTGGTCTTACCGTCTACTGACAGCGACCACAATCCTCTATCTCTGTCCCTGTCCCCTCTATGGACGGGAGTGATTACAGCTCCACTCCCACATGTCTGGAGAACAACACACGAAGTATGTCCCTCTAACTGCGGTAGGCGCCTGAAATGGAATAAGATTGCTGTTAATGAGGGAAAGATCCTGGAAATAAAATCGATTATGTCTAACATCATGCCCCACTTAGACTCCCCCGTCTTAGTGTGCATGAGGTTCCCGCTCTGTTCGCCCAAACCACCAACGCCTTAAGTGAACTATTCCTAGCTCACCCTGTAGGCAAAAGGGGCAACGCAAGAGGTGGACCCAAGGGTATTGCGGGCTGGTTCTCCCCTGCCTGTCGCACTGCCAAAAATGATCTAATTAAGGCGGTGAAAGGTAAGGATGTAGGTCTGATTAGTATTGCAAGAAGTAATTACAGAAGGGCAATATCTAAGGCCAAGGCTGAACACGAGAATCAGTTTTGGCATGACCTTAAGGTGGCAAGTTCCAAGAAAGACTCGAAGGGTTTCTGGGACTTAATAAGAACCAGGGTCAAACCTGTGGACTCGCTTATAACATGCAATATAACGGAAGGCGTATGGTTTGGTCACTTCTCGCAGCTCTACACTATGGTTTTAGGCACTGAGGTAACCCCGACTGAATATTCCCCCACAAATTGCATCGAGCTTAATGAGGAGCTCTTGTTTACATCCAAGGAAGTGGTGGAGGCGATTAAACTTCTTGTCACCAACAAGCAAGCGGGCCCTGACGGTTTACCGGGGGACCTGCTCCGTATCAATCCAGATGAGTGGGGGAGACTTATTGCTTCCTTACTGAAAGCTGGCTTGGCTGGTGCAGCTCTCCCGGACTCATGGAAGGGCGCAGTGGTCGTCCCAATTTTCAAGAAAGGGAGCCGGGAGGAGCCAGCTAATTATCGTCCCATAAACCTCCTGGACTCCACACAGAAGGTAGCAGGCAAAGTGGTTTTAGGAAGGGTCTTGCAGTGGGTAGAGGAGAAGCATATCCTTTCTGACTACCAGGTGGCTTTAGACCAGGTATGGGGACAATAGAGCAATCATTTCGGCTTATGATGCTTTATTGGAAAGTGGTTCTACTGGGCAAAGGCAGTCTGTACCTAGCATTTATAGATCTGCGGACTGCCTTTGACCTGGTCCCACGCAGCCAACTCTGGAGTGTGCTTGATGCACTGGGAATTCCCCCATACCTACTAAGCATGCTGATAAAGCTGCATGCTGATAACTTCGCACAGATCAGGTGGGGTAACCAGGGCCAAAAAACATCTCGTATTCCTGTAAATAGAGGGGTCCGCCAGGGATGTGTGCTAGCCCCCACTCTCTTTTCCTTGTACGTCAACGGAGTGGTGGAGCACCTGCTACAACACCCTGCAGACGCTCCATCCCTGGCTGGCAGGAGAATACCCACCCTCTTATTTGCAGATGATACCCTCCTGATCTCCAAAACTCCAGCAGGCCTGCAGAATCTCCTAACTAGCCTTAAGTCCTTTTGTGATTCTAGAGGACTAGTTATCAACACAGGGAAGACCAAGTACCTAGACCTAAACCCCCCGAAGAAGACCGTCAAACCACCTACCCTTGACTCAGTTCCACTCGAGAGGGTTAAGGAGTTCGATTACCTCGGTATTCGTCTCTGCGACTCCATGAGTTGGAAATGTCATCACCAAAAGATGCTGCTGACCCACAAGAGGGTGGTGGGGGCCCTCCTTAGCGAACAGCGTGCCTCAACCCTCAAACCCATTGCACCGGTACTTGACATCTATAGGGCAAGAGGTGTCAGTGCAGCTCTTTATGGGGCGGAACTCTGGGGTGTGGAGAATGTGGACCAGTTGTCTCGGTCAGAAAACAAATTTCACAAGGACTTAATGGGACTCCCCTATAGTACGCCAACTCTACCACTCCTTTTAGATATGGGTACTCGGCCTATTAGTGACCAGGCGAGGTTGCGCCCTCTTCTTTTGTGGGCACGTATTTGGAGAGTCCCGGAAATGTCCAGCTATGCGGAAGGTCTTAAAGAAGTTCTTTCAATGCCTGGCTGGTCTAAGATCCGCTGGCTAAGGGAAGTCAAGCTCCTTCTTGCAGACCTGGGCCTCGAAGATGCTTGGACTACCAGAACTGCACCGTCCAAGCCAGCTTTGAAGAAGTTATACTGGAGTTGGGTGCTTGATGGCAGAAATAGTAACGCCAATTTGTGTAGGTCCACTATGGATTTCCTTTTGGTCAAGGAGGTGCATTTCTGCAAGCCATATCTGGATACCATTCTAAAACCCTGGGACAGGGCGCTATATATTAAATTTAGGGTAGGCCTACTCCCAGTTGGGAATTTGACCGCCAGGTGGAAGGTCCCGGCACAGACAACTCCCTTCTGCCCCTTTTGTGAGACCAGGATAGAATCAGTTCCCCACCTGTTGTTTGAATGCCCGGCCTATGCAGTTCCTCGCCGCAGATGGTTGAAACCACTCTGCAGAGAGCTTGGGACTAGATCCCACAAGGAGGCCCTACGAATTTTGAAAATGGACCCGCGGCCCCTGTTTGCATGTGGAACGGCGAAATTCTTAGGTTGGGCATGGCGTATTAGATCCATTAGGCTTTTGTACCTTGTTTAATATGTATTTTTAGACTGTTTTTATGTAATTTATTCGCGCCATTTGTAATATGAATTGTATGTATTTTATTTACGCATTGGCTTTTTTAACTGTTTTTATCTACTTGTAATGCTTTTTAAGATATGTACCATATCGAAATAAAGCCTAATTGACTTACTGACTTGCATTAAGAATAAACTTTTTGCTGAAAACTTAACAGAATTTATTGGATTTTACCCCAAAAATTCAAAGATGAATGATTCTTCAGAGATTGCAGACAAAAGAAGAGAGACAATTTCCCTCCAGTTTCTAAATCCCAAATTACCAGAGTCTACAAAGAACAGTGAGGAGTCTTCAAGACAGGAAGAGGAAGTTGTCACTGTATGCTGTAGCCTCACTCTCAATGGCACTTCTACTGGAAAGAAAATGGATTTTGTGCTGAAAAAGTTGATTAAATGTGCTTTTGAGCAGCATAATCCACGCGAAATTAAATTCACTCAATAATCGATTCCTGGTGACAACAAGCACTGGCAAAGTCAATAAATTACACCTATGCAAGAGATATTTTCTTTGGCAATGTGTTTTAGCCATGTTGTACAGCAGTTAGTTGCATGGATTAGGGTGGGGTGGAGTGGATTGAGGTACATGGGGTAGAGTGGAGTGGGGTAGATTGGGTAGACTGTAGAAGGGTAGAGTGGGGTAGATTTAGAGTGGGGTAGATTGGAGTTGCTGGGGATAGATTGGACTGGAGTGGGGTTAATTGGAGTGGGAGAGTGGGGTAGATTGGAGTGCTAGATTGGAGTAGGTAGATTAAAAAGGGGTCGATTGTGATAGAGGGGATCATTGGAGTGGGGTGGGGTAGATTGGGTTAATATGGAGTGGAGTGGGGTAAACTGGAGTGGCGTGGGTGGCTTGGAGGGAAGTGGAGTAGATTGGGGTAGATTGGAGTGGGATAGATTGGAGTGGGGTAGATTGGAGAGGGATAGATTTGGGCAGAGTGGAGTTCGGTAGAATGAAAAAGGGTTGAATGGAGTGGTGTAGATTGGGGTGGAGTAGATTTGAGTGGGGTAGATTGGAGTGGGGTGGATTGGAATAGATTGGGTTGAAGTGGGTTAGATTTGAGTGGTGTGGGGTAGTATGGAGTGGAGCAGAATGAAGTGCAGTGTAGTGAGGTAGATTGCTGTAGAGTGGAGTGGGGAAATTGGGGTAGAGTGGAGTAGGGTAGATTGGGTTAGAGTGGAGAGGAGTAGAATGGGTGGATTGCATTGGGGTAGAGTGGAGTGGTGTGAGGTAGATTGTGGTAGGTTGGAGTGGAGTAATTTGGGCTAGATTGGAGTGGAGTGGGGTAGACCGAGTGGAGGAAAGTGGAATTGATTGGAGTGTAGTAGAGATACACTAGAGAAATGCCTGAGCTTACGTAACATTAATAAAAATTACGCCCACATTAAATTTCAAGGTACATGTATGTAAATTGTTACAATTCCATGGGCTCATTTACATTTTGGAAGAGTTGGAGCCACAAGGTAATTCAGTGATGCTCACTTTCCCCCAAATGTGTGGCCTCCTCCTTTCATCTAGAGGTGGAGAATTGCTGATTCACCATCAGTGAGGCCCCTGCAGGCTCTGTGAGTGGCCAATCATTTACCTCATTGGAAGGTCTGCCTTATTTCTCTGCCTAGGCCCACCACGCAAGGCATGGTAGGCTCGGGCAGGAGAAAGACAGCAATAGTCCCCAACATGCATGGAGAATACCCACTGCACATCAAGGCCATTGCAATTTGTCCTCAAAAACAACTTTGCAGATTTGTTCTGAAAAATAAAATGACTGTCAACAGGCTGCTACTAGCATTTATTTCCGACAAAAGTGTTCTTGACATGTCGGTGGAAACGCTTTCATCAGAAATGATCCACGGGGGTATGATTACTCTAAATAAGGTTGGCAGCCTCCAATGGGTGGATGGATAATGGGACTCTGTTGTGCTAGTGGACCACCTGCCTGTGTCTATATAACTTACCAAGGACCTGATTTCGACCTTGGTGGATGGGATACTCCATTATAAACGTGTCTAATATACTGTCCGCCTTATTGCAAGTTCCATTATATTCCATGGACCTTGTAAAATGGCAGATGGGATATCTGTCATGTTTGTGATTGAGTATCCCATCTGCCAAGATTGTAATCGGGCATTAAGTCTTGTGAGTTATGAGAGTTTTTTTCACGTCCCATTATTATGCCCTATGATTAGAGAGCTTGTAATAGGGATTTGTAAACCACCTGCTTGGATGAGAAGTGTCTATTAATGGAATAGGGTGATTAATACAATTGCTTTGGAGGCATTCTCTATCGCCCAGAGCCAACAATGAAGAATCCAGATGAAATCCTCTCTTCTACTGATAGGGCTGTTCCCAAAGTATTTGATAGGAATGAAAAACGTAAATGAAGGTAGCACAAATCAGCAAAGATGTTAACCAATCAATACTTCTCTGTTTAATAATGCAATTGAAGCAGAAGTAGTGAATGCATGACAGCAACTAGCTGAAGACTCGTCATCCTATGAACCATGCAGTATGACACACTCAATACAGGAAAATGATATTATGACAAACAAGTCCTACATCCTAAAGAAAACCACGTATTCAGCTATTGCCCCATCAGAACTTTTCAGGTTGTACATGGAGTTTGCATCACTTGCCACCAGGCCCCAACAAGCTCTTATAAAATCAATTACCTCCATAGAAACATTTTGGCAAGCAATTCCTCTAGTCCGGAGAAACGTAAAGGCCTATTTGTGCCATATGCTTCAAAAAGTGTATCCATTATTTAGAGGCTACAATATTGAAAATGATGACCTCAAGCAAACACCACTACCAACAAATCTAAGCCATGGTGCTAAACCTGGGTCTCATAAGCCTGCCCTTCTTTGCCACCTTATTAATGTCCCCTTCACCTTGAGGAAGCAGTCTCCAAGCGTATGTATGCTATCATCCCACCTTTTTATAAGCCAAGCGCATGCCTAGTGATTATGCTGGAATACAATCTCTTTGTAGACCTGCTATGCTTCAGAAACCATAGACGATTTTAATAATCTGCTGACTCTCCATGCACATGAAAAAAAATCACATTTTCACACATTTTTAATTTTGATTTCTACCAATGGACAGTAACTATCTTATTGAACACAACTACTGTGTGGCAATCATGAGAAGAAATGCACCCTGTTATTGCTTGACCTCCATTTGCTTTTGATACCATGGGCCGCAGGATTTTATAAGCCCACTGAAGGTGATAGCAAGCACTTGGTACACTACCCAATCTGGGTCACACTATTCCTGGAATTTCACTCCCAGTAGGCCAAGATCTCTTCATTGCTTCCCAGATCATCAACATTTCCTGAAAAGTACACAAGGATCCCCATAATATAGGGGTTTTTCCTTTATCTTTTAGTCCTGCGATCATACTCAATCACCGCAGGTTACATATGCTCCGTGGAGGCTCTTCTCTGTTTCTCTATATCAGCTTTTGAGGGTGACGCGTGCATGAAAAGTTTTGTTGTTTCATGATGCTCTAGCAGGCTGCTAAATTTTATATATATATTACCTACTGGCGGTCACCAGTAGGTAGTTATAGGTAGAACCTAATTTCCATAGGAAAAGCATTTTTTGATTTGCTGATAACTTTGGCGTCGTTTGACGAATCTTTGTGAAATTCTCCCAAAAAAGTCTATGCAGGTCATCTGCTATCCTGAAAGTTTGGGGATGATTCGTCAAGCGGGGGCTGAGAAAAAAGGGGGGTCCCAAAACGTGTTTTCCCCATGTTAATTTCCGTAGGAAATTTGGACGGGCTACAGCCCGAACTGCTGAATGGAATTACCCCAATTTTGGCAAAAAGGAAGAGCTTGGTTTAGAAAGCGACCTTTTTTTAAATGGTGTAAATCCGTTCAGTAGTTTTTGAGAAATAAAAAATATAAGAGTCAAAAAATTTACTTCCCATAGGAAACTTTGGGCAGGACTACAGTCGAAACTACTGGACGGAATTACCCCAAATTTGGCAAAAAGGTAGTGCTTGGATCAGAAAGCGACCTTTTTTTTTTTAATGAGGTAAATCCGTTCAGTAGTTGCTGAGAAATAAAAAAAATAGAAGTTTGATATCCGGGTGGAGCCTAACCCCCGAGCACGAGCTTCACTGTGATTGGCTCCCAACACTCCAGACCAGGAAGTGTTGGCAGCCATCTTGTGACTCAGTAGAAGCGAGTCACCTGAAAACAGAGAAACAAAGTTATAAAGTTATGCCCATCCACTCCCACTGCCCAGAGGTGTCTGCCTGCGGCTGTGCACCCAGGCTGCTGCACCCCATCCACTCCCACTGCCCGGAGGTGACTGCCCATTCCTGCACACCCAGACTGCTGCACCCCATCCACTCCCACTGGCTAGAGGTGTCTGCCCTCTCCTGTGCACCCAGGCTGAGAGGAAGCAAGAGAGAAAGAAAGAAAGAGAGAGAGAGAGGAAGACAGAAAGAGGGAAAGAGTGAGAGGAAGAAAGAGAGAGAAAGAGAGAAAGAGTGAGATGCAAGGAAGAGAGAGAGAAAGAGAGAAACAGTGTGAGAGAGAGGATGACAGAGAGAAAGAGAAAGAATGACAGTTAAAGGAAGAAACAGAGAAAGAAAAAGTGTGATAGAGAGAAAGGAAGAGATAGAGAGTGTGAAAGAGAGAGAAAGAGTGTGAGTGACACAAAAGGAAGAGATGAGAGGGAGAGTGAGTGTTGACACAGTGGAAAAAATCCTCACAGCTTACCTTTCTGCCACCGGTGTGTCTCCAACCACGTGCCGGGATATAGTGCAGCCCTCAAGCTTAGTCATCTGAAACATAGTATGGAATCAGTAATTGCAGAGTACATACAACTGTGCACGCCTAAATCGCTGTCCCGCCTTTGTGCATCCAGGTGCTGCACCCCATCCACTTCCACTGCCCAGACGTGTGTGCCCGCCGCTGCGCCCTCAGGCTGCTGCATCCCATCTACTTCCACTGCCCAGAGGTGTCTGCCTGCTTCTGCGCACGCAGGCTGCTGCACCCCATCCACTCCCACTGCCTGGAGGTGACTGACCACCGCTGCGCAAACAACACTCTCTGCTCACCTTTCGCAATCTGCGTGTAGAAAAGAGGGCCTACCAAGTGGTGCTGCAAGGCCCAAGCCCGGGGCCCGCGGACAGGGCACCCTGCATATCATGCAGCCCCGCTCCGCAGGCCACCAGGTCTTACATTTGGTGCTGGGTCTTGATTTCGCCATGGCAGAGGACATACCAGTGCACCCGGCTTTTCATCGCAGGCTGCACACCCGCTCAGCCCTTGTGATGCTACTAACTCTGTGACCAGCGAGGCGACGCTACTGTAGTGTAGTTCCTATATTCCCAATAGGCTCTGGGCATTGAAATTATATAAACAGCAGTGTAGACGTAGGACTGAGGTCGACTAGGTCTCTACTGACTATATTAGACTTAATTAGTTTTGCCAGCTAGCTCAGAGGTCACTAGAAACTTTCTCGAGTAAACAAGGAGGAGTTTACCTTCCCTGGATAGACAAGAAGGGATTAGCTTCTGACAACCATATAACATGACAACTTTGCTCCCTCAGAATAAAGAGTGTATCTCTAGAGTCGTGTGAATACAATAGACAACTATTTTACTCAGTCAATCGTGCATACTTAGTTTCACCAGAGTGCAGAGAAATAGAGAGACGGGCGTTTTCAATAAAAGGTGTTATTTATTGATTGATTGATAGCTTTATTTCGATATGCGTATATCATAAAAGCATTACACAAAAATATAAAACAACGACATAGACTGTACATAACATCAATAATAAAAACAGAATAAATAGATAACTTTGTTAAAAAAGCATTAAATCGATAAAGACAGTCTTTTAAGACGTATCAACCAGGCCCATTTTAAAAATTTAGACACAGCACAGACAATAGGGGGGGCAGTGTTAGTCAATAAAATGCGTAGAGCCTCAGAATGCTTGCGGATACCCATCTCATTACAAAGCGGTTTAAGCCAAAAAGATCTTGGGCGCGCATAATCTGGACAATCAAGGAGAAAGTGCGCCACAGTTTCGCAACAGTCAGAACAGAGGGCACAGAAGCGTGATACCTGCATTTGAGAGTTCCATCTGGAAAGGAGGTCAGCTAGAGGTAAAGTTCCTAGTCTGAACTTGATATACAGAGCCCGATCCATTGGGATGGTGATAATGTCCAGAAAGGGTTCAAAGGCAGTGACATCTTTAATCCTTAAATATACTGCGGTGGAATTGCAGTGGTGTTGGTTGCTCATAAGTTTTGTGGACACCCAACACCAGTATATTTTTTTCAGGATCTCCTTTGGGGGAGCTGAATGAGTAAGCCAGCAGTTGTCCAGACCTAGTTCCCCGAGCAGGTATTTAATGTCCCTGAGCCACTTAATCTTTGACCAACCAACCGAGTGCATTATCTCTGCCAGCCCATCTGCATAGGATTTTAGTTCCGGGACTCTCCAGAGCCGTGCCCACAGTAGGAGGGGCCGAAGGCGGGCCAGGTCTTTAATTGGTTTACAACCTGCGTACATAAGCATCGGTACAGTCGGAGTGCTCATCGGGACAGCTATTAAATCTTTAATAAATTTGTTCTCTGCTTTGGACAAGGACTCCAAGCAGCCCAGACCCCATAACTCTGCTCCATATAGCGATGCAGGTACCGCTCTAGCCTTGTATATATCAATAATTGGTGATACACAATGTTTCGATGATGTACAGTACTCCTTAAGCAGGGCTCCCCCCACCCTTTTGTGGACCAGTGTCATTTTGGTGATATGGGGTACCCAACTCATGCTGTCGCTCAGCCGAATTCCCAGATAGTCGAATTCTGCAACTTTTTCCAGCGGGATCGAATTCAGGATAGGGGGGCACCCCAATTTTCTGGGAGGATTCATGACTAAATATTTGGTTTTTTGTACATTTGTGACGAGACCTCTCTTTACACAAAAGTCCTGAAACCGGTTCAGGAGTTTTTGGAGGCCCTGGGGAGTTTTCGAAATGAGAAGGGTGTCGTCAGCAAACAACAAAGTTGGAATCTTAACATTACAGAGTGTGGGGGCGTCTGCTGGATCTTCAAGCAAGTAATCAACCACCCCGTTCACATAAAGCGAAAAAAGGGTGGGTGCTAGGACGCAACCCTGCCGTACACCCCTCTCTACCTTGATCTTGTCGGTCTTCTCCCCGTTCAAGCCCCATCTGACCTGGGCATAGGTAGCTTTGTGCAATTTCATTAGGAGGTCCACAATGTATGGGGGCATCCGAAGGCCGTACAGCACCCTCCAGAGTTCCTCCCGGGGGACAAGGTCAAAGGCAGTCTTTAGGTCTATAAAGGCCAGATAAAGGCTGCCCTTGCCCAGTACCACCACCTTCCAATACAGTAACAGGAGTCTGAAGACTTGTTCAATTGTACCTGTGCCTGTGCGGAACCCGGCCTGCATCTCGGATAGTATGTGGTTTTCGTCTACCCAAGAGAGGATCCTACCCAAAATTGCTTTTCCCGCCACCTTCTGGGTCGAGTCTATCAGGCTTATGGGCCTATAGTTTCCCGGTAGATCTCGATTTCCCTTTTTAAATATTGGGACTACCTCGGCCCCTTTCCAGGACTCTGGAACCGACCCTCCCTCCATGATGGTATTGAGGAGAGCTGAGATCAACACCCCCCAGTCACCTGGATGTGCACAAAGAAGATCCCCTGGTAACCCATCCAGGCCTGCTGCTTTTAGTGGAGTAAGGGTTTTAATTATATCCGTAACTTCTTGGGCTGAAAAAAGAACCATGTCTCTATTTATTGAGAAGTCTTCTTTCTCATGCAAGAGAAATGAATTGCGACAATTGCAATACTTATTATAAAGTAAAGTGCGTACAGTAAAAGGAGTATTATAAAATAATACTGTAAAAGCATTGATATGGTTTCTTAGCCATATGATACTTTAAAATGGATAAAATATATACATACATAAAAACATTGACTAACGTCCTCAACAGGTGCTTCTAAGGACACCTACCCCGGTGTACCTGACCTAAGCCTAATACGTGGGAAGGAGTAAGTAAGTAGCAGTTTAAGTTAAGTTGGTTTTGCCAAGGATTCTGATTCAAGAATTCTCTTAAGGGTTTAGTCAGCTCCGTACCTGGGTAATAGAAATCAGGAGGTCTGGTATCTCTCGCTCAGGACTCGATATCCCAGCAACCCGCAAGGGCGGCTGGAAACACCGGAGCTGGATTTTCTCGGCTGGAGAAAAATATATCGTCTTTCTCAGTGCGTCAAAAGGGAGGGGCGGCGTCCGTGGGCTCTCGCAATAGCTGGGCTCTCGGGCAAGTAGATAGCTGCTCTGCTCCAAACCACCGTGTGTTTGCTTAAGGCAGCGTTGGTATATTTATACCTGAAAGGTGCCGGGTTTGACGTAAGGTTGGACATAAGACATCAATAAAGATGTCACTAAGAACTGGCCGTTCTTTCAGTGCTCGCAGGAGTTCTAGGACAAATCAAAACAGAAGCATGGGGATTTCCCAGGTTGCTGGAGGTTTGCTTTGTTTAAAGAACGCGATGTACTCTCTAGGAGTCTAGGGGAGTAGCCTTGCCGTATTTGAACTGCATGGGCTATTACTAAATATGGATATGATTCTTATGCCTTTATAAGGATATTATTTATTATAGCCATACAAGGGCATAAATCGGGAATATCGAATTAGGGTCCTAGAAAGGAATACAACTCCCACTCCACGATCTAATGTCCCTCATTACTAAAACTAAGCAATAGTAAACATATAACGATGCATGTGTGTTTTCCACCCCACCCCAAAATACATAATTCGCATTTGAAATGGTATATGGTAAATACACGAAAATGAGTATTGGTACTGTACGCTTTTCAAGCAGTGGTATCATTCAGTTAAAAATGAATATATATATATCAGCTGAATGAATTGCGAAAATTACACATGAAATGGCTCTGAATACAGAAGAGAAGGTCGAGACCATTCCATCACATATTAATACAAAATGCTGTGTATGTGCTAGAGGCTGAGGTAAAATATTGTCTCTAGAGTTCCTAAATTAGAAGCTCTGTTCTCTAAGAATAGTTCTACTTTAAGCAGAGTACTCTATGCCAGAAAAACTGTAAATATTTTGGAAGTGAAAAAAAATAATTTCGCTTTCAGGGGAAAAACAGTTCCAAATGTTTTCAGTAGCTTCTGTTTATCAAAGCTGAAGGCCGAATTCAGAGTTCAGGGAACGCTGTGTGCTCATTTGTTTATAAAGTTATTCCCGTTGTTCAGGGGAGAACATCATTTCAGACAGACTCGCAAAAAATTGGTTTACGACATCAGGTGAAAGTTCGACCAAGTTTGAAAATGCCGAAAAAGTGCATGTGTGAGAATGATTGCTATCATCGATGTCAGGATCAGCAATGCTCACAGAAGGTTGTACCTGTGTGATGCTGCTCTCATCTCGTACTCCACTGCCACATACTCGTAGTGGTGAAGTCTCAACGAATGCCGTCATCAGAGTAGGTAGCCACTGGGGACAACACGATGCATGAGCCGTTACAGGACCTAGCAAGGTATCTGTATCCATTGATACTGCTGATGGTAGTGTAAGACAGATGTCCAACACGCATTCTTCTCCGCATAGCATACATCGAAGCACAGGTAAGATGCAATCTTGCCAGATTGGTCTGAATGAAAGAAACCAGGTCATATTCAGATCTCTTAGCCGGGCTAATCCAAGGACTTTAGTTATGCGGTCCCGGTAGTGTATTGCTAGGATCGTTTCTTCCATCGTTGCTGGAGTCTTGTCTGCGGCTTGGCTTGCCATATCGGAGCAGAAGAATCAAAAATAAAATTCCTGCTACGAGTCCCAAAAGTAGAGGTAGGCCGCCAAAGACAGAATGGACAAAATTGGGAAAAATGCCCAGAACTGTTTCAAACGGTGTCAACAGTCCCGAAAAAATTGTCTTAAATACATGTGCAATGCCACTGGTATCTGACATGTTTAACATTTGGCTCAATATTTCTACGAAATGCACGGGGCAATATGTTGATAATAAGGAATGTATCTCTGCTGTTGTCCTTGTGACTTGCAGATCATACGTTTCTTTAGACAAGGTCAAAGGCACAGTTGTTTGTAAAAGAATGGATTTCATTCTGCTTAAAGTATCAATTCGAATAGAAGAGATATTCAAATAAGGCCATATTACCGCCTCCATGTCTGGAGTGCTGTTTGGATACAATACTTGCATACAGCAAGTGACCATGGAACTAACGCTCACGAGATAGGCTTTTCCTGGCACCATGCCACAACAGCTGTGGTCATTTATTAGAACATAGCTGCCGTTGGAAAGCTGTCTGAAAAATGGCTCTATCTGAGTTGTAGGAGTGCCGTGCAGGTGACATGAAAGGTTATTTGAAGACCCTTCGCAGGCTCCATGCAAGTTAATACCTTGACACAGGATTGTACCACTTAGTGATTTTTTACAATTGTTACCACTAAGAAATATCTCATTTTTCTTTTCATTATAACATTTGTGTGTATAAGGTAATTTCCATGTTGACTTGATGTATCCTTTACCCAACCTTTCATACTGGCCCGCTAGTATATACTCTTGGCAATATTTAAACTGGAAAGTTGTTATTGGAATTGTAATAATTCCATGTATTATCCATTCAATGACAGGTCTTTCTGACATTGTCAATGGTAATCTCTCAAGTTTCTCAATGCTCAGAATCGTATAGTCTGCTCCTTTTTGTGCCAAACTGATTTGTTTATCAACAAGGTTAAAGATAGAGAATAATGACGTTACGTTGATTAAACGCCATGGCACGTAGCCTGAACGCAGATTTTGCAACGTCCAGCCAAGCTGTACAATAGAACGTAATTGGGACTGACCATGTTGTAACATTAGTAGGTCCTGCTCTATTATATCAATAGCAGATGATACGATGCTGTCCAGTGAATATATTCTGGAGGACAGAGTTGTTAACCCATTGTCCACAACAGAAAGTGATTTTTCCAAATTAATACGATCAATTTCTCGTATTTTTTCTGCTGTCTCAATTTGCATTACTTTCCAAGCTTCGTTTTATGTAGCGTATATACCGGCCGCTATGAAACGTTTTTGACACTGTTTGCGTGGTCCCAGTATGAAATCACGCAAGTCAGCACCGTCTTTAAGTAAAGTCAAGTGTTGCTTAATTTCAGCCAGTGTGGATTTCTGTAGCCACTCAAGGCATAGTTTCCCTACACTGTATGTTGTAAATATCCCTGGATGTTGTCTCTGGGAGTTTCTTGGGTCTGGCCTGTTCAGTTTTAACCCCTGTATTTTGTTCAGGAATCTATCTTGACAGTTATTTGTGTCTGTGGGCCAGATCAACCATTTTTTCCAATCAGAATGTGTTCTGTTTTGGTGTAAAATATGGGATACGTCTATCTCCACATCTGTAGTGCTATTACTATCAAGTATGGGCTTTAGAATAGACGGTTTATTTAAGTCTTTTATCTTAGCTACGCCAAGACAAGTAGTCTGTTGAATGGTGTTATTCAAGAATATTAATTGTTCTGGGATCATGCAGGCTCTAAATAATGCTTCTAGACCTTGGACCTGCCATTCTTTTGTACCCCAGATGGTTTTTGTTTCAATGTTGTTTTTCCAGAATTCAAAACCAAATGTAGTCATTTTTTCATAAAATGCTTCAGAATAAATCAATTTAGTATTTGTAAACATTGTTTTCATTCTTGTCTTATTTAACATTTTAAAATAAAACGTTTCTGCATCACTTGTGTTAAACCCTGAGAAGTATGGGAATTTCTCATATTATGTTTTTGAGCTGCCTTTAGGCGGTGTTGCACAATGTTCCCATTGGTTATAATTAAAAACATTTCTAGGCTGTGCAGATTTATGCAAATAGTGATGACCAAAATGGTTATAGCAATACATTTCTTCATAATTTGATGAACCCTGTAAGTAATCATGTTCTGTAAATTTTGCTGACATTACTAAATCTGACATCATATTGTTAATATTTTCAAAGTCCCAATCGTCAGAGAAAGTACTTGGTTTTACAAAGTCACTTAATGAAACCTTAAACTGGTGTAGATATTTCAAGAGCTCAATCGGGCCAAAAATGTCATAATCCGTTTTGTCCCATGCTACCCCACCGGGTATTGGATTGGCTGTAATGTTCACCGATGACAGTTCTCTTTTCTCGATGTGAGTTGACTTGTGAGGTTTTAGGACCAAGTTGATGTTCTGACTTGCTGTGTCCATTGTACTATATTTTCCTTCAATGAATTTTCCCAAACAAAGAACCACGATGAGCCAAAGCAGGAGGAAAAGTACACCTAACACAATCCAAAATTCAATCCATGGAGAAATCAGATAGGTTTCTTTGAGTTGATGAAAGAGTTCAGTTACTTTGTCTTTGAAAGTTCTTGTTGCTGGCGTTTCTTCATGTTCACTTGGATCATCAGAAAAGTAATCGAAATTGATGAAGTAGCCAGATGCAGTTCTGTCAATTGTTGTAATTGCTTCCGGATTTTCATTAGCTTTTGGATTTTTCTTTGTTTCACTAGCATAGTCTGAGGCTACATCGTTGTAGACTGGTGTTTCTTGACGAACTGTTGCAGTTTGGGTTTCAAGAGGCACAAGTTCCATGGCTTTGTTGCATAGTCCTTTTTTATACACTGCAGGTTTATCAAAAGTGATTAGTCTTTCAGTTTGAACCTCTTCGATTGTAGCAAATTTTGGTATTCTGCTATTTCTTGGGAGTCCACTGGGCCTACTACTTGTTATTGGCCACATGATTGTGGTTTTACCAGGTCGATGGATACAACTCGGTTCTCCTTTTTACCAGCAAGGGGCGTTAGTACAACTGATATTGTTCCGCTGACAGCTAAGACAGGTACTGCTTTTCTGTAAGAAGGCCCAAATTCCTTCTTCATCGCGATCTTCTCTCTGACTAGATCCCCAATCTTTGGAATCCAGAGAGGTCTTGCTGGGACAGGTGGTTTTTCTTCAGTGGCTGTTGGCTGTTGCTTTAATTTTATGTTACTCAGGTTTCGTCTTGTTTCATTTAAGTCCTGTAAAACAGCCAAACGGTCTTTGATATCAAAGAATTTTTCTTCTACCACTGAAGTGTGACTATCAAGATCCTGAATGTGCATTCTAGTACTGAACAATAGTTCGTATGGACTGAGACCTTTTAGAGAATTTCTTGGCAGATTATTAAGACTACATTGGACACTTGTTAAATGTTGGACCCACCCATCACCCGAACCTAATACCCTCGCCGTTATAGATTGCTTTATGTCACGGTTTTTTCTTTCCACTACCGCATTTCCCTCAGGATGGAAGGGACAAGAGTACCGCAATGCAATGCCCATGCTGGCCATGGCCTCCTTGTAAGCCCTAGAGCTAAACGCAGGACCCTGGTCAGAATGTAGCATGCCAATTGCGTATGTGCCGATAAAGACTCGCAAATCTTTTATAACAGTTCTGACGTCAGCCGAGCGCTGGGGCCACATTTTAAGTGAATCTAGTCTTAAATATTATGGGACGTATTTCTCCTGCTGGATTTTTCGTATAGATAGCCTTATGCTTTCTAATAGAAGGGTCCTGGCAATACTCCGGTCGGTTCGCGACTGCGATCTCTGTTGCAGTTTGGACAGCCCATTGCAAATTTGTAATGTTGCAGGCTCATCCCCGGCTACCAGTATTCTGATTGTAATTCTTTCTGAGATTCCTTGATCTCTCGGTGCCTTAGACCCAATCCCATGTGTGCGCCTGCTATTAAAAAGACTCTCCTGTTCGTGTTTGGAATTACTCTATCCCCCACTCCAGGGATTTGAGCAAAAGGAACGGAGTTTGCATCAATTATGTATGTATTACTGATTGGATAGTTCAGAGGTAATGCTGCATAGTCGCCTTTTAAAGACGCTTTTACCGCCAGCATAGTTTCTCCGTCTATGTATTTTTCTGAACGCTTTTTTGTGGCTACGGAAGCCGGTTGAGCTGCTTCGCCGTGGCTCTGTGAGCCAATGAATTCCCTGCAACGTGAACGCCATCACGTTGATGACTCAGTGTATGTATCACGTGAGTCTTTTGTAGTTCTTTCTGCGAAAGAACTACCTGTTCCCAAAGCTTTTTATGCTTTATTGTGGCACCTGTGTCATCTTTGTAATCGTTTTGAACCCAGTTCTGCAAGTCATTGTTGTAAGATTTGACGCAGTAATGCGAATCGCACACTATTAGTGTGGGGAATTCGCGATCAGCATTTTCAAGCGCCATCTTTAAAGATCTTATTTCAGCTCGCTGAGTTGAACAGTATCTGAGTGATTCAGCCTTGGTGACTATTGGTCTGAATTTACCAAAGCGCCAGCGACCTTTAACAATCGCGCACGCTGCATTGTAGGATTTTTCCTCTACATCGTAGTGTTGTGTAAATCTGTCCATGTAGATTACACATGTGTATTGTTCGAGAGGCAGAATTTCGATTGGCAGATGATATTCTACTTCATATTCTAGATTTTCTAGTTTTCTCATTTTTGGGTCAAAATAGTATTTCACGTCTTCTGCAGCAAGAGAATTTTCCCACTGTATCCATTTTGGATCTAATGCCACAGCAGTCAAATTGCGTGGGCTTGTTAATGCCTCAAGGGCTGATTCTGCTGTTAAAACAGTTATCCTTCTTCCTTGGGCTTGGGCTCTTTCTTTTGCTACAGCAGTTTGAACCGCTATTAGACTTTTTTCAGTAGAACTGAACTTCATTTCAGCTTGTGTGTACAAGTGTGATTTGTAAGCTATTGGTACCGTTTCTCCCTCATTAGAGGTTAGGTACGTGAATCCGCGTCTTCCTGGGATGACTCGGATTACAAGGTTGCGTATGTTTTCGCGAGTTTGTAATTTAGTTTTAGCTAATATGTCTGTTTGCAATGATCTTAACATTTCTGTATTTTTCTGAGTCCAATTTATTGGTTTGAAATCAGGTTTTATTAATTCATAGAGAGGTTTAACCCTTTCTGCATAATTTAGAATGTATGTTCTTCCGAAATTCAGGAAACCTAGTATTGATTGTAAGTTTTTCTGCGTTTTAGGTGCTTGGAGTACAGCACACTTCTCTAAGAAGTTGTCTGCTAGGCTTTTGCCTTCACTTGATAATTCATATCCTAAACACAGGACAGTTAGATGGGCAATTCGTGACTTTTTAAAGTTGAATTTGTAACCCTCAGCTGCGAACCCAAGTATTATGGTGTTCACTCTTTTCAAGTGATTCACCAGGTGAGATAGATGTCATCGACATAAGATAATGCTTCATCATCATATATTTGTAGTAACTCTTGCTGAGAATAATCCTGGGCTATTCTTGAATCCCTGTGGGAGTCGAGTTTTTGCGACCCCATTATTGAGAAAGCGGTCAAATACCTGCTTTCAGGTGCAATGTTTTGACAAAAGAATCCATTAGAGATATCTAATGTCGTTTTATATTTGTTGTGCACCATATTATTCATTAGTGCTGCACTGTGTGAGTTTTGTACTGCAAAAGTTTTGCAACATGAGTTTAAGTGTCTGTAGTCCAAAACTAGACGATATGAATCGTCTGGCTTGGAGACAGGAAACAAAGGATTGTTCATTTGTGAGGTGCATGTTTCAATCACTCCCTGGTATTCAAGTTGATCTAAGATCTCCCTGACTTGCTTTTTAGCTTCTTGTTTAACTGGGTACTGCCTTTGTGCAGTGGGTTGACTTTTTAACTGGATTTTATGGTGAGGAGAGTCCTCATCCCATCCTACATGATTTTTATATCATGCAGGGACTTGAGCTACTGCCCATTTTCTTGCATATATGGATTTTTTATGAGTTGAAATATGATTTGAGAAGGCAGGCAGAATCATTTCTTCGCCATGAGGGCACTCCCTGACAAACTCTGGTGGCCAGTCTTTCTCAGCTAACAGGATGTCATAGCCTTTCGAAAGGTTATCCCAAAAGAGACCCCTTACTTTCCTAGTTTTGTCTCTCTCTATACGCTGTGTTATTTCGTATATTTTATGAGGTTTGCTAATTCTGGTATCTGCAGTTTCCACCTGAATGTATTCATTCGTGTCCACTGTCTCCAGAAGATTCATCAAGATCTTGCGAGCTATTGTCACTTCTGCTGTGCTGTCTAACATTGTCTGGGCCCACTCTCTGTTTTTCAGTTGTGTCCTCAGTATCCTCGGCATGTTTTATTATTTTAATACTAGCTACCTTCTTTCTTGGAAATTGTAATTTTTTACTTTGATGAGCAGGTTCTTTGTCTTTGGACTTGGCGTGCTCTTCCTTGTGTTCTGACCGTCCTCTTCTTTCCGATTTCTGTGAGGAAGTCTGAAAAGATCGAGAGGGACGTGTATCAATATCTTGATATCTATCAGGTTTTCTCAATTTATCCCTATCTCTAAGGTTGTATCTTTTCTCAGAGGGCTCCCTTTGGGGAGACTTGCCTCTTTGGTCCGGAGATCTATCTCTCCGTTGAGGAGACCTTCCTCTGGACTGGAATCGTTTTTCTTTGGGAGTGGATTGTTTATTTCCATCCCAACTCTTTTTAGGAGTGTTTAGATTATTTTTAATAAATGTTTTTTCAGGATTTTCAAGTAGTTTGGGTTTTACTGGTTTCCCTCCCAAACTATCTCTACCTAGTTCTTCATAGGATTTGTCTATGATTCTGCCAAGTTCAAATGGTTGGTCTGCTATATCTGTTTCTTTCAATTTCTGGAGGTATGTTATGTCCTCCATTGCCAATTGAACTAATTCTCTATATGCCTTTGTTAATTCTTTTATTTTATCTAAAAGTTCCTCACTTGACATTTTTTCAATGTCTGGATGTGGTGTGTAGCTGGCTAGAACCGGCCACGTGGCTCCTGGTCTACCTAGTGGACCGAGCCTGGTGATGTGATTTTTATGTTTTAGGGCGCCAGAGTAGGTGCTCTTGGTAATTTAGTGGGATTTCAACCTCCTCGAAAGGAGTGTATTCATCCGGAGGTTCCTCTATTTTGTAATAGTGGAATTCTTTGGTACAGCGTTTGCTGCTGGAAAGTGTATCCATGAATAGAATACCTCTGTCTGCCGATATTCATGGGCCTCTACCACGAATATGACTGTACCACCTCGTGATGTCAGTCCATTTTCTATAAGTTTAATAGTTATAGTTCTTCTTATTTGCCGGAATGAGTATAACATTCGGGTAATTTTCTTGGAGACTTGTGTCATCCGCTAGGAGTTGAGCTGCTATTCTAGCTGTCTCGCTTTCGTCTTCACTTTCCACCATTTTACTGATAGAAAGTTATGTTGCAGATCAAGTTTCAAGGGAAACAAAGATTAGGTGCACAATATTTTGGAACACTGTATCCTTCAACGTTGACTAAACCAAAAACTATACATAGGATTCTCATCCTACTAAGTTCCGGCGGATTTTAACCTTTTACCCACTCCAGACGTCTTTTGGAGTATTTACGGGGAAAAAGATCTGTGTGAAAAAGCACGACTGAGTTACTCTAGTGTCTTGCGTTAGATTATCGCCTTACCAAACGTTGGGCGCCATGTAGTGTAGTTCCTATATTCCCAATAGGCTCTGCGCATTGGAATAATATAAACAGCAGTGTAGACGTAGGACTGAGGTCGACTAGGTCTCTACTGACTATATTAGACTTAATTAGTTTTGCCAGCTAGCTCAGAGGTCACTAGAAACTTTCTCGAGTAAACAAGGAGAAGTTTAACTTCCCTGGATAGACAAGAAGGGATTAGCTTCTGACAACCATATAACATGACAACGTTGCTCCCTCAGAATAAAGAGTGTATCTCTAGAGTCGTGTGAAAACAATAGACAACTATTTTACTCAGTCAATCGTGCATACTTAGTTTCATCAGAGTAGAGAGAAATAGAGAGATGGGCGTTTTCAATAAAAGGTGTTATTTATTGAGCAGTCTTCTTTCTCATGCAAGAGAAATGAATTGCCACAATTGCAATACTTATTATAAAGTAAAGTGCGTACAGTAAAAGGAGTATTATAAAATAATACTGTAAAAGCATTGATATGGTTTCTTAGCCATATGATACTTTAAAATGGATAAAATATATACATACATAAAAACATTGACTAACGTCCTCAACTAGTGCTTCTAAGTACGCCTACCCCGGTGTACCTGACCTAAGCCTAATACGTGGGAAGGAGTAAGTAAGTAGCAGTTTAAGGTAAGTTGGTTTTGCCAAGGAATCTGATTCAAGAACTCTCTTAAGGGTTTAGTCAGCTCCGTACCCGGGTAATAGAAAGCAGGAGGTCTGGTATCTCTCTCTCAGGACTCGATATCCCAGCAACCCGCAAGGGCGGCTGGAAACACTGGAGCTGGATTTTCTCGGCTGGAGAAAAAGACAGCGTCTTTCTCAGTGCGTCAAAAGGGAGGGGCGGCGTCCGTGGGCTCTCGCAGTAGCTGGGCTCTCGGGAAAGTAGATAGCCGCTCTGCTCCAAACCACCGTGTGTTTGCTTAAGGCAGCGTTGGTATATTTATACCTGAAAGGTGCCGGGTTTGACGTAAGGTTGGCCATAAGACGTCAATAAAGATGTCACTAACAACTGGCAGTTCTTTCAGTGCTCGCAGGAGTTCTAGGACAAATCAAAACAGAAGCATGGGGATTTCCCAGGTTGCTGGAGGTTTGCTTTGTTTAAAGAACGCGTTGTACTCTCTAGGAGTCTAGGGGAGTAGCCTTGCCGTATTTGACCTGCATGGGCTATTACTAAATATGGATATGATTCTTATGCCTTTATAAGGATATTATTTATTATAGCCATACAAGGGCATAAATCGGGAATATTGAATTAGGGTCCTAGATAGGAAAACAACACTACGTGGCGGTAGACCTGCTCTATCTGATGGCCGAGGCCTAGACTGTGGTTCAACAGGGCTCACAAAACCTGAACTGTCCAGACTGCCGGGACGGGCCATCACCGCAGGCTGCACACCCGCTCAGCAGTTACGGTACCCGTACCTCAGAGGACCGGAAGTCATCATCCCGTGCCGGTGTGGCTGTGCCGGCCTTAGTGCATCCGGTGCGAGCAACTCTGAAATGGCGTAGAGCACGTGCGCCCGGTCTTTTTTATTGGCAGCGTCACGTGTCCTGTGACACCTTTGCTGGATGGGTGTGGTGTGGGTGTATGCCAGCCATGAGGGAGTGGCTGTGGCATACTGACAGCTAGGCTGTGACCAGCAGATCACTGCAATGAAAACCTGGACCATGTAGCGTTGTTGTCCTTCCCTGTAAGCGTAAGCAGAGTGTGCTGGCCTGGCGTATGACAGTCCTGGGTGAGGCTGTGAAGAATGACTCCGGAGCTATGGGCGTGGCTCCGTCCTGGGCTGTATGAGGAATCGACTGATGGGGATGTCCCTGTTGTAGTGCTGAAGTCACCCGGTTTGCAAGCGCCTATGTGTCACTTTGTGAGCCAAGTCCCACAACATGGCCAAAATGCAAGGTAGGGGGACTCACTGACCCTACATTCATCCATAGTTCTACAAATGAAAGATAATGGACATGACACATCTGTGTGGATATGAATGTTTATTGCACATGCAGTGGAGTGTTGCAGATGTAGCAATACAGGGCCATGCAAAGTTCAAGTTTCAGTTTTTGGCACAAGGAGGGCAGCCAATTAGAGCCAAGCTTGTGTTCGGGGTTAGGCTGCGCCAACATATGTACTTATACAATCACTCCGCCAATCCCCAAGCACTTATAATTTCACTATACACTCTCCTAGCAGTACTCTAATGATCAATCAATCAATCATATCATTTGTAAAGCGCACTACTCACCCGTGAGGGTCTCAAGGCGCTGGGGTGGGGAATGCTGCTACTGCTTGAAAAGCCAGGTCTTGATGAGTTTTCTGAAGGTCAGCAGGTCTTGGATCTGATGTAGGTGGATGGGGATGGTGTTCCAGGTCTTGGAGGCGAAGTGGGAGAACGATCTGCCACCGGAGGTCGCTCTTCTGAAGCGTGGGACTGTGGCGAGGGCGAGGTCGGCGGAGCGGAGCTGGCGGGTGGGGGTGTAGATGCTGAGTCATCTGTTGAGGTACGTTGGTCCGGGGTTGTGGAGTGCCTTGTGTGCGTGGGTAAGGAGCTTGAAGGTTATCTTCTTGTTGACCGGGAGCCTGTACAGGTCTCTCAGGTGGGGTGTGATGTGGCTGCGGCGAGGGATGTCGAGGATCAGTCGTGCAGAGGCGTTCTGGATGCGTTGGAGCCGTCTCAGGAGTTTGGCAGAGGCTCCTACATATAGTGCGTCTCCGTAGTCCAACCTGCTGCTGAGGTGGGCCTGGGTGACTGTTCTTCTAGTTTCAGTGGGGATCCACTTGTAGATCCTGCGGAGCATGCAGAGGGTGTTGAAGCAGGAGGAGGAGACGGCATTGACCTGTTTAGTCATGGAGAGTGTGGTGTCAAGGATGACCCCTAGGTTGTGTGCGTGGTCGGTGGGTGTTGGTGCGGTTCCCAGTGCGGTCGGCCACCAGGAGTCGTCCCAGGCCGAAGGGGTGGATCCGAGGATGAGGACCTCCGTCTTGTCCGAGTTCAGCTTCAGTCAGCTGTTCCTCATCCATTCAGCAACGGCCTTCATTCCTTCTTGAAGGTTAGTTTTGGCGGTGTGGGGGTCCTTGGTGAGGGAGAGGATCAGCTGGGTGTCATCGGCGTAGGAGATGATATTGAGGTTGTGCCGACGGGCGACGTGGGCGTGCGGTGCCATGTAGATGTTAAACAGAGTTGGGCTGAGGGATGAGCCCTGGGGTACGCCGCAGATGATCTCGGTGGCTTCGGAGTGGAAGGGGGAAGGCAGACGCTCTGTGTTCTGCCGGAGAGGAAGGAGGTGGTCCAGTCCAGGGCCTTCTCTTGGATCCCGGTGTTGTGGAGGCGTGTTCGTAGTGTGTGGTGGCAGACTGTGTCGAAGGCGGCTGACAGATCCAGGAGCATGAGGGCCGCCGTTTCTCCATTGATCCAGTCTCTACGTACGTACTTGTACAATGACCGAGACAAAGTTGTCAGATATGCTCCGCAGGATCCAGTCGTTTCTAATAGATGTCCACCTCCAGATGTTACCAACACCCTGAAATATAAACACAGGGTGTTCGAACCATCAGGCGAGGGAAAGGAAAGGGAAGGGAACAGCAGGGAAAAGGATCTGAAACAACACAAACACAACGTTATAGGTATGGCATACAGATATATCTACTCTCATATGGTCTCACTAGAAACAGCTATACCTGTAATGTGTTTTAGGGAACCCTTAAACACCAGAGAATGCAATATAGCTCTTGTCATCAGAACTAAATCTGCAAACACAGAAGGCATACAGGTAAATATATTGCAACCTTTCAATCATTCTTAACCATTCCCTAGATGCAATATGTCTTCACATACCATAAGGCACTCAACATAAAATCAAAGAAGAATGTCTTAAGGATGAACTACTACCAAGGAGTAGTGTTTATGAAGGCAGTTGAAACTCCCATAACTCTTTGATGAAATGATAACAGGAATTCAGCAACGGGATCTCTCAATGTGCTCCAAAGATATAAAATGATAAGAGGAATAAGCAAGAACCACATATCCAAGAAAAGGAGACTGACATATGAAACAGTAGAGAGTGGGAAGTCTCACCACCCTCTCTGAATAATATCCATAGTAATATAGGCGCACGGTAACATGTAGTTATCTGTCACTACTGTTCTCCGCTGCCATTCAATGTCTCTGACTGGAGTAACCAACCTTCAAATTAACCAAGAGAGTACGAGCAACCAAGAAGTCTCCTCGCTAATAATCGAAATGAACACGAAGGAAAAAACGGAAGCGCGTGGCCCAGCGGACACACTGCACTCCGCTGAAAAGATGAAGGGAAAACAACCAAGGAATAAACGGCAGCGCATGGCCCAGCGGACACACTGCGCTCCGTTCTATAGAAAAGGAAATGTGTACGGTGGCGAGTTGTCGGCCGACACACCTCGCTCCGTATAAACAAAGACGAAAGAACTGTACGGCAGCGCATGGACCAGCGGACTCACTGCACTCCGCATTACACAGCGTCTTACCGATGAAGTCGGCTGTCAATTCTCTCTCCGTTCGAAAGCACCAAGGAAACACCGCTGAACTCAGGAAGAAGGCAACCGCTATTCAGCCAAAACAGGAACAGAACAGAATTACGCGCATCCGCCCCCTCGCCTATCGTCCTTAGGTACCTCCCTCTATTCAGGGAATTGTGGGAGTTGTAGTCTAATCTCTAAGTAGGCGCGACGGAACCAATCCTGACAGTAGGCCCTCCTCCTAGCGCCTCCTAGGGCCAGGCTTACCAGGAAACCGCACATGAAAGGCACGCACAGCAGCAGGGGCATGGACGCTGGCTCACGGTTCCCAGGAATCATCCTCTGCGGATTAACCCTTCCAAGAAACCAAGTACCATTAGACTCCCTGCTTCCACTTGGAGTCACGAATACACTTCACTTCATATTCATAGCCACCATCAACCATCACCGGCAGAGGAGCCCTACGCATGGAGGACAATGCTGGTTTCAACAGACTACAGTGAAAGACCGGGTGAATCTTGAGAGTCGCTGGTAATTTTAGTTTGATAGCCACAGGGTTAATCCTCTTCACAATGACATAGGGTCCAATGTAGCGAGGATGGAACACACTACATAACTTGAAACAAATGTTTTTAGTCGAGAGCCACACCCTATCACCCACCTGATAGTCAGGCCCAGCGGCACGATGTGTATCCGCCCATCTTTTGTAAGTCTGTTTAGCTTTGAGTAAATGTTTAGTGATTTGACGATGAACTGTGTGTAACTGCTTCATCCTACTGTAAACCATTGGTTGTTCAGAAACACACTCAGGAATACGAATAGGAAGTATGCTTGCATCAAATCCGTAATTTGCATAAAAAGGAGATAGACCCACAGAACAATGCCAAGCGTTGTTGTATGCCAGCTCAGCCATCGACAACAAGGATACCCATGAGTCCTGAGCTGTAGCAGCATAACAACGTAAGTATTTTTTCAGAGTTTGGTTCAGCCTTTCAGTCTGACCATCCGTTTGAGGATGGAAACTCGTGGACAGTGACGATGAGATCTGTAAGGCCTGAGACCAGAATTTCCAGAACCTGGCTATGAATTGAGGCCCTCTGTCTGACACGATCACTTCTGGCAACCCATGCAAACGGATGACATTAGAAAATAACAATTGAGCTGTTTGTCCAGCCGTTGGGAGGTTGACACAGGGAATGAAGTGACCTAATTTAGTGAGGCTATCGATGACTACCAGAATAGCTGTTTTACCTTGGTCAGGTGGCAACCCTATCACAAAGTCTAGGCTGATGTTTTGCCAGGGTTTGCGAGGGGTCGGCATTAACATCAGTTTCCCTTTCTTCTTTCCATTGTCAGTCTTTGATCGTGCACAGTCAGCACATTGCGCCACCCAGGACGAAACATCTAATGTTAGTGTTTTCCACCAAAAATGTCTTTGTAGTAAATGAATGGTTTTAAGCACCCCCTGATGTCCTGCCACAGGTGAAACATGACACCAATGAAACACGCTCTTCTGTAAATCAATAGATGGCAAAAACAACCTGTTACGTACGAAAGGCAGACCCTGTTTTATGACTCTACCTTCTCCCTCAGCTGCCCATGCCACCCAATTGGAGTCAGTTTTAGCATTCCTTACTTTGTTCAAAAAGTTATCAGCATTCAATGCACAAATTACTTTAGATGGTTCAACTATGGATTGCACAACAGGTCTAACAGAGGTCTCTTCCTCTTCTTTCTGTCTGGACAAAGCGTCTGCTTTTCTGTTGGCAATCCCAGGCCTATATGTAATCACAAAGTTGTACTCCGCAAAAAACAGCATCCATCTCATTTGACACTGTGTGAGATGTCTAGCAGTTTTCATATATTGAAGATTGCGGTGGTCGGAATATAAGGTGACAGGAAAAACCACCCCCCCAGATATTGTCTCCATTCCTGGAAGGCTTTCTTAATGGCTAACAATTATTTTTCTGAGATGGTGTAGTTTCTTTCAGATGAACGTAGTTTCTTTGATAGATAAGCCACCGGATGGAGTTGACCTTTGGTTTGATCCCTTTGAGACAAGATAGCCCCTATCGTTTCATCGGATGCATCCGCTTCTACTATGTATGGCAGTTCAGGTTTAGGATGGGCAAGCACGGGAGCTGAGGTGAATGCTTGTTTGAGATAACTAAAAGCCTCATTCGCTTCTACAGACCATTGGAAGGTTACTCCTTTCTTAAGCAATCTAGTCAGGGGCAATGCTACTTGAGAAAAGTGTAGGATAAACCTCCTGTAGTAGTTAGCGAACCCCAGAAAACACTGGACTTCCTTCATGTTCTTGGGTGTTGGCCACTCCTGTACTGCTAACAACTTACGCTCAGTCATACGTAGCACTTCGGGGTGAAGCATAACCCCCAGGAATTGTACTTCAGTCACACCAAATTCGCATTTGCTCAATTTGCAATACAAATTGTGTTCTCTTAACTTCTGAAGAATCAGGACTACCTGTGCTGTATGTGCTTCCACTTTCTCTGAATATATCAAGATGTCATCGATATAAACCACCACACAGACGTCCACATATTCTTTCAAAACATCATTCAGGAAGAATTGGAATGCCGCAGGGGCGTTGCAAAGCCCGAACGGCATTACCAAATATTCATACAGACCATAGAGAGTTTTAAACGCGGTCTTCCATTCATCCCCTGCTCTGATGCGGACCAAATGATAAGCCCCCTTAAATCCAGCCTTGTGTATATCTTGGCGTCATTTACTTGATCTAGAAAGACTGTTATAAGGGGCAAGGGATATCTGTTGTGTATGGTATTCTTATTTAACATGCGGTAGTCAACGCAAGCCCTCAAATCTCCATTTGCTTTTGTGATAAAAAATAAAGATGAGGCAGCAGGAGAACGGGAAGGTCTTATAAATCCAATGTCCAAATAGTGTTCTAAATATTCCTTCAGATGTTTTGTCTCAGGGACTGATAATGCATATACTTGACAAGTAGGAATAGTGGCCCCTTCTATCAGATCTATACGGCAGTCGTATTCTCTGTGAGGAGGCAACGGTTCTGCCATGAACTCACTGAATACATCACCGTATTCCTTGTAGCTTAAGGGCAGAACCACCTCTTTTTCGGCTGCAGTAGCTATCCTGTAAGAGGATGTCAAGGCAATCACATGGGTAAATGGATTCTGCACTATGCGATCTTGACATACAGGGTCTAAAAATTGTAAAGTCTTGTCCTTCCATTGAATCGTGGGATTATGATGGCATAACCAGGGCATACCCAAAATAATTTCATACTGTGGAGCCTCTATGATGTTTAGGGATATTTCCTCTCTATGCGTACCCTTACAAACCGTAACTGACAATACCAAGGTTTCTGTTTGCTCAGTGATAAGGCCTGATTTCAAAGGCTTGCCATCTACCACCCATACTTCCTCTGGGTTATCTCTGGTTACTCTCTGCAGAGCAAGACTGGTTACCAATGCACTATCCATGAAATTGACAGTGGCCCCGGAGTCTAACATGACCAACACCTGATGAACCTGTTCCTTGTTTTCTAGAGTCATGGGAAGCACTATATGAGATTCATTGTCCTGCAATGCCATAGCAGATAAAGAAGGGAGTTTCCAATTCTTAGCTACTTCACCTTCCTTAATGGATTCAACAGGTAATAGGGATACCGCGGCCATTTTATTATTGCGAGACCAACCTCCTGTATTTTTGGGCTTAACCGGACATTCCTTTACATAATGTCCCTTCTTGCCGCAGTACATACACAGGTCTAACACCCTACCACTTTCTCTTTCATCTCTGGATAAAGGGGCTCTAACTGCTCCTATCTCCATGAGTTCACATCCTACTTCCGTTGCAGACCCGACCTTACGGGGAGAGATGTCAGACCGGTAATAACCTCTGTCCCACTTTCTTCTTTCCCCACTACGTTCAGTTAGTCTCCCATCCAACCGTAGGGACAGGTTAATCATATCAACACAGGTGACAGGTTGAGGGTCTATTTGGGCTATTATGTCTTTCAACCCATCTCTCAAACCCTGATAAAACAATGACATCCTCTTCTCCTCTGGCCAAGCTGTCTCAGCCACCAATCTATTGAAAGTAGTAAGGTATGTAATCAAATCATGTCTTCCTTGTTTGAGTTCTAACAGTTCTCTGTCAGCACTAAATGCGGTGGCCCTTCTATTGAAAACCTTCTCAAACTCCGCCCTGAAAGCGGCTCAATCCGAGAGAATAGCATCGTTACCTCTTACTAATGGAACCGCCCAATTAGCTGCATCTCCATTCAGATACAATATGGCGAAAGCTACTCTGGAATGATTGGTGGGGAAGGACGTGGGTTTGCAGGAAAAATGCAACATGATCTGGGTTAAAAAATACTTGTGTTTTAGAAGGGTCTCCTGAATATCTTTCAGGACTGGCCAGAGAAATGGGTGGGGGGACAGTGACCTGGATTTGAGGAGAGGAGGAGGAAGCATCATATGGATTTCTAGTTAACTTATCTAACAACAAGGAGTGGAACCTGGGGTGGACAAAATTTAACGGGGTCCAGTGTACGTGTCCGAATCACTAGTAGCAAAAAGAAGTATAAAGTTCCCCGATAGGACTAAGTAAAAGGCGTGTGTGTATGTATAGTATAGAGAGAAAGAAAGATATTCAAGAGGGAAGGGGGAAAGGGGGGAATTTCCCTCTTGGGAACAAGAACCCTCACACATCCAGCAAGCTAGGTGTCATGCTTCATCATATGGGTTCTGCTCCTCGTCAGACTGGCGCTGCAATGTCTGATCGGCACCCGCGAAGGGGCTCTTTAGCGGAGATCTTTTGTTCCAGCCATATGGTGCATGTGTGTGAGAGGGCAGATGAATGTGTAGTCGTCAAAAAGTGATAGTGAATTAAAAAAGGTGGGTTAGTCCACAAAGAACTTTAATGGTGTGGCTAGCTCCCTTAGTTAAAATAGTGGGAGGGGAGATATACGCCACGAGTATTGGCGGCGAAATACCTACAACCCTCTATTTAGGACGACATGTTTATTGATATTCTAGCAATTCCTCAGGACCTCAGTGCTCAGTACTACACAGTGAATTAAAATTTTTTGTTGATACAACCTTTAGTCTTAAGGTCTGTAGTGGAGCAGGCCAACTGGTCCTGCCTAGAATGGTGCAACCTAGGGAGAAAAGGAGAACATATACAGAGAATAGTCAGTGTAGGTCTCCTATAAAAACTAGGTGCACTCATCTCTACACAATAAAGACACACACTGAAATGGGTAAAAAGGCCCAACGGAGCCTAAGGGAAAGAAGATGGTAGAAGCTTACCCTAAGTGTATACCTCAGGTGCCCCGCAGTCTGCTCCTGTGGGACCTGCACAGAAGGGAGTTAGCCACACCATTAAAGTTCTTTGTGGACTAACCCACCTTTTTTAATTCACTATCACTTTTTCACGACGACACATTCATCTTCCCTCTCACACGCATGCACCATATGGCTGGAACAAAAGATCTCCGCTAAAGAGCCCCTTCGCGGGTGCTCGTCAGACATTGCAGCGCCAGTCTGACGAGGAGCAGAACCCATATGAAGAAGCATGACACCTAGCTTGCTGGGTGTGTGAGGGTTCTAGTTCCCAAGAGGGAAATTCCCCCCTTTCCCCCTTCCCTCTTGAATATCTTTCTTTCTCTCTATACTATACATACACACACGCCTTTTACTTAGTCCTATCGGGGAACTTTATACTTCTTTTTGCTACTAGTTAACTTATCTACCTTGTCTCTCAATGGGGCAGCTTCTGCTTTTGATGAAGCTAACTCCTGCTGTACTAGCACTAATGCCTGGAGAGCTTCCTCCATAGAAGCCATTACCCCTAAACCACTGGATCGGGCGGAGCAGTATTCTTGGGCGCGTAATTCTGTCATATATGCTCCGCAGGATCCAGTCGTTGCTAATAGGGGTCCACCTCCAGATGTTACCAACACCCTGAAGTATAAACACAGGGTGTTCGAACCATCAGGTGAGGGAAAGGAAAGGGAAGGGAAGGGAACAGCAGGGAAAAGGATCTGAAACAACACAAACACAAACACAACGTTATAGATATGGCATACATATATATCTACTCTCATATGGTCTAACTAGAAACAGCTTTACCTGTAGTGTGTTTTAGGGAACTCTTAAACACCAGAGAATCCAATATAGCTCTTGTCATCAGAACTAAATCTGTAAACACAGAAAGCATACAGGTAAATATATTGCAACCTTTCAATCATTCTTAACCATTCCCTAGATGCAATATGTCTTCACATACCATAAGGCACTTAACATAAAATCAAAGAAGAATGTCTGAAGGTTGAACTACTACCAATGAGTAGTGTTTATGAAGGCAGTTGAAACTCCCATAACTCTTTGATGAAATGATAACAGGAATTCAGCAACGGGATATCTCAATGTGCTCCAAAAATATAAAATGATAAGAGGAATAAGCAAGAACCACAGATCCAAGAAAAGGAGACTGACATATGAAACAGTAGAGAGTGGGAAGTCTCACCGCCCTCTCTGATTAATATCCATAGTAAAATAGGCGCACGGTAACATGTAGTTATCTGTCACTACTGAGCTCCGCTGCCACTCAATGTCTCTAACGAGAGTAACCAACTTCCAAACTAGCCAAGAGAGTACGAGCAACCAAGAAGGCTCCTCGCTAATAATCCAAATGAACACGAAGGAAAAAACGGCAGCGCGTGGCCCAGCGGACACACTGCACTCCGCTGAAAAGATGAAGGGAAAACAACCAAGGAATAAACGGCAGCGCGTGGCCCAGCGGACACACTGCGCTCCGTTCTATAGAAAAGAAAATGTGTACGGTGGCGAGTGGTCGGCCGACACACCTCGCTCCACATAAACAAAGACGAAAGAACTGTACGGCAGCGCGTGGACCAGCGGACTCACTGCGCTCCGCACTACACAGCGTCTTACTGATGAAGTCGGCTGTCAATTCTCCCTGCGTTCGAAAGCACCAAGGAAACACTGCTGAACTCAGGAAGAAGGCAACCGCTAATCAGCCAAAACAGGAACAGAACAGAATTACGCACATCCGCCCCCTCGCCTATCGTCCTTAAGTACCTCCCTCTATTCAGGGAATTGTGGGAGTTGTAGTCTAATCTCTAGGTAGGCGCAACGGAACCAATCCTGACAAAAGTTACATAACCAAAGTTTTCCCCACTGCCAGGGGTAACATGGTTGCATACGCTGTCCACAGCACAATGTAATGTGGTAGGGCCCAGGGGAAGCATCTTGCATACATAATGAACACACAGACACAGATAGATAGTGGAACTGGGTACGGGCATGTGCGCTCAACTCCTTTTTCTTACCAAGGTCACATGTCCAGAGATGTCTGTGCTGGATGCGTCTTGGGTGAGTGTAAACCAGCCCTCCGGGAATGGTTGGTGCTGGCAACAAGTACAGCAGAAATCATTGGATCAGACACAGAGATTCAATCATAAAGGGTCAATGATTTGTGCTGCACTAAGGTAGGGGCAGCAGATGTGAAATAATACATAAAAGATTCTATTGTAAAGGGTCCATGACTTGTGGTACACTGAGGTAGAGGCAGCAGATGTGAAATTATACACAAAACATTGTATCATAAAGGGTCCATTGGTTGTGCTGCACTGAGATAGGGGCATCAGAAGCATTTAGCGTGTGCGCAGCCAGCGATGATGTGTGGTGTGGGCGAGTCACACTGGGAGCAATGTCTGTTGCCTACTGGACTGCGTCATCTGCAATCGTGACTCGATGTGAATTGTGAGCCCTGCTAGCCGCAGCATAGATCGAAGGCAGTAGTCAGCACAGACATTGAGGAATGCTTTTAGTCACTTCCTCTTGACAAAATTCGAGGGAATAGAGTACAATTGTCATTCCAATAAATAAATCATGTCTCAATTTAAATTATGAGCTCTGCTGACCGTAGTGTAGGTGTATGGAACAAAAGATGAAACATTTATGGAATACACTGTTGAAATATGTAGGTTTCAGGGACGTTATGGTTAGTTGACCACTGGACTCTGAAATTAATGAATGAAGACTGAATTTGAATTGTGAGCCCTGCTGAGCACAGTGTAGGCTGGAGGCAGCAGTCAGGAAAGGCCCAGGGCCACGTGGCATTGACTTGAGCTGCATAGAGTTAGTGGTAGATGTGGCGCTCAGTGTGTGTGCAACCAGCGATGATGCAATGATTCTTGCCTACTGGACTGCATCATCTGCATTCGCCACTCCATCTGAATTGTATGCCCTGCTGTCCGCAGTGTAAATGGAAGGCAGTAGTCAACACAGACATCGAGGAATGCTTTTTGTGACTTCCTCTTGAGAAAATCCAACGACATAGAGTACAGTTCACTCTGCAATAAATAAATCAATACTGAATTCAAATTGTGAGCTCTGCTGTCCGCAGTGTAGACTGCCATTCAGTGTTCCTTTGGACTTGCAAGATGCATTTGGTCATAGTACTAAAGCTATAATTGATATCAAAAAAGTTCTTGAAGCAAGGATACTAAAAGGATATTATGTAGGTTTTAGGGATGTTATAGTTTGTTGCCTACTGGACTCTGTAAGTAATGAATCAAGGCTCAATATTAATTGTGAGCCCTGCTGACCACAGTGTAGGCCGGAGGCAGTGGTCAGCAAGGGCCCACAGCCGCGTGGCGTTGAGTTGAGCTACACAGTTAGTGGCATCAGAAGCATTCCACATGTGCAGAGCCTGCGAGGATGTGTGGTCCAGGCGGACCGCACTGGTAGCAATGTCTTTTGTGTATGAATTCTGCCTTAACAAGGGCATGTGGCGATGACTTATGGTGCACTGAGTTAGTGGCACCTAAAACACTCAGCGTGTGCGCACCCTGCGATGATGCGTGGTCCGGGCGGGCCACACTGGTAGCAATGTCTTTTGTCTAATGAATTCTGCCTTAATAAAGGTACGTGGCTATGACTTATGGTGCACTGAGTTAGTGGCACCTGAAGCACTCAGCGTGTGCTCACCGTGCGATGGTGCGTGGTCCGGGCGGGCCGCACTGGGAGAAATGTGTCTTGCCTACTGGACTGCGTCATCTGCAATCGCCACTCCATCTGAATTGTGAGCCCTGCTGTCCGCAGTGTAGATCGAAGGCAACCGTCTGTACACACATAAGTCTGCGGTGTGTGCCGCTGTGTTTGCAGGGGGCCTGTGTCGAGGAGGCCGGCGGTCATGGTGGCAGCTATGTGGCAGGGTGAGGGCCGCCACTCTGGCAGATGCGTTGACATTCACACAAGTGAACCACACCCAGAGCCCCGGCCTATTTATTCACACTTCTACGTTCGAGTGGCGTACGTTGGACCAGCCCACTGCACTTCCGCTTACAGGGGACGACAACATAGGTACATAACCGAGATCTTCCCCACTGCCTGAGGTAACATGGTTGTGTCCACTGTCCACAACACTACAAGCACCAGCAGTATATATACACATGGAGAGGTCTGTGCTCTGCATAGTGAGTGATGAATGAATGAATGAGTACGGATTGGTATAGCGCTGGCTACCCGGAGGCATCCCAGCGCTTTTGACCCATAACAGACCAACATCATTCAGCAGAACAGGAAGGTCTTCAGCCGCTTTATAAACAGTAGATGATTAGGTTCAAGACGTAGGTTATCGGGCAGTTGATTCCAACTTTTTGCTGCCTGCACTGCAAACCGTCGACCACCTGTACGGGAACGCTTGACCCTCGGGACAGAGAGCAGATTATGATAGTTGGATCTTAGAGTTCTGGGCGCTTGATGATGGCTGAAAAGAGGGCGCAGGATGGCCGGACCGTTGTTGGTTATTGACTTGTGGGCCATACACAAGGCTTTAAACTGGATTCTTTCCTGCACCGGTAACCAATGCAGAGCTCGGATGGCAGCCTTCGCCGAGCCATGTTTCGGTACCTCCAGGAGCATGCGGGCTGCACAATTCTGGACGGACTGAAGTATCTTAATAGTGCCTAAGGGTGCACCCAGATAGACCGCATTCGCGTAATCAAGCCGCGAAAGAATCAGGGACTGGACAAGGATCCGTCTCGCCTCGAACGGAAGAAGGATCAACACCTTCCTTAAGATCCTCAAAAGGCCATAACAAGTTGAGGCGACCTTACGAGCCTGAACTTGAAAGCCCAGAGAGGGATCAAGCCAAACCCCCAGACTCTTAATTTGGTTCTTGGGGGAAGGAGAGGGGCCCAGACATCTCGGCCACCAAGAGTCAAGATTAATGGGGGCCTTGTATCTCAACATCATGATCTCGGTTTTTGAACCGTTGAGTTTTAAAAAGGAGGCATCCATCCAATCAAGGACCTTGGTGAGACACTGGGACAGATTGTTAGCCCCAGAATCCACAGCATCCGCCCTAGCAAGGGAAACAACTAACTGCATATCATCGGCGTAGGTGACCAGCTGGATTCCCCAGGGAAGAACCACATCAGCCAAGGACCTCATGTAGATGTTAAATAAGGTCGGGCTCAATGAGGATCCCTGGGGAACGCCGTAGTGCAATGGAAGGTGTTCGGATGCTGCTTCATCTTCAAAAACTGAAAAGGATCTCTTCGATAGAACGGACTGGAGCCATTTAAGGGCAGTCCCGCGATGCCAGCCTCCCGCAAATGGTGGATCAGGAGTGTGTGGTTTACCGTGTCGAAGGCTGCGCTGAGGTCCAACAGGACCACCGCCACGCAGCCTCCTCCGTCTACAATTTTTCTGGTCTCTTCTACCACCGCGACCAGAGCCATCTCTGTGCCCATGCTTCGTTCTAAAGCCTGTTTGAGAGGCATGCAGGGCTCCCTAATTCTCATTGAACGTTGATAATGCATGGTTGACGTGCTTCTCTGCGATTTTACTGATCCCTGGCAGCAGAGAAATAGGTCGATAGTTAGACCAGTCTTCAGGGTCAAGGCTGGGCTTTTTTAAAAGAGCCTTAACTCTGGCCTGCTTCCACAAGGGGGGCACTACACCTGCCACCAAGGAGGAGTTGATGACATCCTTCATAATAGGAGCAACAATAGCAGAGGCCTGTTTAAGTACCGATGGCGGAGCGATGTCTAAGGGGGAGCCGGATTTAAGATTCCTAAGGAGCCTTTCCACCGTGGGTAGATCTAACACAGGGAAGGACTCAAGTGTAATGGGGGAAACAGGCACCGTGAGGGGGACAGTGGTCTCGGTAGTGTCAGAAGGTGGGAAGGCTGAGTATATGTTAGCAACCTTCGTGGCGAAGAAATGGGCCAGTTCAACGCAACGTTTCTGGGGGTCATTTACCTCATTAGAGGGACAAGGGGGGTGACCAGGGACTTAAAGATTTGAAAATTTTCCCTAGGTGAATTTGCGGCATCAGCAATGATGCCGCATAGTGTAGTGTGCGTCATAGTGCGGTCTGTCCAGCACATCACCGCTACACTTGGTATTGTGTGCATTATTATTGGTGGGTGACTTGCGTCCTTCACACATGTTTGGTTGCCATACCTCGCAACATTCAGCTATTGTGTGGCTGAGGGGCCATGCCGTTTTTGGAAAGTCCACTGTCCTGTTGTGCGCTGCCTCTGTGGTAGTAGGGGGGGTGGTCGGGAGGGGAGGTCCTGAGGGTGGTGGCAGTGGGTTTTGTGGCCTTCTTGGGGGTCAGAGGTGCATGACCAGTAGCTCTATGACATGTGTTGGTCTTCAGATGTGATTCTGGGCTGGGCTCCTTTTCACACTATAGTTAGTCATCCTACTTGACACTAGTAAAAGGCAGATGTTACATTCCTACTGCTAATGCAGCTTATGGCCTGTTTTTGGATCACACCGCAGATTTGGCTGCTCATTGAAATTATCAGGAAGTGGTGTTTTCATGTTATTTTTGCACAGCAACGCCTACTCTGCATATTATTAGCATTAGTTGTTGCTGTCAGGTTAAGCTCCGCAGGATCCAGTTGCAGCAAGAAAGGGTCCACCTCCTCATATCATCGACACCCCTATATGTATACAGGGTGTTTGAGGGATCAGGCGAGGGAAAAGGATAGGGAAGGGTCAGCAGGGGAATAGAACCTGTAACAACAAAAAATATAGATATAAACAGGATCAAATAAAATCTACTCTCAATGATGTCTCGCTAGAGTAATATGTACCTGGTACTAAATATAGCAGTCTATATAATTCTTAGGTAAACTACAACCATCATTCAGATTAAGTATCAGACCCAGAGGTTCAATCACAAGCGCAGGAAAGAAAGCATATTTGCCACAGTTAGCTCTTTTAAAAGCCATCAATGTCACAAGGAGATAAAGAGTGTTTCCCAAGGAATACAATACCACTGTGATCTAACACATACACGGTAATACGCAGTTACCTCACTGCCGTATTCCGCTATGTGAAAAAATGGGAAAAAATGTTTAGGCATTGTAAAAACACAAAGTTCCCCAGCACTGCAATATGCGGTTTCCTCACCGCTGTACTCAGCTGCTAGTGGAATATTTTTCAGTATTCCCTTAAATACGCAAAAAAAAATCAACATACAAGGGAATACGCGAGTGCCTCACCACCGTATTCCGCTATGTTCCAGATACGTCCTTTTCCTTTTCCGATAGTATTCTAGCCACCATATACGGCAATACGCGGTATAAGCAAGCCGTATTCCACTATGGCCAAACCATCCAGTGCTCCATGAACCAAACATGAATAGCCTCCACCGGCTCTGCGAACAATTCTCAAAGGTGTACTCACGAGTCTGCCAATCTAGATGCTGTCGGACATCACAGCAGAGATCCTACGGCGGCGGCCAAAAGACGACTTCCTCCTCCTCCCGTCTCTCCCTCAGCCGAGAAAGACTTGAAACCAAAACAGAATTACGCGCATTTGGCCTGTGCATGTGCAGCGTCTATATCCCCTCCCATTCAAGCATCATGGGAATTGTAGTTCAGGAGACGATGCGGCAGGGGCTGCTACGCTTGTTCCCTGACAGTTGCTCTCATTTGTGGCGATTCTTTATGCGGAAGCTATTGCTAAAAAAACTGGCGATATCGGTTATTTTCACCAGGTTGAGAATGGAATGATAATTTAAAATCACTGAAATAAATATAGGTTTAATTATAATTAGAAATTAGCATTTAAAAAAACCTTTGAAATTCACTGAAAAAAACCATAGGTTTCAGGGACTTTATAGTTAGAAATTATTATTTAAAAAACCTTAGAAATTCACTGAAAGAAACATAGGTTTCAGGGACGTTATAGTTAGTTGGACATTTCACTCGTACAAAACCAGAGAAATTCGAACGTTATAGTTAGTAGAGCTAACTATAACTTGCCCCCCCACAATGCACTGCTGATGATGTCACGTATTACATCACTCATGACATGGTCAGTGACATCACTGATGACATCACTCATGACATCTCAAATGACATCACGGATGACATCATCCACGTGATAATCTGATGCACCTCCTCACACCCTAACATAACCTTTGATATTCTCACTCTAGAATACAGACTACCATTTTCAAAACCATAGACAAATCAATAGCAGTTACTATATACCCACTGACTAATTCCTAGCTATACACAAACATTAATTCATTCACCCATACAGTTACTCATACATGCAGTCACTCATCAATACAGCACTATTATATGTACTCATACACCTATACACACACTCATACACCATCACTCATCCATAGAGTTATTGACACACCTAGCTAGACATGTAAAGAATCAATAACACTGCCATTTACTCACCTATACAGTTATAAATTCACTATCTAACCTATTCATACAGATACTAACATATACTTACCCATACACCCAGTAAATTATCCACTCACATATGTGAGCAGAAAGTCACACACCACCCACCCACCCACACACACGAACACTGAGGCACCCATACAGATACTCATGCAGCCAATAAGTAACCCATAGAGACAGTCATGTACCTAATCATCAACCCATGCAGCAGCTTACACAACAACTGAGAGACTGATACAGACATTCACACAGTTTAGTCACTAACCCATGCATTCAGTAAGACACATTTAATCACTAACTTATACAGTCAGTCACACACCCATTAAATCCTCCACCCACACACTTATATACCAACTCATTCTTCAATACACCTTGGCATTAACATATATAAAATATATGTAAACTTTACAGAAACACATATTCACTGGATGATGTCATCAGTGATGCCACCAGTGATGTCATTTGAGATGTCACCAGTGATGTCATGAGTGATGTCACTGACCATGTCATGAGTGATGTAATATGTGATGTTATCAGCAGTGCATTGTGGGAGCGCGAGTTATAGTTAGCTCTACTAACTGTAACATTCGAATTTCTCTGGTTTTGTACAAGTGAAATGTCCAACTATCTATAACGTCCATGAAACCTATTGTTTTTTTCAGTGAATTTCTAAGGTTTTTTAAATGATAATTACTAACTATAACGTCCCTGGGACCTATTTTTTTTCCAGTGAATATATGATGTCATATATACACACATACACACACACACACCCACACACACACACATGTACACACACACATAGTGCAGAAATTGTTTTTATATATATATATATATATATATATATATATATATATATGCTTCAAAAGCTCGCCTCCACCACAACTTCACCACGAACTTGCAAGTAAGACGAGGTAGACCCAATTCTGTGCTGATTTTTAGTTTATTTCATAAGTGCCACCAGCCATCACGACGCGTTTCGGCAGATCCCTGCCTTGATCACATGACAACAATGTCGTGAGACACACCTCTATTTAAAGTGACTGTGCATGATTAGACATGAAAGAAAAACTTATCATTTGTCCTTTCATTTGTTCAATACTGTTTCAAAGATAATATTTGTATACAGGTAAAATACAGATAAAATGCAAGTAAAATATAGGTAAAATACAATGAATCTGTCCCATAGCTGCTTAAATGCATTTGAGGACAAGCACCGATGTGATTGTATAATACATTATTTCATTGTGTCCAGATATCTAAAATATACTCTTTGATTGTATAGAGATGCCCTCCAACTCAACAAGCATATTTATCTATAAACAGTGCATGGTTTTATGGCATTGTTGCATTTGACATTGAACACAGTTTTATACATGATTTTCATGTTTGTCTAAAAAACTCATTTACAGTGTGTATCCCCAGAACCCCCATAAATGATGTACAATAGTGTATATTCTAAAAAAGTGCAAAAAGTGAATTAAATAGTGTCATACTTGTGACATAACCTTTTAAATTAATTTCGATCAAATATTGAAAACATTTTAACAACCTAAAGTTCAATATCCACACATTTGTGTCAGAGACAGTTTTTTGGGGGGGCTACCTTGATATTGATTTTATAACCTCACATGGCATGAATGATTCCCACAATTAATTACACCACTTTTGAGTTTTAGCAAGGTAATAATTCATACATTCATTAACGTGTTTAAAATCATCATAAATACCCATCATAAAAAACCATCATAAAAACCTTATTATACATCTAAAGATAAAACGTCTATTATATAAGAGTACCATCTAATTACTTATAAAGTCCTATTTCATGAATACACTTGATATAGAAAACAATAAGACATTCGGAACAGATATTGCTGATCAAATACTAATGTTTCATAGATATACCCTCCTACATTCGCAGCAAGCTAAGTGCCATAGGCCCACTTTTATTATGGATAGATCTGATCTAGGGCAGTCAGTCCAAATAGGTATACAGATCCTCACTCATATTCAGTCCATTAGGCTGCTTAGTGTCTATGTAGTGGGTCTCTAACCGCCTTAATAATCCCTCCCTGTCCCCACCTATTCTCTGTATTGGGACAGTGTCTATAAGGTAGAATCTCAGATCCTTTGGTTTGCCCCCATGAGTTTCCTGAAAATGACGTGCTACCGGGTAACTAGGGTCATTATTATTTATTGCCCTGATGTGTTGTAGCACTCTCTTGTGGCCTGGTAACTTTGTACTTCCTACGTACTGTAGATTGCAACTGCACTCTAAGACGTAAACCACATACTCACTCCTACATGTGAGATTATGTTTTATTGTCTGGGGTTTCAAACTGAAGGCTGTCGTAAATGTGGTTTTGTTGACACCATGTGAGCAGGCTTTGCAGCTGGGGCATTTATAGAATCCCTTCTGGGCCAATGACCGTCCCGTATTATCCTTGTATTCTGGGCTGCTTTTTACCAGGATGTCTGCCATGGAAGTGGCCTTCCTGTACGTTATTGCAGGATATTGGTGGAGATAGTTACCTATCACCGGGTCATCCTTTACTATGTGCCAATTGCGTTGTATGATTTTTCGCAATTCCCTATGTTGTCGACTATAGGTAAAGATGAGTCTGGGAGTATCAACTGGTGTCTCTGTCCCTCCCTTCTCATTATCCGAGGTGGTACCTGCTACTTCCAGAAGATCTATCCTTGACTGCAATCTTGATTTCCTAATTGCTGTGTCAATCGTTTTGGCACTGTAACCACGATCTAGAATTCTAATCTTACTTTCCTGTTGATGTTTATATAATTCCCCCTCATCCCTGAATATTCTGCGTAGCCTCAGCATTTCCCCGTAGGGAATGCTATGTATAAGGTGTGTGGGATGTGCACTCGTTGCATGTAGCAACGTGTTGCCAGCTGTTTCTTTTCTATACAGCGTAGTATTGATCTGGGCTTTATCTATATTCACTTGTACATCAAGGAAGGATACCTGATATTTGCTGATTTGGGACGTGAATTTTAAGTTTACATCATTCTCATTGATGCATTTAATAAAAACTTCCGCCTCTTCTAATGTACCTTTCCAAACAATTATCAGGTCATCTATATATCTTAACCAGGATACGATTTTGTCCCTGTATATGTTGTTGTATTGCCTTCTGAGGACCAGCTCCTCCCACCAGCCCATAAAAAGACAGGCGTAACTGGGGGAGAAGCTGGCCCCCCATGGCAACTCCCTGAACCTGACAAAACATCTGTTTATTGAAAAGAAAGAAATTGTGCTCTAAACAAAAAATTAACATATCCATGAGCATTTTGTTGTGTTGGGTATACTCAATTTGCCTTTTTGCAAGGAAGTATTCAACAGCTCTTAACCCATCAGGATTCTTAATACAGGTATATAGTGATGAGACATCGAGAGTTATTAAATAATAACCTTCTTGCCACTGAACTTTGCCAATTTTCAGTAGAAAGTCTCCCGTATCTCTCACATATGATTCCAGCCCTCGCACGTGTTCCTGCAAAAAAAGTCTATATACTTAGTCAAGTTCTCGAGTGGGCCGTCACATGCTGCAATAATTGGTCTACCTTGTTTGCTTTTCCTTGTCCTTGTGTATCTTTGGTATGAAGTAAATGACTGGTGTTCTAGGGTGTTTTTTTTTTAGGTACTTAAAATCTTCCATATTTAACGATCCCAGACTTTTCCATGCCAGTAATTTACTACACAAGTCATCCTGCATGTGTTTATAATTGATGGGAGAGCTGTGATGATAACATTGAGTACCATTGAGCTGACTGTTGGCTTCAATTAGATATTGGGAGAGAGGCCACAATACAATATTTCCTCCCTTATCCGAGTTTCTTATAACAACATTGTTTTCTTTCTTTAATTTGTCCAACAATAGCCCATATTTTATTTCTTTGCTCGATCGCTTCCTCTTGGTCATTTGGATTTTTACATTTAATTTCTTAACTTGAGCCAATAGTACATCATTGAATACGTCAATTGAATCCTTCATCATCATCGGTACAAATTTAGATTTTTTCTTGAAGGGTGTTCCGGTTTTTTGTTTCCAATACCCCTTACCTCTTGAGTGTTTAGGATTGGAAATGCTGGCGGAGACCCTCCTCCTTGTTGTGACTCCATGTTGCTTTGCGAGTTCAAGGGGGTGTTTATTATGCTTTGTGCCGCTGCCAATAACTCAAAGTCCCCAGCCACTAAGTTGGATTTTTCATTGCGTTTTTCCACATTGGATTTTGATTTACCAGTTAACTGCAGATTGTGACATTTTTGTAATTATTCACTGAATAAACACACAGGTTTCAGGAACGTTATAGTTAGGCTGACATTTCACTCGTACAAACCAGAGAAATTCCGCCGTTATAGTTAGCTAAGCTAACTATAACTCGTGCCCCCGCAATGCACTGCTGATGACGTCACATATTACATCACTCATGACATGGTCAGTGGCATGACTGATGACATCTCAAATGACATATATATATATATACATCATATGATATACATCATCCACTTAATATCTGATGCGCCTCTTCACACCCTAATATAACTTTGATACACCCACTCTAAAATACAGACTACCATTTGCGAAACCATAGACACACCAATACCAGTCAGTACATGCCTACTCACTGATTCATAGGTATAAACACATCCACTCACTCACCTATTCAGTCACTCATTCACGCAGTCACTCATCTATACAGCCACTGATATATGCAATCATATACCAATACAGACACTCACATGCTGCCTCTCACCCATAGAGTTACTCACACACTTAGTCAGTCATGCAAGGAATCAATCACATTGCCATTTACTCACCTCTACAGTTATACACACACCACCTCACTTATTCATACAGATACTAACACATACTTACTCTCTTATACAATCACTGACACAAGCCCACACTCATCCATATAGTCACTCTCACAATACTCACTCTCACATATAGTCACTTATATACTCCAACACTTACCTATATTGCCTTTCACATATGTAGTTACTCACACATATACCACTGAGATATCCACACACTCACCCACCCACACAGACCCTCAGGCACCCATACAGGTACTCAGACAACCAATCATTAACCCATATAGACACTCATGTAGCTACTCACCAACCCATGAAGCCACTTACACACCAACCGACAGACTGATACAGACATTCACACTGATTAGTCATTAACCCAAGCATTCACTAATTCACATTCATTCACTTACTTATACAGTCAGTGATGCACCCACTAAATCATCCATTCAAACACTCATACAACCACTCATTCTTCAATACACCTTGATGTATATATATATATATATATGTTCTTCAACTTTTTAGAAACACTCAGTCTCTGGATGATGCCATCAGTGATGTCATCAATGATGTCATTTGAGATGTCATCAGTGATGTCACTGACCATGTCGTGAGTGATGTAATTTGTGCATCATCAGCAGTGCATTGCGGGGGTGCAAGTTATAATTTGCTCAGCTAACTACAACGGCCAAATGTCTATGGTTTTGTACCAGTGAAATGTCAGCCTAACTATAACATCCCTGAAACCTGTGCTTTTTAGTGAATTTCTAAGGTTTGTTAAATAATAATTCTTAATGATAACGTCCCTGAAAGAATCAACAGAGGTGCAAAAAGAGGCCTACTTTGACTGTTCTTAACAGCAGACTCATAGAAAGTAGCCTAATCACTAATCCTTCTCCAAAGACGTCTTAAACCTCACTTTTCTCTTGAAGCTTCACTATTAATTGACTGCTCAGAATGTTAGGCCTGCCAAATATAAAAAAGCAGTCCTAAGCATATCACTGTTGTAAGTATGACTAAATTTGTGAAGGTATGCATGCAGGTCTCTGCTTTTACCTAATGACATGTTACAAAAAAATAAACATAGGGTGATAGAAGTACAGAAATAAGGAACAGAGGTGCAGAAAGAGGCAAGACAGGTGCAGAAAAAGGCAAAAGGGATGCAGAAAGAAGCAAGAGGCGCTGAAAGAAAAAAAAAGAAGGGCAGAAAGAACCAACAGAGGTACAGAAAGAGGCAAGAGGGGTGCAGAAAGAGGGAAGAGGCCCATGAAAGTGGCACGAGAAGTGCAGAAAGAAGCAAGAGGAGTGCAGAAAGAAGCAACAGAGGTGCAAAAAGAGGCAAGAAGGGTACAGAAAGAGGGAAGAGGGGTGCAGAAAGAGGCACGAGGAGTGCAGAAAGAAGCAAGAGATGTGCAGAAAGAAACAACAGAAGTGCAGAAAGAAAGAACAGAGGTGCAGAAAGAGGCAACAAGGGTGCAGAAAGAGGACAGACGGATGAGAAAGAGGCAAGGGGGGGCAGAAAGAAGCAAGAGAGCTTCAGAAAGAAACATAAGAAGTACAGAAAGAAGGAAGAGATGTGCAGAAAGAGGCAAGGGGTGTGCAGAAAGAAGGAAGAGAGGTGCAGAAAGAGGCAAGAGGAGTGCAGAATGAAGCAAGAGAGGTGCAGTAGGAAGCAAAAGAAGTGCAAAAAGAAGGAACTGAGGTGGTAAAAGAGGCAAGAAGGGTGCAGAAAGAGGGAAGAGGTCACTGACACAAGCACACACTCATCCATTTAGTCACTCTCACAATCCTCACTCTCACATATAGTCACTTATATACTCCAACACTTACATATATTGCCTTTCACATATGTAGTTACTCACACATATACCACTGAGATATCCACACACTCACCCACCCACACAGACCCTCAGGCACCCATACAGGTACTCAGACAACCAATCATTAACCCATATAGACTCTCATGTAGCTACTCACCAACCCATGAAGCCACTTACACACCAACCGACAGACTGATACAGACATTCACACTGATTAGTCATTAACCCAAGCATTCACTAATTCACATTCATTCACTTACTTATACAGTCAGTGATGCACCCACTAAATCATCCATTCAAACACTCATACAACCACTCATTCTTCAATACACCTTGATGTATATATATATATATATATATATATGTTCTTCAACTTTTTAGAAACACTCAGTCTCTGGATGATGCCATCAGTGATGTCATCAATGATGTCATTTGAGATGTCATCAGTGATGTCACTGACCATGTCGTGAGTGATGTAATTTGTGCATCATCAGCAGTGCATTGCGGGGGTGCAAGTTATAATTTGCTCAGCTAACTACAACGGCCAAATGTCTATGGTTTTGTACCAGTGAAATGTCAGCCTAACTATAACATCCCTGAAACCTGTGCTTTTTAGTGAATTTCTAAGGTTTGTTAAATAATAATTCTTAATGATAACGTCCCTGAAAGAATCAACAGAGGTGCAAAAAGAGGCCTACTTTGACTGTTCTTAACAGCAGACTCATAGAAAGTAGCCTAATCACTAATCCTTCCCCAAAGACGTCTTAAACCTCACTTTTCTCTTGAAGCTTCACTATTAATTGACTGCTCAGAATGTTAGGCCTGCCAAATATAAAAAAGCAGTCCTAAGCATATCACTGTTGTAAGTATGACTACATTTGTGAAGGTATGCATGCAGGTCTCTGCTTTTACCTAATGACATGTTACAAAAAAATAAACATAGGGTGATAGAAGTACAGAAATAAGGAACAGAGGTGCAGAAAGAGGCAAGACAGGTGCAGAAAAAGGCAAAAGGGATGCAGAAAGAAGCAAGAGGCGCTGAAAGAAAAAAAAGAACGGCAGAAAGAACCAACAGAGGTACAGAAAGAGGCAAGAGGGGTGCAGAAAGAGGGAAGAGGCCCATGAAAGTGGCACGAGAAGTGCAGAAAGAAGCAAGAGGAGTGCAGAAAGAAGCAACAGAGGTGCAGAAAGAGGCAAGAAGGGTACAGAAAGAGGGAAGAGGGGTGCAGAAAGAGGCACGAGGAGTGCACAAAGAAGCAAGAGATGTGCAGAAAGAAACAACAGAAGTGCAGAAAGAAAGAACAGAGGTGCAGAAAGAGGCAACAAGGGTGCAGAAAGAGGACAGACGGATGAGAAAGAGGCAAGGGGGGGCAGAAAGAAGCAAGAGAGCTTCAGAAAGAAACATAAGAAGTACAGAAAGAAGGAAGAGATGTGCAGAAAGAGGCAAGGGGTGTGCAGAAAGAAGGAAGAGAGGTGCAGAAAGAGGCAAGAGGAGTGCAGAAAGAAGCAAGAGAGGTGCAGTAGGAAGCAAAAGAAGTGCAAAAAGAAGGAACTGAGGTGGTAAAAGAGGCAAGAAGGGTGCAGAAAGAGGGAAGAGGTCACTGACACAAGCACACACTCATCCATATAGTCACTCTCACAATCCTCACTCTCACATATAGTCACTTATATACTCCAACACTTACATATATTGCCTTTCACATATGTAGTTACTCACACATATACCACTGAGATATCCACACACTCACCCACCCACTCAGACACTCAGACACCCATACAGGTACTCAGACAACCAATCATTAACCCACATAGACACTCATGTAGCTACTCATCAACCCATGAAGCCACTTACACACCAACCGACAGACTGATATAGACATTCACACAGATTAGTCATTCACCCATGCATTCACTAATTCACATTCATTCACTTACTTATACAGTCAGTGATGCACCCACTAAATCATCCATTCAGACAATCATACAGCCACTCATTCTTCAATACACCTTGATGTATATATATATATATATATATATATATATATATATATATATATATATATATATATATATATATATATATATATGTTCTTAAACTTTTTAGAAACACTCAGTCCCTGGATGATGCCATCAGTGATGTCATCAGTGATGTCATTCGAGATGTCATCAGTGATGTCACTGACCATGTCGTGAGTGATGTAATTTGTGCATCATCAGCAGTGCATTGCGGGGGTGCAAGTTATAATTTGCTCAGCTAACTACAACGGCCAAATTTCTCTGGTTTTGTACAAGTGAAATGTCAGCCTAACTATAACGTCCCTGAAACCTGTGCTTTTTAGTGAATATCTAAGGTTTTTTAAATGCTAATTCTTACCGATAACGTCCCTGAAACCTCTGTTATTTTCAGTAAATTTCTAAGGTTTTTTAAATGCTAAATCCTATCTATAACATCCCTAAAACCTCTGTGTTTCTCAGAGAATTTCTAAGGTTTTTAAAATGCTAATTTCTAAATATGCCTACATAGGTAGGACATGTGCAGAAAGAGGAAGAAACGCGCAGAAAGAAGCAAGAGAAGTGCGGAAAGTGGCAACAGAAATCCAGAGAGAGGAAGAAAGGTGCAGAAAGAAGCAAGAGAAGTGCAGAAAGAATCAACAGAGGTGCATAAAGAGGCCTACTTTTACTGTTCTTAACAGCAGACTCATAGAAAGTAGCCTAATCACTAATCCTTCTGCAAAGACGTCTTAAACCTCACTTTTCTCTTGAAGGTTCACTATTAATTGACTGCTCAGAATGTTAGGCCAGCCAAATATAAAAAAGCAGTCTTAAGCATATCACTGTTGTAAGTCTGACTAAGTTTGTGAAGGTATGCATGCAGGTCTCTGCTTTTACCTAATGACATGTTACAAAAAAATAAACATACAAATACTTGAATACCTGTGTTTCAAATAACATACTCTGTAAATATGTGTACAAAAAGTGTATGCATTTCTTTCTGCTCATAAAACAGGGCACATGGGTATTCAATTGGATATTTGAGGGTCTATATAACACCTATATGCATAAGACATGTCTGTCTGTGAAACTGAATGACAGAGCAGAACCGAGAACATTTAACCACTTAGAGAAGAAGCTACACATTTTTTAAGCTATCATCTGCAGATGCATAACACATGTGAGAATACATATTCAAGTAGACATATTCCTCAGTCACAAGAGCACGCAGACCTTTAAACTTGACAGCTTGCACTTCCCATTTGAGTACAGAAAGAGGTGATAGAAGTACAGAAATAAGGAACAGAGGTCAGAAAGAGGCAAGATAGGTGCAGAAAAGGGGAAAAGGGGTGCAGAAAGAAGCAAGAGGCGCTGAAAGAAACAAAAGAAGGGCAGAAAGAACCAACAGAGGTACAGAAAGAGGCAAGAGGGGTGCAGAAAGAGGGAAGAGGCCCATGAAAGAGGCACAAGCAGTGCAGAAAGAAGCAAGAGGAGTGCAGAAAGAAGCAACAGAGGTGCAGAAAGAGGCAAGAAGGGTGCAAAAAGAGGGAAGAGGGGTGCAGAAAGAGGCACGAGGAGTGCAGAAAGAAGCAAGATATGTGCAGAAAGAAACAACAGAAGTGCAGAAAGAAAGAACAGATGTGCAGAAAGAGGCAACAAGGGTACAGAAAGAGGACAGAGGGATGGAGAAAGAGGCAAGGGGGTGCAGAAAGAGCAAGAGATCTTCAGAAAGAAACATAAGAAGTACAGAAAGAAGGAACAGAGGTGCAGAAAGAGGCAAGAGGTGTGCAGAAAGAAGGAAGAGAGGTGCAGAAAGAGGCAAGAGGAGTGCAGAAAGAAGCAAGAGGAAAGAAAGAAACAAAAGAAGTACACAAAGAAGTAACAGAGGTACAGAAATAGGCAAGAGGGGTGCAGAAAAAGGGAAGAGGGTGCAGAAAGAAGCAAGAGGGGTGAGAAAGAGGCATGTGGGGTGCAGAATGAAGCAAGAGAGGTGCAGAAAGAAGCAACAGAGGTGAAGAAAGAAGCAAGAGAGGTGCAGAAAGAAGCAAAAGAAGTATTAAAAGAAGGAACTGAGGTGGTGAAAGAGGCAAGAAGGGTGCAGAAAGAGGGAAAAGGGCTGTGACCAAGACACGAGGAGTGCAGAAAGAAGCAAGATGAGCGCAGAAAGGAGCAACAGAGGTGCAGGAAGAGGCAAGAGGGCCTTAAAAAGAGGGAAGAGGGATGGAGAAAGAAGCAAGGGTTGCAGAAAGAAGCAAGAGAGCTGCAAAAAGAAACAAAAGAAGTACAGAAAGCAGGAATAGAGGTGCAGAAAGAGGCAACAGGGGTACAGAAAGAAGGAAGAGAGGTGCAGAAAGAGGCAAGAGGAGTGCAGAAAGAAGCGAGAGGGGCAGAAAGAAACAAAAATGCACAAAGAAGAAACTGAGGTGCAGAAAGAGGCAAGAGGGGTGCAGAAAAGTGGAAGAGGGGTACAGCAAGAAGGAAGAGGGGTGAGAAAGAGGCATGAGGGGTACAGAAAGAAGCAAGAGAGGTACAGAAAGAAGCAAGAGAGGTACAGAAAGAAGCAAGAGAGGTGCACATAGAAGCAAAAGAAGTGCAGAAAGAAGGAACTGAGGCGCAGAAAAAGACAAGAAGGGTGCAGAAAGAGAGAAGAGGGGTGCAGAAAGAGGCATGAGGGGTACAGAAAGAAGCAAGAGAGGTATAGAAAGAAGCGAGAGAAGTGCAGGAAGAACCAACAGAAGTACAGAAAGAGGCAAGAGGGGTACAAAAAGAGGGAAGAGGGATGCAGAAGGAGGCACGAGGAGTGCAGAAATAAGCAAGAGATGTGCAGAAAGAAACAAAAGAAGTGCAGAAAAAGGAACAGAGGTGCAGAAAGAGGCAACAGGAGTGCAGAAAGAGGAAAGAGGGACGGAGAAAGAGGCAAGGGGTGCAGAAAGAAGCAAGAGAGCTGCAGAAAGAAACAAATGAAGTACAGAAAGAAGGAACAGAGGTGCAGAAAGAGGCAACAGGGGTGCAGAAAGAAGATAGAGAGGTGCAGAAAGAGGCAAGAGGAGTGCAGAAAGAAGCGAGAGGGGCAGAAAGAAACAAAAGAAGTGCAGAAAGAAGGAACTGAGGTACAGAAAGAGGCAAGAGGAGTACAGAAAAAGGGAAGGGGTGCAGAAAGAAGGAAGAGGGGTGAGAAAGAGATACGAGGGGTGCAGAAAGAAGCAAGAGAGGTACAGAAGGAAGCAACTGAGGTACAGAAAGAAGCAAGAGAGGTACAGAAAGAAGCAAAAGAAGTGCAGAAAGAATGAACTGAGGTGCAGAAAGAGGCAAGAGAAGTGCAGAAAGAAGCAAGAGAGGTACAGAAAGAAGCATCAGAGGTACAGAAAGATAGATATGGGGTGGAAAAAGAGGCAAGAGAAGTGCAGAAAGAAGCAACAGAGATGAATAAAGGGGGAAGTGGGGTGGAGAAAGAGACAAGAGGGGTTCAGAAAAAGCAAGAGAGGTACAGAAAGAAACAAAAGAAGTACAGAAAGAAGGAACAGAGATGCAGAAAGAGAGAAGAGGGGTGCAGAAAGAAGCAAGAGAGGTATAGAAAGAAGCAAGAGAAGTACATAAAGAACCAACAGAGGTACAGAAAGAGGCAAGAGGGGTACACAAAGAGGGAAGAGGGATACAGAAAGAGGCATGAGAAGTGCAGAAAGAAGAAAGAGGAGTGCAGAAAGAAGCAACAGAGGTGCAGAAAGAGGCAAGAGGGGTACAAAAACAGGGAAGAGGGATACAGAAAGAGGCACGAGGAGTGCAGAAAGAAGCAAGAGATGTGCAGAAAGAAACAAAAGAAGTGCAGAAAGAAGGAACAGATGTGCAGAAAGAGGCAACAGGGTGCAGAAAGAGGAAAGAGGGATGGAGAAAGAGGCAAGGGGGTACAGAAAGAAGCAAGAGAGCTGCAGAAAGAAACAACAGAAGTACAGAAAGAAGGAACACGGGTGCATAAAGAGGCAAGAGGGGTACAGAAGAAGGAAGAGGGGTGCAGAAAGAGGCAAGAAGAGTCAGCCTAACTATAACATCCCTGAAACCTGTGCTTTTTTGTGAATATCTAAGGTTTTTTAAATGCTAATTCTTAACGATAACGTCCCTGAAACCTCTGTTATTTTCAGTTAATTTCTAAGGTTTTTAAAATGCTAAATCCTATCTATAACATCCCTAAAACCTCTGTGTTTCTCAGAGAATTTCTAAGGTTTTTAAAATGCTAATTTCTAAATATGCCTACATAGGTAGGACATGTGCAGAAAGAGGAAGAAAGGCGCAGAAAGAAGCAAGAGAAGTGCGGAAAGTGGCAACAGAAATCCAGAGAGAGGAAGAAAGGTGCAGAAAGAAGCAAGAGAAGTGCAGAAAGAATCAACAGAGGTGCATAAAGAGGCCTACTTTGACTGTTCTTAACAGCAGACTCATAGAAAGTAGCCTAATCACTAATCCTTCTCCAAAGACGTCTTAAACCTCACTTTTCTCTTGAAGGTTCACTATTAATTGACTGCTCAGAATGTTAGGCCTGCCAAATATAAAAAAGCAGTCTTAAGCATATCACTGTTGTAAGTCTGACTAAGTTTGTGAAGGTATGCATGCAGGTCTCTGCTTTTACCTAATGACATGTTACAAAAAAATAAACATACAAATACTTGAATACCTGTGTTTCAAATAACATACTCTGTAAATATGTGTACAAAAAGTGTAGAGGGGTGAGAAAGAGATACGAGGGGTGCAGAAAGAAGCAAGAGAGGTACAGAAGGAAGCAACTGAGGTACAGAAAGAAGCAAGAGAGGTACAGAAAGAAGCAAAAGAAGTGCAGAAAGAATGAATTGAGGTGCAGAAAGAGGCAAGAGAAGTGCAGAAAGAAGCAAGAGAGGTACAGAAAGAAGCAACAGAGGTACAGAAAGATAGATATGGGGTGGAAAAAGAGGCAAGAGAAGTGCAGAAAGAAGCAACAGAGATGAATAAAGGGGGAAGTGGGGTGGAGAAAGAGACAAGGGGGGTGCAGAAAAAGCAAGAGAGGTACAGAAAGAAACAAAAGAAGTACAGAAAGAAGGAACAGAGATGCAGAAAGAGAGAAGAGGGGTGCAGAAAGAAGCAAGAGAGGTATAGAAAGAAGCAAGAGAAGTACATAAAGAACCAACAGAGGTACAGAAAGAGGCAAGAGGGGTACAAAAAGAGGGAAGAGGGATACAGAAAGAGGCATGAGAAGTGCAGAAAGAAGAAAGAGGAGTGCAGAAAGAAGCAACAGAGGTGCAGAAAGAGGCAAGAGGGGTACAAAAACAGGGAAGAGGGATACAGAAAGAGGCACGAGGAGTGCAGAAAGAAGCAAGAGATGTGCAGAAAGAAACAAAAGAAGTGCAGAAAGAAGGAACAGATGTGCAGAAAGAGGCAACAGGGTGCAGAAAGAGGAAAGAGGGATGGAGAAAGAGGCAAGGGGGTACAGAAAGAAGCAAGAGAGCTGCAGAAAGAAACAACAGAAGTACAGAAAGAAGGAACACGGGTGCATAAAGAGGCAAGAGGGGTACAGAAGAAGGAAGAGGGGTGCAGAAAGAGGCAAGAAGAGTCAGCCTAACTATAACATCCCTGAAAGAGTGCCGAAAGAAGCGAGAGGGGCAGAAAGAAACAAAATAAGTGCCGAAAGAAAGAACTGAGGTGCAGAAAGAGGCAAGAGGGGTGCAAAAAAAGGGAAGAGGGATGCAGAAAGAAGGAAGAGGGGTGAGAAAGAGGCACAAGGGTTGCGGAAAGAAGCATGAGAGATGTAGAAAGAAGCAACAGAGGTGCAGAAAGAAGCAAAAGAGGTGCAGAAAGAAGCAAAAGAAGTACAGAAGGTTTCGAGGTGCAGAAGGGTGCAGAAAGAGAGAAGAGGGGTGCAGAAATAAGCAAGAGAGGTGTAGAAAGAAGCAAGAGAAGTGCAGCAAGAAGCAACAGAGGTACAGAAAGACAGATAAGGGGTGGAGAAAGAGGTAAGAGAAGTGCAGAAAGAAGCAACAGAGATGAATACAGGGGGAAGGGGGTGGAGATAGAGGGAAGAAGAGTGCAGAAAGAAGCAAGAGAGGTGCAGAAAGAAACAAAAGAAGTACAGAAAGAAGGAACAGAGGTGCAGGAAGAAGCAACAGCAGTGCTGAAAGAGGGATGAGGGGTGGAGAAAGAGGAAAGAGAAGTACAGAAAGAAGCAACAGAGATGCAAAAAGGGGGAACAGGGGTAGGGGTAGGGAAAGTGGCAAGAGGAGTGCTCCTGGAGGGGGGCCACGCAACCCACCTCCCTAACTGTTTAAAACCCCCAGGGAGGTGGCGGTACCCGGGGCTGTGGGGCCCCACACGACCTCCGCATATATTTACCACATTGCCCCCAGAACCTGGCCCACCCAGGGGCCTATTAAAATGAAGTGCGGGATACCGCACTTCGTTTTTTGAAAACATTTTAGGTTGGATTCGCGGATCCTACACAAATCCTGCAGTAATTTTTTTAAAAAGGAAATTTTTTGGGCTTTGACATCCCTGTAGAATCCCCTGAGCAGGCCTAGGGGGGTAGGCTGTTTCTACCCTGCCTCCTTTTCTTCATTTTAACCTTTTTTCCTGTGACTCTGTCACAATATGGCTGCCAACACTGTTTGGTTTGGAGTGTTGGCAGTCGGTCAGAATGAAGGCCGTGATAAGGAGGGCTCGCAGATCCACCGCGGTCCCCAGATATATATTAATATTTTAAAAAGGAATATTTCAGGAACTACTGAACGGATTTACACCATTTCGAAAATTGTCACTTCCTGAACCAAGAGCTACCTTTTTACTAAATTTGGTGTAATTCCATTCAGCAGTTCGGGCTGTGGACCCTTCCAAAGTTTTCTACGGAAATTAACATGGAGAAAATGTGTTTTGGAACACCCCTTTGTGGGCATTGCGGGGGGCAAGATGGCCGCTACAGGGTTGTAGAGAGAAGTCGCACATCGCTCTCTCTCTTGCCTTAAAAAAATGACGTTGGTAATCTGAACACAGATATGCTGTTATCTTGCGGGCGGAATCGTATTTACCCAAGCAACAGTAATGGTGATATTGGCAGAGAGTGTTGGATCAAGCAAGCAGTTCTCTCAGCACTGCGAGGTTTGAGGATTTACTGGAGGGGCTTATTCAGTGCTACTTCAACATCCCGGGTGATGTCTCAACGCATAAGACAGGAGAAGGAGAAGGAGAAGCCTCCGTCGCTCTCAACCGGCACGACTAAAGGACCGGTACTGCGAGACGGCACAGGACCAGGGGCAACACCAAAGATGCCAGCCACAAGTAAAAAGCAGACCCCTGCATCTAGCGTGTTAACAAAGGCTCAGCAGAAGAAAGCAGAAAGAGCCGAAAAGAAACCGGAGCCAAGGTTGACGCTTGCCGTAGCGAGTAAGGCGCAAAAAGAGACACAGAAGGATATCGGCTTACACGGAAAAGAATCATCCAGCTCTCAACGGGCAAACCCCCCCCCAACAAGGATGCGATCGTTATGAGACAGCCTACCTTAACGGAGTCTTTTTCGGCCAAAGTACTGCCTAATCCCCCGACTCTCGAAGAGGAGTCAGCCAGCGGCATGATGAATCATCTCTCCGTGCTAGACGCTGGATCGGAGAAAGCCGTCCTTGAGGACGCAAGCGTCACGGTTGCCGTGCAACCGGCAGGAACGACCACAGAAGCCACGCATCCCGCAGAGAACGCCGGGCACGCAGAAGGAGCGAGGATTACACCTACGGTGAGCGGAAGGGGACCAGGGGAGGCTGGAGATACTTTGGGGGCTTTGGAAAGGCAGAACAACACACAGATGCTAGATGCCTTGCTGTCAGTCGAGGCAGGACTAAACATTGACAACAGCCAGAGTCAGGGACCAAAATGGGGGAGCCTGTTAAGTCTGGACTCACAGCAAGAGCGGGCTGAGAGCAAGGGAACCAGAGGGGGCTCTCCTAAGTTTTTTTCAGTTAACGAAGGGTCAGACTCTACCGGCAGAAGTGACCACGAGGGGGAAAGCTCCGCAGATTCTACCACAGACTCAGATAGGAGCGGAGGCTCCAGGGACAAAAGCACACAAAAGAAAAAGAAGCTTGTGGCAAGACGGGATGAAGGGGGATCTCCGGGCAGCATGAATACAAAATTATCGTGGGACTACTCAGCCACCTCTGGGGTATACCACGAAAGCAGTCATGGAGAAGGGGCAAGTGGAGGGTCGACTTTAAGGCTTCCACCACAGAATGTGACAATGGAACTGATGTTTAATACACTAAAGCAGATACAGACTGAGGCCAGAACGGAGAGCCGAAGAGCAAGGCAAGATACAAAAAGATCCAAGCGTCACTCAGGAAAATAAACAAAAAGTACGAAGAAGTTGAGGAGAGGGTCTCCCAAGTGGAAGAACGAACTGGTAGATTGGAAGATGAGACAATGGACTGGCAGGTTTTCAAAACAGAGCAAGTAAAGATCGTGGAAGATCTGCAATGGAAGATCGAAGATTTTGAAAACCGCCAGAGGCGGAACAATGTGAGACTCCTTGGACTAGAAGAAGGGGTGGAAGGGCAGGATCCAAGAGGGTATGTTATTAGACTCCTGAAGGGGGCCTTCCCTGAGTCCCAGTGGCAGTGGGAGATGGAGGTCCAGAGAGCTCATAGATTCCCACTGACAGCGAAGAAGAAGCGAGGGGGTCAACAAGATATCTTGCCTAGAGCAATGCTAGTGTTCTTAGGGAATTTCCTGGCAAGACAGGAAATCATGGATAGAGTCAGGCCTGATTCTAAGAAAACATATGATGGGGTTACATTCTTTGCAAGACCTGACTTCTGTCACGTAACAGTTGAGAGAAGATGGAAGTTAAGGCAGCTGATCACCCCTTTTAAGAAACAAGGCGCCGAGGCATATCTAATGTACCCGTCAAAATTAAAGATTATCAATGGGGGGCAGACCAGGATGTTCTTTTCAGAAATCAAGGCAGGGGATTCCTGGCGGAACTTACAGAACAGCATAGGGGGAGGAACAATAGGGGAAAAAGTCCAGTCAAAACTCAATAGGACAGATATAGCTTACCAGCTTAAAACGCTCAGGATAGGTTAGTAGGCATGGGTAGGAGAGAGAGGCGACACTACAACCTACAGAGGCTTCACATAGGTCATAATTGACCTATTTGCCCGTAGAAGGGGGGGGTGGGATCTCAGAGGGAGAGGGGAGGAGGGGGGGCAGGGTGATAAGGACGGATGTTTGGTAAATACAGCACGGGAGGAGAAACTACACAGACACAAGGTTTTTTGGGTAAAAGTATTGAACACACTGGGTGTGGGGAGGAATAACCGGAATATCAAAAAGGAAACATTTAATAACTTTAGATGGCATTAAGGATCGCCTCTATAAATATTTGTGGTCTAAATGATGGGGGGAAGAGACAGAAGTGGCTGCTATGCTAAGAATGTTGAAATTAGATATAGCTTTCCTCCAAGAGACGCACATAGAGGGGAACAATACATTTATGCTAGATCAAATGGGCTTTGATGTGCTCGCATATACTAGACAAGGATCTAAGACAAGGGGGGTGGCCATACTAGCCAGGAAGGGGGTCTTCAAAACTAAAAGAAAAAAAGAGGATCAATGGGGGAGATGGGTTATGATTGAGGGAGAATCAGCGGCGGGATGTTGTACAATCGTTTCTGTTTATGGCTCCACAGATGATGAACCAGAGGTTTTTGAATTTTTAGACCAGGAGCTGTTGTTACGGCCGGAATCAATCATATGTTGTGGGGATTTTAATATTAACGGTTTGGCGGGTTTGGGTATGACGGGAGGGGGTACATATGCGGGAAGGAAGAAGAGAACTTGTAAAGCTATATGCAATTTAGCGCGTCATAATGTACTGGTGGATGTGTGGGCTCAGAACTACCCACCTGGGACAGGGAGCACATATTACTAGGCGCCACATAGGATGGTGGCCAGATTAGATTACTTTTTGATGTCAAGCTCTTTGCTAGGTGGTAGCCAGCTGGAGAGGCTCCCCAAGATATTATCGGATCATAATCCGCTTGTGCTAACTCTCCCACCGGTCATTGGGGGGGAAGAAAGCCTTACACTTGGACTTTTGAGAGAGGGCTCTTAAGAGAAGAAAACTATGTTAACAGAATGCGGATCTGGATTAGCCAATTTTGGGAGACTAATAGGGGTTCAACCTCCACTGGTATGGTCTGGGATGCCTTTAAGGTCGGTATCAGGGGGGAGACCCTCTGTTACACGCTTCAAAGGACTAAGAAAGAGAAAGCCGAAATGGATAAAAAGTTCAGGGACCTAGCAGACTTAGAAGACCGCCTAATTTTAACCATCTCTAACCAAGACCCAATAGAGGATATACTATTAAATATAGAGATGAACAAAGCAGAGGCTAGTGAAAGTATAGCTAGAAAGACGGCAGGTAACTACCTAGCTAAAAAGGAGAAATGTTACGAATACAATGAGAGAGTAGGCCATCTCCTAGCAATTCGGACTAGACAAAATTTTGCGGCAGGGGAAATAAAGGAAATAAACAATGGGGCGGGAGGTGTAGTAAACAAGGTAGCAGATGTTCGGGAGGTTTTCAGGAAATTCTACGCCTCACTCTACGAACAGACCCTTAGTAACACAGATTTAGAAATCACGGAGTATCTGACAGACATACCACACGTAGTGTTACAGGATGAGGAGAAGGAGGAGCTAGATCTCAGATTTTCATCGCAAGATGTACAGGAAACAGTGATTAACCTTCCCTCTGGGAAAGCCACAGGTCCGGACCAAATCCCAGCAGAATTTTATAAAACCTTTTGGGACACACTGGGGAAGGATATGCATGAGACTCTCATGCAGGCACAGATAGGGAACTCAGTTCCACATTCTTGGGCAGGGGCGGACATCATCGTGATACTTAAGAAGAACAAACCCCCGCTAGAACCAGGGTCTTACCAGCCAATAACGCTCATGAATGCGGATGCCAAAAATGTTTCTAAAACACTGGCACGAACGGTTAAGTAGGGTTATAGAGCACTTAGTTAGCACATCACAGCACGGGTTTATTCCAGGGAAAGGGACCACTCAGCACACGAGACAGATGATTACTACTTTAGATGCTATGGGGGTTGCAGGGGACCCTGTCGCGGCTGTATTCCTGGACGCGGAGAAGGTCTTCGACAGTGTCTCCTGGAACTACCTGTGGAAAGTGATGGAGTGGTTTGGTATTGGCAAGCGCTATATTAAGGCAATACAGGCGTTATACTTAGACCCTACTGCCAGAGTAAGAATTAACAAAGGCTACACTGAGGCAGTGCAGATAAGGCACGGGACAAGACAGGGTTGTCCAGCATTGCCGCTTCTGTTCGCCTTGTACATTGACCCTATTCTGCGTAGACTAGAAAGGAACAATATGATCCCTCCAGTTAAATTGAATGGTAAAAACTACAAAGTTTTCGCGTATGCGGACGATGTGGCCATCATTACAACTAACCCAGAAAGGGCTCTACCGGAGATAGAGAAGGAGGCAACATGTTTTGGAGCAATCTCAGGATACCGGATTAACAAAGAAAAAACTAAATAGTTCAGAACAATTTCATGACATATCAAGACACTAGAGTGGTCGAGGAAGCAACATATTTGGGGATAAAAGTCACCGCCGATTTAGACAGACTGGTAGAGCTTAATATGAGACCCCTATTAAGTAAAGTAAAGGAAAATACCGAAAGGATACACAATCTGCATTTGACTTTGATGGGTCGTATAAACGTGATCAAGATGATTACATTCCCAAAATTCTTGTATTTGTTCAGAGCCATTCCATGGCTTTTCGACCATTCATGGTTCAATAAAATAGAAGCAATAATAAATAAATTTATTTGGGCACAGGGTAAGACCAGGAGAGCCTATCAACACCTTACACTACCAAGGGAAAAGGGGGGCACCAGATTTTAGGCTCTATTTTTGGGCTGTAGCTATGCAGTATTTCCAGGGGCTAATTGGGAGCGGGGGAACCGAGCAAGGGGACGTCACACCTGGCTTCACTAATGTATACACTGCACTGCTGGGTGATGGGGCTGAGAATGGGTTTCTGAATACAATTGATTTTAGCTGCTTTAAACACACAAGGTTCAAGACTTTACGGGCTGCTTACAACATTTGGAAGGCGATCTCAAAAAAATTGGGCCTGGGCAGATACAATAGCTATACAAGTCTGTATACGAATCACTCTTTACCTGGGGATATTTTGAGGGATACGGTTATGAGGGACTGGGACAACAAAGGGATTAAGAAGATCGGGAACCTCATGGATCAACAGGGGGGTATCCTGCAGTTTCATGATCTCCAAATAAAATTCAAGTTAGCAGGCAGCAGCTTCTTTAAATATCTTCAGGTAAGAAGCTACCTCTTAAATAAACAGGGAGGTGCACTGGGCTTCAGCACATGCAGCATAATGGACTACATAGAGCGCCGCACTCACTGTACAATCCGGCAGCTATACGCAGAATTGTATGTGTATAAAATCGATGACAGGGCTAAATTTGCCACGAAGTGGGCAGAAAAAGTGGGATCACAGCCAGAGGGATTTCAGCTCTCCTTAGATCTGGGTCGCACGGTGTTATGCTCAGCAACTTTACAGTCGCAGCATTATAAGACCCTATATTCGCTCTACCATACCCCTGCTAGAATTGCACAATGGGGAGGCAATTCGGGAATAACTTGTCCGCGCTGCGATTCAACGAATGCAGACATTGTTCACATGTTCTCACAATGCCCACAACTGTATTTTTTAAAAAGTGATATTGAGAATTTTATTGAGGGATCACTGGGTCTAAAGATTAAGCTTTCAGATGAATTAATACTGCTGGGGGTGCTGACAGGGGCAGTGGGTATTCCCACGGAGTTCATGTTTATGGTAACTGCAGTATATCGCATATGCATAGCAAGATCATGGCTCGATAGGGTACCACCAACCTTCCAAAATTGGATCGCCAGGCTACTCTCAACTTATAACCTGGAAAAAGCAATATATGACAGAAAGGGACGAAGAGCTAGAACTCTCGGCGGGAAGATATGGCAATCTATAGTAAATTGGAAAAATGTGATGATTAACCGTGAGGTGACCACTGTTGCTATTGGCAATACACCTGCCGTCATGGTTTGAAAAAATTTAATCTTCTGGATTCTATGTGTAGTATTCATCGTGTAATGAATTAATTGATAAATATTTGTGTCATGGTTGAAATGATATAATTTGTATAAGTGTGCTGTAACACTCAAAGGATTTAAAAATAAAAATAAAAAAAGGAACACCCCTTTGTCTTGGACCCCGATTGACGAATCAACCCAAAACTTTCAAGCCAACAGCTGACCAGAGCACCCCATTAGTTTTGAAAATTTTGCGAAAATGTGTCAACTGGCGTTAAAGATATTGGCAAAAAATCCGGTTTTCTTATGGATACCATGCCCTAACTATACCTACCTACTCCCAACTGCCAGTAGGTAATACTATATACACACACACACACATAGTGCAGAAATTGTCATACATACACACATATATATATATATATATTCACTGAAAAAACCATAGGTTATACACCATATATAGTTAGGAATTAGCATTTAAAAAACCTTATTTTACTCACACAAAACCATTGAAATTCCATATATAGTTAGTTGTACTAACTATATATCGCGCACCAGCAATCCACTGCTGATCATGTCACATATTACATCATTCATGACATGGTCAGTGACATCACTGATGACATCACTGATGACATCTCAATTGACATCACTGATGACATCACTGATGACAACATCCAGTGACTGTATGTTTCTGAAAAGTTAAAATATGTTTTACATATTGAAGAATGAGTGGATGTAGAAGTGTCTGAACAAAGGATTTAGTAGGTGCATGACTGACTGTATGAGTGAGTGATTAAATGTGTCTCACTGAGTGCATGGGTTAGTGACTAAACTGTCTTAATTTGTGCATCATTATGTCTGTTGTTCTGTAAACTGCTGCATGTGTTGATCAGTAGCTATATGATTAACTATATGGGTTATTGATTGGTTGCCCAAGTATTTGTATGGGAGACTGAGAGTGTGTATGGGTGGCTGGGAGGTGTATGACTCTCTGCATAGATGTATGGGTTCAAAAGTGCATGTGGAAACAGCTGTATGGGTGGTTGACTGTGTGCATGACTGTATTGGTGAGTGAATAGATATCTCAGTGCTACATGTCAAAGTAAGTACATATGTAAAATACAGTACATGTGAGAGTTGACATATATAAATAACTGTGCATAAGAGCCAGTGAATGTGTGAGTGGCTGTATGGATCATTGTGAACTTGTATCCAGGATTGTATAAGTGAGTAAATATGTTTTAGTATATGTTTGAATAAGTAAGGTGTGTTTAACTGTATAGTTAAGGAAATGGAGGTGTGATTGATTGTTTGCATGACTGACTAGGTGTGTGTGTAACTTCATGGATGAGTGACAATCTGCGAGTCTGTGTTTACACTGAGTGTATCTAAGGTTATATTAGAGTCTGAAGAGGTTCATCGTATTATCACATGAATGATGTCATCAGTGATGTGATCAGTAATGTCAAATGAGATGTCATCAGTGATGTCATTTGAGATGTCATTTGAGATGTTATCAGTGATGTCATCAGTGATGTCATTAGTGATGTCATCAATGATGTCATTTGAGATGTCATCAGTGATGTCATCAGTGATGTCATTTGAGATGTCATCAGTGATGTTATTTGAGATGTCATCAGTGATGTCATCAGTGATGTCATTTGAGATGTCATCAGTGATGTCATCAGTGATGTCATTTGAGATGTCATCAGTGATGTCATCAGTGATGTCACTGACCATGTCATGAATGATGTAATATGTAACATGATCAGCAGTGGATTGCGGGTGCGCGATATATAGTTAGTACAACTAACTATATATGGAATTTCAATGGTTTTGTGTGAGTAAAATAAGGTTTTTTAAATGCTAATTCCTAACTATATATGGTGTATAACCTATGGTTTTTTCAGTGAATTTTCAAGGTTTTGTAAATGCTAATTCCTAACTATATATGGTCTATAACCTATGGTTTTTTCAGTGAATTTCAGTGGTTTTTTAAAAGCTAATATCTATAGCTGTAAAATGTATTCTTCTTTAAATCCAAAAATATATTTTATATGTTTATTAATAATTTTTTAAAAATATTTTTTTTGTTTCGCTCCCGGTCCGCGAACCGGGAAGCTTCCCATTAGCTCAATTTAAAGCCGCGACCTGGTCCGCGAACCGGTAAGAAATCAACATAGTGACGGTATCGCGTTGCCGCGTAATGCGTCTTATGACGTACTGCGTTAGCGCACCCGGAAGTGCCCCGGGGCGCGGACCGAGGCGCGAAACGCAGCTCCCCGGAAGCGATCCGCGGCGCGTCGCGAAAACGCGACGTATCGCGTTGCCGCGTAATGCGTCTTGTGACGTACCGCGTTAGCGCACCCGGAAGTGCACCGGGGCGCGGACCGAGGCGCGAAGCGCAGCGACCCGGAAGCTATCCGGGGCGCGGACCGGAGCGCGTAACGTAAGCATAACAGGTCATGTGACTTGTTAATAACACTTTTCATTGGTTCATTTCACTTTTGGTTTCATAATGATGTAAGGCTAGGTCAGGTGACCTAAAAATAACACTTTTCATTGGTTGAGAAGTATTGTTTTTCCCAAATGATGAAAACCCCTCCTTCTTTCCTCACTCTGACTTTCATCATTGTGAGAGGAAGACCTTTACTACTATATGAGAAATGGCTTCATTGGTAGCTTCAGCTGGTGGACCCCCACCACCACCTCCACCTCCTCATGGGAAGAGAGGACCACCTCCCCAGGTCATTACCAACACTGAGGAGGAAGATGAAGAAATGGATGAGGAGGGAGAAGAACCACAGTTCTTAGAAGAGGTGCCCCGGGTTTCCAGAAAGAAAGCCAGTTTCATCTGGCAGTTTTATTCGATCCCTCGTGGCCAAAAAAAAGTCAATGCGAGGTATGTCACCTGCCGCATATGCAAAGAACAATTATCAAGAGGGACGGACAAGAAATATAGTTACGGAAATCACACAATGCACAGGCACATGACAAGGAAGCATCCACTAAATTACAGCCGGGCGGAAATAAGGGATATGCAGGACAATCCAAGACCAACTCCTGTGGCCAGACCAAGATTACCAATTGCGTTAACACCAGAAGAGGCACGGGAAACTGTGCCAAATATACAAGAGAATTTTGGCCACATGATACACTCTTGTATGCACTGTCGTGCGTTGTTAGCGTGTGGCAACATGAGCATCAATGCTATAAACCTGGCGTATGAACACCATGATTGCCCTAACCGCCCCCAGTAATTTTTTTTTTGCTCCTGTTGAGCCCTTTTCAACGCCTGTTTTTTGTTGTTTCCCCCCCCCAAAAAAAACAAAAAAAATATAAAATCGTTCAAAAAATACAAAAAAAACAAAAAATGTTCAAAAAATTAAAAAAAAATATAAAACAACAAAAATATTAAAAAAAAAGTTATTTTCAGAACTACCTTCCCTTTCAAAAAAAATTGCTAGAATGTTTAGCACTCTGGCAAGCTCTATTTCTTTTGGTTCGCTCCCGGGTTAGCTTCCCGGTACGCGGACCGGGAGCTAACCCCAAATTTTTTTTTTTTAAAAAAAGAGTAAGTATAAGGAAAGTAAACAGAGAGTGATGTTAAAAGAAAGACAGCTATAGGGAGTAAAGAAGAGATACTGTTTAATAGATCTATTTACCGAAGAAAAGACGGAAGAGGGTATAATTGTGAAAAACAAAATAGATAACGAAGTGAAAGAAAAAAAAAGAGAGTATAACATTAACAAAGAAGAGTTTCTTGGAGAATGTGAGTGAATGTTCAAAATAAGATTAAAACATGAGGAATAACAGAGAGAAAAAATAGAAAACAGAAAACAAAAAATAACAGAAAGAGATTAATTGAAACAGCAAAGAAATGTAAGTAACATAGAGCCATATCATCAACATAGGCAATAAAAGTTTTGCAGCTTTTATTGGCAGAAATGTGTCGCTAAAGCTGCTTTTAGCGACAGAAAACTGCAGCTAAAACCACTTTTGCACCAGTTTTCTGCCAATAAAAAGAGCAATAATTTTATTGGCTGTATTCATAATATGCCCCTTAGTGTGCTTCAACTACACAGAGAAAGCATTATGAACAAGTAGTGATAGAGTGATCAGTCAAAGACACTAAGAGTAATAGAGACGGAGTGAGTGAACAAGAGTGAGGAACTATGAGAAGAGAGGGACTGAGAAAAAGAGTGGAAGGAGTTGAGTAAGTAGGTAATAGAGAAAGGAATGAGGGAAGTAGCAAAGGCAGGAAACTGAGGGTTAAAGAAATGAAGCAGTGGAACTAATAGTAGGTGAATGTGATAGAAATGTAACGAAAAGAGTACAAAGCATTTACCTTATAATTGTCGTTAAATTACTCACTTTTTGTTTTTATACTTTCAATCTGTGAAAGAGAGAACAAACATTTCAAAAATATTAAAACATGTATTTAAAAATTACAAAAGACAAGGGAAAAGATTGAAGGACAAACAGTTTTTCAACAACTTTGACACTTACAGAAGCTTCTGCTTCTCCAGGCCCCCTACACAGTCCTAAAGATATACATTTTAAACTAACAGTATCTTGATGCAGATGAAGTGAGGCCTATCTTAAAACATGGTGCATCTTTTGCATTGCTGTTGTCTCAGAAAAGTGTCGCAAGACACTAAAATTTTAAATAATTGCTTCAGGATGCCAATAAGATGTGTCCTATCCAGAGTTTTTTTGAGTTGAGGCCTACTCAGGGTTGCAGATGAAATTTCGAGTTGTTGAAGAGAACAGAGGACATAATACATGTGAAGGTCTACCAATGAAGTGAGTCATGTCCACTGCACTCTTGAACAAAGTCCAAACCTCCTATGTTTCCCTGGACAGACCTAAACTTGATCTGCACAATGTGATTCGTAATGATAGGAAACACAGGTGATGTAATTGAAATACGTGCAATTTATTTTGCTCATTTCACAATCACATCACTTGTGTTTCCTTTGCTTAGGTATCTCATTGTGCAGATGTAGTCTAGCATATGAAAGAATACGCAGAAGTGCAGCACTGCATGCAACAACTTTGACACTTACAGAAGCCTCACCTTCTCCATGCCTCCTACACAGTTCTACATATACATCATAAATGCAAACAGTACAGAATTAATTATACATGTTAAATGGTTTATTTTTGCTGTTCTCAGAATGTATCAAAATTCATCTAAAAACAGTGACTTGAAGGTATTCATCATATAACAGCGGGGAAAAAAAACACAATCAAAATGATTGTGTTTAAAAAACCCATACAACATAAGAAATCAGAATTCAGAACTCCTTAAAGTTAACTTACTTTCCATGACGTCAAAGGATGTCCTATGAACAGCTTACACTCTTTTGTGCTGTTATTACTTTCAGCCCGCCACTTTCTGAAAGAAAATCTCCATCGTTTTTAAAAACATGTTACATGCAATAAATGACTTCTTGCTCTCTACCACAAGTTTCCACAAGGCCAAATCTTGTCAGACCCATTTATAACTCTTGGATTTCTTGTAAGCCAATCCCGTTATTTGGCATTTCCGCAACTTTCAGAATTAAAATGTTGAAGATCATTTTCACAATCCTGGAATAGTAATATCTTCCCCTTCTTGCTCAGTCATGTTCTACATTTCCTATGACACTGATACTGCTTACTATGAAGCAGACTTACACTAACTCTATGACTACTACAATTATTTAATTCTCTACATCACTTTCAATCACAAAGCAATGTAAAACAGTAGACAGCGTTGCAGACTTACATTCCCTCTACTCTATGTTTTGATTGGCTGCTTCAATTAGCTTATAAAAAGAAATAGTTTTTCTGAACTCATTCAAAGTGCATGTATTTCTCCATGACGTCCAGTGTTATGGTAAAAAGTTATGTCTCTGTACTACACTTATCCTCAAGGCCAAATAGTGTAGGAGCCATGAGAACTTGGCCATGAGGCCAGTGGATGCCCTCTGTACTGTCAAGGTTGTTGTTTACCATCGATTCCCGAGCGCTTAGAGGCCTGTAGGTGATTGAGCGCGCTATAAATCAAAAATAACAATAACAATAACAACTTCTTGAAATTCCTCAGAGCACATCCCGAGATTCTTTCCCTAAAATTTTGGTTTTAAAAACACCAGGTAAGAGTTTTTAAGGTCATATGGCAATTTTTTTTTGAAAATTACAACAGAATCATTGCAGAATGACCAGCCATTTCTACACTTTAAATAAGCTGTATAATGTCCTGATGTTATTGAAGGGCCGTCATGATATATAATTGCTGCAGTTACAAAAGTCCTTCCTGATATTGACAACTGCGAAGCTACAACATTTTTAATTAAAGTTGTCAATTTTGTTCCATCAGGCCTACATCGTTGGAACATTAAAATGACATACTGGCCATATGTTCGTATAAATAATGTGGACATCATTTCAGATTTACATTGGCTACACTCCATGTTGTGATCAGCTGCTTTTACTAGCTTATTAAAGGAGACTGATTTACTGTCTGGCAAAGTTAAATATATAAATCTTTCTGAGTCTACACTAGTAGTACTTGATACCATACAGTTCTCGCAGTCATGCTGCCATTGATAAGAAAGCCCAAACAGCTGATCTACATCTACACCTTCAGCATGCAATACATCAAGCATATACATTAAAAACTCCTGACAATCTTGCTGAATATTTTGAGAGAATTGTGTTTGGCCTGAACATCTGTCTAACAGATTTCGAATTTCAGACACACTTTCTATGTTTCTTCTATCAGTGCTACATTTCTCTAACACAGAATTTAACAAACTGCAAAATCTTTGATCAGAATTGACCACAATCTCTTCTTTTACATTTTCTAGAGAAAACAAAACATTAACCACTACATTAGCATAGCAGTTGACACCAGAACTGTTTTCAAATTGAAAACCAACAACATCTTCAACAGAATCCTTTTTGTTTCTGCTTGTAATTTTAGGTTCATCGACTTTTCGTCTTTTTGCTACAACCTCCCCAGTATTGGTCACATTTCTTCGTTTCCGGCCTACCACACGTTTCTCAAACAAAGGATACTGAGGCAAATGTGATGCATACTCTCTTCTTAACCTATTGTATTCCTTAACACAATCTAGATCCGCACAAATGTTTGTGACATCACACTCAATCAAGTACAATCCCGATAAAGTTCTAACTCGTGACAATGCCACGTATGCCATACCCTCCTTGAACACAGAACTGCCAATATTCACCAATGCACAGTCTACACTTAAACCTTGCGATTTATGGATTGTCACCGCATATGCCAAGCAAACAGGAAACTGCTTACGGCGAACATATAAGTCTTTTACAAGCAAAAATCTAGCAGAGCAACGACCAATTAGCTGTACTTCCTCAATGCCATCAAATTTAATTTTTAAAAATTCAATTCCATCTCTATTTCTGTATTTTACAAAATCAACAACATTACCCATTGATCCATTTACCAGACCTCTTTCAACATGTAAATTCCTTCTTAAAATTATACGGCAGTTCAAGCACACATTCAGAGTCTTTTCAAAACCTGCAGTTTTAGATATACTCTTCTCTAATGAATCCAATTTTGTTTTCAGATTCTCAGACAAAATAATTGTTGATCCCATATGCTCTACTCTGTCAATAGCTTCCAGTTTCACAATCTCTTGCTTTTCTAAATGCAACATTTTGTTGTTGAATTTGGCACATTCTGCAAGAGTTGGCATCAAACATATTTTCTGAAAAATATTCTCAGGCACAACATCTTGTTCTGGATATAAATTTGACAGTAATCGTGCATGTAAAGCTTCTTTCCCATGCTCGGTCACTTTTCCAATTCTAACATCTTGTAGAATAGTCTTGTAAACTTCATCCTTCGCCTGACGCATATTTTCATGCAGTTCAGCATAATTGAAGTTTAACCATATATTGACGTTGCCAATGCTGCCTAGGCACTTCCTGGTATCTTCATGCGTGAGCATTTTGAACACAGGTTGCCCTTTCACTGGTGTCAGCTGCAGAAGATCTCCGAAAACAATGATGTGTTTGCCACCAAATAACACATCATACTCTGTTTTGAGAACTTCTTGCATTCTCAAATGCACAAAGGCAAGCATGACATTGGAAACCATGCTTACTTCGTCAATGATAAGAAGTTTCATTTTCCTCAAGATTCTTGAAACTTCAAAACAAGCATCTCCAGATAGCTTGTGATATTGTAATTTGTTGTCATGCTCCACTGGCAGCATCAGTAAACGATGTAAAGTAATCCCTTTAATGTTATGTGCTGCCAGTCCAGTTGGAGCGGTGACAACACAAGACAGTGATGACTCTGTCCTTTCCTGCAAATAGCATGAAATTGCTTTAATGAGGAAACTTTTTCCAGTTCCCGCTTCTCCACTCACGTACAGTCGGACAGGCTTCAACGACGTACATGAGCACTCTTTCTTGTCATGACTTAATCCATGATCAATTTGCATGGTAACTTCGTCATATATTTTCCTCTGCTCAACGTTGAGTTGTCTTTCCAACTCTTCTAAGTTAACCGCATCCTCCTGAGCATGTGCCATGGCTCTTTCCACTTCATTCATGGCAGTGGCAGCTTCATTTTCGATAACAGGTCCTCCTAGTGGATCCTGACTCAATGAAGCAGAACTCTGACTGTCCTGAGAACTGTCTCTGGCAATCTCGGCTGCAATCGTTGCTTCCTGCTCAATTTCCGCATTCAACATTTCTACATATTTGGGAAAAGCAGGACATTCTATGGTCTCCTTGGCGGCATTGAAAGAGTCTTCGTAACAGAGGAAATCTCCAAGCAGTTCCTCTTCTGCACGCCAAGGCTTGAAAAGTTGCAAAAGTGCTAAATAGAAAAACTCCTTTTTTTCAGGAAATTTGCCACTCAATTTTCGATGGTTTACCAAGTGGCATTTTCTTTGCTTGACCAGACATCCCTCACTTCCTATTACAGCATACACTCCTTTCTCAGTATCTTCTTTGATGTTCCTCTTGAATATGTAATTTTGAAGAACCTCATACAGACAAACATTGTCGAGGTGACTGCTTCTATTTGGATAATATGTATCCAACATGTTGGTCTTCAAAATGTCGGTACTGTTTGGCTCCTTTTCCACCAAATACTCAATTTCCCGCACATGGTTGAGAACTCGATTACGCGTTGCAGCAAGACCAAGACACGCCCAAATGATACTCCTGGACTTGGCATAGAGACTTGCTGAAGACAACCGGTCAGAACATTCGTACGCTCCGATTTCTCGATGCGACAACATCTTCAGACTGAAACTGTACAACTTCTTGCTGAGGCTCTTTTCATGGGAAATGTCCTCCCACATATCCTTCAATTCTGTCTTCTCTTTTTGGTGATGTAAGACGTCACATACCGAGCCACAGCCATACAGTTATCAGCCACAAACTGTATATCCATGTTAGCATTCCACATGGACAAAATCACCGGGTTGTAGTCGTTGATGTACTTGGACTCTTCGTTCCTCTTCAAATTGTATGTGTTTTTAGGTGATTTCTTCATGACATTATGTCGCAGCGAAGACATCAAACTGTTTACTCTTCCTTTAGAAATCACCGGTCGTGGAAAGCCGAAACGACATTTGGTGTAGAACTTGTCCTTGTTTCGGAATTTACGACGGCAGTACTTTCCACATCGATGGCTTTGGAAACGCAGAACTTTTTCTCTTAGGCTTTTCTTCTCCTTTGCGTTTGGAACAGCACACGTAGAATACTGTTGGATGAAACTCATCACTGAGTCTTCTGGATCCGTTCCAAATTTAGGTGCATCCTTGATCCACAGCAACATATGTATATGAGGAGCACCTCTTGCTTGGTACTCCTTTCTCCAGAAGAAATCCAACACCTCTCCAAGAGGTGGATTCTTCTTATTCATGATGAAAGACATCATAGCTTCAAATCTATGATTGAAGTACCTACATACATTGACTGGATCCAAAGAGCACAGTTCTCCGGGTGTCTTGAATTCGATGTTATCTACGTTAGCATTTGCCTCTCGTAGAAATTCAAGTAAGTCTTCCCAGCCATACTCGGCACAGCTCAGAGTGAGGAACCATGTGGGAGTACCTAAGTTCCTCAGCATACATTTTAAATCACCATGACGACGGTACCAGTACTCATTAGTACCACGCTGACACGCCATGAGATTAATCAGGTGAGAATCCAAAATACTGTCTTGGACATTGACTTTATCCATAAAGTCACTTGCCGAGATGTTTTGCATGTGTATACCACTTTTCAAGATGTGGTTCACTGCATATGACAGTCCAGACAGATCGCTTTCAAACAGGAGATGAAACAAATAGGGAATGCATTGTCGAAACCTAGCATCTCCTGCATACAATCGCAAAGTCCGGTATTCAGAAGCAGGAATTTGATGAGGTCGCTCATCATATCTTCCTCCCTGACCTGTTGGAAAAAGCTGTGGGAAACACCGAGCTTCCAAACTTTCCTCCCAAACACTAATGGGACTCCCTTTGGCTTGTTTCATTTGAAACAACTCAATAGCATTCCCCATGACTTCCTTGGAATGCAAAGGATGAACACTATAATGTTCATATATTTCTTCACTAGTAGAGGGTTCTACTTTCTCAATTTGACCAGCACACAAATCGCTATCCTCTTCCTCACTTACTTCCTCTTCTGCAACATATACATTCTTATAGTATTTTTTTTTTTTTTCAAATACAATGTTGCCTTTTTAACTTTCCTAACATCTACTAAATCTTGCCATATTTTCTTATTCTTTGTCGGAACCCCATTAACTAAGATAACCAGAGGTTCCTCTTCCACTTTTTCTACTCCAATTGTGTTAATGTTTTTCTTCAAATCTAGAGGCAAATAAACAACTCTTCCCTTTAATCCTCTCTGTAAATCTGATGGAGGCAATTTCCCTGTATTTGGCTCCATTCTTACAATAGCCTGAAAGGGATGGATACTTTGAATCAAAATAGATTCATAAGTATTTAAATCCTTCAATTCAGTAGGAATCTCAACCAATTCCAGATTATTATGAACTGCTCTAGCAGGCATCTGGTTTTGATTTAATTTGCAACAACAATAAGTACACACACGTTGATCAAATCCCAAATCAAAACAATTTTCTACCATCAAGTATGTTGCAAAATCCTTCCATTCACTATTATTTTGCCTTTCACTTTTTGCATATAAATCCACTAACTTAGTCTGATTCTTATAATAAGTGCGTCGACAACACACACAAGTGAAATTAGGCCTCTCACTTGATTTCACCTGAAACGTCGCAATTTCCCTCTGGAAATTATCTGTACTGGAAACCTGTACACTATCTTCCACATTACCCTCTTCTTCTGGGTCAATTTCAACATTCTCCTCTTTACTTCCAAAGTAACAAAACTCAATTTCTTCACATATGTTCTTCACATCTATTTCAGAACCATGCAAAAGAGCAGCGCATAATTGTTTAAGCATAATTGCTGGACTCTTAGCATAATACAACATTCTAACTAATTTCCTCACTTTATTATGATGCACTGCTAGCATCCTGAAATGATGAAAAACACTCTGGCATACTCTCCTGGAAAGACAAGCCAGTGAATGACCATGCAAACCTGTCACTTCTCTCACTCTGCAAGGATCTAATTCTTGCAACAACCTTATTTTCTGCTTCAAACTTTTCTTATTAAATGACCGTACAAAATCACAAAGCAAATTGATGGAATCCTGTCGCACACTGCAAATACTACTACACTTCCAGGTGTACACAGGACCCTTAGCACGTCTTCCTAAAACCTCATTACCTAACACCTCTTCTGTCTCTGTTGTCACAAGTTTTTCTTTTTCAACTGGACAACCATCTTTCACTTCATAAGCACGACCACTGGTGTCAACTGCATGCACCAAATCATTATCCTGGAAATAACTCTCCTCATTAAAAAATGCCTCACAGCTTGAACTATGCATCCATTCTCCAGAAAAAACTTCACAAAAATTACTACGATTAACTATTCTCTTCCATCTACTATTTCTTTTGAAATCATAAATTGCCTTGTTTAGCTTCCTAATTCTATTGATTATCAAAATAAATAACTTACGTTTAATTTCAAATGCCTGATCAATAACTTTCTCAACTTTTTTTTTTCTCTTATAAAAAACCAGTTTCTGTTGACCTTTCTTAATATTTTTTAACAAATTGCCAATTATCCAGTTGTGGAACATTCGTTTACGAATGTCCCTAAACTGTTGTTTCCTTCTACTATCATGCACAGACTTATCTCTTGCTCTAGCAGTAACATTTTTGATTGGCCTTTCCTTTCCATTTGATTTGCTTCTCTTTTTATGGACTGAAACATTTTCTGTAGTAATATTTTTTTTACTACACATATTTCTTATGAAATATTTTGTGCTCTTACCCGGTGCTTTCTTCGTGCCTTGACAAATATTTTTGTTAGAGGACTGCTGCTTATTTTGTTTTACCTGCTGGCTTTGACGTTTTGCAGCCTTTCTCTGTCTTTCTATTGTTGGCATGGTGAAATCTTGAAATGATCTGCAGTTGAATCTGTGGTAAAATATAATAAAAAATGTTATTAACCATTATTACCAAACAGTAAATCAATAACAATGATCAAAAACTTAACACACTACTTGACATTTTAAATAGAAGATTTTTTAGTCCTTGGCAAATTTACAATACAGAAATAGCAGAAAAGAAATGACATTTATATTTATGTTACCTGTGCTATTTTATATGTGAATCTGATCTAATTTTATGAGCATATTTTAATATTTTATTGAAGACACTACACATAACCTGTTTTTGAAGGTGTCTTTATTTTTAAATTAAACGGTTTACATTTTTACTTTTCATTAATTATACATTTTAAAAATAAATGTTTATATTTCCATAGGCTCAAGCAGGTCAGCTTCCCACCCTATGTCATATAATTCGGACAAATCTGCATCCTCATCACGCTCTTCTTCATCCTCAGGATTTAAATCATCCAATGGATCAACATCCACTGATGTTTCAATTACAAGTTCAATGATGAGGTCAAAATCAACTGATTGCAGATTGTCACTCATGTTGATGTTGTCTTTATCTTTAAAGAAAGATAACAACAATGAGATGTTGCAGAGTAAGAGACAAATCTCAGAGATTATAATAGTAAAATTGTTTAACAAGAGTAATATTTTGCAGCTATTATTTAGCCATGTCCAGCAATGCTGATCAGGTGAAGACTATGTCTAATTTTTCAATGAACAGGACTCATCTCTTCTTAACCTTGGATAAGCCTCACCGACTCTGTGTGTCCTGCACATACTTAAATGTAAAGGGGCAGATTTATGTTAAATGGCACATCCCCAGGCATGCACCAGTTAACGTGCACCGCTGCTCTGCCACCCATGGTGTGCCGTATTTACAATCAGATAGGAGAAAGCTGCGTCAAAACCCTGCGCCTGCTTTAAGCAGGCATAGGTCTTGACGCAACATTGTGGAGATGGGGCACCCCTGAGCCTTGCTTGAGCTGCATCGCACTTGCGATACAACTCCAGCAATCACTACCTTTACAGCACAGATACATCACGCATCTGTGCCATTTTTGCCCCATGATGCCCCGCATTGTAAATGCAGCACACCATGGGTGGCGGAACAGCGGCGCAGGATGACTGACACATCCCTGGTGATGCACCAGTCGTCATAAATCTATCCCTAATCTTCTTATCTTGTTACAGATGAACCGCCATATGTACCATCAAACTATTTTGCATTTCCTAAATAGCGAATTTTAAGGAATAAATAGCAATTCTTTACCATTCCTAATTTGCAATGAGCAAATTGCTAATTGCAAGTTACCCATTCATTTTCATGGGCTAGGAGCCTCATAGGAATGAAGGTTTAATTTGCGATTAGCAATTTGCTCATCACAAATTAGGAATTTTTCCAAGGGTGCAGGGGTGTCTCAAGAACACCCTGCTGCACCCCTGAAAAAGAAATTTGGGGGCATATGGCACACATACATGCCCTAAGGGCATGTGTTGGCGTCATATGGGACCTTTTGTTTTTTTGAAAAAAAGCTTTTTGAAAAGAATTCACAAATTACCACCAATTTACCACAATAGTTTCCAAATCCTTAATGTCATTTTTTACATATTTTTTGTTTGATACATTGCATTTAAGTAATCGCAAAATTTGCAAATGCTTCAGTGCAATCACAAAATAAGGAATAGCAAATTTAGCTACTCCTTATTTTGCATCAAACTTGTTTGATACATACCATTTGTCTAATTAACATTCGCAAAGGCCGAAATTCGCAGAATTTTGATCTTTGTGAATGCTAATTAGCTTGATACATATGGCCCCAAGTGAGGCCTGTCTTGCAACATGGTGCATGTTTTGCATCACTGCTGCATCGGTTTCATGTGGTACGTTTTTTTTACACCATGACATATCTGCCTAAATGCATCAATTTGTAATTTTGTCGCCTCATAGCAAATCTTTTGCACCGCCGCTGCATCATAAAAGTGACGCACAGTGGCGCAAAAGAGGCATACACCTATCATAAATCTGTCCCTAGCATTTTAAATGATTAATCCAGGATGACGATAAGGTGTGGCCTATCCAGAGGTTTGTTTAAGGTGAGGCCTACTCAGGATTGCAGATTAAAGTTACGCTTGATGAAGAATACAGAAGAGATAATACATGTAAAGGCCTACCAATGAAGTAAGTGATTTGCACTTTATTTTGCCAGTCATCATAAATGTATCCCTAAGCTTCTTATCTTGTTACAGATGAACCACCATATGTACCATCAAAATATTTTGCATTTCCTAAATAGCGAATTTTAAGGAATAAATAGCGATTCTTTACCATTCCTAATTTGCAATGAGCAAATTGCTAATTGCAAATTACCCATTCATTTCCATGGGCTAGGAGGCTCATAGGAATGAAGGTGCAATTTGCGATTAGCAATTAGCTCATCACAAAATAGGAATTTTTCCAAGGGTGCAGGGGTGTCTCAAGAACACCCTGCTGCACCCCCTGAAAAAGAAATTTGGGGGCATATGGCGCACATACATGCCCTAAGGGCATGTATGGGCGTCATATGGCACCTTTTGTTTTTTGGAAAAAAAGCTTTTTGAAAAGAATTCACAAATTACCACCAACTAGAAGTTGGTGGTAGTTTCCAAATCCTTAATGTCATTTTTTTACATATTTTTTGTTTGATACATTGCATTTAAGTAATCGCAAAATTTCCAAATCCTTCAGTGCAATCGCAAAATAAGGAATAGCAAATTTTGCTATTCCTTATTTTGCATCAAACTTGTTTGATACATACCATTTGTCTAATTAGCATTCGCAAAGGCCGAAATTCGCAGAATTTTGATCTTTGCGAATGCCAAATAGCTTGATACATATGGCCCCAAGTGAGGTGTGGCCTATCCAGAGGTTTGTTTAAGGTGAGGCCTACTCAGGATTGCAGATTAAAGTTACGCTTGATGAAGAATACAGAAGAGATAATACATGTAAAGGCCTACCAATGAAGTAAGTGATTTGCACTTTATTTTGCCAGTCATCATAAATGTATCCCTAAGCTTCTTATCTTGTTACAGATGAACCACCATATGTACCATCAAACTATTTTGCATTTCCTAAATAGCGAATTTTAAAGAATAAATAGCAATTCTTTACCATTCCTAATTTGCAATGAGCAAATTGCTAATTGCAAATTACCCATTCATTTCCATGGGCTAGGAGGCTCATAGGAATGAAGGTTGCAATTTGCGATTAGCAATTACCTCATCACAAAATAGGAATTTTTTCAAGGGTGCAGGGGTATCTCAAGAACACCCTGCTGCACCCCTGAAAAAGAAATTTGGGGGCATATGGCGCACATACATGCCCTAAGGGCATGTATGGGCGTCATATGGCACTTTTTGTTTTTTGGAAAAAAATGCTTTTTGAAAAGAATTCGCAAATTACCACAAACTAGAAGTTGGTGGTAGTTTCCAAATCCTTAATGTCATTTTTTACATATTTTTTGTTTGATACATTGCATTTAAGGAATCGCAAAATTTGCAAATCCTTCAGTGCAATCGCAAAATAAGGAATAGCAAATTTTGAACTAAGGACATTTTAAGTCATTTCCACATGTGCAGTGTTTTCAAATTATGATTTGAAAATCGTTTTTGGGGAAAAGTAATGGTTTGCAAATTTATGACAAGGACATAATGGTGTATGCTTCTCTATAAGGCATTTCAGTGTCTCTGATGTCATTTTTCCCATATTACATTATAAGACCTTTCCCCATGGAGCACATTCCTTGTAAATATGCTCCCACCTGTGCATGGTGAATTTAGATTTTGACTGTTTGAGTCACATAGCCATGTTAAAAGTAAATTACAAGTAAATTGCAAACGCTTTAAACAAACACATTCATGTGTCTTAAGGACATTTTAAGTCATTTCCCCATGGACAGTGTTTTGTAAGTGGCGCAAAAGAGGCATACACCTATCATAAATCTGTCCCTAGCATTTTAAATGATTAATTCAGGATGACGATAAGATGTGGCCTATCCAGAGGTTTGTTTAAGGTGAGGCCTACTCAGGATTGCAGATTAAAGTTACGCTTGATGAAGAATACAGAGGACATAATACATGTAAAGCTCTACCAATGAAGTAAGTGATGTCCACTTCATTGCGCCAGTCATCATAAATGTATCCCTAAGCTTCTTATCTTGTTAGACATCAACCACCATATGTATCATATAACTATTTTGCATTTCCAAAATAGCGAATTTTAAGGAATAAATAGCGATTCTTTACCATTCCAAATTTGCGATGAGCAAATTGCTAATTGCAAATTACCCATTCATTTCCATGCGCCAGGATGCCCATATGAAAGAAGGTGCAATTTGCAATTAGCAATTAGCTCATAGCAAATTAGGAATTTTTCCAAAGGTGTAGGGGTGTCTCAATAACACCCTGCTGCACCCCTGAAAAAGAAATTTGGGGGCATATGGCGCACATAAATTTTAACAACATTCCTTTACCTCAAAAACGATTTTCAATTCATAATTTGAAAACACTGCCCACAGGGAAATTACTTAAAATGTCCTTAAGACACATGAAAGTGTTTTTTTATTGCCTTTCCAGCATGGTTGGGTCACTTTTAACATGGCTATGTAACACAAACATTTAAAATCTAAATTTGCCATGCACAGGTGGGAGCATATTTACAAGCAATTTGCGCCACAGAGAAAGGTCTTACATTAAAATGGGAAAAATAACATCAGGGACAGTCAATTGCCTTATAAAGAAGCATACACCATTATGTCCTTGTCATAAATTTAAAAACAATTCCTTTTCCCCAAAAACGATTTTCAAATCATAATTTCAAAACACTGCACATGGGAAAATTACTTAAAATGTCCTTAAGACACATAAAAGCGTTTTTTAATTGCCTTTGCAGCATGTTTGTATCACTTTTAACATGGCTATGTAACACAAACATTAAAAATCTAAATTTTCCTTGCACAGGTGGGAGCATATTTACAAGCGCCACATAATTCATAATTTTCTCCTTAAAGCACACTATTCTCTATCTAAATTAAAGAAATATTTTCTCACCTTAGCAAATACTTTGAGTTTGAAAACAGTCTCAGAAACACACCAATTTGTCTTCAGCAGAGCAAAAGGTATGCACTCCAGAGTCTGCAGCTATCAAAAGCACAGAAATGCTGTAATTCTTCACACATATCTCTCATGTCACCCAATCAAAACTCTTCCCTCACTTTTTTTCAAATGAAAACCCTTCCCCCCTCTGCCCTTTCTGCCTTTTCTGCATGGCAACCACCTCTTGGAAGATTTCTGGTGTTTGCAAGTTCACACAACAATGTTGCAATTGAACTCTGAACTCTCAGTGCACCTGCATATCCAGTGCATTCTTTCATTTAATGATTTTTTATTGACCATTCAAAATACATCTTTCAAATAACTCATCCGTGCACCCTAACTTTCTGTTTTCAGCAATCAAAATCCACCAATCACTGTTACTGCTTCATGAACACAGAAACTCCACAGTTTTTTTCATTTTAAACTCTCATTTTTTCAACTGCCATTTCATTGCCACACTTCATCTGACTGCAGGAGAACCTTCTCTCACCATGTTTTCTGTCTGGATTGTTGGACATAGTTATATTCACTGGGCTCAAAGGTACACTGAAAACAGGAATTTACCTAACCTCAATTTACAAGATGTGGAAATTAAGTGGTTTGGCCACAGAGGATTAAAATGTCACCAATTGATACCATTGGTGAAAACCTTTATGCATTTGCCCAAACCTGACCTGTTAATTGTGCACTGTGGAGGTAATGACTTGGGCACTTTGACTGGTGTAGGTCTGGAAATGCTTTTAAAGGACACCTTTGAGCAATTAATGGCACTTTTTCCTCAGACTGCCTTGGTATATTCAAATATATGCCAAAGACAGAAATGGAGGTGGTCAAACCAATTTTGTCCACAAATTGAGAAGTCGAGGAAGCATGTAAACAAATCTGTTTCAGCTTACATGAGAGACCATGGAATGGGCTCCCTGTACAACAATAACTTGCGTTACTACATGCAAGATATCTACAGAGGAGATGGAGTTCACTTCTCAGATGAGGGCAACAGAATTTTCACTCTGAATTTAAGAATGTGCATTGGTACCTACTTATAAGTACCTAAATGTACCATAAACCCAAAAGCTCTTCTCAGAGCTACCCTACATCTGATCACTCACAATTATTATTTTACTCTAACATTTTTCACTAATTTTCAACAAAGTACGCTCCCTGGGGCGCTACCCGGTACGCGAACCGGGAGCTAACCTCGCGAAATTTTTTTAAAAAATGTTTTTTTTTCGCACATATGGGCCTCCTCAGCCACCCTCACAAAACCTAGGGGGTCAAGATAAGTCTACCGTGCCCCCTTCTACCCATTCTGAACATTATTTGCCCTCCATCTTGTATCTTAATTCGACCGAAACACAAAATGGTGGACTCCCGTTACGCTTAAGGTTCGCGAACCGGGGCGCTCAACGGTTCGCGTACCGGGTCGCTCCCTGGGAAGCGCACCATCAAAAAAGGTGGGAAAGTAGTTCACAGAAAAGCCACTGGAGACAATTTCACCAAATATAGACTAGCTCATACTACATACCAATCCCTACCATTTTCACAAATTTGATTGGAATTCCATTTAGCCATTTAGCCTGTAGACCTCTCTAAATACCGTGAGGTAAATTACTTCACAAAACACATCTGAAGTGTTGGAATTGACAACCAATTAAAATGTTACTTTCATTTTCTACTTTTTTTACCTGACATTTGATTGGTTATATACCTGAATATATATAAAGGAAGAGAAGAAAACACAGCCATTTTGACTACTACTTCTTGGTGTACATTTCAATAGGATTTTCACTAATTCCTTCAACTTCTTTCTAAAGGTAAGTTTTTATTTTTAAAACTGAAGTATATTGTGCACTATAAGTTAATATGGTAAACTTTTTCTGGAGTTAGGCTTCTCTTGTATAATTATGAATTTACTTACGTTAAATCACATACACTTTTTTATATTCCTACTTCCACTCTGATACTATACACTGCCCAAAATTAATCCCAACAGTGCCCTATCTCTACTAATATATATTTTTTTAATCTAAATTTCAGGCAAAATGGAAGGCGAACAGAAAGTTGAATTTCAAATTGTCCTGCAAGAGAGCAGCCAAGAAATCAATGATGAAAATTATATTGAATTTTTCGATGAAACTTTAGACAAAGAACTACTGCAATGTGTACAAGCAGTAGATAACCTCCTTGAAAATGAGGACATTTTACACCCTCAGAGACTACAATGTATATTCAATGATAATTATGAAATTTCTGACAATGAAATGTTAGAAAGTTTAATAAATTATGAAACACAATCACAATAAAAAAAAATGCTTAAAAAATAAAGAAAATAAAAAATAATCAACAAAACCAACAATCAATTAACATACAGCATTTGAAAAGTCTATCATTCATTTTTCATTGCAGTACGCTGCCCAGAACGCTTCCCGGTTCGCGGACCGGGCGCTCCCCACGCAAAAAAAAAAAAAAATTTTTTTTGTTTTTTTTGCCCCGCGGGGCCCTTTTAAAACCTCCACATTAAACCTAGGGGGTCAGGGAGGATCTAGTATGCCCCCTTATGGTTATTTCCCCCTTTGTTTTGGCCTCCTCTTGTCTCTCAATCCTACCGAGAGACAAGATGGCGGCCGCTCCGGACTGTTTAGAATGTTGACAGACACCGGAGAGCCAATCAGCTTAGCTACGCGAAGTTCCGGTACGCTTAAGGTCCGCGGACCGGAGCGCTGCCCGGAGCGCGCTTACAGATATATATCTTTTTTTAAACGTTAATTTCTCAAAATCCACTGGAGCACATATATTGAGACCTACAAAAGGCACATCGGGCTACCAGTCCCTACAATTTTGCCAAGTTTCATGCAAATCCATTCAGCCGTTCGGGCTAAAAGTGAGGCCAACCGCCCTATGGAAAACTCAATGTTAAAAACACGTTTTGGGACCCCCCTTTTTTCTCGACCCCCCCTGGACGAACCCCCCCAAATTTCCAGGGGCTGCTCAGAAACAAAATGTTCCATTTTCCAGAAAATTTCAGCCAATTCCGTCCACAAACGCCAAAGTTATTAGACATAGAATTTTCAAAAATCCCATAGGGAAAAAATCCTAACTATATATACCTACTGGCGACCGCCAGTAGGTAATACCTATATATCACAAACACAAACACCCAACACTTTGAGGCCCAACGCTTCCGTGTTAATTACTCTATTCTGCCAGGGCGCATCGCACATCTGTATAAATCACTTTAAAACACTGAAAACCCCCCACCAGAATTTGCCAAAAATAGAAACTGGCTGTTCGGGTTCACGAGTGCATATGGAAACAGCGGAATGGGTGGGTGAGTGTGTGTATGTGTTGGTGAGTGAATGGATGTCTCAGTGGTGCATGTGTGAGTAACTACATATGTTTTAAAGCAGTATATGTGAGTGTTGGAGTATATAAATGACTATATGTGAAAGTGAGCGATTGCAAGAATATCTGTATGGATGAGTGTGTGTTTCTTTAAGTGATTGTTTAAGAGAGTAAGTATATGTTAGTATCTGTAAAAATAAGTGTGGTGGTGTTTGTATGACTATATAAGCAAGGAAATGGATGTGTGATAGTTTTTTTGCATGACTGACCAGGTGTATGAGTAACTCTTTGGGTAAGTGGCAGTGTGTGAGTGTCTATATGGGTTTATGCGTGGATATATCAGTGGCTGTATAGATGAATGACTGTGTATGAGTGACTGTATGGATTAGTGGGTGGATGTGTGTGTAGACGCATGAATCACTAAGCAGGTATGTACTAACTGCTATTGGTCTGTCTATGGTTTCAATATTGGCCGTCTGTATTTTAGAGTGGGTGTATGAAAGGTTTTATTACGGTATGAGGGGGTGCATCAGATGATCACGTGGATGATGTCGTCAGTGATGTCTTTTGAGATGTCAACAGTGATGTCATCAGTGATGTCACTGAGCATGTCATGAGCGATGTAATATGTGACGTCGTCAGCAGTGCATTGCGGGGGCACGAGCCGAATTTCTATGGTTTTGTATGAGTGAAATCTCCAACTAACTATAACGTCCCTGAAACCTATGGTTTTTTCAGTGAATTTCAAAGGTTTTTTAAATGTTCATTTCTAACTATAATGTCCCTGAAACCTATGTTTTTCCCGAGAATTTCTAAGGTTTTTAAATGCTATTTTCTAATTATAATGTTCATTAAAACGTTGTTTTTTTCTGTGATTTTAAATTATTATCCCATCCTCAACCTGGTGAAAACTACCGATATCACCAGTTTTCCATCAATAGTTTCCGCAAAAAAACGCCACAAATGAGAGCGACAACTAACACTAATGATATGCAGAGTAGGAGTTCCCGTACAAAAATAACACAAAAATCCACTTCCCGATATTTTCAACGACCAGTCAAATCTGCAATGCGATGCAAAACCAGGCGAAAAGACTCGTTAGCAGTAAGAATTTAACATCTGCCTTTTACTGGTGTAAAGCAGGACGACTACTGACAGTATGAAAGGGAGCCCAGCCCAAGCCACATCCGAAGACCAACACATGTCATAGAGCTACTGATCATGCAACTCCGACACCCAATAAGGCCACAACAATCAATCAATCAATCAGTGAACTTGTAAAGCACGCTACTTACCAGTGAGGGTCTCAAGGCGCTGAGGGGGGGGAGTGCTGCTACTGCTCGAAGAGCCAGGTCTTGAGGAGCCTTCTGAAGGGTCTGCCGTAGATGGGTGGGGAGGGTGTTCCAGGTCTTGGCGGCGAGGAAGGAAAAGGATCTGCCGCCGGAGTTCCTTCGTTGGATGCGCGGGACAGTGACTAGGGCGAGGCTGGTGGAGCGGAGCTGGCGGGCGGGGGTGTAGAAGTTGAGTCTGTCGTTTAGGTATGCTGGTTCCAGGTCTTGGCGGCGAGGAAGGAAAAGGATCTGTTGCCGGAGTTCGTTCGTTGGATGCGCGGGACAGTGACTAGGGCGAGGCTGGCGGAGCGGAGCTGGCGGGCGGGGGTGTAGAAGTGGAGTCTGTCGTTTAGGTATGCTGGTCCGGTGTTGTCGAGTGCTTTGTGTGCGTGGGTGAGGAGTTTGAAGGTGATCCTCTTGTTGACGGGGAGCCAGTGCAGGTCTCTTAGGTGGGAGGAGATGTGGCTGTGGCGGGGGACGTTGAGGATCAGTCAGGCTGAGGCGTTCTGGATGCGTTGTAGTCGTTGCAGGTGTTTGGTCGGGATGCCTGCGTAGAATGCGTTGCCATAGTCCAGCCTGCTGCTAACGAGGGCTTGGGTCACTGTTCTTCTTGTTTCGGTCGGGATCCACTTGTAGATCCTGTGGAGCATGCGGAGGGTGTTGTAGCAGGAGGAGGAGATGGCATTGATCTGTTTCGACATGGAGAGGGAGGAGTCGAGGATAAATCCTAGGTTGCGTGCGTGGTCCGTGGGTGTTGGAGCAGCTCCCAGTGCAGTCGGCCACCAGGAGTCATCGAACGCAGAGGGGGTGGGACCTAGGATGAGGACCTCTGTCTTGTCCGAGTTCAGTTTCAGACGGCTGCTCCTCATCCACTCGGCGACGGCCTCATTCCCTCATGGAGGTTGGTTTTGGCGGTGTGCGGTCCTTGGTGAGGTAGAGGATAAGCTGGGTATCGTCGGCGTAGGAGATGATGTTCAGGTCGTGCTGGTGGGCCACTTGTGCGAGGGGGGCCATGTAGACATTGAACAGGGTCGGGCTGAGGGATGAGCCCTGGGGTACGCCGCAGATGATGTCGGTGGCTGCGGATAGGAAGGGCGGGAGGCGTACTCTCTGGGTTCTGCCAGCGAGGAAGGACGTGGTCCAGTCCAGGGCCTTCATCTGGATTCCGGCTTCTTGGAGGCGTGTTCTTAGTGTGAAGTGGCAGACCGTGTCGAAGGTGGCTGACAGGTCCAGGAGGATGAGGGCTGAAGTTTCGCAGTTGTCTAGCTGGCGCCTGATGTCGTCTGTGGCGGCAATGAGGGCAGTCTCGGTCCTGTGGTTGCGTCTGAATCCGGACTGGGATGGATCTAGGATGTTGTTGTCCTTGAGGTGGCGGTTCAGCTGCATGTTGGTGATTTTCTCGATGACCTTCGCCGGGAAGGGGAGCAGGGAGATGGGCCGGAGGTTCTTGAGGTCTTTGGGTTCCACCTTGGGCTTCTTGAGGAGGGCGTTGATTTTGGCGTGCTTCCAATTTTCCGGGAATGTCGCTATGTCGAAGGAGATGTTGATGACCTTCCGTAGTTGGGATGCGATGGTTGCATCAGCTTTGTTGAAAACGTCGGGTTGGACTGTTCCCATGAGGCACAGGGTCAGACTGATTTGCATATGGCCATGTCTGAACTGGGGTGGCAGAGTGGGCTAAAGAATGGTGATGGATTTGTCGAAGTGGATTTCTTCTACCTCGCCCAGGTATGCTCACCAAGGAAGACCAGCAGTCGGAGGTAACTGTAACATAAAATGAATTTATTGCGCTCGAGCGGGTACACCACCTCACAGCACCATGTGGCTATGAGAGAAGTGGACGACTTACAAAGTCATAGACAGCCTTATATACTTTTTGTGCTGGAATAAGCGTAGGTGGGAATGGATATACAAATCAGCAACTGCCAAGGATGATTAATGATCCCAGGACGGACCCACGTACTAGTCGGGACCAGTCACTCTGGAAATATGTATATTTGGCATGCAGAACGCAAATATAAAGATTACTCACTTAACCCCATCAGTCATCAATAATCTTGTGATAAACAGAATAAAGCAGAACTATGCATAACTTGTGCCAAGTATAAACATAGGCGGGCCTGTGGTTACAGAGTCAGGCGCTCACTTGATTACTCATCCGGATATGGAACAAAAGGTTATGTCTCTTGTGTCAACAGTAATTTGTCACCATCAGCAGTGTTTAGTTAACTGTAATACATTGGCAATAGTTAAATAGGAAAGTTAAACAATGAGTCATTGACCTTTAAGCAATGCACCCTGCTCTACTTGTGTGTCATAAAGCAAAGTACAAACATATGCTCTGGGGTCAATCGATGTCTCAACATTTCTTTGTGCAGATGAAGCGGCCACGTTATATGTGCTGAGGTGGAAGGCTAGAGAAGATTAACACAAAATGGTTGCTGGAAAACACAAAATGGAGGGGCTTTCGTCCACCATAAAAACTGTATTTTCACAATCGACCCTTTGGACGCAAGGTCCAACATTTTGTTGCGCCTAATGCACATGTTCATAGATAGGCCGGCTGTTACTATAGTGGGCTTCATTGCGCTCATTAACATAATCAACTGTATTGGCGTCAGTGGGGCTGTTATCCGAGATATCAATATCCATCAACTGCTGAGTTACAATATCCCTCATTATAAGTGCGTTGGTCACTGTCACAGGGGGCATCGGGGGTGGTTTAAGCATTCGCCCCAAACACTGGCAGCACATGGGCAGACAATTAATGAGAACACAGCACCCAATCACCACGAGGAAGATAGTCACTAGAAACATCCCTATCTTCCAGCCCCAAGCAGATAAAGCATTCCAAAAGGAACCTACAGGATCCCAGGGGCCAACATCACTATGGGCCTGAGCTCCTATATCATATAGCCTCTTGACAGCTTCTCTAACTGATGTAGATGAGTCAGGAACGTATGTGCAGCAGGAGGACCCGATCACCCTACAGACTCCACCCCGTTCTGCTAACATCATGTCTAGCACAACCCTGTTCTGAAGGGCAACGAGTCTAAGAGCCTTCAGCTCAACTGTGATGTTCTCAATTACACCTGCGGTCTCCTCCATAGTCGCCTCTAATAGACGGGACAACCTACGTATGTTTCTGGAATTTATGGCAGGGCCATACCAAGGAACAAAGGCCTTTAGCACATCACCAGCTATCTCACCCACTGTATCTCCTTGATCAACACTCCTCCTGCCCCTTAGAGTTCTGGATGCTCTATTCACTTCTGCAGTACTTTTTACAGACAATGCTGGTGTTACAAGACCCAGGTGGCAGCAGCCACCCCAGTTCACTGGCAGCCAAATGTAGGCCCTGGAACCACAAATGAAATAGACTGAGTCACCAACATAAAGTGGAACAGTTATTTTCTGGGAAGACACTTCAAATGTCATATTGCAATTGGTACTGTTCCCCATATTGGCGGTACCGTTGCTCCTAATACATATACTCCCAAGTACACTACGCTGCCTCATTTTCAAAAATGGTACCTGTCTTGTGTCCCTCTGGAGCGGAGGTGTGCTATCATTCTTTACCAAAGACAGTGGGGTGAATATATTTGAAAATGGGAATGTTGCATTGGGCAAAATAACTTCAGAGCAATTCCCTGCCTGGAGAATGTCTTTATCATAATGGGTATACAAGGAGGTAGTTGATGTTCTGGTGGTAGAACGGGAAGTTATTAAGCTACTGAAAACTCTTATTAACTCAACTTTCAGCATTGCAATGTGTAATGCATAACAGGACGCTTCAAATGGTAGGGGTACTTGGAGAAGGGGTATACCTTCATCTACATAAGCTGGGAATTGCATACAGATCCAACAATTATTTTTATCAATGACTTGATGGGTCTGATGAAGTAGGGTAAGGAAAGAATTGTGACGCATCTCCTCTCTGTGATCCATATCCTCTGGTGGTACTGTAACTGAGGGGACAAAGTCAGAGGGAAGCTCTGATGGGAGCGGGGCTGTTTTTGCAATAGGATGGTAGAGCTCTAGGAGATATAATAATCCAATGACCAAAGACATTATGCAAAATAACATACAAAATATGCATAGTTTGGAGTACCAGCGCCCCTTCTTGTTCAATCTAAGGGTGGAATATGTATTCTCCATCTCTAGTAAAGGAAGGTGTCTTGTTGTTCTTCCAAACAGATATACCATTCGAAATACTTCGGATTTTGAAATATACAATCTCACAAGTGCGGCAGTTCAACAGTGTTCGTTATAGGCCTCACTGTTACAGACCTTGCAATTGGTAGTATTAATACAAAGAATTTTTGAATATCTTTTATCTCTTTGTATGGGTCAATGTTTGTCTCCTCTTCTTTAGTTTGTGACACTACATATGTTAAAGTGTACTCATTTAACGCAGTGTGTTTTGCTATTTCATCAGCAAAAGCATTTCCCTGACCTACATGGTCTGTAATTTTCTTGTGTGCACTACACTTCATGATGGCCAATTTAGTTGGTAATGCAAGAGCATTTAGTAGTCTTGTGATCAAGGTGCCGTGCTGTATTTTCGCACCTCCAGATGTGATGTACCCTCTTTCGGCCCACAAACGGCCGAAGTTATGTGCCACCCCCCAGGCGTATTGGCTGTCGGTGTAAATGTTTACGGCTAACTTTTCTGAGAGCTCACATGCTCTAGTTAGAGCAATCAACTCGGCTGCCTGAGCAGACATCTGTTCTATTTTACATGTTTCAACAACTGTCTTATTTGTTGTGATTGCATAGGCTGCAGAGGTAGTTCCATCTGGTCTCTTTAGACAAGAGCCATCCACAAATAGTGTTCCATCGACATTTTGCATAGGTGTGTCTGCCAAATCTACTCGACCTTTTGTTTCAGTTTCAGTAACAATCACGCAATCATGTTGTACTTCATCCTGCTCCAAAGGGAGAGGCATCAGAGTAGCTGGGTTTATGGTGTTACACCTCTGCAAGGTCACGTTAGTGGCCATTAGTATTAGCTCATACTGAGTCAACCTGGCATTAGTTAAATGTTGAGTTTTGGTTTTATTCAGCAGTATGTCTACTGAATGAGGTACGTAAACCACAACTGGATGTCCAAGTACAATAGAGTCTGCCTGTCTTACTGCAGCAGCCGCCGCAGCAACATTTCTGAGGCAGTTCGGTAGACCTCTTGCTACCGGATCCAATGTTGAGGAAAAATAAGCACATGGTCTATTCTTCTCTCCATTTTTCTGGGTTAGTATAGCCATTGCGCATCCTTCTTTCTCATGTACGAACAATGCAAAGTTCTTAGTGTAATCTGGTGTGCCCAAAGCAGGTGCATTGCATAAAGCAGTTTTCAAAGCCACAAAGCTATCTTGATGCTCTTGATCCCAAGGAACAGGATCTTCCACATCTTTGTGAGTCAAGGACAGTAATGGCTTGGCCAGATAAGAGAAATTTGGTACCCATTGCCTACAAAAGGAGACCATTCCAAGAAATGCACGCACATCTTTTTGTGTTCTAGGTCTGGGAATGTTCTGCACTGTTTGTATTCTGTCAGATGATAATCTCCTCCCACCTTTCGACAGGAGATGACCTAGGTAGGTTACCTCCTGTTGACAGTACTGTAGCTTAGCTGGCGAAACCTTGTGTCCATGCGAAGCAAGAAAAGTTAGAATAGCATGCGTAGCTTGCTTACAAATTTCATTTGTTTCAGCTGTTAACAGTAAATCGTCCACATATTGCAGTAATACTGTACCTGGTGGTAAAGCACAGTCATCTAGTTGTCTTTTTAATGCCTGACTATAGATGCTAGGGCTTTCTGTATACCCCTGGGGAACCCGACAGAATTTATACGATCGCCCTTGGAAACTGAAACTGAACAAATACTGGCTGGCTGGGTGTATGGGGATACTGAAGAAAGGGTTCTTCAGATCTATGACAGTAAACCACTGGGCTGAAGGTGGTACAGATGAAAACATTGCTGTAATGTCGGGTACAACAGGGTATTGTGGTTCCACTATTTTATTTATGGCTCTCAAATCAACAATCATCCTATATTTGACCTGTCCTGTTCCATCATCACGTTTAACCACAGGTAAAATTGGACTGTTACAGGGACTGCTTGTAACTTCTTGTATTATTTTCCGCTGCAATAGGTCTGAGATAACTAATTTCAGACCTTCCTCACCTTCTTTTGATATTTTGTACTGGGGGATGCGAGGTAGTCTGACATTTGGCTTTACTGTAATATGCACTGGCTCAATATCCATTTTCCCTACATCGTTTGGTCCATGTGCCCATAAATTTGGATCAATATCTCGCAGTTCAGGTGGAATGTGATTTTTATCTGTAACCATGTATTGTCTAGACACTTTTTGCTTCTTACAAGTTAAGTAAACACCATCTGGTGTACAGTATATAGTAGCATGCATCATTTTCAAAGCTTTTAAACCAAGCAAATTTAGGGAACATTTCTCTGTTAGTACAAATGGCATACTCCCTGTTATAGGACCAATTGTGAAATCCAGTGGTCGCGAAATGGGGCTTGTAACAACAGCATTTGAAAATCCCACCGACTTATCTAATCTTCCCGAGAGAGGAACATGGGGGAGCAAGCGGTGGGAAATCGATGTATTAGTGGCACCAGTATCTAGAAGAAATTTTCTCTCTTCACCTTCAACTACCATTTTTACATATGGGCCTGAAGAATCCACTGGTATCTGCACTCGCTCCCTGTCCTCTCCTGGGCATCCCTATTGTGTCCAGTCCTCATTGTCATCATATTGTGCATAACCTTGAGTGAAGTACGCATTATTTCTATTGTCAAAATAATTTGTCTGTTCAGTGTCACTGTAGTTTCTTTGCTGTCCTCTACCTCTCCCTCTGTCTACACGGGGAGTCGAGTTTCCTCTGTAAGTGTTTGCATTATTTCTCATAGCTTGACCCTGGCCCTGTAACAAAGGGCACTCATTACTCCAATGTCCCTCCTGGTAGCAGTTAGCACATTGATTGTATCCTAACCCTGCTCTCTGTTGCGCCGGAGCTGAAGTAGCTCGACCAACCCCACGACTACGTCCACCTGCCCTCTGAAAATTTGTACGTCCTCTTGTCCTTCCTCTGTCAGGAAAAGCTTGCTGCATTAAAGCTTTAGTCTTTAATTCCTTCATTTGCTTATCCTTCTTTCCCTTTTCTGAATTTCTCTTATTCTCATAATAGCAGGCCATTGTCAATAACTCAGCTGGATCTTTAGCAGTCCAGGTACTTTCGTATGTCTTTATACTGTCCGATAACTCAGGTAAAATGTTATTAACAAACTGATTAGCAAAAATGCGCTTTCCTTGTACTGTCTGAATGTCCTGTCCACTGTGTCCTTTAAAAATCTCTTCTATTCTGCTAAAAAAATCAGTCACTTCCTCTCCCTCTTTCTGTCTACATGCAGTCATTTTATCCCAGTCTACCTTTTGTCTTGGCAGAATTTCCTGCATGCGTGCTATAATGTGTCCAGGTAAATCTTTTAAGTCTTGTGGCACATCCTCTCCTGCTCCTCTATCAGTATCTGCAGCTGCTATGGCTGCCCAGTCAATGTGTGCCGAATTATGATCCCTAACGGGGCGCCATAATTCCTGCGGTACCAAAAAATCGAACAGGAGGTCAACATCTTTCAATATCATGGGCGTCAAACTAAGAGCAGATTCAAGGTGTTCATAAAACACTTTCGGATTACTTCTAGGATCAGGCAACTCTTTCTTTAGGGCCAATAGATCAGCCCTCGTCCATGGGGTGTGCACATATTGTCGGATGGCGGGGTGAGCTCCACCTCTTGGATCAGGGATTGGTTGTACCTCTCTCATAGGGAAAGCTGGGGTATTATCTGGTCCTGGGCCATAGTGTTGGTGAATATGTTTGTCAGTGGCATCACACATAATGGCATCTAGTTCTTTTTGGTAATGATAACAAGCATTAAATGCATCCTCACATTGTGTGTCTGTTAATATGGAGTTTTCGCTATCCCTCCATAATTGTCGTAACCATCCTGGTGATTGTAAAAAAACTGTACTGTTGTCCATTATGAGTTGACAATGGTTGAACAATCTATTTGCCATACTATTAATGACAAAGTTCCTAGCTCTTAACTCCATTCCTTCAAATGTTTCCCGGGCTTCTATTTTAGTTATTTCCCCTAAGTCCATCCATTTTTCTGTCATTTTTTTTATAACATCTTTCTCTGCTATGCCTAATCGCGTGGGTCTAGCATACATGTCTGATACCCGTCTGTCCGTCCTTGGTGAACCATGGTAAGGGGAACTCATCCAATCGTATGTTTTGTGTGCACGTACTGCGGGGGAATCAGTTTGTGAAGCAAGTGGCGTCATTGGTATTGGAAGCAGCATTGTGCTGGAAGATGCTGGAGCAGGCGGTGTTGTTAGGATGTTTCCTACAGACCCATGCACGCCCTGCAAACTACTCGTTGGAGAGGCCGTTTGTTGTGCCTGTACAACAGGAGCGGATGGCTGTTGGACCGGTACAACAGAAGGGGGAACATGCTGTACTTGTGGTGGGGCAACAATATTAGGCTGTTGGCCCCCAATACCCGGACCTGGTGGGGGTGGCGGTATTTGGACAATATTATATGGGGGAGGTTTGTCTAACAAGTCCTCTAATACCTCATCAAGAGGAGGGCAATTCCTTTGGTCTACTGCGACGAAGCATTTTTCTGTTTTCATCCTAAATTCTCTGTCATGCTGTTCTATATTCTCACTTATCTTCATATTATTATAATCTGCCACTTTGGCCGTAGTTGTTTTATTCTTTTCTCTCTCTCTATCTTGTTTTTGTTTCATGTTCCTAGTTCTAGCATATTTCTCCCATGTTTGAAATGCTTCAAACATAGCAGGTCGGACTTTTCGTTCCATCATACATTGCTGTAAATACTGTAACTTGGCTAAATCGAAGGTACCATCAATAGGAAACTGTAATTCTTTATCCTTTTTTGTGTAATCATGCCATATTCTATTGTATAAATTCACGGATATTCCTTTTTTTATCATTAATACCCAACCTGGACTATCTTCCACAGGGGTGGGGACGCTTTCGTCCAACCGGTGACCTGACTTTATACAACAGAACGTTTTAGAAATGCATTTCTTCATTGTTCCTATTTATTCTTTTAGTTATAACTATTCTTTTACTGTTTTTACCCACAATTTATTAAAACCTTTAGTTAACCAAACTTGTTTGTAACAAAACATGTAACAGAACAATCTCACCAATCTGTGGTGTGTCCTTGAATCGTCCGACTGTTGGTCTTCGGACAACACGTCTGTTTCAGAAGGGATCAGCTCGTGGACTTCTGCCGGGGAATCCTGTGTCAAGAGGCCAGTCGGGACTTCAGATGGCAGCTGCTGCGGAGAAACGCTGTCTCCTTCGTGCAGGGGGCCCCTACGATCATTCGGTCCTCAGTCGCACCTCTCAACCACGGACTCAGTTAGCCGTTGGATGTCCCACGGAGAAGTCCCTTCGTGGTCGCCAATTTGTCGAAGTGGATTTCTTCTACCTCGCCCAGGTATGCTCACCAAGGAAGACCAGCAGTCGGAGGTAACTGTAACATAAAATGAATTTATTGCGCTCGAGCGGGTACACCACCTCACAGCACCATGTGGCTATGAGAGAAGTGGACGACTTACAAAGTCATAGACAGCCTTATATACTTTTTGTGCTGGAATAAGCGTAGGTGGGAATGGATATACAAATCAGCAACTGCCAAGGATGATTAATGATCCCAGGACGGACCCACGTACTAGTCGGGACCAGTCACTCTGGAAATATGTATATTTGGCATGCAGAACGCAAATATAAAGATTACTCACTAAACCCCATCAGTCATCAATAATCTTGTGATAAACAGAATAAAGCAGAACTATGCATAACTTGTGCCAAGTATAAACATAGGCGGGCCTGTGGTTACAGAGTCAGGCGCTCACTTGATTACTCATCCGGATATGGAACAAAAGGTTATGTCTCTTGTGTCAACAGTAATTTGTCACCATCAGCAGTGTTTAGTTAACTGTAATACATTGGCAATAGTTAAATAGGAAAGTTAAACAATGAGTCATTGACCTTTAAGCAATGCACCCTGCTCTACTTGTGTGTCATAAAGCAAAGTACAAACATATGCTCTGGGGTCAATCGATGTCTCAACATTTCTTTGTGCAGATGAAGCGGCCACGTTATATGTGCTGAGGTGGAAGGCTAGAGAAGATTAACACAAAATGGTTGCTGGAAAACACAAAATGGAGGGGCTTTCGTCCACCATAAAAACTGTATTTTCACAGATTCAACCCAGATCTGTTGACTGGGTGTGAGTGTTTGATTGGTTCAGATGCTCCGTCCATCACCACCCCCTTTTGTACCGCTTTGTCGCCATAAGTTGGCAGGGTATGCTCAGATGTTGAGTCCCTTGCTCACTTTGCCACTGGAGTCAAGCAAGCCTGGCTGAAGACGGCTGGAATGCCAGAAACCGGTCCTAGGAAGCTTGATTCCAGTCCAGGGAAGGCATGGCTTGGCAGTTCGGGCTAGACTGTTCCCATGAGGCACAGGGTCAGACTGATTTGCATATGGCCATGTCTGAACTGGGGTGGCAGAGTGGGCTAAAGAACGGTGATAGATTCAACCCAGATCTGTTGACTTGGTGTGATTGTTTGATTGGTTCAGATGCTCCGTCCATCACCACCCCCTTTTGTACCGCTTTGTCGCCATAAGTTGGCAGGGTATGCTCAGACGTTGAGTCCCTTGCTCACTTTGCCACTGGAGTCAAGCAAGCCTGGCTGAAGACGGCTGGAATGCCAGAAACCGGTCCTAGGAAGCTTGATTCTGGCCCAGGGAAGGCATGGCTTGGCAGTTCGGGCTGGACTGTTCCCATGAGGCACAGGGTCAGACTGATTTGCATATGGCCATGTCTGAACTGGGGTGGCACAGTGGGCTAAAGAATGGTGATGGATTCAACCCAGATCTGTTGACTGGGTGAGAGTGTTTGATTGGTTCAGATGCTCCGTCCATCACCCCCCCCCCTTTTGTACTGCTTTGTCACCATAAGTTGGCAGGGTATGCTCAGACGTTGAGTCCCTTGCTCACTTTGCCACTGGAATCAAGCAAGCCTGGCTGAAGACGGCTGGAATGCCAGAAACCGGTCCTAGGAAGCTTGATTCCAGTCCAGGGAAGGCATGGCTTGGCAGTTCGGGCTGGACTGTTCCCATGAGGCACAGGGTCAGACTGATTTGCATATGGCCATGTCTGAACTGGGGTGGCAGAGTGGGCTAAAGAATGGTGATGGATTCAACCCAGATCTGTTGACTGGGTGTGAGTGTTTGATTGGTTCAGATGCTCCGTCCATCACCACCCCCTTTTGTACCGCTTTTTTGCCATAAGTTGGCAGGGTATGCTCAGACGTTGAGTCCCTTGCTCACTTTGCCACTGGAGTCAAGCAAGCCTGGCTGAAGACGGCTGGAATGCCAGAAACCGGTCCTAGGAAGCTTGATTCCGGTCCAGGGAAGGCATGGCTTGGCAGTTCGGGCTGGACTGTTCCCATGAGGCACAGGGTCAGACTGATTTGCATATGGCCATGTCTGAACTGGGGTGGCAGAGTGGGCTAAAGAACGGTGATGGATTCAACCCAGATCTGTTGACTGGGTGTGAGTGTTTGATTGGTTCAGATGCTCCGTCCATCACCGCCCCCTTTTGAAAACGTGGTGTGGGCAGGGGTCAGACGGAGATCCTGAGTGGATGGAGTTTATGACCTTGCATGTCTCTTCTTCATTGACGTGGGACCAGGAGGTCAGCTGGTTGGTGAGGGAGGCATTCGAGGTGTGGTCTGTTGTGGTCGGGCGAATGGGGAGTTGAAGCTGTCGTGGATGTCGGCGATCTTGCGATGGAAGAAGGTGGCCAGTGAGTAGCATAGATCTTGCGAGGGCGGGATGTCGTTGGTGTTGGCACTGGGGTTGGAGAGTTCCTTCACTATGTTGAAAAGTTCTTTGCTGTCGTGTGTGTTGTTATCCAGTCGGGTTTTGAAGGATGATCTTTTCGCTGTTCTGATGAGGTGGTCATGTCTGCGGATGGCGTCCTTGTGGGCTGTGTGGCTGTCTGGTGTGCGGTCGTGGAGCCATTTCTTCTCCAGCTTCCGGCATGTTCGTTTGGAGATCTGGAGTTCTTCGGTGAACCAGGCGGCTTTCTTGATGGGGTGGTTGATGGAGGGTTTCTTGATCAGGGTGAGGGTGTTGGCGCAGTCATTGATTCACTGTCTGAAGTTTTGGTGTCTATGTCGGTGGGGTCGGTGGGTGGGTTCTGGGTGAGGGTGGAGGTCAGCTGGTCTTTGGTGACTTTGCTCCAGCAGCGGTGAGGCAGCTGTTGGGTGCGGTGGTGCGTGGTTGGTTTCTTGAAGGTGAAGTGGATACATCGGTGGTCAGTCCAGTGGAGTTCGGTGGTGTGGTTGAAGGTGATGTGGGTGCTGGTGGAGAAGATGGGGTCGAGCGTGTGGCCAGCGGCGTGGGTGTGTTCGATGAAGAGTTGTCGGAGGCCGAGGTTGGCGAGGTTGTTGATCAGGGTGGTGGAGTTGGCGTCGTTGTTGTTCTCGAGGTGGAAGTTCAGGTCCCCGAGGAGGATGTAGTCCATGGAGGCGAGTGCGTGGGTGCTGGTGAGGTCGGCGACGGAGTCCCTCTTCAGCGGGTCCGGGGTCATGGAGGTCTGTAGATGAGTGTTCCTCTGAGGGTGGTGTTGGGGTCCGTGTGGATCCGGAAGTGAAGGTGTTCGGCGGAGTCGCCTGCGGAGGTGTGGACCTGGAGGGTGGATATGTGGACGATGGCTATTCCCCCTCCCATCCCGTTGGTGCGGTCTCTGCGGGAGATCTTGTAGCCGGCCGGGATGGCTATGGCAATATCGGGTGCCGAGGAGTCGTTCCACCAGGTCTCGGTCAGGAAGGCAACGTCTGGGGCGGTGGTGTCTAGCAGGTCCCAGAGCTCGATTGTGTGTTTGCGGGCGGAGCGGGTGTTGAGGAGTATGCAGTGGAGGTGGTTGGGTCTGGTCCTTGGTGTTTTGGTGGTTCTGTCACATGTGAAGTTGCAGGTGTGGCAGAAGAAGGGTCAGTGGGTGCGTTTCGGGGCGGCCTGGAAGCAGCGGTGGTCTCGGCCGGTGTTGAGAGCGTGGAGAGTGTTGGCGTCGTATCGGAGTCTGGCGTTGTGGTGTGTGCGGGGTACAGGGGTTCTGGCACTGGGCACAGTCCAGGTGCGGACGGGCGCAGACGGGCTTGCCTTTGGTGCGCCTTCGGCGCACCAGCAGCATGCCAGCTGCACGCGTCCGCTGTGCACCCTAGCAGCGAGTGGTATTTAAGGCGGGGAGGGAGGGAGGAGCAGCTGGGAGGTGGGAGGCGGGAGTGGGGCGGCGAGGGGGCATGGCCGCGGGGTCAGCGGCGGGAAGCGAGCAGGCACAGAAACCAGAAGGGGGTTGAGGGGACAGTACCGGCTACAGTGGGAGGAACACCCACTACCACCGCCCCCAGGACCTCCACCCAGACCACACCACCCCTATTACCACCGAGGCAGCGCAAAAGAGGACAGCGGACCTTTCCAAAATGACATGGACCCTCAGCCGTACAATAGCTGAATTTTGGGAGATGTGGGAACCAAGTATGTGTGAAGGACGCAAGTCACCCATCAATAACAACGCACACAATGCCAAGTGTAGCAGTGATGTGCTGGACAAACCTCACTATGCAGAGCACATACCTCTCCATGTGTGCTTGTAGTGTTGTGGACAGTGGACGCAACCATGTTACCTCAGGCAGTGGGGAAGATCTCGATCATGTAGCTGAGTCGCACCCCCCCCATGTAAGCAGAAGTGGAAGCGGAGTGGGCTGGTCCAACGTACCTTGTCAGGGGGGAGTGGAAGCGCACTCTAAGATTCAGTGCTACTCTGAACAGATAGATTTAACTAAAGGGTGCTACACTACTATTGTATGTTGGCATCACACACTAATTAAACTTTAAGCCTTACAGGGATGAAGCCCTGATTGGTGTGTGCACTGTTCCTACTGATCAATTGTTCTGATAATAAACTGACTTCTTACTACTTGAAACAAAGAAAAACTGAACCAAAATTTTCTCATGGTCAAGCATTTTTTATTAAACATTAAATCATAATACAATTTTTGTATTAATCTACATCTTGTTGCGCAACCATAGAACAATAAAAGTTGCCTTAACAAAACAGATCCTTAGATCAGGTATTACATAATTATATACAATCCATGTAATCCTGGCGTTACAATTCCCGTATTGATTGGTCCATAGCTGTCACGTAGCCCAATGCATTTCGGGACTCACAGGTCCCTTCCTCAGGTGCAGTGTACTGAAAAGAAAGGAATTTTCAACGTATGTATTACATACAATGCAATGTGTTTCATTAAAAGAAGTTAATGTTTATAGGAGAGTCCCTTGTCCAACAGAAAAAGAAGAAGTTGAAGTGAAATCTGATGATTCTAGTAAATGAATGTTAATGAAAATCATCTCTACATGCTGAAACCGTGTATTACTATCGCCCATGTACCGCCAAGGTAAACTACGATGTGGCTACAGTGGTATAGAACAGGAAAACTGGATAGGGTGTTGATAGTGGCAGTGAGGGGTCGAAATGAATACCAAAGTATGCTTCATACCTGAGTGGTGTCAGTATGCCCTGTAGCTTAAAACTGTGCCAGAAAAATCGCAGCGGGTAGAATCCTGCAAGTGGATAAATGTTTTAAATCTCCCGTGGGTCAAGAACCAAACTGCACAGTGTAACAATAAACACGTGGTGGTATGAAATGACCAAAACAGTGCCGAACTTATCCTCGAGTCAAAGATTTGCATGTGCATCACTCATGCCCGGACCACGCATCATCGCAAGGTGCACACACGCTAAGTGCTTCAGGTGCCACTAACTCAGTGCTCCACAAGTCATCGCTACGTAGCCTTATTAAGGCAGAATTCATTAGACAAAAGACATTGCTACCAGTGCGGCCCGCATGGACCATGCATCATCGCAGGCTCCGCACACGCTGGTTGCTTCAGGTGTCACTAACTGTGCAGCTCAACTCAACGCCACGTGGCTGTGGGCCCTTGCTGACCGCTGCCTCCTGCTTACACTGCGGTCATCAGGGCTCACAATTAAAATTGAGTCTTGATTCATTAATTGCAGAGTCCAGTAGGCAACTAAGTATAACATCCCTGAAACCTACTTAATATCCTTTTAGTATCCTTGCTTCAAGAACTTGCTTTATATTAGTTATAGCTTTACTACAATGACCAAATTCATCTTGCAAGTCCAAAGGAACACTGAATGTCAGTCTACACTACGGACAGCAGAGCTCACAGTTCGAATACGGTTTTGATTTATTAATTGCAGAGTGAAATGTACTCTATGTCCTCGGATTTTGACAAGAGCAAGTGACCAAAAGCATTCCTCGATGTCTTTGCTGAATACTGCCTTCGATCTATACTGCCGGCAGCAGGGCTCACAATTCAGATCGAGTCGCGATTGCAGATGACGCAATCCAGTAGGCAAGAGACATTGCTCCCAGCGCGGCCCGCCCAGACAATGCATCATCGCTGGCTGCATACACACTGAGTGCTTCAGGTGCCACTAACTGTGCAGATCAAGTGAACGCCATGTGACTCTTGGCCCTTGCTGACAGCTGCCTCCAGTCTACACTGTGGTCAGCAGGGCTGACAGTTCAGATTGAGTGGCGATTGCAGATGACGCAGTCCAGTAGGCAACAGCCATTGCTCCCAGTGGGGCCATGTGGCTGTGGGCCCTTCCTGACCGCTGCCTCTGGCCTACACTGAGGTTAGCACGGCTCACAATTCAAGATTAGTACCGATGCAAATGGTGTAAGAAGGCCAAATGATCCCAATCTGTGCAGCTCAAGTCAATGCTACGTGGATGTGGGCCTTTGCTAACAGCTGCCTCCGGCCTACACTGTGGTCAGCAGGGCTCACAATTCAAATTCAGTCTTGATTCATTAATTTCAGAGTCCAGTAGGCAACTAACTATAACGTGTTGACAGAAAAGGGTTTTCAGATTTCAGAGTAAACACAGGGCGCTCTGCTAAAGGTGGACGCAAATTGTGTCATACAACAGTAATAGTGTGGTGCAACTGGGTGAGTGGAAAAGACCCTATAACCACTCAGATATGTGTCAGAGAGCGGATAACTCCACGAGTGTCTGCCGTTTTTTAGATCGGTGTGTGTGCCAGTAAAAGTAAATCCTTTCGCGGGTCGCCGTGCTCCAATCGTGGACTTCCGCTCCCTGACTGCCATCGCAACCGCCTCTCTGGGCTTAGAGCCTTTTGAAAACGCCTCTGGCGTCAACCTGTAGAACAACGCTATTTCTTTAAGAAAAGTGCAGTGGCAGAGTCTCTAAAGTGAAGGGATCTTGCATCAGATTACCAGCACACCAAGGAGCGCATTCTTTTCGGCTCACTTACAACTGGACACCACGCACTATGTCTCGTGCCCTGCCGGGTCGGAATTATCACCGGCGGAGCGACTTCCTATTTATTTCTTGCCTCAATTGCAGCCCTGAGGAGTCGCAGAAAAACTTTTCCAAATGTGATGAAACACGTGTCTGCTGGCTGGTTTTGAAATAATTAAAGGATTCAACTGTTGTAATACTGTACAGGAAACCCCTGTGTTGTTTCTGTTAGCATTGTTCTTCTACATTTGTGTGTCAACCTAGACACAGTTATATCTATTTTCCTTAGTTGTGTGCATAGGGTATTGTTATATTGCATAACGTCCCTGAAACCTACATATTTCGACAATGTATTCCATACATATTTCATCTTTTCTTCCATACGCCTACACTACGGTCAGCAGAGCTCACAATTTGAAGTCAGTCTTGATTTTTTAATTGCAGAGAGAATTGTACTCTATGTCCTCGGATTTTGTCAAGAGGAATTGACAAAAAGCATTCCTCGATATCTGTGCTGACTACTACCTTGGATCTACATTGCGGACAGCAGGGCTCACAATTCAGATTGAGTCGCGATTGCAGATGACGCAGTCCAGTAGGCAACAGACATTGCTCATAGTGCGGCCCGCCGGGACCACGTATCATCGCTGGCTGCGCACACGCTGAATGCTACCTCAGTGCACCACAACTCATGGACCCTTTATGATAGAATCTTTCGTGTATTATTTCACATCTGGTACCCCGACCTTAGTGCAGCACAAGTCATAGACACTTTATGATTGAATCTCTATGTATGATCCAATAATTACTGTTGTACTTGTTGCCAGCACCAACCATTCCCTGAAGGCTGCATACACTCACCCCACATGCATCCAGCATAGAGGTCACTGGACATGTGACCCTGGTAATATAAAGGGGCATAGCACATGTGCCCCTACCCAGTTCCACTATCTATCTGTGTCTGTGTGTTCATTATGTATGCATGATGCTGCCCCTGGGCCCTACCACATTACTTTGTGCTGTGGATAGTACACGCAACCATGTTACCTCTGGCAGTGGGGAAAACTTTGGTTATGTAACTTTGTCTCGGTCATTGTATGAGTACATAGGTAGAGACTGGATCATTAGAGTACTACAAGGAGAGTGTATAGTAAATTTATAAGTGCTTGGGGATTGGCGGAGTGATTGGATAAGTACATATGTTGGCGGAGCCTAACCCCCGAGCACGAGTTTGGCTCTATTGCTACAGCTGCAAAACTCCACTGAATGCGCAATAAACATTCATACCCACACAGATATGTAATGTCCACAATCTTTTATGTGTGGAAGTATGGATGAATGTAGGGTCAGTGATTCCCCCTACCTTCCATTTTGGCCATTTTGCGGGACTTGGGTCACAGGGTGACACATTGGCACTTGCGACCCGCATGACGGCAACACTTCAACAGAGACACCCGCATCAGTTGATTCCTCATACAGCCCAGGATGGAACCACACCCACAACTCCGGAGTCATTATTCATAGCCTCACGCAGAACTGGCATACACAATGGCAGCCCAGTCTGTCTACGCTTACAGGGAGGAACGACAACTCTACATGTCCCAGGTCTTCCCTCTAGTGATCAGCCACTCCCTCACAGCTGGTTTACACCCACACCACACCCATGCAGCACAGGCATCACAGAACATTTGACTCTGCCAATAAAAAGGGCCGGGTGCATGTGCTGGAGGCCATTTACCGAGGCACTTTGCCTGACACGGGTCTCCCGCCACGTGGCGATGACTTGATTTCCACTGAGTTAGTGCCACCAGAGCTGAGCGGGTGTGCATCCTGCGATGATGCGTGGCCTCCATACACCGTCCTGGCAATCAAGACCAGATTTGAATTGTGAGCTCAGCTCGACTGCGTGTACCCCACGGCTGAGAAGTTTGCTTCGGCATGTGGTGGGCCCTCTTCCACACACGCCGGTGGCAGAAGTTGAGCAGAGAGGCTTGTTTGCGCAGCGGCGGGCAGTCACCTCTGGGCAGTGGGAATAGATGGTGTGCAGCAGCCTGGGTGTGCAGGGACAGGCAGACACCTCTGGTCGGTGGGAGTGGATGGGGTGCAGCAGCCTGGGTGCTCAAGGGCAGGCAGACACCTCTAGGTGGCGGGAGGGGATGGGGTGCAGCAACCTGGGTATGCAGGGGCAGGCAGACACCTCTGGGGGGCAGGAGTGGATAGGGTGCAGCAGCCTGGGTGCGCAGGGGCAGGACAGCGATTTAGGCGTGTGCAGTTGTATGTACTCTGCCATTACTAATTCCATACTATGTTTCAAATGAGTGAGCTTGAGGGCTGCACTATGTCCCGGCACGTGGTTGGAGACACACCGGTGGCGGAAAGGTTAGCTGTGAGGGTTTTGTCCACAGTGTCGGCACTCACTCTCCCTCTCCATCTCTTCCTTTCTCTCTCTCACACTCTTTCTCTCTCTCTTCCTCTCTCTCACCCTTTCTCTCTTGTCCTCTCTCTCACGCTGTTTCACTCTTTCTCTCTCTCTCTTCCTCCCTTTCTCACTCTTTTTCTCTTTCTCTCTGTTTTCCTCTCTCTCTCACTCTTTCTTTCTTTCTCTTTTCCTCTCTCTCTCACTCTGTCTCTCTTTCTCTCTCTCCTTTGATGGGCACATGACGCACAATCTTATTTTGATTTTTGTCTTGCAGGCTGTGATTCACAAATTGTTGAGGGATGACACGCCATGGCTGTACTTTCTTTTATTTGTTGTTGTTTTGTTTAAATAAAATGTTTTATATGTAAATCCATAGATGACTGTGATTCTCATTTGTACAACCTCACATGCATCTTTTTTATTATAATTGTGCAACATCAGCCGATTTGTTACGTTCCAGATTTCGGAAGGATGATGTGACATTTGTTTGTCAGCGGGGCCTCAGGGGATGGCGGACATCGGGCTGGGGGCGGGGGGGTGTCGGGACACTGTTGGGTGTCCGAGCTGCATGATCGTTGGCATCTGTTGTCATTCAGGTGTGGCTGTGGGCTGGGCTCCCTTTCATATTGCAGGTTGTAGTCTGACTTTACACCAGGTCAGGGCAGGTGTAAACTTCCTGCTGCTAACGCACCTTATCGCCTGTATTGTATTCTCTTCACCGATCTTGCTGGTGGTTGAAAAAGTTGCGAAGTGGTGTGTTCGCTGCTTTTTGCACGGGAACGCCTACTCTGCATCTCATTAGTGATATTTGCCGGGGTCATCCGTGACGATGTTTTTTTAGGCTGCTATCGCTGGTAAACTAGTGATATGGGCTGTTTACACCAGCTTGTGAATGGTGCGTTAACTTTATCACCATTTTCACTGCGATAAAGTGCCGCTAACTCGGCGATGTGTCCTTGAGAATATGCCCCTCAGTGTTTCAAAGACCTGAGAAGTACTCGAGTGCCGCGCACCCAGCATGTTCACTCTAGCGGGTCGTGTTGAGAGCCGCGTACCATTCGTATTCGCACCAGGGGGCCACGCTGAGAGCCACGCACCCTTGGTGTTCACTCTAGGGGGCATCTTTAGGGTAGTTACTCCAAACTTTTTTGAAAAATAAAAATCGTTCACTTTCATTAATTTACATTCGCCTCGGTGACCCCATCCCCCGAGGCATGCCAACATCTACATATATATTTTTTTTTCAAAGAGGAGGGGGCCCGTGGCCCCCCTCACTGGCTACTTCTGGCCCAAGGGCCTGTCCTCTGTGTTAGGGACCGTGGGGGGAGCCCCAATGCCCCCACAGACCCGCCTACTCCCTGCCTCCTGCGGGTAGCCGGCATTCTTTTTGGGCAACGGGAGCTGCTAACATGCAGCTTCCCTTGCCCAAAAGCAATTCTCCTTTCCTTTATTGAAGCAAGAGGTTTTCCTCCTCTCACTTCAATAAAGCAAACCAGGGTTTGTTATCACAAGGTGGAAGCAATGCTCCCGCTCTGTCATAGCAAACGGCAATGTCCAGAGGGAGGACACCCCGGGACATTGCAGGACTCGGCCGGACTGGCTGTTGCGGGCACTAGGCATTTCCCCAGTGGGTCTCCAGGGTTAGGGGCTGGTTTTGGCCCCTTGGGGGCCAATTTTGTTACAGGGCCATTTTTGCAGCTTAGCTGCAATATCGGCCACTGTAACAAAATTGTCCGAAACCGGCTGTGACAAAAAGCTCGTCCGCACCCCTAACCCCCCGGTTGTCCGGCCGAGCATTTTGCCAGGGCCGGTTCTGGTTCCCAGTCCAGCCCTGGACCCGTCCCTGGACAGTGACGGTCCCCAGGGCCATCAAGCATTCCAGGAGGGGGCCACGTGGCCCCTTCCCTATATTTTCAAAGCCATGTGGTGGTGGTGGTCCCTGGAGTTGCGGGAAGGCCGTGTGCCCTCCTGCACCTAATTTACATAGCCCAGAGGAGGTGGTGGTATGATTATAAGATTGCCCCGGGACCTAGCCTACCTGGGGGCTCATTTAAATGAAGTGGGGGAGGTTGGGGGGGTTCTTCTGGGACCCCCTGAGCAGACCTAAGGGATCAGGGTGTTTCTACCCTGCCCCTTTTCTTTATTTTTCACTTTCTTTTACTGTTTTCTTGTGACTCGGTTCAGGAAGTATTGGCAGCCATCTCGTGACTCGGTAGAACCGAGTCACAAGATGGCTGCCAATACTTCCTGGTTTGGAGTGTTCGCAGCCGATTAGTATGAATGGTGTGGAAGGGAGGGGTCGCGAACCCACCGCTCCCATAGATATTATTATTTTTAATGTTTGATTTTCTCAGCAACAACTGAACGGATTTGCACCATTTTACAAAAGGTCGCTTTCTGAACCTAGAACTACCTTTTTTGCCAATTCTGGTGTAATTCCGTTCAGCAGTTCGGACTGTAGCCTTGGCTATAGTTTCCTATGGAAATCAACATGGAGAAAACCCTTTTTGGGACCCCCCTTTTTTCTCAACCCCGCTTAACAAATCACCCCCAAACTTTCAGGATAGGAGCTGAGCTGGATAGACCTTTTATTTAGAGAAGTTATTAGCAAATCAAAAAATGCTTTCCCCATGGAAACTAGGTTCTAACTATCACTACCTACTGGCGAACGCCAGTAGGTAACATATATATATAACCTATGTTTTGCCAATAACTTTGGTGCCGCTTGACGAATCTCCAAGAAATTTTCACGAAACTTCCCCTTTTTGGTTCAGGTGCTGTGTTGAAAGTTTCGGGGTGATCTGAGAAAAAAGGGTGGTCCCAAAACCCATTTTCCCCATGTAATGTCTATAGGGGTTTTTCATTTTTTGAACACAGCTACAGCCCAAACTGCTGAACGGAATTACACCAAATTTGGCAGAAAGCTAGATATTGGTCCAGAAAACATGAGTTTTGTGATTTGGTGTAAAATCCATTCTGTAGTTTTAGAGAAATTAAGGTTTAAAAAATATAAACATCTGGGTACATGAATCTTTGCAGTGGACTTGCGGTTCCTACTAAAATTTGATTGGCTGCCAATATTTAAACCAGGAAGTGTTGGCAGACAAATTGGGACTCAGCTTGAAGCTGAGTCCTAGAAAAAAATGATAAAATAACGAAAAGGGGGCAGGGTAGGAATACCCTGACCCCCCAGATATGGTGGGTGGAGGTCCCACAGGGACCCCGCCATGGTTTAAAAGTTTTTGTATTTTTTATTTAACTATGGACTGGTGGGTGGATCCGCAAATCCACAGCAAAATAAACATTTTAAAAAGCCCCTCTAAATTCCCTGCGATGGTGAACTCCTGGGGTCATGGTAAACATAAACGAGGGGTATGCATGGGGGCCCCCTCCTAGGGCTAAATTAAACCCTGGGGACCACCACCTCCCTGGGGTTTTCTTAATCATTTATCCAAGGGGTGCGCGCACGGCACCCCTTGTGCCCTGGGGACCTCCACCTCCCCAGGGCTTGTATGTTTAATAAATGGAGGGGCAACTTGGAAACCCTCCAAGCCCTGGGGACTGCCACCTCCAGGAGCTTTGCAGATAATTGAGGGCGCAGAGCTAACTATAACTTACGCCCCCGCAATGCACTGCTTATGACCTCACATATTACATCACTCATGACATGGCTAGTGACTTCACTGATTACATTACTGATGCCATCTCACATGACATCACTGATAACATCATCCATAGAATCTCTGATGCACCCATTCACACCCCAATATAACATTTCATACTCCAACTCCAACTTCCACATGACCATTCTCATAACCACTGATACACCCATACCAGTACTTACACACCCACTCATTGATTCATAGGTCTACACAGACATTCACTCAGTCACCCATACAGCCACTCATTATCCAACTCACTCACTAATATAGCCACTCACACACTGTCAGTCACCCATAGAGCTACTCACACACCTACTCACTGACCCATAGAGTCAATCATTCAGCCACTTACTCACCTATACAGTTATACACACACCCACTCACTTATTAATACAGATACTAATACATACTCATTCACCTAAACAGTCACTGACACAAGCACACACTCACCCATACAGCCACTCTCACAATCACTCACTCGCACATACAGTCACTTATTTACTCCAGCACTCCTATACGGCTTTTTTTATATAGCGTGAACTTAACCCAAATCAGGTATCAGAGAGCTTTACATAGCACCAGTTGCATTACATGAGGACACATTCATTTTTGTTAGGCACAGGGAGATTAAGTGATTTGCCCAGAATCACAGGATGTTCAGCATCATTGCAGAGAGTCAAACCCAGTTCCCCAAATTCGAGGTCGACCGCCCTAGCCGTTAGGCCAACTCCTCTCCTCACCTTTCACATATGCAGTTACTCACCCATATACCATGACCCATGCGCTCACAACCATACACACAGCCACTCACTCATACAGCCCCTGACAGATGCACTCATTAACCCTTACTGCCACTGACTTACTCACCTATACAGGCAGTCACACACCCACTCACCCACCCACACAGACACTTATCCAGGTACTCGGTCAACCAATCATTCATCCATACAATAACTCACACACCCGTTCAGCAACTTACACACCAACTAACATACTGATACAGACATTAACACAACCAGTCACTCACCCATATCACTCACCCATACATTCACTGAGACACCTAATCACTCACTTATACAGTCAGACACGCAACCACCAAACCATTCATACAGGCACTCATACTGATTCACCAATACACCTTGGTATATATATTTAACATTCGTAAACTGTTTAAAAACAGTTATAGTCACTGGATGATTCCATCAGTGATGTCATCATTGATGTCACTGACTATTGCATGAGTGGTGTAATATGTGAGGTCATAAGCAGTCCATTGTGGGGGGCGAGTTATAGTTAGCTCAGATAACTATAACTGCTGAATTTCTCTGGTTTTGTACGAGTAAAATGTCAGCCTAACTAGAACGTCTCTGCAACATTTGTTTTTTTCAGTGAATAAATATATATATAACACTTACTGCACTATGCTTAGCTGTCGTCCTGCGCTTTTGTCCTTGTTTTTTGCTAGTATTTAGTATGTTATCATTATTTTACTATCCCAATCTTAGCTGTCTGATCCACGTCTTGGATGTTGACACTTCCTGTTTGACATTATTTAAGGGGAATCCATTTTAAGTACAGGAGTGTCGCAATTGTTTCTGCATCATTGCTCGCTCACTGGACTCTGTGAACTCTCTGCCTTCTCCAGTTCTTGTTGTTATACTCCTTCTGCTATTCACTTAGATGCTTGGCCGAGTAAGCTGGGAGTTTTTTTCTAGTCTTTAGTTTTTTTTTCCTTTCCGATTAATTTATTTTATGGAGCATTTGTAGACTGCCTGCGATAACCTGGTTTCTGGAGATATAAGGCTGTATCTGTGAACCAAGAAGACATTCAAAGAGTGTCCTAGAAGACCAGTGATGGGCACATAATTTTCTAGATTTACTTGGTTCTACTTGCCACATACTATGTGCAAAGACACCCTAGCATTTTGAGATTGTTGTATAGTTATACTTACTTCAATATGGCTACTTGGTGTCTGTAGTCCTTTCTTAGTGTTCCTATCTTACCAATCTACTATTCATCATTCTCATCTTGATCCTGATTCTCTTCCTTCGTGATCTGGAAGTCCTTGAGGTCGCTGACCTCCTACGTGTTATATGTTTTCTTCTTCGTGTTTTTCCATGCTTTAACTCTTACTAAGTGTTTGGGTCTTTAACTCTTACTATGTGTTTGACTCTTTCATTTTTGTTTTGCCTGTAAAGGGAGAAGATATGTTGTATATTTATACTTACTTCAATATGGCTACTTGGTGTCGGTAGTCCTTTCTTAGTGTTCCTATCTTACCAATCTCCCATAGTACCTGAGTGTTCTATCTAGTATGTGAAGATTCCAGCCTTGGCAGTTGATGGTCTGGTCAGCTGTGAGGTTTACTGCTCTGCTGTTTATCTGAATAAATCTATCTTAATAACTTGAAGACGTGTCCTGCTACCTACCTAAACTACTTACAACAGAGACGTCATCTAAATTCTAAAGTGTCCCTACCAAAGAGGCCTCTTCTTCTTTGGGTTAAAATACACAGCACATTGCCCACGCTTTGTTGACTGACAATATCATCCAAATTATTTTAAATCATCTACCAGCTTTAGCTGCATTAGTGAGATATTCACACAGTATGTTTGACCACTAGCCTGTGGTTGACTCAGCACTACATACAGTATGTCAGCTGATGTCAGCTATAAGAATGTCATGGGAGATTGATTCATGTGCAAGATTCTTTTTTCAGGTATCCCCTCCTGACACCTCAGAATTTATGATGACTTTCTTTGGTTCTGTATTCACTGGCCAAAGGTCCTACTTGGCTGCAGAAAAGATATGCCCTTTCCTGGGTAAGATAAAGATCAATGTCTACCTGAGTCTTTTCTTCCCCAACTCTTCCTGTTGTGCTTAAAATAAATGAATAATAACTGAGCGAACCCCTCCTTTCACTCTCATGCTATGAGAAGTTTTAAAGCAGAATTAACACTATACCAAACATTATAAATAAAGCAACAGGAGTGTAAATACACTATAGGAAATATTTGAACTAATATTAGATAGGAGCACTCTGATGATCTGGCTGACAAGTTCATCATTCACGGTGGCTCTCACCATACTCACATTTAGACCACCATCGGATTACAGATGAACTGAAAAAATAAAAAAAAATAAAGTAATGATCTGGAAAGATGTGCAAGCATGCATCAGGACCAGCCAAACTCTGGTCCGATTTAGGAAAGCGCTAAAGATACGCCTCTTTAAAGAGCACTCCATCACAATGGAGCAACAGTCCACTTCCGCTAACAAAGTTCAGCTACTCTTCCAAGTAATTTTGCCTTTAACCTTTCAGAAATGTCTGCTGCTCTTTGGTTGGGTTTGTGCAATACAAATATGACATACATTGATATGTATCTTCATACAATATTAAAGTTTCACCAGAATAACGCAATACAATATGCCAAGTCAGAACACAAAATGTTAAGTTGGACGAATCCATAAAAAGGGCTGACACTAAAGAATTTTCTTAACTACAACTTTCAAGAGTAGTCAGTGCTGTATGTGTAGGTTTCCATGTGAGAAGGCTGACTCTGCTTAGTCTGAGACTATTATCAGTGATGATGCATGGGCGATTCTTTGTTTGCTAGCGTCTTTCTAAAGGCGAGGCTGTGCTGGAAGCTATTGCCCTCTTTCACCATGGTAATAAGGCACATTGATAAATGGGGAGCAAACAGGGAGAGTAAATGGAACAAAGGGATGGAATACTAAGAGACAGAGAGTGAGGAACAAATAACCAAATCTCGGGCGCCACAGAGCATTGCCACTGTTACAAAAAATGCATTTTTTGCTTGATTGCATGCAAAAAATGCGTTCCACTTCAAAGCACAGTCTAGAGACTTATGTTAATTATTTACTTGGCTGAAGCATAGACGTGTGTTTTTCAATATTTTGCAGATAGCATTTTATGACTGGTATTTATTTGCATCTTGACATCATTTATAATAATGTCGGCTGTAAAGGGCTATTACGACTTTAATGACCATATAATAAATCATCCACATTAAAACCAAAACAAATGTTCTCTCTTGCTATCTTTGTTTTTATATAGTCCATGGTCCGCCTCCTTTCCTTGGAATCAAAGAGTGCAGATGCACGTTTCAGTAAAACAAGCTAAGGTGCAACCACCTTCCTCAGGACACACACATGTTTCTTGTAGCAAAAACCGGATACTTAGATCCCCAAATCCTTATTTCTATCAAAAATAGATTTCTTGCAAATAGTAAGATCAACACGAGAACGTATCTTGACTTTATGATTTCAAGAAACATGGAAACGACCTCATCTGTAGGTCTTACCTTCGTAGCCAGCAACTTGTAGTCCATAAAGCAATTGACACAGCCATATTCATTGCCTCTTTAGCTTATAATTTCTCCTATGTTCCTCGAGGCCATGTCAAATGCATGTATACTGTGGACAGATAGGAGCTACTTCTTTGCGTTATATTCAGTGACATTGTGCAGTGTCAGAACAAAACCGCACCCACTGAAAAATCTGATCATTATATAAAACAAAATATTAAATAAAATTGATATTATGGTGGATATAGTTATTTTCCCTATCCTGGTTTGACGCTTGATTAAAAAAAGTGATATAGGTTGCAGGGTTTATTCTATGTTCATTTAGATTTCTTAACTCTTTTCCCATTACCTTTTAGCTTATATACAAGAGGTCCCATTTTTTATGGCTGATCTATTAAAAGTTTAAAACAGTAAAAACAAGAGAATCTTTTTTTTAATAATGAATTCAAAAGCAGGCCAGAATGAAAAATGTTTAATGAAACATTTAGCTGCAGTAGGCTACACCCATCCATCACTGAGTGCATTGCACACATAATAAAATGCTTTCATGAGCTGACTAAAATGACTCCACGATCAATAATGTGAATTTAAATGTGAGAAATGGCTTAGTAAACTTGTTTTGTATGAAAAATGAAAAAAAATTGAACTCTGTGTTGACAGATTAATATGGCATGATTTTCCTATCACATTGTAGAAGAGGCGGTGATATGTTCTTTTTTCCAGGAGTTTAATGTAAGCAAATGGAATGATTTATCTTTAACATTTTTCCCAAGTACATATATATGAAAACTATTTTGTGTTCTTTAGCACACGAGACACCAGTGTCCTTTGCCATTGGAAGTGCTTCTATTGAAACCAAGCACATGCTTAGGTTTGGCATTTATGCTGTGCGTCATTCTCAGCAAACATATTCTACTCTAGACTATTGTAAAGGGCTGTGGGTCAGCCTTTTTCAGCCAATAGCTTCTTTTGCACCGGAACCTTCCGCTATTAGCTTGAGACATTCTAAATCACATCTTCAGTCAGCCCACTGATGTATTTCAGTCTCAGTATTTTTCTTTTGCTGTTGGGTTTGCCCTTATTCCTCCACTGGAATGCATGGGGGACTATTTTATATCTTTAAACATTTGGCGAGTGGCGGATAGCGCTGAGGAGCTAGCATCTGAAAAAATGTATGCTAGAGAAAACAAAAGCAACCCTTATTTTCTGCAGTTTCTATTTTTCGGGTGTTTTTATTCTGCGCTCACTTGGCCGTGCTGGGCAAACAAGCATTGGCAAATCCAATCTTTTTGACATGTGTATGGCCTGCACATGCTCGATCGTGATTCTGCTTGCCATACAAACTTCAAACCCTTTAGCTTTGCCAATGCTGTTTCATTATTCTTTTTTTTTTTTTTTTTTTTTGGTAATCCTCATATACCATTATTGGAAGTCTTGATGGGAAACTGGTAACCTTCGCGCTATTTGGTCGTCCTGATCCGACCCTTGTTGTTATGCTTGACCAGAAGCGGGATAGGTGGACCTGATCCCTCAAGTAGCCACTGCTTTCCCATCCATACTCCATTTCGCAGCTCTATTGGTGCCCCGTGCTACTTTGGAGTCAAGGGAACCGGCAAGGCCCCAGATAAATCATTGGAAAACCAATCAACCGTGTTGCCATGCCTCGAGGGCCGCCCAAACTTTAACCAAACTTGTGGGATCGCATGCCAAATCAGACTTGCTGGTAAAAATGATTTGTTGTAAGCAGCATGGGAAAGTGGGGGGGGCTGGATCCTTCCAGGCTCTACATATTTCTCGCCTTGCAAGGAGGATGACATAAAAGACGAGTTTTGTAGAGGGGTCATTGATATTGTAGCCCATACTTAGTCCCGTCAGGATGGTAGTTATGGTTATTGCAGTGGGGGCACCGAGAACCTCTCCCAAGAAGACGTTGATCTTCCCCCAATAACCTTTCAATTCGGGGCAGTTAGCGAACATGTGAACATCGTCAGCTTCAGGATGGCTACATCTCGGACAACAATGCTCTAGCTTTGTGATCTTCGCTAATTTCTTTGGGGTTATATAAACCCGATACATAGTATACAGGTGATTTCTTTTTAGCGTCGCGGGTTTAACTACTGATTGTAAGATAGCAAAGGAGTCAAGCCACCAGTCTCTGAGGTTGATGATATCAGTGGTTAACTTGTTCATCCAGTGTTTTTTTAGTTCGGGTTCAGTTACATCATCTTCCTCGAGCAGCGATGTATACCAGTATGCGATTTGATTCTTCCACCTTCCTCTTCTAGTTACTGCGTCAAATTTGGGGTTTGGGGTTTTATTGCCCTCACTTCTGGTTGACCACCAACCAGATAACTGGTAGTATTTGAACCTGGTGAGTGATCCCCCTGTCAAGTTAAAAAGAGCATCCCATGTCAGAAGCTGGGTTCCTTCCTGTAGGTCCCCCCAGTATTCCAGTCCTGCCACCTTCAATGGTCGAGACAGTTGGTCGTCAAGACAAGCTGGTGTCCCAGGAGAATCCCATATCGGGGCCTGCACTGCGTAGTAGGGAATGTTAAGCCTCTTCCTGACAAATACCCAGTTTCTAACCGCAGTCCCCAGAATCTTAAGCCTGACCTTCTTGAAGAACTTTGGGTCCCCAAACTTAAACAAGAAAGAGTCCTGTCCCTGGGGGATATCCTGCAATAGTGCTAGAAATAATACACCCATGGAAGTTTGGTTAATTTTGCCGGCCATTAATCTGAAGTGTTTAAAGTGGAAGGCGTGGCAATAGATAGATAGATCTGGGAAGGCTAATCCTCCAGTCTTTAAACTTCTTCTAAGCTTTTTCCAGGTTATTCGAGGGGATTTTGTGTTCCAGATAAAGGATCCCAATTTCCCTTGTAGCTTCTTAATTGCTGTCAAAGGAAAGGATAAGGGTATTGAATTAAATAAAAAGGTGATCTTGGGGAGGATAATCATCTTGAGTAGGTTCACCCGCCCAAAGATATTTAAGGGGAGAGATGACCAGCGATGGAGTAGGGCTGTAGTATCTTTTATGACCCTATCCAGATTAATTTTTGGAATGTCCTCTATCTTTTTGACTAAGTATACTCCCAGATATCTCATTTTTATCCTGCAACCTGCCGTCGCTACCCCCTGGTTCCATTCCATGATCTCAGTTTTATCCTTATTGATTGTATACCCAGAGATCTCACCAAAACTTTCTGCTAGTTGTATTAATCTAGGTATGGCTACTCCCGGGTTTGAGGTGTACATCAACAGGTTGTCGGCATAAAGTGCAAATTTTAATTCGAGGTCGGCAATCTTAAATGATTTAATAAGGGGGTCCGACCTGAGTAAGCAAACGAAAGGCTTGATGTACAAATCAAATAAAAGGGGGGATAAGGGGCAGCCCTGTCTAGTTCCTCGGGCTATAGATATCTGATCTGTGAGAGAGCCATTGACTAAAATTTTAGCTAGCGGTACATGATATAGGGATTTAACCGCAGTTATAAAGTTAATAGGAAAGCCAAATTTTGCCAAGGCCAACCATAGATATTCCCATTCCACCTGGTCGAATGCTTTAGCAGCATCGACAGCTACAATAGTCAGGGGCAGCTTTTTCTCGATAGCGACATCTATTGCAGCAATAACTTGGAAAGTTAATTCGTTGAGTTGCCGCTCAGGGATAAACCCCCTTTGGTCACAATGGACAATGGATTTGATTGCCTTGGCCAGTCTTGTAGCTAATACTCCCGCAAAAATCTTATAATCTACGTTCAGTAGAGAAATCGGTCTATACGACTCTACCTTACGCGGATCTTTGTTCTGTTTAAATATTAGTGTAACTGTGGCCTCTGCCCATGACTTTGGAGCCAGCTCCCCCCGTAACAGGATTTCATTGAATAGTATCGTTAAAATTGTAACTACTTGGTCCATAACAGTCGTATATAGCTCAACCGGGAGCCCGTTAGGACCTGCCGCTTTGCCATTAACCATCTTTGAGATCTGAGTCCTCACCTCTCCTTCCCTTATCTCGGAGCTGAGGAAAGATCTTTCTACCTCTGATAATTCGGGGAGCTGAACCATACTTAGCCAGTTTCCAGCCTGCTGTCCACTCTGGGGCAGAGTAGTTCTATACAGGGATTGCATATGGGTTTTAACTTCCTCTCTAATGAGATCGTCATCGTATGTGATTTCCCCTGTACTAGCCAGGGATAGACTGTCGATCTGATTCCTGGTTTTATCTACTCGGGCTTTCCACGCCAGGAGGCGGCCGCATTTCTCCCCGTATGAGAAGGATTGGAGTTTACTCGCATCCCACCTGTCTTTCAGGATTTTGTCAAGCGCTGCTTGATATTCTGCCCGCAGGATATCAAGTTCTTTTTGTAGAGTAGGTCTAGTCTCTAGCTGGCCTAAGGAAGCCTTCTGGAGTTCCTGTTCCTTTAATTTAATTCTCAGTAATCGGTCTTCCTTCTTCTCTCTTGATAGCTTATTCCTCTTATCGTCAGGGTACTCAGCCAGCCTCTTATGAAGACTTTATATGTTTCCCAAACTATCTGTTTGCTTGCCGACCCAACATTAATCCTGAAAAACTCTTCTGACTGGGTTGCTAAGTCTTGCCTAACACCCTCTTCTAGAAGGAGTGTTCTGTCCAGAGTCCACCTCCTCTGCTGAATCTGTTGTTTAAGACGGATTACCATCTCAACAACAGAATGATCGGACAGGATAGCCGGGACGTAGGATATAATATCTACTGCTGAGAAAAGGGTTTTATCAAGTAAAAAGAAGTCTATTCTTGAGTGGTGTCCGTGTCTTCTGCTATAGAAAGAATATTCCCTTTTCCCTGTATTTTTGAGTCTCCAAATATCTATGAGGTTAAAGTCCCTCATAATGTTCTTGAGTTCCAATCTGGACTTTTGGGGAGGGGTGAATCTCGCTTTAGAGGTGCGATCTAGATCTTTATCAAATATCAGATTAAAATCGCCCCCCAAAATTACAGGTCCGTCCGTCTCTACTAGGCTGTTTTTGAGTTTCGTAAGGGCCCCTGGCGCGTCCTGGTTGGGGCCATAATAAACTGCACAAGTGAGAGGAGTTTGTCCGGCTGTTAACGAAGCCACCAGCCATCTCCCAGAATGGTCCATTTCACACTTCAATAACCTGATCCCTGCATTCACTCTAATTAATATGGCCACCCCTCTCGTACTACCACTTTGTTCAGAGCAGAGAATATCCTGAATCCACCTACATCTTTTAAATACCGTCTTACATTCCGCTTTCTCTAGGTGTGTCTCCTCCAGCAGACAGATGTGTGCTCCTGAATTGTATATATAATCTATTACCCTGTGTACCTTTCTCCTATCCCTCAATCCATTTACATTCCAACTGATACATTTTAACTTATGTGTCATATTGGTCATAAGGACCGATTTCTAGACAAAAAAAAAAAAAAGAAAAGAAAAAAAAAGGCGCGTGCCCAGCACCCAGTAAGTATGGTGTATCTTTTGTGTACATGAGGATTATTTTTTCCATTTTTGACCTTACCACCCCCAGCCTCCCACCCACCTCCCCTGAGGAACCCCCCCCCATACCTGTTTTGGCGATCATGTCGCCAGATGAGAGCTCTCCTTATCCAGTCGGGTACTCCCTCCAATAACACGAGAGGTGGGCACCAGAATGTGAATTCTAATTTAAGGGTGTGTGCATATATAGATAAGTTAGGCTTACCCATTTTTGTTGCGAAAATTATACATTTTTTCCCTACTTTTTTTTTTTTTCCTACTACTAATGTATGTGAGGTTTTAAGTATATGTGAATTATTTTTTTTCCCCTCTCAGAAGAACTTAAACTATTCCAGAAGGGATAATAGAGGCAAAGCCATAGTTATGAGAGCTATAAGGGCCTTTATGACATTTGATCCACACCCTCTGTTTCCTTATGCTTATGTTTTGTGCGTACTTCTAATATTGTGAGAGCGCATTACATTTTTTGCCCGCTTTAGACAACCCTCGGATAACCTTTGTATGCTTAATGGGAACTATCTCGCATTAGAGTTAGGAAGGTGTCTACTTCTTGGGGAGAAGTGAAGTTGTGCGTTTTATTTCTCCATACCACCCTCAGGAAGGCCGGAAATTTCATTTGCACCTGTGCGCCCATACTTCTTAAGTCTGGCATCCGATTACCCAGTTCCCATTGTCGTTGGGCCGTGACCCTCCCCACATCAGAGTGGATGAGGTAGTGGGCTGAGCCTATTTGGAGGGTTTTATCTGACAATGCCTTGCTCAGAATCAGCTCTTTTACAGTAAATGTGTGGAAGTTGACCAAGATTTTCCTCGGGCGGCCCTGTCAGCGTGACGCCTAAAGGGATCTCTATGCGCCCTCTGTATTTCTGACTCTAGGTCTATCTCAGGGCCATCTTTGAGAACTCCCTCCCTGAGAAGTTTACACACTAAGCCCTTTACGTCCCCATTTTCCACACCTTCCGGAATCTTTAAAAACTTCAAGTTGTTCCTCCTTGAATGGATTTCTAGCCTTTCTACGTCCATCTGGAGTGCCCTGTTCTGAGTTCTAAGAGTCTCGATGTCCCTTTCATGCCTTTTGGAGGCCCCTGTGAGTAGAGAGACTTCCTCCTGCAGCACAACGGTCCGTTTACAGACATCGTCTAACTTGGTCTCCAAATTAGAACACTGATCTTGTATGCTCTTTTGATTAGCTTCTGAGGTGTCAAACTTGGACAGTAGGTCACCTCTAAGGTTGAAAAGGAGTGCCTCAAGCTGTGCGAGGCCACCATCTGAGATCTTAACCCCAGTTGTCTCTTCTGCTGAGCCCTGGGCTTTCACCACTTCCACTGCTTCCACTGCAGGCGCCCCTCCCTGGATGGTGGCTGAGACCGGCACCGCTGTAGTTGTTTGAGTTACTTGTACGTTTTGCGGAGCGGTTGGGCCCCGAGAGACTTCTTCGGTTTCCGTATGATCCCCTATATCCACTATATCCTCCATGTCTGCTAATACGGTGTACCTATTGCCTGACTGAGACCCATTAGACTGAGTAACGGGTTTAATGTTTGAGGTACTGACCATGTTGTTGGGAATGGAGGCGGAAGATGAAAGAGGGGATTCTTTTCCCTTAAGGTCAACAACTTGCTCCATAATTTTGAAGTATGACTTGAGAGAGGGTGCGGGTTTTAACAGGGACGTACCAGGCACTTTTGTTTTCTTGGGCTCGCCTGCTCTCCAAGGTCGGTCTCTTTTTTCTTTCTCTTTCTTCCCTTTTTTTGGGGGGGGGGTGAGTGGTGTTACCGCTGCCTTAGACGCACTCTGGTACCCACCCTCGGATTTTTGTTGCTCTAGATAGGACCTAAGCTGGTATCTATTCCTGACAGGTACCACCCGGGCTACTAATGCAGGGAGTGTATTCGATCGAGTGTTGCACTTTTCTCCCACTATACTGCCTGCTGTTTCTACTTGTGGGCGAGGGCAGGAGGGGTGTGGTTGTGTTGAAAAAGAAATTGCACCCAGGTCCATCCCCTCGTACTGCACCGAGTACCAAGTAGCAATGGCGGTATCTGCACTACCCACTCGTTCAGCACCCCCAGGTACCCCAGATACCACCCAAGGGGGATTGACCTTTACTAGGTTAGCACCACCTCCTTGAGTTAAGGGTTCAGACCCCAGCTTATACCCCCATGTCCCCTTCACTGACCGTTTGCTGTTGTTGGAGTCCAACATAGAGGAGCACCAAGGCAGACTCGGGCTAAGAACCGCCTCGACCTTTGCCACATACAGGTCCGGTCTCCTTGGTCTCTTCCAGTTTCTGGCAGTCGCGCTCGATCACAACCGGCTCCGTAAGCCTCTCCCTGCTCGACCTCCAGCCCATCCACCGCGATGATCCGCGTTGGGACAACGAAAACGGCGTCTCCAAACGAGCAAGCTTGCTCGAGGTTCCCGACCATTGCCGGCGATGTCCGCGGGGTCCTAGTGCAGGTTGGATGCGAGAACAGGCACCCCCGCCTCGGCAGATGTGACACCTCTCCTCAGAAAAGAAAGAAAAACAAGGTAGGGGGAAAGAAAGTGTGCGTTAGCGCTATGCCGCTAAAGAAAGCACAATCTCACATTCCTCCTCACCGTCTTGGCACCGTCATTTCAGCCTAAGAGACGGGAGAAACCTTCCTGGACCTGGAGCTCTCGCAACAGGCGTCAGCCTGCCGCCATGTTCCTCCCAATGCTGTTTCATTATGACAGCACACTAATTGCTTCAAATCACCTTTCTGAGATATCTGTTTTGTAATGCATCATTTTTAAGTGGAACACCTCCACAGGAACATCTGTCGCTTTAATTCAGTTGCAGCTTGTGATCTTTGAAATTGGTTTGGCTTAAATAGAGACACCAAACTGCACTGTGCAACTGAGAGAAGTGGCAAACATTTTGTAAAATGGTAAAAAATTGTGCACTGCACAATTTTTATATACATTTGCTGAAAAACTGTAACATCTGATTGGGCTTATTAAATATTCAAATAGTTTGCTGGTGTGCCAAACAAGCCCCGTTGATGTTTAAAGCTTACCTGCCAAAATAAGGAAACTGCTGAGAAAAAGATGACAAAAAATTCTTGTTTACCAAAATTCATCTAAAAAGGTCTGACAATCCATGGGTGATACAGGCAGTTCAGAAAATACAACTTCATGTTGTCTCTCACTTTCTGTACCATTCTGCTTTACATCTACATTTTCCTTTTTGTCATATTCCTTCTTATGCCTTCCAGGTGGATTGTTAGTCAATATATAATGAGTAAGAGTCTCTCTTGAAGAAGAAGATTCGAAAAGTAAAAAAAATAACACAAATCTTGGATTGTACTCTAGAAAATCGAGTACAAGAATATTGTAGCACACTAATATGAACATAATAACGAGGGAAAATATGTCAAAAGGTTAGGCCTTATAGGGCAGTATACAGTTTCTATTCTTAACTCCATACCTTTGTGCGTCAACTACACGCGTATCGTCAAGGTACATAGATGTGGAGTTAGGTATATCTGTAGATAACTACCTTTTCATACTTTGCCCCGTGACATTTTTTCCATGATATTAGCATCTCACGATATTCTGGACTTTATATTCAGCAAGATAGCACCAAAATATGCAATCTCAGTTGATAACGATCAGAAATTAAACAGATTTTACATCTTTATAAGATTTACTATCTTGCAGGTTATGGAGACGAAACAGGTTCGAACGAGTTAGAGCAATATTACAGTCCCTAGGCTTCAGAGAGCAAAAGCACCATTATTAAGTTTCAGTTCATGAAAATACACACCCTGAACATGCACGCATTTTCCTACAAAACACAGAGTTTAATTTTGATAAAATAAATGAAATTCTCTAAAACAAAGTTTATCATTTTCTTTTTTTATTAATTTTTTTTATTTAGCAACTTCAAAATGCATATAGAGATAAAGAGTAATTACAAGAATATTACAATTTTATAACATTGAGAGATATAAAAAAAACACATAGATTTTTATCACCGAGATATATCAACAAGAAAATAAATATTCACGTATTCACATATTCACATATTCACAGGGGAGGGTACAATAGCAACTAGTTTTTAAAACCCATCTTTCCAGGTGGAGATAGGCTGCCAAAGTTGGATACCCCATTGTCTAGATTTTTTGCCCTTTGTTGAATAAATTGCCATTTCTTGATTAAATATCCCTAAGAAGCGGGTTAGCCAAACTTAAAAATTAGGGGGCTCGGAATCTTTCCATCGGGCAGCCAATATGATCCTGTATACCGCCATACCCAAAAACAAGCATCTTTCTTCTTCCTCACTGTGCCCTAAAGTATTGTCATATCCCAGAACATAGAGGGTAGGGGACATAGAAACTTTGTGTCCAAATATCTCCTCCCAAAATTATATATAGATAATTTTGATTTGAACGAAGTTAGCTTAGGGCATTCAGTGAACATATGTAGCAAGTGGGCCGGACCTGTGCCACACCTGGGACACTTATCATCAGTTCTTTTCCCCCACACAAACAATTTTGCCGGCGTATAGTATAGATTATATACAGTCTTATAAAGTTGAGCCTTAAGGGCAGCTGTGAAAAATAGCCTAACACTAAGCGAAAGAACCTTATCGATATCAACATTTGGGTTGGCCAATCTAGTTGCCCAGTGTGACTCTGTTCTATCCAAGTCATCCTGTTGTTGATCCATTATTAGCTCGTATATTGTACCTATCCTTGATGTTTTCTTTCCTATATGGTCAAACAAAGAGATTTTAAACAGTGAAGTATCTGAAAGTTTTGAAGTAAGGATTGTGTTTACTTGGATATACTTAAATAGGTCGGAGGCCGGGATGTTAAATTTTATTTGAAGATTAGAGAACCTAACCCGAGGGTCGGGATCCATAAAATCACCCACCGTTAGTACTCCCAAGCTTTCCCACGTCTTAGCAATGTCATCATTGACTTGCCTAGAGAGCAAGAAAGAATGCCATAGCGGTGTGTGTTTATTAATCCTAGGAATGTTCATATGTTTGGATACTTTTTTCCATACCCTCCAGGCACTATTAATAGTTTTAAACTTGACCTTCTTGTAGTAGGAAGGCTCCAACTGCCTCAACAAGAGTCCTTTTGCTTTGTTTCCCACAGCTAGCTCATAAATTGTGGGGATTCCATTACCAATTAAATTGTTACTAATTGGTTTTACATTCTATAGATAAGACATCCCTTGGAGAAGAGTGGGCCATAGATAACAGGTTATATTTGGAAGACCCAAACGACCTCTTTCCTGCGGTAGGGATAGATGTTTCATAGATCTCCTTATTTTACCATACCCCAGATGAATTTGGATATTTGTGATTCAAGGGCCATTATCATCCTATCCTCAGCAATTATAGGGATTTCCCTAAACAAATAAAGTATCCTAGGTAGGATATTCATTTTAACAAAATTTACTCTACCTATTATTGATAGATGGAGACTATTGACCCTCATGAGATCTCTTTTTATATTACCAAGAAGGGGGTCATAGTTAAGTTTATTAATGTTTTCTATTTGCGGAGAGATAGGTACGCCTAGATATACTGCGTTGGGTGCCCTTCTGGAGTCATTAAATATAATATTGTTTGTGCATATAACAACAGTTTTCTCACGGTTTAGAGAATATCCAGACATAGTACCGAAAGAATGGGTAATGTTCTCTATATTCTCAATTGCCTCAGTGGGATTAGATGTTACAACCGCTACATCATCGGCATAGGCGAGTATTTTAGTTTTATACATGCCGATAGTAATAGGTCTTATTATTATATTCGCCAATAGCTTCAAAACCAGGGGATTTATGTATAGGGCAAACAGAATCGGGGAACAGGGACAGTCCTGTCTCGTACCCCTTAAGATGTTGAGTGTTCCAGATTCGAGGCCCATAGTCTGGATTTTCGCAATTGGATTTTGATACATTGCTTGAACGGATTTAATGAAACCAACCCCAAAGTTGTTATACTCTAATACTGCCCAAAGATATTTCCAAGAGACTCGATCAAAAGCCTTTTCGGCGTCAAGGAGGATCATAGACATCCGGCCCCCCGTTGCAGCCATGATGTCAAATAATGCTACAACCCTACGGGTATGATCCATGGTTCCTTTATGGGGTATAAAGCCATGCTGCCACGGAGAGACAAGACGTTCCATAACCCTCCTGAGCCGGTTGGCTAAGACCTTCGCGTATATTTTCGAGTCTGAGTTAATCAGGGAAATTGGGCGGTATGAGGTGGGCAGATCTGGAGGCTTGCCCTTCTTGGGAAATATCACTACATTGGTTTCTTTCCAGGACGTTGGCGTATTACCATTCCCCTGAATACCTATACATAGATCTAATAAGTATGGTGTAATGACTCCGCCTAAGATTTTATAAAGGTCGAGAGGGATCTTATCCGGACCTGCTGCTTTGTTAGGTGCTAATTCCGACAGGGCTAGTTGCAGTTCTAGTAGCGTGATATCTTTATCTAGGTCGTCTCTGGTGATCGGATCTAGAATATTATTCGAACCGCACTCCATTAGCCAAAGCCGCAAGGTCTCTCTAATTTCATCTAACTCAAGGGTCTCCTCATTGCGATATAGATTTTGGTAATAGTCTTTAAAAACATCCATTATATCATTGGGTTCGGTATATACTCTACCATTTGATTTAATACTGGAGATTTTATTGAGTGACTGTTTTTGACGGGTACACAGAGCTAATTGCTTTCCGACCCTTTCGCCGTCTTCATAAACTTTATTTCGACTGGTTTGGAAGGTTTCTGCTGCCTTCTGATTGATCCTACTATTAATTTTGGCTTTGAGAATTAGTAATTTACGTAGTGATTCTAAACCTTCCTTACCTCTTATTAAATCTGCTGTATGATCTTGCTCAGCTATGGCCAATTCTTGCATTTGCTGCTGATTAACCAAATTTAGCTCTTTTCTTTGTTTGGAAACGAAGCTCATAGTCTCTCCTCTAAGAGTGGCTTTAAAGCAGTCCGACACTACGCACCTCGAGGCACTGTATTGATTACAATCAAAAAAGGCCTGCGTCCAGATCTTTATATAGTCAATGTATTCAATGTTAACCAGTAGTTTCTTATCAAATGTCCAGGTTGAACAGGGCCTATGGAGATTCGTTACATTAATAGAAAGGGTAAGCATGTTATGATCCGAGAGTGTTTTAGGACTTCTATCTATCTCTGCACTCACGGCATGATCTCTAACAACCCAAAAATAATCAATTTGGACATATTTATTGTGTGGAAATGAAAAATAAGTATACCCTGGATCGGATTGTCTCTTAGCAGCCCAGATGTCTGTTAGATCCAAGCTCTCACTAAGTTGAGATAGCGCTCTGAACGCTCTTGGTTTTCTCCCCGTATAGGTGGACATATACTGGTTTTGAGGCAGTCCTACATGATTTAGAGAAATATTCAAGTCACCACACAAAACCAATATCCTAGGCCAAGATGCCAGTTCTAATTCAAGATCTTCATATATACGTGCATCGTCAAGATTAGGTGCGTAAACTGAGCAGATTGTAATACCAGGTTCTAACTCAATGATGACCCATCTACCCAAGGCGTCAACCAGCTTGCGTTTGGCCTGTCTTAGAAATCTCCTGGCAAAAATAGCTACACCACAAGTTTTCGAAGTTTGTGTAGTGGTTGCTAACAGATCATAGCCGGGCATTCTCAGCAAATCCCTATCTTCCCACGCAATATGGGTCTCCTGGAAACATAGCACATCATAGGACCCTTGTTTAATTAATTCATACACACTAGCTCTCTTTACTCTGTCGTTGAGCCCCGCCACGTTCCAGGAGCCTATTTTTATCCTCCCCATAACACTTTGCAATTTGCTTCCCAGACAATCTCCTCTACATTTGTGAAGAACAATCTCTTTATTAGTTTTAACAATTTCCGTATGCATATGAAGTTGCCATTTTCTCCCTTGCTTTTCCCCCCCTTCCGACTGTCAGCCCTTCCCCCCTCCTACTACTCCTCCACCACCCCCCAACACCCTCCCCCCAACACCCCAAGTGAAGCAATTAGACTCCATAAGAGTCTATTTGATGAGTGTGCTCCCCGGACCAGCGCTAGAGCCACATAATTATTCTGTGAACATACTCTTTTGAAGAATCGGTAGCTAATATTATTTCTAGCAATTTAAGCATAGCAACATTAGACCAAGAAAGAAGATAAGCAACAGAAAAAAAAAAACACGAAAACACTAGCAGGCGCCTCTACTGATAATAGTTAGTAATAGCTATAATAGATAAAATAGCTAGTGTTCCTGCGTGATTGATGAAATTAGTGAAGTTATTATGAGTAGGAATTATGCAATTTATTCAATAAATCGAGTCGTAACCTACTCATATCATCCTATATCCTGCGAAAAGACTAAATAAAGCTTAGAGACTTTCTAGGTACTCTTTGGCTTTAATCTCGGATGTAAAGAATTTTGTCTCAGCCCCATTAATTATTTTGAGGCGGGCAGGATTGTTCAAGTATGCCACCACTTTCTTTTCCTGGAAAGGTTTGATCAGCTGGCGAAGACGTCATCTCCTTTCGACAGTTGCGTGGCAAAAATCGGGGCGGACAAAATATGAAATATTACCACTAACTCGCTTTGCCTCTGGCCTAGCCTTCTCAAATATTGCCTGTCTAAGCAGAAAATTGCTGATATAGACTAGGATTGCGCGTGGATAGCCCCCAGATCTCAAAGGCTGTTTAACATACATGGGCACTCGGTGGGCTCGCTGTATTTCTGAGTCCCAATTCCAGCTAGATAGTTCCGGTAAAGAGTCTCGAAATATTTTAATAATAAAAGAGCGTGCACCTTCCCCCTCTGATAATTCAGGAACCCCAAGAACGCGGAGATTATTTCTTCTAAGGCGATTTTCAAAATCCTCTAATTTCCACCTTACATCTACAAGCTCCGCTTCATGTGAGTCAACTAGCTCGTGGTTTGCCGCGATCTCGGTTTCTTTGGACACAATTCGAGACTCGATATCAGTCATCCTATCCCCAAATGTATTTACAGTTTTCGTTAATCTGCGCACCACCCCTTGCACCTTGCGGAGAGCTGCTTGGGCTTTACGCCCATCGTGTGAAGTCTCCTCCCTGTGCGCAGCAATTGCTTGGAGAACTGTCTCCATAACTGTATCCAGGGTTGCAGGTGAATCGGCGGGTGGCTCTGTGAGATCAGAGCCCCCAGTTTGTTGAGGAAAATTTAGTGAGCCTATCGGTGTGTGTTGCGTGAGCTGTGTTGAAGGGGTATAGTCCCATGCCAAATACGTTGCACCGTGGTGCCCCTTTTTTCTTCTTATTACAGTCTTTTGGGGGCCCGGGTCGTTAACCTTATCACTCCCCTCAGTCGATATAGAGCATGTATCATTAGACCACTCAAGATCATCTGAAAAAGAGTAGAAGTCGCTTGGGTCCTTTTCCACGTCTGTGTCGGCAGCTCTGATATTGCCCAATTCATCTCTCTCAATCACTTTGTCTAATAAATTGGTCTGGGAATCAGTAGGATTCATTAATTCATTTACACTAAGAATGTCATCTCGTAGATTGTGCACAACTCTGTCCTGTTCAGTTGTATCAGATAGGAGTTCCTCTGAGCTTGGCACAGATGTCAATACTGTGGTTGCTCTGACGTCATCTGCCCTATCGATATTTACACTGTTACTAGTGTTGTTACTATTTACTTTTTGGGGGGTAGACGTAGGTGCAGGAGAGGTATAGGAGGCATGGGAGACATTTTCTACCGTTTGATTCTGATTCTGAGTGACTGTGGCTGTGGTAACAGCGTCTGCTCCTGCCGCCTCCACTGTGGACAAACTCCCACTTACTTTAGTACTGGGTGCTGCTGCAGTCTCAGCACTAGGAGAGTTGTTCTGTAGGGCCGCCTTCTCTACCAGCCCGCTCTGCCTTGCTTGGCCCGTAAGCACTCCCACCGGTGTTCGGCGAAGGAGGTCAGCCACGGTAGGGCCGGTCGCACTCCCCCTCCGCGCCACCGCGGCTCCCCGTCTCGGGGCTCCAGCGCATCCGGGATTAGCAGCGCCAGCAACCCTGGATCCAGCAACAGCCTCAGCGATGGTCCCCCGCCTCTCACCGCTGGCGTCCTTCCCCCGAGCCTGCCTCGCTGCCGCCGCTGCAGCAGCCTTCGCCTTGGCTGCGGCGGTGGTTCCGGCATTTTTAGGAGCCATAGGAGCTTCTTCCACAGGGCAATCCCAAACGCCTCCTCCTTTCACGTATGCTCCTGAGCGCTGAGCACTGCACCAGAAGCGGATGATGGCGAAGCCGATGAGGGAACCCAGAGTCCTCAGGTGAGCTCCTAGTGGTGTGTTTGTCGCTGTTTTTAGTGCATTTGCATTTGAAGAATCCAGCGCCATCAGGGGATATTGAACTGCCCAGATGTATTAGGCTGTCGCGAAGTTTTTTTTTTTCCTTCCTTCAGGTACAAATTTGTAATACTTTGCCATGCTTATCAGAAATCAGTAGCTTTCCACGTAGCTGCCATATAGCTACCGAGAACCTTCCTTCTCCTGCGCCGGTCCAAACGCACTACGGTCTCAATCGACCGCCATCTTGCCTCCTCCAAAAGTTTATCATTTTCAATAAAAACCCTATTTGTTCTTTTTTTTAGGAAATATACGTTTGGTGTCAGAGCATAATGTTGTCATATTTGTTAAGTAGTTACGTATACTATTGCGACACATGCATGCCTTGCATACCCATGTATTAATAGGCTTTTGCCATGGTTACCTACAGTATAACAAGATATACCGCCTTTCCAAAAAATATACTTTTATCCTTACTTTGGGTACCATCATGCAATGAGGGCCAATATAATATACCACCAATTACCTCAAATATGTCATGGTAGCATTTTACCAGTAGTAGTCACAATTAAACATGAATGCCCGCTATATGCCAAAAATTATCACTATTATGTCAAGGCAAGCTTTACACTAGGGGAGGGTGTCATCATGCTATGGATGCTGACAGTATGCTTAGAATTACCACAATTGTGTTCTGTGGCATAGAAAGTCAAAACACTAAGGATCATTTTTGTATTTTCTATGTATTTGTGAGCTGTTTAGACCACACAGGGTCAGATTAACAATGCATTTTTGAGATATCAAACTACCCGTTTCTCAGAATCAGTCCATTTGCGACCTCAAAAATCCATCTGTTAATGTACAATTCTCAAATAGTTACAGAATCTCAATTTGAGTTTGCGACCCAATACCAATTTGGTTTTTGGAAGGGGCATGTTTAGTGCGTCACTTCCAGATACTGAATGATAGTGCTATGTATTAATGTTTTGTGATCAAATTCGGGTCGCAAAACATTCATATTTTACCACCTCTTCAAAGGACGTTGGAGCCCATTTGCTAATAGGAAAGGATCCCCATGGGAACCCTTTCCCTTTGAGAATGTTAAAAACATATTTTAAATGTTAATATTTTTGATTTTGAAACACATTTGGTCTTTTTTTAAGGAAAACGGGCTACATTAATAAATAAATTGTTTTTATATAAAAGCAACCACAGATACATACGATGGTCTGATGACCACAGTAGACCACCATGCCTGTGATGGTTATCATTCCAATAATTGAGAAAAACACTTTCCTATCCTCCATTGGATCTGTTCCCTTCTTCCACTCATCTTCTACATTTTTTGAAAATAGGTTTTTCCGTGTGGGCATCATGCTGAGTTCTTGTCTATGTTTTTACATGTTATTTTCTCTATTTTTGGTTAATGTTTCTCTGTACAGAATAAATATCCTTGAGTAACTTTGAATTCTGAACTTCCAAGGCTATACCGGTTGTTAAAGGCTATGAAGCTGATTCATAGACCTGAGCTGCAGGCGAGGGTCTATAATGAGAAAGTGGGCCTTCAAAAACTTGTATAGCCCATGACAGAAGACGTATAAGGCTATTAGAACATTCCACCCACTAAGGGAAGAAAGTTCTGAATTAAAAGGGCGAAACATGAAGACAAACATTGGAATGTTGGTACTCTGGGCTGATACCAGCCACTATAAGCTCAGAGCTACTCCATTGTCTTCAATGCCGCTCTCAACATTCCAATGGTCTATAGATCTTTATGACAATAAAAGATTGCTAATTTTGTTTTGATTTTTTTCAGTATTTCATGACATAAACCTATTACCATATTTATACACAGATTTGCAAACCGCACATATATTTTTCAAAACTATGAATTACATGATAGCCAGAAACCGGTCCTAGGATGCTTGATTCCGGTCCAGGGAAGACATTTCTTGGCAGTTCGGGCTGGACTGTTACCATGAGGCACAGGGTCAAGACTGATTTGCATATGGCCATGTCTGAACTGGGGTGGTGTGGTGAGCAAAATAACGATGGATTAAACCCAGATCTGTGACTGGGGGTGAATTTTTTGCCATTGTGCAACATTCCGTCCATCATTTGTTGTTTTTGCATTTGTCACCCCGAGTGGGACGGGTATGCTCAGACGGGAGTCCCGTGCTCTCCATGCCACTGGAATCAAGCCATCCTGGCTGATGAAGGCTGATAGCCAGAAATCGGTACTAGGATGCTTGATTCCGGTCCAGGGAAGACATGGCTTGGCAGTTCGGGCTGGACTCTTCCCATGAGGCACAGGGTCAAGACTGATTTGCATATGGCCATGTCTGAACTGGGGTGGTGTGGTGAGCAAAATAACAATGGATTAAACCCAGATCTGTGACTGGGGGTGAATGCTTTGCCATTGTGCAACATTCCGTCCATCATTTGTTGTTTTTGCAAAGTCAATAGAACTTCATAATACTTGCCATGTACAACACAATGCACATTTGTGCACCAGTGCCTATAGAATCATACACTTCATCTGCCAATGTACACCATAATGCACATTTGAGCTCCACTGCTTATAACACTGCACTCCAATACAGAGAAGTACATTTCACACATCTCACTCTCATGCTTTCAAATGCACATCCCACACGTTCTGTTCTTGGAAAGCTGTTCTACTCTGTGACAGTTCCCACCTTACATCTATAAGAGATACGAAAGAAATCTTCAAAGGGAACATGCACATGCAGGGAAATTATGTAGAACACCAAAAGTCAATTAAAAAACTCATGGTAGTCAAAGGTCATCATGTGGTTCCAAATCATAGGAGTGCCTGTAGCAGTACACGTGCCCATACCAAAATGCTCTCCCAAAAAGTGACTATGGCCTAAATACATAACTTCATCCAAAAAGGGTTTAGAGATTAAGAATTTCTTCTCATTAAGAGCTCCTTTCTTTCCATGTTACTTTTAGTAAGGATTTTAACTTGGGATAATCTGTCCCCAATATTAAGGATTCTGGTTGTTGAGAAACTAACCCTACAGTGAAATGAGCAAGATCTTCAGTAGTCTTTTGCATTCCTTCTGTTAATAACAGATATTGTTTCGGATCTTCTTGTACACATTAAATCTTGTCCATACCCTGTAACTGTAAGGGATGTCCTTATAATACATGGGGTCTCATGATGGTTTGTCGGCAACCCGTGTACAGGAGAGCAGCAACGGGGTTACCGTTGACTTTAAGGGTACAATGATAGAATCTTATCTAGCTATCTGCATTCTGCCATTAGATATTCTTTGTTGATCCTTGTTGATGTAGGAGACCAGTTGGTCAGAGGCACACCTCATCAAGTTGGAGATTGATAGAAAGTTTCAGAGTAGTTTGGGGTCAAGGTTGAAGTTTTTAACACTGAGATGTTGCATACCGCAGTATTTCTGGGGACACACCTGGTAGCTTTCTCATGGCTTTCAGGGATCATCGATGTAGACGGGACACTGTGTAGCTGGTAAAACAGGAAGGTATACACACATTCACCAATGGGTATGGTGATTAGATGGACATATATAAAAAAGCACCACGACCTGCTAGAGACAATTTTCTGGCAGTTTTGTATAGAGCATATTCAGAAGCTGACCCCTGAAATCAATGCACAGACCAGCAAATAAACTATTAGTAGACATGTTTGTATATTACATGCTATCATAGAGTAGAATATATGTATTAGAACTACTCTGCAAATTATTAGGACATTAGAACAAGCAAAGGTTTACAAATAAAATAATTTAAAAAACATCAAACAAAGTATATTCAGCTTCGCTGATCACATATCTCATGATCTGCTAAGAGAAATATGGAACTTTCCCGGTAAATTGTGTTTACTTTCCTAGCCACTGCATTCTAAGGACATCTAGGGGCTGTTTGCTTATCTGCATGAATGTCTTTCAGAGTAGGCTTGACTTCCTGTAGCATTAATGCTCTCTCCATAATGTCTAGCCAAGACATGGTTTTTACCGCCTAAGACAGTGAGACGTAAAATCAGTGGGTATGGGTGCCCTTTTGCATTGTAAGTGCGATGCACTAAGTACAATTATGCAAGTGTATAAAATGGAAGCAGTTGCAACAGCAACCTAGGGTGCAGGCTTGCTTTTTTTCCATTATGAACCTGTGTTCGGAAAATAGGCAACCTTTTTCTTAAAGCTGCGTTGCCTTTGGTCCTAGACTCACCTTTAACTACCCAAATACTAGAATTGGACGAGGACCACTGTTGGACTGGAAATGTAGGGCAATCAGGCAGTGCCTGATGGGCTGGTCTGACAAGGCAAATTCTTTAGCAGTTTGTGGGCCTGATTTGGGGTATGATGGGCCCGTTTTTACTGTTGATTTCCCTGATATTGCCACAAAGATTTCCTGCATCAAACACAAATGCATGCACTTTCATCGGATGTATGACGTACAACGCGTACCGTTACAACACGTCCCTTTACGACGCAGTTTTAACAACGCAAGTCGTTACAACGACTTGCGTTGGGGGGGCGCTGATAGTGAATAGTTTAATTTACTATACTAACACCAGTCCCCGTGGATAGTAGGGAAGGTGTTGGATAGTAAATTAAACTATCCCCTATCCTAGAGCGCCCTCCAGAGAAAGTCGTTGTAACGACTTTCGTTGTTAAAGCTGCGTCGGAACGGTACCGCGTTGTACCAGTTACGTTGTAAAGGATGTTTCCCACTTTCATCTACCTTGCTGCAAAACAATTATACAATGTGTCTTTGCAAGTTCAAAACTGCCCTGATTTACAAATATGGGGTTTTTTAAGCTATTTGACTCACTAATGGGGGCACTTTTACTATGGTGGCCTGGCCTATTTTATGTTCCTGTCCGACATTAGCGGGACCGTATCAAAGATTTCATTCATTTACGTCCCTTTTTAGATTAAAGTCTCCCAGGCAACGCAGCTGTATGGTTTGATGACAACATCTTTGGGACATTTTGTAAGCTTCCCTGGGAATGCATTCTGCTCTTTGCTTACCATTGACTTGATGTTTTCCAACTCACATTTGCTTGCTAGCCATTTGATGGGTTTATTTGTTTTAGGCTGTTCAGCTTGAGTTAATTTCTCCCTTTGAGCATGTCCTATTTACTGTATTCTTCCACGACTGCTCACTTTCTGTAAATAGGCCTTTAAATCTTGGTCTTATCTTGTCACATTTCCTGTGCATTCAAAGACAGAGTTCGAATATCAGGCTCTGTCTTCCGAGGGAGCATGGTGTTTACTTTTCTTTCTTTGACTTTAAAGTGACAGGATTTATGTGACACTCTTGCTGTGAAAGTAAAGGCTTTCTTTAGCACACAAAAACATTTAAATGTCTGTAAACAAACTGTGGAGATATTTCTGAATACCTCAAAATTAGGAAAGCCCAAATAAAGCACATTGTTTTGTAATTCTGTGGTGGAAACAAATATTTTAATACCATCAAAACACATCAGTACACTAGATGTACACATTATCGTTTGAGTGCTGTATACTTTTATTAGTAAAGGTGTATGTTTCTGCAAATGAAATGATAATTTCAATTGAACCTGCGCTGTCTGTAATGGCAATGTGCTACCAACCCATGCATACTCCACACTATGCCACTCCTCTCTACACATTCTACTCTACAACATTCTACTCCACTCTATGCCTCTCCTCTCTACACCCATCTATGACACAACACTCCATTCTACAACACTCCACTCTATATCATGCCACTACACTCTATGCCGCTCCACTCTAAAACACTCCATGACACGTCACTTCAATCTGTGACAATTCACTCCACTCTATGACACAGCACTCCACTATATGACATACCACTCCACTCTACACCACTCTCCTCTACACCCCTCCACTCTAAGACACTCTACGACATGCAACTCCATGACATGCAATCCACTCTACTCTACGACTCAACACTCCTACACCACTCCACTCTACTCTACAACGGGAAGAGGATGTAGCCTTATAGTTAGAGCTGTCGACCTCAAAGCTGGGGAACCGGGCTCCAGTCTTGGCAGGGACGTTCAACATCCTGTGATTCTGGGCAAATCACTAAGTTTCCCCGTGCCTCATAAAAAAAACTTGAATGTGTCCACCTGTAACAAAACTGGTGCTCATGTAAAGTGCACTGATACCTGATATCTTTGGGTCAAGTTCCCTCTATATAAAACTCTAAATACAAAAACTAAAAAAAAATGCCACTTCACACTATGCCACTATGCTCTGTGGCACTCCACTTTATGACACATTCCTCTACCCTATGCCCCTCCACTCTATGCCACTTCACTCTACACTTCCTCCATTCGATGCCACACCAGTCAATGACACACCATTCCACTTTATTGCACAACACTTCACAACACCCTACTTTACTCTGTGACACTCCATTCTATGATACTTCACTCCCTCTGCGCTACTCCACTCTGACACTTTACTCCACTCTATGCTGCCCCACGCCACTCTAAACCACACCACTCTATGCCACTCTACGACACCCCACTCTACAGCAGTCTGCTCCACTTTATGCCGCCCCACTCTACTCCACTGTATGCCACTCTGCGCCACTCTACTCCATACTACAATACTCTGTGCAACTTCCTCTATGCCACTCCATACAACTTTTCTCCACTCTACTCTATGACATTTTACTCCACTCTATTCCACTATGCCTCTCCATGCGACTCTATGCCACTCCACTCTATTCCACTCCCTTCTGCAACACTCCATGCCACTCCATTCTACGACACTCTACTTCACTCCAGTCTGCAACACTCCACTCTAGGACACTCCACTTGACAACACTCCACGCCACCCTGTGCCACTCCACTTTAAGAAAGTCTACATCACTCTATGCCACTGCACGCTAAAGCAATCTACTCCACTATAAGCCACTCTGCTCTACAATACTCTATTCTTCTTAACGCTCTATCTCCCTCTAAGCCACTCCAAGCCACTTTACACCACTCTACACCACTCCACTCTAATCCACTCTACTCTGTGGCACTCTAATGCACTCTATGTCACTCCACGACACTCTATCTATGCTCTCCACTCTAAAGCATTCTACTCTCTCCACAACACTCCACAAACCTCTATGCCACCACTCCACCATACGATACTCCATGCCACTCCACTTTATGACACTTTACTCCACTCCACAACACTCCATTCCACTCTCTACCACTTCACTATATGACACTCTACTCCACTCAACGTCCTCCACTGTATGCCCTTCCACCCTACTCCACTCCACTCTACTCCCACCACGACACTCCATGACACTCCATGCCACTCCACTCTACACCACTATATGCCACTCTACGCCACTCCATAGCACCCCACTCTACTCTAGTCTACTCTGCTTTACTCTAATCTACTTTACTCTACTTCACTCTGAGCCACTCCAGAAAACTCCATGCTGTCCCATTCTATGACGATTCAGAAAAGGGGGTGGTGATGAACAGAGTGTCTGAATTAAGCAGACCACTCTTATCCAGTCCAAAGATCAGGGCTTGATCCATCACCGTTTTTTAGCTCACTGCACCATCCCAGCTCAGAACCTGGCTACATGCAAATTAGTCTGTTCCTGTCCCAGTGCATGATGGGAACAGGGACTTGCTCACTGCCCCATCAGGATTCAAGCAAGCCGGGCCGACGAGGCTGAAATGCCAGAAACCGGTCCCCGGTAGCTTGTCTCCTTTCTGGTGAAGAATTGGCTTGGTAGTTTGGTCTGCCCTGTTCCCATGATGCACTGGGCCGGGGACAGACTAATTTGCATATAGCCAGGTTCTGAGCTGGGATGGGGCAGTGAGCTAAATAACGGTGATGGATCAAGCCCTGATCTTTGGACTGGGTAAGAGTGGTCTGCTTAATTCAGACACTCTGTTCATCATCACCCCCTTTTCTGAATCGTTTTTGGCCACTATAGGTGTGGCAGGGTATACTCAGACATGAGTCCCTTGCTTACTGCTCCATCAGGATTCAAGCAAGCCGGGCCGACGAGGCTGAAATGCCAGAAACCGGTCCCCGGTAGCTTGTCTCCTTTCTGGTGAAGAATTGGCTTGGTAGTTTGGTCTGCCCTGTTCCCATGATGCACTGGGCCAGGGACAGACTAATTTGCATATAGCCAGGTTCTGAGCTGGGATGGGGCAGTGAGCTAAATAACGGTGATGGATCAAGCCCTGATCTTTGGACTGGGTAAGAGTGGTCTGCTTAATTCACACACTCTGTTCATCACCACCCCCTTTTCTGAATCGTTTTTGGCCACTATAGGTTTGGCAGGGTATACTCAGACATGAGTCCCTTGCTCACTGCTCCATCAGGATTCAAGCAAGCCGGGCCGACGAGGCTGAAATGCCAGAAACCGGTCCCCGGTAGCTTGTCTCCTTTCTGGTGAAGAATTGGCTTGGTAGTTTGGTCTGCCCTGTTCCCATGATGCACTGGGCCAGGGACAGACTAATTTGCATATAGCCAGGTTCTGAGCTGGGATGGGGCAGTGAGCTAAATAACGGTGATGGATCAAGCCCTGATCTTTGGACTGGGTAAGAGTGGTCTGCTTAATTCAGACACTCTGTCCATCACCACCCCCTTTCTGAATCGTTTTTGGCCACTATAGGTGTGGCAGGGTATACTCAGACATGAGTCCCTTGCTCACTGCTCCATCAGGATTCAAGCAAGCCGGGCCGACGAGGCTGAAATGCCAGAAACCGGTCCCCGGTAGCTTGTCTCCTTTCTGGTGAAGAATTGGCTTGGTAGTTTGGTCTGCCCTGTTCCCATGATGCACTGGGCCAGGGACAGACTAATTTGCATATAGCCAGGTTCTGAGCTGGGATGGGGCAGTGAGCTAAATAACGGTGATGGATCAAGCCCTGATCTTTGGACTGGGTAAGAGTGGTCTGCTTAATTCAGACACTCTGTTCATCACCACCCCCTTTTCTGAATCGTTTTTGGCCACTATAGGTGTGGCAGGGTATACTCAGACATGAGTCCCTTGCTCACTGCTCCATCAGTATTCAAGCAAGCCGGGCCGACGAGGCTGAAATGCCAGAAACCGGTCCTCGGTAGCTTGTCTCCTTTCTGGTGAAGAATTGGCTTGGTAGTTTGGTCTGCCCTGTTCCCATGATGCACTGGGCCAGGGACAGACTAATTTGCATATAGCCAGGTTCTGAGCTGGGATGGGGCAGTGAGCTAAATAACGGTGATGGATCAAGCCCTGATCTTTGGACTGGGTAAGAGTGGTCTGCTTAGTTCAGACACTCTGTTCATCACCACCCCCTTTTCTGAATCGTTTTTGGCCACTATAGGTGTGGCAGGGTATACTCAGATATGAGTCCCTTGCTCACTGCTCCATCAGGATTCAAGCAAGCCGGGCCGACGAGGCTGAAATGCCAGAAACCGGTCCCCGGTAGCTTGTCTCCTTTCTGGTGAAGAATTGGCTTGGTAGTTTGGTCTGCCCTGTTCCCATGATGCACTGGGCCAGGGACAGACTAATTTGCATATAGCCAGGTTCTGAGCTGGGATGGGGCAGTGAGCTAAATAACGGTGATGGATCAAGCCCTGATCTTTGGACTGGGTAAGAGTGGTCTGCTTAGTTCAGACACTCTGTTCATCACCACCCCCTTTTCTGAATCGTTTTTGGCCACTATAGGTGTGGCAGGGTATACTCAGACATGAGTCCCTTGCTCACTGCTCCATCAGGATTCAAGCAAGCCGGGCCGACGAGGCTGAAATGCCAGAAACCGGTCCCCGGTAGCTTGTCTCCTTTCTGGTGAAGAATTGGCTTGGTAGTTTGGTCTGCCCTGTTCCCATGATGCACTGGGCCAGGGACAGACTAATTTGCATATAGCCAGGTTCTGAGCTGGGATGGGGCAGTGAGCTAAATAACGGTGATGGATCAAGCCCTGATCTTTGGACTGGGTAAGAGTGGTCTGCTTAATTCAGACACTCTGTTCATCACCACCCCCTTTTCTGAATCGTTTTTGGCCACTATAGGTGTGGCAGGGTATACTCAGACATGAGTCCCTTGCTCACTGCTCCATCAGGATTCAAGCAAGCCGGGCCGACGAGGCTGAAATGCCAGAAACCGTCCCCGGTAGCTTGTCTCCTTTCTGGTGAAGAATTGGCTTGGTAGTTTGGTCTGCCCTGTTCCCATGATGCACTGGGCCAGGGACAGACTAATTTGCATATAGCCAGGTTCTGAGCTGGGATGGGGCAGTGAGCTAAATAACGGTGATGGATCAAGCCCTGATCTTTGGACTGGGTAAGAGTGGTCTGCTTAATTCAGACACTCTGTCCATCACCACCCCCTTTTCTGAATCGTTTTTGGCCACTATAGGTGTGGCAGGGTATACTCAGACATGAGTCCCTTGCTCACTGCTCCATCAGGATTCAAGCAAGCCGGGCTGACGAGGCTGAAATGCCAGAAACCGGTCCCCGGTAGCTTGTCTCCTTTCTGGTGAAGAATTGGCTTGGTAGTTTGGTCTGCCCTGTTCCCATGATGCACTGGGCCAGGGACAGACTAATTTGCATATAGCCAGGTTCTGAGCTGGGATGGGGCAGTGAGCTAAATAACGGTGATGGATCAAGCCCTGATCTTTGGACTGGGTAAGAGTGGTCTGCTTAATTCAGACACTCTGTTCATCACCACCCCCTTTTCTGAATCGTTTTTGGCCACTATAGGTGTGGCAGGGTATACTCAGACATGAGTCCCTTGCTCACTGCTCCATCAGGATTCAAGCAAGCCGGGCCAACTAGGCTGAAATGCCAGAACAATCACGGGGGAAAAGGTACAAGGAGCTGCTCAATGCTGATGAGATTTTAGAGCTATATCAAATTCTTGATGGAAATCTGGTGTTGTTGCATGATAACAATGTGATTTTAATTGGTTTTGTTAAAACATTTACATTTTCTATTTATTCTTTTGTATGGCTTGTAGTGGATCAAATACATTCTTATGTCACTTCAACTTACCAAGGAACATGTAAAGTGCAGAAGGCGCTTTCTTGACAACTGGACTTTGGGGCTCAGTTAATGTATGGCAGGTAGCCCGCTTTCCAGCCAGATCATCAGAGGCACTGGCCTGTGCTTTCCTGGCAGAGGGCTGTCTGCCATAGGTAGAGAATGCCATCGGCTTGCAGAGAATCTCTGCACCTACAAGGCATTCAACAGTGTCGTTTTTTATGAACGGCCAAAGCAGGAGATTTTAAACAAAACAAAAACTATGTTCCTCACGTGCACATACAGGGAGCTGTTTCCCACAGTGTCAGAGCTATTCTTTTCCCCTGCCAGGGATTGTCACGTGTCTTATGGAAAACTTGCGCAGGGAAGATCAGTGATGGTTCCTTGCCTTAATGGCAGGGCAACTGCCTCTGTGACCTGGCATTTCCTTCCTGGGCAGATTGCTGGGTTAAGAGTTTCCTCTGGCAGCGCTGGCTGAGAGTCCATCTGAATGAATGGCAGAAACCATAGGTGAACCCCAAAAAGTACCAGAAGGCTTCAGATTTGAAGAAGGACATCCAGACTGATGACCTCAGCAGAATTATTTTTATACAAAATATGGATAATTTCGGGGAATTTTATCGTAGCCACAAAAATCATGTCTTCCACACAAAATCACCCAAGAGAAGAACACTGCATGAATGAGCGTAAGCCAAAAGGATGGCAAAGATACTCAAAGATAGCAAAAATATGAAGTGAGGCACTCCGAGCAGAGGCGCACCAGGTACTTAAATGAAATACGGCAGGATACCAGGTCAACAGAGACTGCATACTAAGACAATGACATCAATCCGTTTAGCAATTACTGCGAGTGGTTACCATAGCTTAAAAACACTTAGAGTGAATCGAGTCTAAGGGGCACTGCTGAAAGTAAATACATTATTGTTAAAATTGGGGAGCAATCTTTGTAAACAAGATTCATCTATGCAAAGACAGTGTCTTAGCATGACTCAAAAATCGATCACCGACATAATGAATGCATTTTGCAGCTTTAATCAGAAATCACCCTACTGCTGGCACAGTCCTTAGTCACTACACATTCATGTAGGGAGCTTGTTAACAGTACAAGCACCATATATAAATAACAAGTACAAAAGAGTAAACAAAATATTTTAATCCATGTACTTGTTTTAGCTCTTGAACCTCAGTGAGAAGTCCTTCCTGGATGCAAACTGGAATATATTAGTTAAAGATTCCTCTTTTTGGGTAAAAGCATAAAAAAAGAATTCCTACAGACCAAGGCATCTAACACTTTGCAATCTTAGTACCTCTTGTACTCTCAGTTTAATTTAACCCTGAACATAATGATACGGTCAGAAAAGTAGGTGAAAACCATCGTATGCGGGGATATAAATGACTGTTCAAGATAAGACCTAGACTTCATTTTAAACCGCACTCCACTGTCATTCCGTAATATCACAAAATCACTCATTAAAATGGCAAGACATTTTAATTATTAAATCTATGCAAAGGCTTGCACATTCATATTGGAGGCTGAACGGTGATACTTTAGGTCAATTGCAATCCGTGCACTTCTGGGCAGTGGCCTAATTGCTTATGATATCATTGTCCGATTTCCCTCTGTAAATAATTGTAAGATTGTCAGCAAATCAATCACCACGCTTATGCCAAATCTTTTTGGACATTCAAACATTCCGAAACAGCCAACAAACAAAACATCCAAACTACCCCCCGCCCCAACCCCCCAACCCCTCTGCAAAAAACTTTCACAAGCCCAATTTTCCTTCTGCATTTCTCTGCCATGGGGGTGGAAAGAGTGAGTATAAGCATTTTTGTCTGCCACGGATACTGTAAGGAAGTGGGTTAGCTGTTGGGGTGGATGTGAGTCCGCCAGGAGGAATAAGGTCACAAACATGTCAGGTTAAACAAATAGCTGAAATAATTTAAACTTGGGCTCAACCCCTGGCAGCTATGGCAGAGCAATCTTGCCTTATTTGGGAAAGGTGTGTACAATATATAGAAGTACCAGAACAACTCAACAGTCAAAGCAAAAGACAATAGAAAGAAAATCCCACAACCAAGCCCTAAGAAATCAAGAAAAATGTACTAGGATAAATGACCCAAAAATTATTAAAATCCAACTAGGGGAACTAGAGATATTATTAGGACAAAAAACAGCAATCAAAAGTAAAGTAGCAATCAAAAGTTCATGTTCATGCTTGTCAGGGACCTAGATGCTATTTCAAGCTGACTGTGATGGAGCGGAGGTTGGATCCAGCAAGCGACGAGTTAAGGTTTTTACCTTCTGACTTAGTCTTGCTTATGGAAGTTGAAATCCTCCAGTGGGGCAAGGTTGAAGGCTACATATGACACAGTCTACTCGAAGCCAGATACCAATAAGCTGCGGTCCCACTAAAGCTGTTGCTTTTGGTAACAAATTCTCCAAGCGGAAAATTTCTAATTTAATTCCTAGTAAAGTCCTCGCATAAGTCAAATAGTTTTCACTTCTTCTCCCAGTCAAGATTCTACTTTGCGCTTATTTCCTTTTTTTGAACCTGAAAACCTGTAACAGAACACCCCAGGAATCATAGCCAGACATTGAAAATGTTCCTAAGTCCAAACTTTTTTCATCATTCTGGAGTAGGTCTTCTTGGTCACTTCTAACGCTCCCAGGATGTCAGGGACAGCATTCTAGCAGTCCAGGATCCACTTCAGTAAAGGCAAACAGCTTAGTCCAATCCAGGTCCAAACAAAACATGTCTTTGGGAAGCATCAATAATTATTAGATCTCACATTTTGTAATATATCAAAAATATTTATATTAACATTATAAAAATGAATATTTCAAAAGCAAACATTTTACACAAAATATATTAAAACAACCATTCCTTGCACATTAATTCCATATATTCTGGCAGTATCAATACCTCTTCACTGAATGTTTCTACATAGTTATGTTATGTTATATGCAAATGTATGTTACCAGATTTGTAAAAATGAAGCAAATACCTTGAAAGGTACCCCTGCGCTACATAAACACATGTCACATTATGTCTTCTGTTCCAATGGGGGGCGTGGCTTGCGCGCCGCTTCAGCATGGCGGTCCGCGCTTGAGCTCCGTGGCAAGAGGCTCCCGACCGGCTATTTCTCCGCTCCCCAGCTGTCCTTGTGAGCGGAAACGGTGGTATTCAGCAGCGGAATATGCAGGGAACGGAATGACGGCGTTTTCTTGCTGTTTCTGTCACAGGCTGCATGATTTCTGCCTCAGGCTTCCGAGACGCTCTTTCTCTTCACGGATGGCCGCCATTTCCTGCTCCTGACGCACTTTGCTGTTCTCCTCAGGAATGCTGTCGTGGATACATTATTGCAGCTCGTGGGGGATGTCCTGGCAGTTTCTGCTCTGATGCCTGCATTTGGTAACATTTTTTCCTTTTTTATGCTCTTTTACTGCTACTTGACTGGAAATTCACTTGGCCTCGCGCTGTTCTCTCTCAGGACAGTTCTATTATACTAGTGTGGTATTTTTCGCAAGAACTCTTTGCTGAGCCCTCCTGCTCTACTTGTAGTTATCTAACTCAGTAACTACCTAGCTACCTGGCATATAAGTCCGCCGCTATTCTCTCCTTTGCGCCTATTGAGCTCAGAGTGCTATATCTGTAGTTTTTGGACTTCAGTCTGCGCACTTTTTTCATTCAAGTGGTTATTTATTTTTTCTCAGCGGCTACTCCTTCATGGCTGCCAATATGGGTCGTTCCTCGAATACCAAAGACCCTAAAGATGTTGGCACGTCGCTGAAACGGCTTAAGTCGGTGTCTCCTACGCCTGAGTCTACTCATTCAGATACTACTTCCACGCTGGACACCATACTGGCACGCCTTAATGAAGTGCATGATATTGCACAGTCCACAAAAACTAATACAGACTTATTGCAAGTGGAGGTATCTGCTGTCAGGAATGACTTTAAAGCCCTCTCTCTTCGTGTTTCGACTGCGGAATCACGAATTAGTGCTGCGGAGGATGGTATGCACAAACACTCCAGATCCCTTAACCACTTGGAGCGCTCAATGGCGGCATTGCGCAGAGACCTGACTGAGCAGGAGGACCGTAATCGTAGATCTAACCTACGCATTTTTGGTCTGCCGGAAGATTCAGAGAAATCATCTTCATCTATGATAGAGTTCTTATCTCATTGGATTCCGGACACCTTACAAATCTCTTTCCACAGAGACTTTGAAATAGAAAGAGCACACCGTGTTCCAACGTTTCGGTCTAAGACAGCTACCCAGCCAAGGGCAATCATTTTTAAACCATTGCGGCATCAGCATACTGAATTGATTCTCTCTCATATGCGGAAAGCTAAACAAGTCATCTGGGACGGTCATCGGATCTCAATTTCTCAGGACTTTGCCAGAGATACGGTTATAAGGAGAAAAGGCTTCCTGAATCTTCGAAAACGTCTTTCTGAGATGGGTATTCCCTTCTCGTTTTCTGGTCCATCGAAATTCCGCATTACTTATAAAGGACGTTCTAGAATCTTCGAGGAGCCGGCTGATCTAAGTACCTTCCTGGACAACCAGCTGGAGATAGAGATGGAGATTCAAAAAGCGACTTCACAGGCTCCTGGTGCCTCGGGCACTTGAACTGTCTCCTTTTTTTTTCTGGATATATTTTTCTGTAGGAGTGGTTCTCTCTTCGCTTCTGGTCAGCTTATAGGCCGACCTTCACTTCCATGGCTGTTCATGCTCTTTTTCTGTTCTTCTTGTGTTCCCACTCATTTCTGTTCCATTCTCCTTTCTGGCATCCACAATTGTTCGTTCCTTTATAGCTCTCTTTCTCATGGTACCTCTTAATATCTCTTTAATGTTTTCTTCTTCTACTATTTTACTCCGCTTCATCGACTTGTCGCTCTTTATTCTTACTCTTTTAATCAATTTATTCTGTTTCTCTCACTTGTCTTCAACTATTCTTCTCTCTCATCTCTGTCATCCTTTCTTTCGACATACTTTTCTATTCTCTTGCTGCTTCTCTCTTAACAGTTATCTTGCTTTTTCTGGTATGGGACATTCTCTATCCTTTTTTTTTGTTTCTCTTTTTTTTCTCCTCCTATTCTGATACTTTCCTACCCTCTTCTCTCACATATATAATGTTATTTTATACAGTTGTAGTGTATTCACTGACGATGTAGTTATTTGTTTCGGATATACATATTGTTTGTTTTGCATTAATCTACTGTTCATGGTTTTCCTCATGTTTCTCTTTTTTTCTTATCAAGTTTTCTACTAGTATTTAGGAATATAGCTATGTTTCTCGCCATTGACTGCTATTTAAATGTGATTATACAATATCTAAGTTAGAGTATGTTTATTTACATTATTAAGCTGCTTTGCGGTACTGCTTTTGATTGTTACCAGTTTTTGTTTTTTTCTTGCTACCCGGCTATTATAGTTTTTGGGGCTATTGCTATCAACAATTTTTTAGCCTAGTTCGGGTCCCTTGCTTGCCTTTCCACGCTCTCCCTAGTATGATGTTGGCCTTTTTTAGGCCTCCCCTCCTGCTTCTCCTCTCCTCCCTCTCTTTTCTCCTTTCTTCTCTTCTTTCTCTCTCTCTTTCTTGGATTCCCCACATAGACGCTCCCGCAATGTTTCTTTTGTTTGCTGTCTGGCTCCTTGTATTCATGGCGTTTGTCCTTTTTCTGTCCTTCATGTCGTCTTTTTTCTATTTTTATGTTTCCCTATGCCAGGTTTAAATGTATTATCCCTTAATGTTAAGGGTTTGAATCACCCGGTGAAGAGGTCGAAAATCTTAGACTACTGTAAGTCTTTGTCTTCTGATTTGGTTCTTTTTCAAGAGACCAAGGTCACTAACAAAGAGGCGTTGTTTTTAAAGAAGGAATGGGTTTCGGATGTTTGCTGTTCTGATGCCTTTGGTAAACGAAATGGAGTCATTACACTGGTTTCAAAGAATTCTGGTTTATCGATCCTGTCTTCCGATCATGATTCGGAGGGTCGTTGGCTGTTGTCTAAATTGTCGGATGGACAGCATGATCTGTATGTGATGAATATCTATGCTCCTAACGTTGATGATCCATCCTTCTGGAAATCGGTCACTAAAAAATTAAATGACACCCCGCACTCTGGTAATCTTATTGTTGGTGGAGATTTCAACTTACCAATGGATCCTCTTTTAGACAAGAATTCTGCTTTTCAGTTTCGTCCTCCTAAATCCCACAAACAAATGCTCAACATGTGCTCCATTATTCATCTGCAAGATATTTGGCGTCTTCATAATCCAACTGGTAGTGATTTTTCTTTCTTCTCTTCGCCTCACTCTTCCTTCTCTCGTATTGACTATCTCCTGGTTCATTCTTCTCTTGTTTCATCTTCCTCTTCTCCGCTTATACATCCTATTTTGATCTCTGATCACGCTGCGGTAACTTTTACGTTATCATCCTTTGCCCCTAAATCACGTGCTCGTTCGTGGAGATTAAATACCGAAGTTTTACATGATCCTTCTCAGGTTCATGAGTTTTCTGAAGCTATAGATACCTTTTTCCACGAAAACGAAGGTTCTGTTTCTTCCCCAATTGTTCTTTGGGACTCCTTTAAATGCACTTTCCGTGGTCAAGTCATTAAATGTATGTCCAAACGTAATTCAGATATTAAAAAGGAACTTACGGATTTGTCTTCTGATATAAAATCTCTGGAAGCTTCCTTTAGGCAATCTAAGGATCCAACTTGTTTACAACAAATAAAACTACTAAAATACAAATATAATACCATTGTTACTAAAAGAGCCTATATTGGGGTGCAAGCCCAAAAATCCAAGAAGCTGTTATTAAAAAATCGGGCTGGGAAACTTTTGGCGGCTACGTTAAAATTTCAGGATTTTTCTTTCAAATCCTCGCAAATCTCTTCCATTACTGATCACACAGGCTCTAAAAAATTCCAAACAGGGGAAATACTTGAAGTTTTTCGTGATTTTTATAATAAGTTATATACTCCTTCTAATCATTCCTCTTTTGAACAATGTCAAGATTTTTTAAAATCGGTTCCGATTCAATCGGTTTCTGATGCTGATCGCTCTTTTTTAAATAAGCCTATTTCCCCCGACGAAATCGTGTCTGCGATTAAAGCTACTCTTTCTGGCAAGGCTCCAGGCCCTGATGGGTATCCCATTTTATTTTATAAGACTTTTCTCCCTACGCTTGTCCCCAAATTGAAATCTGTCTTTGATTCCTTTGTTAAGGATGGATCTGTTTCTGGTACGGCTGCTGAGGCTACTATAGTGGTGCTCCCGAAGGAAGGGAAGGACCATTCGGATCCTAAAAACTTCTGACCTATTTCTCTCCTTAACATGGAAGCTAAGATTTTTGCTAAAATCCTGGCCAAAAGATTAGAATCCTTTATCCCTCATCTTGTGCATCCTTCCCAAACTGGTTTTGTGAAAGGACGTCTTGCGCGAGACAATATACGCACATTCTGTCATATTCTCGGTGCGGCTAAACGATCTCGACTCCCTGCCGCGGCCTTGGCCCTTGATGCGGAAAAGGCCTTTGATAAGGTCTCTTGGCCTTTTCTTCGTGCTGTTTTGTGCGCGCATAACCTAGGCGACTCTTTCATTAATATGGTGATGTCCTTATATTCTCAACCTAAAGCTAACATTAGAGTTAATGGTGCTACGTCGTCGTTTTTCAATCTTAGTCAGGGTACTAGACAGGGATGTCCTTTATCCCCACTTTTATTTTTACTATCTATTGATCCCCTTCTTCGTTTGATTGAGTTACACCCTGACATCAAAGGTTTTTCTTTTGGGCCTCACTGTATTAAAACTGCTGCATACGCAGATGATGTTCTTATCTTTTCAGATGATATCGCTTTGGCACTCCCTGCTATTTCTAACACCATTTCCTTATTCTCTTCGGTCTCAGGGTATACCCTGAATAAAGATAAGACGGAGATGTTCCCTTTGAATGCCTATTGTTTCCCTTCTCATATGGGCTCAGCGGGCTTTAAATGGCAGTCTACACACCTGAAGTACTTAGGAATTTATTTTTGTTCTACTCTGTCTGCCACCGCTGCCTATAAAGAATCCCAGACTCTCCTTAAAGTTCGTCGTCTTTTGGATACATGGTCTCCGAAACATATTTCATGGTGGGGTCGCCTTCAGACTCTCAAAATGATGATTACGCCGATTATTAATTTTGTTTCCTCCATGATTCCGCCCAAATTGTCAGATTCCTTCTTTCGCGAACTCGATACTCTGACTTCTAAATTTTTGTGGAATGACAAACGTGCTCGCCTTGCATACAAATTTTTGCGTTGCCCTTGTGATATGGGAGGTTGTAATTTTCCTGATTGGGAAAAATACCAAACTGCCTTTTTGGCCTCTCAAGGTGCTTTCTGGTTCTCTCCGCCATCTCTTCACGTTCCCTCTTGGCTGCTGATCGAACAGGAACTAGCATCCCCTTTGCCTCCCGCCTCTTTTTGCACTACTTCTACTTTCCATATCCTGTTTTTCCGTTCTATCATTCTCGATACAATTGCTGCGGTCAGGAAAGTAGACAAGAAGGTGGCGATTCCTTTGCATAAAACTAGGTGGTCAAGTAGACAAGAAGGTGGCGATTCCTTTGCATAAAACTAGGTGGTCATCTATCTGGCGAAATTCCAAAATTAAGCTTATCATTACTCCAACTCTCATGTCCTATTGGGCAGTTAAAGGGATTTCTCTTGTCAAACATCTCTATGGTGATTCTGATGAACCATTACCTTTTTCTACCTTGGCTCAAAAGCATTCTTTAACAAATCTAGATTTTTATACTTTTCTTAAAATTAAAGTGGCCATTGCTAAAGTTCGTCTTCATCCTTCCTCCTCTACAATCTCACTTTTTCAGCTATGGATTAAATCTGGTCATGTTGCCTCCAAAATTTATAAATTCTTGTCTTCTGCTTCACTTCCTGCACAGACGGTTGCTCAACAAAAATGGTTGCGTCATTTTGACCATGCTATTACTGAGCATATTTCCCCTGATACTTGGCAATCAATTGGTAAATTTTCTCTCCGTAATAAGATCGCACCCTCCTTAATGCAGTCTAAGTTTTTCTCTATTAATCTTCTCCATTGGACACCTGTACGTCTTCATTCGCTTAAACTTAAAGATGACAACTTATGCTGGAGCTGCGGTTTGGTGGCAGGCGACTTTCCTCATATGTTTTTCCATTGCTCCTTGCTTCAACCTTTTTGGAACCTCATCCAGAAGCATCTCTCTCTTATCTTTGGTTTTCAGCTCCAACTTTCCTTCCCCTTAATCTTATTAGGCCCACTGGCGGCCCCTACTCCTCTCCCTTTAGATCCATTGGAGTTGCAGTTGTTGGATCTCCTCCTGAATGTAGCGGTGAAGATTATTCTTATGGAGTGGAAATCCTTTTCATCGGTTTCCTATCATACGTGGTGGGCTTGGGTCTCCTTTTTACGCAGTGCACACACTTCGGTTGATCAAGCTCACCTCTCTCCATCTATTTCTAGTGGGGTTTGGGAAGCTTTGGATGTTTATATGGAGTTGTCTTCCAAAGGGGTGGTTCCTCAGTTTCCTTTTTATTGTGTTTGTATGATTGTTGTCTGCTATTTGGTTTCTAGGCTGGGTTAGTCCTGTGGGAATCCTTCTTTTCTCTTTTTTCTCTTCTTTCTTTCCTGTCTTCTCTTCCTACTCATCCTCTCTTTACTCTTGCTCTTTTCTCCTCTCTTTTTCTTTTCTGTTTCCTCCCCTATCCCCTTCTCCACATTTTGATAGTGATACGTTTGTTTTATTGCCTTGATAGAGGCTTTTACTTGAATGATATTTATATCTCTCACGGGCTAATGTCCCTTATATCTATATAATCTCTTAGTTTACCTATTAATTCTAGCCCTTTTTTGCATATGTCTCTTGCATCGATTGTATCACTTGTATCACTTGTATTGTATTTTATATTCATTATTCTTACCGTTATTCTCATAATAAAATTTTCTTGAAATCAAAAAATGTCTTCTGTTCCAATAATTCTGATCAGTTATAGGCTATAATGGCAAAATGAAGTCGAGAGTTTGTCCTTAAGAACAAGCCAATGCACTGAACATAGTTATAAAGCTCAACTATAATTATGTGAAAACATGCTCTGAAGATGCATAGCTGCAGCCGGATTGTATGAAATGAATGTGCAATGAATAGTGATTTTAATACATTTTGTATCAAATGTTGTATGTGAACAATTATTTTCAATAATTTTAATAAAATACATGTACTTTTCATATATTAAAAAGTGTGAAATCAAGTAATTATTAAAGCTACCTGAGGATTTATTTTGTTTGGCATAATGTGTATATCAGGTGAATTTCTGGTATTTGTTGGATAGAGATGCGCAGGGCCACTATGGTCAATTAAATTCAAACCAGGTGGACGTCTGGTATTCCTTGGGTAGAGATACGCAGGGCCACTATGGTCATTTAAATTGAAACCAGGTACATTTGACAGCTGGGCACTCCAGGAATAGGCCCCATGCAGCTTTTTGATGTCCCACATAGGCAGTCGGACAACTGACACTTGGGGGCTGATTACGATCCAGTTTGGAAAGCATTCTGACCGAATCAGTTTTGGAATGCTTTCCGAACGACTCAGATTGGGGGAGTCCGACTGAGCGATTTGGATTCTTCCGAATGCTTCTGGATACAATCGGCCGGACACAAGTCGGCGGGACTCCCATTGACTTCAGTGGGAGCCTGTGTTCTGAATGCAAACACAGGCTACCATTATAAAAAGGGGTGGCTGGGGAAAAACGTGCATCCTGTGGCGGGCACCCAATGGTGCCTGCCACACTGTGCATGGTTGGAAAAAGGGGACCCATGGGTACCCTCACGGGCCTGGTTCGGAGAGCCCTGGGTGAACGGGGGCCTGCTATGGGCCCCCAAAGAAAGATTCCGACAGCCGCTTTGTTCCGTGCAAACTGAATCGGAACGGCTGCCCAAAGCAGTCAGCATAATCGCTCGCTTGGAAACAGAGTCCATAGAGCTGTACGATTCGGGTCCGGAAAGGCTCGACATGTCTGAATGCCTTTCGGAACCGATTCAGACAGCCCTTGCAGTTTCCGGGCATCGTAATTGGTCATTCCGAACTGGGGTACAATTCGGTCGGAAACAAGGCTTCTGAATCGGATTCCTTAAGCCCGAATCTGATTCGGAGACATTCCGAACGAGATCATATCAACCCCTTGGTGTCCATTTCTCAGATCTGGTTTCAAGTGGTAACAGGTCCAACCCTTCAGGTCTCAACACAGATCAGAAACCAGCAGATCCAGTCATATTCTGTTCTGAGAAGCTGAAAGTAAAGTGCTACATTTATACAATTCACTAGCCTGGGGGTGGAGGTGACTCCTGGACTATCCCTAACAAATGGGCGAAAGGTCCTAAGGATAAACGCTCACTCTTTTACAGCACATCTTGTTTAACATACTGCAAACTATTCCACAGGGCACCATTCTCAGAGCAATCCAACTTGGCAGAACCTTTCCGCTGCAGGAGGAGGCTGGTGCCTTCTTGCATACAATCTTCTAGCCAGTGGATGGGGTGATTCCTGGACACTCCATAATCAACAGACAAAAAGGATCTTAGGGTAAACGGTCCCTTTTTGATAGCCCACCCTGTTTGCCTTACTATAATCTATCACACAGTGCTCCATTCTTGGGGAAATCCAACATGACAGGACAGTCTGTCGTTGGAGTAGGCTGGTGGCCCACCCTGGGGATAATGAGCAGTACCTTCCTCACCCACGGCACCAAACTGATTCTGAGGCCATTCACCATCCCATTGAAGATAGATCCTGGATGGATTCAGAGTACCCTAGGATTAAAAGCCCACTCTTTCCTATGTCTCACTTTACACATAAGCATGAATGTGCAGGTTTCACCCTAGTCCAAGGGACCACTGCATTCTCTGGAGCTTAAATGTTTCATTTTATTTTTTCAAATGCATCACGTTTTCCTTTAAGCAACATGGCTACATTAAAAAAATTGCTTTATTAAAAAGCAATTTGAGACATGGTGGTCTCCTGACCCCAGAAGGCCACCATCCCTGTGATGGCAGCAATTACTAATGGGTCAAAAATTCTGACTCAGCTCATTAATATTTGTGAGGTAGGTCTATTGAGACCCCAATAGGAATAGCTAATACTAACTTGTACATTTTTGTACATTAGGTATCGCAATTTCCAAATTGCGATTCACAAAGATTTGCAATTAGGAGCTCTTAGGCCCAGATGTACGACCCTTTTTTGCGGCCGCAAATGGGAGAACCTCCTGTTTGCGGCCGCAAATAAGGGTAGTAGCATGTATAAATGCTATTTTGCAGTCCCTGACTCACAAAATAGCATTTGAGACTCTCGCTATTAGGAAGGAACGCCCCTTCCTAATAGCGAGTCAACGTGCTATGTACTAGTGTTTTGCGACTGCATTTGTGGCCGCAAAACACTCACAGTTTACCACCCACTTCAAGTAGGTGCTAAACCACTCGCAAAGAGGAGGGGTCCCAAGGGGACCCCTTCCCCTTTGTGAGTATGTTGGAAAATATTTTTTAAGAGCAGGCAGTGGTCCCAGAGACCACTGCCTGCGCTTAAAAAAATTAAACTGAAAAGTTTAAACTGCCTGCAAGCAAAAAAAAATTTGATCAGAAGGAATAAAATTAAAGTATAACAATAAGCATCTGCCCCTGGCATTTATGGGAGTACAATATGTGTTATATAAGATCTTGGAAAAATAAGCTTTAAATCGTGACACATTAAGTATACTGTTGCAAGGATCCTGCTCCTACACAGAACTGTGCACAGAGACCCAGGGCATCAGTGAATTGTGGTGTACCAGAAACTCACCTCAGTTCCTAGAAACACCCAACCAGCTAGCATCAGCAGCTGAGATAGCAATCCATAGTATTCAAGCATCATCCGGTTACGAAGCTGAAGCAGCCGGGGCAGATCGTCGTGGGGCACAGAATGTGCATCCATTTTGGAGTAAGCAAATCAATAGCAGTACGCCTGCTCCCAAAGCGAGAATTAACGGGAAACCGCCGAAGACACTCGAAAAAATCGAATAAAAAAATGCTGGTATCACACCAAATATAGCTTGGAATGAGGTCACAAAGCCAGAACTTACTTCTTTTAAAAAAGTGTGCCAGGCCCATGGTAGACGAGGCATTAAAGTTTGGGTGAATCAGAGCCCCGAAATGCAGGGGCAGATCTGTATTTAATAAGCCATGTACCTCAGTACGGGTGTTAGCAATGTGAAGGACAAATGTTTCACGCGCAGATGTAAGGGCGACTTCCTTCTGGGACAAAATAGCCCTTATTCGACTCATTTGTTGAACTATGCTTTCAAGGTCGGAATAGAAGGCCAGACGGAAACAATGAGCCTCTCATGTGAGGGAGGAAACAGAACATTCTTACAGCAAACTACACAATGGGAAACTGTAACGATGTACGGAATACCGGCAAGCATACCACAGCAATCTTCATTATTTAATAACAAATAACTACAGTTCGCAAGCAACATGAAAGTTGGTGTAATAGCCGGCGTGGGGGTGCCTTTCAAAACACACGCAAGATTCAGTGCCATTACATTACATGAACCGTGCAATTGCAGATTTCTACATACTAATGAGTGATCTGGTGTGGATGTGCAGTCTTCACCTTTTAAATAAACGTATTTTCCTTCCCTCAGGCACATATATGTAAACAGGAGATTCCAGACTTCATGAAGATAAGCGCTACCTAAAGGTTCAAATCTGCCTATGGCATAGTGTTTCGTGCATGCTTCAAATTTAAAAAGAGGGAAAGGGAGAGTTATTAACCCATGGACAAGCCAAACTGCCGAATTCGACTCAGCCACTGAGAATGGTAACGGCTCTCATTTTTCAATATGCAACAGAGAAAACGTGGTATCTTTCATCAACATAAATTGTTGTTTAACAGTCAAATTAAAAGGCAAAAATAAAGCAGTCATGTTCATGTAATCCAAAGGCACCCTCCCAGATTTTAATATTTGAAGAGTCCATGCAAACTGCATAAATATAACGTAATTGATTTTGTCCATGGTACAGAACTGCAACATCTTCTTGTACAATATCAACAACAGATGATACAATATTATCTAATGTGTAATTACGGGACGAAAAGGTGTTAATGCTATTATCTACAATGGCAATCACTTTTTTAAAATTGGCCTGATCAATAGCTCTGAGCCTAGAAGCAGCTTCAATCTGGGACAGTTTCCAAACCTCGTTGTAAACAGCATATATTCAGCTTTTCGATCTGCCTGCTGCAGGACCTTTTACAAAATCATTCAAATCAACGGTGTCAGTCAGTTTAGACAAATGCAGTTTCACTGACGCCAAGGTAGAGTGTTTGAGCCAACTCGGACACAACTTGCCTACAGAATAGGTGATGACCGTACGCCGGCTCTGAAATCGGGGATCTACTCTAACCTCTGTATAGCTAGGGGTCAGACCCAGAAAACAGTGCTGGTAGGAATCTGCACTTTTTTGCCACAGCAACCATCCTTCATGATTCATGCTGAAAACATTAAAAGAGGAATTTCTTAACAGGGCTTGCAAATCAGTAAGTGAAGTACTGGTGTAATTATTCCAATGGGGATATTCACCCAAATCAGGAAACGATGGAGCATTACATTGTTTAGAAGTAGCCAATCCAAATCAGGTGGTTTGTGTAATAGTAGTATTCAGAAACAGCATATGGTTCGGGATGAGACATGCACGATTCAAAGCCTCGGTGCCCAGCACTTGCCAACTTTTAGAACCCCAAACAGATTTAGGATCAATGTTATCTTTCCACAGCTCATAGCCCCCTACAACCAACTGGTTAATAAAGGACTTTGAATACAGTAACTTTTTGTGGGTCAGTCTAACTTTGGAAGAGGCCTTTTCAGACATCCTAAAATGAAATGCATCAGTGTTAGATTGATTAAAATCAGTAAAATAAGAAAACCTCTTTAAAAGAGTTTTCAAGCTGCCTTCAAAAGGTGCGGGACAATGTTCCCATTGAGTGTAATTTACCACATTTCTAAAATTGTTAGCTTTATGCAGAAAGTGACTTCCATAGTGCTGGTAACAGATTAAATCGCCATAATTAGCAGAATCTAGATACAAATCTTCAGCATCAAAGGCAGCATAATATTTCAAATCAGAAAATAGAGGCTGTACGGCCTGGACGTCCCAATCATCGGAGCGAATATTTTGTTTAACCACATCCCCCATGGAAACACGAAGTACATTGGGTACATTAATAACCTCGGTGGGACCATGAATCCGGAATTTTACAGCATCCTATACTATCCCATCTAAAACGGGTCAAGCAGTTATATTCACAAACGTCATTATGTGTGAAGAGGAGTGGGGAGCCAAAGTTCCATCAATTAGTCTAATTGTAGTTCTTTCTTGAACATAGTGTCCATTTACAAAATGAAAAAAATACACCATGAATCCAATGGACATGAATAAAAAAATTGAAAAAAGCACCAGCCAAATGTAAGTCCAAGGGGGAATCAAAAAATGTTTTTTAAACCAAGTTGCAAAAATCGAAACTCTTGAAGGGGACTTTGTTGTGGCAGAGCCAGTGTCAAATGAAAAACGTGATTGATTAGCCACACGGATCTCCAAATCAGGCATAGACAAGTCAGTCAGGTAAGTATATTCAGTATCATTAAGAGGATCACCAGCAGGTGGATTCAACAAAGGATTCGCAACTGTATTCATTTCAATGGCAACATCAGGCCCGATGGCAGGATCCGGGGCTAAAACAGAGTGTCGCACCATTGCTGGACACGAGACCGCAGGCGTCATACTAAGAATAATCGGCCACCCTGTGTAGTTTGACATTGTCAATGGAGATGTACCTGTTCCCCTTTCGCCCAGGAAGAGGAGGTAAAATGGCTGTTCTTGTACCCTGCACGCCAAGCACAGGAACTGGAGCTCGATAGGAGGGGCCGAATTCCTTCTTGTTCTCGACCTTCTCTCGCACCAGTTCTCCAACTCGGGGTAGCCAGACGACTACCGGAATCTGCAACGCATTATCAGTTGTGGAGGGCAAATGTTCCTTTGCAAGACTGTCTCTGTTCTTTTGTAGGTACTGTAAAACATTAGAATGTTCATCTACGTCAAAGGATGCGGCAGACGCCGCCATGTCTAGACCCTCATGGTCTGGTACAAACATTTTGATGCCAAAGAGCATTTTGTATGGGGTCCGCCCACCCAAAGACCTTCTAGGGAGATTATTTAGTGCACGCTGAACGCTACTGAAGTGGGTTAGCCAGTCTCAGCCAGTACCTAATACCTTGGCTGTCAAGGATTGCTTTAAGTCACGGGTCATTCGCTCCACAACACTATTGCCCTCAGGCCGATATGGAGACGAAAATTTGACCTGGACCACCAATGAACTCATGGCATCCTTGTACGCCTTAGAGGCGAACGCTGGACCTTGGTCCGAATGGAAGGTACCACACGCAAAAATTCCCACAAAGGCACGCAAATCCCTTCCGACAGTTCTGGAATCAGCACTGCGTTGCGGCCATAACCACACAAAGCCGGTGCACGAATCAACTGCAACTAAGATGTACTTATATGCAGTATCAGATGAGAAAGGACCGCAGTGATCTAAATAAACACACACAAGCGGTTCATTAGATATGTACAACTGAGTTTGGGGCGGGGGTGCAGCAGTAGAAGGTTTAATCTGCTGACAAATGCCACATTGAAGGACATAATCACGTGTCTGTTTGTACAAACCCGGCCACCAATATTGTTGCTGGAGAAGAGATACAATAGCTGACACACCGGCATGCGATGAGGCCATCCCAGCGTGGGCTGCTGTAATCAAAGCCTGCCTGCGGTCTGCGTTGGGCATCAACTTGTCACCAACGTCGTTAATTCTCATATAAGGAACTTCTTCAGGACTTAAATGATAAGAGTATTTAGAAGGGAAACCTCTAGGGTAGTTACTTCCCTTCTCTGTTGTGGCAATAGCTGCCAAGATGTCATCATCTATCTTACTTTTGGAACGTGTAACTGCTGCTACTGAGAATGTTGGAACTGCTGTCTTAGTGGCTTCATCCGCAAGATAATTGCCAACAGCGTGAACTCCAACACGCTGGTGACCCAGAGTATGAATTACAATGACGAGTGGCAGCCGTTCTTTAAGCTCAGCCACTCAAGCCCAGATCATTTTATGTTTTATTGTGCAACCTTTGGAGTCATGATAATAATTTTGAGTCCAAAAGGGTAGATTGTCATTGTATGATTGAACACAGTAGTAAGAGTCACTTACGATAAGAGTAGTCACGCTAGGATCTGCGTACTCCAATGCAAGCACCAGAGCACGAAGCTCTCCCAATTGGGCAGTACAGTCCTCTAATGTCTGTGTATGCACGACATCGGACTTGAATTCACCATCCACCATAGTACCAACCACAATTGCGCCGGTCAAAGAATATGCATGCTTTGAAACCGTAGCCGCTTGCGCGCTTCCATCAGTGTAAATGATACAATGGAAATCCTCAAGTGGGCGCATGGTCAGAGGAGCAGGATGAACGAATTCATACTGCAAGAACTCCTGAGTCTGCAGAGAGGAATCAAAAATGAACGTGACATCCGGAGATGTCAAGGATGTGGCCCATTGTATCCACCGTGGGTGCAAAGCATTTGAATTTGGTACACTGGCTTTCGTCACTGCCTCTAAGGCAGGATACGGAGTAACAACCAAAATGTGTTTTCCCTGCGACAGCGCGCGTTCCTTAAGAATCACCATTTGCACTGCTGTCAAAACTTTTTCCACAGTGGAAAACCGTAATTCAGCCGAAGTGTACAAGTGTGACTTGTAAGCGATAGAGACTGTGTCACCCTCATTAAAAGTGATGTACGTGAAACCCACCGCCCCCGGCACGATTCTAATCACCAGGTTGGTGTGGTTATCACGAGTCAACAAGAATTTAGATTCTAGAAGATCAGCCTGGAAAGATTGCAAGATGGCTGAATGTGCAGGCAGCCAGCACGATTTGGAGAAAGAAGGTTGTATCAAAGCATAAAGAGGCTTGATACGCTGGGCATATTCGGGAATGTAGGTACGCCTGAAATTCAAAAAGCCCAGTAAAGATTGTAGTTTTTTCAGTGTTGTGGGAGCTCGCAAAAGTGCGCATTTGTCCAAGAAGTGAGGAGCCAAACTTCAACCTTCATTGTTGAGCTCGTAGCAATGTGACTTTTTGCAAAGTTGAATTTATAGCCAAAATCTGCAAAACGGAAAATTATGCAGTCAACACAGCACAGATGCGGCAATAATTTTGCGCACAAGACTATCCACAAGAGCAGAACTGTGAGTATTTTGTACCCCACACATATGACAATGGGAGTTCAGGTGGCGGTAATCCAACACCAAACAGTACGAGCGATCCGGCTTGGTCACAGTAAAAAGAGGGTTATTCATCAGAGACACAGACGTTTCAATTACACCTTGATATTCCAATTGCTCAAGGATTTCCGCAACGGGAGCTTTCGCTTCACGTCGCATGGGGTATTGGGGTCGAGGCTGTGGCATTGACCGCAAAGGAATCTCATGACGGGGGGAAAATGTGTCCCACCCACAGTGAGTACGGTACAAAGCCGGCGCAAGCGCCTTAGCCCAATCTTCTGCAAAATGCATGGCCTGCTCCTTTCGGCACTATGTGTACGAAACTAAGGAGGATTACCTCCTCCCCTTGTGGAGCCGCTAAAACAAAAGGTGGGGACCAGTCGACCTCCGCCAACACAATGTCATAGGTAGTAGTAAGATTTTCCCAAAATACCCCTTTAATTGTACGCTGTATGTCCCCTTCAATCAAAAGGTTAATTTCAAAAAGCCTTTCAGGGGTGGCCACTCTAGTGTCAGCTGTCTCGACTACAACAAAGGTGTCAGTCGCTGTCACCTTCGCACTATGGTAATCTCCCCTGTGCTGTCCAACAGCGTCAGTGCCCATGTCAGATGCCGAAGCTGCGTTCTCATTATCTGTGGCATATCTCACTGTTAAAGCTGCAACTTTCTTCTTTTAAAACTGAGGCCTTTGACACGGTGAGTCGTCCTGCTTGCCTTTTCCATCAGCCTTGCGAGGCTGCTCACGGCTCTGTTGGGCACCTTGTCCTCTGCCGCCTCCTCCTCAACTGGTGGGTGAGGCCGATGTTTCCTGCAAAGAGCGAGGAGAACATTGTTCAGGAACCTGAAATCTATCAGGTGACTTAATCGTAGTGCGGTCGCGCAACTCATATGTACGCTCAGTAGAGGCAGATGTAGGTGAAGCAGGACGGGACTGCTGTTTCTGTTGCTGTTTCACCTGTTTTTTGTTCTTACTCCAATTTTGTTTTGGAACTTTCTGGCAGTCATCTTTATCAGAAGACGCCTGCTACGTTTGCTGCTGTGTTTGTTTTTTAGCAAAAGGCATTACACCCAAACTATTATGCCCAATGGTCTTATAAGCCTTTGTAATAATTTTCGTTAATTGACGGGGTTTCTCAGCTTCAGGAACATCACGCAAAGCATTAGACACATGGAAACTTACTGCATCTCCCTTAACATTTGCAAGGACGAGATTGTGAACCATGTCAAACGCTCCCTCGAGTCGCATTCCCAACTCTACAGCCGGCTCCGGCCCGTGTTCATCTTGAACACGTTTAATAACGGAGGGCAGGACAGCCATTGATGGGGTGCCGAAGCACCTAGTATAGACTGCCACAAAATCACACCCCAAGTTGTACAGTCATTTATGTCTGGCACTAAGTCTTCCTGCAAACTTATAGTAAGGATCCTGTGTTTTTCCACAGGAGTGGCATTAGGAAATACTGCCTCCAGTTGGCCACATTTATCGGCAAGCCAGAAAGGTATCTCATCCTTATCCTGGGGACGCTTGCCACACCACCCGGGAAGTTGCGGGAAATGTAATGAACCAGACCCCTGTGTCCTATATGGAGCGTAATATCAAGGCAGGGCAGTCAGAGTGTAAGTATGAAACACATTAGTACCATCATCAACTGCCGGAAAAGTAACCCATGAGTTAAACAGCTCAAACGGGTAGGCTGCGTCAGCAGATACAACAAAAATCACTGCTATGCCTTCCAAAGCGACGTTGAAATCCTGCAAATGATTGTGCACAGCCAAGCGACTGTGAACTGGGATATCAACCGCAGCCATATCGACACAGAGAAAGATAAGTACAATGCAATAAAATGAAGCACGACTGGGTAGTAATTCAAGAGAAACCCGTTTAAAATATTACGCTTGAATAGACCTATGTAACTATAGGTAGGTTTATCCGTCACCACTGTCAACCGAAAACAATAGTGAGGGGGTCGTGGACTGATATAAGCACTACTTGAGAGTCTCACAATAAGACCACTATGTTAGGTGCGCCATGTTGCAAGCATCCTGCTCCTACACAGAACTGTGCATAGAGACCCAGGACATCAGTGAATTGTGGTGTACCAGAAACTCACCTCAGTACCTAGAGTACCCCAACCAGCAAGCATCAGTGTCACATTAGCTCTTTGTCCTATAGCAAAGTAACCAATAATTAGATAACCTAGAACATGCGACTTAGGACAAACTCAGGAATGGTGGGAAGTGAGAACACTCTTTTGTTATATACTCTCATACCAGTCCACAATAGGAGTAAATAAGAGACAGGGGCAAGGTTAAAATATTTATTTTAATGACATGCTCTCAGGTGCAGTATCTTTGCCAACATAAGCAGACATATGATTAGAAATAATATGATCAACATTGTTACAATTCCATAAAATACAAAGAGAGAAATAATATTACAATGATTGTGATAACAGGTCTTATGGCGCCTAGTTATAACACCCTCCCTATATAGGAACTATGTTTATAAACTAAAGAAGATCTCTTGGGCTTGTTTGGGGGACCCCTTACCTCTCCGCTCAGCAAGAGTAAATCACATCAGGATCAGCAAAAGCTCTCTGCATCCCTAGAAACTGAAAGTGTTTTTAAATCATGGCAAATGTGCAATAATAAGGGCGCCAGAATCTCAGTTGGCTCACAGCTGCCAATTGTTGTGTCTAAAAACGTTAGCCGATCATGTCGAACAACAGCTACCATGTTATGATAACCTTGACGGCTTCAGGACTCACTGTGCAGACTAGAGGCACGATGTAAGTCTAGAGATATCGAAAACACACCTTTTCTCATGTGTAGACCTTCACAAAGCCTTACTTACAAAAACAGCTATATGCAGTGTCGAGTGCAAAAAGCACCAAAAGGCAAAATGGTGTTTAAACTTCTAATAAGCCATGCTAGCATAACATGCGTGCAAAGCAGGCCTTAGGCCACACTACAATACTTTAGGCCAACTGAACACTAACCTTGATATCCCCCTCAGTCACTGTCAAGCCTAAATTCTAAGTCCATTTGTTCACTAACAGCTGGAGATTTTCTTCATTAAATCTGCAGCAAATAAGAGTCTGGTACACGGTACTGATAGAGTGAAATTTAGACAAGGGAATAAACCGGTCCAGCAATAGGTTATGACATATTAAGATGTCATTAGTTGACAAATGGGCAACAAAATCTCTAAGCTGCAAATATCTAAAAAAGTGTGTGAGCGCGCGGTGGGAGCATGTGAGGCAGAGAGGAGAAGCCATGCGTGTGCACATCGCCTGTCCGTGCGTGCACACGGTTTGTCTCCCTTCACGCACCAAACCGACAACAATAGTCTCGCCAAGGCGAAACAGCGCCTGCGCTGTGTTCGCTAGGCGAGACCTAAAAAAAAACTGCTTCATTAAAAAGCAGTCCCAGACCCTGGGAGGGCTGTCATTACCAATAGGCTTGCAAATTACGGCAGGCTCATTGATATTAATGAGCCTCGCAATTTGCGACCCCATTAGGAATCGCAAACAGTGTGAAATACACTGCTGTAAATCAAAAATTGCGCCTCGCAAAAGAGTCGCAATTTGCGATGCGCTATTTTCGGTATACAGCAATTACAACACGATTTTTACCATGCTATTCCATTACATCGCATGCGTTACAACGCATGTGATGTAACTACACGTAGCCATTGCTACGGATACCATTACATCGCATGCTCTGTTACAACGCATGCGATGTAATGCCGATCCACCTCGTTGTAAGGAAACTGAGGCTCTTCCGTTTCCTCACATTGACGTGCACCACCGTGAAGCAGGAAGCAGGAACCGGTATCAGAGACGGTGACGCTGGAGAGGAACCACGAGGAAAGAGGGGTAAGGGTGATTGTGCTTGGGGTGGGAGTTTGTGGGTAGTGGTTTAGGGTAGTGTTGTAGTGTTGTAGTGTTTTAGGGTTAAGGGTAGTGTAGGGGTGGGAGTAGTGTGGGTAGGGGTTTAGGGTAGTGTTGCAGTGTCGTATTGTTTTAGGGTTTAAAGTAGTGTAGTGGTGTTTGGGTAGTGTAGGCGGTCGTGCTAGGGGTAGTGTTTTAGGGTTATGGGTAGTTTTGGGGTGGGAGTAGTGTGGGTAGTGGATTAGGGTAGTGTTGTAGTGTCGTAGTGTTTTAATGTTTAGGGTAGTGTAGGGGTGGGAGTAGTGTGGGTAGTGGTTTAGGGTAGTGTTGTAGTGTTTGTGTAGTGTAGTGGCTTAGGGTTTAGTGTAGTGTTGTAGTGTTTGTGTAGTGTAGTGTTTTATGTGTTAGGATAGTGTTGTAGTGTTTGTGTAGTGTAGTGTTGTAGGGTTTAGGGTAGTGTTTTAGTGTTTGTGTAGTGTAGTGTAGTGTTTTAGGGTAGTGTTGTAGTGTTTGTGTAGTGTAGTGTTTTAGGGTTTAGGGTAGTGTTGTAGTGTTTGTGTAGTGTTTCAGGGTAGTGTTGTAGTGGTTGTGTAGTGTAGTGTTTTAGGGTAGTGTTTGTGTAGTTTTTTTGGGTAGTGTCGGGGGGAGTCGTGCAGGGTAGTGTAGTGTTATTGTAGGGATTGGACTGAGGGTCGGCAGAGAGTTGTGCAGGGGTACTATATTAGTGTTTAGGGTAGGGTAGGATAGAGTCACTTACCTTGCAAACTTTTACCACGAGTATAGCTTTACCATGCATGCCTTTGCGTTGGAATGGCATGCGTGGTAAAAGCATAGTCGTGGTAAAATTTTGCGATGTAATGGCATGTCATTTTCATTGACATCGAGTAGTAATACCCGCGTTGTAATGGCACGCGTGGTATTGGTATGCGATGTAATGACATACAACCGCAGTTTTCTTGGTCGTACATCTGGTCCATAATCCCTAAATTTTGTACATATGGTCCCTAATTCCCTAAAAAAGCAAAAGTGGATAGAAGATACAACATACAATGAACAACTGATCCACATTGTGTGGAAATGACTGCAGCCACTGGAATCAAAAGTGTTGAAGCCAGTATAACCTAACACAAAATAAGGCAGTAAATCTTTGTTTCATTGAAATATCTCTACTCACTCAATCAATTAAAACAATCACTCAAGAAGAAATTAAAACTACAAACACATTCGGCCAGACGAATGATGCAATCAACCACTCCTACGTCTAGGACCTGTGGGAACACTTAATACACATAAGAGAGTTGGGGCCTGATCCTAACAGTGGCTTTTCAAAGCACAATGCTTGCATTGAACTGTTACCAGCCTCTCTCTTTGTAGTACGAGCAATGCTCAAACCCCTCACACTGGAAAACGACAAATGGCAAAAAAGTCACAAACTGTCTGCCTCATTAATATTATTGGGGTGGAAACCTGATTGCAAGTCCTTGCGACCTCTTGCAACCTCTGTGATCGTGGCCTGTGTGGGGCAGCTGACCTCCATTCCAGCATTAATGGGACAGGTATCACCATGCCAAAACAACTCGTCCTTTTCATTCTGTCAAGGGACAACACTCTGCCACTTCCAAACTCAGCAGCCAGCACAAGCAGAGAGGAGGCTGGTAAATTTGGAGAGCAGACACCTGTCGAATGCTTCGTGTCCGCCCCCAGCAGCTGCTGTCTGCTCCTTGCTTTGTGCCTGTAGACGTTCATAAATAATTTTTTGTGAATACCTTGGCGAAACACACGGGCGGTGGGACGCCCCTTGCCCCTCTGCACCTATTTATCCTTCCAGGTCGCAAGGGGTGACAATGTGCACTTTCTGATTACCAGTGCTAATTGCAATCCAAAAATCATGTTCATGCATCACGATTTCAGTCAGCTAAACTGACTTAGCGAATGCAAAGTTGTTGAGAGCTGTGCCCCGAAAGAGCGATGCAGAGTATTGTAACAAAAATAAAGCAATATTTCTATTAAAACAATAAATAAATAAAATGCAAGATTAATATACTGAAAAGCGTACAGGGCTAGGCAGAAGCAGAGGACCACCCGCCATATTACCAAAATGGTATTGCTAATGTTTTTTCCATCAAGAATGTCAAAGTAGTCTCAAAAACACACCAGCTACTTGGCTCTAATTGCATTTATATTAGAGTAATTGGGGTAATTTTGCACCAGTGCTTACATTATTTCGTCAGAGGGTAAAGCAGGGCTTTAAGTGGAATGACAAAACTGGGGGGTCTCCCAAAGGAGCGTTGGCGATGTCATTTAGGGCGTTGCTTAAAAACACATACGCAAAAAATGTGTGCTTAGCATAGTGTACAGCCCCACTGGTATTTTTCTGCTTCTGTCATTGCATCCAGATATATAATACGACAAGTAATATTGCACCTACAACAATACAGGGCTATTGTCTTTATCAATGGTGGTTAGTTGCTTATAATAAATAAGCAACGACTATGGATTTGTTGTATATGAAATGAGATTGTGAAAGAACTAAAACGAGTCTCTTTGAAGTTACATGAAAGTCTTTGAGGAGTGGTACTGCTGCAGAGTTAAGATTTTATTTTCCAACCTGAGGGTGAGAGCAGAAATGGAGAGCCTGATAGGGACCTGTCTCGGCACCTGTTGCAAGACCCGTCACATTTAAAGCGCTGAGTTAAGGGTGATATTCTGTATGAGAAGAAATTCTCCCTGTTGAAGCAAATTACTCTTTTTTGTTGGTTGTACTGTGGTGTTTTGGAACAATTCATTACCTGATTTTTAGGTCGAGCCTGGGCAGTGCATGTGCTACTCTGAGAGGCATGCTGTATTCAGGTATGGAATTGTAGCTTCACCTACTCTCCGCCCATCTTTTCAATTGGCTGTTGTGACTGTCCTTTGTAAATGTTGTCTTTTGATTTGTTAAAAGGCTTACTACTCCCTCCTTAGTACCTCCGTGTCTTCTTTTGTAACCTGCTATCAGGACTGAACCTTTTAATGTGTCCTTACTCTATAGCATGCATTAGCCGTTTGGGAGAACTCTTTGCTTAATTAATGTAAACAGCATTTGCAGGACAGCCAGCTTTAGCAATGGCGGCCGCTTTTTTGTTTGTTGTATTTACAGCATGCCATGCACGCTTTCACTTTCACAATGCGTTGTTTTGCTGCATCTTTTACTGCACACGAGGATCTCACTGGAAGGCTGGGGGATGCAGTAGAGGGTTTGGCAATCGTCACACAGCTGCCATCTCCCTAATTAAGTTACGTAGCAGTGACCACGTCCATGTACGGTTTTAGCAATGTATTTGCAGCGCCCCATGCACGCTTTCACTTTCACTGTACACACCTCGCCGCGGTGACACTGCTGCTACTGCAGGGGAGGCGCACCTGGACACTGGTTGCAGGCAGCCTCCTCTCCTGGATGTGTTAATAACACAGGGGTTTACCCAAAAAGCCACTGGGACCTGGGTGAATTAATGATACAAACAAAAGTGGTCCCAGAACATATACAATTCACAAAATAACAAATGATTATAGACTAAATTGAAAAAAGATTGCAGACTTGTTTTTAATCACAACCAGCACATCCTCTCCTGGATGTTGCAAGCTCTATGGCTGCCACCGGTGCCTGTACATGGTGGCACTGGACAACGCCTTTTTTACCATTTCCTAAGGGAGGTGTTGTTTCGCTGTGTCTTTTACTGCAGTCGTAGATATCACTGGAAGGCTGGGGGATTCAGCAGGGGGCACGGTGGTCAACTGCTAGGCTACGTCTCTTCTAAAGTTCTTGTTTTGTAACGAGACAAGCACATCTTGTTGGTGTGGTAAGTAAATGGAATCACATAACCTCTTTCCAGCAAGGGGCGCCCTAGCTTTAAGGATGTGTCTCAGCAGTGCTGCTATGCCTCAGTACAAGCAGCGCTAGGAGCTCTTTGCATGGCTGCCACAGTTCTAATAAAGGTATGCTGAACGTGTGGCCTCATCCCTGTGCCTCCAGGATAAAACAAGAAAACACCACTGGGTACGGGCTCCCAAACAGCGAGGCCAAGCCACAGCCTCATGTAATATAATAAAAAAACGCCAATGCTGCCATTCACACTTAACCATCAATTTGCACAGCTCACTTTTGACTTAAACATAAAGTGAGAGGGTCTGATTTTCTTGAATGAATCTGAGTTTTTTATTTTCTTTTTACTTCATATGATTATTTGATCATCTTTTTTTGCAAAACATTTTATCAAGTTCAAAAACAATATATACCATACAATATTTCGAAAACATATATCGAAACAGGTTGACCTGGTGTTTGCTATGCCATAAGAATACTGTTCAAGATATAAGATTCTGTAAAAACAACTAAAAACATACATCAAGCACATATCTATGGCAGCATTTGAAATACAGTGCATTATTATTCTCTGATTTATTGTAAATATTTCGTTGGTATTGCTGAGTGTATGAGAGTGTATGTAAGTGATTCACATATGAGTGGTTGGGTGAATGAGAAAATAAAGGGGAGTGTTTTAATATATTGGAATGTTTTCGAAATATTGTATGGTATATATTGTTTTTGAACTTGATAAAATGTTTTGCAAAAAAAGATGATCAAATAATCATATGAAGTAAAAAGAAAATAAAAAACTCAGATTCATTCAAGAAAATCAGACCCTCTCACTTTATGTTTAAGTCAAAAGTGAGCTGTGCAAATTGATGGTTAAGTGTGAATGGCAGCATTGGCGTTTTTTTATTATATTCCAGGATAAAACAAGCATTTGCAATGCAATAGGTCTCGCTTTTACAAGAGTTTGAGCTATTGGCATTGTAAATAACAGTGCCTTTTCATTTTAAGATGGTTTTGAAAACAGATAAATAAAAGGCTTGGTCATTTACATTGACAATAGCTTAAACTCTCACAAATGCAAGACCTATGGCATTGCAAATGCTTGTTATAATTATGCTGTGAGTGGGTGATAACTCTGTGTTAAAAAATAGTCTAAGACCCTCTATTAGAATATTCCTTTAACCTCGAAAGGGGCCATTGAACTGTAATAGATCATATCCTCCAGTGAGGAGTCTTAGCATGAGGCACTCTTCTTACGAAAATGCTGGACACTCTGTAACAAATGCAGTTGTGGCTTGCAATTCTCAGGGGTGGTGTGGCGGCGGGTTGGTCGCGCGGGGTTATCGCGCTGACTTTACCGCGAAGGGTGGGTAAAATAAAAAGAAAGTTTACCTGACCGGGTCCTGCGCCGCCTCTGTTGTCAACTGAATTAAGCGACTGCGTGTGCATGGCGCTGTGCATGGCAGGGTGTGTCACGCTCCAAGGAAAGCTTCTGCAAGTAGAAATTAGATTTTGCAGGCAGGCTCAGAGCCAAACGGTGAAACTGTGCCCCTGCTGATGAGGCGTTAGTAGCGGCAGCTGACCGGCTTTGTGGTTTTCGTCCGAGTTCTGTCTGAGTTTTTTCATACACACAGTTACCTAAACCCGTATTGTAATTTGGTGACTCAAAGTTGCAAGGCACGAAATTTAATTGTATTGGTTTTGTAGCGACATTGAAGTTACACCTTGGTAGCAGTCGCTCCACTTGCCAACCAGTAATGTCTGCTGCCCTGAGATAAGTGTTACATAGATAGGGGTCCCAGACTACGTATTTCTTAGTATATGCAAAAATGTATCTAAGACTTATGTGCATATAATTAGTACCACGATTTTTAGAGAGATGTTGTTTATTCACATCCTCATTCTTATACATTATATGTATATATATACTCAGCAAAGATAAACATTAGTGCCCGAGGTGGGACAAAGAGAAAGTAGGAAAAAAGGGGAAGTGATTTGTGAGGGTCAAGGTAGTGATTAGACAGATGTAATAGTTACATGTGGTCACTCAAAAATTCAAATGGTTAACATCACAATGGCATAATTATTGTAGCCCCATACATTGTTTAACATTCATATAATCCTATCCCATGTGGTCCTGCACAGTAATAATACTTTGTTGAGGATGGGTAGGCGTTGTAAGAGGCAGTCGACGTTTCGACCCCTAAGTGGTGTAGGTTCAGTCGCACCTTACAGCGGGGCCTTCTTCAGGACTAGGATGTGATATGGGGGAGGGTGGGGGCACCTAAAGTTAAAGAAAAAGGGGATTGGAGGTAAACTGAATGAAAAATCACCTATTTACAAGTCCTAAAGAAATGGAGATATAATTACCGAACAGCCACCCGGTGGGTAGGGCAGCGTTGATAGTGGGGGGTGGGCCTGCAAGCTCCTATGAAAACGAGAGCTTGCTATAACCTAAAAATAGGGATTAGATGTAAGTGGGTATTCCATCATATTATTCCCACTTAAATCAGCCTTAGACATCACATGCAAATGGAAATCGACAATCTACATCTATTTATCATTACCCAGCCGGGTTAAAAACGTGTACAACATCAATACATTAAAAACATATGATACAGAGGATATATCCTACAGTATCCATATAAGCGCAGAGGCGCTTGATCCGGTAGAGGTGCACTTTGAGTGCTTGGTTCAGAAGTCTAGCCCCATGCGTTGATAATGTTAACATTGCAAATGTGTTGGAGCACTGAATAATGATCAAAAAGTTACTTGCAAACAGAACCGGGCCCAGAACCTTAACGTAAAAACGAGTGGAATCGTCTTTAAACATGGCCCACCTACATAGAGACCATTACAAAATCACTCGATACACGATTAATGAGATAACCACGATAGTAAGTCCTTAGTACCTCTTATTCGGCATGGTGCAATATCCTTCGATTAGTTTCTGAAAGCGTCACCTGAATCAATCAGTTATGGCCCAAAATCGCTCGATTCCTTTCATACGAAAAGCCCATGCGTAAATCTATAAAAAAACAAGTGACAGCCACCTATGTAGTCTTGGAAATAAACATTATAACGGGAAAGGGATCCAAACTAGAAAACGCCTAAAGCGGTTGTGCGCTTACCGCTGGCGCAGCCTTCCTGATCTGTCAAATTAATAAGCAGAAATGCCGGCGCGGTGAGGGCTCTCCCTTAAGTAAGAGCGCCACGCGTGTGCCTGCAGCAGCTAAATGCTGGTAGAGCAAGGTGACACAGCAACGGAAGACAGACTCGGGTGTCAGTGGGCCCGATCTGTCTCTAATTTTGGTAAACAATCTCAAAGACCAAGTGATTGAATGCACATGTTAGACAAAGTGGATGGTCTGCCTTGATTTGTATAACGTCATCTGTGCAGTCGGAATAGGGGTAAAGCAATAGTATCTCAGCATGACTGGATCTATAAGGAATTGAGATACATGGGTAACCAGTATACATATGATGGCAACAAGGCTGTCAAGGGGTCTAGATGTTTACGCATTTTCACATTTTTAAAAATCAAAACAACCAGGACATCCAATACCGGACTCAGAATACCCTCCATGTTCGTTTCTCCGGCCAGCACCATGACCAATCAAATCCTGGCCTACGAACATACAGTCTTGAAAGATGTGAATAAAACACTGGAAACACACAAACATACAAGACTCAAGGTCACCGGTCAAGAATGAAGAGCACTCACCGCATTGCGAACCAATAAGGAGATTGTGATTAAACCCGCTGATAAAGGGGGAGCAATTGTGGTGCAGGACATTGAAAAGTACAAAGGGGAGATCTTTAAACAACTTGGAGATGGGGTGAGGTACATGAAACTGCGTGAGGACCCAACTAAGGAACTGGCAGAGGAGATCCTCATCCTAACAAAGAAAAGTAGAGACCAAGGCTTTGTGAGTGAACATGAATTTGGATACTTGAATCAGACCGACCCACGTTTACCAACTAAATACACTCTACCAAAGATCCATAAGAGCATGCAAGAACCTCCTGGGCGGCCCATCGTACCCGGATGTGGATCCATCCTGGAACCACGCTGTAAGTACATTGACGTGTTCCTAAAACCGATTGCTGAGGAGACAGTAACATATTTGCGAGATACTGTCCAGACGATCAACTTAGTGGATCGCTTACAATTTTGATCCCACAACCCAATTGCTGGTGACGTGTGATATAGTTTCCCTGTACACCAGTATCCCGCAGATTGAGGCCCTGAAAGTCATACAGCAAGTATTGGATAGACGACCTGCACTGATGGCTGTACCACGGAATTCATTATTGCACTTTTGACCATCGCCATGACAAAGAATTTTTTTATCTTCCAAGGAAGTTTTTACCTCCAAACTAAGGGCGTCGTGATGGGAGCAGCCTTCGCGCCGGACCTGGCCATTATCTTCATGGACGAATTTGAACAGAAATATGTTCTAAACATTAACAACCCATATCGAGATCAGGTTATTTGGTGGCGACGCTACATCGATGATGTGCTCATGCTATGGACAAGGACAAAGATTGAATTGGATACATTCAATCACTGGTTGAACCAACAGAGCCCAGACATCCAGTTTACTCTTCAGTCAGATGACAACAAGGTGGATTTCCTGGATATTACCATCTTTCATAAAGACAACCAATTTTCCACTACCCTATACCGAAAACCAGCTGGACGCAAATCTCTACTACAATACACCAGTCACCACCCCCGGGCCCTAAGAGACAACCTACCTGTAGGCCAATTTTTGAGAATACACCGTAATTGCACTAGGAGAGGGGACTACTTCAATGAATCAGAGGATCTGAGCACAAGACTCCTGGAAAGAGGCTATCCACGCAAGCTTATTAAGAAAGCACAGAAACGGGCATGGTATAGCCCCCATGAGACACTTCTAACAACACAAGAAAAGGTTGACGGGAACCAAGAGAGGATGATCTGTGTAATGACTTTTTGCACACAGAGTAACACTATCCGTAAAATCGTCAATAAACATTGGACTTTGGTTGCTGATGAGATTAATCAACATGATCCCCCAATGCATGCCTTTAAAAGAGCCAAAAGCATTAGAGACCATGTGGTCAGCTCCTTCTTGGATACCCCGGAACCACCAACCCTGAGAACAATGTGGAACCTACCTGTAACTGTGGGTCACTTCAGATGTGGTCAGTGTAAGGCCTGCGAAACTACCACACAAACTAAACAATTTGCATACAGACACCATAGAGTAAGCCTCAAGACTCTTACTAAATGCAATACTTGCTGCGTAATTTACTGCATAACATGTCCATGTGGCCTGGCACACGTAGGGCAAACCCAACAAAAGATAAAAGCATGCATCCTGCAACATCACAGTAGAATTAGGTGTGAGGTCCAGGGCGCCCCTTTGGTTGGACACTGCAAAACTGCGAACCATGCACCAGATGATCTCAAGTGGGTGGTCCTTGAAAAAGTAGCCCCGGGCCCAAGAGGAGGTAACATAACCCAAATTCTTAACCTTAGAGAAAGCAAATGGATGACTCGTCTATACACAATCCAGGATGGTCTGAATGAACATGATGCTAGCTATGCACAACTAGCTTGCCTGCGCTAGAAATGTTCATGTAAACAGTTATACTGTATGGAGAATATTTGTATTGCTCTTTATGTTCTATTCCCCTGCAGATCAACCACAGATGAACATACAATGAAATTATGTTATAATGTATATGTTTCTTTTGTCATAAATATGTGGTCACAACTATGAAAAGACGCGTAAACACCTTGACCCCATGATAGCCTGAGTGACAGATGGTGTCATTATATATACAGATTACCTTTGTATCCTAATTCCACATGCATCCAGTCATGCTGCAAGCCCATTTTGATTGTACACAGGCCGATTTACACACTAAGCCTGCACTCACTAATGTTGACTGGCACTTTGTTTTGAATTTTAAAGATGTGAAAATGCGTAAACATCTAGACCCCTTGACAGCCTTGTTGCCATCATATGTATACTGGTTACTCATGTATCTCAATTCCTTATAGATCCAGTCATGCTGAGATACTATTGCCTTAATCCTATTCCGACTGTACAGATGACGTTATACAAATCAAGGCAGACCACCCACTTTGTCTAACATGTGCATTCCATAACTTGGTCTTTGAGTTTTTTACCACAATTAGAGACAGATCGGGCCAACTGACACCCGAGTCTGTCTTCCGTTGATGTGTCACCTTGCTCTACCAGCATTTAGCTGCTGCAGGCACACGCGCGGCGCTATTACTTAAGGGAGAGTCCCCACCGCGCCGGCATTTCTGCTAATTCATTCAACAGATCAGGAAGGCTGCACCCGCGGTAAGCGCACAACCGCATTAGGCATTTTCTAGTTTGGATCCCTTTCCCATTATAATGTTTATTTCCAAGACTACATAGGCGGCTGTAACTTGTTTTTTATAGATTTACGCACAGCTTTTCGTATGAAAGGAATCGAGCGATTGTGGCCATAACTGATTGATTCAGGTGACGCTTTCAGAAACTAATCGAGGGATATTGGGAGGGATGGGTGGGGGGGGGAAGCAGACAAAGAACCGTTCTTTGTGTGAAAAAGGCCGCTTTATTGAAACAGGTGCACATTAACAATTATAAACCTCGGCAAAAGCCTTACAAAACTACGCCTCACTAAATAACGATTCCTCAACCCCCATTCCCCTCCCCCACCCCTAAAACGTCATTGGCCCCATCCCCACCCATACATTACAAAAATAACACAATACCAACAATGCAAATTCTTATATAATCATTTAAACTTTAACAAATCCCCAGAAACCAATATCCAAAAACTCCCCGGCTTGTACCTCAACCAATGTTGTTCACCCAACCACATAAATCACCCCAACAGCTTATCCTGCCCAACTCACCCTGACTATGACCCAACCTAACAAACAAACCAAAAAATCCTGCCAATCCTGGCAAAAACACCATTGACCCCCACACCTGCACCTGTTCCAAGCGACAATACAAAAAAGACCAAAAACCCCATGAGTACCTGTTCCAACAAACCACCCCATGAAACTCTGACAAAAAGAAACCAACCCGAAAAAAACAAAAATTAATGGGAGGGAGGGAGGGACAAAAAACCTATAGCCCCGGCCACCAGGTCACCGAACACTAAAATGGTGGCCGGGGGAGGCGTCAGGGGATCCTTATAGAAAGAAATTGAGCACTACTAGAAAGCTGCCCAAAATACAAAAAACAGCCCAATGTACTGCATCAACCACCCCCCCCCAAACTGCCCGGGGAGAGGACCTCCCTGCGGTCGGCAGCCCCCCCCCAAGCCCCTCTTGGGAGGGAGGGGTGGGGGGAAGCAGACCACGAACCATTCTTTGTGTGAAAAAGGCCGCTTTATTGAAACAGGCGCACATTAACAATTATAAACCTCGGCAAAAGCCTTACAAAACTACACCTCACTAAATAACGATTCCTCAACCCCCATTCCCCTCCCCCGCACCTAAAACATCATTGGCCCCACCTCCACCCATACATTACAAAAATAACACAATACCAACAATGCAAATTCTTATATAATCATTTAAACTTTAACAAATCCCCAGAAACCAATATCCAAAAACTCCCCGGCTTGTACCTCAACCAATGTTGTTCACCCAACCACATAAATCACCCCAAAAGCTTACCCTGCCCAACTGACCCTGACTATGATCCAACCTAACAAACAAACCACAAAATCATGCTAATCCTGGCAAAAACACCATTGACCCCCGCCACCCAGGAAGCGGGGGGTGAGGAATACTACCCCCCTCTTTCTGCCCCCCAAAAGCAAATTAACGGAAACACCAACCAAAGCTTAAACAGCAAATTCCCGAACCTCAAGACAACGCGAAAGAACCTCTCTGAGCTCCAAAAGATACAATTCCATGCCTATCTTCGATAAATGTACACCATCACCCCTAAAGAATTCAACTGCATCAAATCGGATGTTACCTTGAAGCACCCTACCAAACCCAAACCTCTACAAAATCTGGACACCTCCAAGTTTATCATTTTGCGTGCCCTATCAATTGCCTTAGGCCTGATAGCCCCTCTCCAAACTCTGCGTGGAACCAATTCTGTCCATAACACATGACAACCACTGTTCTTTCAAAAGCGTCAGATCTGGTTTAATGGCCCTCAATAAAACCACACCCTTTACCCCACACAGATCATTCTCGCCTAAATGTGTTAATAATAATAATAATAATACTGGATTTTATACAGCGCGAACAGCTACCTCACAAGGAGGTGTCCCGGCGCTAGTAGAACACTAATGACCAGGGCTAAAGAATAGAGAAGCTAGCGTGGCTGGGTGAATAGCCAGGTCTTAAGTAATTTCTTAAAACAGAGTTCAGACGGGGCCTGTTGGATTGCTTGAGGTAGTGAGTTCCACAGAGCGGGGACGTTTGCTGAAAAGGTCCGCCCGCCTAGTCGGGCCTTTTTTGCGCGCGGGACGGCCAGCTGGACGCGGTCGTTGGACCGTAGTGCGCGACTTTGAAGATATCTTGGGAGGCGATTTTTCAGGTATTGTGGGCAGGAGCCATGCAGAGATCTGAACGCCAGCGTCAGAGCTTTGAATTTTATTCTGTTGGCTATTGGCAACCAGTGCAGGGTTCGGAGATGCGGAGAGACTGACTGCTTGAACGGAATTGCAGTAGTAGTCTCGCAGCCGCATTTTGAACTACCTGAAGCTTGTGTGTCAGGTATTTTGGAAGGCCAAGGTATAAACCATTGGCATAGTCCAGTCGGGAGGTGACAGTCGCGTGGACAACCGTTTTTCTGCAGCTCACTGGTAGGAGTCTTAGGATTTTTCGTAGGTTTCTCAGCTTACTCAGGCAGCATCCGGCGACTTGTTGGATATGGGATGAGAAGGACATGTTATCATCCCATCTCACACCAAGATTTTTTGCCGAGTGGCTGGGTGGGGGGGGCGGGCCCATCTCCGTTGGCCACCAGAATTCTGGGGGGGGGGAGGGACCCTTGCCGAAGAAAATGACTTCGGTTTTATTAGCATTAAGTTTTAATTTATTAGTGTTCATCCAGTGTGCTATATCCTGGAGACACCCTTTGAAATTAGAGAACGACTCCTGCGTCATCTCAGAGTAAGGAAATACCAACTGGGTGTCGTCGGCATATGATATTGCCTTGACCCCCCAGTTGGCAATTAACGTAAAGAGAGGAGCCCGGTAGATGTTGAACAGAAGGGGGCTGAGGGCCGACCCCTGCGGGACTCCACAGCTGAGGGTTTTAGGTGTAGAAGAAATCGTTCCAAGTGCCACCTTCTGCGTTCTCTGCGATAGGTAGGAGTTTATCCACCCCAGCGCTCTGTCCTGAATACCTATCTCAGCCAGCCGGCTGAGTAATCTGGCGTGGTCCACCGTATCGAAGGCGGCCGACAGATCCAGGAGTACCAGCATTGCTGAGTTTCCTGCATCCATCGACCACCTCACCGACTCGGCAACTTCAATGAGCGCTGTCTCTGTGCTAAAGCCGGGGCGGAAGCCAGATTGAGTTTCATGCAAAATGTTGTTGGTTTCTACGAATTTGCTCAGTTGGCGCTGTATAACTTTTTCCAGCATTTTTCCCGGGGCAGCTAGTAGGGATATAGGGCGGAGATTCGTAAGGTCGTGTGGATCCCCATTAGGTTTTTTCTTTAGGGGTAAGAGGGTAGCGTGCTTCCAGATGTCCGGGAATATACCCGACATGATGGAGGAGTTCCAGATACCTAGAAGTGTGGGGGCGACCGAGTCCGCTATGGCACTCCATAGTTTTGCTGGGCAGGGGTCGTCAGGGGAGCCTGATTTGCAGCGGATGAGTTCCTGCCTTACCTCAATCAGGGGGATGTGCATAAACTGGGTGAGGGTCTTGTCTGGCCCACCATTGTTCGCTCTGTCCTGCTTCACAGTTTTTATTATTGGACCAAAGGAGTCATATACTTTCTTAATTTTCTGGTAAAAAAACTCTGAAATTTGCTCACATAGCGTAGCTGTGGGTACAACCTCTCTTTCTATGCATTTTGGTTTGAAGAACGATTGTACCACTTTGAAGACCTGTTTGCTAGACTGTTCTGCCTGAAGAATCGAGTCCGCATAGAAACACTTTTTACTTTTCCTGATAGATTTCCGGAGTTTTTTGGAAGCTTCTTTATACCTAGCTTTTTCTTCCAGACCGTAGTTTGCTCTCCAGAGTCTCTCCAGTTTTTTACAGGCTGCTTTCTCATTCCTGAGTTCCTGGGAGAACCAGGGAGCTGAGGGGGAGGCTCTTTTTGATAAAGCCCGAGAGGCTGGGGCGATGGAGGAAACCATCTTTCCGATCCATTCATTAAGTAGTTGAGCATCCGTGTTGGCATTGTTTGTCAAGGATGGGGAGGTTTGCGCTAGGACAGGGCACATAGTCTCGGGGGTCAGTTTTTTCCATTGCCTCTTTAAGTAGTAGTTTTTAGTCGCAGCAGGAGTGTTATTCACAATATTCAGTGAGAAAGGGACGAGTAAGTGGTCTGACCATGTCAAAGGGAGAGGAGTCTCCGAGAGCACATTCTTAATATTAGAGAAGATGAGATCGATAGTGTGGCCCCCCGTGTGTGTAGGGCCCTCATTGATCAGTCTGAGACTGGCCATATTTAACGTGGTTTTTAGCCGTTCTGTCATGGCACAGTCAGGTTTATCCATGTGGATATTAAAATCCCCTACCACAATGAAAAGGGGGTGAAGAAGCGAGCTCTGGACGATCGTGTCTAATAGGCTAGTTAGAGAGGGGTCTGAGCCGACCGGAGGGCGATATATCACTAGTCCTGCTAATGATAGCTGAGGGCTCACTTGAAAGCAAAAGTGAAGGCCCTCAATTCCTTGAATGGCAGTGGGGGCTGAGGATGTTAATACTAAATGCTCTTTAAAAATAATGGCGACACCACCGCCTCTTTTTTCCCCCGGGCGGTTGGCGAGGCATATTTTGAATCCCGGAGGGACTGCAAGTGCAATGGAAGACAGGTTGTCCTCCTTGATCCATGTTTCTGTTAAAAAGAGAATATCCCATTCTTGTTCTTCTAATAAAAGCCAGACATCGTCTGCATGTTTGGCTAGGGATCTGCAGTTAAGAAGACCTGCCCTAAGGTTTGTTTGTGAAGGAGGTTTGTACTTAGGGGGTATCATGGAGGCCTCCCTGCCAATAGCTATCTCACAATTGTTACAGATCTGGGGGGGTTCGAAGGTCAAAGGGTCTGTAGAGTGTGGGCAGCATTTGGATGGGGGATTGAGCGCTTTAAGGTCCTCACCTGACCACACTATCCCTCCACCATGTGTTCCGCTGCCGGCAGCATATCTGGCCCCGGCCGCGGTCTGGTCGCGGACGGGCGCAGACGGGCTTGCCTTAGGCGCGCCTTCGGCGCGCAAACGGCGCCCCCGCTGCGCCCGTCCGCTGCGCTTCCGGTGGAAACACATGGTAAATAGTGGCGGGGGGAGGGGTGTGGCCTGTCAGGTGGTGGGCGTGCCTGCGTGTCCCAGGGCAGGGCGTCCACTCGATAAATAACACATACGGGCACAGACCCCCAACCAACCAGGAATTAAGAGCAGGAATCAACTCCCTCCACAGCATCCCACCCTTACCTTTCCAAGTTACCTTAAACAAACGATCATTAAAACCTAAAGAAGAACCAAAATAACTCTGACAAGCTTGAACATGAGCCCATTTAACAAAGGAATGCCCAACAATCCAGATGGCCAACTCTGCAGTGCGGGGACCAGCTACAGAACCTAAAATGAGAAAAGCAGTATCAGACTTATGACAAAACAGATGACGCAAGCGCCTCCCCCCCATCATTCCTCACATAGTGCTGAAAGCAATTTGATGACCATCGCCCTAAGCGCATAATATCTTCTCTAGACCAGCCCAGTTGATGCGCCTCAGTTGCAGCTCCAATCCTAAAAGAGTGAGTGCTATATTTAGAATCATCTAAACCCAAACTCCGCAAAGCTTTCCGAAGAACCATGCGAAGCAGGTAGTCGGTGACCTGAGACCCATCAGCATGTTGAAAAACACAGGATTCTACACCGCCACCGGACAACATCCACCAACGCCGTGCCCACTGTAGCGGGCACGTTCCCCAGGGGGAGGATGCAACCAACCAAATGCCTTTCCCTTTGCTTCTCTGATCCGTTTTTGACCGGTATAACCAAATGTGGACACCCTTCTCTGATAAGTGAACATCCTGCCATAGCAAACCCTGCATGAACTTAGAACCCAACAGTTCAGAGACACGAAAACCCCCTAAAAACATCCACACCATGAGTGTAGAAAAAAGGCAAACTTCAAAAGCATCTCTGCACACACATGGCAATGCCTCAACCACTCTGGCTAAAGTCTGCCAAGACAAAGGGAACCGATCAAGCTGACCTGGACCCTGTTCTCTAGCCCAACCCTCTAACATCCTCCTCCCCACCTCACCTGCCGAAGGAGTGTAGCCCCAGAGGAGTTTCCCCATGAAAGCAACACCCGCTAACTTCCCCGCTATAGTCACTCTAGACAGGCCCTTGTCCATTAAATCCAGGATAAACTGAACCACATCTTCCGACCTCCTCCAACCAGATTCTCGTTTGCAAGCACCTGACGCAAACAATTAATTCCAAGCCTGTGTGTAAGCTGCCCGAGTAGAGACTGCCAAAGAACCTACCACCAATTGTATGACCCTACGTTGCCTACATACCACAGATGTTCCGGCATGGGGGTCGGCATCCTGTCCGCGTCCTTGGCAAGCCCATGGAATCTCTCCCACTGCGAACGAGACAAAGCATCTGCAATATCATTGTCCACACCAGGTATGTGTAAGGCCCTAAAACTGATGTCAAATGTCAAGCAACCCAACACAAACTCGGAGGAGATTCAGAATCTGTTCCTCTCTGGCCGACTGTCTGTTAATGATGTTGACCACAGCCATATTGTCAATTCGAAACAGCACTTTCTTATGGGCCAAATCCGGGCCCCACAATGTCAGAGCCACTAGTACAGGGAAAAGCTCCAAAAAGGTAATTGACCTCCCGCCATTTTTCCACTGATCCGGCCACTGCTCAGCGCACCACTTGCCTTGCCAATAAAGGCCAAAACCTTCACTGCCTGCTGCGTGGGAAAAAAATTGAACATCCCAGACCCAATCTTCCTCCCCGACCAAAGGCACTCCATGAAAAGACTGTAAAAAGACTGACCACATTCGAAGATCTTCTTTGACTCCGGCTGACAAACGGACATGATGGTGGGGCAAATGCTGACCAGACAGTGCTCGACCCAGGCGTCTACAAAAAGTTCGCCCTGCCCTGACCACCCGACATGCAAAATTAAGATGGCCCAACAGAACTTGCACCTCCCTCACAGACACTTTCTGTTTCTGTAACATGTGCGCTAGGAGTTGAAACATTTTCACTTTCTTGTCCACAGGCAGGCGAGCTTGTATCGTTACTGAGTCAAGATCAATGCCTAAAAAAGACATGGTCGCGCAAGGACCCATTGTCTTTTCCGGTGCCAAAGGCACACCAAGTAGTTCCATGAGGCCTTGAAAGGTATCCAGAGTGGTTTGACATGCATTTGAACTAGGGGAACCCACAAAAAAGAAGTCATCTAAATAGTGCGTTACCAACTCATGTCCACTGCGCAGAGTGAAAAACCCTTGCAAAAAGGTACTGAATGCTTCAAAAAGGGAACAAGACATGGAACAACCCATCGGCAATGCTTTGTCCACGTACCATTTACCAGCAAAATGGATCCCAAGAAGATTTCAATCTTCTGGATGGACTGGAAGCAATCGAAATGCAGATTTAATATCGCATTTTGCCATTTCAGCAGTTGCCCCTGCCGTCACTACTAGTGACAAAGCAACGTCAACCGAAGAATATGACACAGAGGCCGCCTTGAGGTAACGGGTTTTTAGGAACCCGTTTGGTGCCAGGGGATAACACCCAAAGACCTCTGAGTTCTCCCTTGTTCCGGACCACAGAAACACTGAGTCTTCTAGTCGCAGTCAGAGATCAAGTTTTATTGGCAGCTACCAAGTAACAGGTGTCCTAGAAGCACGACAAACACGGGTCATGTGTTCTCAGGAGACTGTTCGTTTTTACAGAACCAGCCTTCTCCTTATATACAAAAATAATAGCTGCAAGCAAGAATTCTTGAGTTTATGATATGGCTATACACATATTTCTACAATAATACAAAAGAGCGAAGTCATGTAGGCAAGCCCGTATTTTAGATGTCCAATTCGTGATAGATTACCCAGCCAAGCCCGGAACTCCCATCAGATATCGGTGAAGCCCCAATAAAAGAAGGCACCTCCTAGTCATAAAACTGGCCATAAACAGGGAACGCGGACAGGCGTGTGTGTAGAAAACATGATCAGGATGTAGTGAATGGTTTGGGGCATGTTATGCATTGATGCTATCGTATTAGGCCACTGGGCGAGGAGCTGCCCAAACAGGTTTGGCTGGAGGCAAGGGAGTCAGTTGGCACAGGTCAGGGGGGAGTCAGGGAAGGTGGACGTGTCCTTTTAGATCAAGCTCGACCTTTAATTGACTTATCATGAGGGCAAGACACAAGATGGATACCGTTTACAAAATGGAGTCTGAGGGGTCGGGACGGAAACTACGATTCAGGGGTGTTAGCATGCCTCGATCATGACGCAAATGCATAGGAATGATGTCCTAATCATTATCGGTTCGTCGACACCAAATTCGTCATGGTACGTTGATGTTTCGGGACACGGGTATCGGACCTCAATACCGGGACAACAGTAGGGTCCAGAATTTCAGAACCACAGCCTCCTCATCAATAAAATCATTGACTGAAGACCTCTCTGGTCATGATAGGTGTTGAATCAACCTAAATTGACCTGCCTCTTTCTTGGGAACCACCCCAATAGGAAACACAATCAAATCTTGCAACGGCCAATCATCAAAAGGACCTGCCATTCGACCTTCCCTATCCAGTTTGTCCTGCACAATTTCTTTGTGTTCCTCAGCTGATTTCAAGTTCTTTGACCAACGCCGCAGCCGCGGTCTGTTGTAACCCAGTCTAAACCCCACTGCAAAACCCTCAAGTAACATCTGCTTCACCCTCCAATCCTTGTACCCTCGTAGTGCCACTGCTAGCCGCTCCAGTTTAACCAGAGTATGAGCCTTTGGGCCCAGCACCCTGTGAACCTTTTTCCCCTCTATGCGTCTGAACCTGTTGTGATGTACCTGGGGCGCTAGCCGTTGACCGGGACCACTGCTGACTACCTGGATTCCCTGGTCCCCAACACTTGGCCAACGGATGTCTCCTACCACACTGTGAACATTCATGGCGGAATCTACAGTATTTCCTGGTGCACAAACCCTTGTTGAAATCCCAGCATGCCCCCACTCCTGCCTGTGTTGCTGCAGCACTTCCCACCCCTCCCCGGGTGGGCTTCCCCTGAAAGGGCCGATAAACTAAAGGCAAACCACTAGCTGTAAAAATCGTTTTGCCCCCAGCCGATGCTCCCATTGTGTGCTGCCATAAATCAGTATCCAATTCCCCCACTTTGCTTCTTGATCCCAAGCTAAACGAGCTCTAAACTCCTCATCATACTGGGCCCATGCAAAACCACTACCAGTAATTTGAGCTTTCCGTATGACATCCATGTATTTGAAAATGGCAACGCAGTGCTCTGGGAACTTTTCGCAATATACGCTGGCATAAATCAAAAACGCTGCAGTCCAATTCTCAATAGGTAAAGGAACTTTCGGGTGCTTAGCTAGCTCATATTCTTCCTCCTTGTATCCTTCTTTTGAGCGCACTTCTCTATGCAGCAATTTTAAAATTTCCACATGCAATGGGTCTTTGCCCAGTGAAGCTTCCTCAGTGTTCACACCACATTCCACCTTTGTGTCCTCGTCCCTCGTACAACCCCTTGATCTTTAACATAACGACCCTTGTGCAGCTTGCCATCAAACTCTCTTTCAACCACCCCTTCACCTGTCCCCACAGACACCATTTTTGGTTTGGCCCATGGTGCATATTTCTCACCTGGCTCTAACAAGGGGGGCTGACCAGGCACCGATCGCCATGACACGTGTTCCACAGTATCGACCCGTCGAGGAACCCTCACCGAGAGGCCACGCTCTCTTCTGGGTCCAGACGCTGAATCCCCCTTGGGCGGTAACACAGCCGGTGCCTGCAAAAAACTATAAGAAGGATGAGAAGGACCCCCCCGACCTCAACTTCACGCAATTCCCCTTCCTCGGGGCTATCCTCATCGTAATCCAAAACCAAAGGCTCCTCCAACTGTGAAGTGCCAACAATTCCTCTCATACCATGGGCCTTACCGGACCCTTCATTACCAAAATGGGCCTGACCAGACCCTTGAAGAATACCATGAGGAGGAGCCGACTGTACCCACCGGTACTCCCCCAAACGTTGACCAATATCTGAAACATGTCTTGTAGACTGATCCATCCGTCGTGAAGAAATTAAAGTTGGGGCCAGCGAAGTCGCGCCGGACTTCCGTTTGCTGTGCCGCGCCAGGCTCCACCCTCCCTTCTCCTCGGCGCCACTGGGCCGCACTTCGCCCTACCAAGTCCGCTGCTCTGCAAAACTCCCTAGCCTGTGGAGAAAAAATTCGGACTGATGTGCCAGGCCCCTTAAGAATGACTGCCTCTCTCCTATCTTGACCACCAATATGTTGCGCACCTGCCCACTCACTCCTGACTGGCTCCAAGTGGCCAAACCCTGAGACCTCTGGCCTGCGCGAAACCGCCACCGGAGGGGGAGAATCCTCTACCTCATCTTCACTACTCAAGTCTAACATGGCCTGAACCATAGAAGACGCCGGGCCCAACACCTGCCCGCCTTTTACCTCAATACCCTCTGCGCCACACCCTTGGTCCAAGAACGCCCTACCCACCGCCTTTTGTGATTGAGTGGAAGACTCCCTAAAACCTCCTAAAGGCTGGGAATAGCCTGTAGCTGTCTCCGCATGTGTTGCCGCAGCTTCCTTCAGACCCTCTGACCATGCCGGAAAGATATCTAAACCCTCCCAGGATCTATCCTCACCACCCTTCTGCCGTAACTCAGCTTGCCCTCCCACATACCTATGAGACACACTCGAGTCCCCAACAATGCGACCCCCCACGTCCCCAGTACAGGAGTGGGATGGACGTAAATCCTTAGTATAGGCTGCCTCCTGTGGGGAGCTACCCCTCCCGCTGACTTGCGCTGATTCCCCTTCACCCACTGACCCACTATTTACCAAAACAACCTCCCCCCTAGGAGAGTCTTGCGGGGAAAAAAGGAGGGGGCAAAAAGGGGGGCCACCTCCATAGCGCTATCGTGCACCGCCAAATGTGAATGTGTGCTCACTCCCCCAGAGAAACAAGGACGAAAAGCAGGAGGAGGGGGGACAGTAAAAGTATCCCCAGCCCCACTCAACATTGTACCCAGCAAATGACCCTGACTTTCATGAGGGAGAGGGAGGGGGCAGACCAGCCCTTGCCTTCCCCCTCCCTGTGAGCCAGACAACAACTGTGACGGAGCAGGAGAGCGAACGTCGTGCTCTCCCACAACCGTCACTCGCTCCACAAAATCCACCACCGGAACAGCTGACTCGGAAGCAGAACGCTTCTTTGAGCCCCTCCGCCCACCGTGCTTTCCCCGTTGCGCGGGAGATGATGCAGCCCGTCCCAGAACCGCCGGAGCAAAGGGGAGCTCCGACGGCCGAAAGCGCGACTCCTCCCCAGCAAACAAAGCCCCTCTGTCTTCCGGCTGCGGAGGGAGCTCAGCACCCGCCTCCCGAACCGCAGCCGGACGAATTTTAGACCCTGAGGCCGCCTTGCGTGAACACGGGCGGCCTCTCTCACTCACCGCCTCAAATTTCGGACGCTTCGGCGTCATACATGCAGCTACGACCGCCGCGACACCGGCCGAGGCCTGGCACTGAGGCCGAGAAGGCCCTGCCACATCTCCAATAACAAGGTCCAACCGACCCGCTTCGCTGAGGAGCCGGATGGCTTCGAGAACGCGGTAATCCTCCGCCGCCATTAATAGCTGTCAATGAAATACTGACAAGAAACTAACTGACTAAATAATGACTGACAAAAAACCTGTAGCCCCGGCCACCAGGTCACCGAACACTAAAATGGTGGCCGGGGGAGGAGTCAGGGGACCCTTATAGAAAGAAATTGGGCGCTACTAGAAAGCAGCCCAAAATACAAAAAACAGCCCAATGTACTGTATCAACCACCCCCCCCCAGCCCCTCCCAAACTGCCCGGGCGGGGGGGGACCTCCCTGCGGTCGGCAGGCCCCCCCAAGCCCCCTTTACACCACGCCGAATAAGAGGTACTAAGGACTTACTATCGTGGTTATCTCATTAATCGTGCATCGAGTGATTTTGTAATGGTCTCTATGTAGGTTGCCCATGTTTAAAGACGATTCCACTCATTTTTACGTTAAGGTTCTGGGCCCGGTTCTGTTTGCAAGTAACTTTTTGATCATTATTCAGTGCTCCAACACATTTGCAATGTTAACATTATTAACGCATGGGGCTAGACTTCTGAACCAAGCACTCAAAGTGCACCTCTACTGGATCAAGCGCCTCTGCGCTTATATGGATACTGTAGGATATATCCTCTGTATGATATGTTTTTTAATGTATTGATGTTGTACACGTTTTTAACCCGGCTGGGTAATGATAAATAGATGCAGATTGTCGATTGCCATTTGCATTTGTTGTTTAAGTCTGATTTAAGTGGGAATAATATGATGGAATACCCACTTACATCTAATCCCTATTTTTAGGTTATAACACGCTCTCGTTTTCATAGGAGCCTCCGGGCCCACCCCCCACTATCAACGCTGCCCTACCCACCGGGTGGCTGTTCGGTAATTATTTATCCATTTCTTTTGGACTTGTAAATAGGTGATTTTTCATTCAGTTTACCTCCGATCCCCTTTTTCTTTAACTTTAGGTGCCCCCACCCTCCCCCATATCACATCCTAGTCCTGAAGAAGACCCCGCTGTAAGGTGCGACTGAACCTACACCACTTAGGGGTCGAAACGTCGACTGCCTCTTACAACGCCTACCCATCCTCAACAAAGTATTATTACTGTGCAGGACCACATGGGATAGGATTATATGAATGTTAAACAATGTATGGGGCTACAATAATTATGCCCATGTGATGTCAAACATTTGAATTTTTGTGGGATCACATGTAACTATTACATCTGTCTAATCACTACCTTGACCCTCACAAATCACTTCCCCTTTTTTCCTACTTTCCCTTCGTTCCACCTCGGGCACTAATGTTTATCTTTGCTGAGTATATATATATCTATAATGTATAGGAATGAGGATGTGAATAAACAACATCTCTCTAAAAATTGTGGTACTAATTATATTTACTTAAGTCTTAGATACATTTTTGCATATACTAAGAAATACGTAGTCTGGGACCCCTATCTATGTAACACTATATACCCAGGTCCCAGTACCATTGGGTCAACCCTTTATTTATAATGCCCTGAGCTAAGTGGCGGGAAGCCAAGTCCCCACGGAGTGGCGCACCACAGCGCCTAGTAAACCATGCTGCTCCCCATGGAGGTGCTAATGCTGAGCGCTCTGGCCACTGGAAATCTCCAGTGCTTGCCGTACCTGCAGAGACCAAGGGCCAAGAAGGGGACTGCAGTGTCCTCTCCTTGACCTTCTGTGCCCCGGCCCTCTCGCTGCAGTACGTCAGGGCTGTGGTTGCAGGAGCTTCACTGGGAAATTGCTTCTTGTGTGACGACAGTACTGATTGTTGGAAACAGTCCTGGGACGGGTCCCGTGCCGCATCTGCTCCTGAACAGAAACTGGCATCCTCCCTCCCCTCCTGTAAGCCAATGACAATGCTGCAATGGCAGCGTTATGATTGGTGTGGAGTCCAGGTCAGCGCCCAGCCGGGCACCAGGTAGGGAGGCCATTTTCTCTTTGTAGACTGCAAGTAGCCTACATAGAGAAAATGTAGAGTGCGCATGACTGCTTTGGTCGGCCCCAGAGCCGACCAAACAGTGGTGCAAGCCAGTCCTCCCCAACCCGCCCACCCGCCCACCCCAACCAGGCATATTCTCCCACCCGCCCCCAACCAGGCATACCCCTGCGTTCTGCTTTCTCGCAGCGCGAGAAGCAGACAATAAAATGGTTTTTAAAAAAACATTTTATTTTCTGCTTCTTGCGCTGCGAGAAAGCAGTGAGGCGGCGCTCCTCCACCCTAATGGAGGAGCCGCCACTGAACAAATGAGACTGTTGTTATAGGAGAATCACAATATTCCCTGCCCTTTGACAACTATCAAACAGGAGACACCATAATACTCCATCAGTGAGGAAATTGAGGACTTTTTATCAAATCAGACTCATTCTTGTGAAGGAAGAGATTCAGTTTCCAGAACAGAGAGACTTTCTCATCAAACCTGCCCCTTGAACTGAATACATGTGTCAGGATAAACAAATCACAATCATGGCTGTCATCTATGACCTTGGCGAGGAAGAATCTCCACTGGCTCCCTATTCCCTCAAGGATCACGTTCAAACTTCTCTGTCTAACATCCAAGTCTTTAAGTGCAGGTTCGGCTGATGCCCTTGGATCCCTACTTACTAGATATGTCCCGAATAGATGCCTTCGCTCTAGTGAGCTCAATCAACTGTTAATCCCTCGAGCCAAGAAGGCTAGATGGGGGAGCAAAGCTTTTTCCATCCTGGCACCCCAGATGTGGAATTCACTCCCCCTTGAGATCAAGTCATTGCCTTCTCTTGATCTTTTCAGGAAGTCACTGAAAACTTGGCTTTTTATTAAAGCATACCAGTAAGCTTTGTTTCTGACTATTGACAGCTGGTTATTTGATTTAGGCGCCTTGACGCCCATTGGGCATAGCTGCGCATTATAAATGCCATTTCATTCATTCATTCATTCATTGTAATAGATTACATAATAAAACTTTCTCTAGGGATAAAGGAAAGTTCCATCTGTAGCATGCACCATCCCCCATCTTGAAAGAAGGAAATTTCACATGAGAATTGAAACCAATATTTTAATACAGCAGAGTAGGTACCAAAATTGAGCCACTCACTGAACAGGGAGACTCTGTATTTGGAGTATAGTCTAACAAGGGAGTCTCTTTACAATTTAAGAAACTTATACGTGCAGGGAGGAGAAGCTCTATCAAAATGGACCCTTTTCCCTAATAGGAAAATCTGTGTCGGAAATCACCTTATCTCTAAAGAAAACAAACTCTGTATCAGAATAGATCTCAGGATGCATTCTCTTAATCGGAATGGACGCTCCTCCTTCAGGCGGAGATTCTCTATCAGAATAAACGCTCAAACATAAGTGGAAAGGCTCTTTATTAGAATGGGTCCTCCTAGAAAGTGAGATGCTTTACATATGAACATACCTCCAAGAAACAAGAGATGAAGGGCCAGATGTAGGTATCCAAATACCGGTCGGAAACGGCCGAAAATACAGATTTTCGGCCGTTTCCGACCGGTATTTGGACATTGGTATGTAGGGGCATGCAAAATTACAGAATCGGTAATTTTACCGATTCTGTAATTTTACCGATTCGGTAAAATACCGAATTGGTAAAATTACCGATTCTGTATTTTCAGATGTAGGTAGCACTGTTTTCAGTGCTACAAGGGTTTAAGAATTCTTAATTTACCACCAACTAGTAGTTGGTGGTAAATTAAGAAAACCATTTAAAAAGCATTTTATTTGCTTTTTAAACAGTGCCATGTTGCAGACATACATGCCCTAAGGGCATGTATGTCTGCAACATGTGCACCCATGCACAATTGAGGGGTGCAACAGGGTGTCAAAGTGACACCCTGCCACCCTTCAATATTTCCCCCAATTACTGAATCGGTATTTACGATTCGGTAATTGACATTGATTCCTATGGGCCTCGAGGCCCATAGGAAACAATGGCAGTTACAGACTCGGTAAATACTGATTCATTAATTACCGAATCAAATTCGGTAAATATACCTACATCCCGATTGCCAGTTCTTAAATACCGAATCGGTATGATTCGGTATTTAAGAATCGGTAATCGGGGATTACCTACATCTGGCCCGAAGTCTCATAATTGACCCTAACCATAAAATATTTGACTTTGTGTCTTAGGTTTTCAAACTAACCTTTGGTCAGTCTTATTTAAAAACCAAACGCAACAAACATACTGAGTATTGTAGTACCATTGTTATCTTTACAATATGAATCTGCGATTGTGGGAGGGGATTTTGAATCACAATAGATTCCAGAACGCACAGTGTAACCTGTAGTTAAATAGCCTGTTCTCTGATATGTGTTAAAGAAAATTCTGTCTGCTGGATATTAGAATTAAACATTGTAAAGGGTGAATATATATCAGAAATGGTTGATCCATTGAAGGCAAGGACTATGTATTCAGAATAGAAGTTCCCTAAGGGGCATGTTGTATGAGACTCTACATCAGATACAAATGGACTTACCCCCAGTTGACAAGTCTTTGTATTACAAATTACCTTTCACTTAAAGAACGGACAGAGTGTTAGAACAGAGAGTATAAATATCTGTATGTGAGTAGAAACCTCCACCTTAATGTCAGACATTCTATATCGAAATGGATCATAAATAGGTGTGGGTGATAAATTCCTCTCCGCAGGCAGAGTTTGCAGATTTTTGCCCATTCCGCATTACGCTTGTAACATGGAGCTTCAGCAAAACTCCGCCGACTGCTGCATGGTGGAGTTTTTTCTTGTGCACGGTTCACCAATGGTAAGTTGGCAAACATGAGTGAGAATTGGCATCCCGTAGTGTGATTTTCAGGCACTAGGATAGCACCGGCAAAATGTCCTCAATGTGGTTGGTCGCGACCGTTTGCGGTAAGAAAGCTGCTGCTCCAGTAGAAAATCTACTCGAGCAGCAGCAAAGACGCCACACCCTCTAGGATGTCGCGTTGTGACATTTGAGCTGAATTTGCATGCCGGAAGAAGCTTCCGGCACAAAAAATCAGCGCAAGCAGCACGGCATGCCGATTCTGCCCACTCGTGGAACTCCGCGGAATCTCTTGGAGTTTCCATGTAACTCAGCAGAATTCCGCAGAGTGAAACTCCGCGAGTTTCACCCAACCCTAATCCTAAAGCCTTCACAGATGAGACTCTGGAAAGAATGGACCCTCCAGCTTGAGTGGAAACTATATATCAAAATAGACTCTTCCCAGGAGAGGGTAGATGGTTTCAGATTAGATCCTCCTCTTTGCTTAAGCCCCTGTTTAATGGCTTAATTGTCATAAACACTGCATCATACTAGCTTGTTCCTGTTGAAGCGGGACAACCTGCATTAGAGTGGGCAATTTACTTGACGTTTGAAGTCTCAGTTTTTGAACGAAAACTTTGCAAGAAAAGGGACCAGTCTTTTATAATACATTCCCTCCCATAGGGGTGCAAGCCTCTGTAACAGAACATAACATCCCCTTTCATAGGGCGAAGTCTTGGTTCAGACTGACTTGATAGGTTCTCTAAGACTGTCTGAATCTAAAATCAGTAAATATGACAGCCTAAATGCGCAGATGAAATTGTATACATTGGTGTGGATCAAGTGCTGTAGCACCTGCTGAACCCAAGATAGTTGTAATGAAGTTAGTTGAAGTTATTTATTAAGGTTAAGCTTGCTCCCTTCCCTACCTCATTCCACTATAGTCTCCTCTGGTTGCTAGATACGTACACATTGTTGCAGCGTTTGGTATGAGTTTATGGGCATAAAAGCAAAACATTGTAAATGAAGGATTAAGGGAGTTTGGTCACTTTCAAGATACTCACTGATTATCATGTCAACCATGACACTTCAGCAGCCGTGGTCGGCAGTAGGAGTTCCTGCAGGGCATTGACATGAGGAGGGGGAGGGGCAGGGTGGGGGGTAGTAATGTATGGATTACGGAGTTTAACAGGTAAGTAAACATATAACTAAATAAAACTAATTTCGTTGCGTGCACTGCATCGCAGTAGTGTAACACAACTTTCAACATTGCAGCCTATCGTGGGAAAATAACCCTGTGTCAACGTGGAATTCACAACACGGTGGTAGCATGCGATAGACACCAGACAATGTGGAAAATTTCCACGTAAAAATCAACGCCAAGCTGCAAAAATGCTATACGCGAACGCCCAAAAACATGCGATGAGGCCAACCGTGGCACAAAAAGTAGCAAAAACAAGCCACCAACGCCCTACAACAGCCCATGGATATCTCACGCAACCCTCCACCAGGACCCGGCCAGCCAAACTACTCAGGGGGGAACACCGAGCCTGCAACTCACCACACAGCAGGAAGCACCGCAAGCACAGCCGGCTCACGACACTTCACCCACCAACACATGGCACCCCAATGCCATGTGTCAGTACGCCAAAAGGAGGTGGTCCAACAGGTGTGGGTGGGGGCCGAACCCATGGAATGTGAACCAGGACACATACGTAGAGGTCCATCACCCTTCAGGGCACACCCCACTAAGGAGACCCACACTATAATAGAGACACATGCAGATGCACATTCACAGCACTGAACCATGCCCAGGGCCCTCAAATAGCAGTCACACACCCATGTTGGTTCTGGGTACGATGGCCCTGGCCACTTCTCTATGGGATTGAGTGGGTTACGAGTGGGTTACGACTAAGCTACATGTCCAAGCTCCTACCCGCTGCCTGCGGTGACATGTCTGCATCCGATTTACACAGCACAATGTAATATCGTAGGGCCCACATGCATACTACAAGACCAAAGGGACGCACGCAGATAACATGTAGAACTGGCTACGGGCACATGCGCCCGGCCCCTTTATTGGCAGTGCCCCATGTACTGTGACGCCTGTGCTGAATGTGTGTGGGGTGAGTGTAAGCCATTCAGCACGGAATGTCTGGTGCTGGCAACCACTTGAACATTAGACACCAGTGCAACGGAAACAGAAAACACATGCAATACAGAGTCAACTGCTGAGCAACATGGAGGGAGCCGGAGAAAGTCTAGAGGACAGCCAACATGCAAACAGAAGTGTCCGTGAGTTGCAGTGCACTGGGGTTTGGACACTAGAGATGAGTGGGCTCATGTGAAGAAAAAGTCTTGAATTGTGTCCCTTCGACATATGCCTGATGCAGATGCAGTGGTGTGTGTTAGACTTGCATCATCTTTCCCATCAACGTCTCAGGCCCCCCACACTATTTGAGGGGACATACCTGCGCAACCGCTCCACAGCACAAAACACATGCCGCAACGGACAATGGCCTGCGGTGCACTGAGTCACTGGCACTTGGAGTGCTGAGCGGGGTATCAGGCTGATGATGGCATCGGATGTACGTCATGACAACGCGGGCTTTTACACCTGCTGCCATTACGACGCATCCATTACAACGCAAGTCGTTACAACGACTTGCACTGTAGGTGCTGGATTTGGAATAGTATGATTTACTATTCCAACTCCAGCCTACGCAACAGTAGGGAAGGTGTTGGAATAGTAAATCTACTATTCCTTAGTATCTAGCGCCATCCAGCGCAAGTCTTTGTAACAACTTGCATTGTGATGGCAGTCTCCCGATGTCATCCACAACAGGTCTGAGCAACTCTGTAAGTCTGTCAGGACCACCGTTTCAACTCTGGCAGATGGCGGTTGGAGTTGGTCCTTAAAGTTGTGGCGTGTCCCTCCTACGGTTATGCGTCGTACGGGCCGGTCTGGACTCGCTTTGGTGTGTGAGCCTTGGTGGGACGCATTTGGGCCTGGAGGCTGCATACAGCGCAAGGCCACAGAGGAATGGCATTGATGACCCCAAGGCCTATGCCTCAGGGGACAGCCAATGTCTCTGCAGAAGGGGTCCCGGACCTGACCAGCACAGAGTTGGTGGCCCCAGATGCTCTGCAGCCGGCACAGGCCCCCAGCCATGGGACGGTGCCTTGCGGTGCAGTCAGATGGGCCATGCGACCTGAGCGTCACCATCAATGTCCAAGGGGGGTATGTTGCGGAGGGTTTTGGGGGACAGTGGAAGGTGTCCTCCAGTGCAAGACGCTGAAAGGTTTGATTTTATCCGGAAGCAGCAAATGGAGGAGTGGAATGCAACAGCCTCGTTGCCACCACCAATTCGGTATCAGCTACATGAGGATGTAAACTGCGCCCAGGTCCATAGACTCAGAATCCACCAAAGTTTGACTAGAGAGTGTCCATGAATGTCGGGGAACAGACTTAGTGGCACCGAGGCTGAGTGGGGATGCAGTCTGCGATGATGTCGGTACACTGATATGGGGGAACAGCCTTTACGACGCGGCTGTTACACCGCCGTGCTGTTACAACGCGGTTTTTCCAACGCAAGTCGTTACCACGACTTGCACTGAAGGGCGCTGCAGGACAAGGAATTTTTTAATTTACTATCCAACACTTTCCCTACTGTACGTAGGCTGGTGTTAGAATAGTAAATTAAAAAATTCCGAAGTCCGCACCCCTCCAACGCAAGTCGTGATAACGACTTGCGTTGAAAAAACCACGTTGTAACAGCACGCGTTGTAAAAGCACGCGTTGTAAAGCCGTACATCCACTGACTGCCATTGCAGAATAATGACTTTGTGACCTACTGGACCGCAGTGTAGGCCAGAGGCAGCGGTCAGCATGGGCCAATCACCGAGTGTCCCCGGCATAGGTTGGTGGCCCCACCGGCCTGCGTAGTTCAGGTTCAGTGGCACAACGTGTTCGGTCACCTCCGTTACTGGAACCCGGCTTTCGTCCGCACTGAGCTGCATCTTCCTCTTACTTCTCTCCGTGCGTCCACTGGTGTGGACTCTGCCATTCGTGAATAGCAACTAGGTGCTCGATGTGAGACCTACTGGTCCGCAGGGTAGTCCTGGTCCCTCATCCATGTGTCTCCGGCTGGCGTTGAACAGGGTTTGTGGCAGCACGTGCCGCCAGCTGGCGTTGAACAGGGTTGTGGCAGTGCGTGTCGCCGGCTGGCATTGAACAGGGTTTGTGGCAGCACGTGTCGCGGGCTGGCATTGAACAGGGTTTGTGACAGCATGTGTCGCCGGCTGGCGTTGAACAGGGTTTGTGGCAGCACGTGTCGCACGATGCCCATATGGAACTATGCCTCACTGATCGGGGGTCTGGTGCTGTGGCCGCTGGGCCGGATTTGGGGTCACTGCCATTCAGGATCCAGGACACAGTTACACATATGTGACCCACTGGGCTGCGGAGGAATATGTCAACGAGGAAGGAGTAATGTGGGCCCGCGTTGGGGGGCCAGCAATGGTCTTAGAAGCTGGCAGGGTCGTGGGCCTCGGGCTTGGAGCTTACACAGGCATGTTGTCGGCCCTCCATGACACACGCCAGTGTTGGATGCAGATCAGTGTGACCTGGCTGCGTAGGCTTGGGCCTGACGGGTTCATGGCCAGTGGGCTGGGGTATGGCAAGCGCACAGGATCTCAGGCAACTCTGTTAATGAGGATGGCGTCGGCCTCGTGGCGGGGTGGGAGGTGCTGCCCTGGCAGTGACGTTGGGCTTTCCGGAAGAGGACCACGCTCAGGGTTATGTGCTTTTTATTCACACCCCTACGCTGGCCTGGCGTACGCCGGGCCATCCCACTCTGCTCACGCTTAAGTTGGGGCATAACAGGCAACATTTCTGCGAGGACCCCCACTGGCTGGGGTGACATGATTGCGTCTACTGTCCACTGTACTCCATACACCACAGGTGTTTTTCGCCGTAGATATGGGTGTGTTCTGCATACAGCGTTTTGCCCAGCACTTAGCCGCCATTCTTGACATTGTGTACTTTCCCAATCATGGTCCTACTGCAACCTTCACACATACCTGGTTGCCACCTCTCCCCACATTCGGCTATTGTGTAGCTGAGGTGCCATGCTGTTGATTGGTCAAGTTCACGGCTGACGCCATTTGCAGGAATCAAAAGACACGCCAACTTGTACTGGCCACGCCCCTTCACCAGGTACATAACGCGCGCTGATTGCAAGCGCGGCATTATAGCTGGAACCTCCTGAGGCGCAGCCGGGAGTAGTGACAATTGGTGTATTTTACTTTGTAATACTGTGTTTTTAAAAAACAATATAGACTTACCGATACCCTGGGCACCTAAATCTTTCAGGCACAGACATCCCCGCACAGCGGATTGATCGCTGCCGCGGGCGGGTGTTTTTCTCAGTCCTGACGCCATTTGCCGGAATCACAAGACACGCCCACTTGTACTGGCCACGCCCCCTCACCAGGTACATAACGCGCGCTGATTGCAAGCGCGGCATTATAGCTGGAACCTCCTGAGGCGCAGCCGGGAGTAGTGACAATTGGTGTATTTTACTTTGTAATACTGTGTTTTTAAAAAACAAGACTTACCGATACCCTGGGCACCTAAATCTTTCAGGCACAGACATCCCCGCACAGCGGATTGATCACTGCCGCGGGCGGGGGTTTTTCTCAGTCCTGACGCCATTTGCCGGATTCACAAGACACGCCCACTTTTACTGGCCACGCCCCCTCACCAGGTACATAACGCGCGCTGATTGCAAGCGTGGCATTATAGCTGGAATCTCCTGAGGCGCAGCCGGGAGTAGTGACAATTGGTGTATTTTACTTTGTAATACTGTGTTTTTAAAAAACAAGACTTACCGATACCCTGGGCACCTAAATCTTTCAGGCACAGACATCCCCGCACAGCAGATTGATCGCTGCCGCGGGCGGGTGTTTTTCTCAGTCCTGACGCCATTTGCCGGAATCACAAGACACGCCCACTTATACTGGCCACGCCCCCTCTTTACACCTTCCCCACTTCCATAAAGGATGTGCATTTACCGGAAGCGCAGCGGACGAGCGCAGCGTCCGCGCCGAGACCGGGCCCAGGGCCACCCCCCTTGCCCGACTTACTCCGGATAGTGAGACTCATATATATAGTAGGGATACCCTGATAATGCTGGATCCACTGGCCGGCAAAGCAACCTGCCCACGACTAGCCCCTAATACAACATCTAAGGACAAGATTCCCTGCCCTAACTGCCTAATTTGCCTGCCACATATCAACCCCCTCCCACTCGAACTATTATTTAAATCTGATCAGGCCTCAGGCAACAGGCATATCCCGCTAGACAAGACATCGTATACAGAATAAGGACATACACCTAAGGGAGAGTTAAAAAGTGGGCTACTAAATGTCAGATCCCTCCCAAAACATGCCACCGAGATACAGCTACTGATCGAATCCAGTAACCTGGATATTCTGTTTCTAACCGAAACATGGACGGTGGCCGGACCAGAGTCAGAGCTGGGGCCGGCATGCCCAGTAGGGTATAAGATTGTCCACAAACCTAGGACCGAGGGACGAGGGGGAGGAACGGGAATCATTTTTGAGGGAAGCGTTGAGCATTGCGGCGTTGGACATTGATACGGTCTCATGTGCTGAAGTTCTTGGGATATCGATCAGGCATGATTCAGGCCATTGCCTTACTGGCCTAATCTGCTACAGGCCACCGGGGCACATCAACGCTATGCAACAGCAGGAACTGATCGCTGTCATTAACAACTTGTCAATCTCACATAGCAGACTATTGGTATTGGGAGATTTTAACCTGTGGACCAACGGCCAACTAGACACGGCCTTTTATAACATCACACAATCCTGTACCAATTTAGGATTAAAACAATGGATAACCACCCCCACACATAGGGAAGGAAACATTCTGGATCTAATATTCGCAGCAGAAGATCTTATAACCATGGGAACAATACAACCAGTAGGATGGTCAGATCACCATCTCCTAACATTCAATATCCACACTCTGGTTAATATAGGACTGGCAAACACGCAGACCAGGACCTTCATTAGTCGTGACTGGAAGGGACTATTAAAAAGAAAAGAGGAAGAGGAGACTGACCACTTTCAAGTGGGGAACTTGTTTAACCCAGAGAACGATATTACCACGAACTATCGCCTACTATGCAATGAGGTAACCAGAAAACTTGATCATATTGCACCGCTGAAAGTAATCAGAAAAAGAGGCAACCCTTCCGCGCCCTGGTACACGGAAACACTGAAAGAGCTGAAAAACGTCTGTAAAAAGGCGGAAAGGCACTGGAGGAAAAACTATTTAGAGCAGGATAGACTACTCTGGAGGCAGACAATTACTCAGTACAAGAAAGAGATCACCACAGCCAAAGCAAACTATTTTGCAGATGTAATCTTAAAAAGCTCCAACAAGTCACGTGGCATCTTTAGCATAGTAAAAGATCTGTCCCATCCTGAATGTGCTAATAGCAAAATCAAGCCCTCACAAGAACTATGCGACGGTTTGGCCTCCTTTTTCCAGGAAAAAATCACCAAGATCATTGAGGGCATGAAGGATGCCCCCACTTCCCTAGTGCAGCATAATAGCAGCATAGAGAACGGGAAGAAGAGCGAAGGAAAGGAAGTACACCCCATACCAAAGGCTATCCTGGATAAATTCGAGACTCCGACAGAACAAGAGTTTGCGCAAACAGCCCTCAATATAACATCGGGATCCCCACTGGACCCTCTACCTCACAAAATAGTAAAGGAGTTTGGGGATGAACTCTTTCCAGTACTTCGTCAGCTGTGCAATCAATCCCTCGACACAGGTATTGTACCAAAAGAATGGAAATCGGCAGTTATCACCCCCGACTGAAAAAATGAAATTTGGACCCCAATTGCCATAAGAACTACCGACCTATATCGCTCCTGCCGTATCCAATTAAGATCATGGAACGGCTGGTCAGCAGATCATTGTCCCTCTTCCTGGAAACTAACAACATCCTTGAAGAGGAGCAATTCGGCTTCAGACCAGCCCATGGGACCGAGTCAGCTCTGCTGATGGTCCTGGACAACCTGCGAATGAGGGCGGACAGGGGAGAATCAGCAATCTTAATTTTGCTGGACCTGTCCGCCGCATTCGATACGGTGAGTCACGACATTCTGCTGACAAGGCTGAAAAGCTTTGGAGTTGAGGGAGTTGCGCTCGATTGGTTCCGCTCTTATCTGACGGACAGATGGCAGGCAGTAGCATTCCCTCCATATCAGTCGGAGTTTGCCACAGTTCCACACGGGGTCCCACAGGGGTCTGCGATCAGTCCGATCCTTTTTAATGTGTACATGCAAGCCCTGATGGGCATCATCAAGGCTCACGGCATTAGCGTGATCAACTATGCGGATGACACGCAGCTGATGATCTCTCTTGATAGTGTTCATGCAGATTCACTCGAGACCTTCCACACCTGCATGCTGGAAATGGCATCTTGGCTAAATAGTAACTCACTACAGTTTAACAGTGGTAAAACCGAGATAATGCACTGCAAAGTAGGTAGAATCGCTAGATGCCTGCCTGCTGACTTTTGGCCTCTGGAATCAGGGGAGCTACTAACTCCAGTAAAATCAGTGCGGAACCTAGGGGTCAGCTTTAATGACAGCCTGAGTCTAGAGACCAATGTCAACAAGCAGGTGAGCAGCTGCTTCGCCTTAATGCGAGGCCTTCGAAAGCTGCTGCCCCTCCTACCAGCACAGACTAGAGCCACCATAGTCAGAAGCACTATTCTCAGCCGCCTGGACTATTGTAACGCTCTGTTACTGGAATCTCCTGCTTACTTGATTTCCAGACTTCAGAGCATCCAGGCGGCAGCAGCTAAAATGGCACTTTCCCGAGGACGAAGATCCTCCACCACTCTTGCACTGGCTGAACTACACTGGCTGCCCGTGCATCAGAGGATCCTCTTCAAATCCCTATGCACTGTCTTTAAGGCAGTGCATGGGATGGGCCCCTTACCATTACAAAACAAATTTAAATGGTATGAACCCACCCGGACCCTCCAATCCTCCTCCACTAATCTCATCAGTATACCCAGGATCAGGAAAGCCACTCATGGTGGCAGAGCCTTTAGTATAGCGGCAGCACACCTCTGGAATAGCCTCCCTATTGCTATTAGGAAAACAGGCGAACTGATGGCATTTCGAAAAAAAGGTAAAGACATGGCTCTTCCCTAAAGTTTAACTGCCCCAGAAGCAAACTGACCACCCATCCTACCCATGATGCACATTTGTTCCAGTTATACTCTCACAGCGCCAGGATGCCCGTAGGGTTGCAGAGCGCTTTATAAATACCATAAATAAATAAACTTGCTCAGGTTGCCATTGTAAGTTGTTCTATCGTGTCTGGTGGGTGAGCATGTTGTTGGGCATGTTGGTTGTGAATTTGTGATGTGTGCATTGCCAGAGTTGTGGATTGCATGGTTGTGGAGTTGAGGTGAGTGGGGTGTTCATTGGGAATTTGCCAAGGGGCTGTGCATTTCCATTGGTGCCATCCTGGGAAGGCTGGTTGCTGTTGGACTGTCGGAGGGTGAAGGGATCATGCACACTGGGCTGTGTATTTGGAGGTGACATTGGTGAAGGTCTCACTGTGCTCTGACGTTGCCTGCACATTGATGTGTGACGAGTGCTTCCTGTTGCACTGATTGTGTGCTGTGTCACCAGGGGGCACAGGTGGGACATGTGTGCAATGGATTGCCCCCAACATGTGCGTGCATCCGGCTATGGCGTATGGTCCTTGCTTGGTCTCCAGCGGTTCCTGCGCATTGTGTTGACATATGGGACCTGGGGGGCAAGGGTTATGGTGATGTCCAGGACAGGTGTGGGGGACCTGAATGTGGCTGACTGTGAGACTCCGCCGATTCGGGCGGGTGTTGGTTGGGGTGTGCCAGGGTCCAACAGGTGAAGCACAGCCAGCAGCTTGGTGTGGGGTGGGATGTTGGTTGTCCGCTGTGTTGGTGCCGTAGCCCTGTTAGGCGATGATGGCCAGGATGCGCAGGATTGTTGTCCCTTTCAGCCTGTAGTGGACAGTGATGTTGTCAGATGTTGGGCTTGTGAGGCAGGTGCGTTTCTTGGGGGTCGCTATCTTTGTCTGCGCTGCCTCTGTGGTGGTTATGGGGGGGTGCGGGTGGGTGTCGTGGCCCTCTTGGGTGTCCGGGCTGCATGATGAGTGGCTCCCTAGCATCTGTTGCCCTTCCGATGACGCCCTGGGCTGGGCTCCCTTTTGTGGTGCAGGCTGCTGTCCGACTTTACAACAGGTCAGAGCAGGTGTAAATTGTCTGCTGCTAACGTGCCTTTTCGCGTGTTTTGTGTTCTTATCGCTGATCTTGCTGGTCGTGATTATTGAGGTGTTGTGTTGTCTCAGCTTTTTGCATGGGAATGCCTACTCTGCATCTCATTAGCGATAGTTGCGGGTGTCCTCTGTGGCGATGTTTTTTTCGGCTACTATAGCGGGAAAACTGGTGCTGTGGGCTGTTAGCACTGGCTTGTGAATGGTGGGGTAAATTTATCACAACTTTGCCTGCGATATTTTGCCATTAATTCGGCGATGGCTCCTTGTGAATATACCCCATAGTATTATATGGATATCAAACATTCACTCAAGGGGGTGCTCCGATCAGAAAAGTCTGGACATAGTACATCTGAATAAAGGTACTGTATCAAGTAATACATTGTGAGAACCATTATGAAAGATCCCAATAACTTCAAGTACATAACAGCACAGTGTACATCATTACCAGTACATATCCGATTCCGGACAGATCTCAGCCCTCATTTATACGATTCCATTCCCCTTCCATTGTACAACCTTGCAAGATATCCACATCCCCTTCCATATAGTGTCAGTGAAGCCAATATCCTCAAAGGATTGGGTATTCCCCCCCACGCTTTTCGTGTAGACACCTGCTATTGACCTGCGTTTGTCTGTGAGCATTTTGTGACCCTGTTTTTGATGGCATAGGTATTTAGTTGTCATGTTGTGTTTGCTCCATGTCTCACGGCCTGTAAAGCCAACAGGAGTGTATCCCAATCTGTGAATTACGGTCCCTTGCCTAACTGAAGATAGATGGGGGTTCATGAAATGTATTTCTGCGGGGCTCCATTTTATCTGTTCCTGTAGCCATTTTGCGATTGGTGGGGCCGTGGGAGCCTTCCAGCACATCACGATGTTGTTTGCCAAGAGTAGACAAGGTTGCTAAATCAGATGTGTGGTTAGCCTTTTTGGGCCGCGTGAATCTGCCCAATAGGCACATTGCTTTTGTCAAGGGTAATTGTCTGCCTTTCAAGTCCGTCAAAAAGTCTGTCAAGATATTCACTGCTTGCATGTGGGAACAGTCCCTGATCATATGAAAAACGTCTGTATCTCTCGCATGGCATCGAGGGCACTCCAAAGAAATATCCCGGATACATTTTGGCAAGTCGGGCTGGGGACAAATATGTGCAATTTAAATAATTAATTTAGGAAGGATTTTAAATTATACTTATGTATGTTTTCCTTTAGCCCTGAAGAAGTCTCTTCGGAGACGAAACGAGTTGGCTAAATGGCACAATGGATTTTGTGAATATTGGATTTTAATAATTGCATCCATTTTTCAATAAAGAAAATAATTCTAATTACAAAGAACAATCTGGACCTGATATTCTTCTTCAAGTCGTCATGGACAATTTGATCTCATTTGAATTAAGAAAGATACTTTAACTTGATGTGTGCTGATTCCATTTTTTTTTTCTATTTGTTTCTGCGATTCTTTCCAATAGGAAGTGTATAGGGGTGTTTTTTTAGGTTTTTTAGTACCATCACCAAACTAGCCAGTCATTTGTAGTGATAGGTGCAGGCCTTTTGCCTCAACCCTCTCTGTGTGTTTTTTTTCTTCTTGCTGTTATGAGTAGGCAATGTAATTAACAGGTATCATGCTGGTTTAAAAAATTATATTTTAATTTGTTTTCTTAGTGCCTCTTCTGTGTTTCTATGAGGATAAAGGCTATCATTCTTTGCCACTTTATGGATGTAAATTTGTAGTCCTTCCTCTATTTTTGCAAAATGTCCGCCTTTTTGGGTCAAACCATCTGGTCACCCTAATTAAGGAAGTCACAAATATCCGAGAGGATGCATTTGTCATCATTCCTTGAGAGAAGCCTCTTCTCAAAGGGTGTGAGAGGCCTACTCGCATGTGGACACATTAAAGGATATGTGACTCAGTGATTTATAGCAGTATTGTACCAATAATCTGAGTCCAGTAGACCATAACCTGCCTAGAGCTGCGGGAAATATGTAATCCCTGAACATCAAATGGCCCCCCCCTCATTTGCAATTACCTTCCTGCCAATGAAAAGAAGAATCGTGTAGAGCCGTGAAAATGGCTGGGTTCCCTATAATCGGTGTAGGCAGGGAGATAGGTGTGGAAAGGCATTTAGAGTACACATTTCTTCCCATGTCCCCACTGCAGCTCTTACCACTGGAAATACATAGACACCCGCGGGATGATGCTTCTACAGGAGCCAAGGGATTTTCCATATGTGTATGCCTGAAATAGGCTGATCAATAAATCACCGGTGGTTCTCCATACTCGGCCGCAACCATTCCACCAGGTGGCGTAACTGGGCTGCCTGATAATAGTGGACTTGGTGTGGGATACCCAACCCTCCCATAGTCATTGGCAAGTAGGATCGCTTCCTGTCCATATGGGGGTGTTTACCATCCTGGGTGTATGTCTCCAAGAGCTGCTGGAGTTTCTGCTATATATGAGGGGGTGCTTGGAGGAAGCATTTGCATACAATACAGAATCTTAGGGAGTATTGACATTTTGATGGCTGCTCTCCTCCCGAGCCATGATATAGAGCCTCCATGCCAGGACTGAATTGCGGAGCGGACAGTGTGCAGTAGGATCGTAAAATTTCATGCGGTAGTCTTATCTAAGGTGGAGAATAATTGAATGCTCTGGTACTGGACTCGTAAGATTATGAGTGTGGAGATAGAGCCTTTAGGTCAGAAGGCGGTCAGTTATTTCAGAATGTACTTGAAGTACCTGCCCCTGGGAATGGGTCGCCAAAAAGATTGCTACACCTACTTTCTTTCAGAGTCCACAATAAAAAATACTGTCTATCAAACCATTTGGCTTTCAACCGGCCCCAGTCTCTTTGAAGAAGGTGGGTCTCAAGCATGACACATATATTGCATTGAGAGTCTTTCAGCATCACCAGTAAGGCTAGGCATTTCGCCGGAGTGTTGAGACCCCAGAAATTGAGGCTTAGGGCCAGATGTAGGTAGGCTTTTACCGGTCGGTAACTACCGACCGGTAAATGGCATTTGAGATGTAGGGGGCAAATTTTTACAGAATCGGTAAATTTACCGATCGGTAAATTTACCGATTCTGTAAAATACCGAATCAGTATTTTTACCGATTCGGTAAATTTGATATGTAGGTGGGACTCTTCTGAGTCCCACAAGCCTTACCGAATCGGTATTTCACCATCAAATTCAATTTGATGGTAAAATACCGATTACGGTGTGCATGCACATGTGTGCATGCACACCTGTGCCATCTGACAGGCAGACCTGCCCTTAGGGCATGTATGCCTGCCACATGGCACCCGAACCTGTTTTGGGGGTGCTAGAGGGTGTCAAAGTGACACCCCCTGCACCCTTGTGAAAATCGGTATTTACCGATTCGGTAAATACTGAATCGGTAATGCCCATTCATTCCTATGGGCTTCAAAGCCCATAGGAATGAATGGGCATTACCGGTCGGTATTTACCGAATCGGTAAATACCGAATATTACCGATTCGGTAAATGCACATCTGGTAAATGCACATCTCAGTACTTCTATTTTACCGATTCATAAATACTGAATCGGTAAAATTCGGTATTTATGAGTCGGTAAAATAGATTTACCTACATCTGGCCCTTTGTACCTTAACTAAGGCTTTGAAGTACAATATATGCATTCAGCGTCTTCTTTTATTGCATTATATGTGATGAGACCCCCTAAAGATGATGGAGTCGATGGATCATCATTAAGAAAGTGGTAAGTCAAAGGAAGTTGCGAGTACCATGGGAAATGTGAAACTAACAAACTGGGGGAGCTTAATGCTCCAGCTTTTGGAGACCAATACGTTGTGTGGATGGAGATCATGGATCTGGCAGAAGCTCTCTACAGTTCTCAGTGACACAAGGCTTGCCTGTTTTCTGCCTTGTCAAGGGCTTGAATCGTCTCCCTGAGTCAGTGGAGAGGGAGTAAGGGCATTGGTGCTGCGATGCCAGAGAAAAGGAGCTCTCCTGCTCAAGGCCCAGTATTGAGTTTACCGCACCCAGGGTGCGGAAAACGTGTGTCTCCCCATGCCAAGCGAACATAAGCCAGAATGGTTGCCCCCACTTCTATTTGACTTCTTTCTCCCTGAGAAAGGTGGTGGTCCGCTTCAAGGTTCTTCGTCTTTGGAGTGTGGTGTGTGTGGGGTCCTGATAGAGCCATATTTTCGAGCCCTCGAAGGGGATTGATCGCTCGAATTGTGACCTTAATAAGATCTTTTTGTTGGTAATATGGAGGCAAGTGAAAATGTCCTGTGGTGTCTCAGGGGCCCCGGATGGGCAGGCAGCTCTGTGTGTGCGGTCCATTATGATTTCTTTGTCCACAAGCAGCGGTGCTATTTGATGGAAAAGACGGAGCGCATATTTTTCTAACTTACCAGAATCTGCCTACAGGGGAACCCTTTTATATTAATATTTGCTTTACTGGGCATGTTTTCCCATTCTGCTAGGTGGTAGCTGAGGTCCGCATTCTGATCCTGGAGTTCGCTCATTTGACTTCTGCATGCCTCCAACTCCTCCTCCCTGGCGTCATTGCCCTGTTCAAGTGTGTTGGCTCGTTGGCCCATGTCACCCAGTTCGTGATGGATGTCTTTGATGTCTCGGTCTACTTCCTGCTGCAGGGCTGTGATGTCATCGCATGGGGTGAACAAGAGTCTCTCAATTAGTCAAAAGGTGACCGGGGCATCCCCCTTCGTCCAGTCCCCCTGGGAAGTTGTAAGCTGGGATTAGGTGGGGGAACCATGATCTCTGGGGAAGTCAGTGTGCTTAGAAGTGGACTTGGATAAACAAGTCTTTAGTGATGTTCTCTCTCTTACAACTTTAAGATGCCATGGTCATGAGGGGGTGATTCACTCACAATGCTCACCCTAGAGGCCTATAAAAGATGAATACCCCCAGAGTCATCCTCTCACCTCCTCTCTCAGTCTGTAGGTGGCAGCCGTCAGGCAGGACTCCAAACTGACTTGGCAAGGGAAGGGAGTGGTATGCACACAGGGCTGCTTGGCTCTCAGTTGGGCTGGCTTCTGTATGTGGGCTGATATGAGACTGTATCTGTTTGTAAGTAGCAGTGGGTGGCACTGCCAGTTACCTTCATACACAGTAGTTCCTCGTTTCGGCTTGCCCCGAGTGATCTGGAGTGACAACGGAAGCCATTTTAATGCAAAAGTGATTCAATTGATTTGTGAGGGTCTTTGTATTAAGCAAAAATTCCATTCTGCCAATCATCCACAGTCAACGGGTTTGGTTGAGAAGTACAATGGAACTCTCAAACTCAAATTGGGAAAAATTCAGGAGACAACAGGGTTACAGTGGCCAGATGCTTTGCCATTAGCACTTTTGTCAACAAGAACGACAGCTCATTCTAGAACAGGATTGTCACCGTATGAGGTCTTGAGGTCGTGGTCAGACAGATGTATGACATTACAACGCATGCTTTTACATCGCAGGTTTTACAACGCATGCCTTTCCAACGCATAGCGCTTTGGGGTGCTGTATAGTGAATAGTTTAATTTACTATTCCAACTCCAGTCCCCATGGATAGTAGGGAAGGTGTTGGATAGTAAATTAAATCTATTCCCTATCCTAGAGCGCCCCCCAGCGCAATGCGTTGTAATGGTTTGCGTTGTAAAAGTTGCGATGTAAAAGCATTGCGTGGTAAAAGGTGCGTTGTAAAGGATGTTTCCCGGTCAGACACCTGGCAAATGTCTGGGGCGTCCCGCGTCATCGGTTTTCTGATATTGGTACCCTGTGTTGTTGGATAACCTTGGCCAATTAACAAAAATTGTACGTTCTATTCAGCAGCAGTCCGGGATTCCCTGCCTCCTATGCCAGAGGGACCCGGCCATGACATTCAGCCTGGAGATTTTATATTGATCAGGAATTTTCATCAGAAGAAAATGTATTTTTAGAGACACATAAGAGATTATTTGGAGAAGGTACGGTATGGCTTGTTAATCCACTCAATCTGTCACTAGCCTATGGACCATGTACCCTTTATCACTTGTGAATTATACGTATACTCGGCCGCCTGATTTTGTAGAAGTGAAAGGAGTATTTGGATTTGGTTACTCAGGGCCATGCCTTTATCATAGAAAACCATTGAGAGAGGATGATCCCGGTTGTGACAATAATACGTACTGTGATAGTTTTATATGGATAAACAGAATATAACATTGGTGGGTTGGTATTACAAGGAATCGACTGTTCCCCGAGAAGCTGGTTATTATCCTGCCTGTTGCCCCATTATCAACAGTACTGATACTTTATTGTATATACATTTTTCAGGGATAGTCTTGTATAAGAAGACGTTCTCTTTGGTGAATTCAGAAGACCCCAGTACCTTTGGGTGGAATTCCTGGTACTCTACAGTGGATTATGATAGACCGATTTATGCACACCCGGGTTTTTCTTTTTTGTCTAATGGGATTTATTCTAATGTTCATAATGGTAGGAATGATGTGGCCCTTGGGATGGTACTGCCTTTGGGTGAACTGTGTAAGCGTGCCAAGCCTAAAGTAATATGGATTAAAAGAACACTGACCAAAGAATTCTGCGAGGGAGTGACGGAAATAGAGGTCAATAATTACAGTAATGAAATAACTTTTGGATATGTTCTTTCTTCCATACTTACATTTGGTGGTACTGTCATGGCCAGGGGTGAGTATGCCAGAGAATATTTTGGGTGTAAGCTCCAAGTTTTATCTAACACCACCGTAGCATCACTACTCAGTTGGAAAGTATGCGGATATAGTCCGAGCAGACTAGATATGCAGTTGATTTCATCTTGGCAAAGAGTGGTGGTGTGTGTGCTGTAGTCGGGGACCAGTGTGCTGTCGAGATCAAAAATATGGAAAAGAATATCACTAAGCACATAGTAGATATCCTCGAGAATGTCAAGGCAATGGAAAGTGGAAATTGGAGCTGGTCACTGTTTGGTAATTGGGGCTGGATCTTCAAAATAATTTATTTGGTTCAGGTGATGAAACTTTGCTGTGTCCTCATTCAATGCCTTCTCTTCTGTTGTTCTTATTGTACCACTCTCCTTACTCCAAAGAGGAAAATATTGATTTATGATACCAATGCTGCAATTATTATACAGAAAGAGATAGATGACATAATGCAGATGGATGAGGGCATTTTCAGGACTTCTTCCTTCCTTACAGTCTCCCTTCCTGATGCTGAGAATATGGAATGTTCATAAGGAGTCCTGCTCTTTTATTTTACTTATTGTTGGTAGAAAATGTTTTAGCTCATGCTAAAAGGAGGGTCTGTTAAAATAGAAATTATTTCATTCATGCATTTATCCTATGTACGTTAGCATTCGTGGCGCCATTTTCTATGCCCGCGCCATTTTGAGTTATAATTAAGACTAATCCTTTGTCATTTCTGAGAACAGGCTTCAGTTAAGTTTCATTTTCCCAAGGATGGGTTTTGCTTCACTAACGAATAGACTGTCCTTATTAGCGCATACCTTTCCCATTAGATAGAGGCCTTCTCCCACTTGTCTTGTGGAGGTGACGGGCAGAACGACCTTGAATAGTAGATATTGTGTGCCTGGCCTCAGAATCAAACCTTACTTTTTGTACTTCACGGTTTAGCTGCATCTGTCTGGAAAATTCAATTGTGGACGTGCCTTCAGTCGTTCTGAAATGTACATAATGCATCTTTATTCTTGCTTATGTCAGTCACTCTGTAGCACTCCTAGCGACTGGGCAGACAGGGCTCCACTCTGAGTGTACCTGAATAAACAGATATTGATTTGTATTCTCTACTATCTGACCGACTCTTCATTTGGTATGGAAGGCTGAGAGGTGGTCATTAGTGACCCGGGTGACCCAAATCGGGACACTTCTTTCACCCCTTTTCAAAATATAGGGAAAACTTGTTTATTTGTGGGAGATTTCAATGATTTTTGTGGGAGATTTCAATCTGCAGGCAAACTCCTCGCACGGAGGAGTTTGCCTGCAGAATCCCTGGTGAGCTACAGGAGTAGCTAGTGACCTTTCCAGCCCGCTGTGTTCCCTGGCGTGAGGAGGTGTTGTTGCGAGGCCACAGAGGAGGCGAGAGGCGCGGCCCCGGGACTGCGAGGACCAGCCCACAACAGCCACAGCTGTGTCCTCTTCCCGGGTGAGCCGCGCCCCCTCCCAGTGCCCGCCCCCACCAAGTGCTCTTCACTCCTCACGGCCCCCGCTTCGCGGGTGCCGCTCGCACGGAGGAGTTTGCCTGCAGAATCCCTGGTGAGCTACAGGAGTAGCTAGTGACCTTTCCAGCCCGCTGTGTTCCCTGGCGTGAGGAGGTGTTGTTGCGAGGCCGCAGAGGAGGCGAGAGGCGCGGCCCCGGGACTGCGAGGACCAGCCCACAACAGCCACAGCTGTGTCCTCTTCCCGGGTGAGCCGCGCCCCCTCCCAGTGCCACGCCCCCTCTCCACCAAAGCGAATGAAAGCAAGTCCAGCTACGCGCATCGTGGGACGAAGACCGGGCAAAGAGCGGGCCGTTTTAGGCCGTTAGAGGCCGGCAGAGACCGGACCGGGCCTCCCCTCTGACGTCGTGCTTCTCTCAAGACTCATTTTTCCACTCTAGTCAGCGACCCTGTGTGTTCCGTTTGCCATGGCTACTAGAGCATCCAGGAGTAAGGCTGTCCAACAGTGTTCTAGCACTCTGGAAAAATTCTTTCCTAAGGCCAGTGCTGTGGCAAACAAAGGTCAAACAGTGCTAGACATTGTCCCTGAGGTGGGCACAGAAAATGTGATAGTGGACTCCTTGGATTCTTCTTTAACTGAGGTTAGCACTCCACTACCCCTTGACGCTACCCATTTGTCACTCTTGGATAGTATTGACCAGACCATTGAGTCAGTCCTACAACAACTCAGGACCCCGTCCAACTTCCAGAGGGATAGTGAGTCTTTGCGCCTCTCTGGGGTTGTAGAGCCCTCTTCCAATGTGATCTGTGCGGAAACAACTGAGTCGCAGGATGGGGGCCAAGTTGTACTACTAACAGAACCCGCAAGTAGCAGAGGGGACCTTCCATCGAAAAGGAAAAGGTCAAGGGAGTTAAGAGGGGCAAAAAGGGCCAAAGTGGATGCAATCAAGCAAATATTGGATGTCAGTAGGGACATTTCGGCTTCTCCCGAGGTCTTTTCTCCGGGAATTGGGTCCGATCAATCTGGCCTGACAGTAGCTACAGCTGCACCAGTGTGCTCAGGGCCCTTTATATTTGGTGGGACCCCTCCTAACATCGTAGACTCCTTAATCAGCTCATTTACGGATATCCTTAAGAACTTATTGAATCCCTTGTCTGTAAAACTGGACTCCATAGAAGCTAGACTCATGGCTCTAGAAACTTCACACAATAGAAATAGTCCTAGTTTGGGGTTGGGTTCAAGTACACAGATGGTTCCTCGGGAATCAGTGGGGAATAGACCTCCTACTGCTGTAACAAGCACCCAGGCCCAGTCTGGGGTGCAACACAGTATTATCAGTAACCCTGCCCCCCAAATGCCCTCTTCACAAACATCTAGACCCCCTGTCCCCGCTCCAAGAAGATCCAAGCAATCCACACCACCGCAACAAACGGGTGAGGGGAGTGCTGCCAACGGTCACATTGGTCGCCCCACTAGCCCTAACACTAGGCGCAGGGCGGTCAATCTGCCTCCCGAGGCAGTGGCGTATACGGTGATTATGGTGGGAGTTCCTGAGCTCACTGGTGATGCTAGAGAGCCACAGGACTCACTCCGTAATAAGGTAATTAGCTGGCTTAACATCAACAGGCCCCTCCCTCCTAATATAAAAGGAGACGTATTGATGGTCAGAAAGATCCCATGGATTGGAGTTACCGCTAAGAATAGGGCGGGGGACTGCATCATAGTCAGCTTCAAAAGCCCACTGGTTGCCCCATATATTTGCAACTGGCTAACAAGACCTGATAAGTCCAACATCGATTTAGTGTCCCTCTCACACTTCTACCCAAATGTTTGTAACCTAGTTGTGGGGAGGGATCAGAGTTGGACTAGAGTGGGCTTTGCAGTAGATGGTTCACGATACAGGCCCAAGTACAACACACTTCCCGCTCACGGAAATTTCATCCATCAGAATAGATTCTCTTGCCTGGACCAAGTAGATTGACCACAAATGGGGGACACACCACAGCATTTAGAAAAATCTGCCGATGGGGTTCCAGTCAGGGGGGAGGGTATATCTGTTCCTGTAACCGATAAAAAGGTCCAGGTCCTTGTCAATGAGGGGATGACCTCCTTGGGAACTATCCCGGGTCAAGCAGAGGTATCATCAAGTACACTGACTGCCCCCAATATGCAATCAGTGGAGGTGGCTGTATCATCCACCCCTCCGCCTATTACAACTGGCCCGTGTGACTCTAGCGATCCTACAGTTACCAGAGAGGTGTGGCGCCGCGGCCAGGGCGACTGACGCTGGAATCTGGGGACCACGGTTCGATCCCCGGCTCCGGCGGCAGGTTAGCCCAGCACCATGTGACTCTGGGCAATAGCTCGCTTAATCTTCCCGACGGCCCCCCCAGCGCCTAGAGACCCTTACGGGTGATTGTGCGCTTTACAAATGTGGACTTTACTTTACTTTACTGTGGGGCAAGTAGAAGTGAAGCACAAAGCTCCAGAGCTCTCGAATCCCGCCCGCCTCATGTGGGGCAGGCCTGCAACCACAAGGTCCAGGGCTGAGAATTCTTTCCTGGAATGTGGCAGGCATTAAAAGCAAGGCAGGCACACCGGAGTGGGATCTCCTGGTAAATGGCAGCGACATCCTCCTTTTCCAGGAGACATGGGCAAGGGAACCACAAACTAGTAGGGGGTTTGATATCTTTGAAATTCCAGCAAAATGGAACGGGAGGGGGAGACCCTCGGGAGGTTTAGCGATCTGGGTTGCGAGTCACGTTGGGTGTCAGGTGGAAAGGATGGTCACACTTTCACAGGACATCCAGTGTGTGCTGCTCAGATGGCCAAGCAGAACAACATGGGCCATTGTTAATGTTTACTCACGACCAGTTGCTGCGGCCAACGAATCCCCCACCCTAGATGAACTGTCTTCCTTTCTAGGTCAATTGCCAGGTGACCTCAAAATAGTGATGGGAGGGGACTTCAATTGCCATTTCGAACCCCTGGATGGTCTAAAGGAGGGTGCTTTCACTGCTGAGGATGACTACTGGGGAGTCCCACCTTCCTCCTCACCTCACCCCAAAGCTTGGTCCCCGCTGGTAGTACAACTTACGTCCCTCACCCTGAACTTTGCACTGAGGGCGTGCAATGGACGCACCCCATCTGACACTCCCTCATTGTGCACATTCAACAAAAAGGGTCACGGTTCAAGGCTGGACTACATTTTAATAGACATCACCATGTGGCCCAAAGTTTACGATTTCAGGGTGCTTGCGAGGACAGATAGTGACCATAATGCTCTTTTATTGGAGATACAGCACCCAGTCCCTGCATTGGGGTCGCTAACTACTGACTCTGGTGATGATCAGGGGGACACGCTCCTCACCACAAATAGGCGTCGGGTGAAATGGGGGAAGCTGATTGACAAAGAAGATGCTATGAACAAGTTATATGGCCTAGCACTCCCCAGGTTCCAGGAGGTGGACGTTCTCATAAACCAACCAAGACCCCTTGATTACAATGAGAGACTATCTGGCATTCATCAGGACTTAGTGAGGGACCTCGCCGAGGTCTTCAATCCGGTGGTAAAATCAAGAAGGAAAAAGACTCGTACCCCCACTTGGTACACCTCTTCCTGCAAGAAAATTAAATCTGAGCTAATTTTCGCCATCAAAGAGGGCAGCGACAAGGCGAGGGTAGTAGCCCTCAGGAGGGAGTACAAGTTAGCACTGGCCAATGCTAGGGCAGAGTGGGATTGGAACCATTGGCATGATCTGTCTGAAGCCCTAAAAACCAAAGACTCTAGGAAATTTTGGGCCCTGGTAAACAATGGGACGGGGGATCTCAAATCCGCACTGGAACCCAACATCGCCTCCTCTGTTTGGGAGGCCCACTTCGGAGCACTTTATCAAGAAACCACTTCATGGCCCGAAGGGACGGCGGTGGAGTCCCCCTGTTCCCAGGATATGGCCCTGGAATTCTCCTTAGGTGAAGTGGTGATAGCACTGGAGCGCGTAGCGCCGGGAAAGGCACCGGGACTGGACAAGCTACCTGGGGATCTTTTTAGATATCATCCTGACATTTGGGGTCCGTACCTTCTTATCCTCTTCAACGCTATATTAGGAGGTATGGCGGTCCCCTGCTCTTGGTTAGGGGCTGAAATAGTGCCGATATATAAGAAAGGGTCTCCTCTGAGCCCGGCTAATTACAGGCCAATTAGCCTTATAGATGTCCCCCAAAAGCTCTTTGCGCGCCTCATTTTGAACCATCTATTAGACTGGGTAGAGGATAATGACATCATGAGTCCTTTGCAGGCTGGCTTCAGAAAAAACACGTCGACCATGGACCAGATCTTCCGCCTCGTCCTCCTCTATTGGAAGACGGTGAGGATTGAGGGGGGAAGACTGTACATGGTCTTCGTGGATCTGAGGTCAGCCTTTGACCTAGTCCTGCGCAGGAAACTGTGGGAGGTGTTGGAAAAGCTAGGAGTACCCCCCCAGTTACTTAACATCATAACCAGGCTGCACGAGAACAACTATGCGCAGGTCAGGTGTGGGAGGGATGCCAATCTTTCGTCCAGGTTCCCTGTCCGCCGAGGGGTGAGGCAGGGTTGTGTCTTGGCACCGACCCTGTTTTGTTTATTCATCAATAATGTCATCTCTCATTTGGAAAACGTCAAGGACAACGACGCCCCATATTTGGCAGGCAGGAGGGTTCCGGCAATTATGTTTGCCGATGATACCCTCCTGCTTTCCAAATCCCCCATGGGGATCCAGAGGATCCTGGATGGATTTGGTCTTTTCTGTCGTCAACACGGGTTGGAGGTGAACACAGAGAAGACGAAGTATATGATCTTCAACCCACCAACTAAACTAGGCCCAATCCCACCCTGGGTACTGTCAGCCTGGAGAGGGTGTCTACCTTTACATATCTGGGGGTAACACTGCAGGAAGATTTATCATGGGACCGCCAGATAGTATGATCAAGGGTCAAACTGTCCCAGTTGTCGGGCGCAATCCTGAAGGTGGCTAATACTTCCTCCTTCAGGCCTATAAGCCCGGCCATTGAAACTTATAGGACCCAGGCTAAGGCGGCGGCCATGTATGGCAGCGAGTTATGGGGGTACAAAGCTGGAAAGGCCCTACCAATAGTCGAAAACAGTTTTTTAAGACGTTTATTAGCTCTCCCACGAGCTACGCCACTACAGCCATTGAGAATGGACATGGGTCTGCTCCCTATTGCAGAGGAGCTTGTGTCAAAGCCAGTGAAGTTCTGGCACAGGCTCTGGTCCACAAATGAACTTCATCACTATAGGGAGGATCTTACCCATGTCATGAGCTTGAATTGTAATGGCAAAATCCCTTGGCTTGCCTTTGTAAAAAATGAACTGCTTGCTATGAATCTCCGTGACCTATGGGAGGACCCTGCGCGAGGTTGCCAGGGAATCTCGCGCAGAGCCCTGACCCAAATCTACAAAGACAGGTCCCTTGCACATATGATGGATGCTCAAAACAGTGGCACCCTAACTGCGCGATTCCTGGAATCCAAAAATTCATATGTTTTTGAACCTTTTATGGATCTTATTTTCCCCATCCTGGCGAGGAAATTGTTTGTTCAATGGAGGCTTGGCACACTTCCAACTAACTCATTTACCTATAAGTGGACCAATGGGGGTGATAAAACATGTCCCTGCTGTAACATCCATGAGGAAGATGACCTCGACATCTTGTTTGTGTGCCCTGCATATCAAAGGCCCAGAAAATATTGGATAGCGCCGCTCTGTAAGAACCTAGGGTTTAGAGAGTATGCACAGGCACTCAGAATTATGAAAACCAGTACCTTGGGCCACATTGTGTTCGCTGTATCCAAATTTTTAATGGCAATATGGCTGATCAGAAAGAAAAAAGCCCCCTGAACCTTTTTTTAATGTCATTATAATTTCTTCCTCGCTGGATGAGAGAGAATTGTATACAATGTACAATGTATTTAAAATGTATTTTAATGTATGTAACGTCTTGCACTGCATCTTTTATGGTCTATATGGCCGAAATAAAGAATTTTTGGATTGGATTGGAGTATTATACGTTATATCTTCCTTTGCCGCACGTGGTCTAATTTTTCAAGTTTACGTAGTGTCCTTAGCTATTTTTCTCATGTGATATTTTCCTAAAGTCTTGTCAGTTTGAGGATATTCTGAGTAAACCTCTGTTTGTTGAATAGCCATTGCCAGATTTGGTGAATTACTTAGTTGTGAAACTGCTTGATAGGTACCACAACCTTCCCTGAGATCAGGTCACTGTGTGCCACTGGCAGGCCTGGAAATGAATCTGTGCCATTTACTTCCTCTTTGCAGTCTTGGGCAACTATATGTCCCGTCAGGTGCTGTTTCTTTGTGGTATAGTTTCCTGTCTGATCTTGTGGAACCTCAAGCGTCCTGTTCGTAATCCACATCTCAGCTTAGAAATTGCTCTTACCACAAACTGGACTGGTAATGAGATTTGAGTTGTTACAACTGTTGTTTGCCCATAAATCGAGTCTGTGCTATCATAATACTCATAAATCGACAATTATCAGCAGCTAGCTAGGTACAGAGTTGAGTACTTGTGCTGCCAGATGGGTTGGACTTAGATCCTGCTCAAAGCACAGCTTAAAGATGGACTTCATAGGTTTCTGAATTAATCGAACTATGCTCTTTCTTGTGTCAAGCACTTGAGTTGAACCAGGTATAGTAAGAAGTGCTATGGTCATTATTGCAGTCATGTTATCACGTGTGATGTTGTTCACCAAGTCAGTGGGTAGTTGTACAGCTATTATCATGTCCTAATTGCCCAAATGTATGCCCTTTTATCAGTGAGTAAGCATAATGAATGTGCAGTGGGGTGACTAATCAGTTCCCTCCCTTCCCCCTTTTTCTTTCATATTGTATTGTATTTTATTTTATTTCTGGCTTCCTTAATGTTTTAGAATAATCAAACAAAGGCGGCTCAACTCATCAATTCTGTCGGCAGGATCTTGTAATGTCTTGTGATGTGATATATGACACTTGTGGAACTTTGTAGGCCTACCACCATATTCCTTAGACACCAATGCTCTATGTGTCAAGTGCTGAGCTAGATCACATGTACCAGTGGATGCCTGGGCTATCATGTGGATGCCCTGTCAGAGGCTGAATTAAATATGGTTGGGTTGGGAGAGAGCAGCAATTTGTGCAGGGCACTTCCTTTCTCACTTTACATTGCCCCTGAAGCCTTCTGCTCATAACCTAGCTGCCGTTAGCCACCAGAGTCCTGTCAAAAACCACCTATATCCAAGAGAGTCTTGGTAATGTGGTCCTGTAGAACTACGGCTTGCCATAAACTCTCTGAGACCAGCTAATACGCAGGCAAACACAGAAATGGTGCCAGCAACGTAGGAGGTGGAGTAGATACTAAGCTTAGCTTAAGACCGGAGCAGAGATGTTGCACTGAGGGTTCTGCAGCAACAGCAGAGGGGAGGCAGGCCCGCACTGCCTGTTTTATTTATCGAGCACTTCCCCGGTGGGCTGGTGGAGACTTTAGCGACTGGGGCGAGTAGGGGGTGTGAAGAGGCTTCAGAGGAGAGAGAGGGAGGAAAGAGGCGCAGAGTAGAGATAGAAGAGAGAACCAGAAGGAAAGGAGTAGGGCAGGTTTGAACATGTTTACCAGGGCTGCTTTCAATTCCCAGTCCACCCCTGTCGGGGAGGGGCATGAGCACACTTCTATGCTACATAGCCTAGGCTGGAACACTTCACTTCCACCATAGTACATGCTACTTTGACAAATCATTTATCACAGTACCACCGCCAATACCAGGTGAAGTGTTTACCTAATAAAATACATTGACACCTGTGACAATATTGCAGAGAGTTTACATCGGTTACACTCTTTCTTTTCTTTTCTTAACACAGAATGCAGCAAACCAATATTTTTATAGTCCTTATTAGTGAAAAACCTGTACCAGTGAAAAATGAAGGAAAGTTTTTTTTAACTATTTCTGAAAATGTATGACACATTTATTGTTTACAAATCGTTTTATATCCTGGAAAGAGATATTAATAAATAATGTGAAAAGTGAAAATAATGTGAAAAGCGAAAGTTCATTTCCCAATTTCTAATTCTGTGAACACAACAATGAATAGAGTAAAGTCAGTTTGCTTCGTGTTTTTAATTGAGGAACAACTTGAATATTATATGAGCAGCTATAATTATGTGAAATTTCGATTTGTGTTTAATGAATGCCAGTGAAGTTATTTTACCTCCATTACGTTCAGACTGAGAATACAAAAACAACTACCTTACCCTTAGCTACATTGTTACCTTGCTTCCCATCATCAGTGATTCATTGCGCAAAGAATGACTGTCAAGTCAATTGACTTTTACCTCCAGTTGGAAAACACAGGCACCTGTTTTTGTTTTGAAAAAGTCATTCCCAGAGTTATCCGTCCTGTTCGAAATTAGCTTTCATAACTTTCTTTGGAACAGATGCGTAGGTTTATTAAAAAGAACATAAAACACTGGCATGTTTATGTTCTATTTATGCGGATTTGTGACAGAGAGCATGGCATGAGAAATTACACTAATAATAAGAGAGAAAGTGACATCTTAAATGCAATTGAAAACCAGCGAACATGGGTTGTAAATAATACTTGGTGAGATTCTTTGAAAATATGAGGCATCTGATCAAGTGAGGCTCTTGAAAGAAGCATTACGAAAAGTCACAAGGCATTCTTCTTAGATGAACTGCACTAATTTATTAAATGTTGACTACATGCAGCACTGAGATACAGTTTGAAAAAGTGATAGCCCGTGATAGACTTTGCATTGGGAGAATGTGTCCTGCCCCTGTCCAATTGGGTCTGGCTAAATGGTAAAAGCAGGTCTAGTTGACAGATCTGCAGACAACTAGCGGTATTAGACAGTAGCAGGATCAACCGTGCAGCCCACCTGTTACAGGATTAGATGGTACTTGTCATTGTTTGAGGCTGCTCACCCTCTGTAATGGCATTCTGTGCTTTTCAATAGCACACTATCTTGGTCTGAACCCAAAAACTCATCACTCAACATTTCGAGTTACTGTCCAATGTTAATGTAATTGAATGGCACTTAACTCATTGACTGTGAAAAATAAATAGTTGCTGAAAAAATATTTACATTCAAATATCTAAAGCCAAAAATCAACTGTACATAAGTATTTCCCTACAAAAAGTTTGATGACCGTTTTCCTCACGGACGGAGACGCTGTGACTGTGCATTTTGAGCATTATCCTGCTCCTGCCCCTCATTTAGAAGCCTGATTGATTCGAGGAGGCCTCAAACGACAACCTTGCGTTTGTTAAGAACAACCACGTATTTTTATTAACCGTTCTTGCAGAAGATACAGCTTTGCATCTTAAGGAATCAACTTGCGATATTTATTGGTGTTCGAAGACCCTAACAAATCTGTTGAGATCGTTGTGAATACAACGAATAGGAAGTTGCTGACTAAGATACATTTTATCAGACAAAGATCTATACCTAATATCTGCCGAGAAAGTGGAACCTTCATCTAGCAGGTGACAGGCAGTATCTATCAGAATTGTATCTGCTCCGGTCATTGTTTTGCTTTGACTCTTGGATTCAAATTGATTACATCTTTAAACGTCCTGTGACTCTTCTCAAACAATTATACTGTGTGGCTCCTGAAGAAGGCGTTGTTTACGCCGAAACGCACGTCGAGTTTTATTCGCCACTGTTCTTGGACACTAATGATATTAAGTTGCCGGGGTAGCCTTATTTTATGACTAAATATCTTTGTATGAAGTGTATGTTTTTTAATTATTGTTTTGTCATCATACGGTTTTTGAAAGTTAGTAAACTGTATGATTTTTAACTGTGTTCATTAAAATTATGGTTGTTTTTAAATAATTTTTCTTGATTTTTCTTTCTCCGCTTTCATTTTATGTCACTTGTTTGCCTATACTTTAACTGCCTAGGAATTTTTATTCACACACCCTACAAAAAGTCTTACATGCACTTAAATTCACTATCGAACACTCACCCCAAAATATGCTTGTGAGAGTTAAAAGAAAAACTTCATCTGTTCCTACAAGTGAAGTGAATTTGACTGAATTTTGAACCCAAGGGTTCTCTTTGTGAGGCTCACCTGGTGTTTCTAGAGGGGTGAAGTGGAAGAAACAGATGCTGGATCCCAACTTCCCTCACCCACCTCTCCGGCCAAACAGAGTCAAAGCTAAAGAGGAGAAGGTGGGGAAGAGAGGGAACAAAACAAGGTAAGGGAGAAGGAGTAGAATCCAATGGCTCATCTGGGGAAACATCCTTTACAACGCAACTTTTATCAGCAGTGCCTTTACGACGCAACTATTACAATGCATGTCATTACAACGCATTGCGCTGGGGGGCGCTCTAGGATAGGGAATGGATTTAATTTACTATCCAACACCTTCCCTACTATCCACGGGGACTGGAGTTGGAATAGTAAATTAAACTATTCACTATCCAGCACCCCTAAGCGATATGCGTTGTAACAGCATGCATTGTAAAAACTGCGATGTAAAGGCATGCGTGGTAAAAGCATGCGTTGTAATGTCATACATCCCTCATCTGGTATGATGTTTGCAATTATTCCTAATGGGTAAAAGTACAAGAGTTAAATACAATCCCCTAGAACTACAAGGGTAATATTCATGGACGTGTGTCTGAATGTAGGAATGATACTTGTTGGACGTCCCTCTTGTGGTGAATTGGAAGTTATGGACAAATAGAATTCGAGACGAACAATGTTGTATCTAAAAGTTAGAAGCATGTGTGATAATCATTATGACTGCAGAATTTATGCATTCAATCATGATAAGTGTGAACAATACCAACCTTAACAGAGACCACCATCTGGTTTCACTAGACCCAAGAAAACACATACTGTCCTGAAAATAACTAGGAAAAAAACAAAAAACTCATTTTCCTAGACAGGACAAAAAATATGAAATAATGCACAAAAAGGTGTTGGGTCAGGGTAATGTAGAATATCTATGTCATTATCCAAAATAACAAATACTCCTCTCTTATTTACAGCATAAGTGGAAGTATGGAAGTCAATCCGGGCAGAGAAACAATCTCATGCAAAAACGAAAAGCTACAAGTCAGATAAGTACATACCTACATGCTATGGTATGTAATAATCCTACTGTATAGGCTGGAGGCTAGGATTCTACGAAGCAAGGAAATGCTGTCAGGAGAGGTGGCCGTGTACTAGACAGCCGACGAGGGAGCTGCGAGGCTGAGGAGTTCTCCGGAAGAGAAGTCGTGACCTGGAAGCTCAGGATCCAGAGGACGTCGTGAGAGAACACAGGAAACCGATCAGGAGACCTTTTTACACTTCTCTGCAACACAGCTCTGTGGTGCTTAATGGAGGTAGCTGGTGGGCTAGTTGCACCCCAGGGACCCTCAGGATTCAAGGGGACTGAATCCCCCAACTTAAAACGTGCCACGGGGCGCGTTTGCACAGTGGTGAAGGGAGGGGGCGGGGCCTGAGGTGACATGTGTGCAAACACGCCCTGTGGCGCATTTTAAGTTGAGGAATTAATACCTCTTTAATCCTGAGGGTCCCTGGGGGCCAACTAGCCCACCAGGTACCTTCAGTAAGTGCCATGGAGCTGCTTTGCAGAGAATTGTAAAAGGGGGCGTGGCCTCTGAACACCTCTCTGCAGTGCAGCTCTCTGGCTCATATTGGGGGTACCTGGTGGGTTAGTTGGCCCCCAGGGACCCTCAGAATTGAGGAGGAATTTATTCTCCAACTTAAAACGCCCCACAGGGCGTGTTTGCAGACATGTCACCTCAGCCACGACCCCTTCCTTCACCATTGTGCAAACGCGCCCTGTGGCGAGTTGTATGTTGGGGAATTAATTCTCTTTCAATACTGAGAGTCCCTGAGGGCCAACTAGCCCACTAGGTACCTCCAGTATGCGCCACGGAGCTGCGTTGCAGACAGGTGTTCAGAGACCACGCCCCTGTAGTGGGTTTTAGGATGGGGAAATACTTCCCCTTTCAATCCTGAGGGACCCTGGGGGGGCAACTAGTCCACCAGGTGCTTCCAGTAAGCGCCACTGCACTGCGTTGCACAGAGGTGGTCCAGGCAATGCCCTTTTTTACACTTCTCTGCAATGCAGCTCTGTGGCGCTTACTGGAGGTACCTAGTGGGCTACTTGGACCCTAGGGACACTCAGGATTCAAGGGGACTTTATCCCCCCAAATTAAAACGGCCACAGGGCGTGTTTGCACACGTCAGCTTAGCCCTCCCTTCACCAGTGTGCAAAGAGGTACTTTTAATCCCCCTGCCCTATTATGTACTAGGGGCTTACAGAGGAGGTCATTCTAATCACAGGGGTATCCCAATGCATAGTGTTCCCTAGTGTATGTAGGTGTTTTAACTGTGTTCTAAGTGTCTTTAAGGATAGCACTGGCTCTAGGTCCGGTTAATCAGAGTCAGTTACCACCAGTACCCATCTGAAAAAATTGAAAAAACTGCACCAAAACCCAACCACTTATAAATTTACCCAGGCACTCTCCTTGCAGTACTCTAATCATTTAGTCAGTACCCAAGTACTCATCCACTAGGCCAGGCCTTAGCACGTGGACTGCTTCAAACACATATCCACAATGCATGCAGTCCTCTAACCACCTACACACTTGTCTTTCACACCATCAATTCCCCAGTCAGTATCCGTACACTCCAGCAAACACCCTGTCACTCCTCTTGCACTCCTCTAGTGCCCCATTCAGCACCATGTACTAATCCATTCACGGCGTAAAAAACCAAACACTTATAAATTCACCCAGGCACTCTCCTTGCAGTACTCTAATCATTCAGTCAGTACCCAAGTACTCATGCAGCGAGCCAGGCCTTAGCACATGGACTGCTTCAAACGCCTATCCACTATGCATGCAGTCCTCTAACCACCTACAAACTTGTCTTTCACACCTTCAATTCCCCAGTCAGTATCCATACACTCCAGCAAACACCCTGTAACTCCTCTTGCACTCCTCTAGTGACCCATTCAGCACCATGTACTAATCCATTCACTGCGCCAAAACCCAAACACTTATAAATTCACCCAGGCACTCTCCTTGCAGTACTCTAATCATTCAGTCAGTACCCATGTGCTCATGCACTGAGCCAGGCCTTAACACATGGACTGCTTCAAATGCATATCCACTACACATGTAGTCCTCTAACCACCTACACACTTGTCTTTCACACCTTCAATTCTCCAGTCAATATCCATACACTTCCAACAAACAACCTGTCACTCCCCTTGCACACCTCTAGTGATCTATTCAGCACCATGTTCTAATCCATTCACTACGCCAAAACCCAAACACTTATAAATTCACCCAGGCACTCTCTTTGCAGTACTCTAATCATTCCGTCAGTACCCATGTGCTCATGCACTGAGCCAGGCCTTAACACATGGACTGCTTCAAATGCCTATCCACTATACATGCAGTCCTCTAACCACCTACACAGTTGTCTTTCACACCTTCAATTCTCCAGTCAGTATCCATACACTTCCAGCAAACACCGTGTCACTCCCCTTGCACTCCTCTAGTGACCCATTCAGCACCATGTACTAATCCATTCACTGCGCCAAAACCCAAACACTTATAAATCCACCCAGGCATTCTCCTTGCAGTACTCTAATCATTCAGTCAATACCCAAGCACTCATCCAGTGACCCTGACAAAAAACTAAATTCCAGTTTCAATATTTTTCAAAACATTTTTTCCCATTTATATTAACAATATATAATGTAATTTAAAAAATAAAATATGTAAAAATAAACAGTTAAAAAGCTGTAGAAAATCAGTATAAAAAAACATATAACTATTATTACATTTAAAAATTATCATTTAAAAAAACTTTGAAATTCACTGAAAAAACCATAGGTTTCAGACATGTTATAGTTAGGAATTAGCATTTAAAAAACCTTAGAAATTCACTGAAAAAAACATAGGTTTCAGGGCTGTTATAGTTAGCTGGACATTTCACTCGTACAAAACCATTGAAATTCCTCCTTTATAGTTATTTCTGCTAACTATATATCTCTCACGCCCGCAATCCACTGCTGATGATGTCACATATTACATCATTCATGGCATGGTCAGTGACATCACTGATGACATCTCAAATGACATCACTGACGACATCACTGATTACATCATCCAGTGAATGTGGTTTGGTTTGTTATTTAAATATGTATTATGTATATAGAAATCTGCATTGAAGAATGAGTGGATATATAAATATCTGGATGGAGGATTTAGTAGTAGTGTGATTGACTGTTTACTTGACTCCTCAGAGTCAAGTAAACACACAGCTCCTCAGATAACCTGTGGGCTTGTGGATGAACAGAAGAGATCAAAACCTTGCTGTCTGTGACTATGTGGATACCTGAATGGCTGGATCTGCTCTCACTTGTACGGAAGACTGAGAGGTGGACTTCAAGAGTCAATTCATTGACCTCCTCTGTGACTACGGGTACACAACATGCTGCAAGAGGCATTTTATGGAAGTGATCAGTTGACCTGAGGCAAGTGTCCCTGAATGGAATGTTCTGGGGGCCTCTGCTGGAGTATATCCTGGTCTAAGGGCTGTCCTTGAAGTCCTGAGAGCCTTATAAGTAGCACTTACTACTTTTTCAACATTGAGAGGACCACAACTAACTACCAAGGCATTCTGACAAAGGCTTGACTTTGGAGAACAATGAAATCAGTTAAGTACAGCTGGGAGTTTTTTTCACCCAACAGAAGGCTTCAGCAAACCCAAAGGTATCTGACTTTGGTGCACCTTGTCTGGCATCACCTTCCTGGCTCATCCTGCTGGAGGTTCTAGAGCTCCAAAGCTCCAAAAAGAAACGAAATCCCAAAGTAGAAAGACTGAACAGGGGCAGCAGCATTAGGTATCCTACTGACAAGAGGACTTTGGCTTTGGCAAAATTTGAATTTTTCCACTTGCAGCTTTTCCTGCCAAAACCAATGCATATCCAACTTCGAGAGGAGGCTTATCAAATACAGCTCCAACCGTGCCCAGAGGATTTCTACTTGTGAAAAATTAACTAAGTACAAAGGTAAAATCTTTGACCGGGTCAACATAATAGGCTTAGCTGACCTCTGGTACTTTGTAGTTGGCCTCAACTTGTGCTTAAGTCCCAGTCAATTACACCCTATGCTGTTCTTTGGCACTTTCTGCAATAAAAACTTTTTAAAAACATATCTCTGGTTCCCCTGATTGGATTGTAATAATGTTGTGTCATTAGGGTATCCTTCCAGTACAAACCTATGTCTAGACAAACTCTAAAACGTTTCCTTCTTTGGATGTGTGCTGAACAGTGTAGCACACATAGAAAATCGTAAACGTAAACTCTCAAAAAGGCATATAGGCCCACATGCATCATTGTGACATTTTGCACTTCCTAATTTGCGAAAAATAAGGAATCGCAAATTAAGAAGTGCAAAATGCTATGCATCATTATTTTCGGTATTCATTTGGGATTCGGTAAAAATCGCAATTTTTACCGAATCCCAAATGAATACCGAATTCTTAAGTTAATTTTCGCAATTCCCATTGATTCCTATGGGCCAAAAGGCCCATAGGAGTCAATGGGAATTGCGAGTGGCACTTTGAAAATTTCATGGGTGCAGGGGGGGGTCCAAAGGACCCCCCCATGCACCCCTGAAATGTATTTTTCGCATCATGTTTCACACACACATGTCCTAAGGACATGTGTGTGTGAAACATGAATGTTGAAAAAAAACCATTTTAAGCATTTTAAACACTTTTTCCAAATTTACCGAGTGGTTCAACCACTCGGTAAATTTGGCACCCTAATTGCGAATTTACAGTTTTAAAATTAATGATGCATTGCTTTTAAGAAATCGCACATCTGCGACTTCTTAAAAGCACCCGCAATTTTAGAACTCGCAAACATGTTACGAATTCTAAAATTGCTTCATGCATCCCAAAAAGCACTTTTGCATTCGCAAACGGCCGATTTTAAGGAATCGCACCGTTTGCGACTACAAAAATGCTTGATGCATGTGGGCCATAGTTTTGGTTTCAAAACCCTGTCTACCATATTTAGTAGATACGGCTTAGACTCAAAATCCATGGCTGATTGCATGCAAACATTCATGTACCACCCATGCAATGCACCCTGATGCAAATGTGCTACTTTCAGACAACTTTGCAGGAAACTAAATTTAAAATAAGCATTTATGCACTTGTTTGTGCCACTTTTGCGCAGCAAACCAGGAACAAAGGCCCACATGCATCATTGTTACATTTTGCACTTCCTAATTTGCGAAAAATAAGGAATCGCAAATTAAGAAGTGCAAAATGCTATGCATCATTATTTTCGGTATTCATTTGTGATTCGGTAAAAATCGCAATTTTTACCGAATCCCAAATGAATACCGAATTCTTAAGTTAATTTTCGCAATTCCCTTTGATTCCTATGGGCCAAAAGGCCCATAGGAGTGAATAGGAAGGCATCAGCAAATTGCGAGTGGCACTTTGAAAATTTCATGGTTCAGGGGGGGGTCCAAAGGACCCCCCCATGCACCCCTGAAATGTATTTTTCGCATCATGTTTCACACACACATGTCCTAAGGACATGTGTGTGTGAAACATGAATGTTGAAAAAAATAAATTTTCAGCATTTTAAACACTTTTTCCAAATTTACCGAGTGGTTCAACCACTCGGTAAATTTGGCACCCTAATTGCGAATTTGCACTTCTAACAGTAATGATGCATTGCTTTTAAGAAATCGCACATCTGCGACTTCTTAAAAGCACCCGCAATTTTAGAACTCGCAAAAATGTTACGAATTCTAAAATTGCTTCATGCATCCCAAAAAGCACTTTTGCATTCGCAAACGGCCGATTTTAAGGAATCGCACCGTTTGCGACTACAAAAATGCTTGATGCATGTGGGCCAAAATGTTAGTAAAGCTGGCCCTAAGAGTTGACCTTTAAGAACTTATCTTGCAAATACCCAGTCATGTATAACTGCCTTAGTCAACTTGTAAACAGTTCTTACGTAGTGTTTTGCCACATTTCTCCTCCCTTTAGGTGTCAAGAAAAACTTTTAAGTTATCTTTTGACCTGTTTTGAAGTTCAGCATTTGAATTTAGCCTTTTCTGAATGCCATGTTGTTGCTTATGTCGGAGCGTATTATGCAATTTGTGAAATGTTAATGCTAACGCTCTTTGCATGTTATAATTTTAGCACCTTTGCAACATGCTGCTCAACTGTGGTATTGCTCTCTTCCGCCAAGTGATTCACCTTGCTGGCAGCATGGCAAAGTGAGTTGAACTCACGCTGATGAAACATACAACGATCGGCAGGTTGCGAGTTTGCATCCCAACAAGTTTGAACCATTCTTCCATTACATTCGGTAATGGCAATTGATAGCCGATATGCATGCAGCAGTGATGCATTTTTCATAAAATATTGGAAATTACTGAAACAGAGTCAACGAGCACCACGTTTGGCCAATATTTGTGTTTTAACACTTTCTGTCACATGTTTGAGAAGCACAAATGTCACAAACATGAATCAGGTCAATGTGCATGCACCATTTGGAGGCAAGACACCGAGCACAACCATTGTGAACATGGGCAACAATAACCATAAAAAATCAGGCATGAGTTAAGCCTATTCCTTGGCAGACTGAAATACCGTACCTAGCAAATGCAAAGATACAGACCCATGCTCACGCACACATACTTACACACATTTTTGCTCTCCAGTAGGAGAAATTCCTGAAGGATATATATATTTTTGTTGCCGATTAAAAAATCTACACGTACCTGGCTGGTGTGGCTTGTCGTCCTTTCGAGTAAGTGAGGAGGAATCTGTGGATATATATATATATATATATATATATATATATATTTATATATATATATATATATATATATATATATATATATATATATATATATATATATATAAATCCAGGACAGCCAGAGACGCTTTTAACAATTTATTCCGGCAAGATGAAGCCTCACTAACGCGTTTGGCTTTGCAGCTTTATCACCGTACGGCGGCAACCTCGATGTTCTCTTATTTACTTACGATTTCATTCATTGATATAAAGGAAGTACTACATTAAATGAATGTAGAAAGAGTCTTACATGGGCCATTATTAAAGGTCTCTCAAGAAGTGATTACATATTTGTCAAAATACTTTACATATTGTTTATATTTTAAAATAAATTCAATACATCAGCAATTCAAACTATAATATTAATACGAATGACAACAGTGTTTTTTTGTCTTAACCTCCTGCCCTAGTGGGCAGATCCCGCTCATTTACAATCACGGAATCACTTTATAATTACAGTTACGCCCCAGTGGGCTAGTAATGAAACACTTATTGAGTTATCATGTTACGCCTCATCCCACCCAAAACATTTGATAGTATCTTGCTTTTCATATTATTCAAACTCCACTCAGCTATCACATAAATCCTTCTTGGAGATCCTCTTATTTCCTGTCCTGATGCACAACTTTCCTATTTATGTAAACAAAGGGGACAAAAGAAAAACATATTTTTTACTTATTGCTTCTATTATCTAAAGTGAGTACTTTAAAAATTAAATCCATTAAGATATATTCTTTCATGTTCTCTCAAAATCAAAAAAGTTTTTTTTATCTATTATATAAAAACCAATTTACGTCAGAAAGTCAGTTACAAACTACGGTTACTTGCAATTTTTCACAAATGTACAGCCATATCCTCACTGGAGTTTAAACTCCCTGGGATTCAGGTATCCCAGGGGGATAATAATAAATCTTGACTCCATTCGTCTTAACTGGCGTTCTCTGTCCCCTCCCCTCTCTTGTAGTGTAATCGCATTTTAATATGTCACTGAACATGTCGTGAGTGATGTTATATGTGATATGTGATATTATAAGCAGGTTGGCAGGGGCACAACTTATAGTTTGTTTGCTTAACTATAAATTGTGAATTTCATTGTTTTTCTTTAGTTTGAAACGTAATGTTATAACTGAAATTTTCAACTCACTAAAACGTTTCTTTAACCTGTGTTTTTTTCAGTAAAATTGTTGCTGCTTTTTTATGTACCGCGCATTTTTTCTATTCCTAACTCTAACGTCACTTTAACCTTTGTTTATTTCCAATAAGAGAGAGGGACACACATGCACGCTCGCGCACACACACACACACACACACGCACACACACACACACACACACACACACATACACGCACACACACACACACACACATCCTAGCATGAAATTCAACACAGACGGAAGGTCGACTCTGGCAGAGCCCCTGTCCTGGAGGTCCCAATTGCTATACCTGCCCTTTTGTACACACACATTATGCTAAATTGGCTTCAAAACACAAACTGTGTCTCACAAAAAAAGCAAAAAACATAGTTTACACATTTTAATGATAACACAAATTCCAACATACACTTTTCATTATAAGGTTGCAAACCTGAAGGGTTCATAGTCACCAAAAAATACAAAAAGATTGGTACGTGAGGCTTGCCTTAAGCCGGATAACCGTCATTCATAAAAGAGAAATATGAAATTATTTGATAGAAAATAAAGTTAAAGGAAAGGGAAGGTAGAGAGGGGCTTTGTTGTAGGCTACAGAACAAAAGCTGGAAAGACGTGAAATTCACAGGTTTATGAACTCAGGCATATTTACCAGCTCATTTGCGTAGCTCCTGCACCACACAACATGGTGCAAGAGTGACGCAGCTTAAAATTGAGATTCATGAAGCCATTAAGGCGACCTTGCGTGGCATTGAGTGACTTCATAAATCTTGAGTAATGCAACGCAGCGCAAATTGCTGTGCTATATTACTCTGCGAAAGGGAGATGTGTTTCCATGGGTGTTGCTTGGGTGTTCCCATGCAACGTGAATTGATTTTGATGCATTCCTGGATTTACCAGCAGTGATATACCTGGGAATATACCAAAAACCTACGCCTCCCCAGGTGAGGTATAACAAGGAGAAAAATCTTATTTCGCCTCGTTTTTTCCTCTCTCTATGTGTGCTGCATTCTGAAGCACAATAGAAACAGAAAACACCTCAGGGAAACAATCCTCCTTACAAAGCAGACATCTTTGCACCGGCACCTTTGCACCATGGTGCAAAGATGCCTTCGTTGGCGCTAGGCAGCCAAGAGGGTGCCAGCACAGGGTTAAAGTCAGGAATGTGCCTTATTGAATTTAAGTGTGGCAAGTGAGGTGACAAGACTATGTGTGTGCGTGAGTGCGTAAGTATAAATGTGAGTTATAAGTATGACATAGAAATGTGAACTCGATGCATAAATAATTTAAACAGATAATTATAAGTTTAGAATGTTTTATGATTGTGTTGTTTAATATGCACTTCGCATATAACAGATGGAAATAAGTGCTTAGTTGGTGCATAAATCATAAAATGAAGAGGTAATTATAGCTGTAGAATTTCTAACATTTATGGAGTTTAATTTGGGTTTGTATACTGAACATAATTAAAGTTTTCCATACTATAATTAATGTATAATCTTTGTTTTTTCTGAATATTAGTTCACTGAGCAGCTGCCTATAACTTCAAACTCACTGTGCACTGCATAAAACATCACATATTACACAACTCAAGACATATTATATAAATGACGTCATTGATGACATAAATGTTGGCATTTCAAATGAGGTAATTCCTTACATCACTGATGACATCAATGATAACACCAAAGTCATAAACAGCATAGAGTTACACTTGTGAATCGATAGTAAGTGTCCTACAGTGCTGTTCACAATAAACAATGAATTATGAACAATGCAGTCCAGCATAATTTAAATGACACTGTGTAGTTAACAATTGTTGATAGAACCACAGCGAATGGGCTCGTCCGATGCCTTAGGGAGAGTCTTCTCACTATTTTCATATTGACAAAATGAACCCCTGAGGTTTGGTGAATTATAGAATTATTTTCAGAAGAGACACTAATTTTATGATATTCTCAAGAGCATCCACTCCTTAGAAGCAGTTAATAATTATTAATGAATAATGAGCTATGAAAATGGTACCAGCATTTTGTTTATGGGGTATTGTGATGTTAACAATTGCTGTCTAATGACCATTATGAGATGGGAAACAACAGTCCATCATCATCTGTAATTCCTTTTTATTTATAGTTCATTTAAATAAGAAGGATCATGTGATCAATACCTCTCTGGTCAAAACGCGTCATGTCTCTCTATTCAGCACTAAAACAACACACAAATGCACAACTCTGGAGTGGCTTGTGAGTGTCATTCCTGGATCTGGTGATACCATTTGGAGAATATAATGCGGGCAGCTAGGAATCCAGCACATGAGCTCCAACCTTGCATTGAATGTATGCTACCCGGATATTGTGACTACAAAATGTGTATATATATATATATATATATATATATATATATATATATATATATATATATATATTTTGTAGCCACAATATCCGGGTAGCATACATTCAATATATATATAGATAGATATAGATATAGATATATATATATATATATATATATGTATATATATATATATATATATATATATATATATATATATATATATATATATATATATATATATATATATATATATATATATATATATATATATATATATATATATATATATATATATATATATATATACCTACTGGCGGTCGCCAGTAGGTATATATAGTTAGGATTTTTTCTCTATGGGTTTTTTGAAAATTCTATGTCTAATAACTTTGGCGTTTGTGGACGGAATCGGCTGAAATTTTCAGGAAAATGGCACATTTTGTTTCTGAGCAGCCCTTGAAAATTTGGGGGGGGTTCGTCCAGTGGGGGCCGAGAAAAAAGGGGGGTCCCAAAACGTGTTTTTAACATTGAGTTTTCCATAGGGCGGTTGGCCTCACTTTTAGCCCGAACGGCTGAATGGATTTGCACGAAACTTGGCAAAATTGTAGGGACTGGTAGCCCGATGTGCCTTTTGTAGGTCTCAATATATGTGCTCCAGTGGATTTTGAGAAATTAACGTTTAAAAAAAGATATATATCTGTAACAGCGGACCGGTTAGCGCTCTGGTTCGCGGACTTTTCGCGCAACGGAGCTTTGTGAAGCGAAGCTGATTGGTTCTCCGGCGTCTGTCAACATTCCAAACAGTCCGTAGCGGCCGCCATCTTGTCTCTCGGTAGGATCGAGAGACAAGAGGAGGTCAAAACAAAGGGGGAAATAACTATAAGGGGGCATAGTAGATCCTCGCTGACCCCCTAGGTTTGATGTGGAGGTTTTAAAAGGGCCCCGCGGGGCAAAAAAAAAAAATAATAATAATAATCGAACGGCTGAATGGATTTGCACGAAACTTGGCAAAATTGTAGGGACTGGTAGCCCGATGTGCCTTTGCTAGGTCTCAATATATGTGCTTCAGTGGATTTTGAGAAATTAACGTTCAAAAAAAGATATATATCTGTAACAGCGCACCGCTTCGCGTACTTTTCGCGTTACGGAGCTTTGCGAAGCGAAGCTGATTGGCTCTCCGGTGTCTGTAAACATTCCAAACAGTACGTAGCGGCCGCCATCTTGTCTCTCGGTAGGATCGAGAGACAAGAGGAGGCCAAAGCGAAGGGGCAAATGACCATAAGGGGGCATAGTAGATCCTCGCTGACCCCCTAGGTTTGATGTGGAGGTTTTAAAAGGGCCCCGCGGGGCAAAAAAAAAAATAATAATAATAATCGAACGGCTGATGACCATAAGGGGGCATAGTAGATCCTCGCTGACCCCCTAGGTTTGATGTGGAGGTTTTAAAAGGGCCCCGCGGGGCAAAAAAAAATAATAATAATAATAATCGAACGGCTGAATGGATTTGCACGAAACTTGGTAAAATATTAGGGACTGGTAGCCCGATGTGCCTTTGCTATGTCTCAATATATGTGCTTCAGTGCATTTTGAGAAATTAACGTTCAAAAACAAGATATATATCTGTAACAGCGCTCCGCTTCGCGGAGATAAAATTATATGTGTATTACCTAGCTGTTGCTAACACCAGTTAGCGACGGCTAGTAGGAGATAGCGACCATCTTGGGTCCCACTTTGCATGTGAGTGATATTTATCACTAATGACATGCAAAGTGGGCATGCCAAGATGTTAGCGACTGGAAACAGTCGCTAACATCGCTATCTCCTATTATCAACTTTTGGAAATATTCGAGATAAGCGCGAATATCTCCAAAAAGTAACAGCTGCCCTGAGCAGTTCTTAGCCATGTTATCCAATGGGAGGTGGATAACATGGCTAAGAGCATTAGCTCGGTAATGCATGAATATCGCGGAGTTTTCAGCGACATTAATGCATTGCGCTCGTTTTTTATCGTATTTGCGATAAACCTTGATAATAGCAAGGTTTATCTGCGATAATTTCTGACGGTAAAAAAATCTTTGCAATGCATCGTTAGGGATAAATATCGCTTAACTTTGGTAATATGCCCCAACGTCTGTTAACGTTCGATTCGAAGGAAATCAGGAATTGTTGAAAAACATTGTGTGCGCCATCTTGTCTTTTTTCAAATGCCACACTTTTGTCGTGCACGGCAGCCATTTTAGATGCCTTGACCAGATCCACTCTGTGAACGCTGTCGATCCTTAGCATGGCTCCCCACCCTCGCAAGCATCTCCCCCAGGCAGTGGTCACCCCCGCTCTCTGTTTTATGCATGGGTAATAAACCTCCCCCCATCTGCGCTGTTCTTCCCTGAGAATCACACCCTGTGCCCGCCCGACACCTCCCTTTCGCCCTATTCACTACCGCACCCTCTGACACTCCTTTTCCTCTGTGTCCGATTGTCCAGGCCGGTCCTAGGCTATCAGCTAGCCCTGCAGATGTAGTTTATGGCCACAGCTGTAAAGAATCACCCCTCTTCAAAGGAGTTATAGTAGATCAAGGCCCACACTCGATGAGATCCGTCACAGCAGAAGCGTTGCTATTATCTGAAAACCATTCTGTATTGTGATTGGGGAGGGGACCGAGCGTGAAGCGGAAGATTCCAGGGATGACTCTTTGTACATCAAAGTTTTTACAATTATGTGTCACATTAAAAATATATAGCACTCCGACAAAGTAGTAAGATTATAAAACTTTAATAATTTATAAATATATACAAGAAAACAAAAATAGTAATAACATATAAACATTTTTAGAGAAAAACAACGAAGTAGCGGTCGGCTGTGCGAATAGTCCCAACGCAGCACAACGTCCAGATTTCCGGCGCGTCGCGGGGGGTGGGTGATCAGTAGCAAACTGTTGTGCGAATAGTTCCAAGGCAGCAGAACGCGCCGAAATCTAGATGACACAAAAGTGATGTCTAGTAAGTTGCCACCCAGCAAATAACGGCGTGGGGCGTCGCGGGGGGTGGGTCATCAGTAGCAAACTGTTGTGCGAATAGTTCCAAGGCAGCAGAACGATGGCACCAAGGTGATGTCCAGTAAGTTGCCGCACTGGTTTTGGTATCCTACAATGCTGCTCCGAATAACGGCGTGGAGCGCCCCGGGGGAGGCGGCGTGAACGGGCCTCTCCAGGTGGAGTCTCGTCTGTTGTAGTGGGGCGCCCCTTTACCGTTTCAGTTGCCATTCCGTCCGCTTTTGGTCCACTGTGTCAAAATCCGCCATTCAGCTGAGTTGCGCCCACTCTTGCGGTGCAGCGATAGGCGGCTGTCACAGGACTCTCAAAATGGCGGCAGGCTGTTTCCTTTTTGGGCCTGGTCCACTGAAATGGCCCTGGGACACCTTGGAAATCGGACGCTTGTCTGCTAGGTCTTGGACCCCATTCTCGAAAGCGTCCCCTCCGCCTTGAGAATTCATCAAAAGTTTTGGGGGCCCCGACTCCTGCAGGCTTCTGGTGGGGAGCGGCTGCCATGATTGCTCGCAGAATGACCACGACGGAGCTACGAGATGGTGGTGCTCTCATGGTGACGCCAGCTTCAGTCTGAAACATCCAGAAACAAGGTGGGGCTTTCATCGTTTGGGGGAAAAAAAAAGTTTTCATCCAATGAAAAGTGTTGTTTTTAGGTCATATGATCAAGCCTTCCATCATTAGGAAACCAAAAGTAAAATGAACCAATGAAAAGTTTTATAAACAAGTCACATGACCTGTTATGCGGCATAGGGTATAAAATGCGGAGAAAATACGTTGGCACGTGAGGCGGCGTCAGTAGCGGACCGATGTGCGAATAGGCCGAAGGCAATACAACGCGCCAAGATCCGGATGGCATCGAGGTGGTGTCATAGTTGAGAGTTCTGAGCAGCGGTTGTAACACTGTCTGAAGCTTATTTGCAGCTGCTGCAGCTTCACTACGCGCCAAGATCCGGATGGCACCGAGGTGGTGTGTAGGAAGTTGCCGCACTGGTGTGGCCATCCTACAATGCTGAAAGTCGGCGTGGGGCGCCCCGTTGGCCTGTGAGTTTGCGTCAGTAGCGGACCGATGTGCGAATAGGCCGAAGGCAGCACAACGCGCCAAGATCCGGATGGCACCGAGGTGGTGTCTAGTAAGTTGTCGCACTTCTGTGGCCATCCTACAATGTTGAAAGTCGGCGTGGGGCGCCCCGTTGGCCTGTGAGATGGTGTCAGTAGCGGACTGATGTGTGAATGGGGCCAAAGGCAGCGCAACAATATTTTCTACTATATTTCCGGTGTAGAAGAGACCACAAGGCGCTGAGATGCCAAGATCCGGATGGCACCGAGGTGGTGTCTTGCAAGTTGTGGTACTGGTGTGGCCATCCTACAATGCTGAAAGTCGGCGTGGGGCGCCCCGTTGGCCTGTGAGATGGCGTCAGTAGCGGACCGATGTGCGAATAGGCCGAAGGCAGCACAACAATATTTTCTGACTGACACCACAAGGCGCTGAGATGCCAAGATCCGGATGGCACCGAGGTGATGTCTAAGTTGCGGACTGATGTGCGAATGGGGCCAAAGGCAGCGTAACAATATTTTTTGTATGGAAGATACCACTAGGCGTTGAGATGCCAAGATTCGGATGGCACTGAGGTGATGTCTAGCAAGTTGGTGTGGTCATCCTACAATGCTGAAACTCGGCGTGGGTCACCCCATTAGCCTGTGAGATGGCGTCAGTAGCGGACCGATGTGCGAATAGGCCGAAGGCAGCACAACGCGCCAAGATCCGGATGTCACCGTGGTGGTTTCATAGTTGAGAGGCACTTCATCTGCAGTGGGGCGCCGAGATCCGGATGGCACCGAGGTGATGTCTAGCAAGTTGCTGTACTGGTGTGGTCATCCTACAATGCTGAAACTCGGCGTGGGTCGCCCCATTAGCCTGTGAGATGGCGTCAGTAGCGGACCGATGTGCGAATAGGCCGAAGGCAGCACAACGCGCCAAGATCCGGATGTCACCGTGGTGGTTTCATAGTTGAGAGGCACTTCATCTGCAGTGGGGCGCCGAGATCCGGATGGCACCGAGGTGATGTCTAGCAAGTTGCTGTACTGGTGTGGTCATCCTACAATGCTGAAACTCGGCGTGGGTCGCCCCATTAGCCTGTGAGATGGCGTCAGTAGCGGACCGATGTGCGAATAGGCCGAAGGCAGCACAACGCGCCAAGATCCGGATGTCACCGTGGTGGTTTCATAGTTGAGAGGCACTTCATCTGCAGTGGGGCGCCGAGATCCGGATGGCACCGAGGTGATGTCTAGCAAGTTGCTGTACTTGTGTGGTCATCCTACAATGCTGAAACTCGGCGTGGGTCGCCCCATTAGCCTGTGAGATAGCAGTTCTTTGGATTTGGGCCTGGCTCGTCTGCTGTAGTGGGGCGCCCCTTTACCGTTTCAGTTGCCATTCAGCTGAGTTTCGGCTGCTCTTGATGCTACAGCGACAGGCGGCTGCAACAGGACTCTCAAAATGGCGGCCTGTTCTTTGGATTTGGGCCTGGTCCACTAAAATGGCCCTGGGACACCTTAGAACTCGGACGCTCGATTTTTTTTTCCTTTCCTGTACATGCAAAAAAAGGTAAATGCCCGGTACGTTACACGCTTCATCTGCCACGATGAACTCTCTAGAGGAACCGAAAAAAAATATAGTTGTGGTAACTATACCATGCATCGTCATATGGAGAGGTGGCACCAATTAATTATAGTGCTGCATAAAAGAGAGATTTGGAGGAGAACCCCTGACCTGCTAGTACATTCATCAAAGAAGTGGCACTGAGAGCTTCAGAGGCAAGGGAAACGGTCCCAAATATTTAGAAGAACTTTGGAAAGATTAAAATGACATGTTTAGATTGTGGCAAATTTATTTCATGTGGACATCTGAGTGTTACTCTAATAAATACAGCATATGAACATCATCATAGTCGATGGTTGGTAGAGACATTTTGACTATATCCTGGACCTGCCCGTCCTCGCCCAAAATGGCGCCAGAATAAATGGGACTCGTAACTCCTTGTTGTGTACTGGTTGCAGAACCTTGAAATCACGAGATACGTATGCAGTTTTGAAGCACATGGCGGGCGGGGACGAGAATTGATTGAATATTTCGACATCCCTATTGATATTAAGTTCTGATGTGTTATTGATTACTGTACTGTTGAAAATTCGAATTAACGTCACCCATGGTACTTGCCCGCAAATGTATATCTAGATAATTTTATTGTAACTGGCCCTGTCGTATTTTAATTATAAAATGTACGTCCACCGATTCCGTAACTGTTAGACACCTTAGTTCTTGCAACCTAATGGCCCGCCCGTTACGTTCCTCTACAGTGTAAATGTCTATTTATCATATACGATTACAGTTTGCTCCGTGGCCGGCCCACGTGGTTATAGGCTCGTATTTGTATAATGAAATTTTCACAATAAAGGTTTTTAAAAGAAAACATGGTAGTAGTATATACATTGGTAAAGTTTTTAATAATAGTCACTGTTTTAGAATCATTAAAAGGCAAGTGAAATAAAGCAGACCAATTACATGAGGGGTAAAAGGTATAATACGAAGGAACGCAGTAAAGATAAATGGTCAAGGGCTGTTGTGTTTTCTATTCCTGCAACATAAAGTGATCGATAAGAATCTCATATTCAGGCGTATCGGCGACTAAGACAGCAGGTCGACCCTCTTTTGCTCAACGGCTCCGTCATGGGACGAAGAAACGCTCTTTTTCTCGAAAAAAGAATATATTTTACTTGCAGGACAGTTGTAAAATTTCCGGGAAAGTACATTAGCCTGGAACATTATAACATATATTTAAGAAAAAATAATGTTAGGAAGTAATGAAAAGCGTAATTTTTAGGTCATATGACCAAGCCTTTCATCATTACAATAAGAAAAGTAAAATGAACCAATGAAAAGTTTTATTAACAAGTCACATGACTTGTTATGCTTACGTTACGCGCTGCGCGCCCCGGATGACTTCCGGATGCGCTAACGCGGCGCGTCATATGACGCATTACGCGACAACGCAGGTACAGAATATAGTCAAAATGTCTCCACCAACCAGCGGTCGGAACACAACCCCTTTCAGCAGGCTAAATAGTTCTGTTAAATGACAACAGAAGGGACAGGCAACAAGAACCATCAGTCAAAGAGGGGAGGGCTAGTTCTTCTCTACCGGGTTACATTGGGGCGCTACCGGAACTGATCGAATTGGTAGTCTACAGTGTTTCTGGATGTTTCAGACTGAAGCTGGGGTTAGCATGAGAGCAGCACCATTTCGTAGCTCCGTCGTGGTCATTCCGCAACCAATCATGGCAGCCGTTCTTTATCGTTATTTTGGGCGGGGTGGGTGGCGGAGCAGAGCTGTTTTGCAGCCATCATTGTGTGGAGTTCAGTTCATCTCACTAGTTTTGTATTTGTCATGAGGGGTTGTTCCTAATGTTTCTATTTTAGCGAGGTCAAAAAGAGATCCCATTAGTGGCCTACTGATTTTGCTCGATTCCTTTTCTTTTTTTTTACACGATTTTTCGTTATCTGCAAAGACTAAACAGAGTATTGCGACTCTGTGTTTGTTTGTAAATAGAGAATGAACCAAAGAGAACTAATTCTAAAACAGTAAATACTTGGATAACAATGAATCAAATGGAGAGAGAAGCAGGCACGACGGATTACAATGGGGGCAAAGACCTGCGTTAACTACCTTTCACTATCTGCAAAGAGAGAGTACTCCTAATAGAAATGAGGGGGGGGGGCACCATTCAAAGCAGATCAGTGTGCATAAACACGAAAATGTTTTCACTTACCACGTACTTGACATTCGACAGCTTATGATATTTGCTATTAAAAAACCATTGAAATTCACTGAAAAAACCATAGGTTATAGACCATATATAGTTAGGAATTAGCATTTACAAAACCTTGAAAATTCACTGAAAAAACCATAGGTTATAGACCATATATAGTTAGGAATTAGCATTTAAAAAACCTTATTTTACTCACACAAAACCATTGAAATTCCATATATAGTTAGTTGCACTAACTATATATCGCGCACCTGCAATCCACTGCTGATGATGTCACATATTACATCATTCATGACATGGTCAGTGACATCACTGATGACATCACTGATGACATCTCAAATGACATCACTGATGACATCACTGATGACAACATCCAGTGACTGTATGTTTCTGTAAAGTTAAAATGTGTCTTACATATTGAAGAATGAGTGGAAGTATAAGTGTCTGGACAAAGGATTTAGTAGGTGCATGACTGAATGCATGAGTGAGTGATTAAATGTGTCTCACTGAGTGCATGGGTTAGTGACTAAAGTGTCTTAATTTGTGCATCATTATGTCTGTTGTTCTGTAAACTGCTGCATGTTTTGATCAGTAGCTATATGATTAACTATATGGGTTACTGATTGATTGTCCAAGTATTTGTATGGGAGACTGAGTGTGTGTGTGGCTGGCTGGGAGGTGTGTGACTCTGTGCAGATCAATGTGTACTTGTATCAATGATTGTATAACAAGGTAAGTATGTGTTAGTATATGTTTGAAAATGTAAGGTGCTCTATGTTTAACTGTATAGACAAGAAAATGGAAGTGTCATTGATTCTTTACAGGACTGACTAGGTGTGTGAGTAACTCCATGGATGAGTGGCAGACTGTGAGTGTCTGTATAGGTGTATGAGTGCATATGATAGTGTTGTAAAGATGAGTGATTGTATGTATGAATGATAGTATGGGTGAATGAGTGAAGGTGTGTGTAGACGTAGGAATCAGTGAGTGCGTATGTAGTAACTAGTATTGGTGTGTCAATGGTTTCAAAAATTATATTCTGTATTTAACACTGGGTGAAACAGAGGTTATATTAAAATGTGAGGAGATGCATTGTATTGTCACATGAATGATATCATCAGTGATGTGGTCATTGATGTCAAATGAGATGTCATCAGTGATGTCATCAGTGATGTCATTTGAGATGTCATCAGTGATGTCATCAGTGATGTCACTGACCATGTCATGAATGATGTAATATGTGACATCATCAGCAGTGGATTGCAGGTGCGCGATATATAGTTAGTGCAACTAACTATATATGGAATTTCAATGGTTTTGTGTGAGTAAAATAAGGTTTTTTAAATGCTAATTCCTAACTATATATGGTCTATAACCTATGGTTTTTTCAGTGAATATATATATATATATATATATTTCGTAGCCACAATATCCGGGTAGCATACATTCAATGCAAGGTTGGGGCTCATGTACTGGATTCCTGGCTGCCCGCATTATATATATTCTCCAAATATATATATGTATATGTATATATATATATGTGTGTGTGTGTGTGTGTGTGTGTGTGTGTGTGTGTGTATGTGTATGTGTATGTGTATGTACAGATATATACCATGTGCCATTTTGTGACTGCCATGCTCCTCCTTCAAATATAATGAAAGCACACCAAACCAAATTAGACTGTTGAATAAAAGTTCCACTGTTGCAGCCCCTGAAGTTTAAATGTCAAAGTCTGAGTCTGCTATTATAGGATATCAGATGTTGTTTTAATCAGCACTTTGGGAATTCATCAGTCAGTGGGAGCAAAGGCAGGCAATAGACAACATGAAAAGGATGGCTTGTCCAGAGGAATTCTGACCCTGATTGCACAATGTATATACTCAAAAAGTGTTTCAGACAATCATATTTCCAATGTTCTACAGAATCATTTATGCATGATTTGGAAAACTCTTGTGTAGACATAGATAATTCCATCAACCTGAAACTACTGGCAAACTAACCTACAAAAGGTACTAAAAATTGACCAGATCATCCCTACAGGTCCACATCTCTTAATGTCTTTCTAAAATCTATCTTTTGTAGGGTTATTGGTATCAAAGTATGCAAGCCATGGAAGCCACTATGTTTGAGCTGTTGAACATGAGGTATGACTCCCATGATAAACAACATTGGAATGCTGAATATATCCAGCAGTGGCTGTGAGGAATAGTTTAGGGTGCAAGGCAAAATCAAGCTGATGGACACAGAGCCTTAAACATAAATGTGTGTAGTAAGGGAATAACTCTAGGAGAGCTTACTTCCAAATTGTAGGAATCCCTGAAGGGATGGAGGGCATAGAAAATGCCACAGGAATTTCTGAGTTTCTTATTTAAAAAAAGTGCCTTTATGGATTAAAAACCCCTGGCATAACAAAGGTGCATGGGGTTCCCCAAGACCTAATAAATCAGGAATCCAGTCCAAACAATTGCTGTTCAGGACTTTCTGCTTAAAGATAAAAATCAGAAGAAGCAGATGTGGTACCTTTAGCATTTATGTGAGCAATTTTCCTAAATTTGGCTTTTGATAAAGACAAGTGATGGAGGGAAATGTGTTCTGCTTGAATTTGAGCAATTCGAAATTCCCTGCTGCTGCATTGATATTAATTTGCAATTTGAAAGTAAATTGTTGAATGCCATTTCATATTTTCACTGTAAAAGATGAAGCCTGACAGCTACTGAACAAAAACAAGCACGAAAAGGATCTGAAATGTCATGTCAAGTAAAAACAAATGTATTTGAGTTCAATATTGATTTACTTTGTTTATTGAATGAAGGTCATGCCGGGCTAATTTCTCTGAGGATTAAAGTGGTAATGGGGGGGGGGAGTAAGTGGGGTGGGATCTCATTTAGAGGTGCCGTTTAGTTCCTACTAATCCGTAGGATTTGCACATTGTTTGGACAACTTAAAATAAGGGCTTGGTGCCAAGACTGATTCCAGACAACCCACAGGATATGTTGGCCTAGAAACCAGCTAGCTCACAGTCTCACTGTAAGCCACTCTAGCCTTACCTGGGAGCGAACAGTTTCTGGCAACCACTGAACATGACAACCCTGATCACTCGGAGATCATGGAAGCAGTGCAGAATCTTTCGCTCAGTCACTCATGCTCACTTATTCTCAGAGAAATATACAGAGAATACACAGTGGGATGTTATCAATAATATATATTGAACCGTTATTCTTGCATAAAAGATGTATGCTGCAATGATTAGGACACAGAAGCAAATAAAGGAGATTACAACCTGCAAATGTGTGTGTATACCTATGTATTTTTCTGCTTTGCAATGTTTTGTCTTATTTTATTGTGGCTGAACTGTGGTTGGTGGTTTTTGGATGATTGTTTGGATGCTTGGTATGATTAGATGTATGAATGATACACTTTTTTCCTTTCTTTGTGGGGCTACTGTATATAGAATTCGTGTATATTTGAAAATATTGTACATATAGAATGAGCATATTGATGATGTCGTTTTTTTCATGTCAGAAAATAATAAAAAAGAACAATGTTTTCTAAATAACCTTTGTTGTGGGACAATGTTGATACAGATATTCTATGAAGGATATATTACCAAGATATTGATGTGATGCCTAGGAGAGGTTTGTTCTTGTTCTATTTTGTCTCCCTGCCTCCCTCTACTGGTTTTTGAAGTAATTTGGGAATATAACAGAGGTACTGCTCATACCTCTATATTGCCCTGAAAGAAAGACTTACATTGCATTTCGTGCATGGTCTGTGAATCGTCCAGGGAGAACGGTGCAACTTGCAACATCATATCAGGTAGAGCTGGTGGTAGGGAGGCTGGAGAGTGAAGTAGAGTGCAGTCAAGATGCAGAATAATAATCACAGACAAGGCTATGTCACTGAAATAAAATAATAGGTGATTTTGATTTAACAATAATCTTGCTTGTTATTAAAGAGTAGCCAACAGAAGAAAAATCAGTCCAATCTTGGCATAGTTGAGTAATTTATACTTTCACGTCATTATGCTGCAAGAAGCTCATATTTCTGAAAAGAAATGATATAAGATACAATCAATGCCACAGTATGTGTGTGTGCAGGATGCTGTGTTCACGTTTGTTGCTGCACTGATATTCTAGTCCAAAGGGGATGGTGGTTATGAAAAGAGTTTATAATGGTGGACTGTGGCTAATTTGTTTACTCAATATTAGTCTGACCTCAATCACTTTGATTTTGTATTATGACCCAGTTACTGACAATCGAGAGGCTTTAATTACAGTACAAATAGCTCTGACAGGTTATCCATCCCTTTGGTGATAGGAGTGGTTTTCAATTTAACATTACATAATATGGATAGTTCCAATACACAGGCTTGGGTGAAAAAGTCAAGGATCAGAGGTAATGTATAACTGCACGGATTCATGTGGGGGACTGGTTAAAAGATGTATGGCAAAACCAATTTCCACAAAAAAGTACAGTACAATCTTAACAAAACAAGGTCTAACCCCAGTTTAGCTTGATTTCTTCTTAATTTCAACAAATCTGAGTCTAAAGATAGTTGACATTTAGCATTCTATATTTGTGGATCAGTAGGGAAACCTTGGGTATAAACTATCTGGTAAGGTAACAAATTATTGGAAATGTAATAGAGGGACACCTGTGAAACTAGTTTTAAAAATAACATATCTCTATTTACTAGTGAGTATTTTAAAACGACTGAATAGTACATAGCTTTTTAAAACACATAAGAATGTTTTAAAGCTGTTCCTTGGGCAGCATGCATAGCTTAGCATGGGAAGTGCATGAAAAGAAGCTTAACATTCATTAATCAATGACCTAATAGACACACTTTGATATGTCTCAACCTTAGAGGAGGTAAGTGGAGAAGGAAAATGCCTCTTTTTGCATGATTCCCCCATTTTATTTGGACTTATAATGCTGATGTTTTGATTCTATGCACTGGAACTCTAAAAATCAGGCCCTGGTGCATGTGCCCTCACCCCCAAAACATGTTGAAATTGGCTACACCCATAATTGGTTTATTTAACTTATCTATAAGCCCCTAATAAAAGGAACAAAGTCTACCAGTTGCAATTAGTTAAATGTCACGAGTGTACTGCACAATGGTGCCACCCACTATAGTGACAGTGCAAACATGACTGCAGGCCTACCACTGAAGCCTGGAAATTCGACCTGCCAAAAAAAACCTTTTAACAAGCATAAACCATACTTTGAAATAATCACTACATCACCCTTAAGTAGGCCTTACTGCCCATAAGGCATGGTGCATTGCTTTTAAAAGCAGGACATGTAAAGGTTTATCGTTAAACGTCCTTAGAGTGACAAGGCCCCAAATGTTATGTTCAGTGTAGCAGAAATAACTAAGTTATTCATGAAGATCACAGCTAGTTGTTTTGTGGAATCCATTTTGTTTTTTCTTGTCCTATGATACTCACTGTAACTAATGTACCCTGCTGAAAGGCTTAATACGCATTATTTCGATAGCCCAGCAACACCTACCATATTCATACATAGCTAAGACTTAGTGACTGCATTTCTGCATTTGATTGGACAGATATTGTGCAAATCCTTCTTGTTGCAGCCCTGGATAGATCCACCGTTGAACATGTGGGCATCACAACTGCTGCAATTCTGCATCACAATATGGCATTCCACTGTGATTGGTTATCCACCTAATGCTTGTGTAACTTTTGCCTTCTGTGGTCAGTAACTCATCATGTATACAGAAGAAATTACCTTCTCTGTATCATGATTGGATTTGTATTAACACACCTTTTGTGGCTTTGATGTATAAGACAACCATGTAACATCGCACAAATTGAAAAAGCTGCTTTGCTCATATTCCTGTTAATCAGCATTAGCAGCTAGATTCATCATAGTCCCGTTTTGCGAGTCCTTAATAGCGATTATTAAGGAATCGCTATTAAGTACTTGCAACACGGGATTCATGTAGGAATGGCACATAATATTGCGATTCCTACATCATCCTTATTTGCGATTAGCAAATTGCTAATCGCAAATAAGGAATAACTTCCCATTCATTCCTATGGGCCTACAGGCCCATAGGAATATCCTGCTCCTTGCAGTTTTTGCTTACAGAATTTTCCCCTATGTAGCCTGTTTCATATGTAGCTTGACATCAGGATATCCTGCCTTTTGTTATTATTTCTTTTCCATTTTTTAATTGGATGGACTCTGGTTCACTTGGTAGTTGGACGTTTACTGTGTCTGATTGTAGCTGGGCAGACCTTAGCTACAAGAGGAGGGTAGTTTAGGATTCTGCATCAGCGGCCCGATTTAGGATTTTGCTTTGGAGGGTCCTGAGCTCAATGTATGCATATTGTTGGTTATAAACAACTTTTTCAGCTCATTGGGTCCCAGGGCATAAGAACTGATGTTCATGTTTCTTAATAGGTACCGAGTTTTACTATACCACGTGCTCACAATTTTTCAGTACCATACGCACTGGCACTGTTACATTGTATATACTGATTGGCTGTTTTTCTGTTGTAATGCAGTAAGAATGCCATTCTGGGCTACTACCATTAATTATCTATTGTTTTTGTTATATTAGATCATTCCTCTTGCATGCACTAAATGTGTTCCATGGAAGTGGCTCCCTATCTCTCTGGTATTATTGCCATTCCTTCTCACCCCCTTTAGCTCCTCGAGATAGGACTCTGGGCTTTTGGGGTGTGGGTTGGACACAACAAGACATCTAAGGTCATTTTCCTCACTTCCCAGTGCATTAATGAATTTGTGAGAAAGAGGGTTTGCCACGTTCCACAGTGTCTGACCCGGCAGTGGATTCTGAAGGTTTGCGGCATGAATTCAGCCACACCTGCCTTTTGCGCAAATCTGAGTCACTGGCAGAAAGTAAGGGAGTTCATGCACTTCACTTATTCTGCATTTCCTATCTCCCTCCTTCCCTCATTTCGGATGGCAAGGGCTCTGAGAAACCAGCAAACACAGCACCCCTCGTCTCTATAAATACTTTCATACTTGTGTTAAATATGTACACTTTATGATGAACCAGTTTCACAAGTCCCTATCCCAAGAATGCTAGCCTGGTTGAGCCCTCCTCTTGCTTCCTGCTAAGAACAAAAATGTGCGTGGTTCTGCATGCACATGATATGTATGTGAATGTGGCTTTATTCCCCACCATCAGGTCATCCACGGGCATGAGCTCCAAGAACTAGTTTCAGGGGTACCCTACTGTATCCTTCGTCCAGTGTTAGTGAAATAGTTTGGTACAGCTACTATACTACTAAGTACAATGGGTCATCCCGTGAGTAAAGAAGACAGCAGCAAGCTTGCTTTGCCTAAACATTCCCCCACCTACCAGGTGGCCATATGCCACAGTCTTGATGCATGATTGTTTTTTGAAAAATTGCCAAAACTGACAGCTAGGAACAAGGAATTGCAAGTTCCCTTCTACAGCATGTTTGACATGATAAGGCTAGAGTATTTGAGACAGCTGTTGTTGTTGAAAGGCGAGCGAGTGCTGACTGATTATGGATGTGGGATTTAAGTTCACCAGATTTAAGGACGAATTATAATGTAAAGGTGAAGGTTCATAAGGAACTGCCAGCATTTCAAAAGAGCTCAGCGGTGCAGGCTCGTTATCAGGCCAAGAATGAGAACTGGCACACATTTTAGCTTGATGTCAATGGAGTTTACTCCTGTCTTCCTGTGACACCAGGGGAAGATGGGGAGGACACAGATTTTCTGCTAGAGGTCATCATTACAGACGTTTCAAACCCTCATGCACCAGTAGTAAAGACTCCTGCAGATCAAAGCTCCCTGCAGACGAGAAAGCCCCCTCAGCTGTCTCCAGCTGCTGAGGCCGGTAGCGTCGCACAGCTGCACAAACTCCTAAATGAGGAACTTAGCAGGGTAGATCTAGGCAACATTTCAAGTCTTCCATCTCTCTTCATTATGAAAGAGGAAGCTGAGTATGTGGCTAGCACTGTAGGGAAAGAATGTGACAAACTGATTAAGGAATGCAAAAATAAAAACATACCACTGTCAAAACCAGGAAACCCCATCTGGCACAATGGTTTCAGGATGGGTCTGTCCACCATACCATGAGCTTCACTGATTTACATACAGCAATATGGGACGTATGCACTTAAGTAAAACATAGCTCACATGACGTTAAGGTACTGAAGATAATATGCAAAAGGCCTGTTCGAACTCAACTTCCAGGAGAAACACAGGCGCCCATAGCATTTCCCTCACCTCACACTCCGGTGGTGGCACGCCGGATTAGCTTGCCCCGGGCTGACACATCATTATCATCACTGCAGGTCACCCCCCAACAGAAGAACTTCTGGAAATCAAATAATGCAAAGTGCACTGCACTTCTGACCGATCTAACTGAAGGCCTGCTGCAGATCCCCCCCGTTAGAAGCAGAATACAATAGGGCATATCATGAGGCTATACAGAGGTTGGCAAAAGCGAACCTGCTTGCCAACTACCTCAGTATTCTCTTCACATATATGCATCATATGCAGACGATGGACCCTGCACTTTCCCTGTCCCTTCCCCGACAGCATGAGTGGGACCTGCCTAAATTCAGCTTTCAGGATGCAGACGTGCCTTCCTGGACTACCACCCAGATCATGGACACCTTGATGTTGACAAACATATGCGAGTTGAGACAACTGTCCCTAGCCACTACAGGTGTCTTGCTATCCCTGACTTCTACCTACCCCTTAGTAAATTGCCCCAGCCTGATAATGTGTTACGTGAAATTCCCCCAGCGCTTTCACTGGATGGCAAGCCAGGGCAACCCACCTGCATACACGTCCCATGGTCAAGATCTGACCATATGTCCTTCACTAAAGACTTACGGAAGTTACGTGAGGAGTCGCACAAGTGGTAGCAGAATTGAACCACATGGTAGTGATGGGGGGCTCCTCTGGAAAGACATAGACATTTTGTTTAACATTATTGTTCCCAAAGATTTGCAGGAGGAGTGCAATTGCAGTGTTGCCTGGCCAAGGGTTGAGCCTGAGCGAAAGGGCGCAGGGAACCAAGTAATGTGGCCACCACTAAACTGGGAGATGTCATCCAGCACTTTAAGACAAAGGTCACAGAAGACAGAGTAGATTGGTCTAAAATTGTGAATACAACACAAGAAAGGGATGAAACACTAATGCATACTTCGACCATCTTTTGCAGATATACCAAGAGAATTGTGGCAAGCGCAATCCCCTGGGGGAGGGACATCCAGCCTTCATAACAACTTTTGTGCATGGACTGTATCCTGCGATGCGGACGCACCAACAGGCCTCCTTTGTTTGCTGGCAACAAGAGCTGGTAGAGAAAGTGTTGGCTGCTGCTAAATGCTGCACAGACTACCAAGTGCATTTGCAAGCGATGGAAGAGGGGAAGATGAAGAAGGATAAGGTGCGATTAGTGGTTCAGCAGGATCAGTGCTGTCAAAAAAAGTGGTCAACAAGGTACGGGTAGGGGCAGGGGTGGCCGTGGAAGGATCAGAGGTAGAGATGGGAGTGCAGAGCAGCAATACTGCCCTGGCCAGAGACAATTTATTTCCATTGTAACCAGCCAATTCATTGGTGTGGCACCTATCCTCTGCTACACCTGTCAGGAACTAGAGATGGTGACTGGCCCCACTCAATGCCTAGAATGCCCAGATAGCTCCCTACCCTCATAATGCTTTTGACTTGCCCGCTCCACCCTCCAACACATACAGGACAGCCCCAACATAGCATACAACTTCACACACCCCTCCTGCTGCTGCCCCACCTTAATGTGACAACGCACAGTGGATGCCAGATATGGACATGACAGATGGGTATTACCCCCCCCCCCACTTTCCCCTCACCCCATGAGATGTTCTAGGGCTGCTCTAAAGGAGAAGCCTGCCTGATAGCTCTGGCTATTGAGGTTGACCAAGTGGGTGCCTATGTAATGTGGACAATAAAGGACAAAAATATTCCTTTTTTCGTTGACACCGGAGCTACTAGATCAATGCTGAAGACTTCATAGATGCTTGATGCACCACTTTCGGGAATACAAATAACAGTATTTGGTCTGACAGGACAATTGGTGAACGAGTATTTGACAAAATCCATCAAGCTGGTTGTAGGACCTATTACTGTGCACCATCCGTTTATCTTTAGTGGATCCTGCCTGGTAAATTTGTTGGGAAGAGACTTGCTTTTCAAATTGCAATTCACTATCCACTGCACCCCTAATGGCATCTTCTTGGAGAGCAGGATCCATGGGCTGCTACTTCAGGCATTTTTGACCTGTGCACAGTCTGTGATTCCACCTGCGTTGAAGGACTCTGTCCAGTACCATGTCTGGGCACACTACACAAATGAAGTGGGACAAGAATTAGATTATTCCCAGGACAGATCAGGGGGTGCCCAGATGCCCTACTGTCACGCATCTCACAATACAAGATTTAAAAGGAAGGGGACAAAGGCGTTACACCTATTATTCGTGACCTCTTTTAACAAGTGATAATAAGGGAGATAGGATAAAGCCCCTGCAATATTTTGATGCTTCCAATGAAAAAGCTCTCCAGGGGCTGGATGGGGCCCCATATACAGATTTAGTCAGGATCTGCTTTCACTAAACACAATTGTGGTTCCTTCATTCCTTGTGCACCCAACTCAGCTACCATATTATCTAACATTCCAGTGACAGCTAAATACTTCACAGTGCTAGATCTCAACTCCGTGTTTTTTACCATACTATTACACTCTGACAACCAGTATCTATTCTTGTTTACCTTCAAGTAAAAAATATCCACCTGGTGTAGGTTGCCGAAGGGTATACAATCAATCAATCAATCAATCAGTGGCACTTATAGAGCGCGCTACATACCCGTAGGGTCTCAAGGCGCTGGGGTGGGGGGGGGGGTGCCGCTACTGCTCGAACGGCCAGGTCTTCAGCTTCTTCCTGAAGGAGAGGTGGTCTTGGGTCCGGCGCAAGTCGGTCGGGAGGGAGTTCCAGGTCTTGGCGGCCAGGTAGGAGAAGGACCTTCCTCCTGTAGTCGCTCTTCGGATGCGTGGGACGGCGGCGAGGGCGTGGTTGGCTGATCGGGGGTGGCGTTTCGGAGCGTAGAAGTTGACTCGGCTGTTGAGGTAGCTCGGGCCTTGGTCGTGTAGGGCTTTGTGTGCGTGGGTGAGGAGGCGGAAGGTGATTCTTTTGTTGACGGGGAGCCAGTGAAGGTCTCTCAGAGGTCCGGAGATGTGGCTGGTTCGTGGGATGTCGAGGATGAGTCTGGCTGAGGCGTTCTGGATCCGCTGGAGTCTCTTCTGGAGCTTGGCGGTGGTACCGGCGTAGAGGGCGTTGCCGTAGTCCAGTCGGCTGGTGACGAGGGCTTGGGTGACGGTCTTCCTGGTCTCGGTGGGGATCCACCAGAAGATCTTCCGTAGCATGCGTAGGATGTTGAAGCACGCCGAGGAGACGTTGTTGACTTGCCTGGTCATGGAGAGGGAGGAGTCCAGGATGAAGCCCAGGTTTCGTGCATGGTCTGTCGGTTTGGGTGCGGTGCCCAGGGCGGGAGGCCACCAGGAGTCGTCCCAGGCGGAGGGTGAGGAGCCCAGGATGAGGACCTCCGTCTTGTCCGAGTTCAGTTTCAGGCGGCTGGTCGTCATCCACTCGGCTACCTCTTTCATCCCTTCGTGCAGGTTGGCTCTGGCGGCGGCGGGGTCGTTGGTCAGGGAGAGGATCAGCTGGGTGTCGTCGGCGTAGGAGATTATGCTGAGGTTGTGTTTGCGTACGATGGCCGCGAGGGGGCTCATGTAGACGTTGAAGAGGGTGGGGCTCAGAGATGATCCTTGGCGGACGCCGCAGATGACTTCGGAGGCCTCTGACTTGTACGGTGGTAGGCGGACTCTCTGTGTTCTTCCGTCGAGGAAGGAGATGATCCATTCCAGCGCCTTGTCCTGGATTCCGATGTTGCTGAGGCGCCGTACTAGGGTGCGGTGGCAGACCGTGTCGAATGCCGCGGAGAGGTCTAGGAGGATGAGGGCCGCTGTTTCTCCATTGTCCATCAGGGCTCGGATGTCATCGGTGGCGGCGATGAGGGCGGTCTCGGTGCTGTGGTTGGCTCGGAAGCCGGACTGTGAGGGGTCGAGGGCTCCGTTTGTCTCGAGGAAGGCGGCCATCTGCTTGTTGACGGTCTTCTCGATGACTTTGGCTGGAAACGGGAGGAGCGAGATGGGGCGGTAATTCTTGAGGTCGGTTGGGTCTGCTGATGGTTTCTTGAGTAGAGCGCTGAGTTCGGCGTGTTTCCAGCTCTCCGGGAAGATGGTGGTGTCGAAGGATGTGTTGATGATGTCTCGCAGGTGGGGTGCGATGACAGCGTCGGCCTTGTTGAAGACGTGGTGAGGGCAGGGGTCGGTCGGTGATCCGGAGTGGATGGAGTTCATCGTGCGGATGGTGTCTTCGGTGCTGATCGGGGTCCAGGCGTGGAGGGTGGTGGTGGGGGGTGGTTGTTCGGTCATGGTGTGCGTTGGTTGGTTGTTGAAGCTGTTGTGTATGTCCGCGATATACAGAGTACACATCCATCTTTAAACATGCATTGAAAACAGACTTAGACTCCCTTATATTGCTTGGGGCTCCATATTGATGTAATATATTGATGATCTTTTGCTAGCCTCCCTATCATAGGTGGCATGCACAGCGGACATGATAACCCTTCTTTGTCTCAGGCACTGAAGGGCTACAAGGTGTCGCCCAAGAAATTGCAATTTTGTTTAACAACTGTTAAATATCTTGGTCATTAGCTGTCCGAAGGGACACGGAAACTGCTACCTGATAGGATCTCCACAATCACACACTTCCCCATACCACGCACAGAGATGGATGTAGGGGCTTTCTTGGGAATGGCAGAATACTGCAGTCACTGGATGCCAAACTTTTCTTTAATTTCTCGACCCCGACAAGCCTTACCTCATAAGTATGTGTCCAACCCAGTACCATGGTCCCAAGAATGCCACATGGCCTTCCACACTCTGAAATGCGCTCTATGTGTCGCACTGGGCCTACCAGATTACAAAAAAGACTTTCATCTTTTTTGTCATGAATAAGGGAGTTGTTCCCTGGCGATGCTAACACAAAAGCATAGTTCATTCAGAGAGCAGCAATAATATCAATCATGCAATAGGTAACATAAGGGATGTAGAGAAACAAGCACTCAACACACAGGAGGAAGACATATGGACATCCTTGTTGATTGGTGTAGTAGTACTGATTACACTATGGGCCATATTCTCAAGGAGCTATCGCTCATCGGTACCTTAACACAGCCAAATTTGCGATAAACTTACCACCCCATTCATAAGCTGGTGCAAACAGCCCATATCAACAGTTTTCCCGAGATAGCAGCCGCAAAAAACATCGCCAAGGATGACCCCCGTAACTATCGCTAATGAGATGCAGAGTAGGTGTTCCCGAGCAAAAAGCTGCAACAACACCACATGTCAGCATTCTCAATGACCAGCCTGATCTGAGATAAGAGCACAAAGCATGCGATAAGGCACGTTAGCACCAGGAAACAAACACATGCTCTGGCCTGGTGCAAAGTCTGACTACAACCTGCACCACAAAAGAGAGCCCAGCCCAGAGCCACACCTGAAGAACAACAGATGCCATGGAGTCAACGATCATGCATCCCGGAGCCCCAAGAGGGCAGCAAAACCTATATCACCCTCAACCTCCCCCCTCCCCCCCCGGGCCCCACTCTGGGCACCCCCCCTCCCACCCCCAGACAAAGATATGTCATATCAACCACACGGAATCATAGACCAAATAACCTGAATGATGTCGTACAATCACATCTGGTGACATGCATGTGTCATCACAAAAATGAGCATCACACATTCACCTTCAAAGCAACAAATGAAAATGTATTAAAATAAACACAGAACAGAAATGAAGACACATGTCGGCTCCCCTCGGGACAATCCGTAGGTCACAGCCTGCAAGACAAAAATCATGATGAGAAGGTGTGTCTTGCGCACATCAAAGGACAGAGAGAGAGCAAAGGAGAGAGAGAGCGAAGGAGAGAGAGAGCGAATGAGAGGGAGCGAGAGAAAGACGGACAGAGAGGGGGAGCGAGAGAAAGACGGTCAGAGAGGGGGAGTGAGAGAAAGATGGACAGAGAGGGGGAGCGAGAGAAAGACGGACAGAGAGGGGGAGAGAGAGATCAACAGATAGAGAGGGATATATGAACAGGTAGTGGGAGAGAGAGAGACAGAGAAAAAAGAGAGGGACAGGGTGTAGTGTAGTTCCTATATTCCCAATAGGCTCTGCGCATTGGAATAATATAAACAGCAGTGTAGACGTAGGACTGAGGTCGACTAGGTCTCTACTGACTATATTAGACTTAATTAGTTTTGCCAGCTAGCTCAGAGGTCACTAGAAACTTTCTCGAGTAAACAAGGAGGAGTTTACCTTCCCTGGATAGACAAGAAGGGATTAGCTTCTGACAACCACATAACATGACAACTTTGCTCCCCCAGAATAAGAGTATATCTCTAGAGTCGTGTGAAAACAATAGACAGCTATTTCACTCAGTCAATTGTGCATACTTAGTTTCACCAGAGTGCAGAGAAGTAGAGAGACGGGCGCTTTCAATAAAAGGTGTTATTTATTGAGCAGTCTTCTTTTTCATGCAAGAGAAATGAATTGCCACAATTGCAATACTCATAGTAAAGTAAAGTGCGTACAGTAAAAGGAGTATTATAAAATAATACTGTAAAAGCATTGCTATGGTTTCTTAGCCATATGATACTTTAAAATAGATAAAATATATACATACATAAAAACATTGACTAAGGTACTCAACTGGTGCTTCTAAATACGCCTACCCCGGTGTACCTGACCTAAGCCTAATACGTGGGAAGGAGTAGGTAAGTAGCAGTTTAAGTTAAGTTGGTTTTGCCAAGAATCTGAATCAAGAATTCTCTTTAAGGTTTTAGTCAGCTCCGTACCTGGGTAATAGAATGCAGGAGGTCTGGTATCTCTCTCTCAGGACTCGATATCCCAGCAACCCGCAAGGGCGGCTGGAAACACCGGAGCTGGATTTTCTCGGCTCGAGAAAAAGACTGTGTCTTTCTCAGTGCGTCAAAAGGGAGGGGCGGCGTCCGTGGGCTCTCGGGCAAGTAGATAGCCGCTCTGCTCCAAACCACCGTGTGTTTGCTTAAGGCAACGTTGGTATATTTATACCTGAAAGGTGCCGGGTTTGACGTAAGGTTGGACATAAGACGTCACTAAGAACTAACAGTTCTTTCTGGACTCCAGGAGTTCTTGTGCAAATCAAAACAAGAGCAGGGGGATTTCCCAGGCTGCTGGAGGCTTGGTTTGTTTAAAGAACGCGTTGTACTTTCTAGGAGCCTGGGGAAGTAGCCTTGCTTAATTTGGACTGCATGGGCTACGACTAAATATGGATATGATTCTTATGCCTTTATAAGGATATTGTTTGTTATAACCATATAAGGGCATAAATCGGGAATATCGAATTAGGGTCCTAGCTAGAAATACAACAAGGGAGAGAGAGTGCCGACACTGCGCACCCAGGCCACACTGCCCACCTGCTGCCACCGGTGTGTCTCCAACCATATGCTGGTATGTAGTGCAGTTCACCAGGTCTCACATCTGAGACAGACCCGCCATCTGAAATGGAGTCCAGATACCTGAATGGCAAAGTACATACAATTGCACAAGACATCATCGCCTGACCGCCCCTGCGCACCCAGGCAGCTGCACCCCAGCCCCTCTCGCTGCCCAGCGGTGCATGCCTGCCCTTGCACACCCAGGCCTCACTGCTCACCTTCCGCCAACGGCGTGTAGAAAAGATAGCCCACCACGTGCCGCTGCAAGCCACAAACCCGGGGCCCGCAGACATTGCACCCTCTACATCATGCAGCCCCGCTCCGCAGGCCACCAGGTATCACATTTGGTGCTGGGTCTTGATTACTCCATGGCAGAGGACATACCAGTGCACCCGGCCTCATCGCAGGCTGCACACTCCCTCAGCCTCGTAGGTGCCTCTAACTCTGTGATCCAGGAGGAGACACCACGTGGTCGTAGGCCCGCGCTGCCCACTGGCTCAGGCCTACACTGCGGTCCAGCAGGGCACACAAAACCTGAGTACTCTGGACCGCCGGACGGGGCATCATCGGAGGCTGCACACCCACTCAGCACTTAAGGTGCCCTTACCTCAGTGCACCGAAAGTCACCATCCCATATTGGTGTGCCTGTGCGGCCACAGTGTATCTGGTGCCACCAAGTCTGTGCCCCCACAGTCATGGACCCTCTATGATTGGGTATCGTGGTGAGGACTCCATCATGTACCCTCCAGGCCTGCGGAATGTGATGTTGCAGGTCCCTGGGCCCCCTGCACACCACACGGATTCACCCCGAGAGAGGTTGGAAATGGTGTCGTGCACATGCGCCAGGCCCTTTTTATTGGCAGGGTCACATGTGCTGTGACAATTGTGCTTGATTGGTGTGGTGTGGGTGTAAGCTAGCCGTGAGGGAGTGGCCGTGGCATGCTGACAACTAGACCTGTGAGCAGCAGATCACTACAGGGGAGACATGGAACTTGTAGCGTTGTTGTCCCCCCCTGGAGCGTAAGCGTAGTGGGCTGGCCTGCCGTATGCCACTCCAGCGTAAGGGTTTGAAGAATGACCCCGGGACTATGTGCGTGGTTCCGTACGGGGCTGCACAAGGAAGTTACAAATGCATGTGTCGCTGTCGTTGCGTCAGCACCACCTGGACGACCATCGACAACGTGTCACCCTGTGACCCAAGTCCAATGACATGAGCCACATGGACGTAAGAGGAATTCACTGGCCCTACATTCATCCATGCTACTACACTTGAAAGACCATAGTGATGACACATCTGTGTGATTCGGAATGTTTAATGCACATTCAGTGGAGTGTAGCATCTGGAGCAGTACAGGGCCATGCAAAAACCCACTTTCAGATGTTGGCCCGTGGAGGGCCACCAGAGTCATTTAGGGAATGACCAGTCCAAAGGAAGTGGAAGAGTTCAGTCCGCAGTCTGATAGCAGTGTCATTGGCGATCAAACATGTTATGGCAGTCCATGTCGAGGTCCAAGGTGAGTGTCGCAGAGTGTATCGGGTGACAGTGGAAGGTGATGATGCACAGGGCAGAACCAAGCTGAAACCGGGCATGATTTGGAGATGGATTCTACCGCTTTCTTCTGACCACGAGGGCAAAACCATCCGCATCTTAGTCATCTGCTGTTTACTGTGCCTCACATGTAGGTGGTGCGGGCCTTTCTCCAGCGCTATATGGCAGTGACACCTCAGGGGCCAGAGGTGGAATGTCTGCCGCACTGTGTGGCACTGACACTTCAGGGGCGGAGATGTGGATATAGTGGTAGCAGCAGCTTGCATCAGCGCCAAGCCTTGTGGCAGCAATGCCATGAGGATGGTTTTGAGGTCATTGTGGAACCCAGCTACCTCTCGCCGGTGTGCAGTCGTGGCAGCCGCTCCTTCCGCATTTGCCCGCTCCATGTTCTCCATAAGCCTCCGCATGAGTCCCAACTCCCGGGATAGCTCGCTGGAACCACTCTGACTAGACAGTCATTCTTGTCTCACAGTCAGGACTCTAGCAATGTCAGCCATGGTTCGTTGGAGGGCATGGAGTGGACTATCTGTGTCTGTTAGGGACCGTGACTTTGACACCCACATATGGCATCTAGTTTGTCTGACATACAGTTGAAGCCCACCCGCACCTGTTTAGCCAGCTGCTCCTGGCATCCCAACACAGGGAGTTGGAAGGCCATGTGTTCTTCGTGGGGGTACTGGGAGGCAGCCGTGGTGGTGGGTGCTGCCTGCAGTGTGGTCTGTGAGGGGATGGGTTCTCCTCTTTGCAGCTGGGCTGCCCTGCTCCTGGAGGTGTGCTGCGGAGACTGTCAATGAACTCTCGGAGGGCATCGGAGTCAAAGGTGTCCTGGTCCTCTTCATCATCAGAGAAGAGAGGTTGGGACTGCTCTGCAGGAGGTGGGGATTTTCCCTCTGCAATGTGAAGGGGAGATGCAGTTTAACAATGTGTTCACATGTGTGTTGTTGCATTGTACATGTTTACATACAGACTGCATGACTGTGTGCATTGCGGCTGTTTTGGAGGGGCTGCCCATTTTCTGTGGGACAGTGGACATTTTGACAATATCATGGCTGTGTGTTTGTACTTGTACATTATCAACTCACATTTCCCTGCAATGCCACTTGTGATTGGCCAGTGTCTACACCCAGTCGGCACCAGTTGTGTCCTCTGTTCTGTGGTGAACGTGTTGCAGTTTGTGCCACACTGTTTGCAGTGTTGTTGTGCTCTGCATGTGATGTGAGTGTGCCGCACTTGGGGGAAGTTGCCCCTGCAGCTCTGATTTGGCTGCCCCTTATCCCTTACATGCGGTGTGCCTCTGACTTCTGTGCTCATACAGTGCTGAAATGTTGCATACTTGGGTACATAGTTCTCTTGGTGGGAGTAGAGGTCTGGGGCATGATTTGTCCGTAGCTGTGCTCTACTTAATCGTGCATGTGTGCCATTGTGCCCATCTCCCCCGTACCCCTGTCCCTGGTCTTTACTCACCCTGTTGCTGTTGTGTCCAGTCCTGTTGAGCAGTGTACGGTCCCCCAACTCCTGCCACCATCTCCCCACTGATGACTGTGGACACCACTTCCTCTATGTCGTCCAGCTCCTCCTGTGGCGCAGGACTACCACCTCCAGCCTGCATTGCTACCTTCCGATTGTTTGCGAGTTTCTGCTTGGTTTTGCGCTTGATGTCATTCCAGCACCTCTTGACCTCATCCATTGTCCTCTTCAGCACTCCGACTGCATTCAACTTGTCCATGATGGCCTGCCATAGTCCATTTTTTTACACCAATGAAACAGTGGAGGTGACGAACAGTTGCTGATTGTGTTCGATCACCCCCGTTATCAGGATCCTGTTCTCCTGCGGACTGAAGTGCTTCTTCCTACTCTTCTTCCCCTTGGCCTTCCCTGACCCGAGGTCCCAGGCAGGTCCTCCTGGGGGTTTGTGGGGTTTTGGTTCTCCTCCGTACTTGCTCTGGCAACATCCATGGTTCTTCGCTGTAGTTTGGCATTTATTTGTCTGTTTTTTTTCACCTATTATGGTCATTGTTCCCGCCTGGCGCGTGTGGATTGCAGGCCTGTGGCTGGTTTTCTCAGATTTTTGTATCGCGATTGACCTCATCATAAAAATTTTTGCCTTCGTGTTTCTCATTTTTCCGTCTTGGCTTTGATTTTAACGCGGCCATTTGACCCTTTGTCTGGTGACTATCGCATGGTACCGGCTTGTTGTGAATATCTGGTTAACATGGCGTAATTTTCCCGCGATGGACTGCGATGTTGGGGATTGCGTTAAGTATCTGTTTCAATGGTTATCACACGTTCTTGAGAATAAACCCCTATGTTTCCTGGCCTAGGTGGTTCCCACGTATCTCTCTTCCATCATTAACAGCTGTTTTTCCCAGCTCCCCCAGTGCCAAAAGCAAGCCAGGAAGTAGAAATGAGAGTGATCTACCAAAGAATCCATACAAAAGGAGAAGAGAATTTTTTTAACACACCAACTGGGGATAGCCGGGAACAGGCGAGGGGAGTACCTATGTAAGGTTAGGCAGAACAGGGATGACATAATTGATTATCAGAGAAGAAAATTGTGAAATTAATTTTGTTTTGTTGTGTCCTATGACACTCAATGATGATAGGGCCTGAAAAATGTGTGCAGAGGTCTGATGACCTTAGATAAACTTATGTACCCTGCTGAAAGGCTTGAAACACAAGGCTTGCCCAAGGACACCTCATGTGATACGCATTATCTTTCTCTCAGCAACATCTACCCATGGCCTACATAGCTACGGCCAAGTGCCTGCATTTGATCGGACAGGTATTGTGCAAATCATTCTTTTTGATGCACTGGATAGTCCCAACATCAGGGATGAACATCGCACCTGCGCAATCCTGTACCACTAGATGGTATTAAACTGTATTTGGTTGTATGTATTAAACTTGTGTAACCTTTGCCTACTGTGGTCAGTAACTCATCATGTATGCTGAAGAAATTACCTTTTCTGTATCATGATTGGATCTGCATCAATGCACCTTTTGTGTTTTTCATGTATAAAATATCAAGTGAAAGTTTCACAAATTGAACATGCTGCTTTGCTCTTGTTCCCTTGAATCACATATGCAGCTGCTTATGACACTTGACATTGAGGTTCAGCAGTTTCACATCCTTGATTGGGAGCATGGTGGGAGAAGATCAAATCGGACAGATCACTGAAGATTAATTTCTTGTAAAAGTAACACACCACCTTCAGGATAAGGGGTCATTCCCTCATTGCAAACAACAATAAACAAAACATTCAAGTCAGCATTGGGAGATGGTGGAGAACGTAATTGGGGTCCATCTCAAGGTGGCTCGGGGAGTGGATCAAATACCAGTATTTATAATGTAGACTTGAGCAGGCCTTTGGTAAAAGGATGACTGTGGTATAAGATGTTATTGTTATGTTACGTGTATTTGTAAAGTACACTATCATCCATGAGGGTATCCTGGCACTGAACATGTGTCTCCTGATCTGGTTATGTGCATGTGTGGGATGTGTGCAAATAGGAGTTGTCGGAAAATGGCCCTCTCTGTAGGGTCACCCCCAACAATTTTGCCTCCCTCCTCCACGTTTGCTGACTTCTTTTTTGCTGGCCTTAGAACTCTGAGCACTTTACCCCTGCCAACCAGTGCTAACGTCCACATGCTCTCTCATCTAAACATGGTAACATTGGCTTATACCCAATTGTCATATTTAATGTACTTATAAGTCCAGTAGTAAAGTGCACTACATGTGCCCAGGGTCTGTAATTTAAATGCCACTAGTGGGCCTGCAGCTCTTCTTGTGCCACCCATGTTTGTAGCCCTCTAACCATGTATTAGGCCTGCCACTGCAGAGCAGGTGGGTGCAGCGTACACTGCCATTTTGACCTGCCAAGATAAACCTCTAATGCAAAAAGATCAATGTCAAACACTCACCCCAGTTAAGAGATCTGAGCCTAAATCGATCGTTTGTTTTGCTCCCCCGAAGCTGGTCCCAGAAGGCTTTTTTCCAGTTCAGGGAGGACCTGGCCTGACAGTTCATGCTGGATTGTTCTCATGAAGAGCATGGTAAAGACTGATTTGCATACTGAGAGTCCACACTGGGGTGGCATAATGAGCAAAGGAACAATGGATTCAACCCAGATCTCTTGACTGGGGGTGAGTGGTTGAAAAGTTTCAACACTCCGTCCGTCATCTTGGTGTGTTTGCTAAGAAAAACCTCTAGCCAAGCCTAAACCTTCCCTTTTATGCATATAGATCACCCCTATGGAGGCCCAGACAAGCCAGAGGGCAGGGTGCAAGGTGTATAAAAGGTATGACTTGCACTTTTAACTTTTACATGTACTGGTGGCGGAAAACTCTTACATTAGTTTTTCCCTACTGCAATGGCTATCTCCCCCATGTGATAACACTGGCATTACCTTATTACATTGTATGTGTCATTTCCAATTGAGAAAAGATAAGACTTCCAAGTCTGGTGTCTCTCAAATCACAATTTAAAATCACAATGTACGGTGAAGTCAGATTTTAAATTGCAATTCCGAAAACGACACTTTTGGAAGGCTGGCAGTTTCTTACTTAAGCCATTTGGTACATGCTGCCTTTCTCTGTTCAGTCTGAGGTGGGTGACAGCTGGTCTTTGTGTATTCCCTCTAGACAGCCACACATAAAGGGATCTTAGGTGTGACTTGATGGGCCATCCTGGGAGATAAGAGGGAGGAGCTGAGTACACCCTCATACTAACACCTGAATAGGCTATGTCCTGTCCCCACACAAAGGGCTGCATAGCCCCCTGTAGTGAGTCGTCTGGAGCCAGGGCAGGAAGGGAGGACCTCTGTGCACTTCAAAGACACTTCTTTGAAGCCTCCCCCACTTCATAAGTCACAACTGGGTAGAAGTACTGGATCTCTGATACCATGACGACTTCAGTATGCTTCTGGACCTGTGGATACTCTGCAAAGAAGAAGGACTTCTGTGCTGCTGAATGACTGTCACTGTGCTGGACTGATGCTCTGGAAAACCTGCTGCCTTACTGTGCTGACCTGCTGCATGCTGCTCTCTTGCCTAGAGGGTAACAACTGGGCCTGGAACTCATCTTGAACCCAGGACCCCAGAGGGACTCCAGTCTTCTGGCCTTCTGTTCTGAGCCTCAGGGACATAATTGGTTCCTGACTGCCCAAGGCTCCTTGACCCGTCTTCTATGAGTTCCTGACCCCCAAGAGGTACCTCTCAGGTACTGGGCCATGGAAGTGATTTTCGGGCTCCTGAAAGCAAGCTTTTGGGCTCTTTGCCAATGTAAACAGGCCCATTCTCTCCGAAACTGAGTTGCTCGTACAAAGGATCAGCGGGAGCTGCCGCAAGCGCAATTCTTTGCATAGCAAGCATCTCTGGTCGTGACTGCAAGGATCTAGCCATGTGTACGCAATGCCTGGTGGCTCTTAATGCCTCGCGGACCACCTCCAGTGGCTCTCTCCTTGCTCCCAGTGACCTGCTTTCCCACAAACTGGACTCCTGGCACAATTCTTGAGAAGGTAAAGCTTCAACAGGACTTACCTGGAACTTTATCCAACATGTGCTCCATCGTGGTCAGCTTGAAGTTTTGGATTTGTCTTAGTCCAGCACGACCAGATATCACAAATAGGCACTTATTGCTTCTATGAGCTATTTTACAGTTTATTATTTTAAAAGTCATTTCACAAATTCTACTTATTAGATTTTTGTCCTTTTGGTCTTGTTTTATTTATAAAATTAAGCTTTCTTTTTCTAACCTGGTGTTGAGTCTTTTTTGTGGTGTTTTCACTGTGTGACTGGTTGAAGTGTTACACAAATACTTTGCACATTGTCCCTTTAGTTAAGCTTGACTGCTCTGTGCGAAGCTACCAGAGGGTGAGCACAGGTTGATTTAGGGTGTGTTTGTAATTTACCCTGACTAAGATTGTGGTTCCTACTTGGACAGGGTGCATAACTCTACCAACCAGAAACCCAATTGTGTTTATTGAATATTCATTTTCCACTTCTTGAGTAACTCAGAAGTTAATTTCAATTTCCCGATAAGGCAAAAAGATGCATAGATGTGCTTCTTTCTTTCTTCAAGGGTACACTTGAAGACCGGATGAGGACAACGAGAAGAATAGAGGTATCAATGACGGGCAAATAATTCCCCTACTAACAGGTTTAATTTCTATGAAATATTCCTGAAACCCATTTGACTTATTCCTAAGAAGGAAGCACATCTATTAATCTTTTTGCCCTGTCGGGTAATTGGAATTAGCGTTTCAGCTACTCAAGAAGCAGACAATTTATATTCAATAAATACGATATATAGGTGCCCTGATGAAGTTCAAAACTGACAATCTGAACGAAACGCTTTGGCTGGATGGTTTCTGTAAATTTGTAAATTTGTTGTGAAGACATACATATAACTAAGAAAGAAGAAGAAAAAATAAATATAAAGGAATATTTATAATGACCGTCTGAATGATTATTGAAAGGTGATTGTTTTCCCAGTGCACCACTCTATTTTTGATTTTTATTATCTTTCTGCTGGACAGTTGTACAAAACAACAGCAGGTACATAAGTTGCAGTGCACAGGACTATGATTTAGAGGAACAAGAAGTGAGGTCCAGTAATTATAGTCTGCTGTTTCGGTTTTGAAACCTATATAAAGATGACTGTCCAAGGAGGATAGAGGAGCTTGTGAGAAACTTATGACCAGAAAAACATAGGAGCATTGATTGATTGCAATTGTAAAGCTGAACCAGACTGCACATCAACTGTATGACTTTCAGATGCTACTAGTTAAAATCTAAGAAAGTCCCTTGTGGAAAGCTTTTCAGTTTTTGTTTTGGTAAACAAATGAGCAAGATGCATGGATTAAGCTGAGGTGGGCGCTGTTATCTAGAATCTTCCAATATATTTTTAGTTTAGCAGGTTAAAGCAGTAAGCAAGTTAGACTATTGGGCGCTCTACTAACCTCAAGGATAAAACCATAGTATATGACAATGCCCTATCACTTACTGGTAATCTTCATTACTCCTGGTCCCATTCATGACAAGTGGAGATAATCATCTTCCAACAGAAAAAAGAACAGAGGAATGCTGGGACCCTCACCTCAACCCCTCCTACTGCTGGGCGTACATAAGCAATACTTACCCAGCATTCCGCCTGACCTACCTAGCCTCCAACAGGAAGGCCGGCCATCCGGGAGGGAGGACGGGGCATAATGAATGGGACGAGGACAATGGGATTAGGAGTAATGAAAATTACCGGTAAATTATAGGGCATAATCCCCAGGTCCCTCCTGTCCTCATCCCATTCATGAGAAGTGGAGAATACCAAAGCCAGAAACCCGGCCTTCCAAAACCCTCAAGCACATCCAGGAAACTACACCAAAAGTAGCAACCCAAAGGAAGCAAAAGGGAGTACCACTGGAAACAACAGGCAGAGCACAAAACAAGGAAAGCACCCCACCAATTCGCTGGGTCGCATGCACCCAAAACAAGCAGGAAACGACCAAGGTGAAAAATACGAAAACCAACAGCACCACCACCCAGAGGGCAGCCAAAACACACACCACAAACCCCCTAAACCAACAAGGAAGGAGGAGATCCTGCCAAAAAAATCATCAGAGGCTACCAACAACAGAAGGACAGTGAGGAGGCCACACACGGAAAAAGAACCCAAGCGACCAAACCAACCAGAAAGCCAGGAACAGGCCAACAGGGACACAACCAAGGACCGGAAACCGGGCCCCTGGAAAGCAGAAGTCAACAGCGACACCAAGGAGGCAGCCAACCAGAGAAATGAGAAACAGAGCACCCAGGCCCCATCAAAAGGCAAACCGCCAAGCAGTAGGGAGCACGCCACAAAGACGACAAGGCCAAGAAACCAAGGCAGAAAAGGAGCCACCATACATAGACCCCAAAGGAAAAGCTCCAGGAGGAAAACAGGGGTTGAAGCCAGAGGACCAGACAAGACGAAGTCCAACAGGTCCCGAAAAACCCACAAGGGCGCCCACCAGACAAAAGGCTGACAACCCCAGCACCACCACACAGCCACACCTACCCGGCAGCTGGACAGACACAGAGCGAGCCCCAGCAAGAAGGGAAGGGAAGCCCCAAAAGCCAAACAAACACATAACCAACCACAAAAAAGACAAAAGGAAGAAAAGAAACACCATACAGCTCCTGTCGCAACCAGACACGAAGGACGAAAAAGGACAACCACAGGACAAACCCCAACCCCACTGGGCAGTCCCACCGGAGACCAAACCAAAAAAGAAAGAGGAGAGGGCCAGTCAACAGGGCAAAGGCACAAACCCAAAGGACCAACCAAAGGCAGGGCCACACAAACCAAACCAAGAAGAGGAAAGCACTGGTCAAGCACCAGCCCCCCTAACCAGACCGACACGGCCCCCCAGAGAGCTCAGAGGACACTGCCACCGAAACCCCACAGAAGGAGGACCAAGTACCCAGGCATGAACGGCCAACACTAGTCACCAGTGCCAACACAGGACAACTGCCAAGCACCCAGAATGGGAACCCAGGGACAGGCCAAGGCACACACAAGAACGACGGGAAAACCCGGACACAACCCCCAGAACGCTGCCCAACAAAGGCCCCCAGAAGGGAGGAGACCCGAGCACCCAAAACAAAAACAGCCACCGATAGTCCAACCAGAAGGAACAGGCAGCCAGACCCCAACCCCAACTGAACTGGAAAGGACAGGGGTAGAGCCAGAGACCAGAACCCTGTGAGACCCAACACCCCACAAGGAACAAGGCCAGCAACAAAGCCCCACCAAAGTAATAGCAAAAGGGCTGAAACCACCAGACCCTAACCCAAACCGAACCGGGGTCAGACACAAAAGGCCAGACCAGCAGGTGCGGGCGAGTAAAACCCCCAAGGCCAACAAGACCAGGGCAACCCAAAGAACAAAGGGGCACACCAGGGAAGACCCTACCCCAAACAACACATTCCCAGGAGGACACCCCAACCGGAAGCCCGGGGGGACAACCATAGCAGGAAACCGCAGCGCCAGACAAGGCACACATACCAACCTCTGTAGAAGAGGCACAACGGGCCCCCAACTGAACAGCCAGCCGACTAAGCAGCCCGGGGAACCCAGGAACACATCAAGGGAACACCCCAAGTGAGCCCAGCACCAGCAGCTAAAGGGCCAAGACTAGAAATGGCAATAAGAATCTAGCCAGAGATACCCCCACAGGAAAGAAACAGCCAGCCGACCCAACCACAGACAGGCCAGCAAACACCAGAGGCCACAAACATGGAATCCACACAGGCCAGGAATGGGCAGGACAGGGGCAACATCCAAATCCCTGAAACCCCCAACCACCGAGGGGAGACAAAACAACCCCTCAAACCAGCCAAGCCTCAGAGGCAAAAGAAGGGAGGGTGGAAGCCAAGTAGACTGCACACACACAAACCAAAGCTACGGCCCAGCACGCACCAGGGGAGGGCAGGAGCAGTGGAGAAAACCCCTTAGGGCAGAATGACTGACAAAGAAACCAGCCACAACCAAGTAAACAGATTGCAAAAAGCAGCCGGGAAGCCAGGGCCGAAGCCAAGCAACCCGCCAGGAAAGGAGGAACCGATGGGCCAGCCCACACCCAGGAAAGGCCCACAAAGAGCACAGGCAAAAGCAAAGGGCAGGGAGGCCAACAGAGACCCCAGGTACCTGCTGGCCCACACTGGACCGAAACACAAACAAGGCCCCAGACAAATGACCCGGACCAGCGAGGGCCGAGAACAGAACAGCCAAGCCCAAAACAAAACAGAGGTAACAGCCAAAGCCCGAGAAGCAGACCAGAAGCCATTCATGCATGGAAGAGGGACAGAACCCAAACCCAAACCCAAAGCAGGAAGAGCCTCAAGCAGGCCACCAGGCCCAGAGACCACATATGATGGAGGAGAGCAAGCAGCAATGAGGGCAAAGCAACAGCGAAACTCCGAACCAGAAAACAGAGCTGCCGGCAGAGGGACAACAGCCCAGGAACAGGAGGGAGTAGAGAAGCCAGAAGCAGAAGACCCCACCCGAACCATACCGCCAAGTCCCAGGAAAACCAGCAGCAAGGTGGCCAGGCTCCCAAAGTGGCAAGACAAACACCACGAGACCGCACCCCCAACAGGGGGCACCTTGTCTGACTGACACCCCCATTGGAAGCAGGCCTAAGGGCTGCAGGCAGGGAAGACAGGAGCAGGCTAACAGGCAAAGACCGGCCCAACAGTTACCAAGGGCTGAGGCCACAAACGGCAGGACAACCCCACCCCAGCAAGGACCGGGACCCGACCTCAGAGGGACCAGCCACTCATCAGGCTGAGAGCATGTAAGCCAGAGACCATTGGACAACCCAAACACCACATACACCACGAAAAGGGGGAGAATGCCAGGCAGAACACACCTCAGGGCCGGCACTAATCCCACAACACAGCCAGCCCCAAACACAGTCCCACCAGCCAGCCCAGGAGCACCCCAACAAAGCACCAGGGCAACCAATAACACACTGCACTTGGAAACCCAGACGGACCCCCAACACGCCAACAACCAGGACTAAACTTGCTGAACTACAGAGATCAGTAGAGAACAGGAGGAATCCAGGTGGCACGGCCGGAGGCCAAGCTGATCCACCTGAAAGCCGGCGCACCAAAGGCAACCGCAGCACAGCCCCCGGAACGCCAACCACACATGTGCCAAAGAAGGAAGACAACTCACAGGGGAGTCATCGCAGCGGGAACCAAAACCATGCAATGGAGGGGCCTGGGACCGCAACAGTTGCATGACCGCACCACAGAGCAACAGCCCCAGACAGCCAAAGTAAATACCAGGCAAGCTCCCATACCGGCACAAACAACCGATTCTGCGCAACATTCGAGAGCAGAGAAGACTAGGGGCAAACAGGGTGGCATAGCCGCAGGACACAAAGAAGGGCCACATGAAGGAGGAGCACCTGGGTAATGGGGAAAAGACACCCAACTCCCATAGCCGAACACCGAAAGAGGAAAAAACCCACCAGGGCCTGCAACACCGAAATGGAGATGACATTGCCTTCGAACTACAGTTTCACGTCCAGGGACAAACCAGGCCAGACACAGAGTAGTCCCTGAGAGCAGACGAAAACAGGTGTACATATTAGTGACAGCACATAGATTCCCAGGTTCCATCCAGGTACAAACCAGGCCCAATATTGCCAAACTCCTGAAGAGAGGAAGGAAACAGGCAAACCGCTACGTGGTACTCACCCGGGGGGGGGGTTGGGGAGATCTGGCAGAAACTCCACATCCGAACAAGGCCCCCCCAGCCAGCCCATGGTGCACCACCAGCATCCACGCCTGGGCAGCAGGAAAGCAACCAGTCCGGTCGCCAGACATTCCAGGGGATCCATCATTACAGCCCCGGAGGAGCAAACCAGCGATAGCGGCGCGGCTTTCACCTAGCCAGGCCTTAGGAAGATGCGCCTCCTGGCCGAAAACATCCAAGCCTCCCGGCAAGCCCAGCAGGCCAGAGGCGGAACAGAACACACCCCGTCCAGAACAGCCAGGCAGCCAGATGGGGACCGAAGAAGAACACCAGTTGAGCCCAGCAGGAGCAGCGCCAGCACCTCGTCCCATTTCTGTTGACAGACAGAAAAAGAACAGATGGAATGCTGGGTAAGTGCTGCTTATGTACTCCCAGTGGGAGGGGTTGGGGTTAGGGTTCCAAAATTCCTCCGTTCTTTTTTTCTTTCGGGAGATAATTATCTCCACTTGTCATGAATGGGACAAGGACAAGAGGGACCTGAGGGTAATGTGGAAGCCAACTAATTAAAAATGCCACCTTGCATGCTCAAGACATCGCACCACAAGCATCCAGCATTTCTTGTCCTTACTTTTGGTGTACAGTTTAGAAAAGAAAACAGTTTTCAAAACGAACTTTCTTCGGTTAGAATTTAATACAAGCATTATTGTAATTACACTAAAGTTAAAGAACATACCTTATACTTGGGAAAAGCAAAGAATGTGTTGATATATTTCTAATATTGTTTCGGATAAAGAATATGTTCATTAAATCTGAAACATAGTCATCGTTTCTCTTTGTAACAAACAAAAGGGGATGAATCGTGTAGAGTGTTAGGAACAATTTCAAATATAACAACAAATGAAGGTCGAGATGGTGCACATAGATTCCATGACTTTTAACTTTATCCCTAACCCTGGGATCTTACTCTTTCTTTCTCTTTAACTCTGCACTACCCATGAGTTCCTGGGGTTGTTTTACGTCCTTGTAGAGCACATAGGGTGATTCCATGAAACCGTCTGAGCCATGTATTTCCTGGAATAATCAGAGAGCGGGATTGTTACTGCTTGGTCTTTGTGTTTTACCTGCAAACGAGGAGATGAAGGGTTCAGTGACCTTCAGAAATCTGGCCCCAACAGAAAAAATGACACTTGTTTAATATGGCCAATGTCAAATAATCAGTGAAAAGCTTCACTGCTTCCTTCTTCAGTAGCCACATATTAGAATTCAGCTCCATTGAGCCATCGGATAGAGAGTTGTGCAAAGATACCCGGCCTTGGCTAGTGGCACTTGATTGCTACCACATTTCAGTGTTTACAATTTAATTTGTGTATAAGGAGTCTTGGGCAGTATCTAATGTTCCCCATACCAAGATATAGTAAGCCTGGGGGGAAGTTTCTAAAAAGCATTATTAATTAGAATGCATTGAAGTTTATTTTTCGCATTTAAGTTATTCTATGAGATTTATTAACAAACATGTGAAGTATTAATTACTCACAATATTTATACATCTGCATGTAACTTTTCTACAACATTACATTCAGTCATCCACGCCATCTGTTTAGCACTAAAACATCTAAAAAAGAAACAATGTGTGGAAACACAAACAGATTTAATAATTTTGTTTTACTGCAGCTTCTTCTGTAATTACCAAGGGAATGGCACAATCTAATTTTCATAAGCATTTCATGAAGCACAGGCCTAGATCAAAAGTTTTAGAAATTAGATCATGAGTTTGCATAATATACAATGTAACTTCAAATAGAATGAGAATTCACTCCAAATGCAATCTAACATTAAACATCAAAAGTAAAGTGTTTTAAAATGGAAAATACAAACTTTTCCCCAATTTTTATTCTAACCATTATTTGGTTATTGGGTCTATGGCCATTGTCTTAAACGCCCTAACATCACAAAGTGAAAAGCCTTTAATATGTGTCTTGCTGATTCAGATATATTAGGATCTCGCTCTGAATGGAACAGTCTTAAGCACATTTAAGGGAACGGGGGAGACCTTCAGGAATTCTTAGCTTACACACCATTTGCAATGTCACTCAGTATGGGTCTAATTTTCAACTTCTTCCAAACTAAAGATAGACCACTATTGACATACTATCAACCATTATTCAATATCCAGAGATGTATGGTTACCAGGAGAATGATAAATAGCCAATGGCCACAGAACAGGCTGAGAGTAAATTGGAAGCAAGACTGGGAGAAATCAGAATCTGGAAGAAGATAAAAAGGAGATCTGATTGAATTTTAATCACCAGCCTACCATCTCATATCGGAGTCTGTCAGTATACATGATACAGTCTCTTCCTCAATAAAACGATGAAAGTGTCTCACCCCCATTTCTTTGGACTGATGCTGCTGTTTCTTTGGCTTTGTGCACTGGTACTCTGCTAACCAGGCATCAGTGCATGTACTCTGACCCCTAAAACATGGCAAAAAGGGCTATACTCCTAATGGGCACATTTAACTTACCTATATGTCCGTCATATATGGTACGAAATGTACCCAGGGGCTGTTAGTTAAATGTCACAAGTGAACTGCAGCACGTATGGTGTCACCACTTAAGTGACAATGCAAATCATGACTGTAGGCCTGCTACCAGTAACCTTGCTATGCAGGTTTAAACTGCAAATTCGACCTGTAAAAAAATCCTGTTGACAAGCCTAAACCCTCCTTTTAAATACTAATATGTCACCCCATGTTAGGCTTATAGTCCATAAGTCACGGTGGCTGGTATTCAAAAGTCAGACACGTAAATGCTTGCCCTTCCAGTGACAATGCCTAACAGCTATTTTCATTGTAGCAGGGTTAGCTGGTCTGTAAGAAAGCACTGGGATACATTATTAAAATTAAATTAGCTCATCTCCACCTAGGAAACAGATACAAGTTTCATTCTTGGATTTTTAAAACTATTTATTACAAATCCAATTAATTGGTAAAGTCGGATTTGTACTAAATATTTTACAAAAGGTACTTTTAAAAAGTCACCTTTAGCCTGTCTAAAGCCTTTAGAAGCCCATTTGCCTGAGCCTTCAGCTGTGACCCAGGAGCTTATTAGCTCCTTGATGAGTTGTGAAGTGCCCCCTCAGAGCTAAGACAAAAGGCCTTGGGTGTGGGGAGAGGCTGACTTTCACTTGACAGTGTGGCCTAGTGCTGTGCTTAGCACCTTGCATATTTAAAGGATGCCTACCCTTTCACTGGCAGATGTGGCTTACACCTGGACTTGCCTCCTTTTTTTCTTCATTGTGGGCTAAGCTCCAATTCCAGTCCCATTCACCATAGCTAGCTTTGAGTGACCACAGAGGAGGGGTTGCTCATTTCCTTGGATACACCCCTAGGGTGGGTACAGGAGCTTTGCACAGAGGAAGAATGGATTTGCCGTGTTGGATAAAGGTAGAAAAGGGGCAGTCTGCAATTGTTTGCAGTAGGGCTCACAGAAAATGTTGCAAAAGTTGGTATGGTTACTCCTGGGAACCCTTCCGCTATTAGTTACAGAGGGGCCAGGATTCACCCCACCTAGGGGCTAGGCTCAGGTAGTAATGTGGCACCTTTGTGTATCTTTTTCAGAACAGTACTAGACCTTTGGAAGACAGAAGGACTGTGCCTGCTGTTAGGTCTGTGAAAGACAGAAGAAGGACTATACCGGTTGTTGAGACCGGTGAGGAGAATCCTAAGGGCTGGACCTGCTCCCGCTTGTATCCAGGACAAAGAAGTGGGCACCAAGGGTCAGTTGGCTGAACCCCTGTTAAGGTAAAGGGACAAGAAACCGCAAGAAGACCACTTTGCTGAAAGAGCCCAGCAGACCAGTTTTTCAAGTGGACCTGCTCCGTACTCAGCTGGTGGCTTCGGTTGGAGTAAGTCTTAACTCTCAAGTGGTACACCCAGGTCCTGTACCATTGGCTGGTGTCAGAGTGTATTCTTCCTGTCCCCAGAAAAGAAGAGGTGGGACTTGCCTGGAGAACCAATGGAGACTGGGGTCGCAGTCAAAGCTGTCTGGCCTTGACTTGCCTGCTTGCCCTGCTGAAGGAGGTCTGACTTTTGGAAAACATTTTTAAGTAGAAACATAGGGGGTTTCACAAAGACTGGTGCCAAGCAGCATCCACTCGACATGGAGACTGACCTTGGCATGGATTTTCGACTACTCCTTCTTGGAGCTTTCTCATCTTCGTCGACAACTTTATCCACTTCAGCAACCAGCTGTCATCGAGACCTGCTTCAAATCCAGCTTGCAGCTTGCCCCGCTGATGACGCAATGACATTCTCCATAACCATTTCTAAGTAAGAAGGTAAAACTGGGATGAACCTGATCCCTGTATCTGAATGGTGATTGACCATGGTTGTCTTTAATTGTTTACTTGGTCCAGGGAGACTAATTTTCTGTAGTTGGCGCTTTGCGCTTTTTGGCGTGATTGTTATTTAAATGTTTGAAAATTCATATAGCTTGTTCTCCTCAGTGGATTTTTTTGTTTTGGTGTCATTTTGTACGCTAAAATATTCTCTATTGTTATCGATTGGAGAGGGATTTGTACTGAGCTGTATTTTCACCTTCTAATCTGTTTTGGTACTTCTAAATGCTTTACACATTTCGTTAAATTAAGCTGGTCTGCTCTGTACCAGATCTACCAGTGGACAGTATTACTTGTGGAGGACTACCATCCACCTCAACTATTAATCCTCTTTCTCACAGTTCCTGCTTAATAATATTTGTTTTCCTTACATCCTAGATAGAAAAGGAGTTTGTGGATCACCTCCTTCATTAAATATTTGCGTATTTAGTTATGGAACACATTTTAGAGACTAAGGGCCAGATGTAGGTAATTCTAATTTACCGATTCATAAATACCGAATTTTACCGATTCGGTATTTATGAATCGGTAAATAAGAAGGTGGGAGATGTAGATAAACTTTTATTTTCATTTACTGAATCGGAAACATTCGGTATTTACCCATCCTTGAAGCCCATAGGAATCAATGGGCAATACCGATACGGTATTTACCGAATCGGTAAATACCGAATCCTGAAAGGGTGCAGGGGGTGTCACTTTGACACCCTCTAGCACCCCAAATACAGGCATGTGTGCCATGTGACACACAGACATGCCCTTAGGGCATGTCTGTGTGGCACATGGCACAGGTGTGCATGCGCACCTGAATTCGGTATTTTACCACCCAATAGGATTGGGTGGTAAAATACCGACTCTTAAAGGCCTGTGGCACTCTGTGCAGTGCCACCTACATTTGGATTTACCGAATCGGTAAAAATACCGATTCGGGATTTTACCGAATCGGTAAATTTACCGAATCGGTAAATTTACCGATTCTGTAAAATAATGGCCCCTACATGTCGAATCATAAATACCGGTCGGTAACGGCCGAAATCGTCCGTTACCGATCGGTATTTTGGCTCCTACATCTGGCCCCTAACTGTGCAAATTATGACAATATTATAAAACATGTAGAAGTTGATATGGCTATATTGTCAAGTCTGGAAGATGTTAGCAGTCAATATGAACGGTAGTGTATTTGTAATTGTAATTGCCACATTACGCAAGGGGTCACCTGCACCAAATACGTTTTTTTCAAGTGGGGGCTGGAATAGCATGTGTTCATTATTACGGCTACACCTCTCTTCCTCATTCAAATACTTTCTTATACCTGTGCTCTCAAGAAAAAATTGGTATGCAGAGGATGGAAGATAGAAAAAGGGTTACTCTGAAGAAACAAAGTACGTTACAATCAATTTTCCATGCAGGGTTTTAATAGTATAGCAGGGGTAGACATTATGAGATAGCAAGCAACCTGGGAATGTAAGCTATAGAAAAGAAACATGTATCATTATACATTGTGCTCATTATCTGGGGCAGACAGCATGTGTTCATTATTACCTCTACTTCTCTCTTCCTCATTTAAGTACTTTCTTATACAGCATCTCCACATAAAGGCAAGACATTTAGGTCTAAGCTGTTGTGAAAATGGAAGATTCTCACAGATGAACCCTGATGGGATGGAACTTCAGTGGTGGCCACCTCTGGTCATTGACTTCAGTCTCCAGCCCCTTGTGGCCGCTCATTCTCACACAATGCTGCGAGACTATGGAACTCCCTTCCTCTTACCCTCAGAAAAAACAACAATCTGCTGGCATTTAGAAAGCTTTTAAAAACTCATTTGTTCGGAATAACATGTTAGCACCCTGTCCTATCGCTTCTCTGATTCTAGCCAAAGCGCTGCGAGGCCTCAGGGTAGACTATGCGCTATATAAATTTAATTTTCATTTCATTTCATCCATTTCATTTCATTTCCTTGTGGCCTTGCCCTTTAGATCAGTCAGGGAGCACTACATGAATGTGAAGGTGTGTTTGGGGTGATGCTGTAAAGGATCTACTGCACAAAACAGCACAGTCGGCTGATTTGTTTTCCATGGGACTCCATTTAGATTTCGGACTGCACTTGAACTTTTTATTACCAGGACCTTTGTCTTGTTTCCAGTGTTCCTGGTGGTGTCTAACGACATAAAGGGCTGCTTTGATGTCTGCTTTCATGTTTGGTGTTCTGGGGATAACTTCTCTTTCGAGGTTTTACTGTGATTGATCTCCTCCACACATGGGCAGTGATGCAGCGGAAGACTTATACAAATGCTCTACTACACTAAAAGACTTATTTCGTCATCACCAACAGGGCCCAAATAACACTTACAAATGTATATCCAAATTTAACAAGCACTCGATCCTCCAATGGATCTTTTTGTTGATCTAACTGGGACTGGGATACTTGGAGACTGTTAGGCAATTTCCTTACGAGGACCTAGAATAAAGAAATTACCAAATACATGTCTATTTCATAACCTTTTTAAGTAGCCATCAAAACCCCATAATTCTGGACAAGAAATATTAAGACTCAAAGAATTAACAGACACGAGAATGATTACTCATGGAAAACATTTATTTAAAGCCTCAATTTGAATGGATATAACATGAAATTGTATCTCACAGCAGTTTTAATAATAGACAATGTGTGCAAATAGCCACACATTACAAAGCAGATTTAATAATAAATATTTGCTGGTTGCCTAGAGAGGGAGAGCGAGAAAACAATAGCAATTCGAGTTACAGTTATCATTGCATACAAACCAAAATATGGTTGGGTTCTAGTCCGTCTTCTGTAAGGATCTGCCTAAAGTCAGAAACTGCAGCACAGCATGCCACTGAAGGAGTCAGTTAACCCTTCAGCTGAAAGGTTAATTTCTGCACAACTTTACCAGCCGGCAAACTGCAGGTTCAGGTCAGTCAGGAAAGTTTAGTTCAAAGGTTTGGCATAGAGGGAAAATCAAAGTTCAATCTGACAGCATGGCAGGCAGGAAAGTGGAAAATGATAGCCAGCCCGACTCCTCTTCCAAGGAGCAATTATACTTACAAAGGTTCATGGTTTACGCCCACAAAGAATACAAACCATCAGCCCATATGGTTTACATTGGTTGCTCATGGTGGGCAGCTCATGGTGTGCTCAATACCTCACAAAGTAATCTGGAAGCATTAAGTAATCCTTTTTCAAATTCATTAAGGGCCATATGTATCAAGCTAATTAGCATTCGCAAAGGCCGAAATTCTGCGAATTTCGGCCTTTGCGAATGCTAATTAGACAAATGGTATGTATCAAACATGTTTGATGCAAAATAAGGAATAGCAAAATTTGCTATTCCTTATTTTGCGATTGCACTTAAGGAATTGCAAATTTTGCGATTCCTTAAATGCAATGTATCAAACAAAAAATATGCAAAAAATGCCATTAAGGATTAGCAAATTACCACCGACTTCTAGTTGGTGGTAATTTGCGAATTCTTTCCAAAAAGGTTTTTTCCAAAAAACAAAAGGTGCCATATGACGCCCATACATGCCCTTAGGGCATGTATGTGCGCCATATGCCCCCAAATGTCTTTTTCAGGGGTGCAGCAGGGTGTTCTTGAGACACCCCTGCACCCTTGGAAAAATTCCTAATTTGCGATTAGCAAATTGCTAATTGCAAATTGCACTTTCATTCCTATGGGCCTCCTGGCCCATGGAAATGAATGGGTAATTTGCGATTAGCAATTTGCTAATCGCAAATTAGGAATGCTAAGGAATCGCTATTGAAAAGCGATTTTGTACATACATACCGTTTTCCATTTCCTAAATAGCGATTCCTTAAAATTCGCTATTTAGGAAATGCAAAATGGTTTGATGATACATATGGCAGTATGTTCCAAATGCAATTTAGTTCCATCGTTTCCATGGAAGTAAGAAACGTCCCGTTACTCACAGTCTGTCCATTCCCAGGCACTTTCCCTGGGTTTGTAATCATATTGATTCACTTCTGTCAAAAAGTTTGCTAAACCAAAAGTGAACCCCTTGTTGTTAAATAAAGAAAAGAAACTTTAGGAAAGGTTTGCACAGCGCATAACATGACTACTTCAGCTTGATTCTACGATTTGAGCTAGAAAAAAGACAGCTAAGGCCTACATGTAATTTCGCTGAATTATCTTCACGTTATGATTATTAAAAATCACAAGAAGGAGCTACGGGCCCAACCATGAAGGTTGAGGCATTTTACTCTTGATGCCAAATTACTATGGTTCCTGCACAACTGGGCTAAGTATTTCTTCAGCACTTCACTCTCAGTAGTAGAGTGGTTCGAGCATTCAAAGGCTTCTCGAGGTGGGATGTAGATGCAGGGGGGGGCAAACACATGCTCACAACTCAAAATACATTCAATTGTAGCAATCAATGATTTTCCAGGTAAATACTGGCTTTTATGCCAAAAGGAGCATTTTTACCACCAATACAAATTAAAATTTGGCATACTTAAACAACACCAAAGTCTCCTGTGGTCAGTGGTCTAGTGTTCGATAAGGCATGTCCCTCATTCTCATGAGTCTCACTTCCCTCTTGCCATTGGTAGTGCTTATTTCCCATCCACTATAGGCGACATTCAGTTTAAGCCCCACTAGTAGTTCGAGTCTCAGGAGTTCCACTTTGACTCTTCCAAAAGTCAAAAGTGTTTCAGTGCCCGAAGTGCTATGAGGCAGAACTAGTTCCCCATGGACTTCAGACTCTAGGATCAGTCTTACCCGCTCTTGCAGTGGTTGCACTACCGGAGTCCACAGGAGAGGTTCGCTCTTGGATTTCATGGAGAGGTGTATCGGCACCTGATGATGAGTAGGACTTATGGCTCTGCAGGGGCCACGGTTGGGCGTCCAGGACGCTTCCTGTAAGACAGTAAGTTCCTCTGTTCCTTCTCACAGGGATGTGTTGATAACTCAGGTTCCAATCCTCAATTGAGGATTGGGCACTTCCACGATACCTGTCAATGATTGCTGAACTTGACAATGTCCATTGTTCTTCACGATAGCCCCATCCGGCATATGAGGTTATTGACCTTACTCCACATACCTACAATAGCTTGATCAGTATGGCAGTAATGTCCTCTTCATGGTGGCCTCCTCTTGAATATGGATTCATAACTTGTCTCTGCTGATGGGCTGTGGCCAAATGGGCACAGCAGTAATCTTCATGGTGTCCCTCTCTGGCATTCAGGGTCACCAACTTCACTCCACACATAAGTTATGGCCAGATATGAACAGCAGTAACAATTACGGCAAACTCTTCTTGCAGACAAGGCTGTTAACTTCACTTTGCACATGGGCTATGGACTAATCAGTGAAACCATATTTGACTTCATGGAGGCCCTCTCTGGAATACAAAATTAACGACTTGAAACTGCATCTGGGCAGTGATATGATCAATGCAGCAACTGACTCGTTACCCCTTGCTACAGGGATCCACTCGCCAGGTTCCCCCACTGTATCCCCCTCCCGCCAAACGATCTCCTTTTCTTCACAGGGCATACTGGTCTTGGCAAGCATTCAGGCTCTACTGCTGCAGGGGCAGTTAGACTTGAAATTCCTTGGGTGATGTCCTCTCACCCTGCTGGGAGATTTACAAGCCTTAGTCCCCAGTCTTGATCACAGGCAGAAGTCTTGTAGAGATACTCCTCACACAGCCCGACTGGCTGCTTGACAGTTGACAATTTTCAGGGCCTCGAGCTCCCCTTCTTATAGTCCATTTACAGACACCTATTATGATTTAGGGTCTGAGTCTTTGAAGTTAATTTTGGGGGTCAACTTCCTTGTGAAATGCCCACTCCTCTAACTTGCCCTTCTGTCCAGAGAGCAGTCTGTCACAGTAACTCCATATCTGATGGCCCCACAACTCAGGCCATGGTAGTGACTTGAGGTTCATACCTGAATGTCAGCCACAGTGATATGTGCATCAAAAGTTTACTCCAGGTCTCAAGCCCACTGTTTACAATTCTCTTATTAGCCCCATCTCTTTCCTGAGATGTGCCCAGCCCCCTGTACAGTGACTGCTTCCTGAATCAAAGAGCCCCCTTTGCACTGTTCTGAAGAGCCTGACTGTCCTTTCTCCAGTCTGTGTCCCATCCAGCTCACAGGAATGCAGCAATTCACAAATATGTCTGGGGGATTCCTCTACCTCCTTATCCTCCTACAGTCAGTTCCGGGTATCCCAAAACAGAACCCAGAGTCTTCCATGTATTGTACCATTCACAGGCACACGTACATACACAAAACAACACTTGCATTGCACAGCACTATATACTAACTTGATGTAGGCCAAGGGTGAGTTAAGCACACAGGAGTGGAATTGTACATGAGTGAGCCTTTAGGCCTCACCACAGTGACAAAGGTAAAAAGGCATGTTTACTGCTACTGATCAATACACAGTATGTGGCCACCACTCGTGCTACTTAACTCCTGGCAAAGGCAGTAGCCTTTCACCGCTATGAGGGTAGTCCTTTAGGTGACCCTTCCAGTCCAACAGGACAGCAATCCATGAGACAGTCATATGTCATGACATGCACACATAATCCGTATTCGCTCATGGCAACAAAAACCAGCACCTGGGATCCAGTCTTTGTTGCAGCAGGGGAACTCAGGGCAGGTGTGCACACCTGTAACCATGCAAAGACCTTTTCCGTCCCAACAGGTTTATTGGTCCATGAGCTGTTAAAATCTCTGAAGCAAGGAGGTATACTGAATAAAGCAGATGGAGAGTTATTTGGAGTTCAGCTCCACTCTATATAGTTTAGCATTTTGTGCCTAATCTTGAAACGAGTTTGCATATCCACATGTTACTCTAGGGCAAAAATAAAATATTTTGATTGTAATTGCCACACTCTGCTGCACAAAATCACTATGAGTGGAATTTTTGAATCATAATGATTGAATATCCATCAATGTCGTGGGTTTTCCACCTTTGTAGCCATGCTTGTTAGCAGTAGGGTGATGGGTTTTTCGTAGGGTGGAGGCAGTAGGCTGACTATATTCACGTTTGTACAATGTCCTGTCATTACAAACTGGCGACCAAAAAACAACGCTATTGTAAACAGTTTCTTGAATGTTAATATAAACCTTAAGACCAAGAACATTTGTTTTAATGATAACACAAATATATCACATGCAGGAAAAGGGGAACTGTTGTGGCTTGTTGGGGGAATAATGTCACTTAAGAGAACAGTGCTGAAACACATCCACTACTAAACCTCATTGTGAAACCCGAGTCGTATTATTCAAAGTGCCCGGTGGGGGACGGGGGCTGCAGTGGGCATTTGAATCCACTTTCTGCACCACAAGGGCTTTTTGACATTACAGAAAGGGCAAAAGATGCTTGGGCAGACCCTTCTGTACTACACTTCATTCCAGCACACACATAGCACGGCCAAAATCTCAAGGGGTAGCTTCCTCATTTGCATGGGGGTATGACCCTATGCAAATGTGGAAGCACTTAGCCTCTGCTTCAGTGTCGTGTTATAGACATAAAAAAAATACAAAAAAATATAGACATAGGCATAGCGGCAAAGGAGCTGTCAAGTGGTGAACTGACAGTGTGCCACGAAGAGGTGGCACAGTCAGAGCTCCCCCAAGGGCACCACTAAAAGAGGGGAGTGTGTCTCAGGGACTTCCCATGCATCCCTTTGCATCCTGCTCTATTCACTCACTGAGGAGGGGATCCCTGTCTTCCTTTGTGAGTGCAAGACGCTTGCTGTCTACACAGTGGAAGGCATACTGGCTTCCCCAAAACGTCAGTCTACCTTTCGCTAATGCTCTGTCCTAGGGCAGGCACAATTTCATAGCTGCACTGGGCGCAGCACATTAACTGTAATAGGGCTCACTGACCCAGTCTGTACCCGACGCACCTAGTTAAAGGTACGCCACAGGACAGACCTAGGCTGTACACCTCATTTATATTACAGGCGTAGGCTTCTCAACATAGAAAATCTAGTCCTGATCGAGAAAATCTCATCAGTCTAAACGATCAGAGTGAACCTTTTCCCATGGTATGTAAACAATTCTTAGCTTTATGTGATTTCTGTACTGGAGCAATGGATCTTCCTTATATAAAGTCCCAACTTTAATTTTATATGGTCCAATGTCTTTAACATGCCACATGATCTGCACCACTCTCTTTATGACTCTTTACCTCTGACATTGAAGCGTCTGCCAAATAAAGGAAAGCATTAAGTGTTGCATCCTTTTAGTCACTATGCTGCACTGAAGGTTTCATTGTAAGTTACTCTTTTAGGTTGTTGAGACTATGCTTGAAATATCAGTAATGCTTTTATAGCGAATCCTAAGAGGCCAACTTTGCTTTGTTTTTAGGTCTGGTGTTGGCCGAAAGCTTTTGATTACACTAAAATGATGCATATAAAATATTTATTTATTGAGGCTTTCAGACAGACCCCTTCATCCCTTCGTGTTTTATTCCATCCACATTTTTCTTCCTCCACTACATAGGAAAAAGTTCAGCTCACTTCAGCATTTGATGACCTTACTGTGAGTGTTGACATTCTGCTTTTTCACAAGGAACACATCCACACACAAAGTAATTCCCTGCGGAGTCAGAAACTACTATGACAATTTGTGCTTATTCAGCCAAAGAAATGTTTTACTTTCAGCCAATATTTTTTTTATATTGCGAGGTCCTGGCAGCTTATCCAACAATAAAATGTTACAAGACCCATCACAAATAAAACAAACATTCAAAAAGCTAAAACACTTGCTGCAAACACAAGACTTATTGCTTTTGCCAATGCTTGTTAGTACGGAGGACTGTGGTTTGCTTTATGCTTTGTTTGTTATAAATGTGTTATGTTTTTAAATGACTCTGCAATCAAGGCAATGCTATTGGTGTAAAAAACATTTGACTTTTCACCTCACATGGACGTTCATTCACCAAAATGCCACGGGGGGCTGAGGTGACATTGAACTCCATTTGACCTTTAGTTTGACACTCACACACACATGCTTCCACATACTAACACATCTACACACTCTCCCGCACATATAAACTCACACACCCACAAGAATGCATACAACATACATTTAATAGCAGTTCTTACTTTCTTTATTGCAATTTTCTTGGCATACTTTGCATTTGGAAACAGTTATATCACATAGACCACCCCATACAATAAACAAGACATTCCTCTGTCCGAGGTTAATGAACCAATATGGACGTCCACTGAGGCGCCTGTCAGACGCCCAATCAGCAAAAGCATTTACCATTATGAATCACGCTATTGTTTTTTATAACTTGTAAACAAACCCACCCCCCCTTAAAACCTCCCTCCCCCCCATCGGGTCCACCCAACCAATGTCCAGTTATCAAACATTCAAATTGGGGCTTCCTCCCGTCTCTCTCCCTGTCTGGGGGACTCCGTTCCCTCATGACTAGCTCCCGTGGCTGCCGTCTGTGTGGAACTAGGGGAATTCCCCCCTATCTCTTGGATCATTAACCCCCATGCCTGCAACACCTCCAGGAGTTTGGCATCTCTCCTGGTACTATGCATGTGCCCCCCCCCCCCATAGCAGTTTTTACTTACCTTACTTTCCATATAGGGTCATATTCCAGATAATGTACTACTTTTTAAAGTTTTATAAAGCACAAACAAGATCCTTGCGGATATCAGAGCGCTATACAATAAGAAAGTTCTTTATACATCAAATAAATGCAAGTCGAAGCACATATAAATAACATCTTGAATTACAAAGTGGTACGGTACAACACAAAAATGTTCCCGTTGCGTGAACTAAAGGGAAGATATAATGTCTAGGTTGCTTAGATGGTCCCTTGTCATAATCAGGGTTATTAGATTAGACACGAATGGTCTCGATTTTCTATAGACTATACTCAGGTGAATTTGGCCATGAGAATAGCTTTTACTTCCTTTTTGAAAGAAGCAGTGGAGGGGTTAAGTCTGGTTTCTGGGAGAAGGCATTCCAGATTCTGGGCGCCATCCCAGAGAAGGTTTGGTTATATGTTTTTTTCTTGTTGAATCTTTGCGATTTCAGAAATAGGTTTTCGGCACTTCTTGTAGATCTGATCCCACCGGAGAACGTCAATTTCTGTGCCACATAGCTGGGTGCTTTGTGGTGCATGGCTTTATGCAGTAACAATGCAAGATGGTGTGATGCACACCGTTTTTTCATCGCTTTGCTCGTTTCATGTACTCAATAAGTTAATCCTGATAGGCGTGCACGCTTTCTTCACGCTCCGTTCAATTGCGCCGCAATGTAGTAGGAAGACAAGGGAACCACATTTTGATCCCCATAAAGCTGCACAGCCAGTTACGCAACGAGTCCAATGAATCAAATTCATAATAAACTCTTCTTTTATGCCAAAACCTTTTCCATTATTTATCAACCTGTTTCTCCCATTTTATTCAATTCAATTGAGTCATTTTTATCTCTGTTCAAATATATTCACATAGACACAGAATAGTAGAATGTTTCCACGTCACGCTTTATTGAACAAACACCCAATGCATTTCGGGATAAAAACCCTTCCTCAGGGGTATCTGCAGTACAAAGAAATATTTTCATCACCTTAAATTCAAAATAATACAACCATTGCTATAAACATTTTAGATGCATTCATTGTTTGTCACACTCTTTACAGGATGTTTTTAAGTAACTGCTGAATTATATTCATGCTGAACATGGTCATTGCTGTCATCAGTCTGGTTATAACCTGCTATATAGATGCCCCTAATGGCCAACTCGCGTTTTTAAAAACAAAGCCTGAAGTCCATTCCAACTAATTCTTAGCGCCTCATTCAAGACTCCCCCGTATTGAATATAAAAATTCAGTGCAACAATCTTACTGTGACGTGAGTTAAAAAGTCCCTGAACGTGACATTTTACATGCAATGTATTCCCTCGCGTTTCACTCTATTCCAAGCCATTTCACTGTAAAAAGAACAAGCATTTGCAATGCAATAGGTCTCGCATTATAAAAGTTTGAGCTATTGGCATTGCTAATAATAATGCAACACCAATAACTCAAACATTCAGTAATGCCAGACCTATTGCATTGCAAATGCTTGGTTTGTCTTAAAATGGAAGATGGATGTAATGAATTTGCGAGATGTGTAAAACTGAACTTGTAGCCTATGTAGGGTTTATGGAATGTATGCCATTTTTATGTGTGATATGTCTATCTTAAAATTAATAAAGAAGTTTAAACAAAAATAAACAAAGTCACAATCCAAGGCAGCACACAATGTTGTAACCGCAAAGGATTTCCAAGAATATGAGTAATGAGAGACACCACTTTATCCCTCTCTTTTCTCTGAACAAAAAGGAAGGATTCTTCTGCTATTTCCATGGTACTCGTGAATAGCCCATTTCGTACTGTTGTTTTACACATGCATTCTGGTACTTGTGGACCTGTGTTAACAATGGGAGGCAAATTCAAAACCAATAATAATATTATGTACTGATACTGGAAATAATGCCCCTGAGATCTCTGCACACACACGAAGGCAGGTCCTCGAATGGTGCACACGCTTGGATGTACACACTGAAAGGCGGAAGCACCAACAGCACTGTGATATGTGATTTTAAATGACATTCTGGGTCACCACTACCATTATTTCTTAGCACTGCAATGTGATTGAACATAGCTCATCACAGCCACACAGGGCCATCTTTAGGGCAGTGCGACCGGTGCGGCCGCACAGGGTGCTGACCTTGGGTGTTTAGCAATAACTTATGACTGGAGAGATGAGGGGCACTTTTGCCTCGAGGTAGTGAGGGAATCCAAACAGGAAGTCCTGGGTGTGGGGGCACTGAAAATGACTGTCGCACCGGGTGCTAAAGCTGTCCATCAGCCACGGATACTGAATTCTTTAGGTGGCACCTAGAAGGCCTCGAGAATGCACAGAAAAACACATTGTGGCCTAGTGGGTTGGGGTGAGTTGCAGCGCTCCTTCGCTAATTTGCAGGTCAAGGGTTTCCATCTCTGCATTTTATCGTCTCAATATGGATGACATGCAGAGGCGGTGCTTCCATTGTTGCAGCAGGTGCAGTGGCACCGAGCCAAAGACCTGGAGGGCCACGGGCCCTGAATATTGCACTGAATATTGCTGTATTTTATCATTTAAACAGCAGCCGGGGAGTGGGGGAAGGGTATATTTCCGTCCTTGCATACTGGACACCCTAAACGATGATAACCTACCCAGTACTGTTATTAAGGGCTGGTCCGAGCAGGGAGCGGGTCAGGACCCTAAGTACGCTGCACTGGGACGGGTATGGGGTCAGCCCTTACACAAATGCGCACACACACACATACACCAACGACCCAGATTTAGCGCCTCATAACTTACCTAAAAGGAGCAGCGCTACATCTCTCGCCGAGAAGAGCATTGTTGCAGTACGGGGACTGGAGCACGGGGCTTCCTCCTGCTTCGGTGCAGATCAAGCGATCGCTGCTGATCGCGGGCGGACCCAAGAGGCATCCGCTTCACCTGGTGGCCGGGGCGGGGCGGGGCGGCCCATGCGCACCGGTGCCGGGCATGTTTGGCGAGAGTTTCCAGCCTTTGGTACGATCCCAGGAGATCAAAGTTGTGGAAACGATTTTAAAGAATCCATATGAAAATCAACCATTAATGAGCGCTGCAAGCGCAGGATGTGAAAGCAACAAGCACGCGAGTTTACGAATTTCTAAAGGCACTGCAATGAAAAACTATAAAGAAAATCTGTTTTTAGGTATATATGGAAAAGTGCTGGAAATAACGTTAAATAAATACATGCCACAGAGGTGGATGAAAGTAAAGTTTATATTGCCTCGTAGTGCTGTCCACCAGGCCCAGATTCCGGCAGAAGCGGGATCAGCTGCTTCAGGTGAGAACTCTTTCCTGTTGGGAGGTGGCATGACGTCAGTAGTATCGCCTTTCTTCGCCTTGGCTAAACATGTTGCTTTCCATATTGGGAAGGGTACTCTGCACAGAGGAATGCACCGAAGCCCAAACAGGCCGACAGAGGACACAGAGACACACAAACACATCAAACACCATAACTCAGACAAGGGAGATGGACGGTGCAAGTGGTGATGCATGTACATGACACACCACAACCAGATTATCTTACATCATAGGTGCTTTGTAATGGCAACAGGGATTTATATAATGCTGTGTGCCGTTATTATGCTTCGCATCGCTGTGATGTTTGGGTAACTTTACATGGGATTTGTGTGCAGTTTTATATGCAACAAACTTTGCCCAAAGGCACCAGAGCACTTTACATGAGGACCATATTACACAAGATAGGCCACACTTTATTACAATCAAGACCAGAGCACGGCGGCGCACGGGATCGAGATCGGGCATGTGCAAGCGGTATAATGTTGGCTCCGAGAGTGAGGCCGGGCCATATAATCTAGTAGCGTGTGCCTTAGGGCGCTGGCATGCCCCTCTCTGGCGCAATGGGTCCGGAGCTTGCCTGGGTTTCAAGCAGGGAAATGCAGCATCTGTTCCAATATGGCCGCTAGTGGAGCCTATGGAAAGTTTTTTTGCAAGACTGTGCACCCCCCCTTACCTACAGGATTGCCGGTTCGAGGGCCGAGGCCCTCGGGGAACGGGTGGAGAGCATGGGTGGAGGGCGTGGGCACAGTGTGGTTCCCTTGCCGTAGCGGAGCAGCTGACCCGGCTACCCTGTCTTGCGGTGGGAAGATGCTGCGGGTCACTCGGGTGTGGAAGCAGTGTGAGAGGAATTTGACCACATGTTAGACGGTGTGGCGGCCGGGCCCATTGGGTGGACACAGGTTTCTTATACATTTCGGTAGCTTTGAGGATTAAGGCGCCGACCGCAATTCCTGCGTCTCAGACCCACGTGAACTTTGCAGCCTGCTGGTAGTTTAATAGCCCAGAGCGGTATCTGGGTTCGGGGTCCCATCCTGACTGCAGAGACGCTTGGTAACCCGCATCTCGATCCCTCTACCACAGGAACTGCACGCAGAGAGTGTGTGACGTGCTTGCCCCCCACCCCCTGCGTCAGATCGCAGAGCAATGTAGTCTAGTCAAAGCCATAGTTACTGCTTTTTCAGCTGATGCAACATCAACCATTGACAAACCAATAGTGCTGACTTGTTGTAGGTACGATGTTACGTATATCTGTGATTGGACATTCCGTGTGGTTTTTGTTTTACATCTGTGTGCTCCGCTCGCACTCTGTTTCATGTTCTTCAAATGCGTGTAAATAAAACAAGTTGTCCTAACCTGCTTTCGATCCCCGAGCTGACAAAATTGCAGTGTGCCAACGCGGGACCAGCACCTGGCTCCTTCCCCCTCTTCCCAGCAAAACCAGCTCCGAAAGCGAAACCTTCCTTGGGGCGGGACTTCCGTCTTCGGAAGCCCGCGCACGCGCCCACGGGAAAGCAGTGCTGGTGACGCGGGGCTCATGCCTGAGGGAGAGCCCCGCGGAGGCTGCAAGACCTTAGAATCACGGTAAGGGGGGGGGGCGCTTGCATGTATGGTGTGGGGGGGGGCGCTTGCATGTATGGTGTGGGGGGGGGCGCTTGCATGTATGCGGCACCTGGGGGGGGCACTTTTATGTATACGGCGGTGGGGGGGGGAACTTCTATGTATGCGGCGGGGGAGGGGGGGGGGCTTATATGTATGCGGCGGCGGCCAGGGGGAGGGGGGGCCCTTCTATGTATGCGACGGCGGCGGCAGGGAGATGGGTGGGGGGCCCTTCTATGTATGCGGCAGGTGGGGGGGGGGACTTCTATGTATGCGGCGTCGGCGGGGGGGTGTGGGGGGGCTTTGTATGTGTGTAGGTGCGCTCCTGTGTGTGTGTGCCTTCTTGCCTGCATGTGTGTGTTCAGTGTGCCTTTCTTTGCATGGGAATATGAGGGACGGCGACGTGCGCGCTCACGAGGTAGAATCTCCGGCAGGAGACGCTCGTGACAGTCTGCTGTCTACATTCCCCTGAAAGTGATGACATTAGTTGTCTCGCTAGACGCAAAAGCTTCGCTTTTGCGTACGTCTAGCGAGACCTAAAAACCCGCAAAAATGTTCCCATTCATCTTGTCAATAAGGCAGCTTAGCTGTTACCAACTTAACCTCGCATTTATCACCCCAACTCCCCTCAGGTGACTGGTCATGTGCCTACGCATGCGCGCTAAGCTTAGTGCCGATTCTTTAAGCTGACTTCTGGACACATTCAAATGTATGCTAGTGAATTTTACTCAATTACCCACAATACCCCAAAATAATCCTCGAGTTTCACAATCCCACCTGCTACTTACTAACTCATGGCATGCTCACCTAAGCAATAACCAGGATGGAACTGACGATACTGAAAGCAACAAAATGAAATAATAATGAATGCATCATTTTGCCAAGTAATCGGTAAAAAAATCAATTATTGAATAATTTCTGTTTCGTGATAAAGTTCGCGCATGACACAGAAACTGCACTCCTGCGTGGGTAAAGTCTATAACTCTATGTTGATGTTAATGTCCCTTAATTTCAAACGTCTTTAACCTTCTTCTTCTCCTTGGGTGCAATCTCTCCGGTTATGGGCAGAAAGTTAATTCAGTAACAATGCAAGATGGTGAGATGCACAACGTTTTTTCATTGCTTTGCTCGTTTGATGTACTCAATAAGTTAATCCTGATAGGCATGCTCGCTTTCTTCACACTCCGTCCAATTGCGCCGCAATGTAGGAGTAACAGAAGGGAACCCCATTTTGATCCCCATAAAGCTGCACAGCCAGTTATGCAACAAGTACAATGAATCAAATTCATAATAAACTCTTGTTTTATGCCCAAACTTTTTCCATTATTTATCAACCTGTTTCTCCTATTTTATTCAATTCATTTTACTCATTTTCATCTCCGTTCAAATATATTCACGTAGACATAGGAGTGTAGAATGTTTCCACGTCACACTTTATTGAACAAACACCCAATGCATTTCGGGCTAAAAACCCTTCCTCAGGGGTATCTGCAGTACAAAGAAATACTTTCATCACCTTAAATTCAAAATGTGCCTACTGCATGGCTTTATGCGTCATACACGCTATTTTCAGGTGAATTCTGGCTTCCAGAGGTAGCCAATTCAAGGATTGTAGATCCAGGGAGATGTGGGAACTTCTTTTAGAACCAGTGATGAGTCGCGCTGCAGCATTGATTGAAGCTCTTAATGGCGCCGTTGAAGGTTTGGGTAGGCCACAAAGAGAGACAATTCCGTATTCCAATGTAGGTATAATTAGAGCTTGTACTGCCTACCTAAATTTTTATTACACTAATAGTTAATAATATTATTCACTATTTGTATAATAAAAAAATGACAGAAACCCGGCAAATGGAGGTCCAACCACCGTCCATTAGAAAGAGCTGCCCCTGTGTTCCAGGCACTGATTTTGCCAGGTCTGAGGCCAGGGTTCGCAAAAGCAGTGCCAAGAGTAGCAAGGGGAAAACCTGGGGTCGCAGCTGCCACCCCTGGCCACCCCTAAATGACGTCCATACAACGGCTCAGCTAAACGATTCCAGCTAAATATGCCGTAAGACGGTGCTTTAAATGACAAAAAATAAGTGCAGGTTCTCAATAAGATAGAGGTGTGGCAAGTGGGTGGGGCTAGGGGTGGGGCTAAGGGCAAGATATGATCATACATAATGTCTTTTGTACCAGTTGCAGCACATATTAAAGCACACGAGAACTGCGTTTATGTCAGTAAAACAATTTAACTCACTACACATAATGAAAGCCATGATGGCACTTTCACTGGAATGGTTGCTGCGCACCTGATTGACAGTGCAGGGTTTGTCTAGAAATCCTGTCCTGTTAATCACAGTGTGACACAAGCCCTCTCAAACTCCTGCAGTTTAGGGACATTCAAATGGGAGCTGCAACTCCAGCCACGGCCGGTAGTAGGTGGAACTGCAGGGCGGTGACGTGGGGAGGGGGAGGGGCAGGGTGGGGGGTAGTAATGTATGGATTACGGACTTTAACAGGTAAGTAAACATATAAATAAATAAAACAAATTTTGTTGCACGCACTGCATCGCATTTGGTGATGCAGTGCACACAACGAAATTCGTTTTATTTATTTATATGTTTACTTACCTGTTAAAGTCCGTAATCCATACATTACTAACCCCCACCCAGCCCCTCCCCCTCACCACGTCACCGCCCTGCAGTTACACCTACTAGCGGCCGCGGCTGTGCAACTCTGCAAAAGGCTACTTCACGGCTCGGGTTCCATACAAGCTCCTCGGAAGCAGAGCGGCATCTGCCCTGCACTGGTGGAGAAACCTAACCTATGCCTGCCCTGCCGTGGATCAGGGTACCAGTACTCCCTGGCTACAGAGAAGTGCCGGTACTGACGGCCAAAAAATTCAAAATGCGGAAGTGAAGTACTCAGTACCGGTGAGTACCGGGCCATTTAAAGCACTGCTGTAAGGGGTATCCCTTGGAGGAAGGGTGTAAGCTAGCTTCGTGTTTCAAGCTTTCTCTTTTTCAGAGGGGGCAAGGATTTCTGGACAGGGAAACATATTTCACTGTTGAGGGGAAAAAAAGGTAAACATGTATTTTCACTCGACAGGCGAGTGCCGATTTTCCACCTGGCGAATGCCTGAAAATCCGTAAAAGTGGGGGACATGGACTTCTGACTTAGCACCCTACGAATATGGCTCTGAGCATTCACGTATGTCTGGGATGAACACACTAATTCAGAATTAAAGTCCAGAACATGTCAATCCTTCACAGCATGAACATCATTTAAAAGATGTAGAAAGGACGTTTGGGGAGGCATTTCTGAACCTTATTCTTACTGACCAAAGATAACCAGCGCCTTTAGAAATATCACATTAGGAATTCTGTTTCACTCTTAGGAACGGAGGAACTGTGGATACCAGTTCGTTCCTAGCAACCAGAGTTCCAGAGGGAAACATGTGGATTGCACGTTAATATCCTCAGTGGGGGCCCACTGGCACAGCTGCAGGCCCCCCTTTCTGCAGATGGCAGAAGGGGACCCCAGAGGAGGGAGCCGGGATGCCAGGTTTTTTTTTTGTTTTCCCGTGGCGCCGCGGCACGTGGACATGGAGTGCTGTAAACACATCGTTTATTCACAGTGGACTGCACGCATCTCTCTCGGCCCCAGTAAAGGCCCGGCGTTTGCTCATTCAATGTCACCAACAGAGGAGTGGAAATCAATAACTTCCACGAAACAGCTGTCCTTGTTTCTTCTAGCGCGCGCTGCAAAGGATGTCGGACCTTGATTGGAATACGTCTTCCATTAGTATAATCCTATCATATTTTTTTTTGTTTCATTCTCACGGGCCCTCAATCTGTTTCAGTCATAAACCGCTTTCAACGGCCTTTGTTTAATGTTTTCTTTAATGTTTTCCCTGGGTTACACTGTGTTAGATCACATTGTACTTTCCGGTGTTTTTCATGGAAGATGATAAAGAATGCTCTATGCCTTCTCAAATCATACCACTTTATTACCAGCAACCACAGATTTAATAAGAACTACATGTCACATAAATCTGGCTACCCTCGGTGCAGGAGGAACATAATTCAGGTGTTGTCGTTAACCCCTAGGAGGTAGCCCTTGTTAATTTCAGACTCCCTTTTTGCTTCTGCAGCACACAGATGTGTGTTGGCCGCCATTGTTCCTTGTTTAATATTAAAATTAAGTTTATTTCATTATTCTCATTGCGCATGCACATTAGTTTCCTCCCAGCTTTACGGTCTCTGTTTACAAATGCGTTCGCAGTTACCACATTGCTTGTTGCATTCAAAGGTGTCGGGTGGGCCACATCTAGCTGATGTCTGCTTACTTCACTGATGCCTGCTGCTTCCCAAACAACGGGATAGATAAGGCATATATTATTTAAAAGAATGGTGCTGCTAGCTTTGGAGGGCTATAACTTAATGCTACAGCCAAAGCCATCGAAAAAGCCGTCAAAAGCCAACTAGCCGACTTCATCGAAACCAACAACATCCTGGACATCTCCCTATCCGTGTTCTGAAGCAATCACATCACCAAGACTGTGCTCCTCGCTGCCACCAACGGCATCCGCTCCCTTCTCGACCAGGGCAAAACCGCGTCCCTCATCCTCCTGTACCTCTCTGCAGCATTCAACACCATCTCCCGCCACACCCTAGCCACTAGACTCAACAACGCCGGCATCTGTGACAAGGATCTCAACTGGATCCGATCCTTCCTCACAGGCAGAACACAACGGATCAGACTTCCACCATACTTCTCGGAACCGACAGAGACCAACTGTGGAGTGCCCCAGGGTCTTCTCTCAGCCCCACCCTCTTCAATGTCTACATGGACCCCGTCACGACCATCGTCAGGAACTACAGACTCAACATGGTCTCCTACGCCAACAACACACAGCTGATCCTCTCCCTCACCAATGAACCAAACGTCACCAGGCACAACTTCCAAGAAGGGATGAAAGCCGTCGCTACCTGAATGAAGAACAGCTGCCTTAAGCTCAACTCAGACAAGACAGAAGTCTGCATCCTAGGATCTACCCCCTCTGCAGGGAACGATACCTGGTGGCCCTCTGTGCTAGGAACTTCCCCCACCCCAACAGACCATGCATGAAACCGTGGCATCATACTAGACGCATTGCTCACTATGGAACGCTAGATCATCTCAGTATCCTCAGCCTGTTTCAATACCCTCTGCCTGCTGCAAACGACCCTAAGATGGATCCCCTCCGAATCCAGAAAGACCGTCACTCAGGCACTCATCAGCAGCAGACTCGACGACAGCAAAGCACTCTACACCGGCGTTACACAGAAAATCCTCTGCAAGCTCCAGAATGTCCACAATGTCGCAGCCAGACTGGTCCTTGACCTCCCCTAACACAGCCACATCATTAAACACCTCCCAACCTCCACTGGCTCCTGGCAGACAAAAGAATAAGCTTCGAACTCCTCACCCACGTTTACAAGGCCTTCCACAACGCCAGACCAGCATACCCGAATAACCGCCTTTCCTTCCACGCACCCAAAAGACACCTCCGCTACGCCCAGCTTGCCCTGGCCACCGTGCCACGGATCCACAAGACCAAAACAAGAGGAAAATCCTTCTCCTTCCTCGCTGCCGAAGACCTGGAACACCCTACCCCTCCACCTGAAACTATCTCCCACGATACCCTAGTTCAGGAAGGACCTCAAGACACCGCTCTTCAAATGACTCAGCACTTAGACGGATCTGCTCCCCATCTCTCCCCAGCGCCTTGAGAGCCTCACAAAGTAAGTAGTTGCACTTTACCAACCCTTGATTGATTGATTGATTGATGGATGACAAGTCTCATGGCTAAATAAAGCCAAAGTTCAGGATGTTGAATTTGAAGAGGAGGAATTAGTTAAAAATAATTGTTATACTTTCTCAGATACCTCTGATTTAAAGTCTATTAAAAAGGCTATCACCTCAACGTTATAATCTGCAGCTTTTCATGTAAGTACTTCTATAGTGAGAACATTGTATGACAAATTGACCCCCTTACTGGTAGTAGCAGGTCATGCCTATTTCATCTGTCTCAAGTTCATGGGGAGAATGCTGTTACTAACAAGCATTGGAAATGCAATAGGTCTCGCATTAGGAAAGTTTGAGCTTTTTGTCTTACAAATAATTTTTTTTTTATTTGTGTTGTTTTTTGAAATAGCTAAAATAATAGCTTTGTCATTTACAATGCCAATAGTTATAACTTTCGCAAATGTGACACCTATAGCATTTGTGACTTAGATATATTGATATTAGAAATAACAATGGCTTTTCATTTTTTTAAATAATTAATACTTAATATAATTTATTTAATTTGTAATGTCAATAGGTCTCGCATTAGGAAAGTTTGAGCTATTAGTATTGTAAATGACAATTTTTTTTTATTTATGTGTTGGTTTTGAGAATAGCGAAATGAATAGCGTTGTCATTTATAATGCCAATAGTTTTAACTTTCGCAAATGTGACATCTTTAGCATTTGTAATGCAATATGCGTTGTATTTACATGACTTAGATGTCTTGATATTACAAAGAACAATGGCTTTTATTTTTTTAAATAATTAATACTTAAATAAAAGTTATTGTAATTTATAATGGCACTAGCTTAAATTTTTGTAAATAACTTTTGGGAAGATTATGTTCATTGTATTTTATTGTGATGAAAATCCAAGAACAGAAGTGAAATATTAACATTTTTTGGGTGACATTTGTAATAAAGTGTGAAACATTGAGATAACATATTTGAACCAGTTGTTGTGTACCAGACTTCAACATCAGCCAATCGCGTTGATAAAGAGGTTTTAATGCGCACGATTCCAACGATTGCAAGTTGTGTACGATCGAATTTTGAGCAATATGTTCCTGTGACGTGCAGCAAGTTTTCCCTGTTGCAAAACACGATAATGGAGGCCTATATAATGCGATATGTAATATTGCTCCGATCGCAAAACGGGATTTTTGGCCCAATCATAAAGAGAGCGTCGGGGTTCAATTTTTGGGAGCCTGATTCTTTTTGGGGGAAAAATGAACTTCACCCGTAGATGTATTGTTATTTTTGGGTATAAAACTAAAATGTTGGGATTATTTATGTGTGTAAACTGAAACCATACATACATACACACTTCACCACCGCCCACGTCCTGTAAACTGGGCCCCAACTCGAAATCTATACTCTAAAATTAATTTACTCGCCAATAGTCTTGCACCAGGGATGGACATATTTGCTACTTTTCTATTGTGCCAATTCGCTGTTAACTGTTTGCTGCTTTTTTTTTAGCTGTCACAAGCTTTTTTTCTCATACCCTTTCCATCAGGTAGCGGCTAGAAAACAGCTCCTTCTCCATAAAGAACATAAAAAAAAAGATTAGCACTGTGCAGGGGAGAAAAAACAGTTTTCAGGCGCATTTGCAATGATCTGCTATAGACATGAGAATTCAAGACTGGAATAAAAGAAAAAATAAACGTACAATTCAGAAAAAAAAATTACGTAGTTGTAGCCAATGAAAGCCCGATCCGATGGTGGGTATCGATGCATTGTGATTACAGGGTGCTGTGCATACTTTGAAAAAGCCACTGCAGTGGACCCTGGGGCGGAATGAAAAGGTTTATAGCTTAAATGCTTTCCCCCTTTCACCGCCGCCCTCTCTCGTGAGGGCATTAAAGAGAGAAGCGGAATGCATTAAAAAACGAAAAAAAGTCGCACCAGCTCAAACGCTCGCTAGAACAGCAGAGTGTATTAAATTCGGTTCACACTGATGTGATTTGCGAGTTGCATTTTCCTAGGTGTGGCCTGGGCAAAACCCTCTGCATAACATTGGAGCGAGCTCTAGGGAGAGACGGAAGAGAGTGCGAGAGAGAGGAGAGAAACAGAGAGTTCTAGCGAGAGACGGGAGAGAGTGCATGAATGAGAGGGAGAGACGGGAGAGAGTGCGGGAGAAAGAGAGAGAGAGCTCTAGGGAGAGACGGAAGAGAGTGTGAGAGAAAGAGGGAGCTCTACAGAGACTGGGGAGAAAGAGAGAGTTCTAGCGAGAGACGGGAGAGAGTGCATGAAAGAGAGGGAGAGACGGGAGAGAATGCGAGAGAAAGAGAGAGAGAGCTCTAGGGAGAGGCGGAAGAGAGTGTGAGAGAGAGAGGGAGCTCTACAGAGACGGGGGAGAAAGAGAAAGTTCTAGCGAGAGACAGGAGAGAATGCAAGATAGAGAGGGAGAGACGGGAGAGAGTGCGAGAGAAAGAGAGAGAGAGCTCTACAGAGACGGGGGAGAAAGAGAAAGTTCTAGCGAGAGACAAGAGAGAATGCGAGATAGAGAGGGAGAGAAAGAGAGAGAGGGAGAGACGGGAGAGAGTGCGAGAGAGAGGGAGAGGAAGAGAGAGCTTTAGGGAGAGAGTGGGGGAGAAAGAGAGAGTTCTAGCGAGAGCGCGAGAGAGACAGCGGGGGTGCCACGGAGTAATCCGACGGTTGCCGAGGCGCGGGCGGCGGTGGCTGGTAGTGATATGAGTGAGATGTAATTACCTGATCGGCTCTGGCTGAGCCGGTGTCTGCACATTTGTTTCCCTGCTACTATTTTCAAGGTCAGACAAGTTCCTAATAATGTAATGTGTGGATGTTTTTATTAGTAGCAGTCATAGTATTTTTAGAGTTTGAAGGGTTGACGTGCTCTGTTTTTTTCCTGCCAGTTAGTCAGAGCACTGTAAACACTGTGGGAATAGCTGGGGCTACAACAGGCAAGGGCTGGGGTAAGGACGCAGGGGAGAGGGGGTATTGGGTGGGCGCTGGGGGAAGCTGGGGAGCTGGGGACTGGAAGAGGCCGTGGGCTAAGAAGGTATAGAATACAAGGGTCTGTGAAACTATAAAACAAGTTAAATAAGGAGACAGGCCGTGAAACTGAAAGCACGGCCGGCCGCCCGTGAAAGCCTTTGATCCGGCATGAAACTGAAAGCACGGCCGGCCGGCCGTGAAAGCCTTTGATCCGGCAGGCGGCGATGAGGGTGTGAAGCAGCAGGGGCTGCGGGAGGGAGGCCTGGCTGCCTTTGATGTGGTAATGCAAGGTAGGCGGCTGGTGGCATGTGCACGCGCTTTTAATGTCAATGCGCTTGCGCATTGAGCTTGAATTTCACGGCCACTGCAAGGAATCGCCATGGAATCGCAAGTTGGTGAAAGTCTGTTTAAGCCCCCATAGTCTCGCAAGCTCAATGCGCATGCGCATTGACAGGCGAGACCTAAAAAGGGATCACAGTCTACCTAAAAAGGGTTATGTCAACAAAATTGAACAATGTGCCCCTTTTTCATTCTCCCAAAGTGCAGCATATTTCTGACTCATTCAGTCTAGTGATGAGTGGTTCCTAGCTGCCTCGTGTGATTGACTTCAATTACATTTACGCCTGTCTGGTCTGCAGGTAGAAAGCAAAGCAAAGAAGCATATCATTGTAGAAGCAGAAGTACATAATGATGGAGATAAGCTTATTTTTAATGACACTAATTCACACTTTGATGTAGGTGACAACTTTGATTGCTATTCGCCTGTTTCTCCTAAGAAACAAAGATTGCATATTCTAATTTCTGGTAAGGGTTCTTATGATTTTTCTAGGACACATTTAGAGGCTAACAGTCAACCCATATGCTAAAACTCCCTTATCCAAAATGTTAATTCTTAGGAATGAATTCCACTTGATCATGTTGGTGATTGTATTAAAAGTAAATTAAGAAATCCTGGTTATAAACCTATTCCATCCAAAATGTAGGCTGACTGTCCCAGGCCCATTATTCCAGAAGACGTTCCTACCGAACCAAATCTAGATTAAAATGTGATGAAATATTTGACTAAAAGTTGAAGCACTGACAGAGCATGGGTATCATGTCACTATCAACTCCCATATATATTTTTTTTCTTTGTTAAAATCCTGAGGATGACTGAACAAATAAAAACAAAATCAGGAGAAGCTGTTGGCCACTCTAATTGGGCATCAGTCCTACTTTTCACAATGGCTAGTTCGTTCTAACGAGTTTACATCATTGCAGAAACTCACCTGCGTGGTGAGTGTATGCTGGGAAATTCTACAATGTAATCAAACAACAAGAGATAAACCATAGACCCAGTTGAGACCTGGGTAAGTAGTATATGTAATTTCTCAACGGGTAATATTAAAAGGCAGTCATTAATGACGTGCACAAAAAAGTTACAAAAGAAAGGACATTAATAGTTATAGTAATAAATGCAGACTGGTCTGTATTTGAGCAAAAACAGCAATGTAAGATGAAGAAACATTATGACAGTACTCTATTACATTTAATGTACATGTAACCTGTACAAACGTGTGCACATTTGTTCTTGTGAGAAACAAGGTGAACGGTGCAAGTGACAAGTGAAAAATATATACAACCAGCGGAACAGCGGCACAAGAGAAAACAAGGTTAACTATATATACAAAGTGCTTGATGGTGGTTCTGATGTATTAACACAGAGTTTAAAGGAGAGACGTAATTTTAAGGAATCACAAAAGTTGCACCAAGAATTGCGCTGGGGAGTCAATTCTTCAAAGCAGTGGTTGACAGGATCACCACACAATGGTAAGCAGTGAATTTTTACTATGTTTCTAGGACTTTTACTTATGATCGATACTTTTTCAAATTTCTCCAAGGAGGCAGGGGTTACATTGATCCTTGTAAAGATTTAGCAGCTGAAATCTCCAGATGAAATTCGAGGGGGAAAATGAAGAATTACCATGGGCATTTGACCTGGAATTACTGATTTGTCAGTAATTTCTTATTTCTGGGGGGTTGTCAGGTTTCCATTTGCAATACCCAAGCAACTCAACCACCTTCCTAATTACTAGTTCCCCCCAAATCTGAGAAAACTCCTGGAGGGTGGAGTAATAGGCAGGACATTGGAATGCTCAATATGAGGCCACATAAAATACCTTCAATATTCTGTCCCCTCCTTGACCTAAGCCTTAGCATGCAATGCACGTCTAGCTTAAGTGCCCAGCCCTGATTCTCAGTGCTATGCCACTTTAACAGGGTGAGCCCTGTAAACTGGCACACCCAGACAGTTGGCTGAGGCAAGATGCAGACAAGGAAGGCAAAATAATTCCATTCAAGGAAACCAATTAATCACAGCTTTCTTGTTTTATTGCTGGATGTGTCTTTCTCAAAGACCATGTTTAAAACCGCTTCTGGGACAGTGCCATGCTTTAATTTAAGACTTTAAAATGTCCTCTCTGAGTAAATGAAATTCACTGCTTGCATTTCATTAACAAGATAATGGATGTGTGTTACATTACTTATTCTTAACGCACACAACATTTACCTTTTAAAACCATAGACAGCTCATTTCATCAACTCAGTGAAACTGATCAGTGTATGTATAAGTCCCAGATGTACTTAACACTGGGTGCAAAATACTGATCATAATTTGTGACCAACCTAATAGGTCAGTTTGCAAAATACTGTATTTAGTGGGTCGCAATTTGACCTACCTCATTGTTAGACCTGGCTTGTCCAGCAGGTTTATACCCAGACTTTTGGATTTTTGACCTCCTGTTTCTGACCTCTTTTTGTTGGTTTCATGACTCTGGGCACATAGCCACTGCTGATCAGTGCTAAAGTGCATATTCTCTCCCTGTAAATTGTTATTATGAATTAGTGATTCCATGAATGGTATATTTGATTTACTGGTAATTCCCTAGTGCAGTGCACTGTTTATGCCCAGGGCCTGTAAATCAAATGCTGCTAGTGAGCCTGCTGATCAAATGGGTAGAGATGCCTTCAAGGGTTATGATTTAAATGACACTAAATTATTTAATCTGACTTAGTGGGAGGAAAAATCAATTAACCCCATGTGAAAATCATATATTACTATGAAAAAGATCTATTTGTTTGAATCATATTTAACAAAAACATTAAAACATAAAAACAACGAAACACAAGGGTGTATATACAAAAGGATTTTATCACAAAAAATTCTCGGATCAGCAATAAATCAAAAAAGCAGGTGAGGAAATGCTGGTGTAAGTAGCGTATTAATAAACTAATAAACAACACAGCAAAACCTAAACATGAACATCTATCCCAAACAAATAATGAATCAAACACTGCAGGGATAAGACGGATGTCGACGTTTCGGTCTCTTAGAATAAAATTATCGAGACCATCCTCAGGACTGTTGTCAATTAAACACTGCTGAAGGCTGTAATGTAATCTGCAACATAAATGTTTACAATTACATGTCTGTCATAGTTCAAGCAAAGTAATCCATACACCCATGTGACAAAACTAACTACAAAAGTACGTGACTTACTAAAAATAACATGACACACACATTACATAAATACAAAATACACATATATTACGACACCATTTTGAGAAAGCAATAGCATTACTCCAAGTCAGTGCCCCCTTGAACTAGTTTGTATCTGCAAGAGGGTAAAGTTGGTCATATTCATATTCATGGAGCTTTAAGTCATTTAGGCAAACAGAATGGAGAACATGGCGAAAATGCTATCTACACATGTTGGAGACAGTTGAAAGTAGATGTAGTTCCAACATTGCACCCTGTTAACTTAACCATTTTGAAGAACTTATACATCAGTGTGGCCATATCTATAAATCACATCTATGAGTCACATATCAGCAAATGCTACATATGGATTTGTCAAAAGAACACATGATAGCGCCAAGTATCTAGCAGTGATGTTTACGTAGTACACATTAAATGCGAATCATGTGAATGTTTCACAAACGTACCAGGATGGAAAACCAGAGTGCTGGTCGCTGCCAGAGGTTTTAAGGGCCAAAAAATGAAACCTAAATGAGAACCAGGGCTTAGTACATATAAGGTATATGCAGTTGACGACTGTAAACAGATTTCAAACAACACACAGATAACATAATACCTATTAATGAAGACCCCAGGAGGACGTGGATTCGTCGCTTTAAAGTGGTTGATGACTCAGGGTTAAAAAACGCTGAAAACACGATAAAGAGGGCCATAAATATAATGTAATCTGCCTCTGGCGCACATGATTGTACATAAACCTAAATTAAACACACCTCAGTGTATGGCAAAGCAGGACCTGCAGTCCACGTAGCGTCTGGAGAGTTCGTCCACAAAAAGTTAAAATCTAAAGAGAGGGGTACAACGAATTTAGCCAGTCATAAACAAAGTATACGCTGACTACTAAGGAGTCTCAAAAAGATAGCTACCTTTTTTTTAAATATAAATGCAGCAAACGCAAAGTTCAGGACCATAGGGCGCTTGAATTTCAGGGCGCTGGAATCTTTAAAGTTACTGCAAATAAAACGATATGACAGCCAATGAGTGTCAATATCACAGGTGAGACCACGCTAGAAGCAGAAAGTCCATACTAGCGTGTCACGCTTACCTAGAAAACACAGCGGGGTCGAAGTCAATCTGACCAGGAGCACGGCAGGAACCGAATAAGCAGCGGTCCGCCGGCATGCCATTTAAAGTGAAGTTTGAAGCGCGAAAGAGGACTACGCGCGTGACTATGTATCTCAGCAAAGTACGAGTGCCATCTTTAAATAGGCAAAAACCGGCTCAAGTCAAAACAAAAACTAATGCGATGAGGCACAAAGTTATATAAACAATGCGCATTCAAAGGGGGGAATCTATTGTAATAGTTGGTAAGTTGGTGAAACATCCGCATTTACAAGGTGGATCACAAAAGTGTATTATTTGGAAAACGGTGTGCAAACGAGTTTTAGACCCTAAAAATCCAAGTTATACAGAGTAGACATACATGCTGTTATTTACACATTCATATTATCATTGCAACAACCGGCAAACAGATAAATTTAAACTCTTTATAAATGCAGACTATACAGAGTAAGCATACATGCTATTATCTTCAAGTTCAGAATATCCTTACATTAGTACAGACATGTGTCAGGGGGGAATGGTGTCTAGGATAGGCAAGCAAGAGCATGCCATTCTGTAGCAGAGTTAAGACCCCTTCTGACTGTATCGGTTAGGCAGATCAATTTGCCTTCTCTTAATGAGAGAATTCTGTCAACATTATTTTGGCGTGCATTCGGTCGAATAACTTCGAGTACCCACCACAACATGTCAGTCTCTTTATGACCCAGTTGTAAATAGTGCTCAACTAATGGGGCATTCTCCTTCTTACAGCGAATTCGCGATTGGTGCTGCAGTATACGTTTTTTGATGGGCTGTATGGTTTTCCCCACATAATGGAGAAGACAGGGGCATTGAATGCAACACACCACATTAGTGGTGTTACAGTTGGAGAAATTCTTAGCTGTAAACTTAATACCATTAATCGTACATGTTTTCATAGTCATAGTCGTGGCACATGCCACACAGTTGTTACATTTGTGATGGCCAGTTAATGGAGCAAGTTGCCTCATGTTGTCTACGATATTTTCTTGTGAGGTGTTATCGTATGCATGGATAAGCCTATCCTGCAGATTCGTACCACGTTTAAACGAAAACAGTGGTTTCTGAGTAAATTCTGGTAAAGAACGGAGCAAGCTCCATTGTTTAGAGACAATTTTCTTGATTGCATTCGAATGCGTACCAAATGTTGAGACACAGACAATGTTTACTTTATTTTGGCGTTTGTTAACTGTTAACAAAGCCTGGCGATCATTATACCATGCCCTTTTCATGGATTTTCTGAGCAGCCTTGACGGATAACCTCTTATTTGGAGTTTATCCTTCAATTTGCGGGCTTCACAGAAATAATCATCCTTATATGTACAGTTCCGTCGTAGACGGAGAAACTGTCCAAAGGGTAACCCGTCTTTCAACGCTTGAGGGTGATGGCTGGTATAGCGCAACAGAGTGTTCCTGGCTGTCTTTTTAGTGAATAGGGTGGTATACAAATGATTATTCGAATCCACTTTAATTGTGATGTCTAAAAACGGCATTGCGGTTGTGTTTTGTTCCAGAGTGAACTGAAGATTGATATTCCTGGAATTAAGCCATAGATGAAAGTCATGGAGCTGTTCAGCCGACCCGGCCCAGACCATGAACACGTCATCTATATAACGCAGCCACTTCAATATATTTGTCGAGTATGGATTAGAACAATGCCAAATATATTGGTCTTTGAAATCAGCGACATAGATGTTGGCTATGTCAGGAGCAAAAATTGCGCCCATGGCCACGCCTTTTTGTTGTAAATAGAACGTGTTTTGGAATAGAAAGAAATTTTCACACAACGGAATTCTAATGCATTCCATGATAAAGGATGATGGAACAGAATGAGGTCTCGGCCTTGATTCTAATAAGGTGTTCAGTATATCCAATATTTCAATTTGGGGAATGTTTGTGTACAAACTTTCTATATCCATGGATACAAGTATGTTGGTCATGGGATCAAAAGGGAAATTCTCAATCTCATTTATAACAGCTGTTGTATCTCTGATGTAAGATGGCCGCTCCACAGCAAACGGTCTAATAAAAATATCTGAGTATGTTGCGAGTGGCTTTAAAATGGAATTACACCCCGAAATAATCGGTCGACCAGGTGGATTGTTAAGGTCTTTATGCACCTTGGGGAGCATATATATCACTGGTATTGTCGGTGTTTTATTAACCAGGAAGGAAGCCTCCTTTTCATTCAACCAGCCCCCTTCAAGTCCCAATTTACTTAGGGCTTGAATTTCTGATGTCAGTCTTTTGGTCGGGTTACTTGCAAGTTTCTGATAGTGGGTAGGGGTAGAGAGTTGTCTCATCATTTCCAGATTGTATTTGGATTTTTCCCAAAGGACTATACCACCGCCCTTGTCTGCTGGTTTTAGTAGAGCTTGTGGTAACTTTTGAAGGTTCTGGAGTGCTAATTGTTGTTCCTTTGGTAGATTGGATTTATATCTACAGGAGTTTTGAAATAAAGATTCAATTTCAATGAGTGTGGCATTTTCAAAAGTGATTATGTCCTTATGTACCATCGTGTTAGATGGGTAGAAAGTGGATGGATTCCTCAATCCCGTAAATCCTCTTTTAGGATCTGAGGGAGAACTCGCAAAAAAGTTCTTCAAACGGACTGTACGAAAAAAACGGTACAGCTCCAATTTGGTTTGGAACAAATCATTCCTGTATGTAGGGACAAAGCCTAGTGAGCCTGCAGCACTGATTGTGCCACCCACATGAGGAGCCTGTAAATGTAACTCAGATCTGCCACTGCACTGTCTGTGCGCAGTTTGGTACTGCCATATCGACCTGGCAAGTGCACCCACTTGCCGGGCCCTAACCTTCCCATTTTTTAACATGAAAGTCACCCCTAAGTTAGGCCAAAGGTACCCAGTGGGCAGGGTGCAGTGTTTGTGAAAGGTGGGATATGCCCTAATGTGTGTGGCATGTCCTGATAGTGAAACACTGCCAACTTCGTTTTTCACTATTGAAAGGCTATCTGTCCCATAGGATAGAATGGGATTTTATTTATAGCATCTTACGAATCTATCTTCTCATTGGAACAAGATGGAAAGATGGAGTTTAGTATGCCTGAACTCAGAATATAAAAATGCATCTTATAGTAAAGATGATTTTTATATTGTGTGTTTGCAAATACCACTTTTAGAAAGTTGATATTTTCTTGCTTAGCCATCCTGTGTGCCTCTGTTGGTTTGTGTATTGACTGTCTGGCTTTGGAGTGACAGGGGCTGGGGATGTGCATTCTCTCTGACCGCCACGGGCGGAGGGGTTGATGTGTGTCCTACCTTTCCTGATTGAGTCAGGGCTGGGCTGAATAGACCTGGACTGCATTCAGAGTAGGGGGGGGGGGTTCTTACTAGCACCTGAATAGGCCCAGACTGCATTTAGAGTAGTGGGAGGAGATTTCCCTTGCACCTGAATAGGCCCTGTCTGCCATATACAATGCTGTCTCCACCTCCTGCCAGGAAGCTGCACCAGAAAGGACACAACTGGTTTTGGTTGGGCAAAGAGCTTCTCGGCCACCAGAGCACAAAGGACCCAGACCCCTGAACTTTAGATTACTGCTGAACTAAGAACCCTTCCAGGAATAATAACCGGGAAAGCTGGAGGAGTACTGCCCCTGTGCTGTGTGCTGTTGGGGATGGCCTGCAGTGGTTGCTTCTGTCTTCGGCAGGGAAAGGACTGGACTGTGCTTTCATCATCCTGCTGTTAGAGTTTTCTCCAAAGGCTTGAAGTAAAGCTTGCCTCCTGTTGGAAGTCTCAGGGATAGAAAAGACTTCAAAGATCATTCTGGGAATCAAGAGGAACCTTTGCCAAGGAGAAGAGCTGGAGACACTGCGGATAAGTACGGCCCCTTTGTGTGTGCTGTCTGGGGTTGGCCTGAATGGCTGTTTCTGACAAGGAAAGGAGAAGGACTTTGCTGTGTACTGTGTCCCCTGCTTGAGGAAGATCTCCAAGGGCTTGATTAGAGTTTGCCTCTTGTTCTGAAGTCTCAGGGACACAAAGACTTCACCACCAGTCTCGCCTGAACTCCTTGGCTGGGAGTTCTGACCTGTTGAGCAGTGCCTGCCAGTGTCATGGGCCTCTGGAGGTTGTTTTGGGACTGGAAACTGCAAGAACTGTGAAAATCGATGCATCGCCTGTTTCAAGCACATCGCAGCGGTACAAGAAGATTTTCAGATGTATCACAGCTGCCGAATAATCGATACAACACCTGCTTGTGGCTGAAGTGTCTGCCATGCGACAAATCCTGTGCACCGATCTCCGATGTATGAGATCACCGCACTAATTCTGACGCAGGTCCTGCTGTGGAAGAACCGACGCATCCAGGGGATGTGGCTGAAATCACCGTACCGCATTCTGGGTCTTCAGGCATCGCATCGTACCAGACTGTCAAGCATCACATCGAAGCGCCGAGTCTGTCGCATCATTGGGGAACGCAGTAAGAAACCGATGCATCACCTCCCCATGCAATAAGAAACCGACGTATCACCTCCTCTCTGGTAAGGAACCAACGCATCACCTCCCCTAGAGCAAGGAACCAAACCAACACCTTCCCTGAGTGTAAGTAACCGATGCATCACCTTCCCTGTGACCCTATTTGCCTACATGTTTTGACTCTTGCAAGGTACTTTGTGTAAAAGTGTTGCATCCAACATTTTCTTGGATCAGAACTGTTTCTACCTTTTAAGATTCATATTTTTAGTACTGTATTGTTGATTTTTGTCGTTTGGGCTTATTTTGGTTTAGATAAAGATTACGTATTTTTCTAAACTGATGTGGTGTCTATTTGTAATATTTTTATACTGTATTAATGATTGTGGTCACAAACGCTTTACACACTGCCTCTGAGATAAGCCTGTCTGCTCATGCCAAGCTACCAAGGGGATGAGCACGGGTTGTTTTTAGAAGTGTATCCCCCTTACCTGACTTGAAAGAAGGGTCCCTTCTTAGACAAAGGTACCTACCTCTACCAACTAGAGACCCCCATTTCTAACACTCATGAGTATTGATAAGGTAGGTTGTCAGCAGACCACAATCTCTTTTCAATCTTTTTTTTAATGCAGCCTCATTTCATTAAGGTAAAATGAGATGTGTTTAAAAAATGTTTTGTCAACATTCAAAAATCGGAAGGGGTCCGTAGCACTTTTGTGTAGTCAGGAAAAGATTAATATTTTGCGACAGGATTCCGGTCACCAAACATGAATACATCCCATTTTGAATAGCTGTTTGGAGGGGACATCCTTAAAACAGTCCTTCCAAATATCGATTTGGTATGTAGTCACAAACCGAAACTGCAATTCAGTAATGTGTTACCGAATCACAATTTGTGTTACAGACCAAAAGGACTTTTTGCAGTAACAAATTGCATGATTCCGCAAATTGGACTATTTGTGGCCCAAAAGCCTTAGTACACCTGGCACATAGTGCATTCTGGAAGTTGAAGTCCTGGGTCACTTGAGTTGATCCAATTGAACTTACATATCTGAAAACAAAGTGTGCCAAGGTGAAAATAATTTCAATCCACATGGTAAGGAGAGATTTCTAGTAAGAGTTTATTTGAGTAACAGGGCCACAATTGGAACCTAACGCAGGGTAAAACCAGGAGACCCTCCATGCCCTTCCAATGTCTCTCCCCAATCATTCCACTCACACCCGATATGTGAACTTTCAACATTCTCTCAGCATCACACAATGCCACATCACCCAGCATACAGCATGACAGTACCCCATCACTGAGTTACCACACAATGGGTTTTGAAAAAAATGCCAGGGCTATATCATTGTGTCATCAGTGACATGGAATAATTTAGACCCGTATCATGACCAGGTGCATTGACTCATCATAGACCCGATAATTTTTTTTGTATCAGAGTCTTCTAAAGGTCATACATCTAACTGCATAAACAAACTCAGTATTTTAGCAGGGATTAGATGTGTGCTGTGCACTGTAGCATACATACAATGTGCTCTTTTTAGAGAAATGAAGACATTTTAGCCTATAGGTGATATTTGTTGATGCAAAGCCTTACTTGGCTATTTTAGTAATCTGGCCTTGCATCACAACCTATGAGTATTTGCACTAACCCTCCCCAGTGGTGAACAACCTTTACAACGCAACTTTTACAACGTAGTGCCTTTACAACACGGTATTTACAACGCAAACCATTACAACGCATTGCGCTGGGGGGCGCTCTAGGATAGGGAATAGATTTAATTTACTATCCAAAACCTTCCCTACTATCCACGGGGACTGAAGTTGGAATAGTAAATTAAACTATTCACTATCCAGCACCCCAAAGCGCTATGCGTTGTAAAGCCATGCGTTGTAAATACCGCGTTGTAAAGGCATGCGTGGTAAAAGCATGCGGTATAATGTCACACATCCCTCCCCAGTAACTTGCCATTTGGCACAAAGCAGCTCAAGGGAGCGAAAAGCAGTATTTGCAATGCATTGTAAAACACCTTTCACACTGGATTATAATAACATGCACTGCTTTGTGCCTTCAGAAGATCTGGGCTTTCAAACCCTAAAATAAAAATTACAGTTAGTTCCTGCTGAATGTGTAGTAGTAAACTGCTCAAAATTGAGTATGCTCATACATAGAGACAGGTATCCCTAATTGGCCTCCTACATCAAATATATTACAACATAAGACCAACATGGGTTTCCACAGGTTAGCTGCCACAGGAAAGCGGAAGCCACACCAAGATGCAATATCTACTTATTGAAAACAACTTCAAACAGCAACACTTTGTCCTCAGTGGCGTAGCTAGTGGGGGGTGAGCAGCACTTTTATGGGGGTGGCGGGAGAGGTGAGTGATTTCAGCAAGCAAAAGGTGTGGTTTACTTTTTTTATAAATTTTATTTTCCGTGATCGTCGTCTGTCGACTCCCCCCCCTGCTCTGACTTGCACCAGCCGTCACTGGGCGGGAAACTCAGTGACTGCCATGGGTGGCAAAAGCTGTAGCTACGCCACTGTTTGTCCTGATGTGTTGGTTTGGTGATTTGGATAGCTGCCTTTCTAGGGTTACACCCATCCAGATTACTTCTCTGTTACCATTCTTATGTTTGGGACATTTCAGTTTCTTCCACTTTTTTTGAGATTTTGAAAATAGACTCTGGCAAAAAGGTATAATGGGTTGTGAGATGCTGAAATGAGGAATGATAAGCCCAGTTGGACAGCTGTGGACTAGTATTAGAAGGATAGGGTATGAGGTCAAGAGGTTTCAATTGAAACTAATCCAAATTATTCTTCAGGTATAAAATGCAATGTAATTCATTCAACGTTGAAAGAATGAGTATCCAAAACACTTTGGCCAACACATATTTTGCGACTCTGAAAAATAAATTACAATTTGTGGCTTTTTCAGGGCCAACACATGATTAAGCAAATTATGACATTTTGACTAATAACTCTCTCTACATATACATACATATATATATATATGTCCATAACCTCCCTCCAAAAGGAAGAAGCAGAAGCTCAAGGGGAACAGTTCAGAAAGGCTTTATTTGTTTAGTACAGCTCCCGTGGCGGCGAATGCATTTCGGCTTGCGCCTTCTTCAGCGCCCAACACCGTACTGGTAATCGTGGTCAGTTCTTCCCCGCTGCCTGTAAGCTGACTTATGTGGGTCCGCTCCTCCCCCCTACAATCCTGCAGGTCATTTCAGATCCTCCGAACGGCAACTCCCAGGATGCCTTATGTCACAGCAACTCGGGATGGTGAAAACATGGGGGGAGAGAGAGTAATAATCCTGTTGCAGAACCCGAATGTAGCAGGACACGTTACAAAACAAAACTGTCCCAACACCTCCAGCCTTTCCTCAGGTCCCCTCATACCGTCACAGCCCCCGGGATAGAAAGTCCAAAATGCAGGGACTAACTGTGGAATGCAAGTTGCCCAGAGAGAGGTGCAATACCTCAACTGCTCAGGTCCTCCAATAGCAGGGGCGGGTACCAGACACCTTCCATTACTGAAAGAACAGGAAACTGCCGCGAAGCAAGCCAGCCAAAGTCCAGATCCACAACGTGGAGGGGGCTTCTAAAATGCGCTGCTGGCCAGCGCAAACAATGTGTCCATAACCTCCCTCCAAAAGGAAGAAGCAGAAGCCCAAGGGGAACAGTTCAGAAAGGCTTTATTTGTTTAGTACAGCTCCCATGGCGGCGAATGCATTTCGGCTTGCGTCTTCTTCAGTGCCCAACACCGGACTGGTAATCGTGGTAAGTTCTTCCCTGCTGCCTGTAAGCTGACTTATGTGGGTCCGCTCCTTCCCCCTACAATCCTGCTCACCTGTTGCAGGTCGTTTCAGATCCTCCGAACTGCAACTCCCAGCATGCCTTATGTCACAGCAACTCGGGATGGTGAAAACATGGGGGGAGAGAGTAATAATCCTGTTGCAGAACCCGAATGTAGCAGGACACGTTACAAAACAAAACTGTCCCAACACCTCCAGCCTTTCCTTAGGTCCCCTCATACCGTCACAGCCCCCGGGATAGGAAGTCCAAAATGCAGGGACTAACTTCGGAATGCAAGTTGCCCAGAGAGAGGTGCAATATATATATAGCCGCTCCTTGTACACCAGAACAGTGAGTCACTCAACAGGCGGGTGCTGCAACGCATCGGTGTGCCGTGTAATACAAAAGCTCCAAATCTCCCCAATCCGCAGGAAAGAAAGCAGCACTCACGGTAATATTTGCTAAGCGGTGTTTATTAATCCACAGACAGACGCGTTTCGGATAACGTCCTTCTTCGGTGTCAGAGCATAACGCGCTGCGCCATTTTAATTCATAATATCATGAAAACAGAAAAGGGACTGTCGGCGCCTAGCCAAATAGTGAGCGCCATGTTGGAAGTATTACTAAATAATTACTCTCAGCAATCACGTTGATATCCCAAATAGCATTCGAGAAAATCAAAACGCCCCACTTTATAATGGTGTCATTAAAGGGTATCAATACAATTCAATCGTGATATAATCGATCTGGCCGTGGATCGGCACTGGCAACCTTTAATGGTTGCCTAAACACCCTCATTGTTCTCATTTGAGTAGATAATCGACCCACACACATATTGGTTATGATATAATAGATCATAATAAATAATAAATATACCTGTGACATATCTGTAGAACCTCTTTTCTATAAAATCATATCATCATATATAATCTCATAATCATCACTCTAATGTTGTAAAATTCACATTTACAATACCCCAAAACCCATCAAAGTAATATATTCCAGTTATTAATCAGAATTAGTATCATCATTGTGAATCCAATCAAAAAAGAGGAGTACACACATAGAATATCATCCTACTCATGACCCTTTCCCAAGAGAACTTGCAAAAACTCTTATAGATGAAATTCCTTATAACCTAGGAATAACGTTGACTACCCCCTAGGTACCTAAGTGCACTGCCAGCTCTTCCCCACTGTTAAGGCCACCTGGGGCCTTCATCTGTAAGTCCACAATATATCTGGACTCCAGTCTGCGTAATTTCTGCATTCTTTCACCTCCTCTAGAAACTTCAGGTACACAATCCAGGCAAAAGTACTGCAGCTGATTTCTATCGCTCTTATGTTTTATGGAAAAATGGCGAGCCACCGGATAAGTAAAATCCTTATTTGTGATGGCGCGCATATGCTCTAAAATTCTCAGTTTTACGCAGTTAATCGTGCTCCCTATGTATTTTAAACCGCAGGACATTTCAAACAGTAAACTGCGAATGTCGTGTGGCAGGACATGAACTTGTTGATTTTTCTTCCTTCCTGTAGTCCTTTGACTTCATAGGACAGGAGCCTTTTACTAAAGGAGCACGGTTTGCGTCTCCCACAAGGGAAGAATCCTTTTGCTTCCTGTAACAACCCTTTTCTCATTACAATGGGTTATAGATGGCCAGATCGATTATATCACAATTGAATTGTATTGATACCCGTTTAATGACACCATTATAAATTGGGGCGTTTTGATTTTCTCGAATGCTATTTGGGGTATCAACGTGATTGCTGAGAGTAATTATTTGGTAATACTTCCAACATGGCGCTTGCTATTTGGCTAGGAGCCGACAGTCCCTTTTCTGTTTTCATGATATTATGAATTAAAATGGCGCTGCGCAGCGCGTTATGCTTTGACACCGAAGAAGGAAGTTATTCGAAACGCGTCTGTCTGTGGATTAATAAACACCGCTTAGCAAATATTCCCGTGAGTGCTGCTTTCTTTCCTGTGGATTGGGGAGATTTGGAGCTTTTGTATTATGCGTCACACCGACGCATTGCAGCAGCCGCCTGTTGAGTGACTCGCTGTTCTGGTGTACAAGGAGCGGCAATACTTTTAGCAAGTGCACCGCCACAACCTACCCACGGAGAACGGAGAGCAACCCGTACTCCGTAAACGCAGAAGAGAATTCATCAAGTGCCTGGCTGAACCGGAGGGAGTGGGTAAGCCACGATATATTCTGCATGCGCTCATCTTTAATGTGGTTTGTGGCAAGGCGAGGGACTTAGTAACATTTGCGGTGTACACAGGAGGTGGGGCCCGGGATCGGAGCACCGCATCTTTCATGACAAAATCATGTTCACCGTAACACAGTGCAGAGAGGCGGCGGCTGGAATGTTTAAGAATAAAAATTCGGACATTTCATTACCCCAAACGAAACCAACGAGAGAAATTCCGAGTACTTTGGCCAATCAGTACATGAAATTAGAAAGACTGTATGAAAGGTACATACGCAAATGGTGGCAGGGTACCTCACTGCAGAGCTATATCGAGGTACAGAGAGTCCCCCGAGGTTTGCGTATTTACACTCTATCTATCTAACGCCCTCACTCTATCGCCCTCACTCTATCTATCGCCATCACTCTATCTATCTAGCACCCTCACAGTTTCTATCTATCGCCCTCACTCTATCTATCTATCGGACTCACTCTACCTATCTATCTATCTATCGCCCTCACTCTATCTATCTATCTATCTATCTATCTATCTATCTATCTATCTATCTATCTATCTATCTATCTATCTATCTATCTATCTATCTATCTATCTATCGCCCTCACTCTATCTATCTATCCATCTATCGCCCTCACTCTATCTATCTATCCATCTATCGCCCTCACTCTATCACTCTATCTATCTATCTATCGCCCTCACTCTATCTATCTATCGCCCTCACTCTATCACCCTCACTCTATCTATCTATCGCCCTCACTCTATCTATCTATCTGTCTATCTATCTATCTATCTATCTATCGCCCTCACTCTATCTATCTATCGCCCTCACTCTATCTATCGCCCTCACTCTATCGCCCTCACTCTATCTATCTAGCACCCTCACATTATCTATCTATTGCCCTCACTCTATCTATCGGACTCACTCTATCTGTCTATCTATCGCCCTCACTCTATCTGTCTGTCTATCTATCTATCTATCTATCTATCTATCTATCTATCTAGCTATCTATTTATCACCCTCACTCTATCTATCACCCTCACTCTATCTATCCATCGCCCTCACTCTATCTATCTATCGCCCTCACTCTATCTATCTATTGCCCTTACTCTATCTATCTATCCATCTATCGCCCTCACTCTATCTATCTATCGCCCTCACTCTATCTATCGCCCTCACTCTATCTATCGTCCTCACTCTATCTATCTATCGCCCTCACTCTATCGCCTCACTCTATCTATCACCCTCACTCTATCTATCTAGCACCCTCACATTATCTATCTATCGCCCTCACTCTATCTACCTATCGGACTCACTCTATCTATCTATCTATCTATCTATCTATCTATCTATCTATCTATCTATCAATCTATCTATCTATCTTTCACCCTCACTCTATCTATCTACCTATCTATCGATCTATCTATGTCCCTCACTCTAGCTATCTATCTATCTGTTGCCCTCACTCTATCTATCTATCTATCTATCTATCTATCTATCTATCTATCTATCTATCTATCTATCTATCTATCTATCTATCTATCTATCTATCTATCTATCTATCTATCTATCTATCTATCTATCTATCGCCCTCACTCTATCTATCTATCGCCCTCACTCTATCTATCTATTGCCCTCACTCTATCTATCGCCCTCACTCTATCGCCCTCACTCTATCTGTCGCCCTCACTCTATCTATCTATCGCCCTCACTCTATCGCCCTCACTCTATCTGTCGCCCTCACTCTATCTATCTATCGCCCTCACTCTAACTATCTATCGCCCTCACACTATCTATCTATCGCCCTCACTCTATCTGTCGCCCTCACTCTATCTATCTATCGCCCTCACTCTAACTATCTATCGCCCTCACACTATCTATCTATCGCCCTCACTCTATCTATCTATCGCCCTCACTCTATCGCCCTCACTCTATCTATCGCCCTCACTCTATCTATCTATCGCCCTCACTCTAACTATCTATCACCCTCACACTATCTATCTATTGCCCTCACTCTATCTATCGCCCTCACTCTATCGCCCTCACTCTATCGCCCTCACTCTATCGCCATCACTCTATCGCCCTCACTCTATCAATCTATCGGACTCACTCTATCTATCTATCTATCTATCTATCGCCCTCACTCTATCTATCTATCGCCCTCACTCTAACTATCTATCGCCCTCACTCTATCTATCGCCCTCATTCTAACTATCTATCGCCCTCACTCTATCTATCGCCCTCACTCTATCTATCCATCACCCTCACTCTATCTATCTTTCTATTTATCTATCTATAGGACTCACTCTATCTATCTATCACCCCCACTCTCAGTAGCGGTCGGCAGTAGGAGTTACTGCAGGGCGGTGATGTGGGCAGGGGGAGGGGCAGAGTGGGGGGTAGTAATGTATGGTTTATGGAGTTTGACAGGTAAGTAAACATTTAAATAAATAAACCGAATTTCGTTGTGCGCACTGCATCACATTTGGTGATGCAGTGCATGCAACGAAAGTCCTTTTATTTATTCAAATGTTTACTTACCTGTAAAACTCCGTAATCCATACATTACTACCCCCCACCATGCCCCTCCCCCTGCCCACGTCACCGCCCTGCAGTAACTCCTACTGCCTACCGCTACTGCCCACTCTATCCATCTATCTATCACCATCACTTTATCTATCTATCTATCGCCCTCACTCTATCTATCTATCTATCTATCTATCTATCTATCTATCTATCTATCTATCTATCTATCTATCTATCAATCTATCTATCTATCTATTTATCTATCTATCGCCCTCACTCTATCTGTCTATCTATCGCACTCACTCTATCTATCGCCATCACTCAATCTATCTATCTATCTATCTATCTATTTATCTATCTATCTATCTATCACCCTCACTCTATCTATCTATCGCCCTCCCTCTATCTATCTATCACCCTCCCTCTATCTATCTATCCCCCTCCCTCTATCTATCGATCACACTCACTCTATCTATCTATCGCATCACCACAACATCACTGAGCAGCCGCGGTCGGTAGGGGAGTACCTGCGGGGGCGGTGATGTGGGGAGGGGGAGGGGCAGGGTGGGGGTTAGTAATGTATGGATAATGGAGGATTGCAGGTAAGTAAACATTTAAATAAATCAAACAAGTTTTGTTGTGTGCACTGCCATAAATATAATGTAATCTGCCTCTGGCGCACATGATTGTACATAAACCTAAATTAAACACACCTCAGTGTATGGCAAAGCAGGACCTGCAGTCCACGTAGCGTCTGGAGAGTTCGTCCACAAAAAGTTAAAATCTAAAGAGAGGGGTACAACGAATTTAGCCAGTCATAAACAAAGTATACGCTGACTACTAAGGAGTCTCAAAAAGATAGCTACCTTTTTTTTAAATATAAATGCAGCAAACGCAAAGTTCAGGACCATAGGGCGCTTGAATTTCAGGGCGCTGGAATCTTTAAAGTTACTGCAAATAAAACGATATGACAGCCAATGAGTGTCAATATCACAGGTGAGACCACGTTAGAAGCAGAAAGTCCATACTAGCGTGTCACGCTTACCTAGAAAACACAGCGGGGTCGAAGTCAATCTGACCAGGAGCACGGCAGGAACCGAATAAGCAGCGGTCCGCCGGCATGCCATTTAAAGTGAAGTTTGAAGCGCGAAAGAGGACTACGCGCGTGACTATGTATCTCAGCAAAGTACGAGTGCCATCTTTAAATAGGCAAAAACCGGCTCAAGTCAAAACAAAAACTAATGCGATGAGGCACAAAGTTATATAAACAATGCGCATTCAAAGGGGGGAATCTATTGTAATAGTTGGTAAGTTGGTGAAACATCCGCATTTACAAGGTGGATCACAAAAGTGTATTATTTGGAAAACGGTGTGCAAACGAGTTTTAGACCCTAAAAATCCAAGTTATACAGAGTAGACATACATGCTGTTATTTACACATTCATATTATCATTGCAACAACCGGCAAACAGATAAATTTAAACTCTTTATAAATGCAGACTATACAGAGTAAGCATACATGCTATTATCTTCAAGTTCAGAATATCCTTACATTAGTACAGACATGTGTCAGGGGGGAATGGTGTCTAGGATAGGCAAGCAAGAGCATGCCATTCTGTAGCAGAGTTAAGACCCCTTCTGACTGTATCGGTTAGGCAGATCAATTTGCCTTCTCTTAATGAGAGAATTCTGTCAACATTATTTTGGCGTGCATTCGGTCGAATAACTTCGAGTACCCACCACAACATGTCAGTCTCTTTATGACCCAGTTGTAAATAGTGCTCAACTAATGGGGCATTCTCCTTCTTACAGCGAATTCGCGATTGGTGCTGCAGTATACGTTTTTTGATGGGCTGTATGGTTTTCCCCACATAATGGAGAAGACAGGGGCATTGAATGCAACACACCACATTAGTGGTGTTACAGTTGGAGAAATTCTTAGCTGTAAACTTAATACCATTAATCGTACATGTTTTCATAGTCATAGTCGTGGCACATGCCACACAGTTGTTACATTTGTGATGGCCAGTTAATGGAGCAAGTTGCCTCATGTTGTCTACGATATTTTCTTGTGAGGTGTTATCGTATGCATGGATAAGCCTATCCTGCAGATTCGTACCACGTTTAAACGAAAACAGTGGTTTCTGAGTAAATTCTGGTAAAGAACGGAGCAAGCTCCATTGTTTAGAGACAATTTTCTTGATTGCATTCGAATGCGTACCAAATGTTGAGACACAGACAATGTTTACTTTATTTTGGCGTTTGTTAACTGTTAACAAAGCCTGGCGATCATTATACCATGCCCTTTTCATGGATTTTCTGAGCAGCCTTGACGGATAACCTCTTATTTGGAGTTTATCCTTCAATTTGCGGGCTTCACAGAAATAATCATCCTTATATGTACAGTTCCGTCGTAGACGGAGAAACTGTCCAAAGGGTAACCCGTCTTTCAACGCTTGAGGGTGATGGCTGGTATAGCGCAACAGAGTGTTCCTGGCTGTCTTTTTAGTGAATAGGGTGGTATACAAATGATTATTCGAATCACTTTAATTGTGATGTCTAAAAACGGCATTGCGGTTGTGTTTTGTTCCAGAGTGAACTGAAGATTGATATTCCTGGAATTAAGCCATAGATGAAAGTCATGGAGCTGTTCAGCCGACCCGGCCCAGACCATGAACACGTCATCTATATAACGCAGCCACTTCAATATATTTGTCGAGTATGGATTAGAACAATGCCAAATATATTGGTCTTTGAAATCAGCGACATAGATGTTGGCTATGTCAGGAGCAAAAATTGCGCCCATGGCCACGCCTTTTTGTTGTAAATAGAACGTGTTTTGGAATAGAAAGAAATTTTCACACAACGGAATTCTAATGCATTCCATGATAAAGGATGATGGAACAGAATGAGGTCTCGGCCTTGATTCTAATAAGGTGTTCAGTATATCCAATATTTCAATTTGGGGAATGTTTGTGTACAAACTTTCTATATCCATGGATACAAGTATGTTGGTCATGGGATCAAAAGGGAAATTCTCAATCTCATTTATAACAGCTGTTGTATCTCTGATGTAAGATGGCCGCTCCACAGCAAACGGTCTAATAAAAATATCTGAGTATGTTGCGAGTGGCTTTAAAATGGAATTACACCCCGAAATAATCGGTCGACCAGGTGGATTGTTAAGGTCTTTATGCACCTTGGGGAGCATATATATCACTGGTATTGTTGGTGTTTTATTAACCAGGAAGGAAGCCTCCTTTTCATTCAACCAGCCCCCTTCAAGTCCCAATTTACTTAGGGCTTGAATTTCTGATGTCAGTCTTTTGGTCGGGTTACTTGCAAGTTTCTGATAGTGGGTAGGGGTAGAGAGTTGTCTCATCATTTCCAGATTGTATTTGGATTTTTCCCAAAGGACTATACCACCGCCCTTGTCTGCTGGTTTTAGTAGAGCTTGTGGTAACTTTTGAAGGTTCTGGAGTGCTAATTGTTGTTCCTTTGGTAGATTGGATTTATATCTACAGGAGTTTTGAAATAAAGATTCAATTTCAATGAGTGTGGCATTTTCAAAAGTGATTATGTCCTTATGTACCATCGTGTTAGATGGGTAGAAAGTGGATGGATTCCTCAATCCCGTAAATCCTCTTTTAGGATCTGAGGGAGAACTCGCAAAAAAGTTCTTCAAACGGACTGTACGAAAAAAACGGTACAGCTCCAATTTGGTTTGGAACAAATCATTCCTGTATGTAGGGACAAAGCCTAGTGAGCCTGCAGCACTGATTGTGCCACCCACATGAGGAGCCTGTAAATGTAACTCAGATCTGCCACTGCACTGTCTGTGCGCAGTTTGGTACTGCCATATCGACCTGGCAAGTGCACCCACTTGCCGGGCCCTAACCTTCCCATTTTTTAACATGAAAGTCACCCCTAAGTTAGGCCAAAGGTACCCAGTGGGCAGGGTGCAGTGTTTGTGAAAGGTGGGATATGCCCTAATGTGTGTGGCATGTCCTGATAGTGAAACACTGCCAACTTCGTTTTTCACTATTGAAAGGCTATCTGTCCCATAGGATAGAATGGGATTTTATTTATAGCATCTTACGAATCTATCTTCTCATTGGAACAAGATGGAAAGATGGAGTTTAGTATGCCTGAACTCAGAATATAAAAATGCATCTTATAGTAAAGATGATTTTTATATTGTGTGTTTGCAAATACCACTTTTAGAAAGTTGATATTTTCTTGCTTAGCCATCCTGTGTGCCTCTGTTGGTTTGTGTATTGACTGTCTGGCTTTGGAGTGACAGGGGCTGGGGATGTGCATTCTCTCTGACCGCCACGGGCGGAGGGGTTGATGTGTGTCCTACCTTTCCTGATTGAGTCAGGGCTGGGCTGAATAGACCTGGACTGCATTCAGAGTAGGGGGGGGGTTCTTACTAGCACCTGAATAGGCCCAGACTGCATTTAGAGTAGTGGGAGGAGATTTCCCTTGCACCTGAATAGGCCCTGTCTGCCATATACAATGCTGTCTCCACCTCCTGCCAGGAAGCTGCACCAGAAAGGACACAACTGGTTTTGGTTGGGCAAAGAGCTTCTCGGCCACCAGAGCACAAAGGACCCAGACCCCTGAACTTTAGATTACTGCTGAACTAAGAACCCTTCCAGGAATAATAACCGGGAAAGCTGGAGGAGTACTGCCCCTGTGCTGTGTGCTGTTGGGGATGGCCTGCAGTGGTTGCTTCTGTCTTCGGCAGGGAAAGGACTGGACTGTGCTTTCATCATCCTGCTGTTAGAGTTTTCTCCAAAGGCTTGAAGTAAAGCTTGCCTCCTGTTGGAAGTCTCAGGGATAGAAAAGACTTCAAAGATCATTCTGGGAATCAAGAGGAACCTTTGCCAAGGAGAAGAGCTGGAGACACTGCGGATAAGTACGGCCCCTTTGTGTGTGCTGTCTGGGGTTGGCCTGAATGGCTGTTTCTGACAAGGAAAGGAGAAGGACTTTGCTGTGTACTGTGTCCCCTGCTTGAGGAAGATCTCCAAGGGCTTGATTAGAGTTTGCCTCTTGTTCTGAAGTCTCAGGGACACAAAGACTTCACCACCAGTCTCGCCTGAACTCCTTGGCTGGGAGTTCTGACCTGTTGAGCAGTGCCTGCCAGTGTCATGGGCCTCTGGAGGTTGTTTTGGGACTGGAAACTGCAAGAACTGTGAAAATCGATGCATCGCCTGTTTCAAGCACATCGCAGCGGTACAAGAAGATTTTCAGATGTATCACAGCTGCCGAATAATCGATACAACACCTGCTTGTGGCTGAAGTGTCTGCCATGCGACAAATCCTGTGCACCGATCTCCGATGTATGAGATCACCGCACTAATTCTGACGCAGGTCCTGCTGTGGAAGAACCGACGCATCCAGGGGATGTGGCTGAAATCACCGTACCGCATTCTGGGTCTTCAGGCATCGCATCGTACCAGACTGTCAAGCATCACATCGAAGCGCCGAGTCTGTCGCATCATTGGGGAACGCAGTAAGAAACCGATGCATCACCTCCCCATGCAATAAGAAACCGACGTATCACCTCCTCTCTGGTAAGGAACCAACGCATCACCTCCCCTAGAGCAAGGAACCAAACCAACACCTTCCCTGAGTGTAAGTAACCGATGCATCACCTTCCCTGTGACCCTATTTGCCTACATGTTTTGACTCTTGCAAGGTACTTTGTGTAAAAGTGTTGCATCCAACATTTTCTTGGATCAGAACTGTTTCTACCTTTTAAGATTCATATTTTTAGTACTGTATTGTTGATTTTTGTCGTTTGGGCTTATTTTGGTTTAGATAAAGATTACGTATTTTTCTAAACTGATGTGGTGTCTATTTGTAATATTTTTATACTGTATTAATGATTGTGGTCACAAACGCTTTACACACTGCCTCTGAGATAAGCCTGTCTGCTCATGCCAAGCTACCAAGGGGATGAGCACGGGTTGTTTTTAGAAGTGTATCCCCCTTACCTGACTTGAAAGAAGGGTCCCTTCTTAGACAAAGGTACCTACCTCTACCAACTAGAGACCCCCATTTCTAACACTCATGAGTATTGATAAGGTAGGTTGTCAGCAGACCACAATCTCTTTTCAATCTTTTTTTTAATGCAGCCTCATTTCATTAAGGTAAAATGAGATGTGTTTAAAAAATGTTTTGTCAACATTCAAAAATCGGAAGGGGTCCGTAGCACTTTTGTGTAGTCAGGAAAAGATTAATATTTTGCGACAGGATTCCGGTCACCAAACATGAATACATCCCATTTTGAATAGCTGTTTGGAGGGGACATCCTTAAAACAGTCCTTCCAAATATCGATTTGGTATGTAGTCACAAACCGAAACTGCAATTCAGTAATGTGTTACCGAATCACAATTTGTGTTACAGACCAAAAGGACTTTTTGCAGTAACAAATTGCATGATTCCGCAAATTGGACTATTTGTGGCCCAAAAGCCTTAGTACACCTGGCACATAGTGCATTCTGGAAGTTGAAGTCCTGGGTCACTTGAGTTGATCCAATTGAACTTACATATCTGAAAACAAAGTGTGCCAAGGTGAAAATAATTTCAATCCACATGGTAAGGAGAGATTTCTAGTAAGAGTTTATTTGAGTAACAGGGCCACAATTGGAACCTAACGCAGGGTAAAACCAGGAGACCCTCCATGCCCTTCCAATGTCTCTCCCCAATCATTCCACTCACACCCGATATGTGAACTTTCAACATTCTCTCAGCATCACACAATGCCACATCACCCAGCATACAGCATGACAGTACCCCATCACTGAGTTACCACACAATGGGTTTTGAAAAAAATGCCAGGGCTATATCATTGTGTCATCAGTGACATGGAATAATTTAGACCCGTATCATGACCAGGTGCATTGACTCATCATAGACCCGATAATTTTTTTTGTATCAGAGTCTTCTAAAGGTCATACATCTAACTGCATAAACAAACTCAGTATTTTAGCAGGGATTAGATGTGTGCTGTGCACTGTAGCATACATACAATGTGCTCTTTTTAGAGAAATGAAGACATTTTAGCCTATAGGTGATATTTGTTGATGCAAAGCCTTACTTGGCTATTTTAGTAATCTGGCCTTGCATCACAACCTATGAGTATTTGCACTAACCCTCCCCAGTGGTGAACAACCTTTACAACGCAACTTTTACAACGTAGTGCCTTTACAACACGGTATTTACAACGCAAACCATTACAACGCATTGCGCTGGGGGGCGCTCTAGGATAGGGAATAGATTTAATTTACTATCCAAAACCTTCCCTACTATCCACGGGGACTGAAGTTGGAATAGTAAATTAAACTATTCACTATCCAGCACCCCAAAGCGCTATGCGTTGTAAAGCCATGCGTTGTAAATACCGCGTTGTAAAGGCATGCGTGGTAAAAGCATGCGGTATAATGTCACACATCCCTCCCCAGTAACTTGCCATTTGGCACAAAGCAGCTCAAGGGAGCAAAAAGCAGTATTTGCAATGCATTGTAAAACACCTTTCACACTGGATTATAATAACATGCACTGCTTTGTGCCTTCAGAAGATCTGGGCTTTCAAACCCTAAAATAAAAATTACAGTTAGTTCCTGCTGAATGTGTAGTAGTAAACTGCTCAAAATTGAGTATGCTCATACATAGATACAGGTATCCCTAATTGGCCTCCTACATCAAATATATTACAACATAAGACCAACATGGGTTTCCACAGGTTAGCTGCCACAGGAAAGCGGAAGCCACACCAAGATGCAATATCTACTTATTGAAAACAACTTCAAACAGCAACACTTTGTCCTCAGTGGCGTAGCTAGTGGGGGGTGAGCAGCACTTTTATGGGGGTGGCGGGAGAGGTGAGTGATTTCAGCAAGCACAAGGTGTGGTTTACTTTTTTTTATAAATTTTATTTTTCGTGATCGTCGTCTGTCGACTCCCCCCCCTGCTCTGACTTGCACCAGCCGTCACTGGGCGGGAAACTCAGTGACTGCCATGGGTGGCAAAAGCTGTAGCTACGCCACTGTTTGTCCTGATGTGTTGGTTTGGTGATTTGGATAGCTGCCTTTTTAGGGTTACACCCATCCAGATTACTTCTCTGTTACCATTCTTATGTTTGGGACATTTCAGTTTCTTCCACTTTTTTTGAGATTTTGAAAATAGACTCTGGCAAAAAGGTATAATGGGTTGTGAGATGCTGAAATGAGGAATGATAAGCCCAGTTGGACAGCTGTGGACTACTAGTATTAGAAGGATAGGGTATGAGGTCAAGAGGTTTCAATTGAAACTAATCCAAATTATTCTTCAGGTATAAAATGCAATGTAATTCATTCAACGTTGAAAGAATGAGTATCCAAAACACTTTGGCCAACACATATTTTGCGACTCTGAAAAATAAATTACAATTTGTGGCTTTTTCAGGGCCAACACATGATTAAGCAAATTATGACATTTTGACTAATAACTCTCTCTACATATACATACATATATATATATATATGTCCATAACCTCCCTCCAAAAGGAAGAAGCAGAAGCTCAAGGGGAACAGTTCAGAAAGGCTTTATTTGTTTAGTACAGCTCCCGTGGCGGCGAATGCATTTCGGGTTTCGCCTTCTTCAGCGCCCAACAACGGACTGGTAATCGTGGTAAGTTCTTCCCCGCTGCCTGTAAGCTGACTTATGTGGGTCCGCTCCTCCCCCCTACAATCCTGCTCACCTGTTGCAGGTCGTTTCAGATCCTCCGAACTGCAACTCCCAGGATGCCTTATGTCACAGCAACTCGGGATGGTGAAAACATGGGGGGAGAGAGAGTAATAATCCTGTTGCAGAACCCGAATGTAGCAGGACACGTTACAAAACAAAACTGTCCCAAACACCTCCAGCCTTTCCTCAGGTCCCCTCATACCGTAACAGCCCCCGGGATAGAAAGTCCAAAATGCAGGGACTAACTGTGGAATGCAAGTTGCCCAGAGAGAGGTGCAATACCTCAACTGCTCAGGTCCTCCAATAGCAGGGGCGGGTACCAGACACCTTCCATTACTGAAAGAACAGGAAACTGCCGCGAAGCAAGCCAGCCAAAGTCCAGATCCACAACGTGGAGGGGGCTTCTAAAATGCGCTGCTGGCCAGCGCAAACAATGTGTCCATAACCTCCCTCCAAAAGGAAGAAGCAGAAGCCCAAGGGGAACAGTTCAGAAAGGCTTTATTTGTTTAGTACAGCTCCCATGGCGGCGAATGCATTTCGGCTTGCGTCTTCTTCAGTGCCCAACACCGGACTGGTAATCGTGGTAAGTTCTTCCCTGCTGCCTGTAAGCTGACTTATGTGGGTCCGCTCCTTCCCCCTACAATCCTGCTCACCTGTTGCAGGTCGTTTCAGATCCTCCGAACTGCAACTCCCAGCATGCCTTATGTCACAGCAACTCGGGATGGTGAAAACATGGGGGGAGAGAGTAATAATCCTGTTGCAGAACCCGAATGTAGCAGGACACGTTACAAAACAAAACTGTCCCAACACCTCCAGCCTTTCCTTAGGTCCCCTCATACCGTCACAGCCCCCGGGATAGGAAGTCCAAAATGCAGGGACTAACTTCGGAATGCAAGTTGCCCAGAGAGAGGTGCAATATATATATAGCCGCTCCTTGTACACCAGAACAGTGAGTCACTCAACAGGCGGGTGCTGCAACGCATCGGTGTGCCATGTAATACAAAAGCTCCAAATCTCCCCAATCCGCAGGAAAGAAAGCAGCACTCACGGTAATATTTGCTAAGCGGTGTTTATTAATCCACAGACAGACGCGTTTCGGATAACGTCCTTCTTCGGTGTCAGAGCATAACGCGCTGCGCCATTTTAATTCATAATATCATGAAAACAGAAAAGGGACTGTCGGCGCCTAGCCAAATAGTGAGCGCCATGTTGGAAGTATTACTAAATAATTACTCTCAGCAATCACGTTGATATCCCAAATAGCATTCGAGAAAATCAAAACGCCCCACTTTATAATGGTGTCATTAAAGGGTATCAATACAATTCAATCGTGATATAATCGATCTGGCCGTGGATCGGCACTGGCAACCTTTAATGGTTGCCTAAACACCCTCATTGTTCTCATTTGAGTAGATAATCGACCCACACACATATTGGTTATGATATAATAGATCATAATAAATAATAAATATACCTGTGACATATCTGTAGAACCTCTTTTCTATAAAATCATATCATCATATATAATCTCATAATCATCACTCTAATGTTGTAAAATTCACATTTACAATACCCCAAAACCCATCAAAGTAATATATTCCAGTTATTAATCAGAATTAGTATCATCATTGTGAATCCAATCAAAAAAGAGGAGTACACACATAGAATATCATCCTACTCATGACCCTTTCCCAAGAGAACTTGCAAAAACTCTTATAGATGGAATTCCTTATAACCTAGGAATAACGTTGACTACCCCCCTAGGTACCTAAGTGCACTGCCAGCTCTTCCCCACTGTTAAGGCCACCTGGGGCCTTCATCTGTAAGTCCACAATATATCTGGACTCCAGTCTGCGTAATTTCTGCATTCTTTCACCTCCTCTAGAAACTTCAGGTACACAATCCAGGCAAAAGTACTGCAGCTGATTTCTATCGCTCTTATGTTTTATGGAAAAATGGCGAGCCACCGGATAAGTAAAATCCTTATTTGTGATGGCGCGCATATGCTCCAAAATTCTCAGTTTTACGCAGTTAATCGTGCTCCCTATGTATTTTAAACCGCAGGACATTTCAAACAGTAAACTGCGAATGTCGTGTGGCAGGACATGAACTTGTTGATTTTTCTTCCTTCCTGTAGTCCTTTGACTTCATAGGACAGGAGCCTTTTACTAAAGGAGCACGGTTTGCGTCTCCCACAAGGGAAGAATCCTTTTGCTTCCTGTAACAACCCTTTTCTCATTACAATAGGTTATAGATGGCCAGATCGATTATATCACAATTGAATTGTATTGATACCCGTTTAATGACACCATTATAAATTGGGGCGTTTTGATTTTCTCGAATGCTATTTGGGGTATCAACGTGATTGCTGAGAGTAATTATTTGGTAATACTTCTAACATGGCGCTTGCTATTTGGCTAGGAGCCGACAGTCCCTTTTCTGTTTTCATGATATTATGAATTAAAATGGCGCTGCGCAGCGCGTTATGCTTTGACACCGAAGAAGGAAGTTATTCGAAACGCGTCTGTCTGTGGATTAATAAACACCGCTTAGCAAATATTCCCGTGAGTGCTGCTTTCTTTCCTGCGGATTGGGGAGATTTGGAGCTTTTGTATTATGCGTCACACCGACGCATTGCAGCAGCCGCCTGTTGAGTGACTCGCTGTTCTGGTGTACAAGGAGCGGCAATACTTTTAGCAAGTGCACCGCCACAACCTACCCACGGAGACCGGAGAGCAACCCGTACTCCGTAAACGCAGAAGAGAATTCATCAAGTGCCTGGCTGAACCGGAGGGAGTGGGTAAGCCACGATATATTCTGCATGCGCTCATCTTTAATGTGGTTTGTGGCAAGGCGAGGGACTTAGTAACATTTGCGGTGTACACAGGAGGTGGGGCCCTGGATCGGAGCACCGCATCTTTCATGACAAAATCATGTTCACCGTAACACACTGCAGAGAGGCGGCGGCTGGAATGTTTAAGAATAAAAATTCGGACATTTCATTACCCCAAACGAAACCAACGAGAGAAATTCCGAGTACTTTGGCCAATCAGTACATGAAATTAGAAAGACTGTATGAAAGGTACATACGCAAATGGTGGCAGGGTACCTCACTGCAGAGCTATATCGAGGTACAGAGAGTCCCCAGAGGTTTGCGTATTTACACTCTATCTATCTAACGCCCTCACTCTATCGCCCTCACTCTATCTATCGCCATCACTCTATCTATCTAGCACCCTCACAGTTTCTATCCATCGCCCTCACTCTATCTATCTATCGGACTCACTCTACCTATCTATCTATCGCCCTCACTCTATCTATCTATCTATCTATCTATCTATCTATCTATCTATCTATCTATCTATCTATCTATCTATCTATCTATCTATCTATCTATCTATCTATCTATCTATCTATCTATCTATCTATCTATCTATCTATCTATCTATCTATCTATCTATCTATCGCCCTAACTCTATCTATCTATCCATCTATCGCCCTCACTCTATCACTCTATCTATCTATCTATCTATCTATCTATCTATCTATCTATCTATCTATCTATCTATCTATCTATCTATCGCCCTCACTCTATCTATCGCCCTCACTCTATCTATCTATCGCCCTCACTCTATCACCCTCACTCTATCTATCTATCGCCCTCACTCTATCTATCTATCTGTCTATCTATCTATCTATCTATCTATCGCCCTCACTCTATCTATCTATCGCCCTCACTCTATCTATCGCCCTCACTCTATCTATATAGCACCCTCACATTATCTATCTATTGCCCTCACTCTATCTATCGGACTCACTCTATCTGTCTATCTATCGCCCTCACTCTATCTGTCTGTCTGTCTGTCTGTCTATCTATCTATCTATCTATCTATCTATCTATCTATCTATCTATCTATCTATCTATCTATCTATCTATCTATCTATCTATCTATCTATCTATCTATCTATCTATCTATCTATCTATCTATCTATCTATCTATCTATCTATCTATCTATCTATCTATCTATTTATCACCCTCACTCTATCTATCACCCTCACTCTATCTATCCATCGCCCTCACTCTATCTATCTATCGCCCTCACTCTATCTATCTATTGCCCTTACTCTATCTATCTATCGCCCTCACTCTATCTGTCACCCTCACTCTATCTATCTATCTATCGCCCTCACTCTAACTATCTATCGCCCTCACACTATCTATCTATCGCCCTCACTCTATCTATCTATCGCCCTCACTCTATCGCCCTCACTCTATCTATCGCCCTCACTCTAACTATCTATCGCCCTCACACTATCTATCTATCGCCCTCACTCTAACTATCTATCGCCCTCACACTATCTATCTATCGCCCTCACTCTATCTATCTATCGCCCTCACTCTATCTATCGCCCTCACTCTATCTATCGTCCTCACTCTATCTATCTATCGCCCTCACTCTATCTATCGTCCTCACTCTATCTATCTATCGCCCTCACTCTATCGCCTCACTCTATCTATCGCCCTCACTCTATCGCCCTCACTCTATCTATCTAGCACCCTCACATTATCTATCTATCGCCCTCACTCTATCTACCTATCGGACTCACTCTATCTATCGCCCTCACTCTATCTATCTATCTATCTATCTATCAATCTATCTATCTATCTATCTATCTATCTATCTATCTATCTATCTATCTATCTATCTATCTATCTATCTATCTATCTATCTATCTATCTATCTATCTATCAATCTATCTATCTATCTTTCACCCTCACTCTATCTATCTACCTATCTATCTATCTATCTATGTCCCTCACTCTAGCTATCTATCTATTGCCCTCTATCTATCTATCTATCTATCTATCTATCTATCTATCTATCTATCTATCTATCTATCTATCTATCTATCTATCTATCTATCTATCTATCCATGTATCTATCGTCTTCACTCTATCTATCTATCTATCTATCTATCTATCTATCTATCTATCTATCTATCTATCTATCTATCTATCTATCTATCTATCTATCTATCTATCTATCTATCTATCTATCTATCGCTCTCACTCTATCTATCTATTGCCCTTACTCTATCTATCTATCGCCCTCACTCTATCTGTCACCCTCACTCTATCTATCTATCGCCCTCACTCTAACTATCTATCGCCCTCACACTATCTATCTATCGCCCTCACTCTATCTATCTATCGCCCTCACTCTATCGCCCTCACTCTATCTATCGCCCTCACTCTAACTATCTATCGCCCTCACACTATCTATCTATCGCCCTCACTCTAACTATCTATCGCCCTCACACTATCTATCTATCGCCCTCACTCTATCTATCTATCGCCCTCACTCTATCTATCGCCCTCACTCTATCTATCGTCCTCACTCTATCTATCTATCGCCCTCACTCTATCGCCTCACTCTATCTATCGCCCTCACTCTATCGCCCTCACTCTATCTATCTAGCACCCTCACATTATCTATCTATCGCCCTCACTCTATCTACCTATCGGACTCACTCTATCTATCTATCTATCGCCCTCACTCTATCTATCTATCTATCTATCTATCTATCTATCTATCTATCTATCTATCTATCTATCTATCTATCTATCTATCTATCTATCTATCTATCTATCTATCTATCTATCAATCTATCTATCTATCTTTCACCCTCACTCTATCTATCTACCTATCTATCTATCTATCTATGTCCCTCACTCTAGCTATCTATCTATTGCCCTCTATCTATCTATCTATCTATCTATCTATCTATCTATCTATCTATCTATCTATCTATCTATCTATCTATCTATCTATCTATCTATCTATCTATCTATCTATCCATGTATCTATCGTCTTCACTCTATCTATCTATCTATCTATCTATCTATCTATCTATCTATCTATCTATCTATCTATCTATCTATCTATCTATCTATCTATCTATCTATCTATCTATCGCTCTCACTCTATCTATCGCCCTCACTCTATCTATCTATCTATCTATCTATCTATCTATCTATCTATCTATCTATCTATCTATCTATCTATCTATCTATCTATCTATCTATCTATCTATCGCCCTCACTCTATCTATCTATCGCCCTCACTCTATCTATCTATTGCCCTCACTCTATCTATCTATCGCCCTCACTCTATCGCCCTCACTCTATCTGTCACCCTCACTCTATCTATCTATCGCCCTCACTCTAACTATCTATCGCCCTCACACTATCTATCTATCGCCCTCACTCTATCTATCTATCGCCCTCACTCTATCGCCCTCACTCTATCTATCGCCCTCACTCTATCTATCTATCCCCCTCACTCTAACTATCTATCGCCCTCACACTATCTATCTATCGCCCTCACTCTATCTATCTATTGCCCTCACTCTATCTATCGCCCTCACTCTATCGCCCTCACTCTATCGCCCTCACTCTATCGCCATCACTCTATCTATCTAGCACCCTCACATTATCTATCTATCGCCCTCACTCTATCAATCTATCGGACTCACTCTATCTATCTATCTATCTATCGCCCTCACTCTATCTATCTATCGCCCTCACTCTAACTATCTATCGCCCTCACTCTATCGCCATCATTCTAACTATCTATCGCCCTCACTCTATCTATCGCCCTCACTCTATCTATCCATCACCCTCACTCTATCTATCTTTCTATTTATCTATCTATAGGACTCACTCTATCTATCTATCACCCCCACTCTCAGTAGCGGTCGGCAGTAGGAGTTACTGCAGGGCGGTGATGTGGGCAGGGGGAGGGGCAGAGTGGGGGGTAGTAATGTATGGTTTATGGAGTTTGACAGGTAAGTAAACATTTAAATAAATAAACCGAATTTCGTTGTGCGCACTGCATCACATTTGGTGATGCAGTGCATGCAACGAAATTCCTTTTATTTATTCAAATGTTTACTTACCTGTAAAACTCCGTAATCCATACATTACTACCCCCCACCATGCCCCTCCCCCTGCCCACGTCACCGCCCTGCAGTAACTCCTACTGCCTACCGCTACTGCACACTCTATCCATCTATCTATCACCGTCACTTTATCTATCTATCTATCGCCCTCACTCTATCTATCTATCTATCTATCTATCTATCTATCTATCTATCTATCTATCTATCTATCTATCGCCCTCACTCTATCTGTCTATCTATCGCACTCACTCTATCTATTGCCATCACTCAATCTATCTATCTATCTATCTATCTATCTATCTATCTATCTATCTATCTATCTATCTATCTATCTATCTATCTATCTATCTATCTATCTATCTATCTATCTATCTATCTATCTATCTATTTATCTATCTATGTATCGCCCTCACTCTATCTATCTATCGCCCTCCCTCTATCTATCTATCACCCTCCCTCTATCTATCTATCGCCCTCCCTCTATCTATCGATCACACTCACTCTATCTATCTATCGCATCACCACAACATCACTGAGCAGCCGCGGTCGGTAGGGGAGTACCTGCGGGGGCGGTGATGTGGGGAGGGGGAGGGGCAGGGTGGGGGTTAGTAATGTATGGATAATGGAGGATTGCAGGTAAGTAAACATTTAAATACATCAAACAAGTTTTGTTGTGTGCACTGCATCCCCAAATGCAATGCAGTGCATGCAACGAAATTCGTTTGCTATTGCCATTATAAATTACAATAACTGTTATTTAAGTATTAATTATTTAAAAAAAAAAAAAATCCATTGTTATTTGTAATGTCAATACACCTAAGTCACGTAAATACAACACATTTTGTATTACAAATGCTATAGATGTCACATTTGCGAAAGTTAAAGCTATTGGCATTGTAATTGACTTAGGGGCATATGTAGGATTCGCAGAATTCCGGCGTTTGCGAATCGCAAACGGCCTTTTGGTATGTAGGTGCCACATATCAAAAGAAGGAATCGCAAAAATTGTGATTCCTTATTTTGCTCAAGCATTTAAGGAATCGCAATTTTGCGATTCCTTAAATGCTATGTAGGATTGCCTTTGACATTGCGAATATGTCTTAAGGAATCGCAAAATACCACCTACTCCAAGTAGATGGTATTTTGAGATTTCCTTTCAAAATTATTATTTTTTTAATTCAAAGTGCCATGTGGCGCACAGACATGCCCTTAGGGCATGTCTGTGCGCCACATGTACTTACAGGCACATTCCAGGGGTGCAACATGTGTCCTTTGGATACCCTGGCACCCTTGGAATTGCGATTCTCAAATTGCGATATTCTCATAGAAAATCGCAATTTGAGAATGTATCCCCATTCATTCCTATGGGCCCCTTGGCCCATAGGAATGAATGGGACACTCATTCCTTAATTGCGATTCGCAATTTGCTAACCGCAATTAAGGAATTTTAGAGATTCGCAATAAAATTGCGAATTATTACCTATATTCCATTTTGCAATTCTCGAATAGCGATTCCTTAAAAATCATTATTTGAGAATCAAAAAACGTGATTTACCAACATATGCCCCTAAGCTTTTAATTTCGCTATTTTCAAAACCAACACATAAATAAAAAATGTGTCATTTACAATAGCAATAGCTCAAACTTTCCTAATGCGAGACCTATTGCATTGCAAATGCTTGTTTTAAAACGTCCGTGGGCTTTCAGGCAGCTGTCTTCAACCATAGGTCTGTTGTTTCGCTGTCAGTGACGGCAAGACACACATCCACACACAAAGTAGTTCCCTTCAGTGCCAAGGAAAACGAGCACTAGCAATGTCGAAAGGCTGACAGCCCCATTCAGACATTTTACCTTTTCTTATGCTTGTTTTCTCTTCCTCCCAGAAACGAATATTATGCTAAACTTTACCAAATGGATTATGCGCAATGGGACAGATAAAAAAACACAGGGGCATATTATCAAGGATGTTTATCTCCGCTTTTTTAGATTTAAAAGCCAAGAAAGCGGAGATAAAATGATCTGCCTATTACCTAGCTGTCGCTAACACCAGCTAGCGACAGCTAGTGGGAGATAGCGACCATCCTGGGCCACACTTTGCATGTCAGTGATATTTATCACTAATGACATGCAAAGTGGGCGTGCCAAGATGTTAGCGACTGGAAACAGTCGCTAACATCGCTATCTCCTATTACCAACTTTTGGAGATATTCGCGCTAAGCGTGAATATCTCCAAAAGCTAACACCTGCCCTGAGCAGTTCTTAGCCATGTTATCCAATGGGAGGTGGATAACATGGCTAAGAGCATTAGATCGGTAATGCATGAATATCGCTGACTTTTCAGCGATATTCATGCATTGCGGCCGTTTTTTATCGCATTTGCGATAAACCTTGGTAATACCAAGGTTTATCTGCGATAAAAATCGCCGCAGCTTAGCGGTAAAATTTTATCTCTAACCAAGCAATAGCGATAATTTTATCGCTATTGCTTGGTAATATGACCCACAATTATTTAAGCAATATTGACAGGAATGGGACACATTAAAAACACCATTAAAATATTGGCAGGCTGTGTTTCTCGGGAGATTCCGACGAGTGTTATTTTTCCACTTCACAGATTTCTTCATTGTTAGTTTATAGAATGGAGTCGTTCTTTGAACCCTGTGCTCTTCTGGCATGTGCACCCTCCCTGCCTATGACTTTCTGTCATGTACCCCCACTTCCGGGATCCTCACCCTGCCGCCGTATGCCGTCAAGTGAGCGCATAGCACATTTGACATTCTATCGTACATGCCACTTGAGACCCACTGCCTGGCGGATGTGTCAACCCGCCGCGACTTCTCACATCGTGCAAAGTGTGGAGACTGATGGACTCCAAGGCCTTGGGGTCACTACACATGTGTGCTGTGCGCACACTCACAAATGATGCACGTACTCAGCTTACTGGTCTGGGCAGGAAGTGCCGTGCCACTTCAAGCCCGTTTATTTATCTCCTTCTGGCCACGCCTGGCCAGAAGGTGTTACAATGTGTGCTAGTGCTTCCGGGGCTCAGGAGAGACCCTCGGAGCACTAGAGCGCTACATCCCTCCCCAACTTGGATTTTTGAAAACTTGGGTTTGAAAACAACAGTCAGTGAAAGTTCAGCATCTGAAGTCAGCCAGCTTCTGGCTCGGCTTTGGATTGGGTCTAAGATCATACCTCCATCTGCCTCTTACCGGTACCTGCTCAGTTCTCGGGCTGGGTGTCGAGATGTTTGCGTCACCCTGGTCTGTAGTGTCCATAGACGTGCTCGCATCATGGGGTCTTCCCGCTCCAGTCTCGGACTCTCTTTCCGCTGGTTCTATTTGGTCGGAGTTGTGTTGTTGAGTGGCTGGTATCTGTTTGAACCAGGAGACATTCCTAGTTACTTCTTCTCCATCTCGGCGAGCTGTGACAGCGGTGCCCCGCATCTCCTTGACGACCCATGGCTCCGGCTCAAAGGCGGTGTTGAACTTTCCTCCCGGCCTTCGGGTTCGGATTAGCACAGTCTCGCCAGGTAGTATACTTCGGGACCGGGCACGCCTCTTGTTGCTTGCTTTCTCGTTTGTTCTCCTCCGCCTTTCTTGGGTGCGCCCGGGGGAGTAAGGTGGAGGTGACCAGTTGTCGGCCATGGGGAGTAGATCTCTTCTCGGGCCAGCTAGCATCAACGCCCACGGTGATTGTTGCGTGGTGCTGTGGGGCGTGCTTCTGTACTCCCGCAGAAATAGTTGGAGGGCTTCCTCTGGGTCTTTTCCTTCAGCAGTGGCAATTCGCAGGATCTTGTTGGTTGTCCTCATGAACCGCTCCACCTCTCCATTTGCCTGAGGCCATTGGGGCGTGATCCGGTGATGTCGGATGCCTAGGCTGTGTAGGAACTCTCGGAACTCGCACCCTTGGAATGGGGGGCCATTGTCTGTTTTGATGACCATCGGAACACCAAACATGGCAAAGGACTTGCTCAAAAGTGGGCGGATGTTGGCAAAACTGGTGGAGGTGGCAAGATCTACAATCGGGTATTTCGTGTAGTTGTCGATTAGCACGACAGTGACTCTCCCATCTGGGAAGCTCCCAAAGTCCAGGCTGAGCCATGACCATGGTGACGGAGCGTGTTCCTCCGTGATCACAGGCGCGGGAGTGTCTGCTGAACTAGTTATCTGGCACGCTCGGCACTGGCGTACCACGGTGTCAACAGCTCCCTCCAGGTCCGGGAACCAGACCTTCTCTCGCATTCTAGCTTTCATCCGGCGGGTGCCCTGGTGTCCTGCGTGTGCTAGGATAGTCGCCCTTTCTTGTAGGGTTTTGGGGATGATCACCCGGTGGCCTCTGAGGATAAGGCCATTGCTTGCTTGGCTCAGGTCATGGCGCACTCTCCAGAATTGTGTCAGGCGTGTCCGGTCGTCCTCGCTCCAATTGCTGACATTCTTTAGGAAGTTCTCCCAGGACCCTGATTGTACGGCCTCGGCTACTCGCTGGATGACCGCGTCGTTCACATACTCAGGTATGATGGCGTCAGCTGTGAGGGCTTGTGGACAAGAGGCACCTGACAGCATGTCCACAAATTCTTCAGTGGGGTTCTCAAGATCTGTTTGTTGGCATTCCTTTGGGCCTGGATGCCTGGATAGAAAGTCTGCGGGGTTCTTGGCCCCAGGGCGGTAGGCTAGTTCCATTTGGTACTGCTGCACTTGTATGGCCCAGCGTTCTATCCTCGGGGGTGGATGAGGAGCGGTTCCCTTGAACAAAGGTATCAGCGGCTGGTGGTCAGTAACCATGCGGAACGGGTGTCCAGAGATGTATAAGTGGAAATGAGCACATGCCCACTTCACCGCCAGGGCTTCTCTCTCAACCTGCGAGTATCTTGACTCGACCGGGGATAGTGCTTTGCTTGCGAATGCTAGTGGTGACCACGTGCCGGGTTCAGTTTCCTGCGATATCACCGCTCCGAGACCAACCGGGCTGGCGTCTACTACTATTTCAGTAGGTTTGGAGGTGTCAAAGTAGGCCATCGTGGTGCTGTCTAGCAGCGCAGTTTTGATTTTGTCGAACGCGTTGGCTTCAGTCTCTGTCCACTGCCATGCGTTTTCCTTCTTCGTTAGGTTCCTTAACGGCTCTGCAATCGAGGCCAGGTTGGGGATAAACCTTGCACAGTATTGTGCCATCCCCAGGAAGCTACGCACTTCCGATGCTGTGGTAGGTGCAGGGGCATTCTTGATCGCCACTGATTTGCGAGGGTCGACAGCAACTCCTTCAGACCCGAACACGTAGCCAAAGAATTCGATGGACTTCTTGAAAAATTGACATTTGTCCTTGTGGAGGGTTACGCCATACTGTGCAAGCCGGTGTAGCGTTGCTTTTAGCCTGTTGTGGTGTTCTTCGCTCGTTTTGGCATGGATTAAGATATCGTCACTGACGTTCAGCACCCCTTGGAGCCCCGAGAGGATTTCTTTGATCGTATTCTGGAAAATCTCAGCTGCCGATGAGATCCCAAAGTTCAACCTCTTGTAGCGCCTCAATCCCAGGTGTGTCGAGAAAGTTGTGATGTATCGGCTTTCTTCAGCCAGTCTCAGCTGGTGATAACCTGCATTGAGATCTAGTTTAGAAAACCACTGGGCGCCGTTCAGGTCCGTCAGGATGTCATCGACTGTAGGTGTGAGGTGTCGCTCACGGCGGATGGCTTTGTTTGGGATTCTCATGTCGATGCAAATTCGGATTTTCCCCGGTTGTTTCGGCTTCTCAGCTATGACCATGGGGGACACCCATGGTGTCGGTCCGGACACCTTTTCGATCACTCCTTGTGATTCTAGCAGGTTCAGCTCTTGCTCGACTGCAGCCCGCAGGTGGAATGGTACTCTTCGGTGTCGGAGTGCAATTGGTTGCACCGTCGGGTCTATGTGTAGCTTGATAGGTGGGTGCTTGATGGTTCCAAGGCCTGTGAACAACTTGGGGAACATGAGCAGGATGTCTTCTACTTGCATTGCTCGCACTGCGTTCGCGAAGGCAATGAGGCCTAGGTCTTCTGCCGTGTTGCTCCCTACTAATAGGTCCGCCTCTTTATCGATCACATGGAATGTGGTCGTGACTTCCTGGTCTTCTGCTCGGACTTGCACAATCATCTTGCCTCGCAGTGGGAGGGGGTCTTGACTGCCATAGGTGAAGATCCTGGCTTTAGACGGAACAAGTGTGGGTTTCGGATTGAGTGCTTTGTAATGTTGGATGCCCATTACATTTACCGTGGCTCCGGTGTCGATGACTCCAACCGCTGGTGAACCGTGGATGTGTATTTGGCATTTGGGTTGCGGCCGTCGACTCTTCTTCAGCTCACTGACAAAGGATACGAAATAGCATTCGTCATCTTCGTCTGTGGACGAATCATCGTATTGTGGTTGTTGCGACCTGTGCGACCTAGTGGAGCGTGACGTTGTGGAGTCATCTAGCGACAGCTGTTTGACTGCTCCAGCGGCCGATCGCCGTCCTGAGGCGTTCCGTCCTCGAGACCCTCCTCTGCATACGCTGGCGAAGTGGTTGGGGATGCCGCATTTGGAGCATGTCTTCCCTCGTGCTGGGCAGCCATCTTGGGTGTGTTCCTCCCTGCCACAGTAGCCGCACAGCGTCTGACGTCGGGTTCGCGTCGGCCCTCGACCCCTGCTTCCTCGGCTCGACACACGCACTGCATCCACTCGTTCTGTCTTGATCACTGTTCCTGTTTCGTGGTGTGGATTGAGGGCCGCCTCCATCGCGGTGGCGCGGGCGTCAGACAGCTCGTGGGACCGTGCAAGGATCAAGATTTCGTCGAGTGAGATTCGCGGCTGCCTCAGGATCAATGTCCGCAAGTGTTTGTTGCGGCAACCCTGGATAAGTTGTGCGGTGACTTCCTTCTTTTCGTCGTCCTCGGTGCACGTGCTTATCAGGTCTCTTAGTCGCGCATGAAACGCGTCCATCGTTTCCCCTTCACGTTGCTTGGCTTGTCGGAACTTGAACCTCTCGTAATGGGGGTTTAGTTGAGGGTCAAAATGGGCGTTGAGCGCGTTGACCGCAGCATCAAAATCATTGGCGGCACCTGTGTTGGGGAGGTGTCTAAATAGCTTGTACAGTTCTGTGCCTCCGAAGTGGAGGAGTAGAGATCGCTTCACTTCATTGTCTTTTTCTCGGGTGGCCGTGAAATAATTGTTAAGTTGTCCTAGCCATACTGCCCATCGGGGTGCTGCTGTCCCCGGGTCGATTAGCTCGCTGAAGGGCGGTAGCGCCTGTAATTGCGCATGTGCGGAGGGTGTTGGAGCTTGAGCTGCAGGGGGTGCTGCCACCTGTGGTGTCCCTCCGGTGGCCCCACCAGTGGCCCCTCCCTGGTCTTGAGACATGGTGTCGTGGGCAGTGTTCTCTTCAGGCGCTGGTCACGCTAGCTTAGCGTTTACACGTGTTGTTCTGTGTTTGTCGAATTGGTTTGCCCTGTGCTTGTTTGCTTGTGCTGTCCAGTGCTTGATTTATATTGTAATTCTTTCCCTTTTTCCGCTCGTGTAGTTGAGCATATAGGCAGAGCGCTGGGCGTGCTCTTAATCACAGCGAGGTCACAGCCTCATTGATTCCCCTCCAGCGTGAGGCGTTGCGCACACACGCGGTGCAAGTCTGAGGCCTGCGTCGGCTTCGAGCGTCTGCGCATGCGCGCACTTCAGACGCGGCCGGCTGGGCCTTTCTCCGGCGCCTCCTGCTTCCTCGCCTCAGCGCGTCGCCGGCACCGGTCCCCACGCAGCTTCTGGCATGTGCTGCTTACCGGTAGGCGACGTCGTCACTCTGGGGTTGGTGTTGGGACCCACGGGAAGGGCACAGGCGCTGGGTCGGCGGGCTCCGGCCGAAACGGGGCTCGGCGGCTCCGGCGCTCCCGCAGTTGGTCTGCTCGTGGGCGTGGGTGGCTCCACTCCCTCGTCGCCAGTGTGGAGACTGATGGACTCCAAGGCCTTGGGGTCACTACACATGTGTGCTGTGCGCACACTCACAAATGATGCACGTACTCAGCTTACTGGTCTGGGCAGGAAGTGCCGTGCCACTTCAAGCCCGTTTATTTATCTCCTTCTGGCCACGCCTGGCCAGAAGGTGTTACAATGTGTGCTAGTGCTTCCGGGGGCTCAGGAGAGACCCTCGGAGCACTAGAGCGCTACACAAAGGTGACATCTCGTTTTGGATGTGAACCGTGCGCGCATGTGAAGTGGTGGGAGTGAGGAGGAAGACGCTTGTAACTGAGCAGAGGTAGAAAGAGGGGTGGGTATCATAACCGAAAGGCACTGGCTACAAATAGCTCACCTTCCCGCTTTTCTGAGAAAAAAAAACCTAAGTGCACACACTTTAAATAGAAAAAAACTGTGATATCATTGTACCGTGCAAAATGTAAAGCGTCTTAATGATTCTTCTACCCGTACTTTCATTTATTCTGTCTGATTGCAGCTGCAAAAGTGTTAACACAAGATTTTTATGGCAGTCTATTTTGACGTAGGTATGGCAAACTTGAAGTGACACTCGTTCACCTTATTTTTGTATGCACGGCGGGCTTAGGCGATTTGCCCACATTCATATGATGCTGAGCCGAGGAAGATTCGAACCTGAGATATCCAGCTCTAGCCGCTAGGGCACATCTCCTCCCAGACTGGAGAAAGCAGCCGTCCTCAAACGTGTCTTAAACGTGTACACAGCTCAGTCAGTCACAGAGCTGCTCTGTTCCTAAGAACACGGAAAACCATTTGTGATTTTTCTCCGGGAACTGTTAATTATTACCTGCAGACAAACCCCGGGCGCATCTATTTCCTTTAGCCATAAATCAATGGCCGCTTGTTTTTGCTGCGAGGCAGTGAGTGGCAGTTTTGCTACGCTGTTAGATGTGTCTGCGCGCTTAGGCGATGGTACGATATTACTTTCCTAAATTGCCACCCACACAGAAGCACAGCTGGAGAAATAATTGTAATCTGCATTGCCAAAACGAATCCTTCAAGGCAGGAAGAATTATTTCTCTACATCTTCAGACAAATTATAACAAAAATTGATCACATGGCCATATGTAGGTAATTGCCAAATACTGAATTCTTAATACCGAATTTTACCGATTCGGTTTTAAGAATTCGGTATTTGTGATGTAGGTAAATATTCGGTAAAATATACCGAATCGTTAATATTCCTTATTACCGATTCGGTAATACCGATTCGGTAATAAGGAATACCTACCCATTCATTCCTATGGGCTTGGAGGCCCATAGGAATGAATGTGAAGACATTCGGTATTAGCGATTCGGTATTACCGAATCGGTAATACCGGGAGGTATTTCAAGGGTGCCAGGGTGTCCAAAGGACACCCTGTTGCACCCCTGAAATGTGGATGTGTGCCCATGTCGCACACATGCATGCCCTAAGTGCATGGATGTGTGCCACATGGCACTTTAAAAAAAGCAAAATTGTGCTTTCTTAAAGGAATTCGGTAATTACCACCAACTTGAAGTTGGTGGTAATTAACGAATTCCTAAGGCCCAAAAGCACTCTTAAAAGTGCTTCATACATTGCTTTTAAGGGATCGGTATTACCGATTCCTTAAATGCAGGGCCAATTAGGAATCGGTATTAAGGAATCGGTATTTACCAATTCCTTAATACCGAATCCTTCCCTGCATCACGAATGCCTAAATACCGGTCGGTAACGGTGAAATTTACCGAATTTCACCCTTAACGACCGGTATTTGAGCCACCTACATCGGGCCCTGAGTCTCTTAAATGCTACCACTTTTTACGACACTACTGGTGTTGACTGCGATATTTCGACTGATGAATTGGGGATGGAAGACAATGGGAAATAAAATTTTAAATCGCATTGTCTGAATTTTAATAGCCATTTTATTGAGCTTAGCCAACACGTTTTCGCTTTAATTTATTGATAGAGAATAGCCCCGCGTTGCAATGTGTGTTGGTCGCCTCATTTATAGCTGTATTTGAGGAATGTAAGTAGGACTTTTCTGTGCATCTGCACTGCAATCATTCTTAATACGTGACCAATAATCAACGCCCTCTTTCTGGCACCTACAGCATAATTGACAGAAAATTCCTTTTGTTTACATCTGCCTGGGCTAGCAACATGTGGGGCATGTGAATTAAATAAGCGTGCCCTTCATTGCATCGCCAAGTGCACTACATCCAATACCACGCACTTGCCTCATTACCGCATAAACTCTAGATTTGTTGTCAGAATTCATAGAAAAATCATTAATGTCCCCCCTGTGCATGTAGACAGAAACCCCACTTCTGTCTTGCAGACAATGATGGTGTGAAATAGAGGTATGAGCGGCTCATTCTTTTTTTTTTTTACATTGATTTGGTGTGCAAAGGAGGATTATTTCACATATGATGAGTTATGTCCTTTCCTTGTACTTAAGTAGCTCTCTCCCATATTATTCACAATTAAGTTTAGAATCATAGCCTCAGGATGTCACTGCTTAGAAAAGCACAAATGAATCAAAGTTCTCTGCCATCTGTGAGTCTACCTGCCAAGAAGTGCCACTCCAGCACTGGACCCTGGGAAGTGGGCTTAAGGTGCTTTACCAGCATCTGTGGACCTAGTGGAGATGACGCTTCTCCTTTGCTGCTGCATGGACTGGACCCGTCTCAAAGACCTGCATCTCCACTGCAACCTGCAACGCCTTCAGAACCACCACTGTGCAACGCATCCTCTGGACCCTTGCATCCCTTGTCGACAGCAGCCTTGATGACGATGTTGCACTCTGCATCGCAGCCTCCAGCTCCTCGGAACCGATGCAACACCCCGACTGCGCACCACATCCTCAAAGCCGGACTTAGCATTGCAAGCCCCATCGAAGGGATCCTTGACGATGAAGCAGGCCATCGCTTCGCAACCTTGCAGCATCTTGGAACCGATCCATCGTTTTGGCTGCGAGATGCAGAACCGCAAAATGCTCAACAAACCAGGATTTAAGGTACTTTTTTCAGTGGGCCCAGCTGGGTCTCTGCAACTGGCTCGCACTCCATTGCAATCGGCCTGAACTTGTGACTTTATCCCAGTCTGGTACATTCAAAAACAGTTTTACATCTTTTGGTGCTATTTTCTCTAAAACTTTGAAATTCAATATCTCCAGTACTACTAAATGGGTTTTAGTTGTTTTGGTCTTGTTTTATTTACTCAAATGTGACTCTATTTTTCTAATCGGGTGTGGGATTTTTTTTGTGTTTTTTCACTATTGTACTATTTGAATTGTTGCACAAATTGTGCACACATTGCCTCTAAGTTAAGACTGACTGCATAGTGCCAAGATACCATTGGGTTGAGCACAGGGTAATTTACGGTTTGCTTGTGCCGTAATCCGACAAGGATTGTGGTTGTGTGTGCACAACCCTGTCAACAAGTACCCTAATGTCTTTCACTGTTGGGAGGAGTCACCTCAAAACAAATAGTGTAACAGGTTTTGAAGGCACAAAAATTGGCCGGTAAACTGGCCATGTGCAAAAGATGAGAAGGGAAGTTCAGATAAAATAATGAACAAGTAAAGGTCTTCCCAACAGCTCAACAACACTGAATCAACAACACGGAATTCTTCATTGAAGTGTAGGTCAAAAACCACCTCAACCCGAGTGGCCTCTGTACCACAGTGTCACAACCCCCAGGGCTTCTATACTGCTTCCTTCACTGGAGGGTCCTTTGAGGGAATGCCATTCAGCTTTCTGAATCCTAAGGGAGTAGGTTGTGTTCCTACAAGCTTCAAGGAAGCTGGGCAAATTAGATTTTACAACTCAGAAAGTCTGCTCTTCTCAGATTACTGCCAACTGGGACAGAAACCAAAAACATCAACATTGTAAAGAGAAAGCGAAGGACCATGGCAGTGAAATGCATGCTCTTCTTCTCAGCCAAGCTGAAAGTACTGAATAAAGGCCAGAGGCACCTTTTCACAAATCCAGAACAAGCATAGGAATAGTCGAGGGCTGACAACAGGGTTGGCACAAACTGACATTCTGACTCTTGGCACAAATTGACATTCTAACTTTTGTTCTGAATATAGTGGCAGCTCTAGTGGGCTGGTCCATTTAAATACCCAGGGTTAAACAATGCAACACATTGTTACAGGATGATGGAACTTTGGACATGGAGTTCAGCATGTCCTTACCCTCTGAATTGACTGAAAGAGTCATTTCCCAAGACAATTTGTTTATTGGGCTGTGGAGGTGCACTACTGTGCTTCTCTCAGCTCTGTCTGCTACTGAGCCCTGATGGTAAGGGTGGGATGCAGAGACAGAATATTGAGAACAAAATATCGAGTTGCACAAATATTGAGTCATTAATATCGTGGGTCAGAAATATCGACAGCAAGAACTTTGTGGTCAAGACTATCGACTTAGCAAGTAATATTGATTTTAAAAATATCAAAGTGTTTAATATCGTTTGCAACAATATAGTTGTTAAAAAGATAGTTTTTTTTATTATTGTTATGTAATTTAGTATATATTTTATATGTATTTGATGTATTTTTTTATTAGAATAGTTTGTATTTTTAATATATGTGTTAAATTTTTACCAGTTATTAATTTATTTTTTATTTGAATTTGCGCTTTTAGTTCCACAGCGGGTTGTGGGTTTATAGGGGAATAGGGTGGGAAGTAATTAAATGATATTATTTTTTAAATTATTTTTCATTTGCATTTTGCGTTTATAGTTCTTTAGCGGGTTGTAGGTTTATAGGGGAATAGGCTGGGAGGTAATTTAGTTCTATTAAAGTTATTGATCAATTTTCATTTATTAATATTTGTTTAATTGAGATGTCATAGTGTTAAATGCATACATTAATTTATTATTAATGAATTAATAATTGTTTATTAATTAATTTTAATGACTTCATTGGTTATTAGTTTTGGTTATTTTGTATTTAAGTTTAGGTGTGTGTTGTGGTGTTTATAGGTGCAAAGGGTGGGAAGTAATTTACTTTTATTTGATTAATTAATAATTGGTTAATTCTTTTTAATACATTCAATGGTAATTAATTATGGTAAATGTGTCATTAATTTTAGGTGTGTGTTGTGGTTTTATAGGAGTAAAGTGTGGGAAGTAAGTTGTGTTTAATTAAATATAATTGTTAATTAATGTTAATTATTTGATATTTATTTTTGGTAATTGTTTACTGTTTGTGTGTTGTTTTTGCTTTTAAAGGGGTAAAGGGTGGGTATTAAATACATTATTTTTTATTTTTTAATTATTAGTTGTTAATAGCAATAGTTTTTAATTTCAAAATAAGTTTTAATTTGTTTTATTGTTTTATAGTTTAATTTAAGTGTGTGCTGTGGATATTATAGTGTTAAAGTGTGTGTAGTCAATTAATGTGTTAATTGTTTTTATTAATAATAGTTTTTTAATTCATTATTAATTATGTTGATTATGTAAATACATTTAATTAAAAATGTTGAAGTGTTTAGTTATTGGTGTGGTGTTATAGGGTAGGAAATAAAATAAATACATTTATGTTTTAATTAATTTTTCTTGTTTGTAAATATTTTCTAGTTTAAAAGAATTATTTTTTTGTAAATGTATTTCTTATTTTATATATTATTTGTAGGTCTTTGTTATATGTAATTAGTATTGTAATAAGTGTGCTTTTTGTTGAAAAATGTGTTTATTAATTTAATTTGTTTTTAATATATATATATTTTTATTCTAAGTGTTTGAGTGAGAAAGTAATTTATTTTTCTCCACTATCCAACACTTTCCCCACTGTTGCATTCACTGGAGTGGAAATAGTAATTTTTACCCATCCGCTATCCAGCACTTTCCCTACTGTTGCACTCACTGGAGTTGGAATAGTAATTTCTACCTCTCCGCTATCCAACACTTATCCTACTGTTCACTCAATGGAGTGGGAATAGTAATTTTTATCTCTCCGCTATCCTGCACTTACCCTACTGTTGCACTCACTGGAGTTGGAATAGTAATTTTTACCTCTCTGCTATCCAACACCTTCCCTACTGTTACACTCTCTGAAGTGGGAATAGTAATTTTTACCCCTCTGCTATCCAACCTCTTTCCCTATTGTTGCACTCACTTGAGTAGGAATATTTTTTTCTCCCTCTCGGCTAGCCAACACTTATCCTACTGTTGCATTCAGTGGAGTGGGGTTACAAATATTTACCCCTACGCTATCCAACACTTTCCCTACTGTTGCTCTTACTGGTGTGGGAATAGTAATTTTTAGCCCTCCACTATCCAACAATTTCCATACTTTTGCTCTCACTGGAGTGGGAATAGTCATTTTTACCCCTCCGCTATCCAACACTTTCCCTACTGTTGCACTCACTGGAGTGGGAATACATTTTTTTACCCCTCCGTTATCCAACACTTATCCTACTTTTGCATTCGGTGGAGTGGGAATACTAATTGTTACCCCTCCGCTATCCATAATTTTCCCTACTGTTGCACTCTTTGGAGTGGGAATAGTAATTTTTGCCCCTCCGCTATCCACCACTTTCCCTACTGTTGCACTCACTGGAGTGGGAATGGTAATTTTTACCTCTCCGGTATCCAACACTTATTCTACTGTTGCACTCAGTGGAGGGGAAATAATAATTTTTACCCCTCCGCTATCCAACACTTTCCCTACTGTTGCTCTTGCTGGAGTGGGAATAGTAATTTTTTTCCCCTCCGCTATCCAACACTTTCCCTACTGTTGCTCTCAGTGGAGTGGGAATAGTAATTTTTACCCCTCCGCTATCCAACACTTTCCCCACTGCTGCACTATTTGGAGTGGGAATAGTAATTTTCGCCCCTCTGCAATCCAACACTTTCCCTACTGTTGCACTCCCTGGAGTTGGAATAGTAAATTAAATTATTTTGCTATCCAACATTTTTCCAACTGTTGCACTGATTGTATTGGACAATTTAAGTAAAAAAAAAAAAATCATAGTTTAATGTTTTAATTTATTCTAGAATGCTTTTTTATATTTTAAAATATTTATATATATATTTTTTAGTTTCTATCTAATTTTAAAGTTTTCAAAATAAGTGAAAGATAATAGTTTATTAATTATTTTAAAGTAAATATATATGTATAAATTATGTTTGTGTGTTTATTTTTTTAAATTAAGTTTATTTGTAATATTTTGTAAAAATGTTTATTAAATTAAATGTATTTTGTTAAAATTAATATTAATATCGAATATATATTATTTTTTATATATATTTTTAAATCAGTATTTTTTACATCTATATTTGTTACATCAATATTTTTGATTCAATATTTTTGCACTTACCTTTGTAGGTATGGGAATCGATATTTTTGGAGTCTATATTTTCTTTCTCGATATTTTGAACATCGAAACTTTGAACATCGATATTCTATCAGTGAACCTAAGGGTGGATGCCATATGCTTGCCAGTCTTGTTTATGGGATGTGGAGATCTAATAATGTTTCTGTTTCGCAAGGTTTTCTACTTCAATCTAAGTTTTGTGCCCTTTTGAGGGTATACTTTGCTGTTACTGTTGAGTTTTATTGATGGGTTTGTTGCAGCAGATGGTAAAACCAATGTGGATCAAGCTAGTTTCTTTGATTCATTTTCATTAGGTACAACATGAGTGTGTGTGTAGAATGCCATTAGGTGTGGGGGACTGTCTGATGGATTATGGTACACAAGCTAATGGTACTGTGTGGTATATTTTGATGTAAGGATATGCATCAGCTGACCACATTATGTATGGGTGATAATGTGGTCAGCTGATGCATATACCTGACTAGTTTGTGGCTGGGAAGATTAAGGGGTCTATTATGAATTCTGCCTGCCATCGCCCCGGGAAATGGGGCCGCCCGCTAAGGGTGCGTCGGTTCCGCATGGGCAAATAGGATGCGCCCGCCACACTGGCGGGTGCATCCCGCAATTTTTGCATTGCGGCGGGCGGTGCTGTCAGCAGCACCCGCCGCAATACAAAAAAGGCATGTGTGCATTTGCATGCACAACGTGGCAGGCACTGCGCGGTGCCTGCCACATCGTCCATGCAAATGCAGGGGGTACCATAGGTACTCCCCATGTACCCCTCCACCCCCCCAACATCCGGGGTGCCCACAACAGCCCCCCAACTGAGGAAACTGCATGCCTTTACGTGGCGAAAGGCTGCTTCATGCTGCCATCATAATATGGATGGCGGTGTCTAGCAGACACCGCCACCATATTAAACCCTTTTCTGCCCAGTCGACTCATTGACCGGGCGAAAAAGTGGTAGACGGTCTTCCAGCCCGCTGCGGTCCCCCCTGCCATCATAATATGGCGGGGCAAATGGGAGGCGAGCGGGGAGGATTTCGGGCGGATCGCCACTGCCATGCGGGCGGTGTCGATCTGCCCTCCATCATAATGGACCCGTAAGTGTAATGTGGCCACACTATTTGCCCCCCTTTTTCTTTTTTTAGTTGCAGTTTTATAAAGCGCAAACTTGAACCTGTGGGACAGGTGAGCACTTACAGTATTTTTACTTGGCATATTCCAAACCTAGATCTTAATGGATTGCACCTATGTGTCAACTGCTGGGGGTTAACAAATTGGGTAAATGTGCTACCAATCTGTAAACCGACTCCAGCATGCTCGTGGTAACTTCTGCATCTACATTTCTGTAGAGGGCGTGGCGGATTTCACTGTGCATTCTGGCTGTCCTCCCTATCCAGCCCACTCTGTAGTCTGTAGATCCAGCGCTCACCTCATTTAATCAGGGATCAATACTCAATAACATCACAGAACAATGGCCCATATACATTCACCCAAATCCTTGATGCACTGGGGGTCAAGTTTTAATGACGTTAAATCATTTTTTTTCACAGATTCGTGTTTGACATCTATAAATACATAACTAATGCTGATACATCAACTTTCTTTCCTCTTGGTCGACGGACCAATTAGTTGAATAGTTGATGGTAATGATAGTGCTATCTAACTAACTAACCAGTCAGCGAAATAATCACAGACTCTCGATAAATTTAATAAAGTTTGATCTAAAAAATTATTAATAAAATGCTCAATGCATAAGGTCACAAATGCAAACAATGAAATTCACAAGCGGGAGAGAAAACATCAGCAAATGCAAATAGTGTCAAACTCATCATTCAATTTACAATATGCACATGAAGGAGTGGATAGATTAAGAGACAAATGTTTCAGCAAAATAATGCAAAACAATATACTATAACGGAGTGGATAGGTGAAGAGACATAAGGTTCAGAGACAAAAATACATTCGCAAATGATTATGCATAGTACGAGTCAGAGAAATAATACAAACCCAAAGTATCTACCCCCCCCTTGCCAAAGAGATGGTGGGGGTTCCCTGATATAGAGTAAGGGAAGAAAGACTTCAGGACTCAGGAGCGGAACAGGAACAGCTAGGCCTCTCTGCAAACTAATGAACAACGACGCATCACTCCTCTCTTCTCTCTGCTCGCAAGTCTCTCCAAGGATGATCTAAACCACACCCCTAAAGGCACCCCAGTTATACCCTAAATCTACATGTCTGTCCCTCATTAGTTAAAACATCTAACAGAATTCAACAGTTCATTGGTGGATTTAGAAGGTGGTCTGTCACACTATCAGGTTCCCATTCACAATTTGTGCAACCCATTGTTTATTCATGGCTCCCATATTGCAATTTCTGACTTGTTTATTAGTTTCTATTACTAGATACTTGTACATTCTTTCACATGTTTTTTTTCAGTTACGTCCGCGGAAGGAGTCTTTAGTCCCACGGTTAGTTTCTTTCTTTGGCAGGTGAACAATGCACTCTGTACTGAGCATCCTTGAACTTTTGTTCCTCCTTTGCAGCACTCAGCATTTCTGTCTGCTCTGTCAGGTCATTCTCACGCCTTTTTCAACCCCTCCTCTATCCGGACAACTTAAGAGTAATGGAGGCAAATTCGACTCACTATGGCAAATGGAACATAAACATTCATTTATTACACAGAAATGCACTTTTCGCTGTTTACCACCCACCTTTGCACTATTCCCTGTTACATGTTTTCCCAGCAGAAACCTAAGGCAAAAGCAGCATTATTCTTTATTTAAAGCAAGATGCAAGATGTGAAATGCCAGATACGGCCTAGTCATGCATTATTTCTTGTTTCTTTCACAGTACAATGTAAATACTATTTAGTTCTTTCATGCATCATTCCATGTTAGTACATGCATGCGCAAAGCAGTTTCCCTTGTGTTCATGTGATGTGTATGTTAATTTTCACACCTCACACTGTTAGTACGTATTATGGGGGTGTCAATCCGAGCAGGTTTCTTTTTGCGAAACCCTGCTCCATCAGAGGGACTGGCTAAAATCGTTGATCATACTTCATCAAGGTTAAAACTGATCCCCAATGGAAATAGTTGGGACTCTGCTGACTTGACCAAAGGCTCAGCACTTCCAAGTGCACAGATCTTTTTGCAATGCACCACGCTTTGGTCAGAGGTAATGGATGAACCTATGTCATCAAGGTTGGCAGCACAAAGCTGTTTCCAATGTCTATTACCCAAAAACCCCTGGCATTCCCAACTTTGCAGGTAGATACTAAGGGGCCCATTAGGATAGCGGGCGGAAAACCACCCCGCCCGCCATGGAGGCGGAAAACAACCGCCCGCCATGACCGCGGATAAACCGGCGTTCAAATCAGGATCCACCGCCACTACAGACCGACCGCGGCGGTAGCGGTGAAAATGAAACCGCCCGACGTGTGCGGTGATGCCAACACTCCGACCGCGGCGGACGGAAAAGCAGCGGACAAGACAAAACCATCCACAGGGAAAGCGGAGACACCGCACGGGAAATTACAATATCCCCGAGGGTGTCAAGGGCGGAACCGCCGACAACGACCGCCGTGGTCGCAGCCAGGATTGAATGCTGAGAAATGGCGGTCAAGCAGCAGCAAAGCCACCGCAGCGGACGAACATGAAATACATGGCGGTAGATCTGAAAGCACCGCAGTGATGCCTAACATTGCATAAACAAAGTAGCCCTGCCCCCAAAATATACAACACACATACACAGATACATAAATTACTGAAACAAATATACAAAACTACAGAACCACACCCACAACACACCTGACAACCACAATCCAACTGGACACACCCACACAACTGAGTACAAAGCCACCCCCTCCACTCACCACAATCCTTTGCATCTTTCCAGAACAGAAGGCCATACACCACATCTGACAGGAGAGGCAAAATAGCACACTACACCCACCCACCCACCACCACCATCAACACCACCATCACACCATCACAAACAAACCCCCAGCACACAACACACCTCATCACCACACCCCTGCACCCACACACCCCTGCACTCACAAACACCTCAACCCCCACACACCATGACATCACAAAAATGCCAAAATTCACCGAGAGTGAGTTGACAGTCATGGTCAACGAGATTGTGAGAGTAGAGCCACAACTATTTGGTAACCTGGTCCAACAGACACCATTAGCCACCAGGACACAAATGTGGGAAAGGATAGTCCAAAGGGTGAATGCAGTTGGGGCCACCCCAAGATCCAAGAAGGAGATCATGAAGCGGTGGCATGATCTCAAGAGGGTTGTCAAGGAGAGGAGGAGCAAGAACTGGACGCTGGCAAACGTGACTGGCAGTGGCCCTCCCATCCCACCAAAGACATTCACACCATGGGAGGAGAAGGTGCTTGCCATCCTGCTACCTGAGAGTCTCACAGGAGTAGCCGGGGGAGCGGAGGCTGGTAAGTACAGACAAATATTTAACACCACATTGAGATTTACCTCCTTGCAATACCCAACCACCAATACACTGTCCATCCCTACCCAACATGTAGCCAGCCATTCTGCTGAGGAGGCCTGTATGGGGGAGGAAGGTCAGTACAACAACTCACACCATAGCCCCTGGCCCACACCCCAGCAGCATGGAGGCCACCCCACCCAGGAGCAAGTGTCAGCCATTGCACTGTTTAACAAACAAACTTACAGGTAGGTAGCCATCTTCACTTGGAGGGTGTTTGTGGGTGGGAGGCCTGTATCACTACTCCCAGCATGCCCCCTGGCCCACAGCCCAGCAGCATGGAGGCCTACCCCACCCAGGAGCAAGTGTCAGCCATTGCACTGTTTAACAAACAAACTTACAGGTAGGTAGCCATCTTCACTTGGAGGGTGTTTGTGGGTGGGAGGCCTGTACCACTACTCCCAGCATGCCCCCTGGCCCACAGCCCAGCAGCATGGAGGCCTCCCCCACCCAGGAGCAAGTGTCAGCCATTGCACTGTTTAACAAACAAACTTACAGGTAGGTAGCCATCTTCACTTGGAGGGTGTTTGTGGGAGGCCTGTACCACTACTCCCAGCATGCCCCCTGGCCCACAGCCCAGCAGCATGGAGGCCTCCCCCACCCAGGAGCAAGTGTCAGCCATTGCACTGTTTAACAAACAAACTTACAGGTAGGTAGCCATCTTCACTGGGAGGGTGTGTGATGGGAGGCAGGGAGGGAGGCCTGTCTCACTGCACCCACATTTCCCCTGGCCCACAGCCCAGCAGCATGGAGGCCTCCCCCACCCAGGAGCAAGTATCAGCCATTGCACTGTTTAACAAACAAACTAACAGGTAGGTAGCCATCTTCACTTGGAGGGTGTTTGTGGGTGGGAGGCCTGTACCACTACTCCCAGCATGCCCCCTGGCCCACAGCCCAGCAGCATGGAGGCCTCCCCCACCCAGGAGCAAGTATCAGCCATTGCACTGTTTCACAAACAGACCTACAGGTTGGTAGCCATCTTCACTGGGAGGGTGTGTGATGGGGGGCAGGGAGGGAGGCCTGTACCACTACTCCCAGCATGCCCCCTGGCCCACAGCCCAGCAGCATGGAGGCCTCCCCCACCCAGGAGCAAGTGTCAGCCATTGCACCCTGCACACTCACCTTACAGGTACGTAACAACCGTAAATCTTCATGAAGTGTGTGTGTGTAAATCAAATAACTATTGGACGCAATGCATTGACATTCAACCTGTATGACTCCATGATGTCACTCTGCACTATGAAATGTTACACGATGTTGCCATGAATTGTCCAACTGATGACAGCATATATAACTAGTGTACAGACAGATGATGATACTCAGATGACGGAAACACTGACCACTCCCCATCTACTCCACAGGTGATGAAGAACTCACTGCTGAGGACCACACCAACGACCAGCAGAGCCAGTCTCCACCTCCGCCACATGGACTCACAGATGCGGACTCCCAGGACAGTTTGGATGATGAGCTCCAGCCCGGCCCATCTGGTGTGCCACAGACCCAGAGGTCCCAGGCCCCCATCCTCGCCAAAACCACCTCTGCTGCAACAACAACGCAGCAGACCCCTGCTGTCCCGGCCTCTGCCTCCACCGCAACCACCACCGCCACCACCGCCACTCCACCAACACCACCACTACCACCAGTACCACCTGCAGCACCCTCCCTGTCCCTAGGGATGACCAGCCCACAGCAACACCTGTGGAGGGCAGGGAGGCAGTGCGTGGCGCACCAGTGGCGAAGGAAGAGGTCCATGGCAGCAGAGCAGGTGGGAGGGCCCGGGTAAACACCAGACCTCGGGAGGAGTGGACACCATCCCTGGACCACTTCACCAGAGTTGTGGAGGCCTACCAAGAGGTCCAGGGACAAAGTGGCCGGTCGGAGGAACTATTAAGGGAGCTCATCCTGCTGATGAGGTCCATCGATAACCGCCTGGGACAGATGGTGGACCTCATGGGCCAGCAAGTGGCGTTGCAGAGGGACAGGCCTGTGTCCCAACCACCACCTCCGTCCCCTCCTGTTGTGCAGCAGGATGATAGTCCACCATCCTCCCCTGCTCCAACAGAGAGGGGCGAGTCCTCTGACGCCGCTGGCCATTCAGCAGGCCCCCCACCGCCAAAAAGATCTAGGGGGCGTCCAAATAAGAGCCTGGGAGTCTCTGGAGGCAAAGCACCTGCCACACGCCAGTCACGGAGCCAGCCGTGAAGACAACCCTCTCCCCAACTGCATTCACTGTTTGGACTGTCTTTCCCCACATTGCCTTGGCAATGGCACCTCTCTCTGTTGGACTGGTTCACCACATCCATGTGGTGTCTACTCTTGCATCTCTGCGACCATGACTGTCAACTCACTGCTCATTCCCCACCTTCCTGTAAATATTCCCGCACAATTCACATGTCCACTCCCAAAATAAAATACCTGACACTCCAGATTTTGTGTAGTGAATTATTTAGTGCAGTATTAACATTGTTGATAATGGCCATGATGTGTAAACATGATGTACAGTATGCAGGGCAGGAACACTCTGTAGCACCTAGGGAGACACAACAGAACTACAGTCACTGGTCTCATTGTGGCAACACACACGGATCACTGCTCCAGAAATATCCAAAATATCACAGGCATACTACACAATGTCTAGCAGATACGCACAAATACGGTCCAGCATACATCTCCGTACGTAACGTCAATTCCACCAATGCCATACATAGGTGACAGAACATGTGCCTATCGGGAACATCTGCGCATATCCATTCACAACTAAAGCAACCACACCAGACTATGTACACGTTGTAACTCGTCACCCACCTTCAAGTGAAGTAGCGTTGTATTAGCTGCTGGCGTAGGTCAACTCCTTCCTCCTCTCCACTGTCCTCATCACTGGATTCTGGTCCCTGAGCAGGTTGTGGCCTTGGTTCCTCACCATCGTCCAGGAGCAGGGGGACCCCCTTGTGGATGGCCAGGTTGTGCAGCATACAGCATGCCACAACGATCTTGCACACCTTCCCAGGCGAGTATGCGAGTGCGCCTCCGGTCCTGTCAAGGCACCGGAACCTTGACTTCAGCAGGCCGAAAGTCCGTTCGATTACCCGTCGTGTCCTGCCATGGGCCTCATTGTAGCGGATGTCTGGTGGTGTCCGGGGATTCCGGAGTGGGCTCAACAGCCATGGCCTACTGGGATATGCAGAGTCACCTGTGAATGATAAACACCCATTGCAATGTTGTACGGCTACAGTAAATCCAGTGACACACAGCACGTGATAGCAGTAGTGATATTCACCCACAATCCAGGCACGTTCGGGATGCAGATTCTCCATCATCCGTGGCACCATGCTGTTCCTCATAATGTACGAATCAAGGGTGCGAACCGAGATACTTTGCACACACATGTGATATTGTCATGTCCGCAAGGCACACCACCTGCACATTCATGGAGTGGTAGTGTTTGCGGTTCCGATAAATGTGCTCCATCGCCTGCGGTGCCACCAGAGCTACATGGGTGGAATCTATGGCACCGACTACATGTGGGATGCGCCCAAGTGGATAGAAGTCCCCCTTAACGGCAGCCAATTCATGTCCCCATGGGAAATGTATGTAGCGATTGCGATATATCATCATGGCCTCAAGTACATCCCTCAACACCATGCTGAACATGGGCTGCGACATCCCCCCAGCGTTAGCCACAGTCTCTTGGAAGGAACCAGTCGCAAAGAAGTGTAGTGCTGCCATCACCTTGTAGGTGGGTGTGAATGCCGTAGGATAGTGACGGCGAGGCTGCAGGTGGGGCTCCAATAGATAACACACGATCTTCAATGTTGGTCTGTCCAGCCTGAATTTCCTGATGATTGCCTCATTCTCCATGTCCTCAAGCACAGTCAAGTGACGTAGGAGATTCGGCCTCCTCCTAGTTGAGGAGTAAAACGAATATGTCAGTGACAAGCATCATGAGATGGCCATAGCACAAAGCATCAATGATGTAATGGGAAAACAACAAGGGCCAGAGAGATGCATGGCACATCTGGTCACATGGCTGGCCAATAGCTACACACAGAGGGCATGCCTCTCCAGTGACAATACCCAAGTGACAGTAACACATCGGGGAATGTGAATGCGGATATTATGGTTGAACATTTGACATGTGCAGACATGGTGCAACAAGACCCGCCAATGTAATGTGACTTAACATGTCTGTCATACGCATCTGCTGTACCTGCCACACCTCAATGCATCAGGTAAATTCTGCAACCATTCATTAACACAATGATCACAGTAGCAGGGACACTTCCGGTTGTGTGCATGATCAGTTGTGAATGCACAAGTCAGGTACGATACAATGCGGTGACACCAGCCAGGTCAAGGTCTGCACTGACCAACAACACATTAAACGTCACGACATCAATGTAGAGCACCTGACGTCTGTCAATCATCATCAGCCATCAAAACCCTCACTAAAATGGCTGAAACACAGGCAAAAGTGGCTCAAACTGAACGTGCGTCCTCCTGTGAATGACATGGCTGTGTGGCATCGTGTGGGCAATGATGTGCCCTACACCATGTAGCTGCAGGGTGCTGATACAGTGTCCAGGATTGACATACACAGTAATGTGTACTAAAATGGCAGTACCTACCGCCGGTCCCCGGCGGTGTGACCCCAGCACCACCATCTACCCAGCCAAGGTAGCCATTGGTACATGGACTTGTGTACATGGCGGTGGGTATGCTCCGCCGCATGAGTCGCGGTACCTATCGCCGGGCCCCAGCGGTGTGGCCCCAGCACCACCATCTACCCAGCCAAGGTAGCCATTGGCACATGGACTTGTGTACATGGCGGTGGGTATGCTCCGCCGCATGAGTCGCGGTACCTACCGCCGGGCCCGGCGGTGTGGCCCCAGCACCACCATCTACCCAGCCAAGGTGGCCATTGGCACATGGACTTGTGTACATGGCGGTGGGTATGCTCCGCCGCATGAGTCGCGGTACCTACCGCCGGGCCCCAGCGGTGTGGCCCCAGCACCACCATCTACCCAGCCAAGGTAGCCATTGGCACATGGACTTGTGTACATGGCGGTGGGTATGCTTCGCCGCATGAGTCGCGGTACCTACCGCCGGGCCCCGGCGGTGCGTCACCGCCGTGGAGCATTGCATACAGCCAATGGCATCGATGATCGCGGTGGCATGATGCAGATTTGAAAATCGCGGAAGCTGTGCTCCGCTACCGCGGAGGCGGTCATTGGATGCTTTTGAATAAGGCAGACCCGGACAACCAATTGTTGCATCTTTAAAGTTTCTGGACGACCCCAGGGGGATATAAATCTGTGGGAGTAAGCCTCACATTTCCACTGCTCACAGAGCCTGCTGCCTGGGACCCTGTCCTGCTGCTGCTTCAAGAGCCTGCTGCCTGGGACCCTGTCCTGCTGCTGCTTCAAGAGCCTGCTGAGCCTGCTGCCTGGGACCCTGTCCTGCTGCTGCTTCAAGAGCCTGCTGCCTGGGACCCTGTCCTGCTGCTGCTTCAAGAGCCTGCTGCCTGGGACCCTGTCCTGCTGCTGCTTCAAGAGCCTGCTGAGCCTGCTGCCTGGGACCCTGTCCTGCTGCTGCTTCAAGAGCCTGCTGCCTGGGACCCCTCACAACTCACTTCAGCCACAGGTCTGCCATATCCACAGGGATGTCAAGAACAGATAAGATCCGTGCCAGTCCATTCACGAGTGAGGAGCTGGATGTCCTTGTGAACGAGGTGCTGGCACAGTACCCACGTCTGTTTGGTGGCCCCAATGTCGTGGTAAGTCACCATGAAGGGAGCAGTAGGGCAGGGTGGTGTCAGACGTGTAGTCATGATGCTGCAGTATGTGCTTTTGGATGTGGGGTGCTGACAAACACTGACAGACAAGCTGTTTCCAGGTCGTGGGAGTGTGTGTGTTGCACTGTGACTCTTTCCTAGGCCTGTACTTGTATGTGTGAGTGGGTAGTGGTACTTTTTCGGGCAGACATAACCAACGGTTGTTAGCCTTGTAGATGCCAGGACAGTGTTCGCTTGTGATGACATTTCAGGGTGCCCCTGTAGTCATAGTTAGTGTGACCCACAGAGTAGGTTCAGTGGCTGCACAGCCAAACATTGAACATCAGCCAACTTACATGCTACAGTTGCTTCACACTGATTAGTGGATATGCCCCATCAGTGCCCTGTACAATTTCTGAATAACACAGTGCTGTCGATGCATTTGTGTTGAAGCATCATGCTTTAGTGTGATTATCATGGAGACTAGGAACCTCAATGTGTGCATGCATTCACTAATGTTTATGCCATGCAGAGTGCCCTTGTGAGGGTACCCCCAGTTCTGGAGGGAGGGAGGTTACTGTGAGTCCCGAGTCAGTGTCGGCTGCTGTACTGATAGATGCTGACATATGACATTGTGTAATTGTTCATTTGGCCTTCTTTACTCTCATACCTGCAGCTCAAGGTACACCAACGTAAGGCTGTCTGGAGGGCCATAGCAGCAAAGGTGCGAGCCCTGGGGGTATCAAACAGACGACACACACACTGTCACAAGAGGTGGGACGACATCAGCCGGCTGGCTAAGCAAGTGGCAGAGATGACCTTGGGGATGGTACCACGCACAGGGCGTGTGGCACGGCGCACCATGACTCCACTGATGGAACGCATACTGGCAGTGACCAATCCAGACCTGGATGCACGACTGAAGGGGCATCAGCAGTAAGACAGAGATGGTGAGTATCCGGGGAGGGAGAGTTTGTCTGGGAGTGGATGCATGTGTACAGTGCCTGTGGCAGCGGTGACACATGTAATATGCGTGTGCTGCCATGCTGTGATATGTGATGTGAGTGGCAACTGTGATGTGTGTCTGTATGAGGCATTGGGCCACCATGGCCTTACTGTGCCGCTCCTGCCTGCAGTTTTCAGTCCTTGACAGATTTTTGGTGTCCACATGGTCACTCTTCTTTGGGATGGTGGGTGTAGTCGATATTCTGCCGTACAGCTGTGTCCACTTAATGAGTGTGACACCATGTCTGTCTACTTTGCATGCACCATGATGGTAGAGGCCCACACATCTGACGACAATGTGAACCCTGATTGGCACATGGTGATTGTAATGGCCTATTTGGCAATGTGGCATGTGTAGTCAATACAGGTGTGTGTGGTCCCCTCTGGTTCCCTTTTGGGCTGTAAGTGGTGATGTGTGTTGTGGCTACATCATGTCCATGGGGCAGGTCAATGTGGGCTGGGGGAACACCATCCATGGGCAGGGTGTAGTGCTGTGTGGCATCGACATTGCTCCACTCCTGGCTGTTTTTCTGCATGACAGGCACTGTTGTGGTCTATATAGTGTGTAGCTGCACAGTGATTGGAGGGTGTGGTGGTTACCATGTAGCTCTAGGCCTCTCATGTGCTGCATTGATCTGATATCGTGTGACCAGATGATGACACTTACACAACCCTGTTTCTCTCACTAATGCAGATTCGCAAGACACCACGGCGGAACATGATCCTGAAAGTGGTGGCGAGACCAGCACGACAGCGGCAGCAGAGCAAAGTGAGAGTGAGCCAAGTGACACTGACCACACCAGCGCTACTGAGGGCGACAGAAGTATGCATGAGGAATCTGTGGCTAAGACACAGAGTACCACTTCATCTGATGGCAGGGGGGATGCGTCCCTGTTAGCAGCCACAGGGAATGGGGAGTCTGCTGCAGCATCTGACAACCAGCGGCCACTGCCCAGCCTCCATTCTACTTCCTCTGGGGCTGGCCGTATCCGTGCCACTAAGAGGGGACGTGTAACATTCACACATGGCACCGCTGCCCCTGCACCTTTCCCCCCTGCTGCCCTCAGTGCAGAGTGCGTAGAGCTCCTGCGCCAACTTTGCATGGGCCAGACCGCCCTGCTCAATGCCTTCAGTGCCCACGATAACAAATTAGGCCAGGTTCTGGCATTCAGGAGGGCATACACTCTGACGTGGGTGGGCTACATCGTACACTCCAGTCATTGTCAGCAACAGTCACGTCAGCCCTCCAACAGGCACATGCTCCCATTGCAGTTCAGGTGCCTGTGACGTCCACCCAGTCAGTGGCCACATCAGATGACAGTGACCACTTGGGACCTACATCAACTAAACAATACAACACTAGGAGCACAGGTCAGACCCAAAGCAAACAATCCCGTCCACAGACTCCATCCCCAAAGAAGAGCAGGGCCCCCCCAATATGCACAGACAAGGTGAAGTCACAGAAGAGCAAGGCCAGAAGATCATTGTGGCAGACATCAGGCTCACATGCTGCAGAGGCATCACCAGAAATTGACTCAGCTATGCCCACAGAGAATGTGTGGGATGTCATGGCTACACCTGGGGAGAGCACAGGGACACAACCACCCACCACATCAACCCCAGAACAAAGTACATCGAGGCATGTGGAGGAGAGCCCTGTTGTGACCAGCCCAGTCATTGTGGCAGAGGAGAGCCCTGTTGTGACCAGCCCAGTCATTGTGGCAGAGGAGAGCCCTGTTGTGAGCAGCCCAGTGATTAAGGCAAGGGAGGGCAGTGTTGTGTTCAGGCCAGTGACTCAGGTAGAGGAGGGCAGTGTTGTTAGCAGCCCTGGCAAGAAGGGACAGGAGTGCACTGTAGACACCACCCCTGGGGGAAGTGGGAAGGTGGTCACTGTAGGGGGTACACCTTCCAGAGAGGGTAAGGTGGTCCGGAGGCGTAGCCAGCCCAAGCGTTCAGCAGGATCAAGCACTTCTCCAGAGGGAGTGCCAGTGTCTGCCCCTGATGTGGGACAGTTGGGGTGTGTGCCGGTGGTGTCAATGCCACTTCCCATCAACCCTCATGACAGGGAAGCAATTTCATATTCCGAAAAAGTGGAAGGGCACCCCTCCAACTCTCCCACCCACACTGTGTCAAGGGTGAGCATGACTCCACCTCCACATGCCACTGTGCCACCTGGTCCGCACAGCCCTCCACCTTGCAGGCCCTCTGTTATTACAGCATCACATGTCCCTCTGTCACACCAGTCAAGTGGACCTGCTGTCCCTGACACACAGCCAGGTCCCACTCCACATGACAGCCAGGAGTGAGTTGTCAACACCCTCATACGCCTGTGCCACACAGAGGTGTGCTAGTCAAGACCATTGTTTGCGATCTGGGTGTGTTGCTGGCCCTGTTGCTCTGATGTGCTGTACTCTCCCCTGCCAAGGACTCTGGGCCTGTTGCTCTGATGTGCTGTACTCACCCCTGCCAAGGACTCTGGGCCTGTTGCTCTGATGTGCTGTACTCTCCCCTGCCAAGGACTCTGGGCCTGTTGCTCTGATGTGCTGTACTCTCCCCTGCCATGGACTCTGCACTTCCTGTTTGTGTTTTGACCTGTGCATAGTCTCTACCATTTGTACATGATTTTGTGGCTTGCTGTTGTCTACTAATGTTGTATTGCTACATCTGTGCAATATATGAATAAATACAGATACTTCTGATGTGTGTTTTATCAGTCTCCTTGCTGATTAAAGTCATTTTCTTGTTTGCATTTGCTTGACTGAGTACCATGCTCTATTTTTAAGTTCACCATTGCAAGGCTCTTTGTGGCCATCTGATTTTTAGACAGGGGTGACAGGGTCTTCAGTCCATTCTGGCCCTGCTGATGTTGTACTCTGTGATGGCTATTTTACAGGCCATGCAGTTCTCTTGTTGGTGATTTGCTAGTGCTGCATACACTGTTCACAGGTCACCTTGGGGGACACTGGCAGCACAGGGTGTGCAGCTGTTCAGTGGTTTTGTAGCTGTCTGTCATGTCATGAGGTATGTGTGTGTTTTCCTTTCTGTGTGCCCAGGCGTGTATGTGTATGGTCATCTTGTGTTGGCCCTTAGTCCTGGTGGCATGGCTTACATGGCATGTGTGGTGTTGGGTGTGACAGAGGTGTGCAGTGTGAAGGGTGTTAGTTTGTAGTGTATGTATGTGTGCCCCTGTATGGTGTCAGACACACATGTGTCAGCCAGGAGTTCTATGCCTGTTGTTTGTTTTGTCTTGCCCTGTGTGGAGGATTGTATGCAATTGTGTGGGCTGTGGGGAGTGCACTGGTGTTGTGTGTTCCTTGTCAGCCAATTCTGCAGTGCCTGTGTCCCTGGTTGTGTGTTGTGTGTTGCAGTGTGTGTGTAGTGTGCTTGTTGTTACAGTGCTTGTTGGTGTGCATGGAGGTGCACGGGATAGGCACCTGGCCTGTGACTAGCTCGGGTGGGGTGCAGTGTTGTTTGGGGTTGTGTGTCCCTGTGATGTTTGTGCCCTGCCCATGCCTTGGTGTGGCCCTGCCTTCTGCATAGTGCGCATGTGTTGACCGCGGCGGTGACGTGTCCGTGACGTTGCTGCAGGTTGGCGGACGTTGTGTGTTCCGGATGCCGTGGGGTGTCTTGTTGTGAGGTGGGTGATGTGTGGGTGCCCATGTGGATGTGTTGTGCCCCCCAGCAGAATGCCAGTGTTGTGCTTGGGCCCTGTGTCGGCATGCGTGTTGTGTGGTGCATATGTGTAGTGGCGTACCTGCGGCGGCGTCCGCGGCGGCCCATCTGGCGATAGTGTTGCAGCAGGACCGGATGCATGTGGAGGGCTGGGTCCATGGGGTTCATGTTGGGTTTCGGCGTTCGTGCTCCGCTGTCGATTTTCCGCCTGCTTCAGCTGTGCGGTGTTTCCCCTGCGGTGCGTCTGCTTGTTTGGGCCATCCTAATTTGTAGAGCGGGGCGGACGTCACCGGGCGCGGCGGAGGGTCTCGATTGGCTCCCGCCGCCGCGGTGGCAGGCGCACCTTGATGGCGGGGCGCGGCGCTCCGCGGCGGTCGGGAAATGACCTGTGTTTACCTATCCTAATGTGACGGACGTGAGTTCCGCTGCTCGCGGGCGGAAAAAGCTGTTTTTCCGCCCCGCCACCACCGCGGTGGTGCCACCGCCCGACATCCTAATGGACCCCTAAGCGTTCCCACGTTGCCTCTTTTAGGGTTTGTTATTTTTCCCGGATGACTTTCTTGCAGGCGGCTCTAGCTACCATGATATTTTACTGATTATGGGGCCTAGCATTGAGGGACTCAGGCAGCTGCTTGTTCGCCACCCTACACTCTTTGTCAAACTAACCAGTTTGGGTGGTCCTGCATGGGACTGGTGATTCCAGCATGATAGATCTTGTGGAGGCATTCAGTCAATCGAAGGCATCTAAAACAGAGATGGGGATGCCTCAATAGTTAACGGCCCATAATAATAAGGCACATTTTGAGCCAACTAGGGCTTTTAAGAGAGTAAGAATTGCCACATGGCGCCACTTGACCCTAAGGCCCTTATCTTTTGTGGGTAAACCAGTAAGACTACGGGTGGCAACATAAGTATAACTAACTGGTAATACCACCCTGACCTCAATCGGATTGTGGTCACTATGGCAGATTTCAGGCACCTTCCCCGGGTGACAATATCTACAAATGTCCTAGTAATGAACACATAATGATTGACCTCTTGCCCCAGCCTATAAAGTAGTTTTTTTGCCCAAACTATTTTCCCCCATATATATCATATTGCACAAACCCGCATGCCCCAGGGCATCGTATAAATTCCTTTCCCTGAGATCGAATACCGCGTGGCAAGAGAGAGAGTCAATGGCCAGAAACGGGTTAAGAACAGTGGGCCCAATCCACAAAGGTAAACTCAGACGAAAGCCTAACTTTACGAGTTTCGGTATACACAGAGGGCATTTACGAGTGGTAAAGTTAGACTTTTGTCTTTGTTTAACTTACATTTTGGTCTTATGTCTAACGGAGACCAAAACTTTACTTAGACTGAGACAAAAGTCTAACTTGACTACTTGTAAATGCCTTTTGTGAATACCAAAAGTTAGACTTTCTTCTCAGTTTACCTTGGTGAATCGGGCCCAGTAGGATTCAAACCCAGTTTAGCAGTAAAATCCCTGCCCAGTGCTTAACGCATCTACCTTCTTATTTTTTCTTTTATAATAAAATATTTTCTTTTATTTTTATACATTTCTCTGTCAATTTCATCAATCTATAGACCATTCATTAAAAAATGGTAACGAAGATTACTGCTTTACCCATCAATTAAAGTGCACACGTGCTACAATCACCAAGAATATTATCATCTACTGGTTGAAAGGAGAAACCCTCAGATATGAACGTGGACAAAGTCATTACACTGATGGTGGAGCAAAGGAATAATTAAACAATCAAGCCCAAGGGGGCATGCTACATAGTGCTATGACCTAATTAAAGGGAATGATGTTAAATACCTCACAAATTACCTTCTATTCAGCTCCAAACATCTCACATATTGATAACCATTAAAAGCGTGCTAATGTTCACTTAACCATATCCTAAAATCCACATATTTACCCATAGTTACTTGTATATTGTAAAACATAACTACAAATATATATCATACATAATAATATATTTAATTATAACCAACACATTTAAATGGTATTTTGATTGATGACCCCAGTTCAATCGCTGAGATTCATTTTCAAGGGAGTATATCTCTGTTTAACCTAGATGAAACAAACATATAAATATTACAAACTTCTAAAAGTCCAAGTTAAATAGTTAAAGTGTTGTGGGAACCTAAAGTGGTCTATAACAGTTAAAAACATGTGCTGTCAGAAGCAATTCATATAATGTATAATCTCCTGGCTGGAATGCCACCATCCCAGTTACATGAGACAATATGTTTAATCACCTAAAAAGGAGACTAGCTCTTCATCGGAGTTCAAACCCCGTGGTATTTTAGCATCCAGCTCTAATATGTATCTAGACTCCAGCTGTCGCAATTTGCGAATTCTGTGTCCACCTCTGACTGTCTGAGGAATGCGATGTATAACACAAAACCGGAGAAAACCCTTATTGCTCCTATGTGATTCCTCAAAATGACGAGCCAAAGGGTCTTGTTTATTCTTGTTTTGGATAGCTTGCATGTGTTCCAGGATGCACTTCTTAGCTGGAAACATCGTGCTGCCCACATATGATTTCTGACAAGGACAGGTTAGTACATAAACACAGAAATTTTATTGACAGGTCAAATGTTTGTCTATTATTTTGAAAGATTCAGTTACAGGGGAGAATATTTTCTTCACATTAACGCTATATTTGGCATGTCTTACACGCCATGCATGTATAGAAGCTTTGTATGGAGTTAACACCTGGTTTGACTTCAGTTATCTCATTGACACCTAGCCTGTCACTCAGGGAGTTCTCTTTCCTGTATGTAATATTAGGATAGTCACTCAGGGCTGCTGCCAGTTTGTTTTCTGTTTCTAAAACATCCCAATCCAACCCTTATGGTGATTTTAGTGGTCTTGGACAACCTTAGAAACTCTCTAAGTGGTAGCTGTGGATAGCAGCCTTCAGGTTTAGTCCAGAAGGAGTGCAAAACAGCTTGTTGTACCGGAGCATAACCTTATAGGTATAGATTAAGTGAAAAAGAACCACACAGTGTATTTATAAAAATATGTATTAATTATAAGACACTCACTAACACATACAAATATCTCCTGCTCGGAGATATACACAATGCACACAATACTTTGCAGAGAAAAAATGTAAGTAGCACGAATACACAGTAGTCACCAGGGGGAGACCAAACCATATACTAAAATAGTGGTATGCGAACCAAGACTGAAGTCAAGACCATACCCAAAAGACGTAGAAGTGCTGGGGACCCAAGGAACCACAACAGGTAAGTACCCAGGAACAATCTCAATAATAACAGGATACAACCTGCCGGTGGTGTGCACTGTTCCTACTGAACGTTGTGTTCAACTCTTAATGTGTTTTAACACTCTTAAACAAAAATGATTTAACCAAACTAAATCATAAATGTAAACAATCGTTTTTTTTATCTTAGTTGATTACAATAAATCATAAATTATAAATCAACATCATTGTTTGTGCGTTTCAATATATACAAACACTGAAAATCATGAATTCAAAGTTCAGGTACAATTTCATACATCACATTATTAACGCCATAAATTGTTATGTACATAGTTTACAAATGACATGATTTTAAGCAGTCCGGAGCCCAATACATTTCAGGACTTGCGCGTCCCTTCGTCAGGAAAAAAGTCCTGTAATACAAAAATTCAATAATTTGCGTTCTTGTAGTACATATAATCATCACAGAAGTTGACAAATGGGAAGGGACCAGTGTTCAACATTAGTATGGAGCGTGGTATTCAAGGTACGAGATAGACAGATTAGGCAACATAAACTCTGAGTGTTTAGTATGGTGCCTAGTCATTGTGGGTAAAACGTGAGATAAAAAAAAACCATTAGGTATCTAGTACATGCCCCAAAGATTTAACCAATAGGTTGCGCCATCTTGTGGTTGTGATTGCAAACCGTTAGGGTGAATGTCTCTCTAAGGCAAAAGAAGGCTAAATGTGCTCTCTACCTGGACGGGATGATCCAATACGCGTATCGTGGTGTTATTAACTGAACCAAGACCAAGACTTGCTAACGTGGAAACCTAATTTGGACAAGAATAATGGACTACATAAATGATGTCAGCTACCATGCCTCTTATACCTCACTGCTTGTATGCTAAAAAAAAAAAAGCCACTGTAACGTAACCTATTCAATTATACATAGAGTGCATCCACTCTTAAACTAATACATGCCCATAAAAAACTGTGTAAGAACAACTCTATCTAATGCATCTGTAGAGTATGCTTATGACAGATACACCAACTGCTTTAAATATGCTACTGTTCTAATCTTCATGCTACCACACCAAAGTACACAGCGTAGAATAATGATGGGAGCAGAGCTCAACTCACCGCTAGTGTGGACTGGACGAACAAAAAAATCCAAACACTGCCTTTCACTTCAAGTGTTCCTGTTATGAGTTCACAGTGCTGGGTACTCAGTATGGGGTTTTGGGGGGGCGGCCGACCATCGGGAGGCCTGCCACCCCCGGGAGTCTTTGGGGCCAGGAGGGAGGGGGGGGGGTGTAGGAGACCACGGGGCTACGAGATTGGGCTCTTTGGGCTGGCGTTGGGCGGTTGGGCTCCTTTTGGGCTGGGGGCTTGGGCTAGTTGGGCTGGTGGCTATATTACCGGCCATTTTGGGGTTACTGACCACCATTTTCGTGGCGGTGACCCAGCAGCAGAGGGGGCCCTGTTCGCCCGTTTTTTGGGTGGAAGGCTTCGTGGCGGTGATCGCTGTGGTGACGAGGGGATGGCGCGGGGTAACGATCGCCGGGTCCTGGAGGCTTTGCGACTGCTCCGAGAGGCAGGGCGACTGGACCTGGTGACACCGGAGGCGCAGGTGAGGCCGCCGCGGCACGCTGCCAACGGCGCCGCTGCGGCTGTGGTGGCGTGTGGGCCTCCGCGGTTTCGGCCGCGGAGGGCTCGCGGTGCTGGTGGGAGGGGCGGGAGCGGCCTGGAGTTCGGGCGGCGTGGCCCCGAAGACTGGCGCGAAGCGGGGGAAGGCAGGGGAAAGAAGGTCGGGCGGGCGCGGTCGGCATTAGAGTTCGTGGAGGGGGCTGGGGGCGGGAGGTGGGGGCAGGAGGGGGGGATGGCCCTGAGATGCTTCAGGGCGGGGAGGGAGGAGAGGATGGGCTGCAGCAGGTGGGGGGATGGGAGGGTGATGGACCAAGCGAGGGACAAGGAGCAGGAGGAGGTGGGGGGTTCCCCCTTATTAATTGCGGAATCAGAGGTGGAGGAGGAGGGGGAGGAGGAGGGGAGTGGGGGCCGGGGGGGTGGGGCTGGATTTGGATGGGGGGTCAGCTTCAGGGGAAGAGGGGGGCGCGATGGGCCCCAGCAGGCCGCCGTCCGTGGCGGGGGGGAGAGGAGAGACGCGGAGGGGGGGCTTTGGGGGGAGGTGGGCACCCTGGGCGAGGGGTGGGATAGGAGTGGGGGGATGGGGGGTCTGGGTGCGCTGGGGTGGGGTTGGGGGGCGGGGGGCGGAGGGCCGAGTTGGGGGGGCCTAGGCTGGGGGGGAGGGGGGAACCATGGCGGGCGCCCTGGGAGGGTGGGGGTGGGATGGGTCTGGCAGGGTCGGGGGGAGGATGGCGGGAGAGGCCGGTGAAATGGGGGGGACACTCCGCAGGATGGGGAAGGGGGTCACTGAGGGGTTGGGGCGAGGAGGGAGAGTTTGGGGGACAGGGGGGGAGTTTTTTTCCCGGCATGCTGGACTCCACGTTTTTTCCTTGGCAGGAGCAGTGGGAGAAGCGCTCGGGTGAGCAGCTTGCGGCTCCAGTCCACCAAGGGGATGGGCCGGCTCTGCCTGGTACGGGCGGTCGCGCTCCAACGAGGGACCTGGCAGGAGTGCGCGGCAGATGGCGGGGTGAAAGGACCCCGCATGCCCCCCTGATGGGTCGAGACGGCCACCGGGGGTCGGGGAGCGCAAGGCGAAGTTGACAACACGGAGCACGGGTCATGTTTGACGGATGGGAGGAGAGTGAGTGTGGAGTTGGGTGCGTTGATGAGGGTGTGTAGGGAGAAGGTGGGGTTGAGTCGAGTGGAGGTATGGGAGAGTGAGCAGGAATGGCACGGGGACGGGGATGGAGAGTTTGAGGAGGAGGGGGAGATAAGGGACGAGGGAGTTGTAATGCTGTTGGCAGTGTGTTACAGGTTCCACCGCGGCTGGACGCGCCCGGAGTGACGGCCCCCTCAGCTCCACTGGTTAGGCGGCGGGATCCAGTCCGGATGCCGGCCTTGACGCCAGGTAAGGTGGGAGACAGAGCGAGGAGTGGTTTGGGCAGGAAGCGCAGCACGCAGGTGTCGGTGGGGATGGAGGCAAGGGGGGAGGACTTGGTGCGATTGGTGAAAGGGCGTTATGTGACGGATGAGGGGGTAGGCACGGACGGGGCGGCATCCGGGGCAGCGGTCACAGCGACGGGCGCCGGGGCGGTCAACGTCGGGGGCGCAGCGGCGGGGAACGCGACGACGGAAGGGGTGGTCGCCGGGGGGAAGGAGAGCTGCGTGGTGCCGGTGCGGAAGTTTCCCTACATGGGGGAGACGAAACAGCAGGGGGCCCATCTCTCATTGGCAATGAAGGAGAAGATATGGAAGGGGGAGTATGTGGAGATGTTAAAGCTTCTGCACAGGGAGCTGACGGCCAAGGAAGGGTCTAAGGAGGAGGGACAGGAGTTGGCCAGGTGCCCCAAGGTGCCGCTGATGATTGACAATTGGTCGGCGGCATTTCTCATATACGCTGGCGTATACTGCGAGAAGTACCCGGACAGGGCGGTAGCGTCATTTAAATATATGGACGTGGTCCGGAGGGTGCAGGTGACGTATGGCGGGTACGCCTGGTCACATTATGATGAGGAGTTTCGGGCACGGATGGCGGCGGACCGGACGTGAAGTGGGGTGAGCTTGACTCTGACTTGTATCAGCAGACGATGGAAGGGACGAAGTTCGGTCGCACGGTGTATACGCGAGCGGTTTGCCTCCCCCCTTTTCAGCTCGCCCCACCCGCGGGGGAGTGGGGCAGGGTGAGAGTGCAGGGCCGAGCTTGGTCGGAGCTTGTTGGGATTTCAACAAGGGGGCATGCGGCCGGCAAGTGTACCGTTTTTGGCACGAATGTTCGATGTGCGGCAGACGGCACACAGTGGTGCGTTGCTGGGGAGTCGGAGGTCCGTCGGGGCAGCAGCACGCTGCAGGGGGACCACAGCACGCGTCGGCAGACAGCCAAGCGAGGGGACGGGGGGATGCAGGGGGGGCACGACCTGTGGGGAAAGGCTCTTAGGCCGGTTCGGCTGGACCGGCGGGAGCCGCTGCGGGCGGCCTCTCCGCGGGCGGATGATGCGGCCGTGTTGCGACGGGGCTTCAGTGAGGGTGTCCGCCTGGGGTACGAGGGGCCTCGGGTTGCCCGCCGGGCAGACAGCTTGAAGTCGGTGATTGCGCCGAAAGGGGAGGTGAGGGAGAAGTTGTTAAGAAGGTGAAGGGGGGCCGGATGGTGGGCCCTTTCGCGGAGCCGCCGTCGCCGAACCTGGTTATCTCCCCGGGTGGGGTGGTCCTCAAGTAGGAGCCGGGTCAGTTCGGGCTGATACAGCACTTGTCGTGGCCGGAGAGGGCGTCGGTGAACGATTTCAGATCGGCGGATCTCGCGTTGGCTTCGGACTCATCAGTGGAGGTGGCGCGGAAGATTGTGGCAGCGGTGGGGCGGGGGGCACGGATGGCGAAGTGTGAATTTAAATCAGCGTTCAGGTCGCTCCCGGAGGATCACCAGTGGTAGGGAAGTCAATTGGACGGGAGCAATTTGGTGGACGATGCGCTGCCAGTAGGGTGCTCGATTTCATGCGCATTGTTTGAGCGTTTCAGCTCCTTCCTGCAGTGGGCTTTTTCCTGGCGCACAGGCTCTGAGACGGTGACGCACTATTTGGATGATTTCTTTCTGGTGGGATGGCCCGGTTCAACGGATTGTCAGCAACAGCTGGGCAATTTCCAGGACGTCATGGGTTACCTGGGAGTTCCCCTGGCGCCAGAGAAGGCGCACGGTCCCAGTATGGTGCTGTCATTTTTAGGCATAGACCTCGACTCGGCAGCCATGGAAGCACGCCCACCGGAAGACGAACAGGCGACAAGGTTGGCGTTGGTGAGCAGCATGTTGGGGAGACGGAAGGTGACGGTGCGGGAAGTCCAGGTGTTGTTGGGACACTTGAATTTTGCGTGTCGGGTGTGGCGCGCGGGGCGGACCTTTTGTCATTGTTTGGGCAGGGCGCGGTCAGGTTTGGCGTTGCCGCATCAGCACGTGAGGCGGTCAGCGGGCTCGAAGGAAGATTTGAGGACATGGCTGGATTTTATGGGGTGGTTCAAGAGGGTACCCCTGGAGGACTGGGAGTGGGCCGTCATGATGTATCCGACGCGGCGGGTGTTGGTGGCTGCGGTTTGTACTGGGCGGGTCGCTGGTGCGCGGAGCAGTGGCGGCCGCAGTGGCAGGTGGGGGGGATACAGCATCGCCGTTTTGGAACTGTTCCCGTTGGTGGTGGCGGTGGCGGTTTGGGCTCGGTAGGTGGCCCATAAGCGGGTCTTGTTCCGAGTGGATAACATGTCTGTGGTGCAAGGGGGGAGCTGACAGCCGGCCCGGGACCCGCAGGTGCAAAAATGGATGAGGGTGTTCGTCCTTCGCTGCCTAGAGCATGACATCTTATTTCAGGCCAGACATGTTCCGGGGGTGGACAAAGGCATTGCGGATGCTTTGTTTCATCACAGTGGCAGTGTTTCCATGGGCTAGCCGCGGAGGCGGAGGAGTACAAGACGCCAGTTCCGAGGGAGCTGTGGTCGGTGGGAGATGCAGGGTCTTTCAACGGGTGAGGGCGTCGGTGGCGGCATCCACGTGGAAGGCGTATGTAAAGGCTTGGGAGGAGTTTCGGCGGTTTGGAGCGGTAAGGCAAGGGGACCGATGGCAGGGGAGGAGCAGGTGGTGCGTTTCATGCTGGTGTTGATGGATAAGGGTCTGTCAAAGGTGGCGATTGCAGTAAGTTGCTGGCGGTGGCATTCATGCGCGGTGAGGACGGACGAGTGATGCCAGGTTAGGTGCGGTGGGTCCTGCGGCAAGCCCTGCGGTTGATGGGTGAGGACCCCAAGGCTTTTGGGACGCATTCCTTTAGAATGAGGGCGGCGACGGAGGCGGCGCGACAGGGCTGGGGGGCGGAGGACATCGATCGGCTGTGAAGGTGGAAGTCGGATTGCTACACAACGTGTGTCGGTTGCGGGGGGTAGGTGGGACGCTATGACGTGGATGTTTTTCCGCTCTCTTACATGTGTTTCTTGGCAGGTGCTGTGGCGGGACCAGCAACGGCAGTGTTGGAGATATACATGTGGGGCATTCATTTGTTAAGAGAGCAGAGAGGGCTGAGTGGGACAGGCATCGGAACTTGAATTTGGAGCTGGACGACAGATTGGTTAGATGTCATTGGCGGAGCAAAGGGGGGATGCGTTAGCACGAATTGATGCATATGTTGTGGTGCTCATTCATGTGGGGGAAAATGATTTGGTGCTGTGAGGCGGTCTGGCCCTGGTGAAACAAGTGAAACAAGACTGGTTGGAAATTCGGAAGATATGGGTAGGATGTCAGGTGCTCGGGTCTGGTTATTCCCAGGAGGGTCTGGCGGGGGCGGAGCGCCCAGGGGCTATAGACAGGGCAAGGAGGAAAATCACCAGAGGTGAAGGAGTTTTGTGCGAAGGAAGGGATAGGGCGCATGGCGCATCCGGAACTGTGGTACGGGGCTGTTTAATTTGCAGAGAGGACGGGGTTCACTTGTCACGTTACGGGATGGAACTGTATAGTGTCCAGATAAAGGAGGCCCTGGAGGTAGCTTTGGGGGTGTGAAGTATCCAAAGGGGGGGTTGAAAGTCACTAAGTGGCTTTCGAGTGGCTCTTTCCTACAGATAAAGGGGGCTAAGGGTAGGAGGCCTGGGCTTGTTTGACAAGGGGTGGGGATTGCAGAGGTCAAGGAATGTTTATTGCGGTAAGGAGGCATGTTGCAGGTGGTATGTTGTGGTTATGTTGTGGGTGTGTTGTGTTATGTAAATTGGGGGGAAAATCATTTAGGGGAGGGGGTGGGGGGGTTGGTTAGGTTCTGCATATTTAGTGAGGTGTAGTTTTGTTCGGCACAGGCCAAGGTTTGTTTATTTAGGATGCACCTGCTTCCAATAAAGCGGTCTTTGTCACACTTTAATACTTGTCTGTGGTCGTTTCCTCCCCCCCTGCCCTCCTGGGTGGCCCCAATGGCGTTTTGGGGGGGGGGGGCGGCCGACCATCGGGAGGCCTGCCACCCCCGGGGGTCTTTGGAGCCAGGAGGGAGGGGGGGTGTAGGAGACCACGGGGCTACGAGATTGGGCTCTTTGGGCTGGCGTTGGGCTGCTGGGCTCCTTTTGGGCTGGGGGCTTGGGCTGCTTGGGCTGGTGGCTATATTACCGGCCATTTTGGGGTTACTGACAACCATTTTCAAGGTGGTGACCCAGCAGCAGAGGGGGCCCTGGTCGCGCGTTTTTTGCCCACCCTCCCTCCCTGTGTTTGTGGGGGGGGTGGTTGGTCCAGGGAGAGCGAGCCTTTTCAGTATCCCTTCCCTGGGGGGGGGGGGTTTCTGCATCTGGGTCATGCATGGGTCAGGCTTGGGGGTGAAAGGGGGATTTGTTTCCCAGAGGAGTTTTCTTGGGAGCATGGTGCATCGGGTTCTGAGGTTCTGGAGCTCTCGTTTCGCTGGAGCTGGTGCAGGTGTGCAATACAAGTGGTTGGCACTATCCTACAGATAAAGGGGGCTAAGGGTAGGAGGACTGGGCTTGTTTAACAAGGGGGGGATTGCAGAGTTCAAGGAATGTTTATTGCGGTAAGGAGGCATGTTGCAGGTGGTATGTTGTGGTTATGTTGTGGTTGTGTTGTGTTATGTAAATTGGGGGGAAAATCATTTAGGGGAGGGGGTGGGGGGGTTGGTTAGGTTCTGCATATTTAGTGAGGTGTAGTTTTGTTCGGCACAGGCCAAGGTTTGTTTATTTAGGATGCACCTGCTTCCAATAAAGCGGCCTTTGTCACACTTTAATACTTGTCTGTGGTCGTTTCCTCCCCCCCCTGCCCTCCTGGGTGGGCCCCAAAACCGTTCTGTGGATATCACATAAATATGTGAAAACCCGACTCTAACAACTACTGCATCAAAAATACTCGAGTGAACATGATAATCCACTCACCTCCTTTTCAGATGCCGGCCAATAATCAAAACTGTAGCGTACAATTCAACGGGGTTAAAGCGATGTGCTCAAGTTGAAAGTTATCCGGAAAAAACACGTGATCTTTACTGAATCCTGCATCGAAATCACATCTGGATTCCCCTAAAAAGAACCGTATTACCCCAAGCTACATACTTCAATCTTAACGGTTTAGGGCACTCGAAGTAACGACTAGCAAGGGTGGCTATTCACCATCAAAAGCAGAACAAACAATCCGCGTTTTACTTCCGCGGAGGGATACCAATTTACACACTCCGAAGACGCGCAATTATAAACAACTGGCATACCACTCAATTGCATTCTGGGGAATGTAGGACATGAAACTTGTCCTGGTAGTATGGCTACTCTGCAACAAACCTGATTGGATGAAACTGTGTGCTCTAACAATGAGCACTCTGTTTAAGTCATACCGTCTCGTCCCTGCACCCAGGTACTGAAAAACGATAAACGATAAAAAGGGGTGGTTAGTACCTCAATACAAATATATAGCACGTGCTACACTCCATGCAATATAAACTAAGCTTAAGTAGTCTATAAAACAGCACTTTAATGCGGGCACTTAGACAACTGTGAGACAGGAGGGGCCATATTGTTCTTCCTTAACGTGCACTAAAGTGCGAGCTGCGCATCATAGTTCAGGCCACAACCTACTGAGAGTCCTAGAATGGACGGAAAGATTCTGTGGTATGTTAGTCCATACATACATGAAGAGATGTAGCCGAGGCAGATGTAGAACATAAATATATAACTCAGAATACTAGAGATTCCTCATCCAGTGTATCTATAAATAAAACTACCGGGCACACAAGGTTGCCAGTGGAACAGATGAAGGCAGACAAACTGGTGTGTGCTGGTATGCAGTGTATGCGGATGCTGAAAGTGTCTTGCTCATTATGACTGGAAAAAATGTTGTGCAGCGCTGCAACCACAAAGTGAGCGAATGGTAGATGGTGACATAGGTGTCGTGGTGTGGAACACCAAAAAATGCAAACTGTACTGCATATTGTGTGAACCAAAAAAATCAAATAATCATAAAATCCAAAAATCTAAATATCCTCCATGAATGGTGTGGGAGACACATAGACTCAGGTAATGAGAATTACATGAACAATACTTAATGGTGTACAATGCATCATGGACGAACACAACTAACCCTAAACACTACTAGCATCATTAAACATGCATAAACTGTCTACTTCCATAATAAACGTTGGGTCACATAATCAGTTATCAATAACAACTCAAATCATTTCTATTGTTCAACCCCTTCGGGGCTAATGCCTGCAAGTAATCAATCCAGAATACCTCTCTTTGTAAAGTTTATTGCTGTTATCCTGGCCTTCATATTTTGGCACAACTTCCACAATTTGGGCTCTGAGTTGTGTAATGTTGTGGTGTGCTTCTGTCCAGTGGGCAGCTACACGTGATGACCTATTCTGTGTGCGAATTGTGCTTTTATGTTCAGTTAAACGTGTCTTGAATTTACGCTCGGTTTTGCCTATATAGGCTTTACAGCAGGGACACTTCAAACAATATAATATATTAGAGGTGTTACAATCTGCTGTGTTTCAATTGAATTTTTTTGCCTGAGACTGGATGCGTGAGTGTGTCCCCAGTAGTTATATTGTTGCAATGTATGCAATTGTGACATTTGAGAGTTCCTTTGAAACCCTGTTTCACAGCCGGTCTACCAGGTGCTTTGATCATGTCATGTATGTTCTTCCCACGTGTATAAGCAAATATGGATTTCTCCTCAAAAATGCCCTTGAACTCTGTTCATTTTGAAGAAGATCCCATCTCTTAAGGATTATTTTCTTAATTTGGGTCGAACTGGTGGAATATTTGGAAACAAAAGTAAAGGCAGACCGTTGACTCTTAGGTGTGGTGGAAAGAAGCGTAGAGCTGTCTTTGTTAGCTAATCTGTCAATACTCTGTTGTAGTAGCTCTGCGGGGTAACCTCTATTTTCAAACCTCCGTTTGTGTACTTCAAGTTGCTGTAATGTAGTGGCCGCCTTCGAGCACATGTATAAGCAAATATGGATTTCTCATCAAAAATGCCATTGAACTCTGTTCATTTTGAAGAAGATCCCATCTCTTAAGGATTATTTTCTTAATTTGGGTCGAACTGGTGGAATATTTGGAAACAAAAGTAAAGGCAGACCGTTGACTCTTAGGTGTGGTGGAAAGAAGCGTAGAGCTGTCTTTGTTAGCTAATCTGTCAATACTCTGTTGTAGGAGCTCTGCGGGGTAACCTCTATTTTCAAACCTCCGTTTGTGTATTTCAAGTTGCTGTAATGTGGTGGCCTTCCTTCGAGCATATTCTCTTTATGCGAAGAACATGAAAATAGGGTAAATTGGTGATGAAGCTTCTGAGGTGAAAACTTGAAAAAAGCAGAGTACTATTCCCATCTGTCGGTTTAGTGTAGATTTCCATGGTCAGCTTATGTAACAGCAAATCCTTCTTAATCAACACATCCAGGAAATTAACCTGATTTTTACTGATTTAATGAGTAAATTCGATCCTTGGATTTCTGGTGTTCAGTTCACTTATTAGATTCTCCAAATCTTTTTGTGGGTGTGCCCATGGTACACAGTCAAAATATCGAGTTGAAAATTTCGACCTACCAAAATATCGTGTTTAAAATTTCGAAGGTACAGAATAACGATGTCAAGAATATCGTAGGACAGAATATCGACCCTGAGGTAAGTAATATCGAATTCATTTATATCGATGTAAGTAATATCGAAGTTAGTAATATCGATAGCATATATATCGATGTAACTAATTTCGATGTAATTAATATCGATATTTGTATTCTTTTTTAGATTTTTAATATGTATGTGTTATATGTTTTTGTAAAGTATTTAAATTAATTTATATTATATGTGTATTATTTTTATATATTAATAAATGTATTTTTAAGTAAATTATATATGTTCAGTACTGGAGCGGGTTGTGGGTTTATAGGGGGATAGGATGGGAAGTAATTTAATTGTAATAATTAATTGGTAATTAATTATTTTAATTGATAAATTAATTATTTCATTGGTAATTAATGTTAATTTTTATTAAATGTTATGTTTTAGTACCAGAGCGGGTTGTGGGTTTATAGGGGAATAGGGTGGGAAGTAATTTAATTGTAATTAATAATTGGCAATTATTTTATTTGATAAATTAATTATTTAATTGGTAATTAATGTTAATTTTTATTAAATGTTATGTTTCTGTACCAGAGTGGGTTGTGGGTTTATAGGGGAATAGGGTGGGAACTAATTTAATTGTAATTAATTTTTTTTAAATTTAATTATTAATTGGCAATTAAATATTTAATTGGTAATTAATTTTAATTATTATTATATGTTATGTTTTAGAACAAGAGTGGGTTGTGGGTTTATAGGGCAATAGGGTGGGAAGTAATTTAATAGTAATTATTAATTGGCAATTAATTATTTTATTTGATAAATTAATTATTTAATTGGCAATTAATGTTAATTTTTATTAAATGTTATGTTTTAGTACCAGAGTGGGTTGTGGGTTTATAGGGGAATAGTGTGGGAAGTAATTTAATTGTAAATAATTACAATTTTTTATGTGTAATATATTTTGTAAATATTTATTAATTGGCATTCCCTACTGTTGAACCCTTTGGAGTTGGAATAGTAATTTTTCTCCCTATGCTATCCAATGCTTTCCCTACTGTTGCACCCTCTGGAGTTGGAATAGTAATTTTTACCCATATGCTATCCAACGCTTTCCCTACTGTTCCACTAACTGGAGTGGGAATAGTAATTTTTACCCACCCGTTATCCAACGTTTTCCCTACTGTTGCACTCTCTGGAGTGGGAATAGTAATTGTTACTCTTACGCTATCCAATGTTTTCCCTAATGTTGCACTCATTGGAGTGGGAATAGTCATTTTTACATACCCGCTATCCAACGCTTTCCCTACTGTTACACTCACTGGAGTTGGAATAGTGATTTTTACCCACCCGCTATCCAACGTTTTCTCTACTGTTGCACTCTCTGGAGTGGGAATAGTAATTTTTACTTTTACGCTATCCAACGCTTTCCCTAATGTTGCACTCTCTGGAGTGGGAATAGTAATTTTTCCCCCTACGCTATCCAATGTTTTCCCTACTGTTGCACCCTCTGGAGTTGGAATAGTAATTTTCCCACCTACGCTATCCAACGCTTTCAATACTGTTGCACCCTTTGGAGTTGGAATATAATTTTTTACCCATACGCTATCCAATGCTTTCCCTATTTTTCCACTCACTGGAGTTGGAATAGTAATGTTTACCCTTACGCTATCCAACGCTTTCCCTAATGTTGCACTCTCTGGAGTGGGAATAGTAATTTTTCCCCCTACGCTATCCAATGTTTTTCCTACTGTTGCACCCTCTGGAGTTGGAATAGTAATTTTCCCACCTACGCTATCCAACGCTTTCAATACTGTTGCACCCTTTGGAGTTGGAATATTATTTTATACCCATACGCTATCCAATGCTTTCCCTACTGTTCCACTCACTGGAGTTGGAATAGTAATTTTTACCCTTACGCTATCCAACACTTTCCCTAATGTTGCACTCATTGGAGTGGGGATAGTAATTTTTCTCCCTACGCTATCCAACACTTTCCCTACTGTTGCACTCTCTGGAGTGGGAATAGTAATTTTTCCCCCTACGCTATCCAATGTTTTCCCTACTGTTGCACCCTCTGGAGGTGGAATAGTAATTAGCCAATCTACGCTATCCAACGCTTTCCATACTGTTGCACCCTTTGGAGTTGGCATAGTAATTTATACTCTTACACTATCCAACGTTTTCCCTAATGTTGCACTCATTGGAGTGGGAATAGTCATTTGTACATACCCGCTATCCAACGCTTTCCCTACTGTTCCACTCACTGGAGTTGGAATAGTAATTTTTACCCAGCCGCTATCCAACGTTTTCCCTACTGTTGCACTCTCTGGAGTGGGAATAGTAATTTTTAGTCTTACGCTATCCAACGCTTTCCCTAATGTTGCACTCATTGGAGTGGGATTAGTCATTTTTACATACCCGCTATCCAATGCTTTCTCTACTGTTCCACTCACTGGAGTTGGAATAGTAATTTTTACCCACCCGCTATCCAATGCTTTCCCTACTGTTGCACTCTCTGGAGTGGGAATAGTAATTTTTACTCTTACGCTATCCAACGCTTTCACTAATGTTGTACTCATTGGAGTGGGAATAGTCATTTTTACATACCCGCGATCCAACGCTTTCCCTACTGTTGCACTCACTGGAGTTGGAACAGTAATTTTTACACTTACGCTATCCAACGCTTTATCTACTGTTGCACCCTCTGGAGTTTGAATAGTAATTTTTACACTTATGCTATTCTATATATGGGGGAGGAACGGGGAATCTACCACCAATTTCCCAGTTGACCGGGGGGTACGGCAGGGGTGTGCCATGGCACCCCTGCTGTTCTCCTTGTTCATTAATGGTATAGTGGATAGGATGCTGGATGCGAGGGTAGACGCACCTTCACTAGCGGGCATCAGGGTCCCGATCCTGATGTTCGCTGATGATACCCTGATCGTGTCCAAAACCCCGGCAGGACTCCAGCGAGCCTTGAACATATTTGATATGTTTTGTAAAGAACGAGGTCTCGAAGTTAATGTAAATAAAACAAAGCTGATGGTCTTCGGGCAAAGGCGCCAATCCCGACCCAGGGTATCTCTGAACAACATTAAACTAGAGGTAGTAAATGTTTTTACATACCTAGGGGTGGAGATATCAAGTAAAGTTGGTTGGTCAAGACATATTGAGAAGGCGGTACTGAAATACCAGCAGATTTCAGGAGCTCTCCGGGTAGAACAAGTAAAATCCAAAACTAGGCCTATTAAACCGGTTCTCATGGTCTACGATGCAAAAGCCCTGGGTGCAGCCCTTTACGGGGCTGAAGTTTGGGGCTTTGAGAGGATTACTACCCTCCAAAGATCTGAGAACAGGTTCTTGAGAGGGATAACTAGTCTCCCCCAAAGCACCCCACTAATACCGCTTGGCCTGGATTTAGGAAGGAGATTGCTCAGTGATCGTGCCCGACTAAGGCCTATCCTCTACTGGAGACGGCTATGGACGACCCCAGAAATTAGACACTATGCTGAGGGGTTCGCAGCCCTAGTTAAATCAGATGTCTTCCACAAAATTGCATGGCTAAAGATGCTCAGGGACGCCCTTGCTGAGCTTGGTCTCTCCAAGCTCTGGGAAAATCCCCTCGGGGAAGTATTCCCCAGTAAAACCATCATAAAAACCATATATTGGGATCACATTGAACAGAAGCTTTGGAGGAGCGCAACCTCAGAATCTATGGGGGGCAGATTTATGGAAATTAAAACGAGACCTGCCCTAGAATTGTATTGGGACATTATAACTGTTCCGTTAGACAGGAAATTATTTTTCCAATTAAGGGCAGGTTCCCTCCCCCTGAGGTCATTGACGGCCAGTTGGAGAACTAGTAGTAGCTCGTGTGGCCCGGCATGTGGCGCCCCCAACGAAAGTATCGCACATTTCCTATTTTTGTGTGAGGCCTATGTAAACCCGAGAAAATCCTGGCTGGCACCTGTTTGTAGAAATCTTGGTGTGCTAAGTGGTGTCGAGGGGTTGAGAATTATTTGCACCTCCACCGAAATGTCCATTGTAGTAGGAACTGCAAAATACCTGGGGTGGGCATGGTCCATAAGGCGGAGGGCTTTATCTCCCAATATGCTCTGAAATTTTATCTCGAGAGAATTATGAATTTTAACTATGCTGCTAACATGTATGTTAAGAGTTTTGACTGAATCAATTTGGGCATGGCCCGTAATGTGGAGGATCTTGCACTTTAACATGCATTTAGTCCCATTACCTTTTGAGAAAGCTTATATTAACTATTATTGTTACATATTTTATCTGTGTGAATTATGAATTTTAATTGTAATTTGCTGTTAATGCATGTCGAGAGTTTTAATGTATAAATTTACATGTGTGTGCTTTTATGAGTGTACAACTCGAATAAAGCTTTTCAATCTCGCTATTCTATATTATTTATGTTTATTTATGTATTTAAGATGTTACATAATGTTGTATTTAATTAATTTTAAAAATATTGAAAGTATATTTAATTGTTGTTATTTATTAAATATAATTATTTATTATTATTTATGTTATTATTTTATGAGTGTTGATGTATTTTTAAATTGTAGTATTTGTTAATATTTTATAATTATGCAAGAAATAATGTATATATCATAATTATTTAAGTATATATTATATATTTAATTATTAATTTTAATTAAATATTTAATAGTAAATATGTATTATTTATTCATTTGAAACATTATAACACATTTTAACATAAGTTTAAAATATATATAAGTACTATTTACTTAATTTTACCTTTGTTTTAAAAAAACGATATTTTTAATTACGATATTTTTAACATCGATATTTTTGTTTCGATATTTTTGTGCTTACCATGTTGTAGATAGGGTGTCGATATACTTGCCTTCGATATTCCAACGTCGATATTTTGTCTGTCGATATTTTCAGCCTCGATATTCTGTCAGAGATTCGTGCCCATAATAAAAAGATATCATCTATGTACCCACAATATTGGACCAGACCTTCACTCCAACTTTCATTGGTCAATATGTTCTCATATAATCAAATTTTGACATAAAAATGTTTGCGTACGCTGGGGCTCCCGAAAAGCCCATGGATGTTCCAGAGAGTTGGCCAAAATAAATTCCTGCCACTGAAAATAACTATTGTGTAAACAAAAATGTAGAAGGTTAAGTAGAAAGATTCTCATGTCCTGTGGTAGGTCCAATTTGAGTAGAACCCATTCTGTCGCCTCTATCCCCTCCAAATGTGCAATTGAAGTGTAGAGGTCAGTAACATCTATGGTACAGAGTACCCAATCACCTTTGAAGAACTGCTGTATGGTTTCTAATTTCCTCAAAAAATCTGTAGTATCCTTGGTATATGTGCAACAACTCTGTACGAACTTCTGTAGATAGTAGTCAAGGTAATTGCCTAGAGGATCGAAGATAGAATTACATCCCAATACTATCGAGCGGAATGGTGGGTCGGTGGGGTGTTTATGGATTTTCGGAGTCATATATAATCTTGGTCACCTTGGATTTATTTTCAGTGGTTAGATAGGACTTCAATTGAGAATCAATGATACCCATGGTCTCTGCTTGGTGAAGAATGTCTCTCAGTGTCCTTTGAAGCAACACTGTGAGATCGTTGTCAAGAATCAGATAGGTTTCAGTATCTTGTACGTGCTCATTGACTTTCTGTTCACAGTAGGAGGTATCCATTATTACTAGAGCTCCCCCTTATCTTCGGGCTTTAGTGTCAATTCTTTATTATTCGCTATTGAACGAATAGTGCGACGATCATATTCTGTCAAATTGGAAACTCTTGAAGAGGTATAATTCAGTTTGGCACAATTGCGCTTTACTGTTTCTTCAAAGAAATTAAGAATCTTGTGGGAGACCTGAGCCTGGTATTTGCTTTTGGGTTTGAATTGGGTTGAAGTGTCTTCATGTTGATCATGAACTTCTTGTACTATATTGGAGAAATTGTGTCTTAAACGTAATTTGTGCATACATTTATATAGAGCTATGTTTGTTTCTAGTCCAGTAGTAGTCATGGTAGGTACAAAGGACATACCTTTGTTGAGTGACAATATTTGTTGATTTGTGAGAGCGGTTGATGAGCTGTTAATAATCAAACTACACTCTTGCCGCTGAGAAGCGTTTTCCCTCCCTTGTCCTTGCCGTGTTTTGCTGTAATTTCCTCTGGTGGTTTTGAGCTCATTACCAGTGGAGTTTGGCCCTGATACTGAACCTGGGATAAAAAAGACAACGTTGTCGAGGTGGTGGGTGTTTGATATAGTTGTGATGGACAGTCCTTCTGATAATGAACTAGACTTAGTCACTGGTTGGCGTGTTGATCAGTGACTACACTTTCTTCACTAGATGTATTAGTTTTTTGTTGTAAATCGTCTTTTGGCATAAATCTCGGCCCATGTATATACTTCATTGAGTTTGTAATCAATAGTATCTCTGCGATATTTTCTAATTTTTCCTTCTTGCAATTCTCTACTATAACGTTCCAGTTTTTGGTTCAACTCGTCTAAAGTTACTGACCAGGTTTCAGTTTCAATTCTCCTTTCTAATTCATTTTTCAAGTTGAAAATTTCTTCATTGAGTTCTTTAATGGATCGCGATAGCTCCTCAATAAATAATAAAACCAAATCGAGGGAGCATTTGTTAATAATTGAGAACCACTTGTCCATAAACTTTGGGTTCAGATAAAATCTGAATAACATAGGACGTAGCAATATTCTTAAACCTCGTGGAAGTACCCAGGAACCCCACGTAGGCCATGTGCAGAGTGATGACACGACCACGTGCTCAATTGAAGTCAATGGGTAAGTCGCAGTTGCAATTTCAGAGAAGAAGAACCCCTCCCCGTGGACCCTGAAGAGACCCCGTGGAGGACAGAAGGTTGGAGAGCAATCCCACTCTTGGATACCCTAGGAAGCAGGATACCTACACCAGGGAACCCGGGTGCATAGGTGTGAAGTAGCGTCAGAAACAGCTGTCAAACTCAATGGAGGATTTCAGGAAGATGCCATTGCTGGAGAAGGTGAAAGTTTGCAGGGGAACCCAAAGGTGGAATCAGGATGACAGAGTCCATGCCACTCAGGAGTGACCAGGAGGAATGGTAGACAAATGCCCACCGATGTTGGTTGTTGCAGGAGAGCTGACCGTGACCTTGGAGCTGCATCTGTGAGGACCAGGCGACACTGTGAAGACCAGGACATGTTCACAAACTGCCCGCGCTGGATGTCCAGAGTTGAGGGGTCGTGTCTGTCAGCAGCACTAAACGGCCTTGGCAACTGCCACCAACGTAAAAGGCGAAAAAGGTGCAGTGTCAGGACTAGCAAGGTCCAGGTGACTAGCCACAAGCAGGGGAGTCAGAGCAGGCCTCGAGCCATCAAGGGAGCCACCTGAATTCAAAGAAGACCCTCAAGAGGACCCACTGGCCGGAAGCAGTGGAGTCGTGAGAGGACCTTGAACAGCTCACCAAAGGTGCAGACCCATGGTGCAAGTAACATGGTGAGGATGAAGATCTTGATCACAGGAGATGCTTGAGGTTGGGGCTACTAGGAGCCCAAAGAACTTAGAGGAAGGAAGCCAACCAGCCTTTGCAATGATAAGTCAGTGCGGTGCACAGGTGTTTGGTTCCTGCGACTCTGATGAGGGATACTGGCCTCAAACTTGGTGAGACGACAGGGCAGGCCTTGAGGGATGTGAAGAGCAACCACCTGTGTTTGCTGAGATTTGTGGAGTCCGTGGGAAACCAGGATCAGGAGAGCAGTCAGCTTCATTGCGGTGCCTGCAGATGCCGGGAAGTGACTCCTTAATTGAAAGGAGATTCCATTAGATGTCTTGGATGTTCACAGACCTTGGAAGGTTCCTGTATGGAGCACGGGCACAGACGTTGCAGCAGATTTGCAGGACGACGAGACCAGGAGCAGCAGGAGTCTTCCCATTTGCAGTCTCTGAGCCCAGAGCAAGGTCCAGCGAAGTCCAGAGTGCCCAGAAGGTCGTAGATGAAGTGGTGTCCCACAATGAATCTTTAGGACCCACCCACAGGTAAGTTCTTAAGTACCCTAAGGAAGGGTTGGGACGGTTCAAGGTTCCCTCCCAGGGGAGGGGGTCGGACAGTGGGGCGGATACTCACATGTCCTTTGTCCGGTCCATGCCAGAGCGGGAGCCAACAGCTCCCAGAGCTGGATTGAACTGGACTATGCAAGGTGTGCACCAAATGTGCCCTTCAGGAAGACTGAATGGCGCTGGCTAGCGCTCCCACCCAGCCCTAATACCCTAAATGGCGATTTGTCCCATGACGAGTGCCTGAGCAGGGAAGCACTACTCATGAGATTCCTTCTGAGACTGTGTACTTCAACCAGCAGACAGTGGGGGGTCAGCTTCAGGGGAACAGGGGGACGCGATTGGCCCCAGCAGGCCGCCGTCCGCGGCGGGGGGGGGAGAGGAGAGACACAGAGGGGGAGGAGGGAGGGGGGAGGGGCTTTGGGGGAGGTGGGCACCCTGGGGAGGGGTGGGATAGGAGTGGGGGGATGGGGGGTCCGGGTGCGTTGGGGTGGGGGGTGGAACGCCGAGTTGGGGGGCCTAGGCTGGGGGGTATTAGGAAAGAACGACGGCGGGCGCCCTGGGAGGGTGGGATGGGTCTGGCAGGGTCGGGTGGAGGATGGCGGGAGAGGCCGGTGACAAGGGAGGGACACTCCGCAGGATGGGGAAGGGGGTCGCTGAGGGGTTGGGGCGAGGAGGGAGAGTTTGGGGGACAGGGGGGGAGTATTTTTCCCGGCATGCTGGACTCCACGTTTTTTCCTTGGCAGGAGCAGTGGGAGAGGCGCTCGGGTGAGCAGCTTGCGGCTCCAGTCCACCGAGGGGATGGGCCGGCTCTGCCTGGTACGGGCGGTCGCGCTCCAACGAGGGACCTGGCAGGAGTGCGCGGCAGATGGCGGGGTGAAAGCACCCCGCCTGCCCCCCCGATGGGTCGAGACGGCCACCGGGGGTCGGGGAGCGCAAGGCGAAGTTGACAACACTGAGCACCGGTCATGTTTGACGGATGGGAGGAGAGTGAGTGTGGAGTTGGGTGCGTTGATGTGGGTGTGTAGGGAGAAGGTGGGGTTGAGTCGAGTGGAGGTACGGGAGAGTGAGCAGGAATGGCACGGGGACGGGGATGGAGAGTCTGAGGAGGAGGGGGTGATAAGGGACGGGGGAGTTGTAATGCTGTTGGCAGTGTGTTACAGGTTCCACCGTGGCTGGACGCGCCCGGAGTGACGGCCCCCTCAGCTCCACTGGTTAGGCAGCGGGATCCAGTCCGGATGCCGGCCTTGATGCCAGGTAAGGTGGGAGACGGCGCGAGGAGTGCTTTGGGCAGGAAGCGCAGCACGCAGGTGTCGGTGGGGACGGAGGCAAGGGGGGAGGACTTGGTGCGATTGGTGAAAGGCGTTATGTGACGGAGGCGGGGGTAGGCACGGACCGGGCGGCATCGGGGGCAGCGGTGACAGCGACGGGCGCCGGGGCGGTCAGCGTCGGGGCGCAGCGGCGGGGAGCGTGACGACGGAAGGGGTGGTCGCCGGGGGGAAGGAGAGCTGCGTGGTGCCGGTGCGGAAGCTTCCCTACATGGGGTGACGAAACCGCTGGGGGCCCATCTCTCATTGGCAATGAAGGAGAAGATATGGAAGGGGGAGTATGTGGAGATGTTAAAGCTCCTGCACAGGGAGCTGACGGCCAAGGAAGGGTCTAAGGAGGAGGAACAGGAGTTGGCCAGGTGCCCCAAGGTGCCGCTGACGATTGAAAATTGGTCGGCGGCATTTCTCATATACGCTAGCGTATACTGCGAGAAGTACCCGGACAGGGCGGTAGCGTCGTTTAAATATATGGACGTGGTCCAGAGGGTGCGGGTGACGTATGGTGGGTACGCCTGGTCACATTATGACGAGGAGTTTCGGGCACGGATGGCGGCGGACCCGGATGCGAAGTGGGGTGAGCTTGACTCTGACTTGTGTCAGCAGACGATGGTAGGGACGAAGTTCGGTCGCACGGTGTATACGGCGAGCGGTTTGCCTCTCGCGCCATCCCTCTTTTCAGCTCGCCCCACCCGCGGTGGAGTGGGGCAGGGTGAGAGTGCAGGGCAGAGCTCGGTCGGAGTTTGTTGGGATTTCAACAAGGGTCATGCGGCCGGCAAGTGTGCCGTTTTTGGCACGAATGTTCCAAGTGCGGCAGACGGCACCCAGTGGTGCGTTGCTGGGGAGTCGGAGGTCTGTCGGGGCAGCAGCACGCTGCAGGGGGACCACAGCACGCGTCGGCAGACAACCAAACGGGGGGACGGGGGGAAGCAGGGGGGCAGGACCTGTGGGGAAAGGCTCTTAGGCTGGTTAGGCTGGACCGGTGGGAGCCGCTGCGGGCGGCCTCTCCGCGGGCGGATGATGCGGCCGTGTTGCGATGGGGCTTCAGTGCGGTGTCTGCCTGGGGTACGAAGGGCCTCGGGTTGCCCGCCGGGCAGACAGCTTGAAGTTGGTGATTGCGCGGAAAGGGGTGGTGAGGGAGAAGTTGTTAAGAAGGTGAAGGGGGGCCGGATGGTGGGCCCTTTCGCAGAGCCGCCGTCGCCGAACCTGGTTATCTCCCCGGGTGGGGTGGTCCCCAAGTAGGAGCCGGGTCAGTTCGGGCTGACACAGCACGATTTCAGATCGGCGGATCTCGCGTTGGCTTCGGACTCATCGGTGGAGGTGGCGCGGAAGATTGTGGCAGCGGTGGGGCGGGGGGCACGGATGGCGAAGTGTGAATTTAAATCTGCGTTCAGGTCGCTCCCGGTGCACCCGGAGGATCACCAGTGGTAGGGAAGTCAATTGGATGGGAGCAATTTGGTGGAAGAGGCCCTGCCAATGGGGTGCTCGATTTCATGTGCTTTGTTTGAGCGTTTAAGCTCCTTCCTGCAGTGGGCTGTTTCCTGGCGCACAGGCTCTGTGACGGTGACGCACTATTTGGATGATTTCTTTCTGGTGGGACGGCCCGGTTCGACGTATTGTCAGCAACAGCTGGGCAATTTCCAGGACATCATGGGTTACCTGGGAGTTCCCCTGGTGCCAGAGAAGACGCACGGTCCCAGTATGGTGCTGTCATTTTTAGGCATAGACCTCGACTCGGCAGCCATGGAAGCACGCCTACCGGAAGACGAACAGGCGACAAGGTTGGTGAGCAGCATGTTGGGGAGACGGAAGGTGACGGTGCGGGAAGTCCAGGTGTTGGTGGGACACTTGAATTTTGCGTGTCGGTCGGGGTGCGCGGGGCGGACCTTTTGTCGTCGTTTGGGCTGGGCGCGGTCAGGTTTGGCGTTGCCGCATCAGCACGTGAGGCGGTCGGCGGGCTTGAAGGAAGATTTGAGGACGTGGCTGGCTTTTATGGGGCGGTTCAAGAGGGTGCCCCATGAGGACTGGGAGTGGGCCGTCATGATGTATCCGGCGGGTGTTGGTGGTTGTGGTTTGTACTGGGCGGGTCGCTGGTGCGCGGAGCAGTGGCGGTCGCAGTGGCAGGTGGGGGGGATGCAGCATCGCCGTTTTGGAACTGTTCCCGTTGGTGGTGGCGGTGTCGGTTTGGGCTCGGGAGGTGGCCCATAAGCGGGTCTTGTTCCGAGTGGATAACATGTCTGTGGTGCAAGGGGGAGCTGACAGACGGCCCGGGACCCGCAGGTGCAAAAATGGATGAGGGTGTTTGTCCTTTGCTGCCTAGAGCATGACATCTTATTTCAGGCCAGACATGTTCCGGGGGTGGACAAGGACATTGCGGATGCTTTGTTTCGTCACAGTGGCAGTGTTTCCATGGGCTAGCCACAGAGGTAGAGGAGTACAAGACGCCAGTTCCGAGGGAGCTGTGGTCGGTGGGAGATGCAGGGTCTTTCAACGGGTGAGGGCGTCGGTGGTGGCATCCACGTGGAAGGCGTATGTAAAGGCTTGGGAGGAGTTTCGGTGGTCTGGAGCGGTATGGCAAGGGGACCGATGGCAGCGGGAGGAGCAGGTGGTGCGTTTCATGCTGGTGTTGATGGTGTTGGTGTTCCCTTAGGATCTCCAGATATAGTTCCCTTAGGATCTCCAGATACTACTGGTTCTCCTAAGGTGAAATCTCAGGGTCTTTATGACTTCAAGGTATGCCATCTTAATGTGAGATCATTGGTTAAGTACCATCTGGATATTTACAATCTACTTACGGAGTAGAATCCTGACATTCTTTTCATGTCAGAAACATGGTTACATGAGGAAGCTTTGGCGGCAGTTAATTTGGCGCTGCCCTCTGGGTATTCTATATTTACCCTTAATCGTAATTCGAGAGGTGGTGGCATTGCGGCTGCTGTTAAATCTTGCTACCCATGTGTTTGGAAGGCTATGGACATAGTTGGCTGTGAATGCGCCCATTTCTGTGTCTCTGTTAGCCACCATTTTACTTTCTCCGGCCTACTTATCTACCGGCCTCCGGGTCCAGACGCTGCCTTTAGGGCAGCCCTTCCTGATGTAGTCAGCTCACTGGCTTTAAAAGCTGCCAATTTTAGTGTTGTGGGTGATCTAAATCTCCACTTTGATTCTCCCTGCTCCCCTGCGGCTAGTAGTACTCTTGCCGATTTGGAGGCTCTTCAGTTATTGCAGCTAGTTAATCACCACACTCATGTTGGTGGTCATATTCTGGACCCTATTTTTACTAACCTAACTATGGCTAAAGTGTTGCCCCCGAGGCCTATGGCCTGGACTGATCACCATTTAATTGAGGTACACCTTACGCTTAATGATTCTCCCCTTAGAACCCCTACTCCTGTCATTATTAAACGTCCCTGGAAAAAACTGAAATTGGCTTCTTAGTCTTCATCCTTTGGGCCCCTTTACAGATGTGGAATCTGGCTACGATCTCTTTTGCAATTGGCTTATTAAAGCCCTAGATAGGTTGATTCCTATTTCTGAGAGTAAACATCGGCGCACCGAATCCAGCCCCTGGTTCGATGATTCGCTGCCGCTCCTAAAAAATCCTGTAAACAAGCTGAAAGAGCCTGGCGTAAGTCTTATCAGCTTGAAAGGAAATCTCAGTACCTTGCTAGGATTAAGAAGTACCACAAAGCGAATTGTAAGGCTCGTGCTGCCCATTTCTCTCTTGAATTTAGCACCAGCACTAATCCGACTAAACTTATATTCAAGGTGCTTAAGGATCTCACAGCCAGAAGAGCCCCAGTTGCCGAGATCTGCTCTTCTTCCCATTGCGAGGATCTGGACGCTTTTTTTGTTGAAAAGGTGGAGGCCATTTACCGCTCCTTTCCTGGTTCTAACGTTTCATTGGAGAAACAGGAATATGCTTCAAAAACTACTATGTCCTTGACACATCTTCCAGAGCTTTCGATGGAGGAATTTAACAAACTTGCAGTGAAAGTTAAAACAGGTTCTCCAATGGATCCTTTACGACCTACCCAATTCAGAGAATCTGCTCCTCTCTGTTTTCCTCCATTACGAGACCTTATCAATCTATCTCTGTCTTCAGGCTCTGTCCCGGCTATCTGGAAACAGGCTCAGGTGATTCCCATATTGAAAAAACCTGCCCTTGACCCTATGAAATTAGAGAATTACTGTCCCATCTCCCTTCTTCCTTGGGTTGCTAAACTGACCGAGGCCCATGTCAATACCACCCTATCTAATCATCTTCATTCTGCTACTATATTAGATCCTTCGCAGAATGGGTTTCGGCCCGGCCACAGTACTGAGACTGCGTTACTCTCAATGGTTGAACACCTTCGGACATTGGTAGATTCTGGTCATACTGCGGCACTGGTGCTTCTTGATCTCAGTGCCGCGTTCGACACGGTCTCCCACGCTATTCTACTACAGCGTTTGGTTGAGGCAGGTGTCGACAACGTGGCACTTGATTGGTTTCGATCTTTTCTATCTGGTCGTACTTTCAAGGTGGCCACCTTTTGAATCTAAACCTTATCCCATTGCCCAGGGAGTTCCGCAGGGCTCGGCTCTTAGCCCCACTTTATTCAACCTCTATGTGCAGCCGCTGGCTGCTGTCGCCAAGCGCTGGAACCTCACTATGGTATCCTACGCTGACGACACGCAGCTGGCGGTTGCAATAAGTGGGGCCTCTGACCTTGAGGCAGCCAAGTTCCATGAGGGATTCATCTCAGTGGCCCGCTGGATGACAGATAACTACCTTCAACTGAACGCCAAAAAACACCGAGGTGCTCATTGTTGGAAAGCAGAGTCATCTCTGGGGTGATAAATGGTGGCCATCTGAGCTCGGTCCGAACCCCATTCCTGTTATCGAGGTTAAAAATCTAGGGGTCTGGCTTGATCCTAAACTTAGTTTTGTTACTCATACAAAAAAAGTTGCCGCTACGTGTTTTGGTACTCTTCGCAAGCTCAGATCAACTTTTATATTTTTTGATGCTCCTACCAGACAGCTTATAGTACAAGCTACGATTCTGTCTGGGTTGGACTATGCAAGTTCTCTTTTGCTTGGAGCTAATCAGGCTGAACTTTCCAGACTCCAACTCGTTCAGAAAACTGCCGCCAGGGCTCTGGTAGGCTTGCCAAGATTCTGTTTGGCCACCAAAAAAACTACTCAGAAGCTCCATTGGCTTCCTGTTGCCCAGAGAATTAAGTTTAAGTCTCTCTGCCTCTCGTTTATAGACCTTAAACACTCTTCTTCTCAGATTCTGGAGCATCTCATCTCTCCATATACACCTACACGGTCTTTGAGGTCCTCAAGTTTACACCTGGCTACAGTTCCACGTTTTAAGAGGTCCAGATCCGGCGGCCACTCCTTCAGAGTGCTTGCTGCTAGGCTATGGAACTCTCTTCCCGCCCATATCCGTGCGATTGACGGTCTCCTGGCTTTCAGGAGGGCCGTAAAAACTTTCCTCTTTCCATTGGATTCCTAGTGTTGTTTGTGTATGTGTTTATCGGTATTGCTTTTGTCCGGTTTTTATGTTCTACTAGCGCCAGGACGCCCCTTTGCTGGGGCATCTGTTCGCTCTATAAATCCGGATAACATAACATAACATAACATAACATAAGGGTCTGTCAAAGGTGGCGATTGCGGTAAGTTGCTGGCGGTGGCGTTCATGCGCGGTGAGGACGGATGAGTGACGGCGGGTTAGGTGCGGTGGGTCCTGCGGCACGCCCTGCGGTTGATGGGTGAGGACCCCAAGGCTTTTGGGATGCATTCCTTTAGAATGAGGGCGGCGACGGAGGCGGCGCGACAGGGCTGGGGGGCGGAGGACATCGAACGGCTGGAAAGGTGGAAGTCGGATTGCTACACAACGTGTGTCGGTTGCGGGGGGTAGGTGGGACGCTATGACGTGGATGTTTTTCCGCTCTCTTACATGTGTGTATTTGCAGATGCTGTGGCGGGACCGGCTACGGCGGAGTTGGAGATATACATGTGGGGCATTCATTTGTTAAGAGAGCAGAGAGGGCTGAGTGGGACAGGTATCGGAACTTGAATTTGGAGCTGGACGACAGATTGGTTAGATGTCATGTCATTAGCGGAGCAAAGGGGGGATGCGTTGGCACGAATTGATGCATATGTTGTGGTGCTCATTCATGTGGGGGGAAATGATTTGGTGCTGTGAGGGGGTCTGGCCCTGGTGAAACAAGTGAAATAAGACTGGTTGGAAATTCGGTAGATATGGGTAGGATGTCAGGTGCTCAGGTCTGGGTTATTCCCAGGAGGGTCTGGCGGGGACGGAGCGCCCAGGGGCTATAGGCAGGGCAAGGAAGAAAATCACCAGAGGTGAAGGAGTTTTGTGCGAAGGAAGGGATAGGGCGCATGGCGCATCCGGAACTGTGGTACGGGGCTGTTTAATTTGCAGAGAGGACGGGGTTCACTTGTCACGTTACGGGATGGAACTGTATAGTGTCCAGATGAAGGAGGCTCTGGAGGTAGCTTTGGGGGTGTGAGGTATCCAAAGGGGGGGGTTGAAAGTCACTAAGTAGCTATCGAGTGGCGCTTTCCTACAGATAAAGGGGGCTAAGGGTAGGAGGCCTGGGCTTGTTTGACAAGGGCTGGGGATTGCAGAGGTCAAGGAATGTTTATTGCGGTAAGGAGGCATGTTGCAGGTGGTATGTTGTGGTTATGTTGTGGGTGTGTTGTGTTATGTAAATTGGGGGGAAAATCATTTAGGGGAGGGGGTGGGGGGGTTGGTTAGGTTCTGCATATTTAGTGAGGTGTAGTTTTGTTTGGCACAGGCCAAGGTTTGTTTATTTAGGATGCACCTGCTTCCAATAAAGAGGCCTTTGTCACACTTTTATACTTGTCTGTGGTCGTTTCCTCCCCTCCTGCCCTCCTGGGTGGCCCCAATGGGGTTTTGGGGGGGGGCGGCCGACCATCGGGAGGCCTGCCACCCCCGGGGGTCTTTGGGGCCAGGAGGGAGGGGGGTGTAGGAGACCACGGGGCTACGAGATTGGGCTCTTTGGGCTGGCGTTGGGCTGTTGGGCTCCTTTTGGGCTGGGGGCTTGGGGTGGTTGGGCTGGTGGCTATATTACCGGCCATTTTGGGGTTACTAACCACCATTTTCGAGGTGGTGACCCAGCAGCAGAGGGGGCCCTGGTCGCGCGTTTTTTGCCCTCTCGCCCTCCCTGTGTTTGTGGTGGGGGTGGTTGGTCCAGGGATAGCGGGGCCTTTTCAGTATCCCTTCCCTGGGGTGTGGGGGTTCTGCATCTGGGTCATGCATGGGTCAGGCTTGGGGGTGAAAGGGGGGTTTGTTTCCCAGAGTAGTTTTCTTGGGAGCACGGTGCATCGGGTTCTGAGGTTGTGGAGCTCTCGAGTCGCTGGAGCTGGTGCTGGTGCAGGTGTGCAATACAAGTGGTTGGCGCTATCCTACAGATAAAGGGGGCTAAGGGTAGGAGGCCTGGGCTTGTTTGACAAGGGGTGGGGATTGCAGAGTTCAAGGAATGTTTATTGCGGTAAGGAGGCATGTTGCAGGTGGTACGTTGTGGTTATGTTGTGGGTGCGTTGTGTTATGTAAATTGGGGGGGGAAATCATTTAGGGGAGGGGGTGGGGGGGTTGGTTAGGTTCTGCATATTTAGTGAGGTGTAGTTTTTTTCGGCACAGGCCAAGGTTTGTTTATTTAGGATGCACCTGCTTCCAATAAAGCGGCCTTTGTCACACTTTAATACTTGTCTGTGGTCGTTTCCTCCCCCCCTGCCCTCCTGGTTGGGCCCCAAAACCGTTCTGTGGATATCAGATAAATATGTGAAAACCTGACTCTAACAACCACTGCATCAAAAATACTGGAGTGAACATGATAATCCACTTACCTCCTTTTCAGATGCCGGCCAATAATCAAAACTGTAGTGTACAATTCGACAGGGTTAAAGCGATGTGCTCAAGTTGAAAGTTATCTGGAAAAAACACGTGATCTTTACTGAATCCTGCATCGAAATCACATCTGGATTCCCCTAAAATGAACCGTAGTACCCCAAGCTACATACTTCAATCTTAACGGTTTAGGGCACTCAAAGTAACGACTAGCAAGGGTGGCTATTCACCATCAAAAGCAGAACAAACAATCCGCGTTTTACTTCCGCGGAGGGATACCAATTTACACACGCCGAAGACGCGCAATTATAAACAACTGGCATACCACTCAATTGCATTCTGGGGAATGTAGGACATGAAACTTGTCCTGGTAGTATGGCTACTCTGCAACAAACCTGATTGGATGAAACTGTGTGCTCTAACAATGAGCACTCTGTTTAAGTCATACCGTCTCGTCCCTGCACCCAGGTACTGAAAAACGATAAACGATAAAAAGGGGTGGTTAGTACCTCAATACAAATATATAGCACGTGCTAAACTCCATGCAATATAAACTAACCTTAAGTAGTCTATAAAACAGCACTTTAATGCGGGCACTTAGACAACTGTGAGACAGGAGGGGCCATATTGTTCTTCCTTAACGTGCACTATAGTGCGAGCTGCGCATCATAGTTCAGGCCACAACCTACTGAGAGTCCTAGAATGGACGGAAAGATTCCTTATCCAGTGTATCTATAAATAAAACTACCGGGCACACAAGGTTGCAAGTGGAACAGATGAAGGCAGACAAAATGGTGTGTGCTGGTATGCAGTGTATGCGGATTCTGAAAGTGTCTTGCTCATTATGACTGAAAAAATGTTGTGCAGCGCTGCAACCACAAAGTGAGCGAATGGTAGATGGTGACATAGGTGTCGTGGTGTGGAACACCAAAAAATGCAAACTATACTGCATATTGTGTGAACCAAAAAAATCAAATAATCATAAAATCAAAAAATCGAAATATCCTCCATGAATGGTGTGGGAGACACATAGACTCAGGTAATGAGAATTACAAGAACAATACTTAATGGTGTACAATGCATCATGGACGAACACAACTAACCCTAAACACTACTAGCATCATTAAACATGCATAAACTGTCTACTTCCATAATAAACGTTGGGTCACATAATCAGTTATCAATAACAACTCAAATCAATTCTATTGTTAAACCCCTTCGGGGCTAATGTCTGCAAGTAATCAATCCAGAATACCTCTCTTTGTAAAAGTTTATTGCTGTTATCCTGGCCTTCATATTTTGGCACAACTTCCACAATTTGGGCTCTGAGTTGTGTAATGTTGTGGTGTGCTTCTGTCCAGTGGGCAGCTACACTTGATGACCTATTTTGTGTGCGAATTGTGCTTTTATGTTCAGTTAAACGTGTCTTGAATTTACGCTCGGTTTTGCCTATTTAGGCTTTACAGCAGGGACACTTCAAACAATATAATATATTAGAGGTGTTACAATCTGCTGTGTGTTTCAATTGAATTTTTTTGCCTGAGACTGGATGCGTGAGTGTGTCCCCAGTAGTTATATTGTTGCAATGTATGCAATTGTGACATTTGAGAGTTCCTTTGAAACCCTGTTTCACAGCCGGTCTACCAGGTGCTTTGATCATATCATGTATGTTCTTCCCACGTGTATAAGCAAATATGGATTTCTCCTCAAAAATGCCCTTGAACTCTGTTCATTTTGAAGAAGATCCCATCTCTTAAGGATTATTTTCTTAATTTGGGTCGAACTGGTGGAATATTTGGAAACAAAAGTAAAGGCAGACCGTTGACTCTTAGGTGTGGTGGAAAGAAGCGTAGAGCTGTCTTTGTTAGCTAATCTGTCAATACTCTGTTGTAGTAGCTCTGCGGGGTAACCTCTATTTTCAAACCTCCGTTTGTGTACTTCAAGTTGCTGTAATGTAGTGGCCTCCTTCGAGCATATTCTCTTTATGCGAAGAAAATGAAAATAGGGTAAATTGGTGATGAAGCTTCTGAGGTGAAAACTTGAAAAAAGCAGAGTACTATTCCCATCTGTCGGTTTAGTGTAGATTTCCATGGTCAGCTTATGTAACAGCAAATCCTTCTTAATCAACACATCCAGGAAATTAACCTGATTTTTACTGATTTAATGAGTAAATTCAATCCTTGGATTTCTGGTGTTAAGTTCACTTATGAGATACTCCAAATCTTTTTTTGGGTGTGCCCATATCAAAAAGATATCATCTATGTACCCACAATATTGGACCAGACCTTCACTCCAACTTTCATTGGTCAATATGTTCTCATATTCAAATTTTGACATAAAAATGTTTGCGTACGCTGGGGCTCCCGAAAAGCCCATGGATGTTCCAGAGAGTTGGCCAAAATAATTTCCTGCCACTGAAAATAACTATTGTGTAAACAAAAATGTAGAAGGTTAAGTAGAAAGATTCTCATGTCCTGTGGTAGGTCCAATTTGAGTAGAACCCATTCTGTCGCTTCTATCCCCTCCAAATGTGCAATTGAAGTGTAGAGGTCAGTAACATGTATGGTACAGAGTACCCAATCACCTTTGAAGAACTGCTGTATGGTTTCTAATTTCATCAAAAAATCTGTAGTATCCTTGGTATATGTGCAACAACTCTGTACGAACTTCTGGAGATAGTAGTCAAGGTATTTGCCTAGAGGATCGAAGCTAGAATTACATCCCAATACTATCGAGCGGAATGGTGGGTCGGTTGGGTGTTTATGGATTTTCGGAGTCATATATAATCTTGGTCACCTTGGATTTTCAGTGGTTAGATAGGCCTTCAATTGAGAATCAATGATACCCATGGCTTCTGCTTGGTGAAGAATGTCTCTCAGTGTCCTTTGAAGCAACACTGTGGGATCGTTGTCAAGAATCAGATAGGTTTCAGTATCTTGTACGTGCTCATTGACTTTCCGTTCACAGTAGGAGGTATCCATTATTACTAGAGCTCCCCCCTTATCTGCGGGTTTTAGTGTCAATTCTTTATTATTCGCTATTGAACGAATAGTGCGACGATCATATTCTGTCAAAATGGAAACTCTTGAAGAGGTATAATTCAGTTTGGCACAATTGCGCTTTACTGTTTCTTCAAAGAAATTAAGAATCTTGTGGGAGACCTGAGCCTGGTATTTGCTTTTGGGTTTGAATTGGGTTGAAGTGTCTTCATGTTGATCATGAACTTCTTGTACTATATTGGAGAAATGGTGTCTTAAACGTAATTTGCGCATACATTTATATAGAGCTATTTTTGTTTCTAGTCCAGTAGTAGTCGTGGTAGGTACAAAGGACATACCTTTGTTGAGTGACGATATTTGTTGATTTGTGAGAGCGGTTGATGAGATGTTAATAATCAAACTACACTCTTGCCGCTGAGAAGCGTTTTCCCTCCCTTGTCCTTGCCGTGTTTTGCGGTAATTTCCTCTGGTGGTTTTGAGCTCATTACCAGTGGAGGTTGGCCCTGATACTGAACCTGGGATAAAAAAGACAACGTTGTCGAGGTGGTGGGTGTTTGAGACACTGCTGTAGATATAGATGTGGTGGACATTCCTTCTGATAATGAACTAGACTTAGTCACTGGTTGGCGTGTTGATCAGTGACTACACTTTCTTCACTAGATGTATTAGTTTTTTTGTTGTAAATCGTCTTTTGGCATAAATCTCGGCCCATGTATATACTTCATTGAGTTTGTAATCAATAGCATCTCTGCGATATTTTCTAATTTTTCCTTCTTGCAATTCTCTACTATAACGTTCCAGTTTTTGGTTCAACTCGTCTAAAGTTACTGACCAGGTTTCAGTTTCAATTCTCCTTTCTAATTCATTTTTCAAGTTGAAAATTTCTTCATTGAGTTCTTTAATGGATCGCGATAGCTCCTCAATAAATAATAAAACCAAATCGAGGGAGGATTTGTTAATAATTGAGAACCACTTGTCCATAAACTTTGGGTTCAGATAAAATCTGAATAACATAGGACGTAGCGATATTCTTAAACCTCGTGGAAGTACCCAGGAACCCCACGTAGGCCATGTGCAGAGTGAGGACACGACCACGTGCTCAATTGAAGTCAATGGGTAAGTCGCAGTTGCAATTTCAGAGAAGAAGAACCCCTCCCCGTGGACCCTGAAGAGACCCCGTGGAGGACAGAAGGTTGGAGAGCAATCCCACTCTTGGATACCCTAGGAAGCAGGATACCTACACCAGGGAACCCGGGTGCATAGGTGTGAAGTAGCGTCAGAAACAGCTGTCAAACTCAATGGAGGATTTCAGGAAGATGCCATTGCTGGAGAAGGTGAAAGTTTGCAGGGGAACCCAAAGGTGGAATCAGGATGACAGAGTCTATGCCACTCAGGAGTGACCAGGAGGAATGGTAGACGAATCCCCACCGATGTTGGTTGTTGCAGGAGAGCTGACCGTGACCTTGGAGCTGCATCTGTGAGGACCAGGCGACACTGTGGAAGACCAGGAGCTGTTCACAAACTGCCCCGAGCCGGATGTCCAGAGTTGTGGGGTCGTGTCCGTCAGCAGCACTAAACGGCCTTGGCAACTGCCACCAACATAAAAGGCGAAAAAGGTGCAGTGTCAGGACTAGCAAGGTCCAGGTGACTAGCCACAAGCAGGGGAGTCCGAGCAGGCCTCGAGCAATCAGGGGAGCCCACTGAATTCAAAGAAGACCCTCAAGAGGACCCACTGGCCGGAGGCAGTGGAGTCGTGAGAGGACCTTGAACAGCTCACCAAAGGTGCAGACCCATGATGCAAGTAACATGGTGAGGATGAAGATCTTGATCACAGGAGATGCTTGAGGTTGGGGCTACTAGGAGCCCAAAGAACTTAGAGGAAGGAAGCCAACCAGCCTTTGCAATGATAAGTCAGTGCGGTGCACAGGTGTTTGGTTCCTGCGACTCTGACGAGGGATACTGGCCTCAAACTTGGTGAGACGACAGGGCAGGCCTTGAGGGATGTGAAGAACAACCACCTGTGTTTGCTGAGATTTTTGGAGTCCGTGGGAGCCCAGGATCAGCAGAGCAGTCAGCTTCATTGCGGTGCCTGCAGATGCCGGGAAGTGACTCCTTAATTGAAAGGAGATTCCATTAGATGTCTTGGATGTTCACTGACCTTGGAAGGTTCCTGTATGGAGCACGGGCACAGACGTTGCAGCAGATTTACAGGACGACGAGACCAGGAGCAGCAGGAGTCTTCCCAGTTGCAGTCTCTGAGCCCAGAGCAAGGTCCATCGAAGTCCAGAGTGCCCAGAAGGTCGTAGATGAAGTGGTGTCCCACAATGAATCTTAGGACCCACCCACGGTTAAGTTCTTAAGTACCCTAAGGAAGGGTTGGGACGGTTCAAGGTTCCCTCCCAGGGGAGGGGGTCGGACAGTGGGGCGGATACTCACATGTCCTTTGTCCAGTTCCATGCCAGAGCGGGAGCCAACAGCTCCCAGAGCTGGATTGAACTGGACTATGCAAGGTGTGCACCAAATGTGCCCTTCAGGAAGACTGAATGGCGCTGGCTAGCGCTCCCACCCAGCCCTAATACCCTAAATGGCGATTTGTCCCATGACGAGCGCCTGAGCAGGGAAGCACTACTCATGAGATTCCTTCTGAGACTGTGTGCTTCAACCAGCAGACAGTGGTGGGCGGAGAGCCTGCGCACTGCTCCTCTGGTGAATTCAAAACAGTTGGGTAGATTCACACTCGTAGGGGAATGTGATGGGCAATAACAGCACTCACCACATGCTGTTTCAATGGTGGGTAGACAGATTGGGAAGTGAAGCGCTTACCACGTGCTGAGAGTGACAATAAGCACTCAACCATGCAGATTTGGGAGAAGATGTGGCTTACTGGCAAGAGCAACCGACTTTGAAGCTGGGGAACCAGGGGGCATATTATCAAGCCTGTGCGAGAAAATTATCGCCGCTTTATCGGCCGAAAACGGCCGATAAAGCGGCGATAATGGGCTTGATAATATGCTCTATGGAATTCCAATCGAAGCCCATGTTAGATGTCTTCACATCTAACATGGGCTTCGATTGGAATTCCTTAGAGCATATTATCAAGCCCATTATCGCCGCTTTATCGGCCGTTTTCGGCCGATAAAGCTGCGATAATTTTATCGCACAGGCTTGATAATATGCCCCCAGGTTCGAGTCTGGCAGGAGGCTCAAGCATCTTGTGATTCTGGGGAAATCACTTAATCTCCCCTTGCCTAAAAAATAAAATGAATGTGTCCATTGGTAATGCAACTCGTGCTCATGTGAAGCTCTCTGATACCTTTGGGTCAAGTTTGCGCTAAACAAAACAGCAACAACAAAAAAACACCTGAGAACTAGTACGCAATGGTAAGAGGATATAACTGAATATTAATTCAAGTGCCATAAACCATCTAAGAATGATGTGGAAAAAATACAATGCATAGAGACCCGCCATTATTAGTTCTTGGGCATAATTTGTAAATGTCATGACGATGATCCTCTTCTTTTTTAAGGATCGAAACAACATTGACCAGCCTGACCCTATCCTATTGTACCGAGTAATGAACACAGGGGCAGACGTTCTGCTTCGGTTGTAATTGTGACTAACTAACGTCTCATCTTATGTCACATATTAGTGCCTGAGTCCCTTAGCTTATTTAATTTTTGGTTGTTTGTGATTCCACCTAACGAATTACCTAACTGATTTATTTAATTAAAGTGATTTGAATTTGTCTATCCGACAATGTGTGTGGGCATGATTGTTTTCCTAGTTTAAACTGTTGTATATCTAGTTTAGGTACCACTGATCCTTTAAGGCACTTTTAGAAAGTTGGCATTTTCTGGTCCTACGTGATCTTGGTGACGAGGTGTAACTGACAGTTCATCTTTGTGTGTTGCTCCCAGACAGTGAAACAAAGCGAAGATAGGTGTTGGCAGGATGGGCCACTCTGAATTAATGAGGGGGAGGAGCGGTAACCTATCACACTTGTCAATCACATATGTTCAGCCTGAGCACTATCATAAAGGTTTTGTCACTAGTCTATTGAGACCACAGGCAAGCGGGGGCAGAGCAGGGAGGAAGGGGACACCTCTAGAAGCTTCCTCTACTTCAAAGTGGACACCAGGTATAAATAATGGGCCCTTAGACCCAAGTAATCAGTACACTTCTGGACCTGGGTACTCTACCAGGAAGAAGGACTGCTGTGCTGCTGAAAGCACTGCCACTCGGCTGGACTTATGTTCTGAAGGACAGCTGCCTTGCTGTGCTGACCCACTGCCCTCTTACTTGGGTGAGAAGGACTGGACCTGAATCTCTAAACCCAGGACCCCGGAGTGACTCTAAGGGATAGTTGGCTGGCTTCCTGATCCAAAGCCTCAGAGCATAGCAGGTTTCCAATGACCTTGAACCCAGCACCTGGACTCTGCCATCTGCGAGACCTACCCCACCAAGTGGTGCCACCTCAGTCCTGGACGGTTGGAAGTGGGCCTGAAGGTGCTCTGCCAGCCCATCTGTGGACCCAGCAGAACAGTTGCATCTCCTCTGCTGCATGGTGAAACCTGGAGCAGAACTGACGCATCGCCTCTGCTGCTTGGACCTTCTGGTGAAAGTACTTTGCATTGCTTTTGCAGTATCAGGGGGCTGCCGCTGCATGACAAATCCCCGACGCAGGCCCTTGCATCACAACCTTCTCATCTATGGCAGCCTAAATGACAATGCAGGACTCCACATTGGAAGACCTGCGCGACAAACCCTCTAGGCAGGACTTTGCATTGCATGCCTCTCGTTGATGGCCTCCTCAACAACGATGTGGGACCTCGCATTGGATCCATGCAACACCTCAGAACCGACGCTGCAGGATCTCTGACCCAGACCTCACATCACCTCAGCTCCACAACGCATCCTCAATGGGGACTCCACAACCAGAATTTAAGGTACTCTTGTTCAGCGGGCCTAAATGGGTCCCTGTAGCCGGCCTGTTCCCCATCGCCTGTATTTGTGACTTTGTCCTGGTCTAGCGCAACCAGAGATCCACAGTTGATGCTTTGTGCTTATTGGTGCTATTTTCTCTAAAATCTTTAAAATTGCATATCTCCAATTCTTGTGATTGGATTTTTGTTGTTTCAGTCTGGATTCATTTATATTTGAATTGCTGCATAAATACTTTACACGTTGCCTTTAAGTTAAGCCGGACTGCTCTGTGTCAAGCTACCAGAGGGTTGAGTAAGGGTTATTTGGGGCTGGCTTGTGACTTCACCCTGACAAGGATTGTAGTCACTGCTTGAGTAGACTTTCACCCCCGCCCCCTAGCCATTAACCAAATTATTTACAAATTCAGAATTTGGTATCAATTAAAACAAGACAGCAGATTGCTGACACATTTATTGAGACTTAAAAAAATATATTGTTGCTGCTTCGAGTTAAATCAGCTGTACTTTCTAATTCAGTATCAATGACTAATCATATTTCAAACATTTTATGTGGCATCATTTTGAACAAACAGACACAAAATATATACAAACAAAGAAAAATGGTAATGATTTAAAGAAAGGAAAATATATTTTTAAAGACATTAATAAAAAATGTTTTTATTACATCTTCAATATTCTGATTGCTTGCTAAATAACATTAATTATGAATGTTTTGAAATATGCATTTGGTCTATTCACCCATGTTTTAACACCATACAATGGCTGAAACCTCTTTCGTTAAGTTTTATTGAAGATACATATTTGAAAATGTGTTTTTATGTTTTTATTAATAATACATATTTATGAGAAACAATGTAATCAATTTTCTTTATGTCATGATTACATCATGTAATATTACATCGATGCTTTTATAAAATGTATTTAATTGTTCTCTTCATAAGGTATGATTGTACTACTGCTGTAATTATTACCTCAGATTCTGAGAGCTGTTATGAATATCACCTTGTGAGTGAATTAAGTGTTTGAAGATCATTGAGCATGTTACCTAAATAAACTTAAAGAGATTTTTGAGCTTTTCATTTCAAGAAGATCAAGATATAGTTTTAGCAAGTGATGCAATGTTAGATAGTAAAAGAATAATTATGTAAAATATTATCTGTTTCAGTTATTATAGTCAATAAATCTTCTAAAGCTGAATATGGGTGACGTGTTAATTTATTTCCTGGCAAATGCCCAAAAAAGTTTAATAGGTTATTTCAAAAGTATATGATGAACGTAATCATCATATACGGATTGGGATGGGTAAAACAGGGTGGCTCAAAGTGAAGTGGATGGGATTTTATTCGGTATCTTAATTAACCCTGGGCGGAGCTGGCAGAGCGGGACTACGCGGAGGTCCACAGAGTTGGGGACAAACTACGTGGAACTCCGCTCCACCTCCATCCCTCCTATTAAGAATTAATTAAAAGTACATTAAAAAGTAAAAGAATATAGACTTACCTTGACTGCGGCGTCCCCAGGCTGCCGTCCTCCTCTTCATCGCCGTCTAATGGTGATCTGCACATGCGCACATGCACGCGCATTCCTTGCGAGAAATACGCATGCTTGGGCGCGCGCACATGTGCAGAGCACCGTGAGATGGTGAAGAAGAGGAGGACGGCAGCCCGGGGATGCCGCAGTCAAGGTAAGTCTTCATTCTTTTACTCGTAATGTACTTTTAATTAATTCTTAATAGGGGGGGTGGAGGCAGGGGCAGGTCAACTCCGCTCCGGAGTGTGCAGAGATTTACCTACTCTGCACACTCCGCAGCTCTCCGCCTGTGGTTAATCTTAATAGGTATGTTTGTCCAAAACCTTCACTTGAAAACTGTGACTGGACTAAAACCACAAATTTATAACCTCATTTAATAATTTTTTCTTCATTACTTACTTGTAGTGTTAAGGTTGGGACGCTGCTTATCAGAAGTAACTCTAATCTGCTAAAATTCTGAGTTTACCCTTCTTATAATGTGAAGTTATCTGCGTCAGGAGTTGGAAATCATCTACCTTGGAAAATACCATTGGAAGTGAAGGTAAGCCCCAAAGTTAGATTACAAAAAAAATCTCATGTGGTACTATTCAGAGAAACTAGCAGCTTTGAAAACACAACCAACCAGCATGTAAATCACTTTGATTCCAAGGTGCAGGAGACATCTAGTTCTACTGTCGCTCTCATAATAAACAAGCATTGGCAATGGAAGTATGTCTGAGTTTAATGTAATAATTAAGAATCGCTAGCACATAAGAGTATGACACATGGAGGGGATGCAGTTAAAAGAACGCACTATAGAGGAGGTGGATGGAAACACCCACACAACCATTAGCATTAGGTGAAAGATGAGTAATTCACTTGACTGAGACGAGATATTTTTGACAGGTTCAAGCCAATGGCTGAAAGGGGCTGGCTGAAGAAAGCCAATGACTGAAATGGACAGACCCAGAGCCCACTCTGTATAGCTATGTTGTCAAAACTCTGCCCTAAAAATGGCGTCCCATATATGATACACCTACATGCCAACATACCAGTTCCACCCAATGTGGCCAGGGAAACCAGCTCTAGATGTGTAAATTTATGTATGAACATTGGATCACAAATGCTCTGGGTGATCTTTATCGCTCCCCGTCGAGATCTGAAACCCTGGATCAGAGGAGGCAAGCCAGATTTCCTAAGCACATTATAAGATTGAGCAGCAGTGAGGTCTACTGGGGAACAGCACAGGCTTTGAGCTATCTGCGGAGTAAGGGAGAAACAAACTGGTGGTCTCGCATGATGAAAAACAGGACAGTGCCAAGTAAACCACTCCTGTCTTCTGGATGCAGCCGAGTAAGATGTCAGGATCCGCATTGTTAAAGACTGTGAAAGGGTCCAAGTGGAGCAGGGCAATTACAGGTGCCAGCCACAATCTGCAGATCGGTAAACAGAGATAAATTAAGTTTATGCCTGGGTGAGGATGAAAATCTGCCTTGAATCTGTTAGCACAGTTCGTAGATCAACCAATGTCTCTCAGCCAGATGGAAAACACATACTTCAGAAATTTGGTAGGAGCTAGAAGTGATTAAATAGACTAGCAATTAGCTAATGGATGGGTGTGATGAAGGTTTCTTCCACAGTGGGCCCAAAATGGCCTCCTTCACACGATACAAAAGGGGGTGGTGATGGACGGAGCATCTGAACCAATCAAACACTCACACCCAGTCAAAAGTCCCTTGCTCACTTTGCCACTGGATTCAAGCAAGCCGGGCTGAAGACGGCTGGAATGCCAGAAACCGGTCCTCGGAAGCTTGTTTCCGGTCCAGGGAAGACATGGCTTGGCAGTTCGGGCTGGACTGTTCCCATGAGGCACAGGGTCAGACTGATTTGCATATAGCCATGTCTGAACTGGGGTGGCAGAGTGGGCTAAAGAACGGTGATGGATTAAACCCAGATCTTTTGACTGGGTGTGAGTGTTTGATTGATTCAGATGCTCCGTCCATCACCACCCCCTTTTTTACCACCCCCTTTTGTACCGCTCCTTCACACGAAGCGGGGGGCAGCCTAAAGTATAGGACACGTTTTTGAGAAGACACAAATGAGGGGCTATCAGAAAAGGCAGTTTTTAGGAGTGTCACATGACTTCTGTCAGCCAGTGCCCGGATGTCAGCCCATCCAGCTGTTAGGGAGATTTGAAAATTAATGCAGAACGTTAAGTGCACGCACTCCACAACCACTAAATGCTGGACTTCCCTACTCTGGTAAGTGTTGCCCTGCATTAAGAAAGTTAGGCTATTTCTTTCATGATAATGTGTTCCTGGTAATGTGATCAGTCATTGATAGTAGCTTACCGTTGACAAATTCAGCCTTTACAGAAGAACGTTCAAGTACCAGCTTAAAGTAACTACAAATAAACCGTTTTTATAGCAAGAATATTTTTTATTATAATAGCAACAGAAAATGTAAACAGGCATCGATTTTGTCTTATCAAATGCAGCATTATTTGATCAACATTTTTCCTGTAACATGCTCCTGTGATAGAGAATGCCGATGATCAGGAGACAAAGGCTAACCTACATTTTTCTTACAAAGTTTAAACAATCCTTCACAGTTTTTCAATTACCAAAAATAAATAGTTTGTTTGTTCCTATTAAAAAAGTTCTTGCATTCATGGGACCCGACGAAGTAGGGTATTGTTACCGGATTTTTCTCAAACATATAGACAAGTGAAAGTATTCATTTTGCTGCATGACACAAGGAAATCGTGTTCAACGCATTCCCTTCTAATAGCAATATATTTAAATAACACGGTCCATGAAGAACCGCAATTCATATTTGGTCTTCAAGTCAGCTTACATTGTCATGGCCCAGTACAATCATTTTATTGCATAACTCTTTTTTGACTTTTTAAAGTGTTTTGGGACTATCGAATGTAGTTACTTCAATACAATCATTTTCTCTCAAATGACATTTTCAGAACAAAGGAAGAGCTGCAAAACAAAGACACTGGAATAATATGACATCTGAAATTCCGCGATAGGCTCGGCCGTGCCGACGAGCTTTTTTTTCCAGTCACGCCTAGAAAAAAAGGATGAAAACAGAACAATACCCCGTGAAAGCGGATTTCCAGCTCTTACACGCCAGCGGTGTTGAAGGGCACTTTGCTGCGGATGTGATCAAGGCCTTCTGAATTCTGAGCAATCACAGAAGAGATGAAGATTCCTTTATACTTTCCCTTGATCGCTTCAAAGTGGTCGGAATAGGCAAGTCAGTTCAAGACAACCTGTCTTCAAAGTGAAAATTACCATGCATCAACAATTTAAAGAAAAGGCAGATAGAAAAGCGGACGGTGTGCTGCTAAAATCAATTAAACTAAGTGGCAATGGACAGGAAAAAGCAGTCTAAAAAATCTGCCAGGTACTGAACGCCTGAGGCTTTACAGGGATAGCTCCTTTAGGAAAGCGCTCACCAGCAGAGAGGTGTTTAGCAGGTATTCTTAAAGGTGTTGCATCTTTTCCATAGGGATGATACAGCAGGCACACTCCAGTTGAGTCATGGGTGGGATTGCAGTCAGCTGTTGATGATTGTAGGAAGACTGGAGTGTGGCTGTCGATCTCACAGGACAACATGAACTTCTGATGAACAGGGTTATGAGTCACTATGATGGGTGAATGTCTCGATGCATTGATATCGAAAAAGACCGGTCAGTAGGGAAAATTGCAACTAATAATACATTCTCTGCCAAGTGTGATTGAACTGCTAGATCTAAACTAATATGTCTCAAACCTTTTTGGCAACCATTATTTATAAGGGGATACATCATGCATTTAGATGGATCCCATTTCAGAGGACCTGATTTGAATTAAGTGTCTGCATCTTGAACAGAGAACCAATGTCATGTTTAGGTGTGGGTTGTGACAGCTCAGCTCTCCAACATATCTGGTGCTAAAAGGTACCCTGCCCCTTTAAACCACTGGCTTTCGTGGACTACTTTCTTTAAGCCATTAGGTTCAGATTTTGTCAACCACATTTTAGTTTAGCCCAGTGACACATTCATCTTCATTTAGTGCTATTGGCTGTTTGGGTGTATTCTTCCACTGCAACTGGAGTGCTTGCATTGAATTGCATGGAGGACTATTTTGCAGATAGAGCCCTCTCTGCCTGTTCCTGCTGTCTCCCTCCCATGTGTCTAGCTTTAAAGTGTTTTGTTGCGTTTGTTAGCATATTAAACCCAGAAATATTGACTTTGCCAGTGCTTGGCATTATGCTGGGTTTCTCTAAATGAGTGGAAATATCGAGACAACAGCAGGTGTTGAGAGTTAGATAAAGGCAAAAATTTGAGCTAGGAATAAAACTATTATTTTCACAACAATTTATGTTTAGGAAGAGACATACACCTCTTCGGTGCCTGCACACCAATGGATATGGTACATCCCATCAGACCACCGCCATGATTGGGATGACTAAAACACGACAGAAGTAGACACAAGGAAATAGTAGGAGATGCTAATGGAAACACTCATTACTGCTGCTGCAGCACAGTCAATTAAAATTGTGAGAAAGAGGCGGCGGCTACACAAAAATGCCCCCGTAGAAATGACAGAATCCATTATTCACTACTCGGAGTATCTTAAAAGACACAGAATACATGCCCCAGATATTATCGGTGATTGTGAATCTGTCAAGTATGTATTCTGAGCTGAAGGCAAACAAGTAATAAATTATTGATTGAAGAACACAACACTCATATGAACCGGGCATCGATAAGGGAGTTTTGCTCCCTCAAGTAGTAAGGTACCTGATAGAGTCGCAGAAAAAGATTATCCGGGACAGGAACAGGCACAAGCAAACAAAGGAAATTATTCATTGTAATTCAGGGCACAAACCAGTAACAAATCGATTTAACAAGTCACAATTTTCCACCAAATGTGTATGCTGGGCAACTTAAACATCTACTGAGAAGTCCGTCTACCTTTAAAAGCATGTTACTTTTTTCTTATTTTAGACTAAATATAGCAAGCATTAAGAGTTTGTGAACCACCAATTCAAACAATCACAAATAAATGCGTAACCTTATATAGTTGGTAGAATTGCAAATATAACCGCTTATAAAAGTGCCTCTAAGATTTCTTTTAAATGAAATTATTAGCACTGACAAACAATTTTTGCACGGTGCATAGCAATTTGTTAAAGCCGACAATTAATTGAAAAGCATTTTTGTACACGTCGCAAGTACTCTTTAAACTTAATTTTGGTACTTAAAAAAAAAAATTTTTCCCTCACCATGCATTAATAGTTACTGCAACCAAGCCCTAAAATGATTTCGATATGGCTCCAATCCTCTCACCCCAAACACCAAAATACTTCTCCATAGTCCCCCTCTGTAAAACACACACTCAACGACCCATGCTCAAGAAAGGGAGTAGTTACTTCCTCGACCACCCAAAAAGCACCACTATATGACTGCTGACAGTATATTTTGCAAATATGACAATTCATTTAACATATGATGATTCGGAGTTCTAAAATAGTCCTTCATAATTGTAATGCAAACGCTGCACAGGTGGTTGAATGATACCCAAGCCACCATTTTTTGTTTGTTTTATATAGCGCAAATTAGGCCCGAAGGTATCGGAGTGCTTTACACGAGCACCAGTTACGTTACAGACATACACATTGATTTTTGTTAGGCACAGGGAGATTAAGTGATTTGCTCAGAATCACAGGATGTTGAGCATCCCTGCTGGGACTCAAACCCAGTTCCACCTTTTCGAGGTCGACCGCCCTAGCCGTTAGATCACATCCTCTCCCCTAATTGTATGAGATGAGAGAGAAATACTCCTCTAGGCAGAGCTAAAGCCCAGTTTAGGTGTATTTTAAAGAATTGACACGAATGGGTCTTGCAGACAGCTGCACTGTCCTGCTAGACCCAAGAATGGCCATCAAACTGTGTAGTCCCCAACTTGTTGCATGAGGTCCACATGCAGATGCCATGTCTCCTGTATCTTGGCAATGATGCTCCGAGTGTATCTGCCAACAATCACATAGTAAAGGAGCCATGCTCCATAATGCAAGGAAGGGGGATGCCCCTATCACACCTGAGATTAGTAATAGAAAGCAGTTGTAATGAGGTGCAGTGTGCTCCTCATTGCCCTAGATGCTGCACTGCTGGTAGATACACCAATTTCCCAGTTCCGCCGAAGAGAAAGTAACCTGCTCATTTTGTGGCATTGCTTGGATGGAATAGAAGGCTCCATTTAGAAAATATACACCTGGACATAAATAGCATGAGAGTCCCTGTGTAAGGTCAACAGTACAGGCACATCAGGGGATTGTTTTCACTGGGAAACTAAGCTTTCCAATTATTTCTTCCAAACATGCAGCCTCGGCTCGTCTGAAATCTGCCTCACGCAGCAACTGTAAAAATAATCTTTAAGTGGCTAGTCTGGAGCTGAAAATATATGGAAGGTGATTAAAAGCACATTTTGGAAGCGTGACCCACAGCTCCAAACGCAGGTTATTACAAAATTGCTGGCTTTGGCGGGCCGAAGCCGCCGGTCCTTAACGTGGAACTGGCAGATAATTAGTGGAGTTGTAATTCTACATAACAAGCATTTTTCACATCAGCATATTTTCATTATCATTGGAGCATTTTTATTTTGTGATAGTTGGATCTTTAATTTGCAGTTGGCAGTACTGATGCCAGTGGGGTGCTTTGCAACAAAAAGCTTCAGAAAGGAGCGGTCACACATGTGAGACTTGTGTGCTAAGACACCAGGGGCCATATTACATAAGGTTTAAATAAGGTTCCCCGGGGGCGTAATGGGCATTTGCGACTGCTTTGCATCCCCCCGGGGCACTTTGGTATTATGGAAAGGGGAGCAGAAGCTTGTGCGTACCAATAGCGCTGGTGCATTTAAAAGAGCCAGCGCTATCAACAGATGGTGTTTCCTCATTTGCATAGGGCGTGCCCTATGCAAATGAGGACATTCCTTTGACTCTGCACCCGCGCCATATAACAGACACAGGTGCATAGTCAAAGAAGCCCTCAGAAGGCGCACTGACAGTGCGCCATTTAAAAGGTGGCGCACTGTCAGTGCGCCCCCTGAGAACAGCCCTCTGCAGGGGGTAAAAGGGGTCCAATGGAACCCCCAGACATCCCCTTGCAGGCGGGTGCAGTCACTGACTGGGATCTCTAATCCACTTTGAAAGTGCAGGCGGGTGCCGCCTGCACTGTGAAAACACGGAGCAGCTACTCTATTTTTCACATGCAAGTTCGCAGCTGCCCCCACGGCAGCGCATTCACCATAATGGGGAGCATTGGCATTGTTTTTGCCCGTCGCACCTTTACAAAGGTGCGCCAGGCATAAACAATACCAATATGTAATATGGCCCCAGAGCTGCAACTGAGAAGAACCACAAATAATCAGTGAGCACTGGAAAAGGAGTAGGCAAGAAACTGGTGAGATGCATCAGGTGGCATCAGGGCACAAGTCCTATAAAAAGAAGTGGGTGGACTGACAATATGCAAATGACATCATGACGTCACATGCTGAACATGTCCCGGTGTCTGAAAATTATACCGGGACATGTTCAGCTTATTTCTGAGGGGCCCAGCTTCTTTTGTAGGTGGGAAAGAGTCCACTCTGTGAAAAGAGTGGGGGGACGCCGTGTACCTGCGTGTACCCCCGACTCGAGCCCTGGGTGGCATGTTTCAGATGGAACCCTATGGTGCGGAATGGGGTATGTCACTGTCAGTGGTTTTCTGTTGTTTTGGCTCGTGGTCCAGGTCCACTGATTGAAGTGAGTCCCAATAGAAATTGCCCTTCCTACCTCAGTCAGAATGTTGTTTTCCTCTTTGAAGCCTAGATAAAGGCCGGATTAGAGCTTCGGTTGAGGGCATCAGAAAATTGAGAACAAGCTGACTTTGCATAATGAGCACTTGCTGATATAAAGATTAGTTCCAGAGATGCAGCTTCTACAGTTGCACAGCACATGCCCCTGCAGCCCCTGTGGTGAAGGGAAACCCTCACCCAACCCCTCTATGGAGCCCTCATTCAGACCAAGGGGCCACTCTAAACATTCTACAGAGGGGCATTATTGTGTCTTACACCACTGAGCTAATAACTGCCTAAAGGTTGTAAGGGTGCAAAGAAGCAAACAGAATTATACAGGATTTCATAGGTGGTTGCTGGACTTTATCCATACTTGCTGAGAAAGGAATTATCCAGTACTTCCCCTTTGCATTTACAATAGGCATAAAGATTTATGTAACATTTTCAACTGTTCCTGATATATACATATGGAGATCACTATGGAACTGAGATGGCGGCATCCACCTTCACGGCCTGTCTGCAAGAACTAGCCACATGGATGGCAATGAATTGTCTGAAGATGGCAAGCAAATGGCAGCAAAACAGAGGTACTGGCGGTGGGTAGGGCTCCGACAGTGTGGTCCTCGGCATGGTGGCCCCAGGATCTGGGACCAACTCCTACGCCCTGTGTCCAGGCAAAAAATCTGGGAGTCTGGCTAGACTCAGACCTCTCTTTTGACTATCATACCAGGCGGGTGGCAGGCGCATGTTTTGGGGTTTTGAAGGTATTGAGGAAAACGCTCGACCTTCTACCCGCGGCGGCCAGAAAGACCATGGTCCATGCCCTGGTGACGTCGCGCCTGGATTTTGGCAACATTCTCTATCTAGGTGCGACAACCAAGAGTATCCTCCATCTGCAGGGAGTTCAGAATGCGGCAGCCCGCTTAATTCTGAGACGACCTAGAAAGTCCTCTGCAAGGGCAGCTCGGGCGGCACTACACTGGCTCCCAATTAAAGAGAGAGTCACATTTAAGGCACTGCGTGTCTGTCACCGAATCCTTCAGGGGAGCGCTCCACCTTATCTATCTGAGCTTCTGATCCCCTATGTCCCTACTCGTCAGTTAAGATCAGGTGGGGTGGGTCTGGTGTGTGTACCTGCCACCAAGAAAGCGAGGATGGGGGGTCGGTCCTTCCGCCTATTGGCAGCCAAACAATGGAATGCGCTCCCGGTGGATCTCTGGATGGAGGTCCAGGAGAGCCGCTTTAGGAAAAATGTAAAAACGCACCTCTTCCCTCATGGCATGTAGGGCAGAGGGGGCAGCTAGCACCTCTTTGGCTACTGTATCGCAGCGCGGGGACACACTGTTCCTAGTGTAACCATTGCGCTTCATAAATAAGCTAAATAAAATAAAAGGCAAGGACTTTATTTCAAAAGCCTTTTGATAGTACAGAAACCTGCAAGTTATGGGCACTAGAATTCCCCCCAAAACCCTGGTTTGGTGTAATTCTACCTTTAACGCAAATTGACAGTTTAGCTATAAAGAAAATGAGTGGGGGTATTTAGCTAAATAAAGTTATAGCTAGAACAGAAGATCCTAAATCTACAGTTGTTGACTGACAGAAAGGAAGTTGTCAGAAGTGTAATGAACCTGGATAATCTAAGAGCACCAGGAGTGCCACTGGCTTAGGACTCGAGGACATAAAATGAGGAAGTACAAGTATAGCACTTAAAATGTACACTGACAACCTATACAATGACAAAGAAATCTGGCCCACTCTCCAGCAATATGTCTAGCATCAAAATAATCTAACGTTTCATAAAAGAGAAGTCACACAGATAAAGGACTCCCATTGAAGAATATTATTAAAAGCCCTCTGAAAAATTCTGGTATTTGTCAATAATTCATGCAACATATTCTCAAACGAATACATCTTATTTGATCAGGAGAATTCTGAAGTAGGCAGATCAAGCAAAGGCCAATTCAAATACAAGAACATGGCTTAATGGCTGCTGAGATGCTTTATCTAAGGTGGATATCGAGCCTTATTTAGATCATTTTTCACTCCTCCCCTCTCTGACATATGGCATAGGCTAAAAGCACAAATCTCCAATCCTTCTTGTTCTAATTTTGCTTCTGTAAACTTCTTTAATAAAGTAACAACATACAATTGTGTGATTTCGCATGGTGGCCCCCCCATTGATGTAATCTGTAAGATCCGCAGTAGGTTTGTAACACACAGGCCAATAGCTGTTTTAATCCAGCCATCTAAATACAAGCTAAATATGGAGTGTCTGGATGTCTTGCTCTCAATTACCCCAATTCCTCTCTAGTATTTTGCAATCAGACGGGTAAGATACAAGTTATTTAGGTATCAATTTTATAGCTTTAAACATGGAGAGCGGGTACTAAGAGTGACTATTATGCCTAGGGTGATTTGTTACCCAATATATTGTTGGTTTACAAGGTACTTGGCTGATTGGCAAATTTAGGCTTAGGAGGTATAGGACACTGGTTGAAATAGCTAAATTGTCAAAGCAACTAACACCTATTTGGTGTTTTGAATCTATGAGTGAGAAATCCGTTTTGTATGCCCACTGTCAATTTCGTTTTTTAACTTTGATGACATTCTGTTGAGGTCTAGTGACTCTGAACGAATGAATGATTACAGATTTGTAGAGTGCTGGCTACCCGGAGGCTTCCCAGCGCTTTTAGACCCAGGGCAAAGCAACACAAATTAGCAGAACTGGAGAGTCTGCAACCGTTTTCTAAAAGCCATTTGGTTCGGTTCAAGCCGAATGTTATCGGGGAGTTGATTCCAACATTTGGCCGCGTGAATCGCGAACCGTCGGCCACCCATCCGTGAGCGCTTGGCCCTAGGAACCGTCAGTAGATTCAAATGATTAGATCTTAAGACTCCAGAGGATTGATAATGAGAGAACAAAGGGCACAAGATAGCCGGGCCATTGTTGGTTATTGACTTATGGGCCAAACACATGGCTTTAAACCGGACCCTTTCCTGCACCGGCAGCCAGTGAAGAGATCGCACAGTGGCCTTCGTCGAGCAGTGCCTTGGCACTTCCCGTAGCAGACGGGCTGCGCAGTTCTGGACCGATTGAAGTATCTTAATAGAGCCCACAGGGGCACCCAGATAGATCGCATTTGCGTAGTCCAGTCGAGAAAGAATCAAGGACTGGACAAGGATCCGTCTCGCCTCGAACGGCAACAGGGACAGAACCTTTGGTATTTGCCAGCAAAAGTGGGGCCCAGTTTTTTCAAAATATAAATACCTACAGATTCAAAGCTGGGCAAATCATTTGGAATCAGAGATTGGAGTGGAAAATGACTTCGAGTTAAAGTTGGAGACAGTGGCCGTCAAGAAGGAGGTAGCTTTCTGGTATTGGCGAATACTAGATATGGAAGATGGAACATTTGATCTACCAGAAACCTTGTGGAAGGACAGCTTGCCAAGGATCGCGACAGAAAACCTGCAAACCTAAGGCGAAACCTTTTATTTACCATTCACAGGGCATACTGGTCTCCGTATAGGCTTTCTAAATTTAAAGATGGAGGGATTGTTGGATGTCCAAAATGTAAAGCTCCAAATGTTGATGACTTACACATGTTTGTGTCCTGCCCAAATATCAAGGAATTCTGGATTGACGTGAGTAATTCTCTCTCCAAATCTCTGAACCAATCTATTGAGGTAAGCCCTGAATTAATTATTACTGGGAGATATGATTTACAAAATAGATTTTTGAATAACAATGTTAGACTTATTTTTTATGCTATGTTGCTGGCACGTCGAGAGATATGTAAATTATGGGTCTCACCACTTAGTCCCACTTTATTAGACTGGATTTTAGCTATGAGGTACACAGCTAAACTTGATATGCTAGATCGATCTAAAAGAAATAGAGGATTTTGGATACCCTTCCTGTTAAAGTTTGGTTAAAGTTATATTTACGTTTAAGTCCAATGATTAAGCCCGTGCCTGTCTCGCTGGTATATGAACCATCCCAGGACGATTAATAGAGATGGTGGAGGACACACATGTTGGGTCAGGTGGTCAAGAAGGATAGTTTAGAGGAGGGCTAGGCCCAAAAATATGTGTTGTCTATGCCCCATTACTCTAATCCAGCCTAAGAGATAAAAACAGCCCAGAGGTGGATTAGTAAGAAGAATGGGCGGCAAGACGGCAAATGAGGATAAAAAAAAAAACAGGGACAGAACCTTCCTTAAGAGCCTAAGAAGGCCATAACATATCGAGACCACGTTACGGGCCTGAACTTGAAAACCCAAGGAGGGATCAAGCCAAACCCCCAGACTCTTAATTTGGCTCTTTGGAGCAGGGAGGAGGCCCACACAGCTCGGCCACCACGTATCAAGATTAATGGGGGACTTATATCCAAAAAGCATGACCTCGGTTTTTAAGCCGTTAAGCTTTAGAAAGGAGGCATCCATCCATTCAAGAACTCTCAAACAACAGTCTTGCTGATAACTTGTTTGCATGCATCTCCATGCACTTAGACATCAAACTGTTTTCAGCCAGTGGCCTTCAAAGAGGAACTTTTGAATTGCCATCATTGTAGGCAATTTTAATTCCACCTATTCCAAATTATTGGGGAACAACATGTAGATTCTGCTGCTTACTGCACAAAAATCTGCTTGTCCTGGTAAATACTGGGCTTTCAACCCCCATAAAATTGATCAGGAGGAGGATTTTATCAGCAGTGGCATAGCTACTCCACTGACCCCCAGTAAGTAATGGATGTGATAAGATCAACACATCTCAGAATTTTGACACCTGACTAAATAAGGGTTTACACAGGGTTCGTAACTGCCTGATGCATTCATAATCAGGCCATAAGCATTAAAGTGTAAATTTAGGATCAAGTTTACAGTCCTCAAAAGTCCTCCTTAGCAGGTGAGTCAACCATGGCCAAGAACGGGAGACAGTAAGACACACTTAATGGTCCATGAAAGGTCCTTTCCTAACATACAATTATTTATATATTTTTATTTCTCTTATTTGGGACTCTCCTTACTGCTAACCGAGTCATGACCACCAACTCAATTGATATACATCAAAAGAAAATCCACCAAATGGTAAATAATTGAGAACACTAACAGACCTTGATTGAATTTGAACTTGGGATTTTTAAAACTTCTTTCTGCCCAGCTGACAGTTTTTTGAGAAATACAAGATGTTATAGCAGAAATCAAATACATTAGAAGAGCTTGTGCAAACTGATGGTTACCTAGCTCCAGCATACTAGCCACTATTCAGAGAAAACACAGACATGAAGACTACTCCCCACAGAATGAGTAACCTGAATTACAGGCCAGTAACTTTTATCTATTTTAATGTACATTAAAATCTGAATTACTTTAATGAACACCAACTTTTTCAAGTTCTGTAGGTAGGTTGGACAGCAATGTGTTTCAGAGGTCTGTTGAAAGTTACCATATACTGAAATCACACTTTCGGAAGTTGGATATGAACCTATCTGTATGTTTTTTTCAAATCTCAGGAAGTTAGGTGGATCGGATGCTTTTGAGCATCACCTCATGCATATCTTAACTAAATCAGGGTTAGTTTTGATGTGATCAACTGTGATAAGGTGAGATATCTAAATATCTTGCCTGGCAAATTCCTCTTATGGAAAAGGAGGCATGTGGAGCTTCTTAGTTTTTTCCATGTGTCCATGCTTCTTCCTATTACATTTCCCTGATCCTTCCATTTGGCGATCCGACTTGTCATGAGTTTTTCCTCTTTTCTTCCTGGCTGCTTGTCCATGTCCTTCCTCATCTCACTCCTCAGCATAGTTCCAGAGCAAGTCTGTTGAATCAAGCTTGTTGAAGCAGACAACCTCTCCATTCATCAGTTTTGAAACCAATGAAGTTATCCTTTCAGTTGTCTTGAGTTTATGAAAATGCCATCAACTATAATTCAGTTTATGATTATAGCACCTTATTAACTGCAGCTTACTGTTCCTGAATTTATGTAACATAGCGTTTAATAAATGGCTGTTTACAGCAGTTTTAAGTAGCCTAGCAGTAGTATACTTAGCTCACATTTAGTTAATAAAGAACTTACGAAGAGAATGAAAACATATTCATCACAATTGGAATATGTGGGATATGATCACTGATGACAGTTACTAAAATTGAAGTGCAAACCATCATAAGTGACGTTAAACATGACAATCTTTGCCCACTAATACGTTTTTGTTTTTAATTTGACTCATACCTGGTTTTGTTTTATAAGAATATACTGGCTACTTCAATAATCACAGATTGGCAATAGGTGTAAAGCAGAATTAATATATGTATAGAGGTACGTGCATATTCCAAAAACTCTTGGCTTAAATATCTCTAACAAAAAATAGAATGTGTTGTCCATTAGGTTGGTAGTGGTAAACATTTGCATGAATGATTACTGCGGTGAGACTAGATCTGAAGAACATTTCACAGCTGCAATATGTAGAGGAGAAACATGGGATTTCTATTAACATTTATGCATTTAATGTTACGTAGAGGAAAAACAAATTAAGCAGAATTTTGAGCAATATGCATTCTTCCATGGTCGTCCAGGTATAGCACCAACATTTTACAAATTTCAACAAGTCTCAAATTTCAGATTTAAGCAAAATGTGACAAGGATTCACACAAAGCTTACAGGACAAACAATCAGACAGTAAAACGGTCAAGGTCTTCAGAAACTGTTAAAAGGGCACAGAAGGCACAGTGATTGATCATTATTCTACATAGTTCCTGTTTTGGCGTTAGAAATGCTTGCTTTAGTCAAATAAACGAACATAGAATTTTAACTCACAGCTGTTACATATTATATTATATCACATCCTGCATCAGAAGCCAATATTTATTAGCTTGTTTTACAAATTACAAGTATTGGAATAAAGTTAAAAAATAACTTAATCTTAGAAAGTTTATCTTCATTCAACTTCGATAACTTTCCTTAAAATACAAAATTTTCATCAGGATCAGGAGTAGAAGAAGATCAGAATTTTACGCAACCCCTTCGATAGTCCAGGAAATTCCGACATGGCACTCAGTCAATTGAAGCGTTGAGGTGTTTTAATTATGGTAAAAAAAATACTCTTTATATATGCTCAAATCTGCTCAAATTTCTAACACAACAGACTTTTGTTGTCTTCCCTGGATATGAATCTATGTGAGCAAAGTCAGTTCACTCAATTTATCATTGAAGCATCTGCGACGATTGTTGCAATGATTGTTGCTCTAAGTTACTCCCACATAGAACCCATTACCCAAGTTCACCTGAGAGGTAATTGGCATATATCGAAATACAAAATGTTATTTTCTTGAATAACCACTGTATGGAGGAGGAGGAGAATAATGCAAGGAGGTTGGTGGTGTTGGAGTGTAAGGTGGAGGTAACTCCACTGGGTAATCCATCTCAAACTCACAGCTATATGGTGGAGGAGACCCTGTAAAAGAGAAAATTAATGTAGTTTATCAATTTTACTTTGTGCAACAAATCATATGTCTTACAAAAAAGAAACGTGCTACATACATTTTACAACATCTCTACAAACTTGATAATTGTGTCAAAAGTCATACTTATTTCATTTGGGACTGCAACAATTTTTGTTAAAAACTATTTATAAATCCTTGGATTTAATAACATTCGGACAGATACATGACTTATACATGCTCTATAGTTTCTCAGTACAGTACAGTGAAGTAACAGACTCTGATGTTATGTTATGTTATGTTATTCGGAATTTATAGAGCGCGAACTGCCGCTCCGAAAGGAGCATCCTGGCGCTAAGGAGCGAGGGAGTCAACAAAAGTGAGAACTAGATGGCAGCCAATACATATGCATCTGACAAGTTAAATAGCCAGGTTTTAAGTTGTTTATGAATATGGTATACACTCCTCTGCCCCAAGAACTACTAAACTAAGAGATACTCTGAACCAAACCATAATTTCACTAAAACACTTTGTGCATGCATTGCAGTATTTAAAATATATATATATATATACGTGTATATATATTATATTCATGTATATATATATATTTACAAGCTCCAGTCTGTACCAAAATGACGGGGCACTAGCAGTGGGTGCCGCAAACACGGTAATAAATAAATAAAAAAGCGGGTGGGCCAACACGCACTACTACGACCAGCGATGCTAAAAGTGCGGACCCTCTGGTACAGAAATATTCAAAGCTGGAAAGACTTTTTGAGAGGGAAACGCGCAAGTGGTGGGAGGCTACCTCTCTGGAGAACTACATCAAAGTAGAGAGAGTCCCACGTGGCTTGCGAGTATATACTATCCCAGCCTACGAAAATCCAGACCCCCAGCTCCTTGAAGAGTGGCACATACACACCGCACAATTCTGCAAGGGAAGTTTGCAACTGCTGGTGAAGTTTGCCTGGAGCGACCGGGCAAAAGTTCTGGACGAGATAAAAATACTCGAGGAGGAATTGGGAAATCTTCCTGACAATAACCAACATCAAGAACTGATGACAGAAATGAAAAAGAGACTAGTCAGATATGAAACCAAGATCAGACAAAGAAAAGAAGAGAAATTTGACAGAGATGAGAGGGACTACTCAATGGGCAGAGTTTTGACCTTCGCCAAAAAGTTTGATGGCCCACGAAAAGAACTAATCCGGAAAAAACAAAATCCTGGCCAAGTAACTGAGACAATAGAAACCTCGGAATCAGAGATCACAGGATCTGAAGAAGAAGAATTAGCAGGTCCCTCAAAACCAGCAAGGAAAACTCCTTTTCACGAGGAATTCGATTTAATTCGACAAGCGTGGCTCAGGGGGGGGGAAAGTCAAGCCCCCAGAACAGGACACAGGAAAACGAGGAGGGGGGCCGGAAGAGGACGAGGAAGAGGCGGAGGCAACAATCAAATGAAAACCGTGAAAGCCAAGAAGGGGGGGACACGGTAAACACAGCTGACACACTAACCATCGTGAATTTAAGTCCAAAAAACTAACTAAGGATGAGGAATCTGTATTAAAACTAGGCCTCTCCTTTTGTCCACAAACTAATCTTGAATACACACAAACTAGAATCGATCTCTTCAAGTTCACAAGGAAATTAAAATTGCATAAGTACTTTAAAACGAAACCTACGGTACATGAGACTAGATGTCTACAGAATAAAATTAAAGAAACTGACATCATCCAATTAGGCGATTTGGAAACCCTTGAAATTTTGGAAGAAATGAGATCAGAAATTCCAAGAACAGATCGTGATGATCAGAGTCTCACACAAAGGAGTAGACGGGTGGGCATAGATCAAGAGGCTGCCTGTAGTCCTTTCAAACCGATTTCTCAATTTCTCCCCCAAATGGCGCAGGACGCTATTGACACCTTCTCTGAAACCGTGTTGAGGGATTTGATAAAATTCCGAACATCGAAGAGGAGCAAAGGGAGAACAACAACCAATCCATTAACACCGGGACAAAGAGAGGCGTTGAGGAATCTTCAAGCTGATTCCTCAGTAATTTACAAACCCTCTGATAAAGGCGGAAACGTTGTTATATTGGCAAAGGACTTTTATGTTGGGGAAGCCAAAAGGCAGTTGCAGAATCGACAACACTATGAACCAACGACTATGAAAAAATATCAGGAGAGTGTATTAGAATATGATAAACTGATTCAGAAATGGCACAACAAAGACATGCTCAATACCGAAGAATATTTGTTCCTGCGGTCAAATCATCCAGTCATCCCGACATTCTACCACCTACCGAAGATCCACAAAGATCTCAGAGCACCGCCGGGCCGTCCCATAGTATCCTCAATGGGCAGCCTAACTAAGAACTTGTCGATTTTCATCAATCATTTTCTGTTTCAATCAGTCTTGACCTTGTCCTCGTACATCAAGGACACTAAGGACTTTATTGTACATTTGCAAGATTTGGTCTGGGATCCCACTTTTCTCCTGATTGTAATGGACATTACCAGCTTATATACGTGCATTGAGCACTCTCAGGGCCTTAAAGCAGTTGAATATTTCATGACTAAAAGACCTTTAAAATTTGCAGGACACAGTACCATGCTTATGGAATTAACTGAATTTTGTCTATCGAATAACATCTTTCTTTTTCAGGGGGACTTATTTAGACAGACCTCTGGGACCGCGATGGGCACCTGCTTCGCCCCCAGCTACGCGAATTTATTCGTGGGCTGGTGGGAGGAGCAGGTGGCCTGGTCTGAGGGAAATCGGATGTGGACTGAGAATGTGGTTAAATGGCACAGGTACATAGATGACCTCTTCCTGGTGTGGAGGGGGTCGGTACAAAGTGCCAAAGATTATATTTCTCACTTGAACGATAACAATGTCAACTTGCAATTCACCGGCGAGGTAAGCTCAGTGGCAGTGAGCTACCTCGACCTTCGGGTAGCAATTACAAACAACTAAGTGACCACTTCCCTGTACCGAAAGCCAACCGCTTGAAACAGCATTTTGCACGCTGACAGCGGGCATCCGGTAAATCTGAAACGAAGTATTCCCTACGGGGAGCTATTGCGCCTCAAGCGCAACTGCTCACGTGAGGAGGACTTCCAAAATGCAGCAAAAGATAGCATTGCAAGGTTTAAAGTCAGAGGCTATAGTCCAACCCTCCTGAGTCAGACATTAAATAGAGTAACCAGGATTCCAAGGAATGAGTTATTAAAACAGAATATCAAAAAGAATGAAAATGGAAAGTTCCGTCTAATAACAACTTACTCTAAAGATGCCAATTTTCTGAAGGGAACGCTACGTAGGAATTGGCACATTCTGAAAACTGACCCCATTATCGGGATGGATATCCCGAGTGGTCCCCAAGTAACTTTTAAGAGAACAAAATCCCTAAAGGATCTCTTAGTACATAGCCATCTAGACGCTCCAAGAACGAGAACCAATACTGTGGCAGATATGAAAGGCTTCTTTCCCTGCGGGAAGTGCAAGGCCTGGGCGTATAGCAAAAGGGTTCTAGGCTATGAAATTCCAGGTCTAAAAGATCGTAAACCCATTAGCTCATTCATTACCTGCCAAACACCATATGTAGTGTACTGTCTGATGTGCCCCTGCAAGTTAAGATATATAGGGAGCACTATCAAAAGCGTGAAACTGAGAATCCTTGAGCACATGCGTGCTATAGCAAATAAGGACATGACATCACCTGTAGCAAAACATTTTGCGATTAAACATCGTAGTGATAGGGATGCTCTACAATACTTTGGGGTCGACCAGGTACCAGATCATGAAAGGGGCGGTAACAGATTAATCAAACTAAGACGCTTGGAATCCCGGTACATTATTGACCTGCAAACCAAAATTCCAAAAGGCCTGAATAGCGGGGAAGAACTGGCTATCCACCTAGGGAAATAAATCTATAGATGTACTACCGGGGCCACCTGAATAATCCATGGGGGGATTGCATTGCCTTTGGCATTGTTTAAGGGTAATCTGGCGGTTTCTAGCGAAAGGAGCTGCCGTAGCCGATCCACGGCAAGATTTAAGAGGAATGTGCCACATATTAGGCGATTGTACGTTATTTCCTAATGCCAACACTCTGAGTAAACTACATGTGTCATATGTGTAAGACGATATCGTCTAAGGTTTTAAATTTGAATTATTGAAACATGAATGTCATTTATTTAACGCGTGTAATCGCTTATGCAAAGCTTGATGATGAATGTGGCATTTTTGATGTATTTGGTTGGCCGATTCACGGCATTATGTACAATTTTTAATACGTTCAGAATTAAGGTCTGAAAGCACTTTAATCATTGAATAAGTATTAATTCTTGCTTATTTTGCACATTCCAATATGGCGCTCATGTAATGTGAACGAGTAGTCCTACCTCACTTTCCTCATGGGATCGCACACTGCACTTTAAAAATGGCTCCTGTGCAACACTCGTGTTGACACATTGATAAAGGGCTTGACCCGAAACGCGTCTGTGAGGAGCACTTTAATAAAGGAAGTAACTGACTAAAAATACCCCGCGAGTGCTGTTTCTTCTTTCCCGGCCGGGGGAGGAGACTTGGAGCAATATATATATATATATATACACACATATATATACACACACACACATACATTTATTTAACTTTCCTTATTGAGAGATCTGTTTAATAGCTATCAACATCTGATACACTGCTACGTTGTTTCAGAGAAAAAATACTAACCATTTAAGACCAGCCCTATGGCATTAGTATGAATACTTGACTCAATAAAGGACTGTTGACCAGCTACAACCAAAAGTTGATCAATCAAAGCCATCAATTTATAAATGTACATTGCATTTTGTCACCCTAGTTATCATTTCCACAAATGGCTCAACATTGTGATTGAAGAGCATGTGGCTCGAGTTCACACTATATTTGGAAAAGTACTCTCTGCCATTGATTAATGGAGATATTGCAAGTCATCAAGGAGTTCCACAATCTATAGAGAAACGAGGCTGAAGTTCCTTTTTAAGGCCTCAGAATTCTGATATGACTTCCACCATCCTTTTGAACTACAGCAGAGAGAATTTCATTCACTGTGATACATGGACACACCATCACTGTTCCCCAAAACATCTGAATAGTTACTTCTTTGAAAATGGTAGCATAGCTGTAGATACATACAATACATTTGGAATTTTGGAATCTGAAAAATGCAACATATCATTTTTTCACAAAAGCATTTAGAAGTTTTAATGTATGTCACTTAAAAAACTGCCTGCATTTCAGAATGTGTGTCAACAAGATTCGTGGTTTCATGTAATGAACTCTAGCAGAGCAAAATATATAATTAAATAAAATAACTGCCTTTAATGTGTACAGTTCTGGTAATGACATTTGAGTTTCAGCAGAAGAATCATTTAGAGGAATGAATTTCAAAGCGAGTTCTCCCTTTCCATGTTTAAACAGCTGTTGCAATTCTGCGGAAAGGCCAGTCTTTCGCACCATCAGCTAACTCTAGCTGTAGGCATTGTGATGTCCCAACTCATCTGTATTAGCTTATTACTAGAGGTGGGCGAGCCAACACATTAACAGGGAGAGGCTTGCCAAAGGTTTGGCTTGGCACTTAGAGCCCAGACATGAGCCAAGCCTTGAAAATGTTTGCCATGTAAATCATACAACAAACATTAGGCAAAATATGATAACGTTTCTTCAAAATTCAAAAATGTGTATATCTCAAACATGTGGAAGCTTTGACATTATCATGTCAATTTATATATAGCACTGCAATGAGAAGTACTAAAAGTCATAGTTTTTAGGTCTCCCCTAGGCAGCCCATGTGCAGTCGCTCGAGACATGCTGTATTTACTCTATGGGCTTTCCGAATGCCCATCTGTTTTCATTCATTCCTTTATGTGCCTTTCAAAAGTCCTATAATTTCGCTGATAAATAGTTTACATTTGCACCTCTTGTTGCTATTTTGGTCACTACCTGGAGACTGGCCCTGTTACATGGATCCTTTCACTATCGGTCATAAATGTTAGTTTCGCAAACTACTTTTTCTTCTGCCTCGGTTTGTTTGACTTTCAGAATGCGCTCAGCCGATGGCTGCAAATCTTGTACTTATTTTGTGTTCTATTGTCTTTGGTTTCAGAAGGGCTTTTTCAGTCGGAGGCTAAGTTGTCTTTCATCTTATAACATTTCTGGTTTCATTTACCTTAATAATATACTTACTTAATGGAAGTAGAGTTTAAGAAGACGGGCGACAGTAGAATCAACTATTTACATTGTGCTTTTGACAGCATGATTATTTGGATTCTATTAAAGAGGTAAGCATGCTGTTATTGCTCCATTTCATGAAAATGGAAGCAGCTTTAAGTTGCACACTTTCAACTTTTGATGCCTTCTTTTAGGTTTCAATGATTGGTGAAATCAAGCCCATGTCAAGGGATGCCTCCTCATGTTCTCCAAATTCAGTGTGTATTGTGAGGATACTTAACAGTATATCCTGCAAGTAAACAGTGTAGCACCACCTCAGCACCACTGCAGAACCACCTGTGCACCAGTCAGCGTCACTCAGCACCACTTCAGCAGCACCTGAGCACCACCACAACTTTACCTCAGCATCACTCAGTCACAGCGCAGCACCAATTCAGCACCAGCACACCACCTCAGCACCCCCTCTACACCAGTGCCACACCACCTCCTTACCAGTGCTGCACTACTTCAGCATCAGTGCAGCACAGCATCACTCAGCCCCACAACAGTATTACTCAGCGCCACCACAGCATCAATCAGTGCCACCCTGGCATCACTTAGTGACACAACAGCAACACTCCGTGACACCACAGCATCACTCAGTGACACCACAGCATCACTCAGCACCAGTGCAGCATCTCCTCAGCATCCGCAGCACCACAGCATCACCCAATAGCACCACAAAACCACCTCAGCATAAGCACAGCACCACCTCCGCATCAGTACACCACCACCAGTACAGCAACACCTCAGTACAGTGCAGCTCCACCACAGGATCAGTGCAGAACCAGCACAGCAAAACCTTAGCATCAACTCAGCACCAATGCAGCACTTCAGCATTAGTGCAGCACTACCTCGGCATCAGTGCAGCATCACCTCAGTATCACTCAGCACCACCTCAGTATAACTGAGCACCACCTCTGCACAAGAGCATCACTTTCGCACAAGCACGGTATCACTCAGCACCACAACAGCACCACCTAAGCACCAGCACAGCATCAACACAGTACCACCTCAGCATCAGTGCAGCACGACCACAGCATCAGCGCCATCTCAGCACAGCACTACCTCATCAGTGCACCACCACAAGTTCAGCACTAACTCAGCCTTAGTGTAGAATCACTTCAGCAAGCCTGCACTAATGAACCACCACTTCAGCCTCAGAACAGCACCACCTCAGCACCAGCTCAGCATCACTCAGCAACACCTGAGCACCAACCCAGCACCACCTGAGTACCACCAAAGCATCACTCAGCACCACCTCTGCTGCACAACCACACAACCACCTTATTATCACTTAGCACCTGTACAGCACCACCTCAGCTCCAGCACAGCATCAGTGCATAGCTCAGCACAGCACTACCTCAGCATCAACACAGCACCACCTTAGCATCAGCACCATCTCAGCTCAGCACCACCTCATCAGTGCACCACCACCAGTTCAGCACCAACTCAGCATTAGTGTAGCACCACTTCAGCACCAGCGCAGCACAACCTCCACATCAGTGCACCAGCACAGCCCCACCTCGGCACCAGCACAGCCCCACCTTGGCACCAGCACTGCCCCACCTTGGTAGCAACTCTGCACCAATGCAGCACCACTTCAGCATCAGCGCAGCACCGCCTCAGCATCAGCATAGTATCACCTCACCACAGCACCAACTCATCACCACCTGAGCACCAGCTCAGCATCACCAGCTCAGCATGACTCAGCGTCACTCAACACCACCTCAGTATCACGCAGCATCACCTGAGCATCGCCTCCGCACCATCACACCACCAACTCAGCACCACCTCAGTCTGCCTTCAGAATCTGGCATCTGTTGATTCTCCCTTCGTGTCCGTCCACTGCTCATATTGCAATTTAGGTACTATTTTCCAGTCTCCCACCTCCCTTTGTTTATTCCTTCCAAACCAAAAAAGCTATAACAAACAAGCATTAGAACAGGCAGGAAAACGTTGCCAGCATTGCAAGGACACAAAAACTAGAAGAAATGTTTTATGTTCATTCTTTTCTTTAAAAGGTTTGCTCAGTTGTACAGAATGTCTTTTTGGTTTTATAAAAAGTAACAAAAATGCTTATAACACTTTTTTATTAGAACTTTTCAACGTGCTGCACAGCCGCCATACTGCTCTACAACATAGCTTAAAGACATTGGCAAAACCAATAACAATGGCAAAACACGTATGAGGTCTCAAAGGTGGGACCTATTGACTATGCCAATACTTGTTAAACATGAATTTAGAACCATTCCTGCCCTAGTCCCCAATCTGGTGACAGTACCATTAATGAACTAAGAGAGATGACAATTGTAATATGAAGAAAAACCAAAGGTGGTGATGGACGGAGCGTTGACAATACAAACACTCACCCCCAGTCAACTGATCTGGGTTTAATCCATCACCGTTCTTTAGCTCACTCCGCCACCCCAGTTCAGACATGGCCATATGCAAATCAGTCTGACCCTGTGCCTCATGGGAACAGTCCAGCCCGAACTGCCAAGCCATGTCTTCCCTGGACCGGAATCAAGCTTCCCAGGACCGGTTTCTGGCATTACAGCCGTCTTCAGCCGGGCTTGCTTGACTCCAGTGGCAAAGTGAGCAAGGGACTCACGTCTGAGCATACCCTGCCAACTTAGGGCGAACAAAGAAAAACCAAAGGTGGTGATGGACGGAGCGTTGACAATACAAACACTCACCCCCAGTCAACTGATCTGGGTTTAATCCATCACCGTTCTTTAGCTAACAAAGAAAAACCAAAGGTGGTGATGGACGGAGCGTTGACAATACAAACACTCACCCCCAGTCAACTGATCTGGGTTTAATCCATCACCGTAATATGAACCCTGTATGTGGCCCAGATCATTACCGTGCAGCAACATTGTAGTCTATAACATGGGTTTCCCAGGGGCCAAAAATTTGGGTCGGTGGTGTGACTGAGGGCCACATTGATGCCCGGAGGGGGTGGCCAGGGGTGTGCAGGGTGCAAGTTTGGTGTAGGCGACGCAACACAAGTACAACTACTGTCTGAATTGAATTGCATAATGTAGAATTAAAAAACCTGGGATCAATCCTGGCCTCCCCACTTGACCAAATTGAGCGATCATAGGTAATTGTTTTATTTTCATTTCACTGCATTATGTTATGTTATAAGCACTTATAGAGCGTATGGCTACCCATAGGCATCTCAGCACTGATAGTTTTGCACATAATACTTATCAAGACAGGGATCCTGTTAATGCAATAAGTTTTGAAAGAGCCAAATTTTAAGCTTCTTAATGAAGAGAAGCAGCTGGTTTTCAGAGCGTAATGATAAGGCGAGGGCATTCCAAAGTGAAGGTGCTCTGAAAGAGAAAGCTCGTCCTCCCACTCTTTCCCTCCTCATGAGAGGGATGGTTGCTAGATGGGCGGTGGAGGAACGCAGTGCTCTATGCGGGGGATATAAAGAAAGCAGGGGTTGCGAGATCACAGGGCTATTGCCCCAAAAGGCCTTGTGGGCAATAAAAAGAGATTTACACCCCATTCTCTCATCCACCTGCTCTCAATTTAGGGAATTTAGGGAATTCAAGGCTTGTTTGTCAGACTGATGTCTAGGGATATCAAGCAGAAGTCTGGCAACACAGTTTTGGGTCATCTGAAGTTTCTTAATAGTTCCCTTTTGAGCTCCCAGGTAAAGGGAGTTACCATAATCCAGTGTAGCTAGAATGAGGGCTTGCACCATCACTTTCCTGGCAGTGAAGGGGAGGACTGGGAGAATCTTGCTCAGTATCCTGAGGAGCCCATAGCAGGTGGCAGCAAGCTTCAATGCCTGATGGTCGAATTTAAAGGAATTAGCTATCCATATGCCAAGGCTCTAGATGGACGTTTTGGGTAGGGAATGGGGGCCTAAGCTGCTTGGCCAGTCCAGTTCCCGACCCAGTTTAAGATTATTGCCCGTTATCATAAGCTCTTTTGTCTACAAAGAGGTTAAGACAGGAATGTTCTATCCACTTTGCTATCTAGTCGAGGCAGGGCTCCAACGAGGGGGAGTGGAGGTCCTGTCCTTGATTTAGAAAGACAATAAATTAAGTGTCATCAGCATGGGTGACTATTGAAATCTCGAATGGGGAGACGATGTCTGCCAGAGGTCTCATATAAGCGTTAAACAACGAGGAGGAAGTCCGCCCTCGAGTGATACACTGTTGGAGAGACCACCGTCTTCGAAGACCTGAAATGCCCTGTCTTGCAGGAAAGATGTAAGCCACAAGATGGCAGTCCTTGAGATTCCAATGTTCATCAATCTTTGCACAAGGGTGTTGTAATGTACCGTATCAAACGAGGTCCTCAGATCAATCAGAATGATGAAAAACGATCCCCCTTGGTCGAGTAATCTCTGGGATTCTTCAACTACTGCTAAGAGAGCAGTCTATGTACCATGGAGGGGTCCAATCCCATCTGGGTACGGTGGAGTAGGTTGAGACTCTCTAAATTACCAGAGACAATCCGATTGTTATATTTTTCCGCTATCTTGCTAATCAAAGGGAGGAGGGAGATTGGCAGTAGTTCCCTAGTGACAGAGGATCCAAGTTTGGCTTTTACAGCAACAGTTTCACCATAGCGAGTTTCCAGGCCACAGGGAAATCGCCAGTGGTGAGAGACAGATTTATCACTTTAAGCACAGCAGGGAGAATCTCATCAGTGGCTTTAGCTAAGATGTGCGGGGCCAGCTCAGAAGGGAAGCCTGATTTGATTTGGTGGGAAGATCTCTGATAGCATGAGAGTCCATTTCAAGAAATTCCGTAAGTCCCATACCAATAGGAGGCAGCACACAAAGGCGATGAAGAGGGAGAGACAGTCTGAAATAGGCCATAGATATATTGAATTTTCTTTTCACATATATGAGGGCCTCGAAATACATGAGGTCAGGACGTCCACCGTTCAAAACCATCTCCTGTGTTTTATTAAGTAAACTATAATATTCATTTATACTAGCAACTCAGGTCACCCAAAGGAAGCACATAACAACTGACTTGCCTCTTAGTTTACTATTGGCATTGTTGCCAGGATGGGGCGGGGGTGGGGGGAAGAGCATGAATGTTTCTAAATTAATGTTTGTAAACTATCACTTTTAAATAAAAACACTTCTCAATGCGCTGATATAATTCGATTTACTAAGGTGAAACGATTCTGCATGTTAATGAACTACACTTTTGAATTTTGAAGAGCCTGCTGCAAGATGTCTCTATAAATGAAGGTGTTCCTAAAGTTAAGCAGTGCAGGACACCCTAGTTACTCCCTTTCTGTAACCTTCAAATAAATGCTTTCCCATGTATTTAACATATTTGTAATCTAAGAGCTATGCTGAGTAAACAGCAGCCCAGTTCTGCTGTTGACCACGGGGTGAACAGGAAGGCCGAATATGGCCCCAGTGCCATACTTGGAGTATCACTGAACTATTAAATCAAATGCAATAGGTTTTTGTACACCTGGTATTGTGAACTAACGTATTTGGATGTGTTTTCTTATGCGATTATGATGAAAAAGGAGTTTTTGTGAAACAGAAAATGTGCCTAAGACCACACAAATTAAATGGGCAAGCCGCCATTTATGCAGGTTTTCTGGTGTCACTGTAAAAATCAGCCACAAAATGGGTTTGTATTGGTCTCTCCTTTGTAAGTTAATGCTTTGTTTTTACCTCTTTGTGCATTTTCCTGCAGTTTTGTATAGTGCGATCTCAAAACAAAGGTATTATAGCGCTTTATATGAGCACCAGTTACATTACACAAGGATAGATTTTTTTTTTTAGGGACAGGAAGATTCAGTAATTTGTCCAGAATCACAGGATGTTGAGCTGAAACTGAGACTTGAGTCTAGTTTTCCAGTTCCAAATTCGGTAGCTCTGGTGTAAGGTCACACCTTGGGTAGAGCAGAGGGTGGCAGGCAGAAGCCATATGAAAGCTCGGCTCGATATGGCTTGAAGTTCCAACAAGACCTCGAGCTGATCTAGAGTCAGGCTTCAGGAGCGAGCCTAGCTCTAACTTTCAGAGACTCGCCCACCCCTCTTTATTAAAGTGGCGATAGAGCTTTCCTAATTACAGGTAACATTTGATGCAATAACTAAACCGTAATCAGAACAGTGTGAATGTGTCTTTATACATCCACAATAGACCTCTGTGTACTATATAAATATATGTTCTGGTGTAGCCAGGGCTTTAAGTGGGATGTGAAAGCTGAGGGGTGTCTAAAAGGGGTGTGACTGATAACCTGGGGGGGGGGTCTCTAAAAGAGGCGTGGCCAGTACAATTAGGGCGTGGTTTAAAAAGTAAGCTAAACATCTGTGCTCAACATAGCGTGCTGCCTGACTAGTATTTTGCTGCTTATGTCTTTGCATCTAGATATATAATACAACAAGTGAAATTACACCCGCAACAAGCCAGGACTATTGTTTTGCCAATGGTTGTTAGTTGCATAAGATAAATGAGCAACAACTATGTCTTCGTTGTATAGAATATTGAAAATACTTTAGTTCTGAAATGATGAGACTGAAAGTACTGTAACGAGTCTCTTTGAAGTTACATCAAAGGCAGTGAAGGGTGGCACTGCTGCAGAGTTAAGATTTTTTTTTTCATACTGAGGATGAGGGCAAAAATGGAGAGCCCGATAGGGACCCGTCTCAGCCCCTGCTTTTAAGAACTGCTAGTGCTAAGCACCGGCAGGACCCGGCACACTAAGCCCTGGGCGTAGCTAAATGCTGGAGCAAGAACAAACCTCTCCTAGGTTATCAATTCAGTATCTAGGTAATATATCCATCATGCAATATCTATATCAGCATTGTCCTAACGCAAAGATTATTTAGAAAACATGTTCATATTTATTCTTTGCATGTCCACAGAGTTCATAGCACAAAAAAAATCATCATAATATACAGTACATTCAATTACATACAAGATTAGTTACAAAAACCCCACAGAAAAAAAGAAGCAAAATATGTCATTCATACATTAAGTCATACCCTGCTTTTAAGAACTGCTGGTGCTAAGCACCGGCAGGACCCGGCACACTAAGCCCTGGGCGTAGCTAAATGCTGGTCATAGTTCCATGCGCTATATGCCAATCGAGTTTAGGTTGCACAAATTGTTTTAAGTGTTTTTCCCCTATAAAAATGGCGTTAGAATAAGACTTAACTGACTTTTCATTATAATCATTTTTCTGGGCTGATGTTAACTTTTCACTTTAGATTGTTCTAATTGTAACACATCTTTTCCGAGGCAGTCAGAGAGCTTTACTCACCAGGGTATCCGCTAATGGCGTTTATGTGCGTGGTTCGGATGACGCCCACGCGGGTGCCATGGGGGTTCTTCAAGCACATGCAGATGCAAATGGCGACTCCGGCAATCACTCCCATGATGAACACGATTCCAAACACGATGCCGGCTATCGCGGTCCCCCTGAAATACACGAAGAGACAGAAGTCGACATTGATTACTCGAGGTGTACGAAATCCTCTCACTTGAGAATGAGCAACCACCTGCACCTACTCATTCGTGGACAAAGAACACTTCAAACCAAAAGACAACATAATGATAACCCCCATGATGAAACCGTTTTGGCCTCCTGAAATCACTAATCAGTTGGATAAAATGTCACATTTAAACACCAACACTACTAACTAATGCTTATTATGTTGCAAATTATAAATAAAGTGGGTTTCAAAGAATAAGAGCTGCCAGCTAAAAGAACAAGCATTTGCAATGCAATAGGTCTCGCATTTACACGACTTTGAGCTATTGTAAATGACAATGCCTTTTATTTATGTTTTAAAAAATAAAACATAAATAAAAGTCATTGTTATGGACAATGCCAATAGCTCAAACTTGCGTAAACGCGAGACCTATTGCATTGCAAATGCTTGTTCTTTCAAGTAGGCATGCTGGAAAGGGAACAGCAAGTGTCCTAGTTTCAGACAACTTATGGACCACCGAGGTAAACCCACTAACAACCACGCACCTCTCAACTTATCATAACGACACAAATTCTAAGAATCAAGCATCAAGGCACCTCTCTCCCCACCCAACCACCAGCAACACGGTGAGTCTAAGAGCGAGGGGGTGCGCTGTAAGTGGGAGGTACCAGAGATGGCTGAGGGGGGAGACTTTTTGTGCAGCACTTGCACTGAGGTCAGGCACCTGCTGTCACATCCATCGCTGCCCGCGGGCACTGAAGGGTTAACCCTGTCTCGGGGCTGCTCCCCCTTTCACTTTGGTGAACGGATCCAGTCGCCAGGGGAGTCTCGAGAGCTTGTACCAGGGTTTTTGCGGTGGGGTGTCCCCATCTTCGGGGTTCTTCATCCAGCCCTCAAGAAGTGGCAGTCTCTGTTCCAGAAGACAGGTTCGCGGTCCAGCCTCCAGCTGTCCCATGTGAGTGAGAGACTGAGGGTGAGGGAGAGAGAAAGGCTTGCAGTGTGTTCGAGAGACAGACGCAGCACACAAAATTCAAACTCTCTACCTCACAGAGACCGTGACAAGACAGGGATATACATATACTTACTGAGACACTCACTCAACTTGCTGAGTCGACACTCACATTCTGAGTACCCACTGGCACTCCATGAAGCACGCACTCGTACCTCACTGAAGAATGCTGCTCCTGAGGCACACTCTCGCAACCCCCAAGGTACACTTCAGAGGTGTGTTTTTACACCCCCCTTGAGGCAGACTCTAGCACCCCCCTGAGGCAACCTCCTGGGGCACACTCTCGCACATCTGTGAGTTGCACTCTTGCAAATCCATGAGGCACCCTCACACCTCCCCGAGGTGCAGTCAAGCACCCCCCTAAGGCGCACCCCCATGATGCGCACTCCTGCAACCCCCTGGGACACACGCTCGCCCCCCCACACACTCTCACACCCACAGAGGAGCACACTTGCACCCCCTGGGGCACACAACACTCCCACTTCACGGTACTGCTCATTCCTAAGAGAGACTCACGACCATCCTGAGACGGTCACATTAACTGTCGCGAAACAAAGATGCCGACAGAGAGAGTCAGTGGCAACACTCATACCCACTGGGGCAGTCAGTATTGCGCCCCGTCCATATAGACGGACACACCTGCAGCACTATTAGCCGGCAGAGATCTGTCCCTTCCCCACGACACTAACCAAAAGAGACTGAGACAGATCCACCATTAGAAAATTAGGCTGGGCGAGACGCCCAGACTGAGGGAGGAGGGTGGTGAGGAAGAGACTCAAGTTCCCTGAAGCGTGTGTACTTTTGCATCAGGCTGTGGGATCCGGATACGTCTCAGCCATCCTTTGTGTACTTTGGGACCCTGCCATGCGGCCGGGTCTGCCATAACTTCAGTCATGTGACTGACAGGCCCCTCACTCCTTCAACTCAGCAACTGTCTCAATGCATGGCCCTTTACAGGAGTGCGTTAGACAGTGAGGGGTCGGAGGGAGGCGCGAGGAGAGAGAGTACAGGATACAGAGTGAGAGGATAGGGGACAATGCAGGCAGAGAGGGGTCTTGGAGAGACGCATCCAAAAGCAAGATGCGAGCTGGGGAAAAGCGAGAGTGCGAAGCACAAGAAACAAAGAAGAATGAATGTGCGGTATAGAAAGAGTGGTGTAGAAGAGCAGAAGGAGAGCACTGGGGTAGGGGGTGTGAATTAAGAACTCACAAATGGCAGGGAAATTGACAAGACAGAGTGGGAGAAAGTGGCACAGAAGAGGGAAGCGAGTCGCTGAGAAACCGAGTGAAGGGGGGCAGCGACCAGTCCTGCAGCAAGAATAGTGGCACACATTGCGCTTTCACTTTGACAATAGATGCTACCCCACACAGCACTTGCGGGGTAGGGTGGCAGCTATTAAAGTGAAAGCGCGATGCAAAAACATAGTGCTTACCGAATAATGAAGGAGACCGTGTAACGCCGTAAGTTAAAGATCTAGTCCTGATGGGCGGTGACAAAAGGAGATAGGGCGGTAACAAGGACGGGCTAAGAAGCCTCACATTGAATGGGATGTCAGCATTTACCAAGGACAGTGACACCAGTCAATGAAAAGTATGGGCGGGTTTTCCACTCCACTTCTAAAACAACATACCCTACTACACCATGCCTAGCAGAGCGAGCAGCGTATGCACTGCAACACTAGGCTCGACCTAAAAATCTCACAGTGTGAGAAGGGGGTGGGGCGAGAAGTACCCAAAAGACACTTTTGCCCCATCGTCCTCCCAAAAAAAAAAAGGAAAGGAAAGAAAAAATGTTGCTGAGGCTGATACCTTAATGGACGTCGGCAGTTCAAAGCCTCGGACAACGAACTGTAAATCCACTGTTTAAGAGGGTTTTCAGCTCATTTTCCCTGCTACCTTGAGATATCGGCTCCTCACTGGGTGACCGTGTAACCGCAGCGAATATCGAGTGTCACATGGTATCACCGTGTGAGTTGGCAGATCTAATGCCTTACATTAAAGAGGTTGTAAGCATAGGCATTTTTTGGAATATAAAATGTTTTGTAAGTTTTTGCATGTGCACCTTTTTCCATCCACAAGCATGAAATAATATAATTTAATAATGCTTTCCAGGCAGAAGTCATGTAAACTTTTACCAGAGTCGGCGGTGGGCGGGGAGGGGGCTGCTTTATACAACCCAGACACATGTGGAGTGGGCTTCCGATCTGCTCTGCATAGAAACTTATGTATCATTACATATGTGGAAAAGACAGTCCTCTTTTATTCATTAAGCATATCCATAAAACAGCACCCGCCTATTGGTGTATGTTGGGTATCATTAAGTTTTGAAAAATAATTGACAAAATAAACTCATAAGATGCACAGAAATGATACAGAATACAGGGGTTTGGAAACAGATCTAAATATGTATTTCAAAGAAAGAAGCAAAGTGTTAGAAGTTTCTGTCAGCCATAGAGGTGACTGTGCCATGGAGAATGTCAAATGTAATTAGAGAGTAGCATCTAGAAAGACTGAGGCACCTTGCAGTAGTAATCCCAAGACTTAAAAGGCAAACTCGTCCAGCACAAAGCTCCCAGTACCCGGACTACTTGTAATTTATCTTTTGTGAGAATAAAATATATGCTAAATAGTGTTAACAACCCTGATGACATCTGGAAACCTATTTACTGCATTCTTCCACCAATACTGGATTTCTGTAAAGTGGCCTTTAAATCTTGTTCTTATCTTGTTTGCTGTGCATTCAAAAGGGAGAGGTCAAATGTCTTCCAGGGAGCTTGGTGTTTACTTTTCTTTCTCAGACTTCAAAGTGAGAGGATTTATCTGACAATTGTGCTGGCTACTGAGGTTGTGCTTGAGGAAGGCTGAACAATGATATTTTTTTTCTAGCACACAACAAAATGTAAATGTCTGTAAATGAATTGTGCAGATATTTCAGAACATATCAGATTTAGAAAAGCACACATTAAGCAAACTTTGGTAATTCTGAAGTGTGGGGGAAACAAATATTTTAATACAATCAAAACAAATCAATACACTAATTCATGACATTTGCACACAATCGTTGAGCAGTGTATACTTTTATGAGTAAAATTGTATGTCTGTTCAAATGTAATGGTCATTTCAATTGAAGCTATGTTGTCTGTAAAGGCAGTGTGCTACCACACCATGCACACTCCACTTTGCTCCACTTCAATCTACTGTGCAGCACTCCACTCTACTCCATTCCACATTGCATCACTTCACTCTACACCAGTGCACTCTACTCCACACTACTCTACTATGTGCCACTGCACTCTCCGTCACTGCGCTCTACACCACTCCACTCTGTGCCACTCTATTGTGCAACACTCTACTGTGCAACACTGCTCTCTATGCCACTGCTGTGGTTCTGAAATTCTGGACCCTACTGTTGTCCCGGTATCGAGGTCCGATACCCGTGTCCCGAAACATCAACGTACCATGACGAATTTGGTGTCGACGAACCGATAATGATTAGGACATCATTCCTATGCATTTGCGTCATAATCGAGACATGCTAACACCCCTGAATCGTAGTTTCCGTCCCGACCCCTCAGACTCCATTTTGTAAACGGTATCCATTGTGTGTCTTGCCCTCATGATAAGTCAATTAAAGGTCGAGCTTGATCTCAAAGGACACGTCCACCTTCCCTGACTTCCCCCTGACCTGTCCCAACTGACTCCCTTGCCTCCAGCCAAACCTGTTCGGGCAGCTCCTCGCCCAGTGGCCAAACACAATAGCATCAATGCACAACATACCACAAACCATTCATCGCGTACAGATCATGTTTTCTACACACATACACACCTGTCCACGCTCCCTGTTTATGGCCAGTTTTATGACTAGGAGGTGCCTTCTTTTATTGGGGCTTCACCGATATCTGATGGGAGTTCCGGGCTTGGCTGGGTAATCTATCACGAATTGGACATCTAAAATACGGGCTTGCCTACATGACTTCGCTCTTTTGTATTATTGTAGAAATATGTGTATAGCCATATCATAAACTCAAGAATTCTTGCTTGCAGCTATTATTTCTGTATATAAGGAGAAGGCTGGTTCTGTAAAAACGAACAGTCTCCTGAGAACACATGACCCATGTTTGTCGTGCTTCTAGGACTTCTGTTACTTGGTAGCTGCCAATAAAACTTGATCTCTGACTGCGACTAGAAGACTCCGTGTTTCTGTGGTCCGGAACAGGGAGAACTCAGAGGTCTTCGGGTGTTATCCCCTGACACCAAACGGGTTCCTAAAAACCCGTTACCTCAGTTGGCGCCCAACTCGGGGCGGTATCAAGCGGCGACGGTCCAAGCCAGATGTTCGTGAGGAGCTTCGTGTGAAAATTCCAGAGGACGGCCAGCCACTTCAGCGACCCCTGTATGTCGACGTGGTTCCGAAGGTCTTTGCTGCGAGGTTCCCCGCGTCCCGACGGCTACGAAGGACTGCTGCCCTCACTATCGCCTTGTTTTGGACCCAGTGATCCTTGGTAGAGCGAAACGATAGACGAGTCTTCTAGCGACGTCACCGATCTTCAAATACTTCAGTTAAGTATAAGTGGAGCGTCTCCCAGTCCTTAGTTTGTCCTTAGTTTTTGGTATCCTTGAGATACGCTTTGATTTGGTACTTGCAAGCCCCAAAGCCGAAGGACTTGTGTATTAACGAGAAATATCGTAACAGATAATCCTTTGAAGTTTGAAGCTAGACTAGTGAGCAAAGATGCCTGGTTTTAGCAGACTTGGAAACTTGTTTTGTCTTGGTTATAGTAAGGACTCCCGATTAGAGGATTCCTGTCCGGTTCCTCCGATTGGAACTCCAACATATGAGCTCTATGTAAAGCACGGCGTAGGTCCTATCACATATAATGAAGTGTGGATAAAATACACCCGCAAGGATGGTGTTTTAAAATGGCCCCAATATGGTAGTTTCGACTCAGAAATATTAGATAACCTAGAGGTCAAATTATTTAAGAGAAAAGCCCGGCCGGCGATGTTTGACTCTTTCCGCTTATGGCGCAAAGAAGCCAAAGAGAAAGAAATAAAATTAGCAAAAACGGAATAAAAGAGGTATGTCAATGGTACAAGCTGCCGTTGCATACAGAGATAACGAGGAAGAGCAAGAAAGCGAACAAATACTTAGGAGCAAGAAACTAGCAGTAGATAAATGCTACCCGATGTTACCAAATAAGGGACAAGATCAAGAGGAGAGATCCGAGAAAGATCCATTAATGTCCCACTTATTAAGCTCACCTCCACCGTATGCGTTAAACGCTACCGCACCTCCAAAGCATTTTACTATACCGCGCCCCGGCGCACGTAACCCAGCTCTTGCACGAACGCCAGCTCCTCTTCAGCTGGTTTCTACTTCTCCGGCGCAGCCTTCTCAAGGGTCGCCATCTTTGCTACCTACTCCATCTACTTCTACGACTTTGCCTACAGCTCCAGCTATTGTCTATGATACTACGTCCGCTACTACTTCAACTTCCTCTGCTATTGCCTCTACTTCTTCTTTGCCTCTGCCTGTTTTTTCCGATGCACTTGCTCCTCCGCAAGGTTCTCCTTCTATTAGACAAAGAGTGACAGGTACTGTCACTGGTCTGCTTTCACCTTTCTTCGGGTCGCCTAAAACGACCCCGAAAATAGAACATAGACAGTCCCGTAGTCAACTGCCTGATTACGAGGAAAGAAGAGTGCTAAATGAACTAGCCCGTAAATGGATTACGGATACTGTTAGATATGATGTTCAGTCCGTTATGGACGTTTTCCGTCAATGGAATGCACCCACCCAGAGATACGTATTCGAAGAAATGTGTGTATATCTGTGCGAAGATGTGAAGACAAATGATTCCAAATGCACAATGAACGAACTATGGCGTACACGCTTTAAGTTCTATGAAGGTATGATTATAGGTGCAGATGTTGAGAAAGCGATAGAGTTATTGCTCTCTTATAGGAGTAAGGGAAACGTCTCTAGATCATGTCACGAAGACGATACACCAGGTGGGAAAAGAGCGAGACAGTACCCCATGAGAGAGGTTCCTCCGGTTTGGAGGGAAGGTGATGCGAATGCGAATCCACCAATTCTGCCTCATTTCCAGCGTGTATGGGTACATGTCCCCTGGAAAAGATCCAATGTCTTAGCACTCAAGCAGACACTGCCTGATCCTCGTAAAAACCCGACTGGGTATTATAAGGAGTTATCACAAACTGCAAGCTCATGTATAATGAATTTAGCGGATATCGACATGTTGTTTGGGAACGTTGTTCCACATCCTCTATGGAGCAAAATACGTCATACGAACCATGACCAAGAACTAGGTGACTCATGGGCGAACATTGCCGCTATAGATGCTAGACAAATTGGTGGTTCTAAACCTGAGCCGTTAATAGCTGAACTTCCCGGTAGAATTATCGCATACATGAAGACGATAATGCCTGAAGTACGCGTAAACTGGGACAAGCTATCTGCGTGCAAGCAGAAGAAAGATGAGAATGTGTCTGACTTTTTCACAAGATTTGAGGAGACTTTCACCGATCACAGTGGTCAGGATATGGCTACCGAGGGTGGTCAAAGATTGTTTGTAGACAAATTCGTACATAATTTAATGCCTGAACTATGTAATAAACTGAAAGGTTCAGAGAGTGCTTGGGCTGTCTCCACGTCAGCGCAAATTTTAGCAACAGCCCAGTACTATGAAAATAGGCGCAAAGACGAGCTAGATAAAGTCGACAAAAAGACAAAAGATTTAAAAACTAAAGTTCTTCTCCAGCAAGCCTATCCGCCTCGTATGGCTAGTCAGCCCAATTACCAACAACAACAGCAGTATTCGAGAAACGCACAAGGAAACGAGTTTTCCCATCAGCGTATTGCTTATGGCCCGAATCAATGTGCGTATTGCAAAGAAGAGGGTCACTTTAAAGGTAATTGTCCGGCTCTTGCGCGACGTTCGAGCGGTGCTCCAGGTGTAAGGGGAAGAGGTGTTCAACATGCCCCTAGAGGTAGGGGCCGTGGAAATTTCACCCAGAATACAACTTCCTTTCCGCCTCAGAATTCGATGAACAGCTTTGACCAACAGAATAATGCGTCGTCCAGGTCAGCTCAGTACTATGCTGACGACTATTACACCGAACACGAAAATGAGGGTAACGATTGCTAGGACAGCCATGGACAAAGAGAGGGAGTTGTTTCAGTTCCAGTAGATCAGAATGGACCTTATGTCAAGGTAATTACGTCAGGAGTGTCAGAGCCATTTCTGCTGGATACTGGTGCTACAAAAAGTTCTATCATGCACTCGAAACTTCCTGGCGCACCTTTGTCTGGCGAAATGAATGTTTCAGTAGGTTTCTCTGGCGCCCCTGTTAGAAACCCGATCTCCAGTCCTATATCTCTTTCTATTGGCCCGTGCGAATTAGAAGCACCCCTCATTCTTACAACAGGTTGCGGTGAAAATTTGTTAGGTTTGGATTTGCTAAAAAGGTTATATGCGACTTTGTACTGTTCCCCCTTGGGAGTACAACTTACTGTAGGTAAGAAAGTCATTTCTCCAATGTATTTGTCAAAGGACAATATTCTGACTGAATTGTCATCACTTCCTGATATACTTTGGGCTAATGGCTCTAATGATGTAGGTCGTTTGGAGATAGCACCGTATGTCATAACATTGAAAGCCAACGTTAGGTTGCCACGTATTCCCCAATACAAAATATCTAGCGAATGCGAGAATGCATTATTGACGATTGTTTATGACCTGATTGATAAAGACGTCATCGAAGAAACAACAGGAAATGTTTGTAACAGTCCAGTTCTGCCCGTTTTAAAGCGTACTGATCCTTTACAACAGCCTGTGTACAGGTTCGTGATCGACCTCAGAGAAGTGAACAAGATAGTTATTCCACAGTTTCCAGTTGTCCCCGACATTACTGCTTTATTGACGATGGTTCCAGCTTCAGCAAATTGGTTCTCGGTGATTGACCTGAAGAACGCTTTCTTCAGCAGAGATATTTTTGGATTCAATTTAGGAGGACGAAGCTTCCGCTTCAAGTGCGCTCCTCAAGGCTACTGCGAAAGCCCATCAATATTCAGTCAGGCCCTGAAAACACAACTAGACACGATTATTCTACCGAATGGTTCAACTCTGATTCAGTACGTAGACGATCTGCTGATAGCTGCAGACACTGAAGAGATTTGCAAGAAAGCTACGTTATCATTATTACGTAACTTATGTGACATGAAGCACAAAGTCTCTCTTTCCAAACTACAATTTTGCCGACAAGAAGTAACCTACTTAGGTCACATCTTGTCGAAGGAGGGAAGGAGACTGACACCAGAAAGAATACAGGCAATTGCAGAACTGAGTGCCCCAAGGACACAGAGAGAGGTTCGAGCCTTCTTGGGCATTACATCGTACTGTAGACAATGGATACCGAATTTCTCACTACTAGCTAAACCCTTGCTGGCACTACTCTGCAAAGACACGCCAAATCCTATGCCTTGGTCTGAAGATTGCCAGACGAGTTTCCACAAGTTGCGTGATGCATTATGTTCGGCTCCTGTGTTGGGAAACCCCAACTACAGTAAGCCTTTTACATTATGTGTCCATGAGAAGGAAGGTTGTGCATTATCAGTTTTAACACAACATTTTGGGGACAGACAGCGCCCATGCGCGTATTTTTCGGCAACTCTAGACCCTGTGGCTAAAGCCCTACCAAGTTGTCTGAGGGCTACCGCCGCAGCAGCTGTCTGCATTCGACAATCCGCTGGATTAGTCATGAACAATACTCTGATCGTTATGGTTCCGCATGCAGTAGACATTTTACTAAACAGGACGAAGACACAACACCTTACTAGCGCTCGACTATCCAGTTACGAACTTACACTGCTAGCAAGTCACATCCACATAAAGAGGTGCGATGTACTGAATCCCACAACGTTATTACCCATTCCGACAGAAACAGACAAGATTGATAACCATGACTGCTGTTTTAGGACAGAAGAAGAGACAAAAGGGAGAGTAGACTTACAGGACACTCCCCTTCCTAAATGAAACGATACTTTATGGGTTGATGGTTCATGTTTCAAGCTGCCGAATGGTGATACGACTGCAGCATATGCCGTAACGACATTACACACCATTATAGAGACCGCGCGCATTTCCCATAATTCTGCACAAGCTGCAGAGCTAATTGCGCTTACCAGAGCATGTGTGTTAGCGAAAGGAAAGCGAGTGAATGTGTACACTGACAGCCAATACGCCTTTGGTGTGGCTCACAGTTTTGGGAGATTGTGGCGTGAACGTGGGTTTCTTACGTCACATGGTGCAAAGATACAACATGGTCAGTTAGGTAATGAACTCCTCGAGTCACTGACCTTGCCACTACAAGTTGCAATTGTAAAATGCAGTGCACACAAAAAGATTCAGGACGATGTTGGCCGCGGGAATGCATTTGCAGACGAGGTTGCGAAAGAGACTGCAAGGAACACAATGAGTCGGATGTATGTTGTAGGTCCCGCTAGATGGATTACTGATGTGGGAATGTGTGAGGACACCATCGAAAGCGTGAAATCTATACAAGCCGAGGCAACTGAGAAAGAGGTGAATGAATGGAGAGAAAGTAAGGGTAGGTTAGATGCGAATGGTTGTTGGGTCGAATTGTCAGAACACCAGCGATGGCTATTACCTAACGCCTATGTACTTGCAGTAGTAACAATGGCTCATGGATTTGCGCACATCAGTTCGAGAGGAATCTGTAAAGTATTGGCCCCAGTATGGCAAAATAGCAATATCCCGAAATATGCAGAGAATGTGGTCAGAAACTGTATGGTGTGTTTGAAGTACAATCCCGGTAGGGGAACCCCAACTCCAGCTGGTCATTTTGCGCCTCCAACGTATCCGTTCGAGGTTTTGCAGCTCGATTTCATTCACATGGAGAGATGCAACAATCTGAAGTATGTGCTCGTTGTTGTTTGCGCTTTCTCCAGGTGGGTGGAAGCATACCCCCTTAAGGACAATACTGCCTTGTCAACTGCCAAAGCCCTTGTCAAAGAGTTCTTCCCGAGATTCGGCATGCCTAGAATCGTCTGGAGTGATAATGGAAGTGAATTCGTAGGACGCGTGATGAAGAGAGTGTGTGAGTGTTTAGGCATAAAACAAAAATTCCACTCTGCGAATCACCCCAATCAGCTGGATTAGTAGAATGCTACAATGGCACTTTAAAGCTCAAATTAGCCAAGATCCAAGCCTGTACAGGTCTTAAATGGCCTGACACCTTGCCCCTAGCACTCTTGTCAACCAGAATGACCGTCCATTCCAGGTTAGGACTTAGCCCCCATGAGATAGTGTTTGGCCGCCCAGCCAACGTCTGGGGCATGCCAAGGCCAAAGAAACTCAGTGAAATAGAGCACCCCGTACTGCTAGACTATTTGTGCGAATTAACAACTAAATTGCGTGTTTTACACCAACAGGTTCACAGTTCCTCTCCGCTAGCCTCTGACGATCCAGGTCACTCCATCGAACCCGGAACGTGGGTCTTGGTGCGGAATTTCCAGCGCACTAACAACGGACAGCCGAGGTGGACCGGACCGTACCTGGTACTTCTTTCAACGAGATCAGCTGTTCGGGTGGAAGGCAAAAAGAACTGGGTGCACGGGACCCATTGTAAACGGGTCCCTCTGCCCCTTCCATACGACCGGTGGGTCAACGAAGGAATTGCCGACTCCGAGACAGAATCCGTACCTCGCTTCATCCCTTTCAGCGATGCACGTTTAAAAGAAACTAGTACCGAAAAGGAGAGTGATCATATTTTACAAGGATTTGTGCCACCGTCAATGCAGTTGGACACTACCGAACCTGAGACATTGTTTGAAGACCACACCGTACCTGGGAAAGAACAATATAATCCAAGGTCAAGACAAAGAGACTAATAAAAAGCAGACTAATGTGATTTCCCTTCCCCCAAGAACTATTTGTTGATTTTTTTCAGCTCTCTCACTCTCAGGAAACTTGCTCATTTTTGATTTTCGAACCGCCATCCGGTTCTGCTGCTAGGGTCGCGGTTGAAGACTGGGGAGTGCAACTGGGGACGTCTAGGTCAACGGTTCTGGTTGGTCCAAGGGAGTTACCCCGGACTGAACAGAGCGCACTCCCTGGCAGAACCAACCTACCACCGCGGGCAGCAACTAGAGGATGGAGTTTCCTAGGGTAAAGAGACCTACCAGACTCACGAACTTTGAAAGACAATTATGCACTGTACTGGCCAAAAGAAGGTTTTTGATAACGTGTGTTTTAATGTTGTGTAGCATAACGATGTTTTTGACTGGTTATACTCTATTCGTATTCCAAGTTACTTTTTCAAATGACACCCGGCCACCGCCTCCTCCCACTATCTCTCCACACTACTTTCACCCCCTACCTGAACACGAGTCTGCCAGAAGACTCGAATTTGTAAATAACTCATTCATTCAACTTCTACACCAACACCAGTCCATAATAAACACATCGAACTGTTGGGTATGTGGACTCATGCCGCACACGACTGATAAGGGTATCCCATACTTCATCCTGCCATTCAGTTATTATGGTTCTCTGTGGGCTTTCCAGACCATGTTCCTATTCGCCCTAGAACCATATCCGACCCGTTCCACTGAAAGTGATTCCAGTAACAAGGCACTAGTAGCAGGGATAAGAAATATGAGTAGAGAGTTCGACACCTATCTTACGATTCCCAAAGATGAACTCACTCCGTACACTCGTTGGAACGTAACCAAATATGGGGTTTACCTGAGTAAGAGCCAGACAGCAAAGAAATCCCGCCCAGTTTGGATAGTACCCAACCGAGGTCACTTATGTTTACAAGGTATCGGCAGGGATCCCAAAGCACAATTAGGAAAGAGTGTATGCACGGAAACATATGTGTTCGCTTCCCGAACTTCCCCTATACTATTAGCAGCCAAAGGCACGTATTTCGTCTGCCATGACCAAGCCTACACCTGGTTGCCCCCTGACTACTCAGGTACATGTTTTATCTCATTTCTGCTGCCTCCCACCTACACGGCCAGAGCAGATTACCATCGGACAAGGACAGCTAGAGGGGTCGTGAGTAAAGACGACACCGCGGGTCAGGAATTCGCTGACTTCGCAAAGGGTTTTCTGCCATTTTGGGGGCCTATGGTGAACAGCAGGAATATTCGCCAGTTATCGAGGATAGTTGAATCCGCCGTGATTACAACGGCCGGAGCCCTTGGCAATTTGACGACCGAACTTCAGTCGGATCGACTTATGACCCTTCAGAACCGAGTTGCCCTAGATATCATACTCGCCGATCGTGGTGGTGTGTGTAGAGTGATCCAATCCAGTTGTTGCATTTTCATCCCTGATAACGCACCAACAGTGTACCAGGCCATCTCTAAGCTACACGAGATATCTGGTTCCCTTCACGTAGAAAAAGGGGACTGGTCCTTACTAGGGTGGTTCTGGGAACTGATCACTACCTGGGGATGGAAAACACTGATCTTCATTGGGATGATCTTAGCACTCCTGTTTATGTTCTGCCTGTGTGTACAGTGCGCTCCTGCACTATGTGGCCTCTGTGCTACCTCATGTGCACGGAAGCCTGTGTCAAGGGACGAACTGAGCAACAGAATGATGCTACAGCAGCATCTCCACGAATTCCTTCATACAGACTTAGACTCGGATTAACATGAATTATTGCCTTATATGAGGGCAAAAGGAGGGTCTGTGGTTCTGAAATTCTGGACCCTACTGTTGTCCCGGTATCGAGGTCCGATACCCGTGTCCCGAAACATCAACGTACCATGACGAATTTGGTGTCGACGAACCGATAATGATTAGGACATCATTCCTATGCATTTGCGTCATAATCGAGACATGCTAACACCCCTGAATCGTAGTTTCCGTCCCGACCCCTCAGACTCCATTTTGTAAACGGTATCCATTGTGTGTCTTGCCCTCATGATAAGTCAATTAAAGGTCGAGCTTGATCTCAAAGGACACGTCCACCTTCCCTGACTTCCCCCTGACCTGTCCCAACTGACTCCCTTGCCTCCAGCCAAACCTGTTCGGGCAGCTCCTCGCCCAGTGGCCAAACACGATAGCATCAATGCACAACATACCACAAACCATTCATCACGTACAGATCATGTTTTCTACACACATACACACCTGTCCACGCTCCCTGTTTATGGACAGTTTTATGACTAGGAGGTGCCTTCTTTTATTGGGGCTTCACCGATATCTGATGGGAGTTCTGGGCTTGGCTGGGTAATCTATCACGAATTGGACATCTAAAATACGGGCTTGCCTACATGACTTCGCTCTTTTGTATTATTGTAGAAATATGTGTATAGCCATATCATAAACTCAAGAATTCTTGCTTGCAGCTATTATTTCTGTATATAAGGAGAAGGCTGGTTCTGTAAAAACGAACAGTCTCCTGAGAACACATGACCCGTGTTTGTCGTGCTTCTAGGACTTCTGTTACTTGGTAGCTGCCAATAAAACTTGATCTCTGACTGCGACTAGAAGACTCCGTGTTTCTGTGGTCCGGAACAGGGAGAACTCAGAGGTCTTCGGGTGTTATCCCCTGGCACCAAACGGGTTCCTAAAAACCCGTTACCTCACTGCACTCTTCTCTGTACCACTCCACGCCACTCTAATCTACTTTGCGCTCTACACCACACTACGCCACTGTACTGTACTGTGCACACTCCCCTCTTCTCCAACAAAATCTACTCTATGCCATTGAACTCAGCATCACTGCACTCCTACCTGTGCAACTCCACTCTGTGCCAATTCACTCCACACTGTGCCACTGCACTCTACACCGCTGCACTCTACACCACTTTACTTAAAAACTATGCACTCTATGCCACTGCACTCTATGCCACTCTACTCCACTCTGCAACGCCTCATGCCAATGCACTCTATACCATTGTACGCTATGTGACTGCACTCTATGCTTTGTTCTACACTACACCACTGCTCTCTACGCCAATCTACTCTGCACCACTCCACACCAATGCACTCTACGCCACTCTACTATATACCACTGCACTTTATAATAGTCGGCTCTGCCACACTGCACTCTATGCCATTGCACTCTACACCTCTGCACTTAAACGTGCACCACTCTACACTACTCTTTGCCACTAAACCCTACACCATTCTTCTCTGCACCCTATGCCCCTACACTTTACTCTGCACCACTCTACTCTATGCCACTGTATGCCTTTGCCTGTATGCCACTACTCCTCATTGCCCCACTCTATGCCAATCCACTCTCAGCCACTTTAATCTACTCTGCACCACTTCACTCTACGACACTACACTCTACACTCAACACTCTACTCTGAAACAATCTACTGTATGCCACCGCACTCTACACCACTCTATTCCACTCTGCACCATTCCATTCTACACCAGGACAATCTACCCTGCACCACTCCACTTTATTCTACGCTGCTGCACTCCACACCACTGCACTCCGCGCCAATGTACTCTACATCACTTTACTCCAAACCAATACACTCTGTGCCAATTTACTTTGTACCTCTACACTGAATGGCGACTATACTCTGTAACACTCTACTCTATGCCACTCTACACCATCTCACTCTACATCACTTTACTCTTCACCACTCAACACCAATGCACTCTACTCTAGAACACTGCAGTCTCTGCCACTGAACTTTACGCCGGTCTACTCAGCACCACTCTACTCTGCACCTCTCTACTCTGTGCCACTGCACTCTACTCTGCACCACTCAACAAAACTCTACTGCACTCTACACCAATATGCTCTAAGTCACTCTGATCTACTCTGCATCACTGAACTCTATTACACTGCACTCTAGGCCTCTACTCTACACCACTTTACTCTATGCCAGTGCACGCTACCCCAATCTGCTATGCACCACTGCACTCTTTGCCACTGCACTCTATAGCACTCCAGTATAGGCCCCTCTACTCTGCACCATTCCACTCTATGACACTTCACTCTATACCAATGCACTCTATGCCACTGCACTCTACCCTGCACAACTTCACTGTTCTGAAATAATCTACTCTACGTCACTGCACTCCATGCCACACTACTCCACTCTGCACCCCTTCACTCTATGCCATTCTACTCTGCACCACTGTAGTCTACATCACTACTCTATGCCACTGCACGCTACCCTGTACTACTCCATTCTATGCCACTTCACTCTACTCAGAACCAAACTACTCTACGCCACTGCACTCTATGCCATTGCACTCTATGCCACTCTACTACACTCTGCACCATTCAACTCTATGTCCCTAAACTGCATGCTGCACCACTCTACTCTGGAACACTCTATGCACTGTCTTCTACACCATTCTACTCTAATACACTGCACTCTATGCCAATACACCCAGCACCACTTTATCAAATTCAATACATTCTATGCCATCTACTCTGCATCACTGCATTCTACGCCACTATACTCTACTCAGCAACACTGTATGCCACTACACTCAATTCCACTCTGCACCACTGTACTCTATGCCACTGCTGTCTGTGCTAATGCTACTCTGTGCCACTGCACTCTGCAAGACTGCACTCTCTGCCACTGAATTCAATACCACTCTACTCTACACCTCTGCACTCTATGCCACTGCACAGTGCAGCACTGTACACCATAGTGCATATGTCACTAGACTCAATGCCACTCTATTCTACTCTGCACCACTGTACTCTACACCATTGCCCTCTACGCCACTCTACTTTCAGCCACTCTACTCTGCAAGACTGCACTCTCCACGACTGCACCCTATACCCCTCTACTCCATTACGCTCATCGTCACTGTACTCTACACCACTCTATTCTACTCGGCACCACTGTACTCTACGCCACTGCTCTCTGCACCATCAACTCACTGCACTCTGCATCACTCCATGCCACTCAAATCTATTCTGCACCACTGCATGCTACGCAACTGCACTCTACACGACTGCACTCTATGGCACTCTACTCTACACCTCTGCACTCTACCCTGCACCACTATACTCTAACCTGATCCACTCCACACTATGCCTCTTCACTCTACTCTGAAACAATCTACTCTATGACACCGCACTCTAGGCCAACACAATCTACTCTGCAAGTCTCTTTTCTATGCCTCTGTACTCTACTCTACATAACTGCACCCTATGCCAAAGCACTCTACAACACTGTACTTTATGCCACTTCACTCGAGGCCACTCTACGACATGACATGACATGACACTCTACGACATTCTACTCTACTCTACTCTACTTTACTTTACTGAGCTCTATGCCCATCCACTCTACAACACTCTACTCCACTCTGTGATTCTCTAAACAACTTCCTCTATGCCACTTTACTCAACTCTGTTCTTTGACACTCTACTCCACTCTGTGACACTCTACAGCACTCTATTCTACTCTATGCAACACACTCTATGCCACACCACTTTGCTCCACAGCACTTCACCTGACTGTGCCACTCCAGTCTTTGACACTCTACTCCACTACACCACTAAACCCTACTCCGCTCTATGCATGTCCACTCCATGACACTCTACTCCCTCGACATCCACAACACACCACACCATGACATTCCACTTTACTCCACTCAACTGTGCTCTACACCACTGCCCTCTACTCCACTCTACTCTACACCTCTGCACTCTTTCCTGCACCACTCCACTCCACCCTGAATTACTCCACTTTATGCCACATACCTCTACTCTGAAACAATCTTCTCTTGGCCACTGCACTCTAGGCCACGGCAATCTACTCTGCACTCTACATCACTGCACTCTATGCCAAAGCACACTACACCTTTTTACTCACAACCAAGGCACTATATGACACTGCACTCTACACCACTTTACTCTACGCCACTGTACCTTATGCCACTGCACTCTAGGCCACTATACGACATTCCACTCTATGATGCTCTCCTCCACTCCACAACACTCTATTCCACTCTGTGCACTCTAAAATGCTCTATGCAACTGCCTCTATGCCACTCCATGCCACTTTACTAAACTGTATTCGGTGACACACTACTACAATCTATACCACTCTGTGCCGCTCAACTTTACAGCACTCTACACAACTCTATGCTCTTCTGCTCTACACCACTCTACTCCACTCTATGTAACACCCTGTACGCCACTCCACAAAACTCTGCAACTCCATTCTACGATGATCTACTGCACTCCACGCCTTTCCACTCTATGACACTACTCCCTGCACAACACATCATGCAGCTCCATGACACTCCACTTCCCAAAACTCTACTCTACGCCCCACCATGCCGTTTCATAACACTCCACTTGACTCGACTTTACAACACTCCACTTGACTCTGCTTTACCCCAATAACTTTTAGCGATGCTGAACAGCAACCATACTGGTTTACAACATGGTTAAAACATATTGACAACGTCAATAGCTCTTGCAGAGGTGAGACCTATTGGCTTTAACAATGCTTGTTTAATGTATTGCACCATGCTGTAATGCTGTGTTCTTTTTAGCCCTTTGCACACACAGACCAGCTGGCTGAGTGTGTATTAATCGTCTACCTCTGTTAGCATCCATGCAAACGCACTCCCATCTCACAGAAAGGACAAAGGCAATTCAGAAAATGTTCCTGGAACCATGTGGAACTGCATTCTGCGTTAGTCACTCTCGCATCCCTACCATCCTATTTCCCACCTCCTTCAGTTCTCCCTTTCCTGACATTCCTTTTAACCAACAATAATTCTGGCCCAATCAATCATTAAAATTCTGAAGTTAACACCCTTGTTATCGTGCCTTAGCAGATCTCTTCTTGCGTTCCAGATTGGTATTGGAAAAGAATAACTCTTTAGTTTGAATTGTAGCCCTCGTGGGACAAAGTCTAACTATACCTTTCATTTGTGAAACATATCCACTCTGAAATTAGGATGCAGGCTGCAACATGCTGTTAACCTACCGGCATCGTGCACGTGGCAACTTGGTCCACAGTTCCAACCAATCAACATGCCCATTATTAGACTTCAAAGTCTTCACGCAACACTTCATCCAGCCTTTACCTCGTTCCAATTAAGCAAGCCCTTAGAAAAGGGCCCATCACATTCTTTGCACTCTCCATTATCATCGGACGCATCTTGTACAATGCCATACGAGTTCTGTAAAATTGTACTTTGGACGCTTTTGATTTCGTTATATTGTTGGCACTCATGTTCTATTATTCACCCTTGGTCCCACTCTCTAACATGTTATCACCCCATGACCCATAATTATTGCCACAGCCCTCAAATTCTAGTGGAAAGCAGCAGAAGAGGAAGAGAACTGGAAAAAAGCCATTCACTCTCATAGAGAACTGAAAGAAAAAGAAAGAAATAGCTCCCAAAATGTGAGCAATGGAAGGATACATGTCATCCAGTCAAAAGGATGTTAAAGAGCTGTGTTACAGGGGAGGAACAAAGAAAAGAACAGGATGGACAAACAAAAGGCGGATAAGGAAAGCCATCAAGTAAAAAGCATGCAAATAAGAATGACAATATAGGGAACAGAAGTAGGTAATGGGATGGGCCAAAGACCACCGTAAGTCTTGGTTTGGAAAAGTCCACAATAGACTTTCGTCTACCAGACAGCAAAACACTGTCTGGTAGGCGAGTCCTAAAATCCTAAGTGGCCAGCTAGATGCTAATATGACACTAACTGCTAGATTCATCAAAGACCCGTTTTGCGAGTCTATAATAGCGATTCATAAGGAATCGCTATTACAGACTCGCAAAACAGGATTCATGTAGGAATCGCAATATTTATTGCGATTCCTACAGCTTCCTTATTTGCGATTAGCTAATTGCTAATCGCAAATAAGGAATAACTTCCCATTCATTCCTATGGGCCTACAGGCCCATAGGAATGAATGGGGAGTTATTCCTTATTTGCGATTAGCAATTAGCTAATCGCAAATAAGGATGCGAATTCAAGGGTGCCAGGGGTGTCCAAAGGACACCCTGTAGCACCCCTGATATGCTAATTTACACAGGTGTTGCGCACACACATGTCCAAAGGACATGTGTGTGTGTAACATGCGATTGAGAAAAATGCACTAAAGTGCTTTTTTCTATTTTTTCGCTATTTACCACGAAGTCAGACTTCGTGGTAAATAGCGACCAAAAATTGCGAATTCGCAATGTAAAAATGGTTAATTAATTGCATTTAAGGGATCTCAAATAGAGATTCCTTAAATGCAATTCCTCGCAAATGTGCGAATTCTTTAGCAGCGAATTTTGCATTTGGGATGATGAATCCCAAAGGCAAAAATTGCACTCGCAAAGGGACAGATTCTCAGAATCTGGCCCTTTGCGAGCGCAATTGAGCTTGATGAATCTAGCTGCAAGTGCACAGATCAAAGGTCTTGCTCCTAGTTCTTTCCACCTCATATTTATTACTCCACCACTTTCAACATGACATAAGCCCACAGATGGGAGATTAATATTTGCAAGATCCCTCGATGCTAGACGATTTGAATAGTTTATATGCTGATCTCTCCTCCCATCAAACATTTTGGCTTCAAATGGCACAGGTACCTCAATTCATATGATAGACGGGTTGTTCCAGGCCTGAAGACAGCTGCAGTGGTTCAACTGTACAAGATAGAGTCAAGTTTAACCTTTCCAGTATTGTGTTCAAATGCAGCAACAAATTAGTCACAAAACACCTGAAGAATCAAATTACTTTCATCTACCTGCAATAACCAGTGGCTCTGGCCTCCCCACTCTCTCTCGGGGACCGTCAAGGGTGGACTTACTGTGAAGCATGGTAGCGAGGATTTCCCTGGAACATGTGTGAACCAGAGCTCTGGAGTGTACCCTTTAAGAGCTACCCCCCCCCCCCCCAACTCCTGCAAGACACACAAACACCTTGTAAATAGCCAGGATGCTGTTGGACCTGGAAGCTCAGGCAGGGAGGGTAACCAGCATTGAGGAAGAGCAGGTCCACAGTGCTTTCAGTTTCCCGCTTCTGGAAGGAGGCAGCTGGGTGCTAGAGCTGCTTAGAATTCTTAAAAATCAGGCTGAGGAGCTAAAAGGGCAGGAGAGCAGAGGCTTACATTTCCGCATTGGAAGGAAAGCAGTTACGAATTTGCAGCAGAAAAAAATTGCAAAACTATAGAGGACAGGAGGCCTAAAAGTAACACTCTTGGTTGCTAGAGCATTCCAACAAGTGCACTACTCCAGAAATTCAGCTGTTTTGTGCCCAAAGGCTCCAGAGAAAACTGCATTTCTTCTAACTGCATGCTTGCTCGTTGGCTGGTTGCCTGCCATTATCCTGGGCTATCCGACTTAAGAAATATGTGTTCAGTGCGTTGCTGTGAATTACTTATACCCCCAGGGAGGGCGTGGCCCAAGGACCGTCTGTGAGGAGGGTATGTTTAAATATTGAGTCTCAAAGAGGACCTCACCTGGTCCCTACACCCCTGGAAAAGGGTAAATGTAAAGGGTTTCCTTGCCTGTGGTGGCTTTTGAGGAGGAGGTTGTTTGAGTAGAGGCTCTCCAGGCCCCAATATGTAGAGCACTGCAGTTGTACTGTTTCGCCATGCAGAGGAGCGATGTGCTGGAAAGTGGTATCTGCCTTAGATGGGGAAGCAGGAGAGATATTCCCAAAGTTGGCTGCCTCACCTGCCTAGACCACACAGTCACGGATGGTCCTACACAATCCCTACAACCAGGATGGGTGATGCACATGAGTCTAATTCTTACCTGAGTCTGTAGTGGAGGCGTATCAGTCTATATTCTATTAATAAGGACATCATGAGTGACACAATTCCCTTGAGTAATAGGTTATTATGATAGAAGAAGTCCATTATTGATTTCACTGGATGACAAGTTATTCATTTGTACTCTTTTTTGCTCAACATCTATCACTCTCCCCCGTGGATCCTGTGAGGCCTGCCCAATTTAGGGACTCCCTACCTGTACTACTTACGTCATTGTGTCAGGCAATTAACTCCTCTTGCACCACTGCAGTTGTGCCTCTTCTATGGAAGCAAGCAAAGGTGGTCCCACTGCTGAAAAAACCCTCACTGGACCCGACTAAACTGGAAAACATCCGCCCTATATCTCTACTGCCTCGGGTTGCTAAAGTTGCTGAGCCCCACACCAACAAGATCTTCTCGAGCTTTCTGAATAACACCAGTGTCTTGGATCGGTTCCAGAATGGCTTCCGCCCTGGTCACAACACTGAGACCGCGCTCTTAGCTGTGACGGAACATCTGCAGACCATTCTGGATGAGGGACATACCACGGACCTGATATTGCTCGAACTAAGCTCCGCTTTTGACACAGTCTCTCACCGGTTCCTTTTACATCGCCTAGAGGAGGCTGGGGTGGTAGGTCTCGCCTTGGACTGGTTTCAAAGTTTTCTGTCTGACAGAACATTCCAAGTAACTGCCCCCCCCCCTTCTCTCCCATGCTCAATCCATCAGGCAGGGGGTACCCCAGGGCCCGGCCTTGAGCACCATACTTTTCAACCTGTATGTTTAACCCCTAGCTGCAGTGGCGAGGGACCATGGCTTGACCTTGATCTCGTATGCCGTTGATACCCAGTTGGTGGTAGCCCTCTCCGATGATCCTAAGCGGGGCGCCTTCAAATTTCGGAGCGGCCTAGCGGCGCTCACGCGGTGGATGACCACCAACTGCCTTCAACTCAATGCCAATAAGTCAGAGGTGCTGTTGGTGGGGAGAGATAAGGGGCTCTGGAATGCGCAATGGTGGCCTGCAACCTTGGGCAATGCCCCTTCCCCTAAATTGGTGGTAAAAAATCTTGGGGTTTGGCTCGATTTTACTCTTGGGTTTCAGGAGCATACTAAGAAGGTTGCAGGCACCTGCTTTGGCCTCCTCCGGGGACTTAGGCCCATGCTGTTTTTTTTTATCCATCTACCCACCAGTTGATAGTTCAGGCGGCTATTTTGTCCAGTCTGGAATATGCTAACTCACTCCTGTTAGGCGTTAACAAGGCAAAAGTGATACGTTTGCAGAGAGTCCAGAATGCAGCTGCTTGAGTCCTTTTGAGGCTCTCGAGAACCTGCTCCGTGACGGGGGCTATTCACCGTTTACACTGGTTACCCATGTCTAAAAGGATTGAATTCAAAACCCTATGCCTGACTTTCAAAATACTTAAACTTTCACCCCCTGAGATTCTGTCCAATCTGCTGGTGCCCTATGCACCCACCCGCCATTTATGCTCGGCTGAGCAATATCTGGCTACGTTCCCTCGGGTGAAGCGCCTCCATGTTGGGGATCGGTCCTTCCGGTATCTAGCCGCAAAACTGTGGAATTCCCTCCCTACCCAGATCCGGCGCCTGGATTGCCTGTTGTCCTTTCGTAAGGCCACCAAAACATACCTGTTCCCCTTGGCTTAGTCCCTAGCTTCTCTACTGACACTGCTACCAGCGCCGGGACGCCTGTTCACTGAGGCAGCTGCGCGCTATATAAAAATACCTAACATAACATAACATAACATAACTCTATATATGGATCCTTGTCTTCAACTCCTTCCTAAAAATAAGACAACAGCAGTGGTCAAAGTGCGTGGGATCTGAGTGGAACTGCGTGCCAATGCTTTTATTTTAATTTAAGCAAAATAGATCCCCTACTTTTTGAGAAAAGGAAACCATCTCGAGACAGTTAATTCCGAGAGTTGAAATGCTTCAGATGAAGTGTAAGGCAGTGAGACTCCTGTGCTTTAAAACTGAGGAAAGGACAGACAGCTAAATAAGCCTTCTTGCCAGGGTGCCTGCTTGCCTGAAAGAAATGTAGATGTGGGGAACTGGCCAATCTGCACAATGTAAAGGGTGCTTGGAATCACTTGAAGCCTCCTGCTGACACAGATATATTATTTTTGAGTGGTATTACAAGGGAGTTAACCAGCTGAGCTGTAAAGTGTGTCCTTTTAAAAGACAGTTATAAAAACAATTGCATTACTTACAGCCTGGGTATTGCTAAAATCTATGTTTTTGAAGCACTTTATCTAAAAATCTTTTGCGTATTTTGTAGAAGCCTATCTTATACTGTGTGCAATGACATTTTTCAATAATGATTTACATATTCACAGTGCTTTCTGTCACAGACTAGGGTCTTGCAGCAATAAACATACACAAGTCATTCTTCTCCATGGCACCAAACAGGATTAATTTCCCACTGAATGACGTCACTTGTATTTATTTTTCATTTAAGCTGTGCGTTATTTTATATGTAGGTACCTGAAGGTGAAAGACTGAAAAACGTTATATACATTTTTACGCCATGTTCACTCACCCTGCCCCCATTGCGTGCAGCATCACAGTTCCCATACTATTTTTTAATGTAGTTTGACCACTGGATAATAGAATCCTAAAGACTAGGTTAGATTGCATATGGAGTTTAAAATCAGTGAGCAGTGTTCATGTATTCTCTTCCATAGAGTATCTGTCTCAAGAGTGTACCCCCTATTTTGGTATTAGAATTATACTATTTTCAAAACTAACCCTAGTACCCTCTCAGTTTACTTCGACTATAGGTGAGAATGCTGAAAAAGGCTTAGGGGCCCTTGAATACGCTTCAAGAAAGTGGGCTTTTAACCACTGGATATCTGACCATGGGCCAGATGTATCAAAGGGTTTTGCCCATTCTGTGTCTATGGGGAAATGTGTTGATACATATGGCCCAATGTCACATTTCCCATGCAGACCCATTGGCGTTTTCCCTATGTTAGCATGAGCACTTTGCAGACTGTCCTTTGCTTTGCACACGATACTCTACAGATATGTTTTGATTTTTACCGCAATGTCCTTTCAGACAGAACACACTGTTGTTTTTGTGTTCTGTTCTTTCCTGAGATTTAGTCTGAGCATGTAGACCAGGTCAAACAACAATGCCCCTTGTTATTCTGTTCTGGTCAGGCCCTAGCACGTAGACAAAAAACGCAAATGCAGCTGTTGTTTGAGAACACATACTTCTTGTCATATAGGTATGCACAGATAGGTAACACACCTGGGACCTTTCCAGGGAAAAGATTGTGACAGCGCTTGAGATGTAGAACTTTCATCTCTGTATACTGAGGTACTTGGTCTGCTGCTAACACCTAGAGATCTTCTGATATATAGTCATTTTGCTTCTGTAGAAGGGGAGAAAGGTTTGGTTTCACTGTGGCATATAATGACAGCTCCATTGATGATATACAGACTTCTTGCTATGCTAACTGTATTTGTGTTAGGTATTTTCTTACTCGTTGTGGCACGCATACTGCATACTAAAACATGATTGTTATAATAAACATTTTAAATGTTTCTCGTGTTTTTGTCAGAACTTATTGTGGACTAGCACAAGTGTGAGAGTGATAGGGTGTGTCCTGTAACAGCGATTCCTGAGAGGGTCGGGAGTGTTGTGTTCTGGGGTGTCTAATCACTTGTTCCTCTATGAGTGAGTAGGAGGGCAAGTGAGACACTACAGCAAGTCAGTACTTGGCTCATGGGTACTCGGGCTTAATCCCAGGAAAGAACAGAACACAAAAACAACAGCATGTTCTGTGTGAAAGGACATTGCGGCACAAAGCAAAACATATCTGTAGAGTAAGTAATGTGTGCAAAGGACAGTCTGCAACGAGCTCATGCTAACATAGGGAAAAAGACAATGGGCCTGCATGGAACATGTGACAACCACTGTTGTTACTGTCTTTTCTTTATTCATTTTCTCGATAAAACCAATCAGCACAGGGCTGTACAGACCTGAAGAACATCCATAAACCATGGGCAGAAGTATGTTGAGCACTTTGTGTGGGTCCAACTAAACCCCTTCTACTTTTTATTCCAACCATTAGGGACCTGATACAATGTTCACTTTCCACCAATAGATAGTTTTAACTTATACACATTCCCCTCTGCAACTTAGCCCTTTATCCAGTACCCACAGGCGCTGATCAGATAGCACTCATCCTAGCACCACCTTCATAGAACAGCTCACAAGCTTCACTACAGTAGGGTAGTATCTCACACTTGGATCATTTAGACTAGTGCCAGGAGGGGCCCAATGATAAAGCATGCTACCCAAAGAGAGGGTGAGGAATTTTCATCCTGAAAATAACAGTATTTTATATAAGTATTCTATGACTTATAGCATTTCCATTCTTTAGCAACAACCTTTAGAGGTTGTCATCATAGGTATTTTCACCTGCCATTCGGCATATATTTGTTAATTTGTATATAGCATTTAGTAGTGTGTGCAATAAAGAACTTCTTCATTTTATGTTGAAAAGAACGGACTGTACAGCAAAAAATGTAATATTGTTTGTTGCATTTCTAAGTACCAAATCTTTAGCTCACAAAACCTACCCTGGGAAAGCCCTAGCCTGCTCTGCCTTGCTACTCTGATAGTCAAGTGCTACAAAGGGGTACTTGGATCCCAAGTGGATGTGCTGTATTACACGGGGGGAGTTCCCAGTTGTTACAATTGGGGCCCAGTATACTCTACCTGCCTTGGGACCTTCATGCGTGGATTCCTTATAAAAGATCTCTGCATTGCCCGAAGAGTGATCTGTCGAACAGGGGCCATTTTTCTTTTTTCAAAACTCAGTCTTACTTCCAAAGGAGAACTCTCAGACCTAGAATGGTTCTGTACCCAAATATCTCCCCCTAACAAAATAAAACGTGATGGGCTACATAGTCAATCTGTGCTCACACATTTGCAAGCTCTGAAACAAGTTTATGGGTTTGTCAGTAACGTAATACAAACCTGATTAAACTCGGAAGAACTACTGGTCAGTATATATATATATGCTGCTATCCTATCTCTCACACGCCTTCCTCCAAAAAGCAGCAGGATTCCTGGTACATGCTGATGCACAGCAATTCTTCATACACCATACGTACACCAAGTGTGCAAACCTCACCAACCTTGCACAGCATGTTAAATATAGAAGTAACTCAGAGCTTGTTAATTTCTCAGGCCCATAATGGAGTAGCTCACGCGGTCCAGTCCTCTTTTCTGTGCATTCTGGGATTTGTACTCCCTTTTATCTCATTATCAAAGCCGAAATACAAGTTTCAAAATTGAAAGAAGAATCCTGACCTGGATAAGCTACTCATGCACGAAGCAAAACTTGAGAGCTCTGCCTAACTAAAGCTAACTTGTTCTCAACCAGGCACTCCGAAGAGTGCCCAGGAACCGGATGCACATCTGAGAACTCATCAGGGGCACAAGCCACTATCCCAATGATACAAATGGAGTAGATTCTAACTTGCGGGCCCAAAATGCACCCTGGATCTTGCAAAAAGTAAAACAAAGTTATATACAGATGCTAATATAATAAAATAAAGTGTAGGTGTTCCACGTGAAGAAATATGCATTGCTTTATGTATGATAAAGAGTAGAATATTGAACATGAATATTAAATTGCCTTGTTTTAATGACATCACCACACAAACCTTCAAACACACAATCTACATTCATCATTAATGGTCAACGTAATGACAGCTAGATGGAGGCTCTGGAGTCTATGCCTACACTTTCATAAGGAACTGTCGATACCATGCTTGTCAATGTAATCATAGTAACGTAGTCTTATTGCCTTCTTGGTTTAGTCGATCTTAATTTTTATAACGCTTGATTGTTTAAACTCGTCTCCTACCTATAAAAATGGTGCTTGAAATAAATATTAATTTTCATATGATCTATGACGCTCTTTGAATTGGCTTATTATACAAGGGACATCACGCCTGTTACAGCTATGGAGCACAATGTAGATACTAACTCACTCTCAGCAAACGCAAAGCATAGTGTAACTCTGATCTCTCTTACCCTACCTACATATGAACATATAAAATAGAAATATTATCAACTAGGAGGATGACTGGTGCCTAGAACTTGAGGAATCCTCATATCTGTCACAGAAGATCTACTGACACAATGAAACCTCTACCATGACAAGAACGTGCGATGAATCGTAAAGTCGTTTCATGGACTGATACACCACTAGGGACACACTTCACACCACTATATTCATTTGCTCCATACAGCACACGCGGAGACACCAAAGTATATTGGTAGATATTTCTGGTTCCAGTTTGCCTCTTTTTACTGTATTTGCATTAAATATACAAATACTTATAATAGTTATTACATACTTTATTTCTATGAATAAAACATACATGAAGTATATTCTCGGAGCATCTAATTGTTTAGGTTTGTGCAAAATACCCACAGTCAATCTACTGTGAAGATTTGATCTGCAAAACAATAGCTATCAAGTCAAATTTAGGAAATATTTGCCAGAAAAGGCTAAATCTTTTAGAGGGGTTTCTATGATGGTGTTTCTACACAGACTTTTTAGCGATCATGAATTTCAAAGGATATGATTTGCTGAAACGCCCTACACACACCACTGATCTCAAGGTCTCAAGTGATATAGGTTACTTCTGATCCACCATTCCAAGATGACTATAGTTCGGGGGCACTGTCACATCCGAACCTCCACTCACCTTCCACAAATACAATCGCCTTCTCACAACACTGGCCAATCTCACTACCTGTCAACCCATTGCTCATTACCCAATGAACGAGGGCCCATTTAATTGAATCTCAGGCTCTAAAATAACTATGCCTATTCAGATAGTTTCAATGGCGAGAATAGTGATATAGAAAGGATACTAACTCGCTCTATATGCATCTGTCGGATTCCATGTTTAGCCTATACATCTCCCTCTTTTCTGAGCTAATACAGTAAGTCAACACTGCGCCTTTTTCAGCAAAGATGCAGAATAAGAACAATTTGGGACCTTCATTTTGTGCCAGCTATATCTTCAAACAACCCCAGTGAGTTAGCAAAGAACTCATTGTTGGCTAACAGCTGCGGATATTGGTTTATAAAACCCCATATGAACTAAATACCGCAGATTATCGAGTGTGGTTGGTTTAACTATTGGAAATGGCCAGAATCTTAGGATAGCCATCAACTTAGTAGAGACTATTTTGAATCTCGGAAATAATTTGCATTGATTCGTTCATTCAGTCTTTTACCATTTATTTACAGTGTATAGTGTGCATGCTGAATATTAGAAATCAACTCCCATTGTTCTATGGGTAAATTGTTATGTCCTTTACAGCATCAGCCCAGAGGTGTGAAGTTGTTGTATCATTTCATTTTGCAATACCTCTGCAGGGTCGTGTGTGTGCAAACCTAGCATCCAGTAGATCAGTAGATCAGTAGCACTACTCAGGTCCCAGCCCACAGGCAATGATGAATGCTGTACCAAAGAAAACCAAGGGTTGATTACAGATTTGCACGTAATGTTGGAGGTAAAATGTTGTCAATTTTGCCCAAGAATTATGAGCAAACTTACTCCATACATTTCCACAGCCGAGCTACAAATAAGAGTCCGGCATCTGAACTTTTCCATCATCTGACTTGCTTTTTGCTAGGATGCTCGAAATGCGGTAGGTGTGGTTGAAGATTAGAGAAAAAAGTATACACTGAACAACACAACTGGGCGCAAAGTCACTACTTGGTTCTTACATACTGTGAGTAATTGTTGTCCTGGGCTTACTAAATATCTAGCAATCAAAGATTTTTTTTAGAAAAAGGTATCCTAGATATATTTAAGATAATCGACCAATGATCTTAATCTTCCTTAAAAATTTGTTCTTCTAAGGACAGCCGAAATTTAGCTAGACAATAAACATATCAGTGGATATTTAATTTTTGGCCATTAGGAAATGCCAAAACTTTTGTGTGAATTGAACGTTTGAGACCACCAATGCGATTCAAATATGGGAAGCTTTTTTGATTTAGCGCTATACAAGAACAGCCAACATTCATAAGGGCGGAAATCTAAATTTCCAGCATTATAGCTTTGCAACTTTCCAGAAAACTAATACTGTTGCCAGATGGGATGATGCACAGGAAGAAAGAGAGCAAGGCACACTGTAACATACATCAACATAAAAAAAAAACAACAACAAAAAACCTAACATCTAAATCTTTCATCTATGTTGCACATTAAAGATACTTATTATGAGGTCTTTTATGTATTTCATCAGCAGGATTTGTTGTAATCTCGCTTCAGAAGGCAGAAATATACTCAAAGTTTGAAGCAAAAAAGCATAATTGTTTTGAACTAGACAATACATTACAAAATCATTTCTTGCTTCCATGCTGTGATTCCTAAGCCATGGCATGGAGCCACTTGTTACAGGAGATAATGTATTCTGCCTCTGGCAGTAGTGTGCTAGACAGATAACAGATGAGGTTCCCTGGCACTGATGGCAGAAATATTAACATTGACCTCCTAGGGCGGAATTTATTACAATGAACAGAGAGACAATAAAACATTTAAAAACAGGAAAGCGCTCAATGTTGTGGAGATGCAGTAGGGAGGGACAGAACTGTAATCAGTTTATGCCAGAGGCCAAAGACAATATACTGCGCACCTTATTCTCGAAAAGGAAACTGGTGAAATAGATTAAACATCAAAACTGGAGTTAAATGTTATTTTAAAATGACCGAGAATTGTATTTTCAATTCGCATTAGAATTATTTTAGACCTAATGCATTAATTTCCATTTCTACAACTTTTGTCATTGCAATTGGTTCTTACTGAACTTTTCAGGTTGTTATTCTCATTCCGATGTTTTTTCAAAGGTTTGTGTGCTGTAGGTGTGAGGCTTATAACCTGCTTTGGTTGGCCTAAAATACTATGGGCCCGATGTAGGAAGCCTAATACCGGTCGGTAACAGCCGAAATTACTGAATTTCTGTCGTTACCGACCGGTATTAGGCTTTTCTGATGTAGGGGCCTAATCTAAGGATTCGGTCATTTACCGAATCGGTGCTTTAAGGAATCGGTAAATTACCGAATTCTTAAATACCGATTCGGTAAATTACCGAATTCCTAATGTAGGGAGCACTTAAATGAGTGCTTTTCCCATGTTAGGATTTGTTATGTACCACCAACTACAAGTTGGTGGTAAATAACGAAAACCCCCAAAAAAGCAATTTCATACAAATTATTTCAGTGCCATGTGGCAGACATACATGCCCTTAGGGCATGTATGTCTGCCACATGTGCACCCATACACAATAGAGGGGTGCAACAGGGTGCCAAAGTGACACCCTGCCACCCTTCAATGTTTTCCCCCTTTTACCGAATCGGTATTTACCGATTCGGTATTCCCATTCATTCCTATGGGCCTCCAGGCCCATAGGAATGAATTGGGAATACCGAATCGGTAAATACTGAATCTTAACGATTCGGTAATACTTACCGAATTTTTCCCTACATAGCGTTTACCGATTCTAAAATACCGAATCGGTAAAATTCGTACCGAATCGGTAAAATTCGGTATTTTAGAATCGGTAAATGTCCCTCACCTACATCTGGCCCTATGTCCTGTAGTTTTGTTTGCCTACTATTGCCCACAATAGATTTTTATCTAAATAAATGAACTGTGAGCAACTCTGTTTTAGTTCTGATTTAGAGACCGGTTTCACCTCCGTCCTGTTTTCTAAACATGAGTAAATAAAAAATACATACATATGTATATACAGGGTTATTCGTTGGTCCTCTTAGGTGTCAATCATGTTTTCCTCGGTCTAGCAGGTAGAGCAATTGGTCAACCTGCTTGATCCATTGAATGTATTGCACTGATTGATGGCATTTTGCCAGATGGCTTGAGCCCAGGTGCCCAAAAAGGAGTGTAACTTCTGTTCTGACAACGTCTGATAACGTTTTGCATATGTTTGCAGAAAAACATAATTAGAAATGGCAAACTTGCAAAGGGCAAACCTTTAAACTTTGGTATTGCTTGGTTTTATCGGTGACCAATGATGTCCGTGTATTGTCGACGGGGTGATTTTGGATGAAAATAAGGATTATCCCTAGTCCTTCTATTGAAGGAATCTGGGTGGGTGTTGGCAAGTAATTGGATCCGCAGCATTAACCATGTACAAAAACATATTTGAACATTGGAATGTTTAGCGCCCCATTGAAGACAATGGAGTGCGCCAGGCGTCTATTGACTGGTAGAAGCCCGGAGAGCAACATTCCAATGTTTTTGAGATTTCACAGCTGTTGTTGTGAACAAAGGCCCCTCGGAGCCCGAGGGGATTTAAACCCCCTCGAACACAAAGAGGCCTTTGTTTTTTACTTATTAAACATAATAGACATACAATGGTGCCACACTTACGCTAACTTGGACAGACATACTAGGACTTAACTTGAAACCATGAAATATGGAAATGCTAATTTCAAAATATCTTATTGTAGTCAAACACCATCACAAAGAAGGGGAAGTAGAAAGATACACCACCAGCAAACTTAAATGTTAGCCAAAATATCATTTCCTACTTGCTTTGAAACCTTGCCTATTGGTAAGATCTGGTATCGAAGTTACCCTGACTCTGGCCCAAAACAGTCTGTATGCAACTTTTACAATTGGACAAAAACCTCTGAAGCAACCATAGTGAGATGTCCGATACTGGGAGTGCCCACAATTTTGCATTTTGCCTCTTGGAGAATAATCGAGGTAACATGAAAATTGTTCTAAGAATTCAGGACAAATTCCTAGTAAGAGGCACTTTGTTGCAAACAAGTGTATTCTAAGGATGATACAGGCCAAACCAACTCAATAAAGAACACACAAGGAGATGATGGACAAGAGGTGATCGAGATGGGGCTAGCAAGAAAGATTTGCATATGGCTGGGTCCAAACTGTGGTGCAGTGGTGAGCAAAAGAATGATGGATTAAAACCCAGATCTTTGTACTTGGGGGGTGAATGTTTGCATTGTTCAACATTCCATCCAACATTTGTTCCTTTTGCTTTTGTCGCCTTAAGTGGTAAGGGTATGTCCAGACAAGGGTCCCGTTCTCACCGCGTCACTGGATTCAAGCTATCCTGGCTGATGAGGGATGATACCCCTAAACCGGTCCCAGGATGCTTGTTTCCGGTCCATGGAGGACCTGGCTTGGCAGTTCAGGCTGGACTGTTTCCAAGAGGAACAGGGTCAAGACCGATTTGCATATGGCTGGGTCCAAACTGTGGTGGTGTGGTGAGTAAAAGAATGATGGATTAAACTCAGATCTTTGCGACTGGGGGTGAATGTTTGCAGTGTTCAGCATTCCATCCATCATTTGCTCCCTTTGAGTTCAAACCAACTCAATACACACTACAGTTGAGCTGACAGATAGGATTTGAAATGGGGCACACCTAATCCTCCTTCATCTAGGTGCAGGTACAGTGTGACTAGTGTAACTTGCCTCCTATTTGCTCCCCGTATGAGCTCCTTCAAGAGAGAAGCTAACTCATGAAAAAAGGGCACCTTAAGCTGCGGGGGTAAAATTCGCAAACAGCAAAACTGGGCAGCAGCACCATTTTAGACATGGGCAGTATATCCATCAATGTTGTGGAGAATCTCCCTGCCCTTATTGCCCACCCAAGATTGCCCATCACTTCATCCTGTGGGTCCATATATATGTGACTCTCAAATATTTAGAGGTTTGAAGTGCTATTGCTAACCAGGCAACTGTTGGGAGAGGCCAGTATACTATATCCATCCTCAGTCAGCGGGGAAGAGACACAAATTAGACGTATGTACTCAGATACCTGACTGCTCATTAATCTTGTCCAATTCTATTAGTAGCTATCAGAGGCCCTCATGATATTCATGCACATATAAGAGAATATAATCTGTGTACAATAACGTGACATTCGGGTATCCATTTAGCTGTGCTCCCAGTGCACTACTACCTCGCCGCACATGGCATGCTCGAGTTTTAACAGCCAGTGCAGAGTGCAGCAAGGACAGAGCACAACACTGCCTTGTCTTGCGATGCACCTGCAACACATCCAACATCACCCTGCCCATTTTAATCCGAGTTGTGGATGATGTGTACAGGAGCTAAATACACCTTATGGTCCTCACCTCAAAGCCCATACCTCAAAAAACCGACCGCAAATAATCCCAATCCAAATAGTCAAAAGCTTTCTCAAGATCTATGGAAGATACTGCTGCGCTGCTCCACCCGTGAGTGACACAACTGGATATTTACTGTTTTTGTAAACTATACAAAAATAAATCCCATCTAAATATCCTAAAAATCTGGCATGGGTAAAGCCCTTGTAGACTCAACTAATTACTCTCCTGCAAGCACAACATCACTGCATCTACGTGCAAACCCTTTAACAGCATTAGGAGAACCATTGTTTGACTTTCCCAAAAATTATTTCCAATAAATTCGGCTAAAAGCAAGCCTCAAATATTCTCAAAAGTTTCTAAATTCTTCCCTAACATCATGAAACCACTGCCTGATCCACTTTATGCTACACCCACTCTCGTCAAAGACACTCAATTTAGCTATTGCTAATTATGGACTAACTTGCCAATGATAAATAGTAAACTAATAGGGGAAGGATTATGCTTTTCCAAAAATGTTACCAAGGAAAAGATCAAGTACATGTGTGGTGAGGCAATGAAGATGAAGACAACAACTTTAACCAATAGAAACAAGGATGTACATAATTTTAGAACAGTGTTTTAAGCTGTACGTGAAGTAGTAAAGATTCATTATGGGACTAGTGAAACCCCTGATTGCCGGACATCTGAACTTCTGTCAAGACAGTACATTGGATGAATTCGAAACTGGATTTCTGATCCTCAGAAAGTTGTCACCTCATAATGCTGACATGCAACAAAGGTGCGCCATTGAGCAATTTTCACCATCAATGTTTTGAGATTTCACTGTTAACACCTCTCTACTAGAACATTTTAGGCAATGAACTTAACCCCTTCGCTGCGGGGAATAGGGGGCGTGCACAGCGCCCATACGCTCATGACGAGCTGAGCTCGTCATGAGGCACGGCGCTCCTGTGCTCATGACGAGCTCAGCTCGTCACAGGTGCATTACCTGCCGTGGAACGCTCGCACAGCAGGGGAATAATCCCCGCATGCGAGCATACCACGGCTCATGACGAGCTGAGCTCGTCATGAGCATCGGAGGGCCGTGGCTCATGACGAGCTCAGCTCGTCATGAGCGTGGAAGAGGTTAAAGCTGAACCTTCCTTTCCTGCCTTCAAAGGCTCCCTCAAAGCACACATCTCCAAACTTGAAGATCTACATGGGTGTCCTTAGTTAGATCACATACAGCTAGACTGATATCTCACAATCGTATTATTTTTGTAGAATTATAAACTATAATTACTATATGTAATGCACTATGGTTATATTGTCCCACACACCATTAATTTTGACCTGCACACCACTCAACCATTTTTGTGTGAATGATGTGTGAATGATCTCATGTCACGTCACTTCAATGCACCAATTTCTTTGGTAGAAAGAAGACCCTTGCTGATAAATATACTTACAAAATAAACAAATATTCTCTGGTTCGCAATCCCATAGGGATATACTCCACTTGTGTGAAGGGGAGAATGGACCATAAATCATACTATATCAATAGAAGTTGCATATTTAAAATCTATGCAGAGAAAGTATACCCGGCCATGAATTACTGGTGGATAATATTTGCCTCTTCTTCTGTGCAGAGAATAACCGGTGTGTGATTAGAAGTGACCGATTCAACATTGATCGCCCTCGCCTTGGAACAGAGCTTCATTATAGCCTTTGAAAAAGCAGAAAGGACCAGACTGTAGTCCAATATGTATTGATTACAAGCAATTGGAAAGAATACCAAAGGACAATATTTTTTGAATACATGAATGGAAGAGGTTAAAATATATTGATGATACTGTCTAAGTAGATGTAGAGACTGTGTATCGTTTAGAAACAAGATTAAGTGTGCAAACGAAAGACCGCCTGAAAGCCATTTTCAATAACACATGATAAGGCCTGTTTATTTCGTTTGATTTTTAACAATCCGCGCATGCTTACAGCACTCGCAACACTTCATTCTTCATTTATTTTGTTCGGGCTGTTTGCATGGCGTCTCAAGAAGAGGTTGATTGTTGCATTTATCCATAATGCATCTATCTCCCAATACCCGGTGAGGAATATCCTGGTAGAGATGGCTGTTCTGCTATAGAGCACTCCCAGCAAACCAACCATAACATAAAACAAAGAAGCATTACAAAGCAAATGGTAAACACATACACTGCGGGGGAAATGGAGCACGCACCAGAACTCTGAACTGTGAGAGGCCAAGGAAGTGGATCAGTTTGCTAGTATCTTTGTTTCCTAGAACTTCTTCTAAATCTCCTTCAATTGGTGCGGACTCGACACCCTCCATACATGCCCCACTTCATCTTCCTTCTCTCCCTACTTCAGTTACCTTGATTTACTTACTCCCACCTCACAAGCCAAGCATAGCCACTACATTGAGCAGAGAAATAAAGCAAAACTCGCACTTCCCACCTTTTATGGCAAACCATAGGTCAGACACTAGTGGATCTTTGCTGTCTTTGTTCTGTAGAAACTCCAAGTTTGAATGGTGTGGTCACAGAGCTTGGGAAACATGTTTGATAACCATTGATCAAGGGGGGTTACAGAGATTGTCAGTTTTAATAATTCAAGTTGAAGCTATTGTGGCAGATCTTCTGCAGGAGAAACTTGTGCTTGGAAGTAACTTGAACAGGGTTCAATTGCTTAGGTCAGTTCATGCAGCAGAAAACTGGAGTGGGCAGACTAGAGTGCTATTCTTTCTGGAGCTAGACAGGATAAGGGTTTTAAGGTGCTAGAGCTTTGTGGTCATGTTTACCATGATATGTCATAAGGAGTGGCATGGTGATTGGAATTAGAAGACATGGAGGAGTGAGGCATGTGAACACAAGAAGTGCAAGTTCGCTGCTTCTGAAACCACAGATTTTCCACAAAAAGAACAAGTCACAGAGCTTTCTCAGGCATTGCCCCGAAGATTTGGAACTCTCTTCCACCGGAAGTCTGTCGAATCTCATCCACTGATTCTTTCAAAAAGGAAGTTAAGAAAGTCCCAACTAACAAGTGTCTGCCCTAAAAAGCCTTCGCTCTACTACTTACTAACCTGTCTTCTATTATGATGCCCTGAGGTTCTCTACCTTGCCCCCCCCCCTTTTTGAATGCCCTTCCTTTTTCTATCAGGTCTACTCCTATCTACCTGGACTTTCGTAAAGCTCTCACAACTTTCCTCTTCTCCCGCGCTTTCTCAGCCTAAGTGGCCTCTTCTGCCCCCTCCCGGAGCTTTCCGTCCTCAGCGCCAAGAAACCGCACGGTGATCGAGCGCTATACAAACTCATAACTTCAACTTACTACATTGTTGTACACCTGGGAATCCCAGAGATAGCATGCTATGCACATATATACAACAAATGTTCTTTTCCTACTATTGTATGCAACCTACCCTAAATGAGAAGCGCTCTGATACCCGCTTAGGTCTTGTTCACACTATGAAAAACATTATAAATAAATAAATAAAAGACTGGACTCTCAGCAAGGAATGACATGTATGTAATTCTAGATTTGATTAAACCTTGCACGGCCCAGGACACCTATTAGCACTCTGGTTATTGCTAACGACTTCAGGATGTAGAAACTCTTTCACTACTCAGGGCAGAACGGATTGATCCCCACTGCAGACAGGTTCCTTCTATAATGAACTTTTTAAAATTATCGTAGAGCTCATGGAGAAAGCGGGGCTTGTTGGCACATATCTATTCCTGCAGTACACGGGAAATACCTGGAGGCTTCCTTATCACTATGAGGAGGCTGATGGACATCATCTTTAAATACCTTTTTAGGTCTGGTGTTAACCAAGACCTTTGATTTATTTATTGATTCCAATTGTGAGTACAATATACATCTAGAGGCTTTCAGTCAGCCCTCTTCATCCATTGTTAAATTGTTGTATCATTCACACTTTTCTTACACCCACCACAGCATACAGCACAGGGAAGTTAGTCAGTCCATTACAGACAATTGTTAACTTCATTGTGAGTGGCTGCCCTTTAACAAGGGACCCATAGCCCCACAAGCAGTTCCCTTCAGTGTCTCGGAATACCATGGCAATGTGTGCTTTTTGAGGCCAGAAAATATTTTTAGTTTTAGCCAATTTTCTGCAAACTTCAAGGCAAAATAAAACAAAGCACTGACAAAGCCATAACACTAGCACCCATCACCAAACCTACCAGCTGGGCCAATGCTTATTAAAAGTTATGTGGTTGCTGACGGGCCCTCTGTATGCAGCAGCGGACTCTGATTCCTACACAGAACTGGAAACCAGCAAAGTAAGCTGAACATAATAATACTGACTCTATTAATAATATAGGAGACAGGAAGAAATCGTTGATACATTAGAGAAGGGTTTGAGTGGAGTGAATTCTAGGTGTGTGCAGTCGGTCCATGCACGCTCAAAATGCTTCAGGGCGCGATGTGAAAATCAGATCTTCCATCAGACTCTGATGAAGGCCAGACGCAGGGATTCGAGACAGATCAAGGGAGAAATGCATTTGATGGGTCACATTTTTCTGGTGAACACTGTTTTCACTGCCAATTAAAAAAATAAAACGATGCAAATGAGGCAGAGTTTAGGAAAGCGTTCAACAATTGGTTTGTCTCTCTCCCCTTACCTGCTCTGGGCTCTTCATTCACTGCAGCAAGCAAATCGGTATGCAAAGCGCATAATGTTTAACATAAACGTATTGACATGTGTCGGGAGAGGGGGCAGCTTCTAGAAATGTTGCACGATATCAGGCAGCGGCATAACTGGAGCGAGTGGAAGCAGCAATACATTCCAACCTTCAATTTGGATTGTGCATAATATGAGGCCGTCTAGCGGCTGTTTATGCTGCCCCGGACTGCATAATCTAATAGAACGCTGGTGATGGATTGGGCCAACCATATGACGCTAAGCCGCCAGCGTCCTTTGCGTACAGTACAGCGCGTGCAATAACACAGATGGGTTTCTTTCTCCTTGGCCTTCTAAATAATTTAAAATAACACTCACATGTGAAAGTATTGAGCGTGGGCGGGGACAGGGGAGAGAGAACGGATAAAAGGCTGAGTGCACAGTGAATGAATAATAATCATATTTTTGTTTATTGCACTGGAATACGAAAACAAAAAATCAATACGTTAAGAATCGATACACCGGTCAAGCGACGGCAGGCATGTATTAAAATGCAACGCGAAATCGAAGAGACGTCGAAGCGACATATTGCGCCGTTCGAGCAATCAGATGTTCGGTTTACAACAATGCGCAGCGCGGACGGGAACTGCCTGGAAAAAGGTAATTTCATTAAAAGGGCTATTTCTGAAACAGCAGGAGAGAAAGGGAAGCATCGGCACTGCGAACTGTATAAATACCCTTCATTATCGTTTTTACTTTTCCTAAAATGCTAATGTTGCATTAGCAAATCTATTATGGTAATGCGGTTTCTCGATTACATTATGCGCTGATGAGCACTATAATAATAAAAAAAAATCATGGCTGATTTCCGAGTTAATGTCCCCACACTGCAATAACAAACACAGTGAACCAATTGCGTAATTTTCCTGGCGTTGGAATCCCGAGTAATCACAGATTCCTGTGACTGCTCTCATATTGCAGGCCTGATATACTGTGACGCAGTCAAATAATGGCCGCCCTCCCCGCCCCCAACGCCGGGCACAGCAAGGCCCTCATGGCATCCCACGGAATGCATTATTTATTTTCTAATTCAAGGAAGGGAACAAGGTTAAATCCGCAAGTTGGGTATCATTTCCCCAGGTGCCTTGGCTGTTGCACCGCCAAGGGCTTCATGCAATAACGGGCCGTGCCGCTCCCAGGCTCTGGGCTTCTGACAGAGGCAGGATTGGGCTATTAATAACAACATTAGCCTCTTCATCTGATGGGAATACTTTGCCAGTGGCCATGGCTCTGTGCGTTTGGCAAACATCTTAAAAAGATGTGCAGTGCTTTGCTGTGAACTCACATTTCCTGTATACAAGCATTGGCAAAGCCAATAGGTCTGGCAGTGGCTGCTCCTCCACAATGGCGGAGGGGCGTCACACCCCCCTACCCCCCACTGCCTGGTTCAGAGCCACTAAATGAAAAAACAATATCATTGTTTTATTTTCCATTTTCCGACTCTGAGCCAGCTTGTGAAGGGAGGGGCGGGGCATTGAGAGGAGGAACACCTCCACTTCCAGATCCACACCGACCCTAAGACGACCCTCAGAGGAACCCTCCTCTACAGACCCCCGGGACCACGCACACAATTCTGCGAAGACATCACGGACTTCATCAGCCCACACGCCCTCCCCTCCGCCGACTACATCCTCCTAGGGGACCTCAACTTCCACCTGGAGAACAACAAGGACCGCAACACCGTCACCCTGCTGGACAACCTCGCCAACCTCGGACTCAAGCAACTGGTCAACACCCCCACCCACTACGCCGGCCACACGCTCGACCCCGTCTTTTCATCCAGCAAGCACATCGCCTTCAGCCACTCCACCGGACTTCACTGGACCGACCACAGCTGCGTCCACTTCAGCTTCAGAAAAACCACCACCCACCACCACCCGAAACAGGTTCCTCACAGGAGCTGGAGCAAGATCACCGCCGACCAGCTCACCGCCTCCCTCAGCCAGAACCCACCTGCCAGCACACCGGACCCCAACGAAGCTGCCCGCAACTTCACGCAATGGCTGACCGCCTGCGCCGACGACCTCGCACCACTGAAGAACCCCCCCCCAGCAAACCCAGAAGCAAGAAGGCCCCCTGGTTCACCGACGAACTCAAGGACTCCAAGAAGACCTGCCGCACCCTCGAGAAAGCCTGGCTCCTCGACCGGACCACTGACAACATGACCGCCCTCAAACACGCGACCCGCAAGCACCACCAGCTCATCCGCACCACCAAGAAGAAATCACTGAAGGATCGACTGGACAACAACGCCCACGACAGCAAGGAACTCTTCAGCATCGTCAAGGAGTTCTCCAACCCCAGAACCAGCAACAACAACATCACCCCTTCACAAGATCTCTGCGACTCCCTCGCCTCGTTCTTCCACCGCAAGATTGCCGACATCCACAACAGCTTCGGCACACCATCCTCGCACCCAACCGTCGAACCAACGCACCCCACCGCCACCCTCCACACCTGGACCGCAGTGACCACCGAAGACACAGCCCGCACGATGAACACCATCCACTCCGGATCTCCGACTGACCCCTGCCCCCACCACATCTTCAACAAAGCCGTCTCCACAATCGCACCCCAACTCCGAGACGTCATCAACACCTCCTTCGACACCGCCACCTTCCTGGAGAGCTGGAAGCATGCCGAGCTCAGCGCCCTACTGAAGAAACCAACAGCGGACCCCACCGACCTCAAGAACTTCCGCCCCATCTCGCTCCTCCTTTTTCCTGCCAAAGTCATCGAGAAGACCGTCAACAGACAGCTGGCCGCCTTCCTCGAGACGAATGGATCCCTCGACCCCTCGCAATCCGGTTTCAGAGCCAACCACAGCACCGAGACCGCCCTCATCGCAGCCACCGACGACATCCGAGCCCTGCTCGACAACGGGGAAACAGCGGCACTCATCCTCCTGGACCTCTCTGCAGCGTTCGACACTGTCTGCCACCGCACCCTAGTCCAGCGCCTCAGCAACACCGGCATCCAAGAGAAGGCACTGAAGTGGATCATCTCGTTCCTAGCTGGAAGAACACAGAGAGTCCGCCTCCCCCCGTTTCGTTCCGAGGCCACCGAAGTCATCTGCGGCGTCCCGCAAGGATCATCACTCAGCCCCACTCTCTTCAACGTCTACATGAGACCCCTCGCAGCCATCGCATGCCGACACAACCTCAACATCATCTCCTACGCCGACGACACCCAGCTGATCCTCTCCCTCACCAGAGACCCAGACACCGCCAGAACCAGCCTCCACGAAGGGATGAAAGACGTCGCCGAGTGGATGAAGAACAGCCGCTTGAAACTGAACTCAGACAAGACGGAAGTCCTCATCCTTGGACCATCACCCTCCGCCTGGAACGACTCCTGGTGGCCCCCCGCCCTGGGCACCGCTCCCAAGCCAACAGACCACGCACGCAACCTGGGCTTCATCCTGCACTCCTCCCTCTCCATGACCAGACAAGTCAACGCCGTCTCCTCTTCATGCTTTCACACCCTCCGCATGCTCCGCAAGATCTTCCGATGGATACAGATCGAAACCAGGAAGACGGTCACCCAGGCCCTCGTCACCAGCCGGCTGGACTACGGAAACACCCTCTACGCCGGAACCACAGCCAAGCTACAAAAAAGACTACAACGCATCCAGAACGCCTCCGCCCGACTCATCCTAGACATCCCTCGATGCAGCCACATCTCCGGCCACCTGAGGAACCTGCACTGGCTCCCCGTCAACAAGCGGATCACGTTCAGGCTCCTCACCCACGCACACAAGTCTCTCCACGACCTGGGCCCCAAGTACCTCAACGACCGCCTGACCTTCCACACGCCCACCCGCCAGCTACGATCCGCTAGCCTCGCCCTCGCCGCCGTACCACGCATCCGAAGAGCCACCGCCGGAGGCAGATCCTTCTCCTACCTAGCGGCCAAGACATGGAACTCCCTCCCCATCCACCTTCGGCTGACCCAGGACCACCTCGCCTTCAGAAGACAACTCAAGACCTGGCTGTTCGAGCAGTAGCGGCCCCCTTCCCCCAAGCGCCTTGAGACCCTTCCGGGTGAGTAGCGCGCTATACAAGTGATATGATTGATTGATTGATTGTGACTTGCACTCCACTCCCAAAGTGTGTGCATACGTGTTTTAGCCAGCCCTCCCAGGCCAACCAAAACACACATGCGTACTTATGCTTTCTCCAGCCCAGCTGCATTGAGCAGCCGGGCTGGAGAAACCATACAGACTCCCTCGTCTGAGCAGGGCGTCTTTACTGCCTGCTCAGACCAGTCCCTACACTGTTGTCACATAAGAGCAGCACAGGAATTGCAGGGAATCTGTGACGTGGCCCCAGTGCTTGCTGGGGCCAGAAAGGACTCTCCCAAGTGCAATGCGGGAGGCAGCTCCAGGTAAGTTTTTATTTTAAATGTATATTTAATAATTTATGTTTATTATAACACCCCACGAGGTCCCCCTCCGTGCTCCCTCCACCGGCCCCACCACCTCTTTATTGTGGCGGGCCACGACTGACCACCAGCCTTTTAACAAATCTTGTTTTGTTATGGTTTTTGCAAAACGTAATTGTTCAGGAACTAGCTGGGTCTTCATCATCAATCTAAACAAAAACAATGGCTAAAGTCAAAAATGGTGTTTTTGTCTAATAAAAACCACACACACTTTGCCATAGTATTCCCTTGTACTGAAGGGATCTACTGTGTGTGTTGATGTACTGCTTGTGAAAGGACAGCAAGCTATAACTTATAGTGAAGTCAGCCAAAGGCTGAAGTGGGCTGCCACATTAACATTGCCCTTGATGCATGTTGGAGTGGGTGGAAGAAAAATATGAATGACAGAACCACAGACTACAGGGCGAAATTTGGCCGAAAACCCCTATGTTATACACATACTTTTAGTAAAACCAAAAGGTCTTGGCCAACACAGGGTGCCAGCTCTTGCCTTTGGGAGTGGGCTGAAGAAAAAGAGAAAGAAAGAAATGAAAGAAAGGCAGAAAAAAAGAATGGCAGCAAGAAAAAAGGTAAGAATGAAATAGGAAAGAAAAAAGGAAGAAAAGAAAGAAAGAAAAACACAAGAAAGAATGAAAGACGAAAGGAGAAAGGAAGGAAAGAAAAAGAGGAAAGAAGGAAAACAAGAAGAAAGAGGAAAACAAGAAGAAAGAAGGAGGGAAGGAATGAGTGAAACAAATGAAGCTAAGGAAGAAAGGAAGAGGAAGGACAAAGAAGGAAAGAAAGAAAGAAGGATAGAAGAAAGGAAATGACAGAAGAAATGAATAACAGAGACAGGGTTGAAAACAGAGAGAATCCTCATGAGCGTACATTCAGAATTCATATGAGCTGCTAGTATGGTGGGAAAAAGCAGCAGTCAGATAGGCCACTTCAAAAGGAATTTACAACAACATTGAAAGGAGACCAAAACTGATGAAGCTGGAATGTCTCCTCTGCGGCCATCTAGTAGAAAGCATTCTGCTATCACATGAAGGTGCTACAAAAAAGGAAACACTAAAGTAATTCTGAAGTAAAAACGAAAAAACATTGGCACTGAGAGAGAACTACTTTGTGAGCAGATGTGCTCCTTGCGAAATGGTTAAATGCAGTTACTCAAAGTGAAGTTAGCCAGTGGCTGAAGTAGGCCGGCCCATTGCCCTATGCTGTATGCTGTGGTTGGTGGAAGCAAAATGTGAATAACACAAGAACAGGCGAATGGATGAAGAGATGAGGCTGAAAGCCTCTTTATACAAGTATATTGTAAATATCATTTTACTAAAACCAAAAGGCCTTGTCTAATAATTTCAGGAAAATCTAAAGGTCTTGGCTAATGTTAGACCTAAAAGCAGTTCTTGTTTACTGTATCAGCCGGAAGTTCGGATTGTTGAGAGACAACACTAGTTGGAAAGAGGCAGGCATGAGGTAGAACGGGCACTCTTTGTGTATTCAAAACAAGGACAACCTACATGTCTATGGGGACTAGGGTAATTGTGTACAATCAATCAAATGTTCAGTGTCACCCATTTAAGTGACAAACTCTTGTGTTACTCACACATTCCAATATTTTGACGCTGCAAAGAGGGAGATTCTGGAAAAAATAAATTGGGGGAATTTATTTTCCTCAGGCAATTTTAGGCAAGAGAGAGCTAAAATAAAGCTGATTTGGGGTTTAAAAAAATAAAATAAATCTTGAGTCTCCCACCTGAATCGGGTCTGTTGGCATGTACGGTTAACCATAGTTAACCTGATGAATCATATTTGTTTATTTATCCCATCTGGTCAAAAGTCATGCAGTGCAAAATCGAATTAACCAAGACCACTCACCTCTCAGCTTCTAATGTAGTCATTTATTTAATGAGAAATGAGTGCATATTATACAGTGAAACAATGGACTTCCCCGGATATTGGGCAGACTTTCCTTCATCTCGCCACTTTATTTCCCTCCCCGTTACCCTGTTACATTACCCCCTTACCCTTTGACACGCCATGAACCAACTGATGTAACTTGTAACTGATGTATCTTCTGTAACAATGTTTAAATTGTAACCTATGTAACTTTTCTCATGTAAAGCACTCTGATACCTACGGGTCTAGCCAGCGCTATATAAGACTCAAGTAAATAAATAAATAAATAAATAAATAAATAAATAGTTCAGACAACGCAGTGCTTAAAAATGTGAACAAATATACAGAGATGTACATAGACACTGAAAGATCCAAAAATAAACTAATATACACATGAGATTGCATGAAATAATCCACATAAGCTCATCATTCAATGAGTTATGAGACAACTGTGGGTGGGGGTGGAGGGGAGGGGGAGTGTTGACGTTTCAACTCAGTATTATTTGTCGGGTCTCATCAGGATATACTAATCTGTCTAATGCACCCATAACATAAGGGAAGAGGTGATATGTTCTAAATAACTCGTTTAGAAAAGTTCAGTACATCCAACTTTGCCCCCCAAACAAAGGAAAACTTCCAGCCAACTCATTAGTGTTTTGAAACCAAAAGAATGTCACAATCCGTGATATTCTTCTACAATGAATAGTAATAACTGACAATAAATGATCACATCCGGTGTCCTCAAAATAGAGGTGTTCTTCCACTGATGCCAGAAAACAGGTGCATTGTGGCTGGTCCTATGACCACCTGACTCGATGTCCCAAAATATTCAGGGTTAGAGGATAAAATATTCAATAAAAAAAAGTTTGGGGTTTAGAAAATAGTCTATTAAGTGGGCTCAATAATGCCTGTTGCAGTATACAGTGTTCAGGGAAAGCTCAAACTTATCTGCCCAGTCTTTTATTTTTCAGCAAGGCCCTAATCCAGAGCCATATCCCGCCATTTTGGAACCAGTCCTGCATACCGTGGCAAAATACTGTGCTTAGGAACCTACTTTGACACAAATCACTTTTTCTGGAGCTTAGCTCAATCAAGCAAAAGTGACTAATGATACATAATTCCAAAGTGGGAGGAGGATTCCCAATGATAAGTATCCGAGTGTTAAGACATCTCTGAGCAGGAGCATGCCTTTGTGGATGGCAGTGCAAGAATACAGAACCTAAAGATTGACATACAAGTCTCACTTTGCCCTGAAAGAATGAACATGTTATCTGGTGTGCATGGAGAGAAGGACTCCAGAGGAAGCCCTGTGCGCTCCCAGCCAGAGGAATGCTGGCACTCTGCTAAAGGAGACCAGCCTGGAGTGAGGTTCTAATTTTCTTAATGTGTATTGTTCCTGTGGTGCGTTTTGCTCTTGATGAGCAATTTCAAATACTTAATGTAAATGGAATTTTTTTGGACCTTTCATTGGGCACATATAATTCCGGACGTGTTTTATTTGTGGATGAGTAATTTGAATGCTTTTAAACAAAAGCTAAATACATATGCATCAAGGATGCATTTGCCAATGCTGGATATCAGGTAATAGTGAGCCAGCAGTCCTATTGCAGCTGCCCCGCAACCTCCACCGTTGAGCCACTATCTTTGGTCTTCATCAGTCCTGAGCACAGTGTTGTCTTGGGTGCTGCTCACCTTCCTGGGATTTGAACATCAGGGGCCCGATGTAGATGGCCCATTACCGGTCGGTAAACCCGAAATTCGGTAAATTTCAGGCTTACCGACCGGTATTGAGCCATTTCTGATGTAGGGGATGATTCAGTAATACCGAATCGGTATTTACCGATTCGGTATTTACTGAATCGGTATTTACCGAATCGGTAAATGGCAAGTAGGAAGCACTTTTAAGAGTGCTTATGTGCTGTAAGGATTCGTTATTTACCACCAACTATTAGTTGGTGGTAAATACCTAATACCTTTGAAAATGCAAATCAGTGCATTTTCAACAGTGCCATGTGGCAGACATACACGCCCTTAGGGCATGTATGTGTGCTACATGTGCACACAAGCACTATTCAGGGGTGCAACAGGGTGTCAATGTGACAGCCTGCCACCCTTGAATGTTTCCCTATTTTACCGAATCGGTATTTACCGATTCAGTAATTCACATTCATTCCTATAGGCCTCTAGGCCCATAGGAATGAATGGGAATTACTGAATCGGTAAATACCGAATTGTACCGATTCGGTAATACTTACCGAATTTTTTGCTACATAGCATTTACCAATTCTAAAATACCGAATCGATAAAATTCCGTATTTTAGAATCGGTAAATGATACTTACCTACATCTGGCCCCAGATCCTTCTTAGCCTCTGCTCATAAGGTGTCCAGTATGGGCATCCAGATGAAGGGCAGCAAACTTAAGGGTGTCTTCCTCTGCCCTCTTTCCCGAACAGGAATAATTGGAACGAATAAAAACTTGTTTGTTGAGACCTTGGCTACCAACAGCATTAGGGAGTGGATAGGGATGTTGTAGACCAACTTGTCAAACATTACGGAGAGTAGTGGTAGAACAAGCATGGTAGAAAACAACTTTTGTTTTGAGTATTTTTTTTTATATTGTGTATTTGTATAAAAATTAGCACCATATATTTTTTACTAATACATATTCATGATTTGTGTCTATGTATTATGAATGACCTGGTACTCAAAGAAATGTGATGTGTCCTGTGTTATTTAAACTGCAGTCACACATAGGTGAACGAGACAAAGATATTAAAGCTCACTCCTTCCATTCATGAAGTAACGTGTTTCAAATTACATTTTTTATTCGTATTGTATATATTATTGTTGTGTAAAACGAAATAATTGTGTTTTAACATCGTTCTATAAAAAAGGAGATATTTTTATATAATATTAGCAAGGTAACGTTTTGACATATGGGGTCACGTTAGAATGAGTGTGTATGGACGAGGATAGTCCGAATAGATAAGAATATCACAGGGAACAGTTAATTGTTACTTGTCCTAACCCAGTCCCCTTTGTGTATTGAAGGGTCTCTCGCTCTCTCTCTCTCTGTTTTTGAGAAAACCATTGGGTACATGGCCACTTAGCCTGATTGTAGTGGGCAACCAAACAAGGGGCGAGGATGTGATCCTATGGCCTGAGCTGCCAACTTGGGCCTGGGGAACCAGGTTTGATCCTTGACGTTGGCTCAACATCCTGTGATTCTGGCCAAATCACTCATTCTGCCAGTGCTAAAAAACAAAATGAATGTTGAATGTGTCCTTGTTTAATGTACCTGGTGCTCATGTACCTTCAGTTGTGTTTACGGTATATAAAACTGCAAAAAAAAAAAAAAACAACCAACAAAGTAACTAGTTTAGCTAGTATGTGTGTGTGTGTGTGTGTGTGTGTGTGTGTGAGCTGTGGTGCTGGCTGCTGGCAGGTGTCCTGAGACCTTGCAGGGAAGAAGTCTTTTGGGAGCCTATGGGCACTTCTAGTGGCTATATGGCAGGGAAGACAAAATATCCTCATCATTTTGGGATGTGTTTTTAGTGAGTGAGGTCTATGTATTCACGTGTGTATTGTATAGGGAAATTGTGATTTTTATTTTCTGTACCTTGTCTGTTAAGAATGTGGGTAGAGTGTTGCGAAGCTCATTAATTTGGAGAGGATGTATGACGTTACAACGCATGCTTTTACCGCGCATGCTGTTACAACGCAAGTATTACAACGCAAACCTTTACAACGCATTACACTTGGGGGTGCTGGATAGTGAATAGTTTAATTTACTATTCCAACTCCAGTCCCCGTGGACACTAGGGAAGGTGTTGGATAGTAAATTAAAACTATTCCCTATCCTAGAGCGCCCCCAGTGTAATGCGTTGTAAAGGTTTTCGTTGTAATACTTGCGTTGTAACAGCACTGCGTGGTAAAAGTTTTGTTGTAAAGGATGTTTCCCATTTGGAGATGTTCCAGTCTGTGAATTGAGGGCAATATTGTGGTAGCTTTGAGTTTGGGGACTACATTTTCTTGCCTATAAAGTATTTTAGTTTGGATGCGCTCTGTGGTAGGCGGTGCATGCTTAAAGCTCATATACAATCAGGCAGGGAGTGTAGGAGTTTTTCCAAGTAGATGTTGAGGTGCACTTGGGTGAAAGTTGTAGGAAAGCAGGCTCTTCAGTGGTTGAAGAGGGCGCACCTACTTTTTTAGATGGTGCTTTCTTCCAAGCTGCGATTAAAGCACACCATCTCAAGAGCAAAACAATACAATTTCGTTTATTGTACAAACATGCAAGTTAACTGAAAATAAATACAAATTATCAGAAGGCTGTCAAGATGCATATTATCAAAACATGTTTTAGAAAGTAGATTTTACATTCGAATACTAGAAGTGGTTGCAAGTTAGATTTTTGTCTCGGAAATGCATGTACAAATAACATTTAGTTGTGTAATTCTGTACACCTTGGTGTTACTTTTAAGCATCTGTCAAATTAGACTGCTGAAAGAATCACAATTTGCTTGGTGCTAATGACTAGTCTGACTGGGATCCTGCTAATCAGGACCCCAGTTAATCTGCTTTCTCCCTAAACTGTTTTGTTCAGTACTCGGGTACATCCCAGATTGGATACTGGGGTACCCTTATACATCCCTCGTATATGGTACTAAGGTACCCAGAGAATAGGTACCCCAGAGGCCCCCCCGTGGGGTGAAGCATGCATAATGCCACCCATGGGAGACCATTCAAAATGGAACTACAGGCCTGCCATTGCAGCCTGTGTAAGCTGGTGCTAGCACCACTTACTAAAGATATAGGTTTCCTATATCTAGGGTCACTGCACTTAAAACCTATGTCACCTCTATTGCAGGCCTGTGCAGGCCTGTGCAATCCTGAAGGCAGGGTGCTTGGTTCTAAGTGAGAGGGCGCCCCTGCATGAGCAGGACACCCCTACAGCCTACGGAGTCAGTTTTCCCGGGTTGTCCGTTAAGCAGCCATATACCATATAGAGGGGCACCGCATATTTACACAATGTCAATCTCAAAACTGGCTGCAACAAATCGTATAATGTTTGGTATCAAACATGCTGGAATCATACCTCCGACACCGTAAACGGTGTGGGTGGTATGATTCCAAGCACTCGAAGATCCTAGCCCTCTGTTAGGTTCTCCATGTCCCCGGTGCCAGTCTTTAAGACCCGAACAGCACAAAATGGTTGCTGCCAACCAGAGACATGATTTTGCCCTCCTGCTGCCGAGGCAAGCTCGAGCAAGGGAAGACAGAACAATAGGCTCTCTATCACAGGGAAGTGTGACCACCTCCCAGACAGGATTTAGTGTATTGGGGCAGGGTGGGCGTGCTTGCCAGCTCCACTCAGTCTTCATGAGGGGCACATTTGGTGTCCCCATGGATAGTCAAGTTCAAACCAGTCCTATGAGACGTTGGCCCCCGCTCTGGCGTGGCACTGGACAAAGGACACGGGAGTGAACGCCCCACTGTCCAGACCCTCTCCAAGGGAGAGTCCCGTGAATCGTCCCAACCCTTTCCCTAGGGTACTTAATAGCTTACCTGGGTGTGTTGTGTTTCTATTTAGATTCCGTATGAATTTCCCGATTCGTGCCCTTATATAGGAACAATTCACATTGCCCTTATATAGGCATAGAAATCCAGTCCTTATTTAGGCATAGCCCATGCTACCCAAATACAGGTATGGCTACTTACATCCGTTCATCTACGTCACAACGATTTCTTGGGAAACCAGACTCTTAAGCCATTAGGGACTTCCCCTTGCTTGACTATTGATTTCTCCAAGAAACTCATAATTATGCATGAACATCTATTCCTTAGAGGTTCATTCATGACGTTCATATGCCCGGCTCTTACGTCAATACTGGCAATTCCTAAACACCTTCATGGTATAAATATACCTTCACTTGCTATGGCAAAGCACGGTGTGGTTCGGTGCAGTTCGACTACCTACTTGCACGACGCAGCTCGCCACAGCAAGTACCGAAGGAAGCCAACTCCCCAGCTGACGCACGGACCAGAAGCTGTCATCCTCCTCGCTGAGAATCCAGCTCCTGTGTTTCTGACTCCCCTTGCGGGGTGTTGGGAAATCGAGTCCCGGGAAAGAGATACCAACCTCTCTCATTCTAAGGTATGGAGTTGATTAGAACCTAGATAAACCTTTGGCAATTCTTGGCAACAACTAAAACCTATGCTAAACCAGCACCTACTTCTTCCCTCATACTAGACCTAGGTTAGGTACACTGGGGTAGGCATATTTTAGAAGCACCAGTTGCGTATTTTAGCCTGTGTTATTTATGTTTGTATTTTTATATATGTCATAGCAACAGACAATGCTATTACAGTATTATTTTATTTTACTGTTTACGCTGTACACATTATACTTCGCATTCTGTCTAACGATTGTAGCAGTTCATATCTCTTGCATGAGAAAGAAGACTGTTCAATAAACCCTTTTTATTGAAACGCCCGTCTCTCTATTTTCTGTACAACTCTGTAGAAACGAAACATGCACGATTGACTGAGTGAAATAGTTATCTTTTGTTTCCACGACTCTGAGGATATTGTTCCGACTCTAAGGGAAACAAAGTTGTCATGTTTATGCGGTTGTCAGAGACTAATCCCTTCTTGTTCATTCGAAAAAGTTTCTAGTGACCTCTGAGTTAGCTGGCACACACAATTAAGTTTAATGTACTCAATGGAGACATACTGACCTCAGTCCTATGTCAAATCTATAGTGTACATTATTCCAATGCGCAGAGCCTATTAGGGATATAGGAACTACACTACAGGTGTAGATCCCTAAATTTGTTGTGAGATAAGATTCTGATCAGACACCACTTCTTCTACCGTCTGGGTACTCTGGACTACGTTAGGCCTTGACTTTGTCTCCCTTCCAGTCAGCTGCATCGTCTGTGCACTATACAGGAACCTTCAAAGGCATGTGGGCATCAAAGACACCTGAAGGAATCTCCCTTGGAGTGAAGGAGTCACTCCCCTGCATTCGCAGGCACAGCAACTAATTCGATTGCTGATCCTGAGCTCCTCCTGACTCAGAAAGATTCTGCAATGCAGGTGGTGGTTTTCCACAGCTCCTGAGGCCTGGTGTGCCCTCTCACCAAGTTTGAGGCCAGTATCCCTCGTGGGGGCTGCAATAACCAAACCCCTGAGCACTGCATCAACTTGTAGTTACAAAGGCTTGTTGGCTTCCTTCCAAGAAGTAGCCCCAACCTCGAGCATCTCCTGTGACCAGAGTCTTTGGCCACAACGCATCGTATGCATCTTTTATGGAGCTGCTTGAGGTCCTTTCGCGACTCCAGTGCCTCCGGACTGTAGTCCATCCAAAGGTCACCTTTACTTCTCTTGGGCTCCACTGATTGCTCAGGGCCTGCCCTCACTCCCCTGCTTGTGGTGAGTCCCCTGGCCCTTGCTTTTCCCGACGTTGCTCCTTATTCATCTCCTGCGTTGGTTGCATTTGCTAAGGCTTGTTGGTGCTCCCGCCGGACACTGACCCTTCAGCACTCTACATCCTTCGTGAGACAGCTTGTGCACGGCTCTTGGTCTTCCTCAGCATTGCCTGGTCCTCAAAGCTGCAGAGTAAAGGTCCTTCTCAACTCCTGCAACTCCCGACATCGGTGGGCATTCGCCTTCTGGGTCTTCTGGTCACTTCTGAGTGACATAGACTCGGTCCCCTCTGCTTGCAGGTACCGCTCAACAAAAATCCACCTTCGGATTCCAACGGACACTCTCTCCTCCTTCAGCAGCGGCACTTTCCTGAAGTACTCCATTGGGTTCGACAGCGGTTTCTGACACCACTTCATACCTATGCACCCGGCTTCCCTGGTGTAGGTAATGTGGGTACTAGGGTATCGACAGGTGAGGTGGCTCTCCAACCTTCCGTCTTTGACGGGGTTTCTTCAGGGTCCACTGGGAAGGGTCCTTAATGTTAAAAAATCCAACCGTGACTTACACATAGATTAGTACAGAGCACATGGTTGTGTTCTCACACGCCACACACTCTCCGTGGGGTTCCTAGTCACTCACCTTGGGTGGTTCCTTGGGTCCCCAGCACTTCTACGTCCTCTCGACATCATCTTATCCAGAGTCGAGGTTCGCATACCACTTTCTTAATATATGGTTTGGTTCCCCCCCTGGGGTCCACTGTGTATTACGTGCTATTTACTGTGTTTCTTTGCAAAGTATTGTGTGCATTGTGCATATCTCCGAGTAGGAGATATTTGTATGTGTTGGAGAGTATTATATAATAAATACATATTTTCATAAATACTTTGTGTGATTCTTTTTCAATTTATCTATACTATAAGATTGCATTCTGGTAAAACAAGCTGCTCTAATCTCCTTCTGGACTAAGTCTGAAGGCGGCTCTCCACAGCTACCACTTAGAGAGCTTTCTTAGGTTGTCTAAGACCTCTTAAATCACCATAAGGGCTGTCTGGACTGGTGCAGGGTGCCCAATTACATAAGTGGACATCATATACCAGGCCAACTTCTCACATTGAAGAAAGACAATGACTGGAAGGATTGGATGTCAAGACCACTCTTCATACAATGTTAGCAGTACATCTTAACAGTAACACTGTCAAAACCCAGACATACAAAATGTGTGTATATAGCAGTCTGTTTTAAAGGTTTATTAATTCTTGATGAAATAGTAATCTGTAGGCTTTCTTACCACAAGTTTATATATGCTGCAACCTACTCTGTGACTTGGACAGTCATTCTGAATGGCCCCACGGTGCTCTTGAATATCTGAAATTTGACCAGGGTATTCTTTTAAAAATAATACAGCTCTACAGTCACATATATCTATCCGAGTCACCCTCAATGCAGTATGCCCAGTCATGGGGTGACAACCCGTTTTGTCAGAGTTTCAGGCCATCAATATCCAAAGAGACCTAATAAAGTTGAAGCACATCTGGGGTTGCTTGCGTTCCTGCTCAGAAGGGACGCTGCTCCGTAGCAATTGACGTGGTGCGATAACGATTTGCATGTGTCAAAGTCGGTAATGGCAGACACAAGAAAAATCTATGGAATTGAGTGTACCCAGAGTACTCCCCAGTGTTTTCGAAATTATTCAATCCATCTGTTTTGAGCAGTTCAAAATCAGTTTACTATCAGTGCCAAGTAGTATGTACAGCACACTGAGGTTTGGTGGAGGTTGTCACACGACAGTTGATAATTATTTATTTACTTCCCAAAATATATTGGTAGAAGGATTAATTTGACTTGGGATTCTTGATCCTGCAATCCTTCGTTGACACTTGGTCACTGAAGGCTCATTTGGCTTTCATAGCCTTTATTTGTAGAATCCATGGTCCAAAGTTTCTTTAAAGTTTAGAAGAAAAGGTAAATTGACCACCATAGAACTTAGCCAACCAATAGGAGGAGTTGTTTTAACGTTCATTGATTACAGGAACTCACTAAGCTTCTTCCATCCAACATTCAACCTGTTCATTTACACAGAATGCTGTGTATTGATTTGTGGTAACAAGCTATATTAAGATGGCTAAATTCATGATTAAAATGTGCTTATATCAATCATTAATTTAAACCACCAGACAACATAGTATTGCAAACAAGATTTGGCTGGAGGAGATTACATCGCAAAGTAAGATTTGGGAAAATAGTCCTTAAATTCCTTTTAGAGATTATGCCTAATGTAGTACCCCATGCAAAACAGCTAACTGCTTCATCAGTTCTCAGTAAGCACAGGAAGCTGATTTTGTGGGTCAGATTTTTATCAAGAAGATGTGCCATTCTATACTCCTCTGAAGGATAATCCAATTCTCCCAGGCATTTTTACAGATCAACATATGTTAGGATAGATTAATACTGGTTTAAAGAAGGTAGGCCTGTTGTTCTCCATCATGGGGATAAAGTCATTTCAAGAAATTAGAGAAGACTATGGTTTTAGTCATAAAATGTTTTTTAAATTCTTACAAGTGAGGGTTTTTCTTCTCCGTAAGACTGGAGGAGCAATTGGATTTCAGCAGTGTAATCAGGTGGATACGTTGATGGCCGAGCATAAACAGTCAAAAGGGTTTGTTTACTCCTTCCTCAACAAATACATGAGGGATGATATAGGCAAACACTTGCAGAGATGGCAAGCACAGCTGGCCATACCTAATGCCTGCTTCTGTGAATCATTTACTCTAGCTCAGACATCATTTTATATCATCCAAACTACATGTTCAATATTACAAAACATGCTTCAAATTATACTATACCCCTAGTAAAATCATTAAATTGGGGGATGGGAACGGAACCTGCTGCCCCCGATGCCAACTGAGGGGCGCTGATAGTGTGCATATCTTTGCTACATGCCCATCCCTATCTAATATTAAGATCCAGATAACTGAATTTTTATTAAACAAACTGAAGATCCAGGTACAGCTTTCCCCTAAAGTGATTCTCCTGGGTGTGTCTGAGCACGAGAGATCAGCAAGAGGCAAAGAGCTGATTTTTATTGCTGTGACGATTTTACGGCTATGTATTGCCTCAGCCTGGCAAGATAGTAATCCACCAGTGTTCCAGCGGTGGTTAACCAGGGTACTGGCTGTTTGTAACTTAGAGAAAGCAATTTTTCTAAGGAAAGGAATACACAATAAAAAGAATGGATGGAGGAGATGTGGTCCGCTACTGAACTGGATGGAAGTCAGTTGCGGCTGATGTTTCGTTTGGCATAAGGCACATTAAGATATAATGCTGATTGTTGATATTGCAATAATTTATTTATTTATTTATTACATTTATATGGCGCAACAGCTACCCTGAGGGTTTCCCGGCGCCTTGGATCTATGTTACTAAAGAGAACAGGGGGACAATTATTGGTCGAACAACCATGATTTAACTCCCTTACGGAAGCGGAGGTAGCAGGGTTCTAACCGCAGTTGCAGCGGAAGTGAATTCCACAATACTGGTGCTATGTAAGCAAAAGAACGACCACCCAGTCGTGCTCTATTAACCTTGGGGACAATGAATTTAGCCTGGTGCATTGAGCGTAGGTTACGTGAGGACAAGTATTTCTGGGCAATCTTACATAGGTACTCCGGGGCTGTTCCTGAGTTAATTTTGAACATGTAGCAGAGTGCCTTGAACTTTACTCTACTTGTCACTCTCAGCCAGTGCAAATTCTTGAGATGTTCTGTCATACTGGTACGGCCTGGGAGATTAAGGAGCAGCCTGGCCGCCGAGTTCTGAACAGTTTGGAGTCAATTCAGATTGTTTTTCGTCACTCCTAGAAAAAGGACGTTGCCGTAGTCTAATCTCGAAGTAATCAAGGCCTGTATAACCGTTCTCTGTGCTTCATCTGGCAGTTGCCACAATATTTTTCTCAGCCATTTGAGAATCAAGAAACAGGTTGCGGCAGTTTTTGCTGTATGGGTACACATGGACAGCTTGTCGTCGATTATTACTCCTAGGTTGCGTGCAGATTGTACCACAACCGGAGTGGTACCCATTTCCGCTGGCCAGTGAGTTGGGCCCCAGAGATTCTTTTGGTTGGCAAAGATGAGTAACTCAGTTTTATCCCCGTTTAGCTTTAATTTCTTGGAATGGAGCCAATTACCCATTTTCAGCAGCCCAGAACGAAGGGGAGAAACATCTGAGTTATCTGTAGATGTAAGGGAGAACACTAGTTGAGTGTCGTCCGCATAAGAATAGATAGTAAGACCCATATCTTCAGCGATCTTGGCTAGGGGAGTGACATAAACATTAAAAAGTAAGGGACTCAATATGGAACCTTGGGGCACTCCATAGGGGGAATCATGTACATCCGAACGGTTACTTTTAGAAAAAACTTGAAAGGTTCAATGTAAAAGAAATTGCTCCAACCATTTCAGTACTTTACCTCTGATTCCAATGTTCTTCAGGGACTGAATAAGGGTTGAATGGGAGATGGGGTCAAATGCGGCACTCAGATCTAAAAGGATGAGTGCCGCTGTCCCTCCAGTATCCAGTTCTTGGCGGATCACCTCAGTGACCCCTAGAAGGGTGGACTCCGGGAGTGACCTTTCCTAAACCCTGATTGGGAGTAATGCAAGAGGTTATTGTCATTTACAAAATCTGCGAGCTGCTTGTTCACGTGCTTTTCAAGAATCTTAGACAGGATTGGCAGCAGAGATATAGGGCAAAAGTTGGAATATACCTCTGGATCACTGTTGGCCTTTTTTAGCAGTGGGATTACCATAGCGTGCTTCCACTCGCTGGGTATTACAGCTTCACTCAGGGAGGCATTTACCAATGCTCTGAGAACTTCCAAAATAGAAGGGTCTAGCCGTTTGAGGACGTGCGCAGGCAAAGGGTCGTTAAGGGAGCCCGATTTTATGTTATTAAGTACAGCGCAAAAAGCTGGAATATCCATTGGTTGCCATGCCTTAATTTCATGTTTCATGGGAAGCTCCATTAAATCACTATTACAGGGTATGGTGGGGGCTGAGCCAACATCACAACCCTTGTCACTAGGAGTAAAATTAGCGTATATAGTGGCTATTTTCTCATCAAAGAAAGTCTCAATACAATTGCATTGAACGGGTGACAGGATTGGGGGTTTAGGGTGGGCAGCCTCCCCCGCTAGGTTCTTGAGGACCTTGAAAAGAGTCCCTGAATGGTTTTGAGCTCCTAAAATAGTATTTTTAATAAAATTGCCCTTAGTGATTTTGCAGGATAGGTGATACGCATTAAGTGCTTACTTGTACGTTTCTTAATTAGCTAGATTATAATCTCTCCTGCATAGTCTTTCTAACTTTTTACACAGGCTTTTCTCTTCCTTTAGTTTATCAGTGAACCAGGGGACAGGGGGATTACATGATTTTTGTTTACTACGAGTCAAGGGGATAACGGTCAGAGCAGCATCGGATAGCCAACTCTTAATTCTGTTGTGGTCCTTAGTTGTGATTTTCTCTAAATCAAAGCCCGGGCTGGAACTGATTAACAGTTCATCAAGATCCTTTATATGGAGTTTTTGCCATTTTCTGGTCCACACCTCTGATTTTTTAAGATTTTTGTGAGAGGGTGCCCATATGGTAAAGGTACTGAGAAAGTGGTCGGACCATGTAGTTGGTAAAATAGACTCACATTTTATGCGATTGAAGTTAGCAAAGATTGGGTCAAGCAGGTGGCCAGCTTTGTGTGTAGGGCCGGAATTCCAGAGGTGAATATTAAGAGCTTCAAGATCTGAAAGGAAGTTGGAGATCATAGGGCAGTTTTGATCTTCTAAATGCAGATTTAAATCTCCCAATATGGTAAACATGGAAGCCTCTAATATATCTTTTTATTGCTTTTTTTGTGGCAGGAATTGAATTGAATGAATTTGACGGCATGGAAATGCAATCAAAGTGGGGTTGTTGGTTTTGTCTGTTTCCTTGTAAATCCAATGGTGTATTGAAGGTGGGAGTGGGTAATCTTCTGGGGAGAAAACCGAGGTTCTGATGTGTTCTTCCATTATATATTAAGAATTGCAAATAACAATAAAAATATAAAAAAATAAAATAAAAGATGTGCCATTTTGCTTCTAGTGGCCCACCAGTGGTGATATAAAGGACAAGAATATAGTCTGCTACAATGTGTCAAGTACAGAAGCGCGTTCTTGCAGAGGTATATAACCAATGACCTTAGATCTTACTACTACAGTTCCCATTACTTTCCTGCAGTACAGTACTACCAAGACAAAACACTTCAGAAACTTCCGAAATCCAATTTGGCCAAACGGCTCAAACTCTGCCGAGGAATTCAAAGAGCTGTGGTTTCAGAAGTTGTGTGGAGTAGCCAAAATGGCTATCTTGCAATCTCTAATGGACATTTGGTTTTGGAACACCGCAATTTGTCTTACGTCTCACACTCGTTAGCGGAACTGGCTTAAGTCATGACACAGTGCTAAGATTTTCCTTGGCACTAATGTAGCAACCATGTAAATATCACGATATCTCATCAGTTGTGCTTTGAAGCTATGAAAAGCAATGCAATTGGATATGGGAAGGAGAGGGTTAAAAAAAGGGAGTGAATTATGTGCAGATTTCTTTTAATGCACATCAGCATGAAAGCCATTTTTTCTCACTTCTTTTAACTCGTAGTAACAGTAACTCAAATTCACTACAGGTCTTATTAGTTAGTCTCTCTTATCAGTGATTTGGCAATAAATATACAAACCCTAATTTAAGTAGGAAAACGCCCTTCAACCTAGGTTTGGTGGTACAAAGCAGTGATTTTTAATCTTTTAATTTATTTGTACCCCCACTTACTCATTACTCGAATCCTGGGACCCCCACTGAATCCTTATTGGAATCTATGGACCCACGCAGAATCATTACTGGAAGAAGGGAATCGGGCCTTAGCATCCAGCAAAACATACACAAATTATGAAATATTATATTTAATTCACAATCAAATATTTTAAAAAATTAACGTTTTAAAGGCCAGGTTGGATCTTTTCTAAATTAAATTGGGGCCACTCATTTTCCAAATTATATTCTATTTCATGCACTTGTATTATGCTTCTGTTTCATGCCTACGTATCAAGCTGAGCATACCAACTTCATTTTTAGTCTTCTATTTCAATTTCTTCACATATACATACAGTTTTAGGATGTTCAATTTTAAATTTGGTTCTTTATATGCACTTTATTAATCTGTTAATATTGTTTATTTTTCTAAGCAGTTGCAGGCCCCCAGGGTCCCCCAGAGCACTGGTTAAGAACCGCTCATGATTGGGATGCAGTGGGCCCCCACACCCCTGATCTACAGTGCTACCGCACATACTGGACAGGTGATCGTTCCACCTCTTAGCAGCATGGGGTGCTGCATCATTCCCGCACTGGTGGTCTGAGGAACCACATCTTAGTAGCTCTTTGTCAATATCCTCACAATGAGATAAAGTAGATATTGATTATGATAAAAGCTTTATTCTGATTTAAAGTTACATTCCCATAAAAAACAGTACACTGGTGAAAGATCTCCACACACAAAGTATTGCATTTCAATTTATACCTGAAGGATTAACTAAAAAAGGGGTTCAATGAAAGCTGTCAAGCATTCATAAATGGAAATGTCAATTTTTTTGCACTATAGTGCCCTCTTGAAAATGAGTAAAAACATATTGTTAGCATAAAACTATGTCAAGACTACATGTACTGTATGCCTTCTAATTCCCTTTTTCCAATTGGCATTTAAACACCGGGATAGATCCAAGAAACAGAACCTTGTTTTTTTTGTAGGATTTGGTTAGCTGCTCACAAGGACGGATAAAGACATACCACTGACACTGCAGAATAAAATGGAAAGGTAACAAAGCAGTTTTCGAAATGACCTATCCATCAGACTTCCATTGATTTTGCAATAATAACAATCTTTCATCTCTGCAGGGCAGATCTATACCAACCGAGATATCAACTTGCTTTGACGTGTAGATGCCTGTGGTGCTTACTCACCATAACTTTCATTGCGTGGAAACTGCAGAAGGACCGGTGTAGCAGTGGTACACCTGCACTTCCATCACTAAAATACATCTAGGAATGCGCATGCAATATTTTAATTCAAATCAATGGTTATTCTCCGCTCCTTACACAGCACCCAAGTGAATAGTACAATGCTAGTCAAATCAATCGTAATTTACAAAGCACACAGTTGCGTACGTTTCATGCCAAAGGCTAGAACACATTTTGTACGTTTATGGAGTTTGATAAATATTCACCTCGGAGTGGTAAGACTGGGCTACTTTGCCCATGAATTTGAAAGTAAAAATCCACCTCATTTCCAAAGCGAGACATGCTACTAAAATGCTGTGTATTGTAAGAAAGAGAACATCTGACATTTTCAGCTCTGCTTTAAATCCACTCCAGATATATGCCTTAAGGCAACACCTGAAAAGGCCACAAGACTGTGCCAGATTGAATGAAAGATCTAACAAACATTGGCAAAGCCAATAGGTTTTCCCTATTCAGGAGCTCTTGGCTTTGCCAATGTGTTTTAGCCATGTTGTACACCAGCGTGGCTGCTGTTCAACATGGCTGAAAGTTAGTGGCATATAGAAGAGTGGCCCGGTGTTGAGTGGCATGGACTGGAGTTTCATAGAGTGGACTGTCACAGATTGACAGTCTCATGGAGTAGTGTAGAGCAGAGTGGAGTTTCGCAGAGTGGAGTGACAGAGTAGCATGAAGTGTCATGGAGGGAGTGGCACAGAGTGGAATAAAGTGTCGTAGAGTGGAGTAGAGTGTTGCAGCATGGCGCTGAATTGAGTCGGGTAGTATAGAGGGAGTTGCGTAGAGTATTGTAGAGTAAAGTGTCAAACAATGGAGGAGATTGATGTAGAGTGGAGTGATGTAGGGTGGAGTGGAGTAGAGTGAAGTGGAGTGGAGTAGAGCAGAGTAGAGTGTTGGAGAGTGGAGTGGCTTACTGTGTTGAGGATTGGCATAGTAGAGTGGAGTAGTGTTTCACAGTAGATTTGAGTGGATTAAAGTGGCATGGAGTGGTGTAGAGGGAGTTGTGTTGTAGAGTGGTACAGAGTGGAGTAGAGTGTCGAGGAGTCGTTTGTGATAGACTGAGAAGTGTATTTCAGAGTGGCATAGAGTGAACTGGAGTGCCTTAGAGTAGAGTGAGGTAGCGTTTTGTAGAATGCCAGAGTGGAGTGACGTGGAGTGGCATGTTGTAGAGTGGAGTGGAGTGTCATAGCTGGAGTGGTGTGTTGTAAAGTAGAGTGAGGTGTCATAGAGTGATGTGTTGTAGAGTTATTTATGTTGTAGAGTGGAGTGACGTGGAGTTGTAGAGTGGCATGTCAGAGTGTAGTGAAATGGCATGTCGTAGAGTGGAGTGGCGTACCGTTGTATAGAGTAGAGGGGCACAGAATGGAGTAGAGTGTTGTAGAGTGAAGTGTTGTAGAATGGAGTGGCGTAGTGTGGAGTGACGTAGCGTGTAATAGCGTGTAATATGAACGATGTGGTAGCACACTGCCATCGACCTAAAAAGGGCTTAGCCCTGCAAATGGAAAGGGAGCACTGTACTGGAAAAAATTATTGGAATATGAAAATCTTTTCACATCATTTACTTGTTGCAGCCACTCAGTGGAGCAAATTTGCCTTTTCTGCATGGTCACCCCAGATTTTTAGTATTTTTTTAGAACCTTATTTTTGGTGTTATAAGGTCGCTGTGCTGTGCGACATTGCTATTCAATGCCACAGTGTCTGTGCTCTGGTGCTAAAATGGTATTTGGCAAATTTGTTTTCTCCCAGTTGGCCTATTTAACTGTCCTGTTAGACCATTAGGATGATGCAGAAATAACACCAGTGGTGTGGAAGTTAAAGGATATATGTAGGTGGCATTGTCTGTTTACACCACCCAGGTGTTTGACAAAAATATCTGTCAGCAAGATCAGCACTGTGCTCTGGCTGGGCTGCAGTTGAAGTACACCACAGTGGCATATTGCAAGGAAAGTGTCTTTGCATTGTAAGAAAAGCTTATTTTGTATATTTTCACAAGTCACTCCTAAAGTGTGCACTGTAAACAATCAGGGCAGAGTTTCAATATATAAAAATAGGACACCCTACATATTGGAATCAGTGTGAGATTGGTGGGAAATTAATAATACAAACTATTTTACTGTGTAGGCTTTGTATAATTTTCCCAGAACAGGCCTAGATAAGATTTGTCATACTACTTATACTTTCCTGAGTAAAACTGTGCATTTGTTGTACAACATAAATGTCAGAAATGTGCGAGACAGATTCTGAGCACACCATCAGGATATGTTGGCCTTAGTCCTGCTAGCTCACAGTGCACCATCTGTACCCCAACCCTGACATAGTAACAAATGGATTATGCAACCTCAGAACTTGACAACCCTAACTTACCAAGGAAATCGTGGTAATAGATCTAGAAACCTTTTTGTTTTGTTTCTCATGCATACCCAAAGAAATACACAAGAAATACACAACATGCAGTTGAAGCATTGTGATTCTTATGTAAAATACATGTGCTGCAATAACCAATATAAGGTAACAGAATAATGTGATCAGCATTACGAGAATGGTGAAGAAGAAAAACAGTTCAACCATTTTCTTGTTAAAGAGAATATTTGCTTGCATATAAGTACTGTAACATATTGTACTCCTACCTAGCTCTTCCTGAACTAGTGTGCCTAGGATGGGTGAATCTGCCAAATCTCTGTAGGCCAGAGGTCTTCAATCTGTGGGGCGTGACCCCCAGGGGGGTTGTGGAGTCTCTGGAAGTGGGTCGCAGATTACCCAGCTTCACTTGTCCCTGTAAAAAGACAGCTGCCCTGGGGCGGCTAGTTATCAGCTGCTTGACTGAGTGAAAGACTAATGTGCCTTATCAGTTAATCTGAAAGTGTAAAGAATTCTTGGGAGCAGTTTTGGCTCTTGGTGATGACAAATATTTGTTTTTTTTAGTGGAAGTACAAAGAGTTAACAACTGGGCTGGGAAGTTATGACTTTAAATTTTAACTACATTTACACAGCCCTTAGTGGCCCTAAAGAGGTGTTGAAGGGACAGTTACGTAAAAAAGAAATTGCATTATATACGCTCTGGTATTATTAAAATCTACATTTTGAAAGCACCTTTTTATCGTAAAACTATTTGCATGTTTTGCAGCATTCTATCTGTGTGTAATGCAAGTATAAACAATTGACTTACATATTCACAGTGCTTTCTGTCACAGGATGCGACTAAGTAGCACTAAAAAAACACATCACTATTCTCCACTGCACCGATCAAGATTTAATACTGGGGTTCTCTGGTTACACAATGACCTCTGCAGTGCATTAACTAATAGAGGTTTCAATAACAATATAGTGCATTTTCCACTGAGCAACAACTTTTTTATTTTTCGCCCATTAATTTATATGTAGATACCTGATGGTGAAAGACCTAAAAAACGTGCTTATTTATTTATTTATGAGAGCATCATTTTATTTATGCTCTGGTGGCGCAAGCGTCTCAACCATACCTATGAGGCAGTGCAAAGTCACTCTGCAGGGCTTTGCTTGTCCTCATAGATATGGAGTAAGACATAGCAGCGCAAGTTATTGCCTTCGACCTGCATCAAGGAGGTGTTCCATGGGCTTTGTGTGGGGTTCCCATGCAAAGCCCATGGATTTTGATGCTGCCCATATTTACAAAATCACTTAAACCTGGGGCAGATCCAAAAATGGACACCTCCCCAGTGGAGGCGTCCCTTTTGTCATTCTGCAGCTCACATAGAAAGAGGAAAACGCCCCACGGGATTGTTTTGGTGAAGGAATGTGCCCCTTCCCGTATAAAAACAATTCAGCTTATGTTGGTGCTAGGCTGCAATTTGTCCACCAACGCAAGGGAAAAGGACTGGAATGCACCGTATTTCATAAATACGGTGCATTCCTGCCCTTTCACATTGGCATAGGGCAGTGCTGCAAGAAGACTTGTGGGACTGCCCTACGCCAATTCCTCATAAATGAGGCCCTTTTTTTTTAGCTACACCTTTGGCTACACCCCTACGCTCACTGACCTTTGGTTTGCTTAAAACTGTTTAATATCATTTCCCCACCGTAAAAAGTATTTGCTGTGGTAATTGGGGGCCGTCAGAAATGGGGGTTTCTAGTTGGTAAGGGTTTCACCGGTGTCCAAGTAGGGACCCTTCCTATTAGTCAGGGTATGAGGGATACTTTACTGAACTAACCAATGCTCAGCTTGGCACGAGCAGTCACGCTTATATCAGAGAACGTGTGTAAAGAATTTGCCCATAACCAACAGTAATACAGTGAAAACACTACAAACGGACACCACACCAGTTTTAAAAAATATGCAATACTTTATATATTCAAAACAAGACCGAAATAATAAAAATCCAACATACATAACTAAAAAATATGCACTTTGCAAGAATAACCTTAAAAATGTAGTTCCTTGAAGTTGGTAGCTCCGTGCAGTGCTCAGAACAACAGAATCCAACAGTTCCATCTGACTGCATCGGTCGGGGTGTCGACAGACTCGTAAACAGTACCTTTTCGTTGCCGCTGATGTTGTTGGTGCCGGCCGGTCGTGGCCACTGTCGTGGTTGTGGTGTGAAACGGAGCGGTACGGCATGTCAAGTCGCTGTGCAGGCAGTGGCTTGGTGACGGTAGTCCATCGGCATTGGTGAAACCAGGGATGCAGTGCAGAGTGAAGGCGGTGCTCGTTGCAGTGCTGACAGATCGCGGTGCATTTGACAATGCCGGTTGCGGGGAGCTAGCGGGGTCAGTCCGGACTGCGGTGTGGGATGGGGTGGTGTGTCGCAAGACTTACGATCGGTGTCCCCAAGCCACAGTGCCGTCACAGGTGTCGAAGTCAGCGGGCAGGTAGGTACCTTGGGCCTACCTGCCGGGGTGACTTACATGTGAGAAAAGGGAAGATTAGGGCCTGGCAAGTGGGTGCACTTGCCAGGTCGACATGGCAGTTACAAACAGTTACATGTCTGATAACCTTTTTCAGGGCTGCTTGGGTGAGTGGCACAATCAGCACTGCATACCCACCAGCAGCATTTGATTTGACAGGCCCGGGCACCCTCAGTGCACTTTACTAGGGACTTACTATAAAGTCAAACATGGCAATCATGGAAACACCAATCCATAACACAATTTACAATAGGAGCACTTGCACTTTAACACTGAACAGCTGTGCACTGAGACACTAAACCAGCAAAAACAGAGTAAAAACTAGGAGGTCAGTAAGCAAAAAGACAGGGGAAACACGGCAAAATAGGCCAGGTCTAACAGGGGCATTTATGGTTGTCTATAGTTGTAGATGATGAGGTGTACCAGTTTCTAGAAAACTTTGTCAGAAGGGGGTGCTTATGCCTAAAAAGGTTTAACAAGGGGGTCTCGGCATCAAAAAGTTTCAAAACATCTCCTGTTGGATGATCTAACTCCCCTTTTACCTGTGGGTAAGTGGCAATAGGAAGTCTGTCTTGGTGGAGAGCTGGGTTTCATCCCTCGCAAGCGGTAAACAGGAATCAGCTGTGCTGGAATTTTGACATGGGGGGACCTCTCCGTGCCAGCAAAATGCTCCTCTGTCTAAACAAGTGAGTGATGTTGTAATGCCGAAGTTCTATTTAGCCCTTGTGCAGAATGTTCAAGGTATTTGATAATATGCTTACAAAGTGTAAATAGAAGCAAAGCTAGTTCAGAGAATATTATCTTACACAGGCACTCAAACAAATGTGTGTCAAATACCACCGTGTTTAAGAAAAGAAGGCAACTCAAAAATGTGAGCATGTAAAACGATAGTGCTTCTACCCAGGCCTAAAGTGACTACACGTCAGATAAAATCTTTATTTTCTTTCTCTGCCTGTGGAAAAATGCATGAGAAATGCTTTAAAGTTATGTCTTACTTCATATTCAAAATGTGAATTAGAGGTGAAATCAGATTTTTGATAATCTAAGTCGAAAACTAAACTGTATAAAAATGTACTTTGTGCTACTTGAATGATACTTGACTACAATTAGCATAGCCACTTAGTTCACCAGAGATGGAATACACATCCTTGGCTGGCACAGTTAAAGACGTTGGCTGAGCGGACAACAGCCTGCCTCTAAGCCAAGGAGGAGCAGACAGGTGTTAACTGCCGCCCACTTAGCAGGGATTAGCTATATGGGAGTGGACAGGAACAGTTAACAGAACAAAGGGCTGCTTTAGCAACACCTCTTTTGACTTGGAGAGATCAGGGATGGCTTCTCCTCTCTATTCCCATGAACCTTTTAGACAGCCAGGCCCCAGTTACAGTGGAGGAACGAACACATTTGGATCCAGTATAGAGAGCTCATCTAAATAGGGGTGTGACTAAAGAGTTGATGTCATTCACACATGTTGGCATAAGTGATGTGCAATATTGAAACAGGGCCCTCTCGGTAAATAATTTTACAGCAAGGCAAAAAGAAGTGCTGCAAAAGGAGGTGATGGGCTGAAAAAGTCAGGATTGGATAGCAACATTTCTCCAGTCACTGACCAGAGCACAGGACAAATGTGGCACTTCAACCACATCTTCCTCAGAACATACCTGAACCTGGATACCATACATGTTAAGAAATGGTCCTGTTTGCAGAAGACTCCTGCAGGAAGCAGAGGATTCACTCAAGGACTCCAAAATCCTACTAGCACCCAGCTACTGGTACTGCACTCCAAGGCTCTGGAGGCTAGCCACCTGATTGCCTACTTCACAGACACAAAAACAAGAAGTAGTCCTGACTCCCAGAGGGCCCGGCTGACCACAGAAGTCTGACTCCTGCAGGAGACCTGATGCCTAGAAGTCTGGCCTGAGGAGCTAGTGGTTGCAGGGCTAACTAGAAGGAACCTTCCCTGTAGTGGAAGAAAAGCGGGGCTTAATTTTTTCCACCTCTGGAAGACCATGACATGGAGCTGAGAATTGCCTGGGGAGGGCACATCTTAGGCAGGCAAGGAAACCAGGTTTGCCCAGCCTTTTGCCTTGCTGAAAACTGGTTCTGCAGGACCTCAGAGTAAAGGTGTTGAGGGTTTTGAAGCTCTGTCCAACTACAACTCCCAAACTGTTACCCATGGCATACTCCGACATCCAATAAAATGAGAAAGGCTGAAGGTGAAACTTGGACCAGCACAGGGCAGCAAATCGGCCAGACTTGTGAAGTGACCTGCTTTGCTGCCATGAGGTTTGTTCCACAAGTAAAGTTTGACACCGAAACTAACAGTTTCAGCAGAAGCTTGACAATGATGCATCTGAGGTTGAGGGAACCTCTCTGGCCACAGCCTTGGACATTGCCCCACTGAGCTTTGAATTAAATTCCAGAGTCTAGGGGCTGGATGTAGGTAAAAAGGTTTTACCGATTCTAAAATACCGAATTTTACTGATTCGGTATTTTAGAATCGGTAAAACCTATGTAGGTAATTAATCGGTATTTTTCACCGAATCGTTAAGATTCGGTAATTACCGAATCGGTATTTACCGATTCGGTAATTGCCATTCATTCCTATGGGCCTGGAGGCCCATAGGAATGAGTATCCGGTAAAATTGTGAAATAGTCAAGGGTCGCAGGGTGTCACTTTGACTCCCTGTTGCACCCCTGATTAGTGCTTGTGTACATACATGACATAAGGGCATGTATGTGTGCCACATGGCACAGGTGTAAATGCACATATTTGCATTTACATAGGAATTCATTATTTACCACCAACTAATAGTTGGTGGTAAATAACAAATCCTTACAGCCCTGTAGCACTGTTTACAGTGCTACCTACATTTCAAAATCCAGATTCGGTAATTTTACCTGAATCGGTAATTTTACCAAATCGGTAAATTTACTGATTCGGTAAAATTACCATGCCCTACATCTCAGTATCCAAATACCGGTCGGTAAGGGCCGAAAATCTGTATTTTCGGCCGTTACCGACCGGTATTTGGATACCTACATCTGGCCCTAAGTCACTAGCTAAAATATTTGATGAGTACGACCTGCTTGGTGTATCTGACTTGCACGCTATTGCGGTCAGTCTGAAAAGGTCCTGATCAATCTGATCAACTGCAACCAGTGACTTGACTGGAGCTTTACACGTTTTTGGCCTTAAAACCTGAAAACAAATGATCTCTGGTCTCCCTTATCCAATTTTGATGATGTTTGTGTCTTTATACACATTAAAATGTTTCTTCCTTTTTCTAAATTAATTTGGAAATGTTATTGTATTGTGTGCTTTAGTTCAAAATGATTGTTACTGCTTGGACTTCATGTGCAATAATCTGAGGCTGCCTGCAGCCTGTGCCACAGCCAGCAGAATTTGAGCTTAGATTCTCCCCAAACTGTTTTGTGACCAAAAATACTTTGTTTATTGGTGGTAGGGGGTCACTCCCTCCCAAATTGATAAACCAATTTGTGACACTCATCCAGTGCACAATTTCCATGGCTGTGAGCTTCAGAGGTGTTGTGACATTGAACTTCGACAGCATGTCTGTAGTGCTCTCTGTTGTTTCAATGGGCATTATTATACTAGATGTGTTGTTGCTGGTGGGAACGTTTTTACCCTGGTTAAATATCTTTAACCCATCAATCACACATTCTCCCTCATTTGACGTCTCATTCTGAATATGCCACAAAGTGTCTTTCTCAACTACTGAAGAAACACGAAAACAAAGTCATTGCCATTTCCCAGAATATCCCTCAGTAAGACATTCGAAGAGACCTAGTTGAGAATCATTGACTGCTAAAAACGCGAGAATTCAACCAGAGACACTAAACATTATATTCTGATCAGTGTTGGCCATCGGTCCGAGCAGCAATGTGTGAAGATGAGAGCACTTTTTTTGTCTGTGTGCCTCGAAAAGTGATGATTCTACATGTCAGAGTGGAAGAACAACAAGGGACTAGGGCTTCTCAGATAAATGGGGAGGGCAATCCAGAGTGAGAAGCTCTTTGCATAGAATGTTCTGCCTCCAAATATGTTAATTTTGTCAGGATGACTACACAGGTAGTTTTGCATGGCAGATCCCACACGCCTGGGTGGCTGAAGGTGCTGAAAGACTTTGTCAAGGAATAAAGAGGGGTAATTACAAAGCACCTTGTGCATGTAGCAGAGTATTGAACTACTTACTTTTCTTTATGATTATGAATAGCCAGAAAAGGAATTTCAGGGCTGATATACTTTGTTCCTAAGCATGCCAGATCAAAGATTAGTCTAACTGTACGGCTTTGTACTATTGCTGGACAGCCTCTTTGTTGCTAGACTAGGGTAGAAGGCATTGCTGCTGTCAAGGAAACCACAACTGGATGATTCTGAGATATTTTGTTAGGAGGTGTCGCAAAGCGGTATTTGATTAAACTGATCAGGAACAATGTGTTTTAATGGTGGTCTAGACTTTGTTAGGGAGGTGTCGCAAAGCGGTATTTGATTAAACTGATCAGGAACAATGTGTTTTAATGGTGGTCTAGACTTTGTTAGGGAGGTGTCGCAAAGCGGTATTTGATTAAACTGATCAGGAACAATGTGTTTTAATGGTGGTCTAGACTTTGGGGTCAATTAGGATGGCGGACGCATCGCCACCGCCATGCAGGCGGTGGTGCTCCGTCCGCCATCCTTGCCCACCCGCCACCTATTTCCCCCCGCCATATTACAATGGCGGGGGGGGGGGACCGTGGCGGACGGGAAGACCGCCCCCGCATTTCCGCCGCGGTCGCCTTCGACCGCGGCGGAAAAGCTCTAATATGGTGGCGGTGTCTATCAGACACCGCCAGCCATATTAGGATATGCTGGGGGCTATGCACTTCTGTGGCGGGAATGCCGCCATGAAAAGGCATACGGTCCTTGCTTTGGGGGCCCATTGCGGGCCCCCAGAGTGAAGGGGGTGTGTGGGGTTCACCTATGGTACCCCCCTGCAGTTGCATGCACAATGCGGCAGGCACCGCGCGGTGCCTGCCGCTTTGTGCATGCACAGCATGCATTTTTAACTTTGCGGCGGGTGGTGCTTAAAGCAGCACCCGCCGCAATGTTAAAGTTACGGGATGTGACCGCCAGGGTGGCGGTCACATCCTAATTCCAACAGAAGGAGCGGTCCCTCCACCTCGGGGGTGGCGGACGGACGCAGGTCCATCCGCCATCATAATCGACCCCTTTGTTAGGGAGGTGTCGCAAAGTGGTATTTGATTAAACTGATCAGGAACAATGCGTTTTAATGGTGGCCTAGACTTGGTGACAGCTGTGGACCTTAATGGCCTACATTTTATATAGGCCTTAATATATGCACACAATAATAAAGAACTATAGAATTGATTCATACAGCTCTTAAAACAATTTCATTAAAATATGTACCATATTTTAAACTGGTAAATTCTTCCAGTCTTTCTTATTGCAGATTTTTTTTTAATGCTTTACCTGGTCAACTCCATTGAAGACTTCTAAAAGGTGTGAGTGGCGTTGGTTAGCTACCTCCCATCAATCAAATGTGGCAAAAAAATGGGGATTTGCACTGCGTACTGTTATTAGAGAGCAAAAAATATATAACCGCATACTGATTGTGAGCGGCTTGCATCGAGAGGAGCTTTAAACTTCAAAATTCGGATTGTGGAGGAGGGATGACGAGAGGTGTTTTGTGGCAAAGGGATTATTAGTGTGGGAGTCGCAGAGATGTGTACATTACATGAGTGCAGTGGAAGACATACCAGGAAACGTTTCAGTATTGCATTTTTCATATCCCTGTTTCAAATGAACGGTGTTAACATAAAGGAAGCGTGTCCCATACACGAGAGATTAATTAGCATCTCTATGACAACACACGCCATTTGATCAAAAACAGCGAATATCTTGGGACCTGTTAAAGGGATTGTGCGCAGAAACGCCTGTTGCCTTTGTGCGCACACAGTCTACTGAGCTCACTTTCGCAGAATGCCTTGTGGTAATTTGCAATGTAGAAGACCCCTGCACACACTTTCAATGTGGACAGTTTCCTCACTTGCACGGGCGCATTCCGTACTGAAATGAGGCAATTAATACTCTGCCACCAACCTGCACATTTTTTAGAAATCGCACCACTGGAAGCCCATCTTCCTGGTGAGATGCAGGCCATTTGCAACCAGGATGTGGTGTGTAATTTATGCATCTCCTAGTGAACAGGGTGGTGGACCTTAGAGAGCGTGCGCCCTGCTAAAGCAGGCAAGTGCGGGTCAAGCCAATCCACCACCAGGTTTGTAGGTAGGGTGGTTGATCAAATGCACCAATTTCAGTGAGGGAGATAAGTCTCAGCAGAAGACCTGGTGCATCTGCAACAACACAAAAACAAAAAAACCCACAACATGGCAGGCGACACTGCTCATCGGTCAGGGTGTGCTAGGACCAGATAGAGCAGAAGGACAAGAGGTGTGAGATGACCATAATGTCATTTATTTGAGTGTTGTTCTCAAGTGTAAGGAGATTTCTTCAGCACTAAGGAAACGCATTCTGCATTCTTGCTCCAGGTCTCCAAACTGTGTAACAAAGCTGAACGCCACAGATTAAATGATTGCCAAGCCCTGTGACAAACAGACATATCAAGTGGGCTGCAAGTCTTAACATCTATCTTACCCGCCATCATTCTACCTGCCTGACGCATGGATGACCTTTGTTGATCAGATTCCAAACACACACAATACAATTCTTACTGAGAGGTTGCATCTTTCCCCACAATAAATTACATAGCTAATGTATATGCACATGTAAAAAGAAGAGGGAAATAACAGGGAGAGAGGGTGAAGGGTCACAGACAAATCGGGCAACATGAGCTATTACCATGGATGTGAAGCAGTGCAGACCATCAGCATATCAGCAGCACAACCAATGGGCACAAAGAACACAAAGTGATCAAGCACATTGGGGAAGGGTGTCCAATGAGCAGGCCATGGTTACCACTGGCAACCTGGATAGAATGACCAATGACTGGAAGGAGTAGAAAGACTATCGTCCATATGGGTCAGTTTCATCAAAGCAGACATGGGACAAGGTGATGAGGCAGGGTGAGTTCAGAAATACGTATGCGTACTGTGAGCAACAGCTTAGACCAATCATGTAAATTTGCAAAAAAATGCCCAAGCCTACAACCCAACCAAGATGTTATAACCAAGAATGTTGTAGTCATGCTAATCTACTGCACTCATCGGGTGGGTGATGCAGCTCAGTCACGAATTCTGATCATGTGCTGTGTCCTGTAGAACTTCCCGTCATACCGTTTTTTTTTACATCTTAACTGCTTGCAAGCAGTCCATAGGGGGAGCCACTGAGTAAACAGGCCTTCATTGAGCAGAGACATTTGGACCACAAGAAATGGGAGACAGTGCAGGTGCGACGGCTGCTTCATGCCTTGGCCCAGTTTGTGTTAAAGAAACCCAGGTAGATAGTGGCAGTAGTCCCGACCCCCACTGTATATCTACCCGCATACTCAGATGCGTTGAAAGGATAACTGAGAGTACTCTGCTGTTGCGCTTGTTGCCCGATCTGATCTGATGTGAGTCACACAGTTTTCTGCTGTTTTAGCTGGTTTTGCTGAGGTAAACGTTAACTGTCCAATAGGAGTCTGATACGTTTTAATTTATTTACTATAACTACCATGATTTTATTGTCATGATCTTTTCATCGTGGGGATTCAGGACAACATATGTTAGGTTGGCAAAAAAGTATGGATCAGGAATGCGCCACCATCCTGTGGGTAGATGCTGGGACTAGGCAGCACATCAATGGAAATAAGATGCTTCTGCTTCTGATAAAAGTTGTGGCCCAGTCAGTTGTTGTCTGTCTCCCTGTGGGTTCATTTGGCATCCCCACATTGCACAATATGGAGTGTACAATGGGTGCAGTGCACAAAGTGCTTTTTCCGTCATTACTTTTTAAGACCTTCTACATCTCACAGCTCATCATAGTTAAAAAGGGAAGTACACATGAGAATTATTTGAAGTACCAAGCAACTCAAGGGCATGCCAAGTGCCCAAAAGGCTTGTGGCTCAAGCCCAGATGAAGAAAATAATTTCCGGGATGTTTGTACAGGAACTTCTAGACAAAATGAGAAAAACGGAACAAAAGCTAGGTACATCACAGTATTGGACCACTACTAAGATCACAGCTGACCTTGAGAACAACTCACTCTAGCCTAGGAGCCCAAGGAGAGACTTTTCCATAGTTCAATTCACCTTTAGAATACATCCATACTGAGACGGAATGAGAATCAGTAAAAGGACACAAATATGGTTAGAGCGAAGATCTGAAAATAAAATAAACCAGAAGGGCTATTTAACATTTCCAGTAAGGTCCCGCTGTGTGCAGTCAATCCAATCAATCTTGACGAGAAGCTTAAAACAGAAGAAAAGACTAGCAGATGAACAGGAGGATGAAGGCATACTGAGCCCGGAAAGAAGTAGAGACAGAGGTATGCATCTTCCTCATGCACAGATCCTTGGAACCATCATCACTGCAACAGATTAAAGAGGGGGGAGAAATGCCACAAACAATATTATAAACTAGGTGAGGCTCTTGTTTTTGTCAATTTTCTAGTTGAGGCACTCCAAGGAATGAACCCCAGAGCAGTTCCAATTGTGCAACAACAAATTCCCAAGTAGGAAATGCATCCAGATTAGGTCATTCAGAGGGTTCTTCCTGTGCTAATTTAATGAGCACCACAGACACCAAGAAACAAACATCTGCAATGTAATAGGTCTCACATTTACACAAGTTTGAGCTAATGGCATTGTAAATGACAATGCCTTTAATTTATGTTTTGGTTTTTAAATCATAAATAAAAGGCATTGTCATTTCCAATGCCAATAGCTTAAACTCTCGCAAATGCGAGACCTATTGCATTCCAAATGTGTTTAAAAGTGTGTCTGTGGGGGTTTGCGTACTGAAGGTAGCAGAAGTAACACAGACGGGGAGATAGTGGGGAAGCAAAACTGAGGGTGCGGTAGTGGGGAAGCAAAAATGATGGCGCAGTGGGGGGAAGGGGCACGGAGGGCATAGGGATGCAAACAATAGACAGAGCAAAGTGGCGGGCAGGGGGGAGAAAAGCAAATGAGCGAGAGCAACGTTAAACTAGGGGTGAAAGCACACCCTTTACAGGTAATCTGAGCTGAGTAGCAAAGCACTTTCAAACTGGAGAACTGCTCAGTAAAGCGCTCCAATACCTTCCGGTCGGGTTCGTGCTTGCGGTTGCGAGAGAGTGTGTCCATAGAGACATTTGCAGTCAAAGAGTTTCTTTCTTTGTTGGATCCATTTGAGAGAGGAAGACATTGAGAAAAGAGGGTAAGACCCCTTTGTTGAGTTATGTTTTTTAGCAAGTAAGCAGAGGAGAAAACCTACACCATATTCATGTTTAACATAGATGTTCATTCAGAATATAAACACGGAATTTACATCACGCTCCTTTGACTTTCCTAAAGGCATCGCTGAGTTTCCCCCTTCTGTCTCCCATAGCCCCTGAAGAGCTCCCGGTTGGCTATGAGTTAAACAGGCCGGTGGTCACACCTGCGCATGAGAGACCCTCCTGTAGTAAGAGAAACTCATGAAAGAAAATTGTGCTTACAGACTAAAGAAGACGTACCGTATAACAACCGAAGTAAAAGGGCCAGTCCTCATGGAAGGTTACAAATGAAGACAAGGCGGGACTAACAAACCTAATAACTAATCAGAAGCCAGCATTTATGAAGGACAATGACACAAACCAATGGCAAATATCGGTGGAGAGTGGGCGGGCTTCAAGTACATACTGCAATACAGCATGACTCGCAAAGCAGCGCATACGCTGCCCAGGCTCGACCTAAAAACAGAGCTATATATCAGGAGGAGTTAGTCAAAAAAAAAAAACTATCTCTCTATGTGTTACTCTATTTTGACACAGAAGGCAGAAAATAAACTAATCTTTTCAGAGGATAGTGAATTCATCTTCCGTGGACCGGAAGAGGAAAGCCCCAATTACATTGTACAGGCTCCATTAGCTATGGTTTGAAAAGTGTCGCACTTTTGTCTCGGCTTCAATACAGCTTAAAGGACCCACATTTTACTCCACTCTCATATCCCTATCCCATTGTATGATTCAATAGTGATGTTAGCCCTTCAGGCCAAATTGTTAGGCAAAGAGGGGAGTACAGAGAATGTGACAGACAGATTTAGACAAAGAAAAATTTGTGATTTGAGTGCATCCTGAATATTAAAGGAAGTATGGCAGTTTTAGCTGATCCGGAAATGTAGACCATGATTCAAGGCTAAAAATAACTTTGTAATCATGAATGTTCAAATGTTCTCATAAAAAGAATCCAGGGGTCTTTCTCAAATAAGGTTTTCGCCTGGCTCACACTCAAGTTTGGATTGGTCATCTTGCTTTGAAAATGTTACACAGAGTTCCTATTTCAAGGAATGGCCAAGAGTGGAAAAATACATGTTAGGATGCTTCACACAGATGATACAGTAGCAGAAGATGTGTCAAACTGGAAGACATACATACTGGTTTTGAAATACCCACCTGATTTGCTATCGCCAAGAGCACAACTTTTTTTATTCTGGGGAGAAAACACAATACAGAGCTGGAAAATAGCCAAGGATCTCACAGGAAAAGAAAAAAGAGAGCAAAGAGATGCATGGCTAGTTGGACCCTGTACAATGGTAAGGACTGGTGAAATGAAAAAGACTTTTAGAGCACAAACAAATGCCTAAAGGCGTCAAGGCGCTGATAGCGGTTAGTCTTAAGGAGGAGAGGGCAGAAAAATTCCATGATCTGTGGTCCCACAATATCAGTTATAAATTAAAAAGCCAGGTCTTTAAGGCCTGTGCCTATTTAGGTAGTCCTACACGAATATGTGTGCTCCAAGATCACAGGTTTATAATTCCCAAAGCACTAAAATAAGCATTGAGCTTCCTTGGTAGATTATGAACAATATTTATTTATATTGCTGTTTCATAAATGTTATTTTAATAATTTATTGTATGATGAAGAGAAAAATCCAAAAAAGTTAAAAAAATTAATTAGGGAGTTGCATCAGACCAATGACTTAATCCTTGTAGGAACAGGATATAGAAATCGCACAGAGGTGCTTGGAAGGAGTGTTGTATAGGAATATGTCTGCACAATTATAGTTGCTCATTTTCCTACAATGTGTCCCTTATTAAAATGATTATGCAGGTCACTATGTAATTGAAAGTTGAGCATACCAAAAGTCAGATTTTTACCACTAACTACATATTTTAAATTATTTTGTTACACACACACATACACACACACACGTTAAGTGACGCTATAGTTGGGTGAGGAAATATGCTAAAAACTAACATTTAAAACACCCTGGCACTTGTGGGGGGACCCCAGAGCAACTCCTCTCACCCAGAGGGGAAGCTGAATGATGGCTCCCAGTGGAAAACCGCTGTACCTCACAGCTGGGCCGCGCTGGGTTCCATGGGGAATATCCAGTTTTTATTCTTCATGCATTTATAACAATAACTTGCTCTTTATACCGTGCTTGCTACTTTACTTTAATCATGGCGAGACATTGTAATTAAGAGGTGTTAAATGATATAATGAGAATAATATTAGCAACATTGGAAGTGCTGAATCGGCACTGTCGGGCATTATGCTAGCCTTTTGTGGTTCAGCCACACATCACAAAATAAATAATGGGGACGGGCCCTTAGATATATATACACATGACTATAACATGCTTTAAAGTTGGCACAAAACCCTATATCAAGTCTCTTGCTTTAACCAGTTAGGATTGCTGAATCCTACTCTTTACAATGTGATAGATTGCAGCATTAATCTGTTAACAATCCTGTTAGCACTTTCAGAAAGAAGAAATAACAGCCATGCCCCACCCGAATAATCCTCCACTCAAAATATATAGGGCACAGGCTCTAACTGCGGTGTTGTATGGAAGCAAATTAAGGGCCCATTCAGACCTGACCAATCTGGGTTGCAAGGAAAAGAAATTGTATAATCATTATTAGCCCTCCCCCAGAGTTGCCTCTTGCTACCTGTATGATTCGATCTTGGACTAAGGCCTTTGGACCTGGTGGTCAAATTGCCGCAATTAGTTTACTGGGTGTGTATCGGGAAGTCAGATGAATTGAAGCGATATAAGGAGGGTGTTATGATATGAAGGCAGAGCACACCAATGAATATCTTCAAGTTGGTTTATTCTTCATCAGAAAGAACCTGAACAGCTTCTTGCCAGACACAGCTGGGCCAACTGCTAATGATGCCACGGAGGTGACATCACATCAGAATCTCTAGTGCGTCATAGAGATGCACCATTCTAGACAGTAAAACATATGTACAAAGCTATACAGCCTAACATGGAAATATAACAGAGGGACATGCTTGTATTCTCGGAAGGTGAGGCGGTTCGAATGAAGATTCCTTGGCTAAGAGCGATCAAGACGAATTTGATGGAGCTTGACCTGGAGGTTTTTCGGAATTCTCCTAAACTTATTGGCATGGGCTCCTTCGAATTGTTAAAATCAAGTTTCTGGGAAAGGCAGTATGCTAAACGTATAGCCCCTGGAGCTACAGGCATGTTAACTCACTTTTTTGCAACTTTTAAAGTGGTTAGTTTTTATGAATTTTTGTTTTAGATACCATTTTCCCTGCCTTTGCAAGATCCCTTTATTTAAAATTTCGCTACGGCATTATCCCACTCGCACTCAAGCACTTAGCTAGCTAATCCCGAGCGTGCCATGGCATGCCGTGTCTATTCCTTTTACAACGAGACCGAGAATCATTTTCTTTTCCTTTTCCCAGCATATTCAGCAAGTCGCTGTAAATGCATAATCCCGCCATGTCCCACATTGGGTCTACTCAACTGGACATCAGAGCTGCTGGCTTTTAAGAAAGGACAAGACCCACTTGCTGTGTGTGCTATAGAGAAGTACTTGCATGGTGCATGGTATAAGGGGACAAGTCTCTTAATGCAACTTTCAAATTCATCATGGTTGCACTTTCCTGCTCATTTGCACAAGCATTTGCACTTTAGCTCCCATGAATTGTTACATAGCTGTCAGTCCTCTGTAGTACCTGAATAGCACATGGTTTCCTAACTCTGGTTTTATAATGTTTTAGCTTCGAACTGTATCTTTAACATGTTTTAAAACTGGATCTTCAAGTTGAGAAGGACTTCTTCATGTTGGAAGCCATCCTGTTGGACCGGAAGAGGTTTTGTGATGACATTCGCACATGATTGGACTATAGTTTGCCCTTCTCCCTTTTTTGAGTGGTCCATTTAAGACTTCTTGCTTGATTTGCATATCTGTTTTTGATGAATTGTACTGGTTATATTATACTGTTTTATCACTTTTTGTGCACTTTAATGGTTTGTAATCACTGAATAAAGTTATGATGACGATGATGAGCACAGGAGTGTAAATCTATGTTTTGGTGAAACCTAACCCTACATGCAATTAGGCAGAATTACACAAAACACTCTTGCCATATCTTGCATGAAAATGTAACACAAAAGCATACCATGTATACAAAAGTCATGCGAGATACCAACAGGAGACTAGCCTGAATGAAAATGTCTCTCGCAAGACAGTCTACTTGAAAAAGTCTTCTGAAGGTAAAAATTAAGAAAAATATTAGGCCCATGAAATTTCCAGAAATACACAAATTTACCTAGTATAAAGCCGGGTCAGGAGGCTCAGTAGACTAATGCATCCACTGCAGGGGCCTGTGTTTAACCTCATGGTCACAGGTTCAAATCCCGGTGGGTCCACTCAGCCTTTCATCCATCTGAGGTCTATAAAATGAGTACCATTGAGTTGGGTAACAATAAACATCTGTTATTCAGTGCCAAGAGACCTCGTTGGGGTGAAAGGGCACTTTACAAATACACATGTTATGTTTATGTTATAATGAGGCCTGAACTTAGAAATACTGTGAAAGGATTCAGTGACAATAATAAATAGTTGACTAATAAGAATTTGTTTTTTGATTTAAAAATATTAACACATTTTTTGACATGGTGTTGCCTTACTACAATTTAGTGATCCCCAATTCCTAGAAGTACTACAAATCTCACTATATTAATGTGCCATTAACCAGTGAGGTCTGTTTACATTTCGGTGACTGAATAACAACTCTGTAAACCTGGTGTCACCAGAATCCCTGGGGTATGTAGCATTGGGTAATCCAATGTGTCATATATATATATAGTGTCCCTTTAATGAGTAACAGAAACTCTAGAAGCTATCACTCATCTATACAGCTGTATGTATGCTATTTGCGTAGCACAAACCTAGCTTTAGAGCAGTGTTTTAGATTCCAAATGAATTTCCCGGTTCATGCCCTTATATAGTTATGATTCACATTGACCATATATAGGCACAGATATCCAGTCCTTATTTAGACATAGCCCATGCTGCCCAAATACAGGCATGGCTACTTCCATCCGTTCATCTACGTCACAACTATTTCTTGGAAAACCAGACTCTTAAGCCGTTAGGGACTTCCCCTTGCTTGAATATTGATTTCTCCAAGAACTCATTATTATGCATGAACATCTGTTCCTTAGGGGTTCATTCATGACATTCATATGCCTGACTTTACGTCAAAGCTGGCATTCCTAAACACCTTCAAGGTATAAATATACCTTCACTTGCTATGGCAAAGCACGGTGTGGTTTGGTGCAGTTCGACTACCTACTTGCATGACGCAGCTCTCTACAGCAAGTGCCAAAGGAAGCCAACTCTCCAGCTGATGCACGGACCAGAAGCTGTCATCCTCCTCGCTGAGAATCCAGCTCCAGTGATTCTGACTCCCCTTGCAGGGTATGGGGAAATCGAGTCCCGAGACAGAGATACCAACCTCTCTCATTCTAAGGTATGGAGCTGATTAGAACCTAGAGAAACCTTTGGCAATTCTTGGCAGAACTAAACCTATGCTAAAGACAAACACTTCTTCCCTCGTACTAGACCTAGGTTAGGTACATTGGGGTAGGCGTATTTTAGAAGCACCAGTTGAGTATTTTAGCCTGTGTTATTTATGTATGTATTTTTACATGTCATAGCAAAAGACAATGCTATTACAGTATTATTTTATATTACTGTTTCGCTGTACGCATTATACTTCGCATTCTGTCTAACAATTGTAGCAGTTCACCTCTCTTGCATGAGAAAGACTGTTCAATAAACCCCTTTTTATTGAAACGCCAGTCTCTCTATTTCCATGCAAACTCTGTAGAAACGAAGCATGCACGATTGACTGGGTGAAATGGTTATCTATTGTTTCCACAACTCTGAAGATTCCTGGGGAAACAAAGTTGTCATGTTTATGCGGTTGTCAGAAACTAACCCCTTCTTGTTTATTCGAGAAAGTTTCTAGTGACCTCTGAGCTAGCTGGCAAAACACAATTAAGTTTAGTATACTCGATAGAGACATACTGACCTCAGTCATATGTCAAATCTATAGTGTATATTATTCCAATGCGCAGAGCCTATTGCGAATATAGGAACTACATTACAGCAGGAGTCCCCAACGTTTTGTGACAAATCAGCAACATCTGTGTCAAATGCAAAGATGAGCAGCATCCAAAACACAATGAAAATCAAGGCGATAGATAGACAGATAGATGAATAGGATAGCTACTGGTTAAACCAGTCAATGCAATTTAGTTTTTAGTAATTTATTAATTAACAAAATATCTATAAATAATGCATATTATTAGTAACTAACCTGTTTGACAGTTTTGTAGCATCCTACGTTTTAAAGTACAACTTAGTCCATTGAGAATGATCAAAATGTGCTCTAAAGACCAAGTTACAGTGGGCAGGTTTTGATCTTAAGGATTTTTTTAATCATGGCAATGATGAATTATAAATAAAGGGCGATGAACCACAAAATCGGATCCAAATTGTGTGTATTTAAATAGACATTTTCTAGGGACTTGCTAGCTCTCCCCATATATGTTTGGAAAATTTGTTGTGAAATCATGCAGTATGAAGCATATTATGACAATAACTGCGAAATTCTGGAACGGCCGCCCCCCTTCACCTGCAGACCTCCTCCTCCCTTCTGGAATTCAGGAAAGGACTCAAGACCCGGCTGTTCGACTGATCTGACCAGCTACACTCTGATCGCCTGGATACCCTCGCGGGTGATTAGCTACACTTTACAAATCTGGTTCTGATTGGTTTGGTAACATTGGCACAAACTTGATTTGACTATCATATTAACACACAAAGTATTTTGGTCCCACACCCCTCGCCCTCAAAGAACCTTTGGGAAATGTAAAAAGAACTGTGGGGCATATTACCAACCAATAGAGATAATTTTTGTCTCTAACTTGTTTAGAGACAAAAATTATCGCCGCACATCGGCGATTTTTATCGCAGATAAACCTTGCTATTAGCAAGGTTTATCGCAAATGCGATAAAAAACGGCCGCAATGCATGAATATCGCTGAAAAGTCAGCGATATTCATGCATTATCGAGCAAATGCTCTTAGCCATGTTATCCACCTCCCATTGGTTAACATGGCTAAGAACTGCTCAGGGCAGGTGTTAGCTTTTGGAGATATTCGCGCTTAGCGCGAATATCTCCAAAAGTTGGTAATAGGAGATAGCGATGTTAGCGACTGTTTCCAGTCGCTAACATCTTGGCACGCCCACTTTGCATGTCATTAGTGATAAATATCACTGACATGCAAAGCGGGGCCCAAGATGGTCGCTATCTCCTATTAGCTGTCGCTAACTGGTGTTAGCGACAGCTTGGTAATAGGGAGATAATTTTATCTCCGCTTTCTTGGCTTTTAAAGCCAAAAAAGCGGAGATAAACCTCCTTGATAATATGCCCCTGTGTATTTAAATGTCATTATGCAGCCAACATTATTTGAAACCTGATAGGATTAAAAGACCAATATACCTGGAGAGGTTTGAATATTCTCCCCAAGGAAGTAAGTAAAGTAAAGTCCACATTTGTAAAGCGCACAATCACCCGTCAGGGTCTCTAGGCGCTGGGGGCCGTCGGGAAGATTAAGCAAGCTATTGCCCAGAGTTACATGGTGCTGGGCTAACCTGCCGCCGGAGCCGGGGATCGAACCGTGGTCCCCAGATTCCAACGTCAGTCGCCCTGGCCGCGGCGCCACACCTCTCCCAGTACCAGCAATGAAGCAGAAATCGGTGCAATTTCACTATACTATTTCAATAACGTTTCTGACAATGGAATAGGCTATTAAAGGCTACGGTGAAAGGGTGCCAGCGTGAGATACAAAGGAGTAATTAGAAGGTTCTTTGACAATTGTTGCTTTTAATGGCAAAGTAGGCCACTAACACTACAGATCATAATAGGCAGCAAGAACACTTTGTATTGGAATGTAAGCACAATCAGCAATTTTCCCTAATGCCACAAGTATCACATGTTGAAATTGTACATAATGTGCCTTTTGGCATACTCTGCTTTCCAATCTTCTACAGTGCCACCACTATGCAGATTTTGCAGTTTTCATAATGGCACTGTGAGAAAATTCACTGTAGGCTCCAATGGTTCTGAGACAAATTACTTCATAGTTATCCTAATGAGACCAGAATATTGTTTAACAGATGTTGGAAGCCGTTGGAATATTTTACACTGCATAGGTTTTAATGTGAAGGTAGGTATTCAACTCCATAATTTCATAACTAACCCAGATGAAACAAGTAAGGTTTTGTAAGTTTTCATGATTCCCCTGGTAGCCGCGATTGATTGATTTTGCACCTTTCTGTAAAGCCCTGACAGCACACTATTTTCCAAAATGCCCTGAGAATCGTTGCGCAATTTCTGTAACTCTTAAGATGGGTCACTTTGCAAATAACCATAATGAATTTGCTAAAAGGTCATATTAAGAAATTGGCTAAACCCATATGTTTTACGGTTATTTCTAAAGAAGCCCTTTTTAAAGGAGGGCGGGGAACTAATAATCCATGGTGTGAAGAACACACTCATCTCTTCCCCAAGGTAAGTTTTGGCCAAAAATATGCAAACAAAATGTATTTTCTAGCACAATTTGCTTAGGAAATTATCTATAAAGCATACAGTTTATTGAGCAGTAGATGTAGTGCCTTCTTTAGAGCTTGGTAAATTAATTTGTGCATGCAGTTTGATATGGCCTCCTATCGCTTTCATAATGTATAATGCATTTCTTTTAACTTCCTTTCACTTGTTTATCCAGTAGGAGTGGAATAGAAAAGGAAAAAGTAAACAATTCTCACAATTTTAAACAGTGACAGAGCATTCAGGGCCAGAAGACAGGCCTGAAAACATCAAAAGCCTCTCTCCGATCCCCAAATGTACCATTGAATGGCAGTCTGGTTATGGATAAATGGATTCAGCCATGATACAGAACCAATACTGTTTAACTGAATGTATGTAAAATAAATCTGCACTTCCCCATACCACTAACTAGTGACATCCTGACAGAAGATCAGAACTGTCATATATTTACACTTTTAGCCTTTGGCTCTCTATTCTTTTATTAGTGTGTGGGAGCAATACAGTACCCATTGGCACAATTAGATACAGATTTTTGGCTTAAAAGCTCGAGGTGCAAACTAGTACTGTCCATGCTTAACCTGATAAACACAAACATGTGATACCCACCCATGTGCATATACAAAGATCACCTATTCCTCATTAAGTTTTGCTTTAGAAACTGTGGACTGGAAGCCGCTCATACTTGGGTGTTGTTCTCTTCAGTATGCATCATGCTGCAGGATTGTTTCTTCTTCGACCTTTTCTTTTGTCAGGATTGAGCTTCCCAATCGAGTGCCAGAGACGCCTTCCTTATGGCACACCGCACAACATATAGACTCACAGGGGCCAATGCATCCTTTTAGAAAACCTTGTCGGTATTATTTGCAGAATAGACCGTGAGTAATTGCTTTCAGCAGATGCAAACAAGATAATGTATTAGTAACCCAGGAAACAGTCGAGGGTGTAGGTACCAGGGACAGTACTGCTGATGGCAGCTCTGGTCAATGTGAGGAAAATTTCTACATATCTGGGCACAGTAGAGGATAAGAAAAGCAATGATTGGCCTTGTGTGAGAATTCCCTGAAGGTGCCAACAAGAAAGGTTGCACAATAATTAGTACTATATGACCTTGTTCACGATGAACATGTTATTATTATTATTATTATTATTGGGACATTTATTGAGCGCTGCGCTTACGCACACCGGCGTGTCCACGCGCTAAAAGTGGGAGTAGGCAGATGACAGGGAACACAAAACAGCACGAGCCATTATTTGCTATAAAGATAAGTTTTTAATTTTTTCCGGAATCTGGCCTCCTCTAGTTCCAGACGCAGGTCCGTTGGCAGTTTGTTCCAGATTGTTGCCGCCAAATATCTGAAAGACCTGCCTCCCATGCGGGCCTTCTTAATTCTTGGGGTCCTCAATAGGCCACCCCCTGTTGATCTAAGCGCCCGTGTAGGTATGTACGCTTTGATCAAATTCGTCAGGGGGGCGGGTGCCCTGCCATTCAAAATACGATGACAGGTACAGAGGGCTTTATACTCCACTCTTCTCCTTACGGGAAGCCAGTGTAGCTGCTGAAGGGCCGCCTTGGAAGGCGCCCTTTTAGGCAGTCTGAGTATCAGACGTGCTGCCGCATTCTGGAGCACTTGCAGCCGGGCCATGCTTTTTTCTGGCGCCCCCAGGTACAACAGGTTCCCGTAGTCCGCCCTAGCTGTTACCAGGGCATGCACCAGGGTTTGACGTGCTTCCAGCGGGAGTAAGTCCAGGACCTTTCTCAGCCGCTTCAGAATCCCGAAGCAGACTCCCACCACCCGATTAATCTGGGGGCCAAAAGTGAGTCCTACGTCAAACCACACCCCCAAATTGCGCGCCTCTAGGCACGGGGTAGGGGTGGGGCCAAGGCAGGAGGGCCACCATGCCGGCGACCAGGCAGACTGGGCTCTCCCTACCACCAGCACCTCTGTCTTGCTGCCGTTCAGCTTCAAGCAATTGTTGGCCATCCATTCGGCAAGATCTTTCATACACGAACGGAATCCATCGGCAGCAAGACAGGGCGCCTGCGACAGGGAGATCACCAGCTGCGTGTCGTCGGCATAGGAGACTAGTTGGAGGCCATGACTCTCCACGATCGATGCAACAGGCGCGACGTACAAATTGAAGAGGGTCGGGCTCAAGGACGAGCCCTGCGGCACGCCTTGGCCCAGAGGCACCCCCCTAGAAAAGCAGTCTCCCTGCCTGACTTGAAAACTTCTCTCATTGAGGAAGTCTTGGATCCATCTCAACGCGGTGCCAGAGATGCCACCTCTGTTCAGACACTGTAGCAAGATGTTGTGTGCTACAGTGTCGAACGCCGCGCTGAGGTCCAGCAAGATCAGAGCCATAGTTTGGCCTGCATCCACGCCCTCTCTCAGATGTTCCGTCGCCATGAGGAGGGCGGACTCGGTGGAATGACGTGGCCTGAAACCAAACTGCGTCGCATGGAGCAATCCCCTTTCCTCTACGTGCTTCATAATTTGGGTATTAACCACCTTTTCCGCCACTTTTGACAGAAAAGGCAGGAGGGAGATGGGCCTCAGATTTTCTAATACCTCGAAGCCTAAATGGGGTTTCTTCCTGAGCGGGAGCACCACCGCCTGTTTCCATCCGACCGGCAGCTTCCCTGACCCGAAAGAAACGTCGAGGATATGCCTTATATAAGGCTCCAAGACTACCAGACTATCTGCCAAGCGTTTTGGTGACACCGGATCCCACGGGGACCCTGTTTTTACAGAGCGGCACACCACTAAAAGTTCCTCAGGAGGAGGGGTGCAATAGCGTATAATATGCCCTGCCGTCTCTATGTGTCCCATTGCTTCCTCTAGGTCCAGCCCTATAGGCCGAATAGGGAAGGTTGAATAAATCTTCTCTACTTTGGCGGAGAAGTAGTCTGCAATTCGGTCACAAGACTCCGTAGAGCAGCTCTCCGGCTCTGTAGATGCATTCACCGACATCAGGGATTTATAAATACAAAAAAGTTCCTTGGCAGAATTTTCCGCCCCCTGAATTTGTTCAGCAAAATAGGCTGCCTTAGACTTTTTTATCAGCCTATGGTGAATGCGCCTTTTTTCCAGAAATAGCTCCCTGGCCTGGTTGTCATAAGCCAACCTCCAGACTTTTTCTGCCCGCCTACAGTCTGCCTTTGTAAGTCTCAGCTCAGCACTGAACCAAGGAGCTGAGCGATCTTTCCGAGCGCCTGTAGTAGTAGCGCGGCAGAGTGGGGCTGTCTGGTCAAGCGCTGCCGTAATGCGCTGATTCAGATTGAGGACAGCTGTTTCTATGTCCTCGCCCCCTGGCAAACCATCCCTCGTTAAGGCTTGGTTAAAAGCTGCCACCGAGAATTTGGCCCACTTCCTCCTAAGATAGTTAGAGGGTACCTGGCTGGTTTTGTTGGAATTTCTACTCTGTATGGAGAATGCCACCAGGAAGTGGTCGGTCCAGGGAACGGGTTCAACACCTGACACTTCCACACCTTCCCAATTAGCATAGACCGGGTCCAGGAGGTGTCCCAGTCGATGCGTAGGCGACTTAAGTTTCAGGTCCAGTTGCAGGGCAAGCATGTCCCGACCAAAATCCTCAACCCCTATAGCCTCAGGGCAGTTGAGGTGCAGGTTAAGATCTCCTAAAAGGAGAAATTTATCCCTGCGCAGGGTCGCCTCCATGAGGCTTTCTAACAGGCTCTCCCTAAACTTGGTGCAGGCCCCAGGGGGCCGATATACCAAGCAGCCATTGAGAGTCATGACCCCATTAATTTTAATCGAGAAGAGACCCGCCTCACTCTCCATGATCGGCGTGCGTTCTAGGCAGCAACCCAAAGTGTCTTTAAAAATAATCGCAATCCCCCCTCCCACCCCCTCAGGCCTATCCTGCCTGACCCAGGAGTAATTCTCCGGTGTGGCTTCAATGATATCAGAGTCGGAAAACTGATCTAACCACGTTTCTGTTAGAAACAGTAGGTCAAGTTTTTTTTCCGTAATCAGCTCGAACACATCGAGCCTGTGTTTACGTAGCGACCTTACGTTCAGGAGACCGCAGGACAATGCCTGCTCCGTGGTAGCCAGCGTGGTCGTCGTCATACGAAAGCTACAGTGAGGGCATACCCTGTCACTGCTCACCATCCCGTGCATACAAGAGGAGGCAGTGTGGGGGCGGAAACCAAGAAGTTGTTCCCTAGTCCAGTAGATCTTACAACCAGGGGTAGTAGCCCTAGCCCGCAGTCGGCCGCGGACGGGCGCAGACGGGCTCGACTTTGGCGACACTTCGGCGCGCCTTCGACGCGCCCGCTGCGCACGTCCGCTGTGTTACTTACCTTCGTTAGCGTTCTCTCTGGTGGATACACTTATTCCTCACCTCATGAATACCACCAGACTCGATATGGAGATTTCTATTCTCAGCGCATCAGGGGGTGGCATCGCGTGGCTCCACGTTGACTTTGCCCTGCCCTGATAGTAATGGTTGAGCCAGATATATGCACCATCCCTGTGTTCTGGCCGTGTTAGTAATGGTTGAGCCCCATTTATGCACCATCCCTGTGTTCTGGCTGCGATAGTAATGGTCGAGCCCCATATATACACCATCCGGGTGTTCTGATGTCAGTTTCTTTGTTAACTCTGTCCACGCAGATGGATGCGGAGCTCAAAAGCTGATCAAATGTGACAGGAGGCAGATCTCTAAATTTGGTATTTATTATGGAAGGAGAAAAGATTCCATCCCACAGAATGGACAGGTGGGAGTGCTGTGAGGAATCTGCAATTAGATAGAATATCCATGAGAAAGAGCATTACTGAAGGTAAATAACTTGTTCTTCTGATGGATGTTTCTAACAGCAGATTGCCATTTTGTGTTGTGAATAGATACCAGAGCCGTGCCTCCCAAGGTGATGTATCTGACATTGCAGTTTCACAGTGGTGGTGAATAGATCGAGCCAGGCTTCTCTCCATTGTTGGAGGATGCCCTGAGCCACCCCTGGCATATCTGCCATTCTTCACCCACTATTCATCACCAGCTGAACTCTCACCTTGCCATACAATGGTCCTGCAAGGTGGTTCACATTCAGGGAGGTGCCCAGGTGACTCAACCAATTCCAGAGGCACAAAGTCTCCTGGCACAGTACCCCACTCCATTTTGTTTGTTGCAGTACGGCATGGCTGTGGCACTGTCCAGGAGGACCTAGACCAGCCTCGCTCTGATGGATGGCAAGAAAGCCTTCCACACCAAGTGGATGGCCATAAACTCCAACAGATTCATGGGAAGTGATGCATCTGCCACCTGGGGTCCGCCACTGGTCCAATTGCAGTCAAGCAGCGACCACTGTTGGTCTTTTGCAGTCTCCACTGAATTCTGGATAGAATCTGACAGGTTCTCTTGGTGTTGAGCCCACTAATACTTCAGATCCCACTGTAGAGCGTGCATATGCCATCTGGCAAAGTTGACAAGCAGGATGCAGGAGGCCAAGAAGTCACAGAGCCACTCTTACTAATATACTGGACTTGCTGAACTGAAAGGAAGGCTTAAAACTGCACCATATTCAGGATGGCTCTAATGAAGGGAACTTCTTCATAGGACTCAGGTGTGACTTCAGCAGGTTTATAGAAACCCCCCAAAATAGAATTTTTCAAATGGGCATCATGCAGGTCTAGCACTACCATCCAAGTCTTCTGGGTACAAGGCAGAAATAACTTTGTGAGCATGTAGAATTTCTCCTTTTTCAGGAAGAACATGAGAGGGCAAAGATCTAAAATAAGATATAGGCCTCAGCCCTTCGGCACCAAAATACCATATTTGGAGTAACGTACAGTCCCTATTCCCGATGCCGAGACTCTCTCTATGGTTCCTTTGCCCAAAAGAGCCTGGCTTTCCTGCTGTAAAATGGGAAAATGACCCTCTAAAAGCTGCTCTGATGCAGGTTCAACATGTGGCAGTTTGAATAGGAAGGGAAGAGCATATCCTTGCTAGATTATTTGGAGCACACCATTTTCGGATATGCTACTCTGCCACCCATGGAGGTAATACCTTATACTGCCTCCAATCCGATGGCCATGTGCCTCAGCGGGAAAGCTAAAGCTGTTTGGTGGTGGTGGTGGTGGCAGGAGGGGTGGGAGAATGAGCAGTGCTCCGCCCCTGAGGGCCTGGATGTTGTTGCCTGGATCCCTGAACTAGACCTTCGAAATGCATGGCGAGTAGGGTTGCTCTAGATGTGGGACTTGGCATTGCATTTGGACCAAACCCACTCTGAAGAATCAAAAAGGGGAAACGTTTGGGGGATGCTGTTGCACAAGTGCAGAAAGGCCGAGAACACTGACCCTGCTTTTCGTGAAGCGCTCCAGCTAAGAGTCTGTCTTATCTCCGAAGAGAAGTATGAACATCACCTGAGAAGCCAGTGTCATTTTGCTGCTATGTTTCCGTTTCTTTTGTTGCTTTTTGCTCTTTACACCATTTAGGTTTCTACATCTTACCAATTTCTCTAAAATATGCAGGTTCTATTTATCTTTGGATCTTTTTTCAGTGCGATTATACCCTGTGCACTTTCTCTTGTTGTCAGTCTAAATTCATCCATTCATAAATTCATGCAGCCGCTAGAGCAGTTCTTATGCTTAAGCCCAGGACCCATATGTCCCTGTACCTCAGGGCATTACACTGGCTACCAGTAAAAAAGAGGATTAGGTTTAAAGCTCTAGTGCTTTTTTTCAAGGTCCTATATGGGAGTGGAGCGGGGTATCTTAGAAGGAGAGTAAACCATTATGTGCCACCAATAACCGTGAGGTCATCCACTTTGGGCCTAGCTTCCATTCCCAGAATATGCCACGCCCGGTTGGGCGGCTGTTCCTTTAGGTTCCAGGGTTCCTGGCTCCTTCTTCCGATTTATTAATTTATTTATTTATTTAAAGAGTTTTATATAGCGCTGGCTAGACCCGGAGGTATCAGAGCGCTTTACATGAGAATCAACAATGTAACAGAAAAAGTTCAACAATTACACAATAAATCCCAGAAAAATAGGCATACAATTAGGAGAGTAGAGAAAAAAGTAGTGGAGGGGGCAGGGGAGGTGATAAAGAGAGGATAAGGGAAGAGACAATAAGGAGAGACGAAAAGAATGTCTGTCTAAAGACCGACTGAGTAGGTGAGGACCCAGGAGGAATCCACGGCCCATCTCACCTATAGCTAAACCAGGAAGCTCCATCGGCCATCAGACATAAAAGTTCTTTCTCAATACTTTGAGAGAGGGGAGAAGGAGAGACATAAATAGAGGGAGGATGCAGGAGGAGACGACAGGAGGGACGAAAGGAAGTGCAACAATGTGGTTTAACAGTGTAACAGAAAAAGATCAACAATTACAACATTACATCAGACAATCAGCAATACATTAGGAGAGGAGAGAAAGGAGAGAGAAAGGAAGTGGGGGGTAGGTGATGTGAGAATGTGAGGATAAGGGAAGAGACAACCGTAGAGACGAGAGGAAGTCTGTCTAAAGACCGACTGGGTAGGTGACGACCAAGGAGGGAATCCACGGTCCATCTCCCCTATAGATAAACCAGGTATCTCCATCGGGCATCAGACAAAGTAGTTCGGTCTCAAGTGTCGAGGGAAGAGGATCGCAGAAAAACAGGATGGGAGGGAGATAAACTGCTTAAAACCTGGTTATTCCACAACTGATCTAGCCATCATTATTCAAGAAGCAGCTGAAAACTTGGTTTCCGGCATACAGGGGCATCAGCATTGTAGAGAGAGTCTATTTTAGCGTTGGGACACGCTTGTTGAGTAGCTGTGTGCTTTATACATGCATTCATTCATCATTGTTATTACACGCTCTGCTTATCATCAGTTAATAACGAACCAAGATGATACATTCACCCGGCCTCTTTTTATTTCAAGTGAATTCCTCCTACATTACACCCACAAAATATTTTTAGGAAGGTCCTACAGTGCAAAAGAAGCTTCTGGAGGTCGTATTACAGAGTGAAGAAGGAGTGATCTAGTGATGGAGTCCAGGTGTGAGTAAATTACTACTGCTACATTGCCCAGACAGCAGGAATGACATCATAATATGTGACTTCAAAACTTCCACTGTTAAGTGGCATCGCTGTGGTTGTCTCCCATTCACTTTCTTCAATACAGTGAACCCACCCCACCATTCGAAGGCCCTTGGACTCCTTTAGAAAACAGTGCAACTGTGCTTAAGAGACCCAAATGCGTATGCAAATAATACATCAGATTCCAGAATGGACTAATGAAAATGTAATTTGCCTCTCTATCATTTCAAACCTACCTGGCAGCACAAAAAAGCACACATTAATGAGGCAGAAAACCTCATTATTTTGATTATAAAAAAACAGTGTGAAGAAATGTGAATAAAGTAGAAAATATTCAGCTGAACCAGAAAATGAGGTAATGCATTTTACAAAATGCAATTATGTTTTTTAATAGAGTACAATGACGGTGGGGTAATCATTAGCAATATATATAATGGATAAAGTACTCTCTGCCGTACATTTTAGGGCCATTGTGAAAGTCACTGACAAGTTGCATAACCATATAGAGAAATGAGACCAAAGGCTGAGTTCTTTGATAAGGTTATGGAACTCTGAGGTGACTTGTAACTCCAAAGGGTACTTTATCCCACATAATGTGGAGAAGTGTGGCTCACTGGTTAGAAGCGGCAGACCCTGAAGCAGAGGTCGGCCCGGGACCAGGGTTCAATTCCTGATGCGGCAGGGTCTTGGGTCAATGTCCGCGGACTCGATAATTCTCGCTTAGGTGCCTACGCTAACCATGGGTCCCACTCTGCAACTCTGGGCAATAGCTTGCTTAATCTCCACAACGGCCCTAGCAGCGCCGGGGATGCCTGGCTTCACCTTGGGGGTGCCCTCTCACAGGGAAAGCCAGGACGGGTTCCCCAGCGGTATACAGCGCCAGGACACCACGTAACGAGATAACAGTGCGCTTTACAAGTATACATACATACATAATACATGGTCACACCATCACCTTTCCCATAAGCCACTTAAAACCTCGGAGCATAGTTCTTTCATATGAAAGAGCGAGCATGTTTACAAACATGAAGAATAAAAATAAAACTTCTAGTGCAAAATTAAATACATCAAAAACCTGTTAGATATTTGTTGCAGATATTAGAAACCGTTAAAAAAAAGTCTGTTTTTTAAGAGATAAATAAAATCTCCAGAAGCTCAGAATGTTTAGAAAGATTCTACCTTTTCCTTATCTATCTAAGAAGTGCAAAAAATAAACTTGTTCTCTCTGCTTGCCATTGTAAGCTAGAAAAATAGAGCAGAAGAAAGAAAAGCAATGTTCCATTTTCCTTGCTTTAAACAGCTGCTTCAATTATGCACTGTGATCGGCCCTGCGTTTCACCTCGCCTGCTGGTTTTGGCAGCAGGCACTGTGACGTCAGAACTCAACTGTAATAACTCATAATAGTCGGGCTTTGATGTCTTCTCTTTATAATCGGCAACTGAGTGCATCAAAAGTCACTGATTATACAGAAATTAGACACAGCCATTTATACAGGATTACGAAATCCCATGTATTATATTGAAGTTAATACAGCATTCTGATGCTGGTCTTCTCCTTTGCACTTTACGGCCATCAACAGAAAATATAAGTAAATAAATAATATTTATGAAGTCATTATCAGACAAACTCAACGAAGTATAATCAAAAACATAGAAAACTTGGAGATTTATGAAACGTTACTGCAAACTAACGGTTGATACTGTTGTTGCAGGACTATTAGCCCATAGCCAATTACAACTTCCAACTATGTGAGAAGTCCAAGGAATCACGTATAAAAATCCAATGCCATAGAAAGCAAAATTGAGGTGGATTAACAACATGAACTACGTGTGTGAGTCAAAATATTAATGCCGCCACAACCACTTCCTACAACATACATACCCTTAATGTCTCCACTTTTGGCACTGCTTCAGGCCCTCTTGTGCGAGTAAACTCTGGTAAAAGAAGCAAATACTAACCCCCAGATTCATCATGCTCCTCTTTTGCGAGTCCTTAATAGCGAATATTAAGGAATCGCTCTTAAAGACTCGCAAAACGGGATGCATGTAGAAATCGCAAAATTTATAGCGATTTCTACTGCTTCCTTATTTGCGAATCGCATTAGCGAATCGCAAATAAGGAAGCGATTTCAAGGGTGCCAGGGTGTCCAAAGGTCACCCTGTAGCACCCCTGAAATGGTGATTTACACTGGTGTTGCGCACACACATGTCCAAAGGACATGTGTGTGTGTGTGTAACATCCAACTTAGAAAAATGCACTAAAGTGCATTTTTCTAATTTCTCGCTATTTACCACGAAGTCAGACTTCGCGGTAAATAGCGGCCCAAGATTGCGAATTCGCAATTCTAAAATGGTTCATGAATTGCATTTAAGGAATCTCAAATAGAGATTCCTTAATTGCATTTCCTCGCAATTTAGCGATTTCAAAATTTGCAATTTTTGCATTTGGGATGATGAATCCCAAATGCAAAAAAAGCGCTCGCAAAGGGCCAGATTCCAGAATCTGGCCCTTTGCGAGCCGATTTTGGCTTCATGAATCTGGCTGTAAGTCTGCAGTCTTGGTATCAACAAGAGGTTTCCATTGGAAGGCTGTGAGGCATGCTATCATCAAATCTTGCATTTATGCTACCAGCAATGCCACACCATTCACAATGACTGGTCTGGGCTGCCCTTTCAAAATATGTACAAGATAAGAACTTTTCTCTTGTTTAGTCAATCCGGAGTTGTACAGCTAACTATGCATGATCCACAGCTGAAGGGATTACAAGCCTTGGTGGTTGTGGTAATCATGTCCTTCCTGAGCTAGGAGTTGAAGTGGATCTGCAAACAAGAGCTCTGACAGGCAAAGAGATGAAAGTGATCGCCCACAATGTCTTTGCTGAGGAAATTAAGTGATGGAAGGGTTCACTCCCCACCCCCAACTAATCCTAAAGTTTAGCTCACTCACAGTACTGGTCAATGATTCAGAGCTCAACATTATGACTAATTTACTTAGGCTCTGAATGTTGGTATTACTCGGATGCCTATGCCATCTCAGGGTTAACCTTCCTTTACTTTAATTTCTAGGGACATACAATAAACTTCAGATCAGATTTAGGGTGACACTTGATACCGACCACAATACACTACTATAAAAAGAAAGGATGGCAAGAGCCTCAACTGAATGGGTACCTTTGGTTTCCAAGAACAGATCTCATACCTTTTCATCCATCTTGCACCTTTTGTCTCTCATGGATCACTGAAATAATATCGAGGGACAGAATATCGACCAACAAAAATATCGTTGACAAAATATCGAGAGACAAAATATCGAGTTTCTATCTACAAACAGGTAAGTACAAAAATATCGAGTTAAAAATATTGTTTACAAAAATATCGACTTTAATAAAAACAATGTTTAATTACATTAATATAAAAAAATTAATTACTAAAATATACTTAACAATACTTAAAATAACTTTTAATAATTAAATAATTAATGAAAGTAAAAAAATAATATTTTTTTAATCATATTTCTTAAAACATATATATATATAGTAACAAAATTTAATTAAATAATAGCCAATATTATTAACGTACAAATACAAAAGAGTAAAAATTACTATTCCCACTCCAGTGGGTGCAACAGTAGGGAAAGCGTTGGATAGCGTAGGGGTTAAAATTACTATTCCCACTCCAAAGAGTGCAACAGTGGATATATGACGTTACAACGCAACTTTTACAACGCACTACCATTACAACGTAAGTATTGGTAAGTATATAATAATTTTTTTAATTTAAATTCTTTAAAATTAATTTAATATAATTTAATTTAATTTAATTTCATTAAATTAATTTAATGTAAATTTAATTTTACTTTATTTTTACACTGTACCCCTGTACCCCAAAAACCCAAAACTGACCCTGAACCCTAAAAAAAACCTTTACCCCAAAACTGACCCTGAACCCCAAAAGTACCCCTTTACCCAAAAACTAAAAACTGACCCTGAACCCTAAAAATACCCCTTTACCCAAAAACTAAAAACTGACCCTGAACCCTAAAAATACCCCTTTACCCAAAAACTAAAAACTGACCCTGAACCCTAAAAATACCCCTTTACCCAAAAACTAAAAACTGACCCTGAACCCTAAAAATACCCCTTTACCCAAAAACTAAAAACTGACCCTGAACCCTAAAAATACCCCTTTACCCAAAAACCAAAAACTGACCCTGAACCCTAAAAATACCCCTTTAATTTAACATAATTAGCAATTAATCAATTAAATTAAATTAATTACCAATTACATTTTAATTAATTAACAAATATTTTTTAATTAACAATTCATTAAATATTACTACCAATTATTAAATTTACATATTTAATTAATTATAATTAAATTACTTCCCACCCTATTCCCCTATAAACCCACAACCCGCTACAGGAAATAAATTATTTTAATTTACATAATTAGCAATTAATCAATTAAATTAAATTAATTACCAATTAAATTTTAAATAATTAACAAATATTATTTAATTACCAATTAATTCATTATTACTACCAATTAATAAATTTACATATTTAATTATAATTAAATTACTTCCCACCCTATTCCCCTATAAACCCACAACCCGCTACAGAATAAAATTACACAATAATTAAAAAAAAATCATTAATTAAAAATAATTATAACATAAAATGACACTTTTCACACATATTATAACATAAAAAACACTATAAATAATTAAATATTATTTAAAAAACGATATTTTTTACTATCTAGATTATATACTTGGATATTTTCACTTTCTATATTATTTACAGTCGATATTACGTCACTTACCTTAAAAACGATATTTTGGCTGTCTATATTCTGTCCTGTCGATATTTTGTCCAAACGATATTTCAAACTCGATATTCTGTACAAACGATATTTTGGAGTCGATATTATGTCTGTGCACCGTCTCTCATGGCTCCTGCAACATAATACAACTTCCCACCGGGTTAGCAGGACTACTGCTTATGTCTACAACATTTTTGGCCAGTTTTCAGCTTTTGTAGCAGGTCTACAACTTTTCCTTTAGCTTTTCTGGTAGGAGTGAGAAGCACCTTTATAGAGGATATGATCATACCAACTAGATAAATAATCTTCCTGTAGTTACTCTGCAAATTATCTTTGCAGGATTTGTGAGTCTCATCCAGATGCACATGGGATGTCTCCACACCTGAACCTCATTAATCCATCTTCCCAGTGGTCTGTGTATTCAGGGGTGTGTATCATTAATGAACTGGACACGTATAGATTTGTCTCTCGATTCCAAGCTCAATAGGGTTTTTTTTCTCAACATATGAAGTTTGCTCAGAGGAGAGTAATTGGGTGTCAGGATTTCCTGATACACCGGAACACCAAATTTCAATTACTAAGTGCTCACTCAAGTCTTGCATACTGGAATCATCTATCCATTCTTCTCAGTGGAAAAGGCTTTGATATTCCAACCTACATGATCTGATCAGGGCCATTGATCAAGATGTATTCCACCATAAATCAATAATGACAAATCTGCTAGGGAGAAGAACTCCAACTGGTTACACAATCTGCTGTTTGATAGTAAAGCAAGCAGGCATAATAGTCCAATAAAAACATGGAAGTGACACCAGAATACAGGGATTGGCAGGCAGGGAGAATTCCAGTAGATTGCTGTGTTAGGATATTTTCTATCCTGACTAAAACAAGTGTTGCTTGAACTAAGACTCTGGTTTAGCTTTAAAAGGTTTGACTTTATACCCACGGGTGTCACGAGTGAACTTAGTTTAATGCACCAGCGATTGAATGTGAAAAAACAGGTTATGGTCACCCCACACAACCCCTTTCAATACACATTAAAGCGGTGTCCTTGTTTGTGGGTTACTAACAGTCCTTAACCCCTTTGCAGCGGGGGTAATTCACCCGCTGTGCTGGGGGGCGCGCACAGCGCCCCCGTGCTCATGACGAGCACAGCTCATCATGAGGCACAGTGCACGTGACGAGCTGAGCTCGTCATGATCACACCCGTTTCCGTGGAACGTTCAGCACAGCAGGGGAATTATCCCCGCGTGTGAGCGTTCTGCGGCTATGAGCACACGAGCACTGTGCCTCATGACGAGCTGACCTCGCCATGAGCATAGAAGATGTTAAACAGGGATTCAAGGATACAGTGGTAAATTAGAAGCCCAATTTCGTTCTTTACAATATCACACACAAGAACTGCACTAAGAAAAAGACACTAACTGAAGAGTGTTCATTTCAACAGTCTCCTTCTGTTGCTTAGCACATCTAAAATATTCACATAAATTAATAAAACTGCACAAATGCATGTCGTGACCAATGAGAAAAAAATGAATATTTCTACCATCGTTAAAATGTCATCTAACAACCTAACATTCGAAAACCTATTTCTATGTGGGATACTAGTAGGATATGAAGTAGTGTAACTTGCATGTAGGTTTTTCTTAAATTTTTTTTTTTTTTAATAATCAACACACTGCATACATGTTTACAGCAAAACACTGTAGTTATCAGCAGTCAGGAGCAAGTGTTCCCTCAAGGGTAAAACACACATCAGAAGTAGCTTCTCTCCTCCTGGACTTGGCTTGATATCAGCTTTCAGTGCAGAACCGAATGCAGCAGCAGCATCATGGCAGTCTGTGGATCTTCTGGCAATATCTTTCACAATAATCTGAGGGGAAAGACCTCTCATGACAAGTGGTTGATTGGCAGGTCTTTTATACTATATCTTATCTGAGGTTAGAATTTCTGAAACAACAATGGGAATGTTTGGCATAACCTATGTGCAACAATATGCTAGTCTAAGACGCATTCTTACAAACAACTAAGGTAAAAACACGTCAATTCGGACAACACTTTTTATGTTATTATCATCTGACCTTGAGATAGAGATAACAAGGCACTTTTTTCAGCCTAATGTCCCATCAGGTGTATTATCAAGGTCATTGTCTGAATGACTTGACCCTTTCACAGATTCATGGAAAGATATGGACAGATGACATCTGCATCAAAAGCAGACATGTCGATGATTCTCGGCCTCCACAAGATGGAGTCTGGCCTAAGGGACTTCACTTCACAAGAAAAAGGTCAGAGTATAAAGGAAGCGGACACCTTTGCTTTTGTTCCTAGAAACACAGATGGGCACAGCTGGCCTGAACTCACCAAAAGGCACCCGTGTAGCTAGGGGGGGGCGAGGGGGGCGGACCGCCCCAGGCGGCACTATTTTGGGGCGGCCGCGCGGCACTAGTGGCCCGTTGCAGCCGCCTTTATAATTTATTTGGGGACACTGTCAGTGTCCCCAAATAAATTATAAAGGCCGCCGCACACCACACTAGTGCCGTTTCCATTTCAAAGTGCATGCTCATTGCTGCCAATTGCCGCCGAGGCGTACCGTCTAATTGGCCAGTTTGTGTACGTGCAATCGTACTGCACGCACCACCGAAGGATATGGAACAAGTTTCTTTGGGTCCCAGGGCCGTCAATCAGCGTGCGAAAGCGCTACCAATGACGGCCCTGCAAACTTTATACTTCGAGCCCGCCCCGCCTTCGGCAGTGAACAGTGCTAAAATTGAGCTTGCACCACGCACGTGATGGTGTGTACATGCGTCCAGGGATCAACAGGAACATAACTGATTCCCGGTTTTGGACCAGGAGTGAGTGACTTGTCATTGAAGCAAAACCAAGTAAGTTTTCTCCATTGATTTTGCACTGGCTTTGATGGTGGTACTTCATCTAGATGTGCGTCATTTTTGGTGGTGAGGTTAGTGAAAGGACACAGCACCGAAAAGAAGTATTTCCATGTGTAGAATGAGTGTGTTGCAGGTTCTGGCCTTAACTTTGAACATGGCGCAGTGCTTTAAATATGGGCCAGTACTCACCAGTACGGAGTAGCAGCACTTTTAAGTTTTGTTCTTGTGAGTAATGAAGGGTTTCATTAGACATGGAGAGTACCAGTACACACAGAGGCCTTACAGCATGCAGGTATTACTGCCTTCAGGTCTGTTTGTGGTTAAATCATAGGTCACCTCACTAGCTGGCTACAGTGTGAGATTGCTAGAAGAGCATGTGCTGCAATCACCAGAGAGCAGTGTTGTCACTTGCCTCGATGTTTGAGCAGTGTGCACGTTTAACACGTCTTGCATCATTATTCTGCACATAACCGCCAATTCCCCTTATTATATGAAGAGGAGGCTTAATGTGCAGACTGTTGTATGCACGATCTGTCTGTCCGTCCTGTTCTATGCATTGTAACCCCTTGGAGCAAATCGACTGTCTGCCCCGCCATAGGGCGCACTTTAATAGCCACAGGTATTCTGGCTGCGGATCTCACCAACGCTAATCTTCATTGAGGTTTGTCTTGCCTGTCATGTTGGCCAGAGAGGAAAGGGGTAGGCCTGCTCCTCTCAACAACAGTTCGGAATCTAGAGAGAAAAAGGAAGAGAGGTAGAGTGATGGAGAAACAGGACGGAGTGAGAGGTAAAACAATGGGAAAAGAACTGACAAAAGAAACTTGAGGAAGAGAATGAAGAAAGGCAACTGAGCGAAGGAGGAGAGAAACATAGACAAGGAAGAGACAGGTCGTGGGAGAATAAGACAAACAAGCTAGAGGAGAAAAAGGGGGACTGGATAAAGAAAATATATGGCAGCGTAAACAGGTGCAAGACGGGAGGTACAGGAAAGAGAAATTGGCATGGGAAAGGTTTAGGTATGTGAGACAGTCAAAAGGCAAGAGGAGAGATTGAATAACCATTGAAAAGAGAAGTATTGAGGGTAGGAGGAGAGGAGACAGCAGGTGGTGGTAAGGGAGCAGGAAGAAAATGTGGGGAAAATGTGTGTGGAGAACGGGTAGCAATGCATCAGGAAGGGAGACTCAAGCAAAGGCTCTATTAATTTTGTTTAACTTGGTCATCTGGCTACTCTTACATAACATTTAAGTGGTTAAGCATTTAAATATGATCCCTGAAAGAATTTTGAAGGGGTGCAAGCAATCCATTCTAATATAGGTGCATCATACACTTTGCTGCTATTATTTGAATGCTGATCTATAAACAAATATAAAGGATATAACTAAGTATAAAATCTGTTCCAAATGGAAAACACTTTTTTTTCCTGAGAGTTTTATTCTCATCAATAACTGTTCCACAGTTTCAACTTTCAAAACAGGTGGCCCTGTACTTTGCTCATTTCAATAGCACATTGCCCTGTCCATCACTCCTTATACTAACTTGCAGTGAGGCAACTTTTCTATTGCCCTCACGATTTTCAAATCTCCTAACTAATAAAAAAAGGGATAATTGCTTAACATTATGCTTGTTTCTTTCACAAATTGCTCACAGTATCAATAATCGTGCATAATGTGAACATACAAATAGCTTTCATGTGCCGTATCTGCAGAGGCATATTATATTGCTCACATTCGTTTTTTATGTAGCTAGATAAATGGGTTACTGCTTTGAACACAGATCCTTTTGTTACTTGCAGTTCATAAAATGTAAGTCTTCTAATATTGCACAGTGAGCTATGTAGAATGCGACTGCTACACATTTTAACCCTCACTGACTCATGCAACGCATCTTGTACACTGATTTACACACTTGTATGATTTAATGTCAATGTGTATGTTATGTAAAGCGCTCTGACACCCTGCATTGGGATGAGTAGCACTATAAAAGAAATACAATAGTGCTATTTAAATTAGGTGTGTAAATGCTGGGACAGACCAACACATTGCACATTCTTACAGTGCATGCGGTTACATAAAGGGACTGAACAAAGTAAAAAGCATACCACTCTTAAGTACCTGTGAAGTGATAACAGGCTGTGTGCTTTTGTTTCCCCTCCGTCGCATTTGCATTTAAGTGTGGGTTAATGGCCCCTTAACTTGGCCATTATCTTTGGCCCAGCTGGATGTGAAAATAACAAGCTGAATGTGTCCCAGTGTCTGAAAATGACATGGGGACAAGTTCATCATATTTCTGGGGGACCCAACTTCTTGGTAGGGTGGACGGTGTTCACCCTGTGAAAATAGTGGGTGGACGCTGTGTAGCTGCATGTACCCTAAATTTGTGCCCTGGTTGGTGTCTTCCAGTGGCTGCATGGTTGTTTCAGTCCGAGTCCTAGCAATTCACAAATAGAAACTAACCTAGACTTTTAAAGGCACATCTGCTAATGTAACAGACAGGCTGAAGCCCTGAGTAGGAAATTGAATAACTATTTGTACAACATCATGAGTAGTAGTTTTTGCAAAATTAATTCACATAACCTCTTGGACTTTGGAGTGTATTTTTGTCCAGGGCTAGGGGTTAGTAGACCGGAGGCTCTGTCAATTTCTTTTGGTCATAGAAGTCAAGGTGTATGATAGGACAAGGTCTCGGATTGCTTTTTGACTTCATATATTTTGACTCTTTCATCTAGAGATTTTTGCATTTTTGCAGTGTGACAAGCCAGTTCTAATATTAAGTTTGCTGATTTTCTTTATTCAGTACAAATACTCTAACCAGTGGCATTAGGGCAGGTGCTCAGTTAACCCCCTCCCACTATCTGTGTATTGAATAGAATTTATATTAATCCTTAAAATGGTTTCTGATGACTATTTCTGCATAATTTGAGAGTTGCTGCATAGTTAGGCAGTCAGCAAATTACATCATGACACGTGCCATCCATAACTGCCACGGTTTCAGATTGCTATGTGTGACATGTTCATAATTTCAGTGTGGTTATGAGTGACATTTCAACCACTATGAGTGATACTTTCTTGCGAGCAAAAAGCAAGCAATGAAGATCAGGAAACATAAATATCAGAAATTAGACCCATTTGAACAACGAGAAACTCTCTGAAGATCTAACACTGCTGCAAACGCCTGCTGCAGCGGACTATAATTAAAATGACAGCTATGGACATCTAGAAAGCAGGTCACATAGCTCCACTAAGAATTAACACCAAAAAAAGAGCAAGGACCTGCGGCTAGGCTGTAGAACCACGGGATCGAGGTAACTATTAGCGGCGATACTATGTGTCTCTCGGACCTCTTTCAAGTACTCGCTGTCCTTTTCCCCCAGCACCCCTCCCCCCAGGGGCGGCAATCTGAGGGATAGCCCCGGGCGCCACAAGCTCTAGCTACGCCTGCGCCAAAAGGTGGTAGCACACTTTGATGTTAACTAAAATACCATAATTGAAAAAGCAGATGGAGCCCTATACCGCCTCTTTACATAGGCATTATAATGTATGCTTGTCCAGTATTGGAATTTGTGAATGTGCATTTCTTTGTGAGACACAGTTTAAAGTCAGATGCAGTGTCCTCTTTTCAGTAATGGATACCAGATACAAACAAGGAGGATAGCTCAAATGCTCGAAGGGGTAGTACGGAAAGCTCAAAATATATTTGTAAGAGTGTTGACATCCTGACAAGAAGAAGGCCTCTTGGATTAAAGCGAGAGTATACAGTCAGTGATCTGAGCACCAGCCTCATGTTCATAAAGTAGTCATTCAATGTCGAGGAGCAAGAGTCTGTGAAAGCAGAACATAGGCCTCTTGTCTCTTGGGCCATACTGTGCAGTTACACTTCACATGCTCGGGTTTTAGGATTTGTTATCATTAATACTTTGAGCCTAGACTTAGAGCCCTCACTTCACATTCCCCAGCTGACTGAAGATGGCACATATGAGGACAGAGCCGAGTGAATTTCATGACCCAACTGAAAGACCACAAAACAAGTTTAGGATGTTAACTTTCCAGATTCCTCTTGGTAATTGATCATTGAAGTTGGTTTGAGTGAACTCTAGACACTTAGGGGCATATTTACAAGAAATGACGTATTGCTACGTTGCGTCAGCGATGCATCAAAACAGCTTGCGCTTCAGTAAGACAGAATACTACGCCATGAATGCGTAGTATTTACAACACGGTGCTCCATGGCATAAGGAAAAGTGACGCAGTGCTGACTTAAAGGGTCGTAAAGTGACACAAATCATCCCCACGTCACTTGAGTGCGGATTGCATAAAAAAAAGTACAAAAACTGACGCATCTGGGGGAAAACAATGGCACACTTTGCAGAAGGCAGTCATGGAGCAGAGAGTAGCCAGCAGAAACAATGACAACAACTCCAGCATCAGCCGGATGTCCAGGCAGACTTCAAGGGGAAGAGGAAGAGAGATCCAACTTCAGTGAGGAGTAGACTGACATCTTGATCACGGAGGTGGTACAGCACCAACATCAGCTGTTTGTCACTTCCAAATGGCCATTAGGGAAGAATGAGGCCATATGGCAGCCCATTGTGGATAAGATCAATCGAAGAGGACGGTCACTGACTGCAAGAAGCGCTGGAACAATTATAAGCGCCGAAAGAAGGGTAAACTGGCAATGACCTGAAGGCAGCAATGCAGACCAGAGAAGGGAGCCCAGCACCCTAGGAGGAGCTGGATTCCATGGAGGAGCAGGTGGCATCAGTCATCCCAGATGAGTTGTTGGCTGGAGTACCAGGATATGACATGCAGCATGCCATGAAACAACCACAGCCGCAGGGCAAATATTAACAAGGGGCAATGAGGGCAAAAATGTTGTGTTGTGCAGTGCACCCAGCTGTGTCTCAGTGCTCCACTGTGCTGTACTGCAGGGCAAAGGGTGGGAAGATGGATCATGTCCTGTTAAAATGCTCAGAAATGCTACTCACACTGCTCAGTTACATGTTGCACAGCTGTGTCCAGCTCCGTCATGTTTCTCCATGTGTGAAGTGCAGCACGAGTCCTGGTCCACACCTTTGTATAGTGGCACGTCTAATTTATTGCACAAATGAGTGGCTCACAAACTACAGTTTGATGCAGGGCAGTGCTACACATCCATTTGCCATGCTGCCCTGTGTCAAGAGAAAAGGGCAGGAATGCACTGTATCTATGAGATACTGTGGTTTTCTGTTCTCATACACCGTGCTGGCGCACAAATGGGTGCCTAGCGTCAGCGCAGACACTAAGGGTGCCTTGTTGACATCAGGTTGTATTTGTGCAGGAAGGCACCAATGTGTGCCCCTGCACAGGCAGAAAGCACAGGAATGGTCCCTACGTCATTAATGAGGCCCATGTCTGCCCTTTAATTTTGATGCAGGTCAGCGCAGCACGATGTCTTGCTGAACTGCCCTGCGGCACACAATAAGAAATGAGGCCCATTGGGTATGGAACACACATATGTGAGTCAGTAATGACCTGGAATGCCTGGTGACAACACAACCTGAACAGCGCTGATATGGAAAAACAACACCTCTGAGGGTGGCATGCACTACATTGTCTGTCTGGGCTAATAGCAGGGCAGTGTTAAAATGCCTCTGTGGCCTGCTTCTCCATATTAACTGTCAGGCAGAAGCATGACGTTGTGAGCATGAAACATACGTGACCCTCAGAGTCAATGAATAAAAAACAGATATTAGCAAAGTAGACTCTGCTAATAAATAACAGAATATGTGCACTTACCGGCAGCTCCCCCACTTCAATTCCAAGATAATGAAGGAGGTTAGTCTCCTGGCTGACCACATCTGCCCAGCAATGCTTTAGTTGATGTACTGTATGCTCCACCTTAAAGATTCTCTTCATTTGCTGCCTCACATTCTCCCACCACGTCTTCCAGTCGTGGATGGGATTATACGATCCCCACTGGCAATCATGTTGGGGAGGTAGTGGGTTATCAGCCACAGGAACCCCCCAAGCTCCTACTTTGACATGTTGCGGGCCCTGCCCCTCCCAGGCATATCCCTCCTTGAACAAAAAATATTTCCCCAATGAACAAAAATATACCCAACACCCCAACTACCCCTTACAATACAAAACCCTAAAAAGACTGACACCCAACAATACACTGGACTACACAATACAATTAACAAAATACATGAAACAGACTTTCAGGACATAACAGGGACAGCACAGACACCAACAAGACCAATAACCAGCTCAGCACTCTCCAGGAACCAGAACACACAACCTCCAGCAAGCACAGACAAAAAGAGTGTAAGTGAAATAAACGTAACCTTCCTGGTTTGCAGCATGGCAAGCCCACTGCATCATTTTCTGGCCAGATGAGACACTTTTTCACTAAGGGCTAGATGTAGGTAAAGCATATTTACCGACCCTTAAATACCGAATTTTACCGATTCGGTATTTAAAAGTCGGTAAATATGAAGGGGGGAGATGTAGGGAAATCCAGATGTTTATTTACCGAATCGGTAAAAGTCGGTATTTACCGAATCGGTAAATACCGACCTGTAATGCTCCATTCATTCCTATGGGCTTTGAAGCCCATAGGAATGAATGGGGCATTACAGGTCGGTATTTACCGATCGGTAAATACAGATTTTTGGCAAGGGTGCAGGGGTGTCACTTTGACACCCTCTAGCACCCCCAAAAAAGGTTCGGGGGCCATATGGCAGGCATACCTGCCCTAAGGGCAGGTCTGCCTGTCATATGGCACAGGTGTGCATGCGCACATTTGCATGCACACCTGAATCGGTATTTCACCATCAAATTGAATTTGATGGTAAAATACCGATTTCTAAGGCCTTGTGGGACTCATAAGAGTCCCACCTACATATCGATTTTACAGATTCTGTAAATATACCGGTCAGTAAATTTACCGACCGGTATATTTACAGATTCTGTAAAATTACCTATCGGTAAATTTACAGAACGGTAAATTTACCGATTCTGCCCCCTACATCTCAAATGCCTTTTACCGGTCGGTAACGGCCGAATTCGGCCGTTACCGACCGGTAAAAGCCTACCTACATCTGGCCCTTAATGTGGCAATTTATTTTTTACACATACATAGAAATATGAGCAATATGTGTTTTCACACAATGCATGGCAATGCCTAAAGCTGTATATCTGACGCATCGGCTTGGAAACGTGATATCCAGCAGGCGTAATGGGGTAATGAGTCACGAATTACGCTAAAGCATCTTTTTAAAATGGTGCAATGGGCCAATCATGTGTTTTACAGTGTACTGTATTGTGCATTGCATGTAGAACATTTCAGAGATCAGTGTATTGCCTGTGAATATTAGTCCAAACATGCTTCATGTCTCTGAATGTGCGGCATGCCTATGTTGACAGTGCACATATGTGTGACTTCTTACAGTACTGGGGCTCTATTACACATAATGGCCACTTTCTCTGGTCAGGTCACGACCAACCTCACAAGAAGTGCCCTGTGCACAAACTGAGAAAGTGCAGCCTATTACGTTGAAGGGGCTTCCTCAGGGCTGCCGCAAACTTGCGCTGCCATGGGTGCCGCGCCATCATGTATCAAACGGAGCGGCTATTGTACAGACATTCTGTCTCACACTGTTTATGTGGCAAATTATCTGCACAATTATGTGGGTTTCCAGGTCTACTTGCAGCCGTGCTCAGTGAGTGACTCCACCCAGCTACAAAGGTGTGGGGGGGACTGGGAGAGACATAAGGATGGCATCAGGGGGTTTCTGACAGTGTACAACCTATGTGTTTGTGCTCTTACAGTGCGCCTCCGGACATCATCTTTGCCTCTGCAGCTGTTTCTATGATACAGCGCAGAGGGAACTGTATTGCTTAATTTGCATGGTGTCACCCCCTGCAAATTAGGGAATGACCTCTGGTGATAGCGCTGGTGCCATCAGTGTCCCAGCACAATTGGCATTACATACAGGTCTGCACAAGTGTATGCAGCCCCTTCTGTGATTCAAAGTGTGCCCAGGGGCACACAAAGCACGTGCAATCGCCAGTTGAGCACCCGAGGAACTTCTATAATACCACCCCTGAATTGAATATAATGGCACGTAAAGTCATAAATTTGAGTTGGCTGGTATATTATGGGCCTCTTTCCAAATGTTTGATACAACACAGAGCAGCAAGCCAAGTTGATGCACTGTCTTGTGTAAATGGGAGAGCTCAGAAGTTCCCCATTATTATGGATATATGTTGCATTTTTGCTCTCTCCTTGGGCTAATGTGCTTTAGATAGCCTAACGCCAAGGCATGCACACTTGTACCCATTGCGAGGAGCAGTGTTTTTGTGCATGAAGGGATAGCTTGCTGCACAATAGCAATCTCTCAGAATAATTGTTAGCACTATGTGTGCAGCAGACTGCAGCATATGAACCTATTGAAAATAACAGAGGTCCCAACGATATTGCTATCCTCGTTATGCCATCCTCCGTAAGGCGTGGAGAAATCATGCAATCCCAAGTGTCCACAGGTTTTGAAAATTTGGGATAGCATGGATCCATGGGTGGATTCATGTCCCCCCCCCCCCCCCCCCGGAATGCCTTCCAGAATGAAATGCTTCGCAATGCAGCACAAGCCAATGACTTGTGTCACAATGTTTTTTCTAGCCCCTACAAGGACGTAGCAAAGTGGGCTTTGCCTGGCTTTTAAATTCTCTACTAGCATTTTTGGTCATGGATGTGCAACAACAGTGGTATACCTATGATGCAAAATGTTATTACATATAGCCACGTGTGAGCTGGAGGACTTTACATTCAGGATAATAATACACATGGGTCCTGCCCCACATCCAAGTCACCTTTTACAAAGTTTGGGGTGGCACAAGACTCTCACTCATACTAATAGTGCATGGTTTGGCATGACCTCATTTCTATTGAGTAGGGAAAGGCAGCGTAAGGCACTGCGTTGCTTTACTATGCATCAAGGAGGTGTTGCATGGGCCTTGTAGTGGGTGTGTACATGCTACACCCATGCCTTTTGATATTGACTGAGCTTATCAGACTCAGGTTCACTATGTGCAGCACAAAAACCTTAAAAATCCTCACCGGAGGCATAAAAAGTACCAAATTGTACCGTCATCGTGGGTTTGCTGTTTGCATGTGTGCTGCATTCATCAGCACCAATAGAAGAAGCAAAAACACTCCATGGATTGTCTATGTGCAGGAAGGTGCTAGGAGAACTGTGATGCAACTTGACATCAGATTGGGGGAAGGCATACGCCTTTTCCACAGCACCAGTGATCCATAATCCATAAATTTAGATTATTCATCCTGAATATCATGGGTGGTACCTTGCTAAACCCCCCACAGGACCACAGCAATGCACCGATGGCACAAAGTCAACCAAGGCTGCCTATTGAGGTGCCTTGATTTGCTCCATAGCTATGATGCCAGGATGAGCTACATAGAGTAACTTAACATGGCCATCATTTATATGTTTGAGAGGCTTGTGCCAACTGAGGTCCAAAAGTTGTGAGACACCAGCCGCACCAGCCTGTGGTACACAGCCCCATGTCTGTCTACACTGCTATCCTAAGATATCATGTAGATGCATTACCCACTCAGGAAGTGACATACACTGGCTGGTTCAGACTGTCTATGTTATGTTATGTTACACTGCATTTCTAAAGCGCACAGCTACTCAGAGTATCCCGGCGCTGCTACCCTGAGCCCCCACCACTAGCTGAACAGAAAGAGCCTCTAAGAGAATGGACTCAGAACAAAAGTGTTTTTAGATTCTTTTTAAAGATAACCGGATCAGAAATCCAGGCTATGCCAGCCTTGCGGGTGAAAGAGCAGCCACCTAGCCTATGGCGTGAGAAGCGCGGGTTCTGAATAAGGAGTTGGTGCGAAGACCGCAAAGTCCTGGAAGGAATATAGAAAGAAAAGCGCTTCTGCAGGTAGAGTGGGCCCAAGCCATACAAAGCCCGATGGACAATGGCCAGCATTTTGAATTTCAAGCCAGCCTCCACTGGGAGCCAGTGAAGGTGGCAGAGATGGACCCGCACGCTCTGCCTGGAAGAGAGACCCAGAAGGAGACGAGCAGCTGCATTTTGGACTACCTGTAATTTTTTTATCAGATAGCCTGGGCATCCTACTAAGAGTGTGTTAGAATAATCCAACCGAGAAAGGATCAATGCCCGGACTACTGTTTCTTTAGCCTCCACAGGCAGAAGGGGGAGGAATTTACGCAGAGTTTTAAGTATGCCAAAACAGGTCCCTGTAAGTTTTTTGACATGTGTTGCAAAATTCAAATTTTCCTCAAACCAGACCCCCAAGTTTTTTGCGAGGCCCTTGTCTGATTGGGGGGGTGGAAAGTCCGGGGGCCAAAGTCTGGTTCTAAAGCCCGCAGGGAACGCTCCAAACAAGAGCACCTCTGACTTCTCCTCATTGCACTTAAGTTGTGCATTGGCCAACCAGCGAAACACCGCGGATAGACAGCGCTGAGCCGTGTTGACCGAGTCCTCACCCCTTCACCAGCTAAACAATAACTGCGTGTCTACAGTCTATTTGCCATCCAGGGCACAGATTGACTATCCATATGTGTAAAGTTTGTGGCTAGGCATATATAGCACATGTTGATATGTGTATACCAACAATTACCATAGAGTGATACCCAACTACCACCATATCATGTTGTGGTACACAAACATCTGCCGTATGGTTTTGGCGCTGGAAGGATAGGTGTGACACATGCACAGTGTCAATGCACATTAGTGTTTGCCTAGATTCGGTGCATATATATAGGTGAACAAGAGGCCAGGTTGGGTGACCAAAATGAGTCTGAGTGATACCAAGGAGGTATATATTTGTAATTGGCATGCATCACATTATGTTGCTACCTTGAGGGGTTGCTTGGAGTTAGGATGTGGTATGCATTTACATAAGATGGTCACCTGGCCATTTCTTGCCACAGTCTGCCACCATGACCTGGAATGCATCGGTGCACGCTACCTTGGCTGGATTCACCTTGCAATTACTCATTAATAATGTCGAATGTTCAATATACTGACTCAGTACGTTGTGTTCTTACAATCACACCTAAATGTAGAGGTAAATCCATTGTTTGTATCTAAAAGCAACACACCAACATGTTATGATACTTCCATACTTGGTCCAGCTGCATCTTTGCCTAGTGTGGAAGCATTGGTACTAGAGCGCCAATCTTGCACGGGGACATTTGGTTATGCAGCATTTATATATGTGTGATGGGACAATGGATTTGATCTGCCTGCAGACATTGCAGTCACATATATAATCCCATCGATGTGCTTCAGCATTATGAAATGTAGTCCGCATTGTGTTTCCCCCCCCTTTTGTATGTGAAATGCATTTTTAACATGTCATTTGCTTTGTCTGTACTGTGGTTTACGAGTATTAATGTGTCACTATTGGTCAACTTGTCTGTACTTTTATTGTCATAATAGTTGTTTTTTAATGTGTCATGCAACAAGCTATCGCATGGTTTATGTTGCATCTTGGGATATACAGGCTATAGTCATATGTATTGATGTTTGTTTATGTATATTGCCTTTACAGCCCTGAAGAAGTCCATTGCCATGGACAAAACGTGTTGGCTATTTCTACAGCAAATTTAGCAACATATATTTTTTACAAGAATACATGCCTAAAAAAGAAAAAATGTACACAGTTTGGAATTTTGGCAGCATGTGCTGATATTGTGTGCACACATAAACTTGAATTTTCATATTAGGAAGTGTTCGAGGACACAGGATAGGTGCAGTGAGCTGGTGTGCACTGCCTCTATAGTGTTTTTGGAATTGCAGTCACATATGTAGAATGTATGTGTTGGACTGTGTTCCCATGCTCATATTTTGTGCCTTGGTTGGCAATCTCCGGACTATGACTAAACTGTATTATTCTCCACAAATATGGGCCAGGACAATGGCTAGTTGTACAACACACACATGCAGTCATTGCACCCTATTCACATTAGAACACCTTTTTTGTTGTGATAGGATGTCTGTCACTCAGTACACTGCAACATAATACATAATCATGACCGGTCCAGACTGTGCCAAATATCTATGTTTGTTTGTTGCCTGTCTTGACAATGGACCTACTTTTAGCATAGGGTGATGTCGTGCACACATTTTTTGATTACCAAGATATTGTCCAGCGTTGTTTGTGACACCTTGCTATACACATTTGTTGACTGTTTTGATATTTACAGTGCCTATGCTTACACAATGGTTCGTGCACTTAAACCTATTTGCATGTTAGCACACTCTTTTCATGTAGTCCATATTTTTGTTAAGCGTTGATGAGCGTCATGCATTGGCAAAGAAATTCAGCAATATTTGGTTTCTTCACCGTGTACCAGCAATTTTTGCTACATTTTGGATTTGGTCCTCTTCTTCATAATCACCTTCTCCCGGGCCTTCATGGTTCTCATTCCATCATCCCATAGAACAATGGTCTGCACATATATGAGGCACACAAGTATGATCTTACATACCATGGGGGGTGGGGTAAGAGCAAAATTATCCCCCAGACATGTCTAGACAGCGGAAGCGTGACTTAAGTACTTCAAAAGCCCGCTCCACTATGGACCGTGTCCTGCTAAACGCCTGTTTGGAGCTACGTTGGTCATCCATATGGGGATGTGCATAAGGGGTCATGACCCATGGCTGCAGACCATATCCTTGGTCAGCTGAAAAGACAGGAGGGAAAAAGTCATTGGTAATGATTGTTACAGTGACCACAATCATGTGCATCCTGTTATGTGTTACGATTGTCTCATGCACATTTCAACCAGTATGAGATGCACACTGACATTGTTTGGCATACATCCACTTTCATTTTGGTGTGGCTGACACTATACTACAAATAAATGTATACTGGCCTGTGTGATTCACCTATTATTTATAATAGTTGTGGTTGCCAATGCCATTGGCGTGGGATTCTTGAGTAGCATGGAGGGTCAGTTAGCCATTGAGGAGACACTTCTCTCACACTCCTCTATTGTGTTTCTTTGCTCCTACTATTTGCATTTCTGTAATAAAACATATCTGTATCTAGAATATGTTACTGGTGCAGATGATGTTGTCTCAATCATTCACCCATATTTGGATGTGAAATTAGTAGTCAGTGTTGTTCAGTAGCTTCTGCCGTGGAGATTTTGGGGAGTGCATGTCAATGTGAGGCATGATAGTCTACACATGTAATGTAAATGTGATTTGTAAAGTGCAAACTCTTGCCCACTGGCGTCTTGGCACTATCAGAGGCAGGTATGGTGTAGAGCAGTTAAAAGAAGAGGCTACTTGCTCGGCCTTGTTGTCTGCTAGTCTTGCGAGAAAAGTCACGTATTTTACGCCTTTCTAAATGCGAGTAGGGAGGGAGCAGCTTTTAGTGTCAATGGTAAGTTGTTCCAGAGCACTACAGTGGTCCAGAAAAAGCTCTTGCCACCCCAAGTGGTCCTCTTAAATCAGGGGCCAGTCAAGTTCATGGCAGAGCGAAGAGTCTGGAGCCTTTTCAGGGGACATATTACACGGTTAAGGTAAAGACTATTACAATAGTCAATCCTTGAAAGTATCAGGGCAATGATCACAGTTTTTAAGAGTTCTGGGGTACTCCTCTATGTTAACAGTACACAAATGGAGAGTTATGTGGGAGTCTTGTGCTCTACAGTGCAACTGGTAAACTATCAAAACTGCACAGCCTCACTGATTGACGACAGTGTGGAACATATCTTTTCAACATGATGAAGTGTCCCACACTTGCAGCCTGCTCTGGCAGACAATCGGCAACATTGCACCTAGAGAGGCACATTGGGTATATGATGATTGCGTGGCTGCCTGTCCTTTGAGATGTACTTTGTGCATGAGTGTTTACCTTGCTGCACAGTCCCAACATATGTGCAAAAGTAGCTTAGCAGTTCTATAAATGTGTGACTTGAACTGTTGTTTTGCACATATGTCATGTAGTATGGTGCAAGTATGAGGACACACCTGCTATGTATACACTGCCTCATTCACCCAACATAAATATGGCTATTTTATCCAACATAATTTATAGTCATGAGGTCAGTCATGTGCTTCAGATGTACTTACTAACCAGTTGGTCATTCCCTTATCTCCCATTCTGGAGGCACTCGCTCATGATGAAATGTCTGAAGATGTATGCATTTTGAGCATTCCCAGGGTACTTTGCGAGCACATGGATGAACATCACTATGTGGTCCACTTTTCTCTGCACGTTGATTGAATATGTGTGCTTCCGATTGTGGTACAGTGGGGACGTAGCAGCAGGGGCACCAGTTGCACATGAGTGCAGTCCATTTACACCTAACACGGGAAAATCCAGCAATGTTATAAAAGCCTTACTTATTTTCAACTTGTTTCTGCTGTTTGTTGGTGAACATGCAATACTGGGGTGTGTGGCTTATGATGGCATCCAGGACGGAGGGTAGCAATGCCGAAAAGGATGTTTGGGATATTCCAGTCACTCTGACTGTGGTGGGTTGAAATGAGCCAGAAGTTAGCATGTGGAGTGCTGACAGCAGCTTGGCCTGCGGAGGAATGTTGGTGCACCTTTGGGATGTTGGCTGCAGCTTTGGAGCAATCTGGTGTGGGTGCTGGACAATGGACTCCCTCCTGAGCCTGTAATGAGTGATGAACTTCTCCTTCCCGAGATCAATGAGGGTAATCCTGTTCTGGTAAGTCCACTCCCTTCTCCTGCGCACCCTTCATGTTGATGGTGGTGGGCAGTCTGGTGAGGTGGTCGTCCTCGTCTTCTTCCTGCTCCAAGCTGCAGTATGAGGAGCTCCTTGGCGTAGTTGAGCTTGCCAAAGTGCTCTTGGTATGTTTTGCTTATTTTTCAATGCTGATCCATCATTTTTATGCCTGGTTTGCTGATGCGCAGGGATTTAGATGCATTTTCGACTCAGCGCATCATTTGCTAACGATGTGTCACTTTTCCAAAATGTTGTAAATATGGATGCGTCAGTTCTGTGTTGTATCTTACTGGGGATTGCCTACCTTGAATGTGATTAACATAACATGATGCAGTCAGTTGTGGGGAAGGAAAAAAACTAGGCAGGACAGAGAAAAGTGATGTATTGTGCCTATTGCGTCAATTTGTAAATGTGGAGCAAGGAGTGCGCCGCCGCTGCATCAAAAAAAGTGATGCAGTGGCAGCGCAAACTCCTTGTAAATATGCCCCTTAGAGCTAGGAAAGGTAGGTGCTCTGAAATTATGCACAAAAAAAAGTCTCACCGTGGACTTACTTTTTCCTCTGGAGTTGCTGGTGGGAAAGCATAAAAAGAACAGCCTATAAGCACCTTATGGGTGACACAACAGTAATTCTGTACATATCAACCGCAAGTTTATGTCTCGGTAAACTCTGTCCCTGTTTGATCTTCTCAAATGAGTCTACCAATGGTAGCTTGGTGGGTGACAGCGATCATGATGCAGCTGCAGTTGTGACAATCTCTTGAATCCCTGCAATGTTTGGTCCTTGATTACTTGTTAGCAAGTCATTTTTCCACTATCAAGACATGTTCTCATAAAAGCAGGCACTGCTTCAAGTGGTGCTTATGAAACCGGACAAGGTGGTCACTTCTCAAGCCAGAGCTGGTGATCACTCATAGAAGGACCTCCTCAAGAATAAGTCCACTATCATCTTTCATGGCTAGTCTGATAAAAGAGAAACGCGGGGAGGCAGGATGATGTGTGAGTAGCTGCTAAGAGACTGCACATTCTAAGGTATTCATTTATTAGACAATGCATCTTTAGGAAAATTGGTCCATGCATCTCGTTCGTACCTTTAAGTGGTTCATTTCTACTAATCGAAATAATCCTAATAACTTAAAACGTTTAAAATCGAAACAATGAAAATATATATATATATCATTTTAGTATTGCAACAGGATAATCACAGACTAATATATCATGGGTACAACTTGACTGCAGAATAGTACTGAAAATAGTTAAGTTTCACCCTGTAAATATTAGGCAAAAAAATGCGTTTGTTTCAATTGTTAGAATTTCACATTTTGTTTTCACTTTACCACCACCAGTAGGAGCATCTCTAGATTCTGGCCTTGCATGTGCATACCTCTATAACAAGTTTTGAAAATACAAGAAGAATGTATTTTTAAATACTATCGGCCAGAACCGATGTGAGGATGTAGTTTTAGACATGGTCTTCATTGCAATGAGAAGGCCAATCACAATTTTTTTCTTGCATAGAGTACTAAAACAGCATGGCTTCTCCATTACGGTTAGATCTTTATTGCCTATTTCCCCAGTTCCAGATTCCAATTACCGTCATGTTGGCTTTATTGTCGAATGCATTAGGTGTATGTTAATAAAAAGCAGATTGGCGCTGATCGATTTTTTTCTTTTTTTTTTAATGTCAGGGACGGTAAAATGGTTTGCAATCAAAACATTAAGCATATTAAATGTGCCCTTCTGAATTAGCAACCGAATGATAACCTTCCACCAAAACATTCACTATATCAAATTCTGCACCATTTGGCCAAACAATGCCCTTATTGCGTGAACAGTACAATTTAGGTGCAAATAGCATACCCGATACAGTGAATGATAGCGCAGATTTTAATATTTATGAGGTATTGTATTTTACCTTACCATCTAAGTGTATTTTGTAATGCATGTATGCTGCTCTTTCCTCTTAGTATTTTTATGGATTACTTAATCACGTATTAGAGTCTCATTAACAATTTTTTTCTGTACACCCCTTTCCCCTCATTGCGCACTTTATATGATTGCTGCTATTTGCTGGGAAATAAACTTAGGCCATTTTGCTGCGTTATTATTGGTGTTGCTCAAAACAATGTACCATGCTATGTATGACTTTATCCCACTTTTTAATCAAGATTGTTTTTATTTTTGCATGATTTTACTGTGATTTTAATGGTTTCTCTTTTATGGCCATGATTGGCCGAATAAAGATAATTGAAAAAAAAGAGAGGTGTGTAATTTGTGTACCAATCTGAGTTCTGCACCTTGGGATGGGGGTTAATCGCCAATAATTTGTTGAATTCATCACTCCAATGTGTGTAAACCATTGTTCGTACTATTTGTACTATTTGTCTGCATGATTTCAGAAACATTTTACATTGAAAAATTGTGTGGGCAAACACTTGTGAGGGCACAGTAAGTTAGAATCTAAGGTAAACATGAAGAAAATCTATCTTTCTAGGAATGCAAAGAAATAGAAAAAGAGAAACAAGCATTGGCATAGCCAATAGGTCTCGCAATAGAAGAGTTTTACATTTTTCGTTTTGCAAATGGATGAGTGGCGTTGGTAATCACGATCTATATGTTGTGCTGACAGTGCAGCCAGAAAATTTACTGTGTAGAAGCGATATAGTCCGTGTGTGCGCACCAAAAGGTTACAGAGTCAAAGAGACCCTTGTTGTGCTTTTATAAAAATCCATTCTGTTAATGATAACCGTGAGTTTTACATGCGCTTGCGATAGTCAGTGCCAAAACTGTGTGTGTTTTTGTGTGTGTGTTCATGCTATCACAAATATATACAAAATGGAAAAAAAAACATGCCAGTGATGCTCTAAGCAGAGTGATAAACCCATGCTAAACCCATGCTTACAGTGAATAGTGGACACGTATGACGTGTTTGATAGCTGCCGCCCAGCAGCACTGTTTGAAAGTGGAAGTGTTTACCACTGTGCAGGATTAAAACCTATTAGCCCACTGTGAGCCACATGCAGGCGTCATAGTGAAAAGCCAGAAATATTTAAAAGTCCCTTGACCCAACCATGTAAATTCTGTGAGAAGCGCTACAAGGCTTTTATTTTGATCCGCTGTGCGAGTGCTTGCTATTAAAAGGTGCGCAGACTTCTATTAAAAATAATTGCCCAAACTCTGAAAGCATACAGCTACCTCCTCTTGTAAAGTGAAACTAATTACAGTAATCTTACTGCATGATAACCGCCAAGTCTATTGAACGGCCGGGGGGAGTTTGAAATCTGCAGGCAGTCAGCGAGCTTTGTGCAGGGGTAATTTAAAGCGGCAGCACCCTGTGTATAACTGTGCGCATTGTTGAAAGTATCGACAGAGGGGGAAAGGTTTAACAGACCTGACATACCACCGCCATAAGTAAACCGAGGCAGGCAAAGGGCAGGTGGGGGCAGAGGGAGATACGGCATCCCACGTTTATTTATTTATTTTTTATCTGCAGTGGAGTGCATGTTAAAAAGCACGCATCCTTCGAATAACAAGCAGGGGGGAGGAGTAGGGAGCCGCATCTGAGGAGACAGAACAAGTGACGGTATCAGGGGAGCACGAGAGAGTAGGGGGGAGGAGAGCAAGAGAGGGAACCGGTGTAGCGTCGCCTTTGGGATCCACCAAACACATGCCAGGCGGAAGGCAGCAGATGGGGTGCCTGGGGCTTTGAAGTAGGGTGTCCAGAATTTCAAAGCCAAACAAGACGGAGGGCATTGCTGTGGGGAGGGGGTGGAGGAGAAATGCACACGGCGGGCAGGGGAGGGGGCGGAGCGGGGAGAGCGGCATGTCGGTGTCAAGAAGCCGGGGCCTTTGAAGTGAAGCTAAGCTTCACTTCAAAAGGTGTCGGAGGAATGCGGCTGAGGGAGATTGTGGCTGTGCACGCGCTTTTAAGCTCAATGCACATGCGCATTGAGCTTAAAAGTCACGGGCACTGCAAGGAATCGCCACGATTCCTTGCTTCTTAGTTAAACGTTGTTAAAGCCGCAATAGGCTCGCAAGCTCGATGCGCATGCGCATCGACAGGCGAGACCTAAAAATGAAAGAGAGGAGAAAAATGCTTGAAGGGCATGGACGATGGTAACTACCAGAACGTTCAATCAAATATAGTTGACATTTTGGCAGCATATAGAGCTGCACAATAACATAACTTTTCCATTCGACATCGCAGAATGTAAAAAAAAATCTAAATTAGTCAGAAACCCTCGCTATAGACATATCTAAATTGACAAATAGAACCATAACAACCAATGGATTGTTTACACAGGGTAAGCATATATGCATAAAGATATATATCCAACAGTGGGAGCAGAAACAATAGGGTAGGGAATACATTTCACACCCGCTTTGCAATTAACAAATAAAGGGAACAACAATTGTGTTGGAAATTAGCAGTTTCTGCAGGGTCACCCCAAATGATTTGCCTTTTGCTGAACTATATTTTTACTGGCCATAAGACTCTGTGCACTTTTATCCCAGCTAACCAGTAGTTTAAACATGATAACATTGGTATACTCCTAACTGGCTCATTTAACTTACAAGTCTCTAGTAAATGCTACCTAGTATAAGTCACTAGTGTATGCTACCAAGTGCACCCAGCGTCTGGAAGTTCAATGTGATTAGTGGGCTGCAGCACCCCTTTGCCAATCACAAAAGTGACAAGCAAAGCATGTCCCCAGGTCTGCCACTTCAGCCTGGCTGTGTAGTTTTGAAATGCCTATTCAAGCTGTCAAAAACCACACTTTTAATTGACACAACCCTTTCTTTTAAACATTAATAAGTGACGCCCTGAGGTAGGGCCTATCACCTATTGGGAAGGGTGCATGCAATTTATAAATGGACATGAAGAAGTTTAATATTCCACATGTCCTTACAATGAAAAAGCACAAATGCTATTTTCACTGTAGCAAGATGGGCTGCTTCCACAGTGAAACACTGGATTACATTAGAACACCTTATATTGCTAGTTTCAGATTGGTATCAGCTAGAGAAATATTTCGAGGATTCTGCTTAACAGTGATACAAAATCTAGTTTAATGGTAAATTTACCTGCCTTAGAAATGTTACCTTTGCTAGCTGAAAGCCCATGGAGGCCTTTCTCCAAGTATTAAAATATCACCTGTCAACCTGATGACTCAGCTGTCATAAGATGTAAACTGCTCCGAATTGTGCACTTTAAGAGGGCCTTCCTTGTCACAGGCAGATGTTCCATTACACCAGAGCCTGCCTCCCCTATTGTTCTTCTAGTCAGCCAAGTATCAATTCCAGTGGGAGGTAGAGGTGGACCAGAACTGGTTTAGAGTGACCATCGGGTATGGCTGTGAGCATCCTCTTGACATTAGAGAGTCAAATCTTGCTTGAATGTTACATCCTGCTTTATAGATCTGCTGGGGTATTTCATATGACAATTGGGGCACACTTCAAAGGAGGGAAACAATGTGTTTGCAGATATTGTCTGGTTGCTGAAAGTTCAGTTTGGTGATATCAGACTCTGAGTTTGTTGGAGGTGCAGGTCCCTCCTTAAACTGGATTTTAATGTTAATCTGGAGGATACTAGGATTAACATGGTACACTCCCCCCGCACACACACCCAGCCCTCAGAGCCAAGTTTAGTCTGGCTCAAGACTTTGGCCATCTTGAAAATGCCCAAAATGGGTAGGGTTAGCCAATGGAACCAGAACCGCATTGTTTAGTGTGTCCGCATGGGCCATTGCCACCCACTCGCTCGAGCCAGACATTATGGAGTTAAGGCACCTGCTGCAGAGATCTCAGGGAATAATAATATTGGTAAAATAACTCTGAAGGTTAACATATTAGCTGGAGAGATCTATGGTTTGTCTAGTCCTAGGTTTGTATCAAAGTAGCATAGAGGTTACGACTCCTGCAAAGCACATCATAACACAGATTAAATGTTTTTATTTTATGTAAATGAGTAAGTGCATTACTGCTTTTAACACAGATCATTTTGTTACTTGCAGTTCATAAATTGTAATCATTTTGATATAGCACAGTGAGCAATGAAGGACATGTGACTCACACTCCTTGCAACCCTCACTGCCTTATGTAACACATCATGTACATTGATTTACACACATATGCTTTACTGTCAACGTATAATGTGTACATATAATGTAAAGCACTCTGCTGCCCTTCAATGTGATGAGAAGCACTATAGTGCTATAAATGAAATCAAAACAAAATAGTAGTATTTAAATTGTTATTTGTGTAAATACTGGAAGTGACCAACACAACTGACATTCTTACAGTGCTTGCATATCTCTATTATACAAGGACTGAACAAAGTCAAAAGCATGCCTCTCTGAAGTACAAGCTGTGTGTGCTTCGGTGTACCCTAGTCTATTGCATTTAGGCATGAGGCTCCCAATAGCTCCCATTCAGGCTACTCCAACAATAGGAGGCCTGATTGCCCCTTAACTTAGGCCATTGTTATGGGCCCAGCTTGAATCTGATAAGCCCCCTTCTCACTTGCACATTGCTGCTCGGAAGGAAAGCAGACAACGTGCAGGCGCTGGTGAATGTGTCCTGGTGCCTGAGGGGACAAACTTACCATAACTCTTGAGGCCCACCCTTTGGCAGGTTAGACGGCGTCCACCCTGTGAAAAGAGTGGGTAGGCGGCGTCTACCCATGTAGGCCCTCGACTTGTGCCCTAAATGAACCTATCATTAAAAATTCTAAAACTTCTCGTGGAAAACATCCGATGTATATATCCAGGAATTTCCAGGTGTGACCAGGTTTATTTCAGAGCCAAATAATATATTTAAGGGACATTACCCTGAGAGTCTGCAGCTAGTTCTACGGCAGTATCCCGCACACAGCACGCTTAGCATTTTAATGAAAAACATGCAGCTTGCTCATGGAAGCAGCCAATACAAACCAGGCCTGGAGGCATCTCATTACAGAAGACAGACTGCTTTCCAGAGCTGTAGGTTGGCGGTCAAGACATAATGAAACGGAAGGCGGAATACGAAAATAATAATTGCAGTCAATCTGTAGCTTTCCGACTCTAAATATATACATTGTTGTCAGCGCGGGAAGTAAATATGGCAGCGAATTCCAATTAAGCGCCCGTACACCTGATGGAGGCAGCTGAGCAGTGGGTTGCATCCTAAGGCATCAGCGTTTGGCGGAAAAGCATTAAGTTGATTACTTTTCGCCTTTTTAAATTACATAATGCGTCCATCCCATTCACTGTTGCGACAGGCTTTTATTAATGCATTGCATTCTGCAATAAATACGGTTTTAATTCCCTGTAAAGTGTGCTTCATTAGGTTATAAATGTTAATTCGGAAAATTAAATTGTCCTTTTGCTGAAATGGTTGAACTCTGAAGCATGGAAGAGCTATTTGTGGATTAATCATTTAGAAAATAGTGCTCGGAGGACCTTCGTGGGTTTTCTGCACAGAAATCATAAACAGCATAAACATATCAGACTTGAGGCACTTGTCTGCTCTTCTATTATACTTTGGCCCTGTCTCGCCTTTGAGGTCATGGTTTTCTACCAATGTTATGGTTTGCAGGCCACTGAAGGGTGTGTAGCACTTCTTTCCAAGTTTAGGATGAAAGAAGATATTGGAAAACAATTATGAATATTAATGAATCGTTCAAACACAATTTGGTAAAAGGTCGACTAGGCCAAGTATATCTTTATTTTTGGTTGAATGGAGGTGTAAAAGGAGGGACACGAGGTGGTGAGGTAGGAGGGGCATGGGGTGGTGTGATGGGGGAACTTGTAGAGAAGGATCATTCAACCCAAAGGATTGGTTAGGAATTATTCTGGAGAAAACTGGGAACTTCCAGGTCAAGTTATGTCCATGGCCTGGCAGGTGATTGTACAGTATATTGTGACATACCCAATATCCCTAGCCTGTTGGTGGTCGGACTTCAAGTGGTCTGGTTTTAACCGCATGCGTGCGGGCGGAATTCCGCTCGCACGCTGAGATTTTGTAAAGCGCATGTTACGTGACGAGCTGGGCTCGTCATGAGCGTGCGAGGAGGCTACCTCATGACGAGCCCAGCTCGTCATGAGCGTGGAAGGGGTTAAAACGGCTTTGTCATTGGGTCTGTCATAATGCTGCACCATGTTTATCTGGTGGCCAAGAAGTGCTGAGGTCACCACTGACCTGCAGGGTATATGGTAGGATTAATAAAGTGTAGGCCATATTAATCATTGGAGCATCATCCTGGTATCTTGGATGGGACTTGCCACTGATGAAAGCACTTAAGGTCAATGGATATGCAGGGCTTCAGAGCTAAAAGCTTTTAAAAAAACTTGAAAATGTGTTCACGTTCTTGCACTGGCAAATTCAAAATGTATCAGTCTGCTAGTTTGATGCCTTTCCCAAATAAAGGTGCAATTCACTAGAAGGAACAGTGACCCTTTGAACATCTGGTAATTCTGCAGGACTCGAGCATTTTGGGTTTTTGTATGAAGATAGAGAAATCAACTATTTAATGGTACAAGCAGCCTAGAAATTCAATATTCGAAGTTGTAATTTCTCTATAATTTTTAGTAAATCATGCCTTTACCTGGACAAACACTCGTCTGATTTGAGTTGGTACCAATTTAAGTTGAATTTGTTGCACACTGGACTTCTCTTCCCAACCTGCCTTCAAAAGGTTGGTAGGGTGGCTAGGTGGCCCGGGTGGCAAGTGTGATGCCTGTAGGAAAGCTAGTCTTTTTAACCAACCACATTTCACCTGATGAAACTTTGGAGCCCACACCTAAGCTGGAAAAAGCAAATGGACATGTCCTAGACGTTGATTACAAAGCCCACACTGGTTAAAGTTGTCACACAACTTGTGGGCAGCTCAGCAGTCACATGTCAGTACCATATCTAAGAGAGGGGCAGACTGACAGCAGAATCAATAATATGGTCTGCAGGATAGAGGAATAGCGGGCCTAATTGCAGGATTCAATTTAAAAGCAGAACTGAGGAAGGGTAACTCATGACAGGGATGCCTCTGAAAGGCCGATACAGTTGATTTCACATTCAGTCAGAAAAGTGACTCTGAAAGAATAATATTGTTGGGCGTAGCCAAGAGTAAAAAGAAAATCACCTCTGAAATGTCAGATGGCCAGGAGCAGTCAGTCATGTCATTCTTCCATCTGAAAGGGTGGAAGAATTTGGTAGAGGAAGTCACATCCTAAGCACCTTCATTTTGGAAAGCATGTTATAGGAACATTACTTTGTGGATAATAAAGGCTAAATAATTTTCAGACATTCCAAAATGGATGAAAGTCATGATTAGTCCTATTCAAGCATTATCTTTTGTTTATTAAGTTATGCTACTGTCGCCTATATCCCAAACATAGCATCACTGCAAAGATGGTCAATGCTTATGATGTGAACAACACTGCGCTCAAATACTCGAAAATATTTGTTTGAGAACGAAACTTTTAAGAGTCTTCTCTAACAAAAACCATCATTTACAAGCCACACAAAATAGATATTTGGGGGATTTACAATACTTGGAACAAGTAATAAAAGAGAGTGTTTTAGTAACCAAGGCACCGTGAGCCTAATACAGCCTTCTGAGTGAATTGTGGGTTTTGCTTTTGAAATGGACAGATTTACCACAGCATAAAATTCCCAGAAGAATCACTGAAGAAGACCCTTAACTTGCTCCTTGACAACTCGAATAAAGTTTGCCATGCTGTAGGGTTAATCGTAAAGTGGTTTTAGCAATATCCTGCTGATTAATGTCATTACAAACCTGCGAAAAAAGCTAAATTATATGGTAGTGAGCATTAAAGTGCTCACAGACCACCAATACCAGACACATTCATAGTTTACAGTTAGTTCATAAATACTGGAAAGTCTCAGCTCAAAATACATCAGTGAGTGAGTGGCATATTCCCCATTGCAAAGAAGATCACTGAAATACTAATTCAGGCAGCCTACAGTCAATAATGGTGAATAGAATGAATTATTGTTGGGAGGTCGTATGACAAAGAGATAAGCGTGGGCAAGTTTTTTTGTGTCGTAATTCTTGTTTGAGAAATCAAAAGCAGATAAATCCATAAAAAGTGTAGCACAACATAATGGACCTACAAGAGTCTATTGTCAATATATATATATGAATGTGCTATAAAGGAGAAAAACCTGCACATAAGAGGAGGGGAAAAGGAGGGATGAAATAAAAATCCATAAATCTGGTTGTTCATAACCACAGAATGAGTTAGACAGAATGGATCATTGGAGGGAGGATACATTTAGACCTACTATAAATATTAGCCCCTTCGCTGCGGCGGCAATTCCGCCGCAGCGCTAAGGGGGAGGGGGCCGAGCGGTGCTCACATGCTCGTGACGGAGCCGCTCTGTCACGAGCCTCGCCTCGATTGAGCTGTGCTCATGACGGAGCGGTTCCGTCATGGGCCCGCCCGCTCAATGGAACGTCCAGCGCAGGCGAGGAATTCGCGCAGCGCAGGCGCGCCGAGCGGGCCATGACGGAACCGCTCCGTCATGAGCACAGCTCAACCGAGGCGCATGGAAGCAGTTAAGGGCCTCATTTATGAGAAATTACGCATCGCTGCGTGAAAGCAGCGATGCGTCACTTCTCAGTGCAAACTTCTTGCGTCATGATTGATGCGTCATATTTATAATATGATGCATCATGTCACAAGGAGTTACAGATACGTCAGAATTTCTGACGTATCTGTAGGCGCAAAAGTGAAGCATTGCTGGAGTGTGTCACAAAAGTGACACAACTCCAGCAATGTGTACTTTCACATGGGCAAGTCCCATGTTGTTAGTGCATGCGTCAGTCTTATGCCTGCCATGAAGCAGGCGTAAGATTTTGACGCATTAGCGGCCAAGAAATGGCGCAGTGAGAGATTTCACTGCATCACTTCCATGACCCTTTCTTGCGTAAAAACGCCCCCCCTTGCATACATTATACCTATAATGTGGCGCAGGGGTTTACAAAGTGACGCATCTACCTAGATGCGTCACTTTGTAAATATGGCGCAACAATGCGCATTTATTTACGCCATGGAATTTTTTACGCCACTGGTGCGTCACAAAAAGTGACGTACCGGCGGCGTATAAGTGACGCACAGCCTCATAAATGAGGCCCTAAATATATTAAATATGATGTACATTGGGGATGATGAAAGGTCCTAAAGGGTTATAAATTAATAAATAAATAGATGGATAAATAAATGAATATATAAATGCAAAAAAATGGATGAACAAATAGGTGAATGAATAAATAGAAGAATGACGAAGGAACATGGCGGCTAGCTAACAAGCTGGTCGAGAGCTGCTCCTGGCACCAGCATCGTAATGTATTAACTACAAGATTGACTTTTCCCCGCATACCTGAGACTATGTTTGCATAGGTATACTTCCCGTACCCTACTCGGTCCTCGGAGGTCGAATTTACTGAGGTTTGTTAGAGGTATATAGGCAGGCTGACCTATGGTCATAAAAATGCATAGAATGGTATAGGAGCAGGTTGACTTATATGAAATAGAAGAAAAATTTGACTCAGAGTGTTTTGATTATAATGGCTACTTTTTGTTTTTATTTCACAGCCCTGATGATGTCCCGGATGGGACGAAATGCGTAGGCTGTAGCTGTGGAATTTGTATAAACTGTGCAACATGTGTTTGTGAATATATTGTGAACATCCATATGGTGGATATCTTCATCGAATTGAATGAAATAACACAATAAAAGAACTGAACAAATTGATGAAGGAAACCTGCGTTGAACTTTTTCGCTGGTTCTTTTGGAATTGCATGATTTGATGCTTGAACATAGCGCATACTTACCCAGGAAGTGATTTGATCGCAATTTGTACCTTCTTCCCCGGATCACTTCTCTCCCTGTGCTTCCCAGTTCTACTTCCACTGAGTCTTTTTCTGTTAGATTTACAGTCTCACTCTCTGATTCCGCTCTTTAATCCTTTGAATTTTTACTCATTCGATACATGCAGCAGGCAGTCATGCCATACCCCACTTTTATCTTTTTAAGCTGCTTTGCCTGCTTTTCCTGGTCCTTTGGTTTGTGTGTATTTTATGTCCTAGTGGCTTTGAAGGTGGGCTGCTACAAGTAGAGCGTCAGCTAAGTGATTCGATATATAAATGGTTAATTATTTTGTGTAATTTCTCACTGTGCACACAACTGTAGTACCCTCATCGTGCTAGTAGTTGGAACACTTCCTGGGTAAGGCTGCAGATTCTAAGGTGGAGACACAAGCAGGTCAGCCATTAACCCTCAGACAAGGCACAATTAAGAATACAAACGTGGCTGTTAAAGCGGGAAGGAGTACACCTGTAAAACAAAGGAAGAAAAAATCTGTCACTAAGGTCCTATTTCAAGCTAAACCCACAGGTTAACTCTCAGCATGGAGTTGCCTACTCCTACAGAGGTACAGGCAGAGCCTGTTACACTGAATATTTTAATTTTAACCTAACCTTCATCTCCACCTTTACTTGTACAACCAGCTGTTAGATCAGCCAGTATGCCAGCCATCTTGGTTTCAAACAGGTACTCTCCCCTGAGTGATACTACCACCAGTACTAATGAGGCATCTGGTGGCTCAATAGTGTTAAAGGAGATTGACCAGGCTGAGGATGTACAAGCGAAAGAGGGAGCTAAAGATATCTCAGGCTTAAATATTGTGAAAGACCTACTAAGTCAGCTTTCCCTAGAGATTAAAGGCCGCTTTGCTACTTCAGAGATCAATTAGAAAAAGATCCAAGAAACGTGTAGCAGATTGGAGGAGAATTAGTTAGTGTTAACAAAATGCACGGAGCATTTAGAAAATAATGTGCTAGAACTTGGGTAAGACATGCAAGACCAGGTCCAGGATCTGGTTAGGCTCAAGATGAAGGAAAAGGATATGTCAGAGAGATTAGAAAGGATGGAAAATAATTCAAGAAGGAACAATATCTGGATTCTTGAAGTAAAGGAGGGTGCAGAGGGGGAAAACAATAGGCTTCATGATAGATATCCTGTCTAAATCTTTTCCGGAAATTGCTTCTGCTTCAGTTTGGAATGCGGAACTCCAGCGAGTGCATTGGGATCCTTTCAGGCTTAATCCTGCTCGGAAGAAGCCTAGAAAAATCCTGGTATACATACAATCATATTCCCTCAAAGAAAAACTGTTAGGGACAGCCTTAAAATTAACAAATATTCAGGCCCAGGACCTTACGTTTAAAATAAGTTCTGATATATCTAGGGTCACTGAGGACAGAAGATGGGAGTTAGGCAAGAGGATGGACTCCTTGAGACAAATGGGTGCCCAAGTTCAGCTGAGATTCCCAGCCTATCTTAAAGTAATGGTGTGCAATAAAATATACAACTTTCATTCCCCGGAGGAGGTAGATGAATTTTTGTTAGGCTGTAAGGCAAGTGGTTAGTTGTGTATAATTATGAGAAAGAAAATAGATTAAGATGCTCAGATGCGGGGAGGCCAGTGCTAACACATGTTTATATTGATGATGGGTGTGGGTTTGCAGCTCAAATTGGCGTTAGCCAATAAATAGGCAGTGAGGGTTCCCTGGAGAAGGGGTGGGGCCACTTGGGTGGTGGAGGGTTGTCTGGTGGTGAGCATTGGGATAAAAAAGAAAAAAAATGGAAAAAGTGTCCTCTATTGATGTAGCCAACGCTACTGAAAACAGAAGAATCAGAAAATCTAAAGATGGGGGATAGGAATCCAGCCATAGGAAGTGAGCGTTTGGGCATACTATGCTGGAATATAAATAGATTGAGGGTTAAAAGGAGACAGAGACTGGTCTTGGAATATCTGAAAAATACCTCCATGAATGTCCTCATGTTTCAGGAGACTCATCTATTGAGTTCGGAATGTATGGCACTATTTAATAATCAGAAATGGGTAAATAAGGTGATAGCCACAGACCAGCAATGTTGTTCTAAAGGAGTTGCAATAGTTGTTAAAAAAACTCCGGAATTGAACTGGGTAAGGCGCAGGTGGATGCTTAAGGGCACTGGGTTGTTGTAGAGATAAAAGCTCGGGCCAGCACCTATACGTTGGCTAGCTATTATGGTCCAAATGAGGACGAGGTTAGTTTTCTGAATAATCTATGTTCTGCCTTGCTAGATTTTGAGGCCCCACTGATAATTGGCGGGGACTTCAATTTATTAATGAATAATGAGTTGGATAGATCCTCACCTCGTATGCAAATTTATGCGCCCGAGTTAGAACTTGCTTTTTTCTATGTTAGATAACTTAAACCTATGTGATGTATGGCGAAAGAAAATGGGAAATATAAGGGACTACTCCTTTTTTAGTAAAAAGAACGGCCACTACTCTAGGATAGATTATATTTTCATGGATCGGCTAGAAGTGAATAAGGTAAAGAAAATTGAGTATTTACCCATTCATATATATTAGATCATGGTGCAATCGAAGTAACTATGGAGTTTCCCTCCACTCCAGTAGTGAAGAGGTGGACACTAAATAGGAGACTTCTTTCACAAACTAGAGTAATAGAGAAAATCAAACTAGACGCCGCAGCCTTTTTCAATCAAAACCTAGAGTCTGCACCCATCCATTTGGTTTGGGACTTCTTCAAAGCATGGCTGAGAGGGATGCTGATGGGGGCGGCTGCACGGTGGGTTAAACTAGAGAAGCAGAGGAAAGCCTCGTTAGAGGAGCAGTTGAGAAAAACTGAAGCAAGTCTAAAGTTTGGCAAGTCCATGGGGAGGAAAAGGATAAACTGATGGGTATAGTGGAGGATCTGCACCATGAATACAGGGTGACATTGGAAGGAATCATGTTGCAGAAGTAGGAAGCAAGCAGAATGAGAGAGTTTTGTCAGGGTGAGGAATGTGCAAAACTGTTAGCAATTAAGAGTAGAATGGATAGGTCTCAAAACTTTATTAGAAGGATCAGATTAGAAAATGGCGATGACCCTTCTGCTCAGTTTTCTGACAATAAGAGTGAGATTGAGAGGGAGTTTTGTAAATTCTTTCAGGAATTGTATAAAGAGGATCTAGAGATAGATAAACCAGGCGTAGATCTCTGGCTTGCTCAAAACAGCTTCCTAAAGTGAACCCTGAAGGATTAACATTACTCAATCAAGATATAACAGGGAGTGAAATTATGGAAGTGCTTAAGAAAATCAAAAAAGGCAAAGCTGAAGGCCCAGATCTGATTCCTAATGAGATCTATTCGATATTAATGGATGGAGTCATTCCTATATGGTTGAAACTATTTAATGATATCCAGAGAGGACATTCTCCATTACCAGATACTTGGAAAGAGGCAATTATCACCCTGATCTTAAAGCCTGGTAAAGATCCCACACAATGCCCATCTTATCGCCCGATATCCCTATTGAATTCTGACTAGAAAGCTTTTACTGGTATTATGAACGCACAGCTAAGTAAAATAGCAGGGGCAATAATACATGAAGATCAGAAGGGTTTTCCCCCTGGGTGGCAGATGAAGGCTCTTGTCATCTCTTTAATTGGTGCAATAGATCTTGCAACTGTGGCTAGAGCTCCCTTAACAATTATAACATTGGATGCTGAAAAGCCTTTGATCGCGTTAATTGTTGTTATCTTTCTAGTGTATTGGAGGCTTTCGGGTTTGACTGCATCTTTAGAGATCTCTTGGGGAAAATATATAGCGAACCACGAGCCCAAATATTAGTTAACGGGACCCTTTCAGCCCCGGTAGCAATAGGGCGAGGTACCAGACAGGGCTGTCCGTTGTCTCCCACTCTCTTCGATTTGTATATCGAGCCGTTCGCTCAAAGCTAAACACAGAAATACACCTCTTTTTAATGAATGGTTTCTCAAGGAAACTTGCTTTATATTCAGGCGATTTAGTACTTTTTACATCTAACGTTAACCAAGCCTTACCAAGGTTATTCAGGGAAGGGCAGATCTTTGGTAAAATGTCAGGCTATGAGATCAATAGTAGTAAGACAGAGATTATGTCAAGGAACTCAGCAGTGCAGGGTTTTAGGGTTTCAAAGGAGATAAGGTATCTGGGAATTACCATCACACAAGAGCAGACTGGACTCCCCAAAACAAATATAGTCCGAGTTTCTAAAGAAGTTGATATTCTTTTGAAGAGACGGCAGAATCTCCATCTTACACAGTATGGCAGGGTAAATTTGGTTAAAATGTGCGCATTGCCGAAGTTCACCTATCTTTTTAATAACATCCCCCTGACTTTTGAAAAAACTCTTCTAAATAAAATTCAGGAAAAGATTTCCACTTTTGTTTGGGTTGGTAAGGGGATCAGATTGTCATGGAAAAAGTTCAGACGAAATCTGGAACATGGAGGACTGAGTCTACCAGACCTACAATTATACTGTTGGGCATACCAACTGCAAAAAAGTAGAATGCTTCTAAATAGGTCTGATGATCACCTGATGGGCCACATGTTCAAGGCTATGTTGCACGAAAGTCCAGCTGAGGGTTTTATGTACAAGTTTGGCGCCCCAAATTTTTTAAAAAAATATCCTCCTGAAGGTCTTACATGCTGCTGCCAAATTATGGTTTGACTGTCGTAACATTTTAGGTATTCCGTACTATAACGAGTGGGCCCCAGTGTGGGACTCTCCAGGCACTCCGTAATGCTTGAACGACGTCTTATCTCAACCTTTGAAAGAGGCGGGGTGAAGAGGTGGGGCGATGTAGTTGAAGGAAACAGCTGCCTTTCCTGGGACACCTGGAGTAATCTAACAAAAAATAGGCTCTCCAGATTTAAATTTTATCCAATTCCAACACTGGGAATTCCCAGGAGATTGTGCAATGGAAGATGATCTCCAGGATCCAAATCCAAGAAAGAAGGAGATCGCTCTCTGGTACAACTATCTACTGGAGGCTGCGGATAGAAAAATTGATCCCCCCCACATGGTCTGGGATAAGTGCTTACCAGATGAAAAGCTGCAAACCTTATGGCAAGTATCTTTGGATAAACTATACCATTTGATTAAATCCACTGCCCTAAGAAAGAACCACCTCGTTACCATTTATAGGATATATTGGTCTCCGCTCAAGATATCCAAAATGAGGGGAGGAGGAGAAGCTAGTTCTACAAGATGCCAAACTCAAGAGGCAGATGATATCCACATGTTTTTTTCCTGCCCAGTGTTGAAGGATTACTGGAAGAATGTGGGTAAGACTCTGACAGAAATACTGGGCAAAGATATAGAGGTAAGCCTCATATTGATATTTTTCGGTATACTACAGCCTGCGGAATTTTTCATTGCCAAGGTTGAGCGCATATACGACTCTATGAGCGCTCCCACGACAGTAAATCAACATCAATCGGGACCAATTGTCGAGAACGAACTCTCGTTTCCAAAGGCAGTGGTAACAAACTGGCAACCATTCGATGACATCTCGTTTTCCTCTTGCCTGAACAGCGTTAGATCTGGCTCACCGCGAGATCCGGTACCTGCAAAGATCTTGAAGTTGCTGGATCTCGAATCTCAGCGAGTTCTTATGAGACTCTTGAATGTCTCCTTACGTGAGTCTCACGTGCTACAGGATTGGAAGCATGCAATGGTTGTCCCACTCCTAAAAAAGGCTGGAGCTGATATGTCCAACCTTGCCAATTTTAGACCTATATCCTTGTTGCCTGTTTTATCTAAAGTGCTGGAGAGGCATGTGAACATTCAGCTCACCGATCTTGTAGGAAATCAGGGCTTTCTACACCCGTCCCAGTCCAGCTTTCGTGCGCACCATTCCACCGAGACTGCGCTACTCGGGGTAACGGAGAGGTTACGGCACGGTATCGACCGCGGGGAAACTTTTGCCCTTATCCTTTTGGATTTGAGTGCAGCGTTCGATACCGTGTCCCATTCCATCTTACTGAGCTCTCTCCGGTCCCTGGGAGTAGATGGTCCTGCACTGGCCTGGATTGCCTCCTTTTTAAGTGAGCGCACCTTCCAGGTGTTTTCCACAAAAGCCGCATCTGCTATCTGTCCCTCGGCGTATGGTGTCCCTCAGGGGTCCATTCTCAGCCCTTTATTATTTAATATTTACATCAAACCTCTAGCCTCCATCGTGGAGGACGCTGGGCTGACCATTTTTTCATACGCCGACGACACGCAGATTGTTTTCTCCCTCTCCAGCACTGAAGGCAAAAATGTGTCCAGTCTGAAAATTGGATTGTCACGGGTGGCTGAGTATATGCAGAGGCATCTCCTCAAGCTAAACGGTGACAAGACCGAGATTGTCATCCTGGGGAAACATAAAGATCTTTGGGGCCCGCAACACTGGCCTTGTGCCATGGGTCCCCTTCCTCAACCGGTCTCTGTGGTTCGCAATCTAGGATTCCTCATAGATGACAAGCTCTCTATGAGGCAACAGGCTACCAAGGTGGCTGCCATCTGTTTTACCACCTTGAGATGGCTCCAGAAAATTCTCTGGATGTTGCCACATGCCACCAGGAGAACCGTTGTCCAGGCGTTAGTAACATCTCGCCTGGACTATGGTAACGTCCTTTACCTTGGTGCCGATGCTGCGACTATAAATAAATTGCAGGTAGTACAGAACTCATCGGCCAGACTTTTATGTAATATCCCGAGGAGATCTTCGACCACCCAGGCTCTTCGCGATTTACATTGGCTTAGGATCCCGAGCCGCATCAAATTCAAAGCCCTATGCTACCTTTTTAAAATCAAGCAGGGCTCAGCCCCTCTGTACCTTCAGAGTCTCGTTCAAGCCTACAGGCCCAGCCGCACATTAAGATCTTCGGCTAACTGTGACCTTGTCATTCCTAGATTCAAACTTGTGAAGATGGGGGGGAAGATCTTTCTCCCATCTAGGCCCCAAATCCTGGAATGCGTTACCTATCGCTCTGAAAACTGAGACTAATTTGGTCTGTTTCCGTAAAAAATTGAAAACTTTACTTTTCCATTAGATTTTCTGCCTCTCTAGCTGTCAATAACTGCTGCTGTGATGTCCACTCTTTTCTGGTTTAGTCTATCCCTTGCGCCGGGAAACCCACTGCGGGTAGATGTCGCGCATTATAAGTTTTAAATAAATAAAATAAATACAGCCTTCAGAGGGAGAGGGGGACATCACAGATGAACAGGGTAAACTGGTGTTTTATTTGATTCTCCTAGCAAGGAGAGAAATTTGTAAAAGGTGGCGTCAGGTGGACCCCCCCATCTTGGAGGGAATGGTGGAACTCAGTTAGATATTTTAAAGAGTTGGATCAAAAGGTTAATTGTTTTAGCAATGGAAGAGAGCGTGGCCTTTTTTGGGGACTATTAGATCAGGAGTAATGTCAATGGTGGGTAGAACTGTCCAATGATTACACCTCAGCTGAGATCAGACCCTCTAAGATATAAGCATTCGGGTTGCTGTCATCGAGAGGATGCTTATACAATAGTATGGAGGTTATATGATAGAAAAAAAGAATAAATAGAAGAATGAATAAATAGAGGAATGAGGAGAAATGCCATCTCCTTACCCAGAAAAAGAAAGAAGGAGAGCATGAGAAACTGAAAGAAGAAAAAAAAGAAGGTAAGAGACGAAAAGGGGGAGAATGAAGAAAGAAAGAGGTAGGGGGAGACAGAAGGGAAGGAGAAGGAGAAAAGATTAAATGGAGGGGAGAGGGAACAGACAAGGCAATAAAAGAAAACATTCAGGATCTCTGAGAAAAGAAGCCCATACTTGCTGAAATATTTCTTCCTGATCTTATAGTTTATACATTACATGTTCATGTGATGCCGTCTTAATCATTGCTACCATCCAATCCTCCTTCGAGGGACGGTTGGGTCATTGCCACAGTCTTAAGATACAAATTATGGCTGTCGATAGTGCAGTATGTAAAAGATTACGCTGAGGGCGTGTAATGTCAGGTGAACTTCCAAGATCATGCAAAAAAATAATGGGAGAGTTAAGGGGAAGTCGAAGGGGAATTGTTTCCTTTAGTGTATCTCCTACTTGAGTCCAGAAACATTGTATAAAGGGTTATTAGCAGAGTACATGAAGAAGGTCACAAGTGTCCACCTTTTCATATGCTGACATTTGAAACAATATTTCCTTATTGAAAAAGTTGCAGTTCTCATTCAAATTTGGCTGCTTTTAAGAGTGAGTTTTGACATAGCAGTTCTGAAACAAACCTATGGTTTCAATTATACATAGAGCAGCCTTTGGGTTCGCCCCTTTCAACCAATGGCTTTTTTTGATCAGACTCTTTAAGCCACTGGCTTGAGATACTACCAATCACTTTGTTGCTGAGCCCAGTGAAGTATACATCTCTCACGTAATGCTATTGGCTGTTTGGATGTGTCCTTTCACCTCAATTCCAGTACTTACTATCAACTGCATGGGGGACTACCTTACAGCTATATCCCTCTCTGGTCCTGCTGGCTGCCTTTCATGTGCTTTGCTCTATTCTGCTGAAACCGCATGGCTCCATGAGTTAGGAGATTAAACCCAGGCTTATTAATTTTGCCAATGCTTGGTAAAGTAGAAAGGCTCAGTGAGATTTGCTGACAGTTTTTTCAGTAGTATTTTCTTCTGGCGAACTGAACTTTGAGTCCAATTCAAAGATTTCTGGAAATATACAGGTCTCCTAGATGTTGCTTCAGAGTAAAACTTGATTTCCTGTTCAGGATGCTGGTTTATCAGAAGAATGCAAAACAACAGTTAATGGACAGAATGCAGAACAATGTCATACATTCACCCCAGTACAGAAATCTCAGCCTAAATCCATCGTTTTTAACCACCTTTGGTTTTTCTTTGTTCGCCCTAAGTTGGCAGGGTATGCTCAGACGTGAGTCCCTTGCTCACTTTGCCACTGGATTCAAGCAAGCTGGGCTGAAGACGGCTGAAATGCCTGAAACTGGTCCTCGGAAGCTTGTTTCCGGTCCAGGGAAGGCATGGCTTGGCAGTTCGGGCTGGACTGTTCCCATGAGGCACAGGGTCAGACTGATTTGCATATGGCCATGTCTGAACTGGGGTGGCAGAGTGGGCTAAAGAACGGTGATGATTTAAACCCAGATCTGTTGACTGGGTGTGAGTATTTGATTGGTTAAGATGCTCCTTTCCATCACCAACCCCTTTTGTACCGCTTTGTTCACCATAAGTTGGCAGGGTATGCTCAGACCTGAGTCCCTTGCTCACTTTGCCACTGGATTCAAGCAAGCCGGGCTGAAGACGGCTGAAATGCCAGAAACCGGTCTTCGGAAGCTTGTTTCTGGTCCAGGGAAGGCATGGCTTGGCAGTTCGGGCTGGACTGTTCCCAAGAGGCACAGGGTTAGACTGATTTGCATATGGCCATGTCTGAACTGGGGTGGCAGATTGGGCTAAAGAACGGTGATGGATTAAACCCAGATCTGTTGACTGGGTCTGAGTGTTTGATTGGTTCAGATGCTCCGTCCATCACCACCCCTTTTTGTACCGCTTTGTTTGCCATAAGTTGGCAGGGTATACTCAGACGTGAGTCCCTTGCTCACTTTGCCACTGGATTCAAGCACGCCGGGCTGAAGACGGCTGAAATGTCAGAAACCGGTCCTCGCAAGCTTGTTTCCGGTCCAGGGAAGGCATGGCTTGGCAGTTCGGGCTGGACTGTTCCCATGAGGCACAGGGTCAGACTGATTTGCATATGGCCATGTCTGAACTGGGGTGGCAGAGTGGGCTAAAGAACGGTGATGGATTAAACCCAGATCTGTTGACTGGGTGTGAGTGTTTGATTGGTTCAGATGCTCCGTCCATCACCACCCCCTTTTGTACGGCAAATCAGAAGAAGCATTGGCAAAGCAAAAAGTGTAGCCTTTGTACCCTTTTAGCTTTGCCAGTGGTTTTAGCAATATGTTATTGTATATATCTATATATATATATTGTATATTTTACATATGTAAAGACTTATTTGGAATCTCTTTGCTATAGTGCAATTTTGTATTCTAATTGGAATTGATTTTACTAAGTATTGGCAAAGCCAAGTGGTCTTGACTCAAAAAGGCTGAGCTATTGGATTTTCTGAAGCATGTATAGTAAGCGGAGTCACATTTAGGTGCCCAGGAGAGTTCTGGTTGTGGGAGTGCCTTCATAATGGGTCACGACTAACAGCTTTGGAGTGCGAGCTGAGGCAATGGGTCGTACAGATCACATACTAACCATTGGCTCTCTCCAGTGTGCACATAGTAATAGACACATGCACCATTTGTAATTACCAATTCTAATTATTTACAACAAAATCATTGTTGTCACTCATTTATATAAAACAGCTAACAAGCACTCACACAGCCAGTCTTGTATTAGGCATATGTTTGTTGATATGCAAAATGTCTGCATGCAATAGCAGAAAACTGACAAAAAAGCACCTAAATGTTGGTCAGGCAGCACGGTGTGCAAGGCACAGAATTATAGTTCACGTTGCTAGCCACACCCATAGTTACTTATGCCACTCTTCTTTTGGAGCCCCCTGCCAACCCTTTCCATCCCACTTAAAGCACTGTGGTGCCCAATATTCTTTTGCCTACACACACAGCTAAAAGCAATCTTGCAGGCGAGAACTAAAAATGTTGATGAGCATTTGGAGTCAAATCTAAAACTTGTGGAGCAGAAAGAAGGAAGGACCTCTTTGCCACTCTGTAGCATAACTCTGTAGAGTCTCTGGGAGGGCAGAAGCACAGCTGGTGTTATGTGTCGGAGGAAGGGGAGGGGGAAGGGGAGGCATGCACTTCAGAGAAAGAAAGCAGAGAGCCTGACCTCCTCTACTTTGACACCCCTGGCAGTAATTGCAGGTCCTGGACTATTCATACCAGCGTGCCCCTTTAGAGGTGGAGCTGCAGCTTTGTTCCAGGACAAGTCACACAGGATATTTACTTCCTGGTAAAGCATATATAAATATCCTCAGCCTCAATGGAGAAGTCAGCACAAAGGAAGAGACACAGGCGAGAGAAAAAGATATGTAGAACAGGGGTGGGAGAAATATAGAGGGAGGGCAGATTCACTGAGGATGGGTCAGGGTGAAGCAACAGGAGGACAGGGGAGAAGCAACACAGAGGATGGGGTGGAAGCAACACGGGAGCATGGGTGGTGGAAACACGGAGAGGAAGGTCGGAAGCAATGCCAGTGCACTCTACTTGACAGCACTCTATGGCACTGCACTCTACACCACTTCACTCTACTCAATGTCATAGCACTGTACGCAACTGCAGTCTATGCCCCTTTTACTCTATGCCCATTTTACTCTACTCTTCTACTCTGAGCCACTCTACTCCACTCTATTATGCAACACTCTAATCAACACCACTGCATTATGCGCCGCTGCATTGTACGCTGCTGAAAAGTATGCCGCTGAATTCTACGCAACTGCACTCTATGCCACTGAACTCTGCCACACTGTACTTCATTCTACTCAACACCAGTCCACTATACATAACTTCACTGTATGCCACTCCATTGTACGCCACTCTAAGTGACTCCACTCTATGACACTTCAGACAACAACACTCTATGTCACTCCATTCTATGACACTCTACTCCACTCTTTGCTATTCCACTCTATAACACTCCACACCACTTTTCTTTACACCACTACATTCTTGCCATTCTAAACAGCAGTCACTCTGGTGTACAACATGGCTAAAACACACAGACAATGCCAATAGCTCTTGGATAGGTGAGAGGTACTAGCTTTGCCAATGATAGTTTTGGATTGATGAGGTCCCAGCAGCTTCCCTGACAATGTTTTGCAAAAACCATAACAAAACAAGCTTTGAAAAAGCAAACAAATGGCAGCAACCCCATATCTGTTGGCTTTGCCAATGCTTGTTTAAAGCATTTATTATTGCTTCATTATCCCCCATCAAATTAATGAGGGGCCCTCTTGAAAGGTGAAGGTGAGGTCCTGGGCCAAAGCCCACCTTGCCCATGTTTTAGAACATCTCTGCTAACTTTGGACTTCCGAGTAGTGTCCCACATGTCGTAAAGCGCTTTGACGCCATCTTAGGGGTTACAAGTACTATAGTGATTCAGTTGCAATACAATAGAGACCTGTTAACACAGATTACACTGGGACGCAACAGATTCTTTGGGAGTCGATCAATTTATGATCAGGTACAAGACAGCGGATTTCGTTTGATTTCCTCCCATGGAACCACCAGACCTTTTTCTTTACAAATGTACCATGTTAGATCTGCTAAAGTAGCGTGCGTTCAGAAACACGTCAAAGGACAGACCTATATTCCCGGATGCACACACTGCTCCCTGAGAGAAAGAGGTGTTTTCTAGGATTGTTAATAGATCTTGACGGTAAAAGATTGATGATTCCGAAAGAGTCGAGCACATAGTGCAATAGCACTCGTATAAACCTGCCAATGCACTCCAGATCAAAATATAAAAGAGAGATTGATTTTGCAAGCTCAATGAAATTAAGGGCTTGGATTTTGCAAGAAAAGCATTTGGGGGATGTGAATGCAATACCATCTGAAATCCAATATATCCGAAATTCTATTAGTCTTACTGGATAAACAAAAGCAGATTTTGTCTCCTTGTCATTCTGCGACTGTTTATTGCCTAATAGGCAAGTTACCAAGAAAGCAACAGATTGATACATAATACATAAATAATTTTTATAAATAATAAAAACCTGGCTCAAAGGCTGCACTTTAGCGGGGAGGATGTTAGTCAGGAAACTGGTGGATTCAACTGCACAATGCTGGAACGTTTGACAAATGAAATGTAATATTATTGCACAAATTTACTTTTTAACATACTACAAAGACATGACTTGATTCTGAACAAAAACAGAAATAGAGAAAATGAAATCCCTCGTAAAAAGTTATGAAATATTACATGTGTCCCAAGCAAATACATTAATTAAAAAATATTACATTGACAACAAAGATTCATAACCCATTGTATTCTGCCCGAAGACCATTTGGCTACGGGAATCCTTTGCAGGTAGTCAACATTCACATGTCGTTCACAAAGAAGGGTCAGGCAATAAAAGTAAAAGCCAGCCTTGTAGTAGGAAACATTTTATCCTCACACCCATTTTTGCAAGACACATCACAAAACCACCTAATAGGGACTGGAAAAGAAGCATTTGTGAAGAAAACTTGCTACCCACCATGCAAAGAGGAACAGTGGATGCAGAGTCCATCAGATGCTTGTTTTCTCAGTGTCGGTCTGTGTCTGACTACTGCAATAAACTGAGCAGAGACAAAGAAGGTACCAGCAGGACACCTAGCATAGACTGGACCATAAGCAGTGTCTGTAGATAACAGGGCAGAGGGAAATGGTCCTACAACGCTTTTTGAGATGGGGTCGGGCAGACTGAATGGTAGACATAAGGACTTCTTGACTTCCAGTTGGAATTTAGTTTGACATTCTGTGTTAACCTTCCTCCATCTTCTAAGAATTTTAATGGTCATGATCTGGCAGCTGCAGCAAATAGAACTTGAAGATGAAGGATGCCTTGAAGGACAGCCATGGCAGATCCACCCTGGTTAAAGAGAAATGGCCATAGTTCTTCACAAATGTTATGAGGTTATCCATGCCATGGATGAAATTTGTGTTGATCTGTGAAATAAGGATGGTATTGGTAACAAGCAAAAAAGGTTATCCTACATAGAAGTGATGTTTCGTTTCATGCAATATTTGGTCTTCTTGATGATGTGAGTTCTTAAGAAGAGATTGTAATCGGTCATGAATCAGAGTGACTTTCTATTATGGCTTACTTTGATGTAAAAATGTACAGTTTCATTTTGGACGGCAAGTTGTAGATCAATGCTTACTTGGTACTGATAGCAATTTGCAAGCATTCATTGTTGTTTAGGTACAGTTAGAGATACACACTAGAAATTCATGCTCACCAGTGATGGAGGGGCAATTTTAACTCAAGAAATGTTCTTGATGGCGTAAGTTTGTGTGTTATCTGTATATTGGCGAGTGTTGATTTTATGTGTGTCAAACACGGCTTGGAGGGTGGAACTATATGATCCTCTGCAATGTCACTACCATCTAGGGTTAGTGTGCTCAATTGAGCTACATTGTATCAGAGAGGGCGAGAAGCTGTATGGTGCCTATTAATCCCATCCATGCTAATAAGATTTTGACGATGGACAATGAGACGGAGGATGGTAATTGCCGTGGTATGATAAGCTCCTTGAAGCTGGATTCATTGTCATTAGAAAGTGGCTTTTATTAACTAGTTTTTGGAGTTGGATTCTCTGATCTGTCCTATGAACAATAGGCGTGTGATGGGTCAGTAGATGACTAGGTTCCAGATGTCTAGGTTGCTTTTCTAGACAAGAGACCATCTGTCCTTTTTGTCTTCATAGGTTTGGGAAGATGCCTTGAAAAGTGATGGGAGTTATTCTCTGGTGAGGGATATCAGACGGGTCAAGGGGAGTATGTTATCTTTATAGATGTCCTCCTTTTGAACTCCGATAATGTTTAAGGTATGGCATTGAGAGTCTCGCAAGTGAACAATTTGAGTTCTGCTGAGTGTGGGACTGGCGGCGTGGCTGAGGGCTGGTCTTGTTAATGTATTCAATCAAGAATATGTTTATGCAAAGGGCTAGTCTAGTGAGGGGAGTATGTGCAGATCTGACATGGGCTTGACAAACCTTTGATGGTCTTGAAAAGGGCTCTATGTATTAAGGACTCTTCAGTTATAGCAAATTTGCAGAAAATAATGTTAAGAGTATGCATGTCGAGTGGAAATGTTTCAGTTCTATCAATACTGCACAGCATTTCATACTTATGTGCTTCTTCTTTGCAGTTAGAGTTTCTGAATTTTAGGTTTGTTGGGGGCTCTGATATTGATTTTGCCTTGATCACTGTGTTTCATGCTGTTGTATGTGGGACTGAGGGTATCAGAATATCATATCTTTATATGAGGCATATGTGATATACTGATGTCTGTTATATCAGCTATGTGACAGACTGTGAAGTGAGCAGCAATGAGAATGTGGTTATTTTTCCTCGGGCTTGTCGATTGAGTGTTGTAATGACTGTGCGTAGTATGAGTGTTGCATCCGTACTAGGAAGGGATTATGAGGATTGTGTTAGGTGGTGTCTTATATAGTTTGCAGAAGGCAAGGTTCTGGTCCTTGACCCCAACATAGACAAATTGTAGCTTTATTATTGTCCACTCGTTCCTTCACATGCTAAGAAGACAAACCATTGTTGAGAATAAACAAGCATTTGCAATGCAATAGGTTTTGCATTTACAAGACTTTGAGCTATATCAATAGCTTAAATTCTCGCAAATGCGAGACCTATTGAATTGCAAATATTGTTTGTTACCAAGCGCCCAATGCTGCGCTTGCACTTAATAGAGGCCTCACCCCTTCTTTAGACAAGCTCAAACTCTCTTATATGTGAGACCTATGGCATTGCAAAGAAGCGGCCGCCATTGTCCCGGCTGCTTGAAAAGTGAAAGCGTGCATGGCGCGCTTAATGTAAGGAAAGCAAGGCATGCCTGCAGTATGGCAAAACCCATTAAAGAAAAAGTTTGTGTTATTTTCAGAGTAAATAACACAGACGGGGTAACAATCGAAGTAAAAGGGCCAGTCCTCATGGAAGGTTACAAATGAAGACAAGGCGGTACTAAGGAGGGACTAACACGCCGATTACCGAATCAGAAGCCAGCATTTAGAAAGGACAAAGATACAAGCCAATGAAAAATATGGGCGGAGAGTGGGGGAGCTTCAAGTGCATACTCCAATACAGCATGCCTCGCAGAGCAGCGCATGCGCTGCAATGGCTAGAACTAAAAACGAAGGTGACACAGGCAACAAAACCAACATCAAACCAAATAGTTTTGTCATTTATGCATCATGCAATTGGTCTTTGTCTAATTGCAAAGACAAGCATCTAAAAATGGATGCAACAGAAACGTGCATTGGCAAAACCAACAGATCTCACATATGACAGGTATTGGCTTTGTCAATGTTTTGTGGCTGCTATACAACATGGCTAAAACTACTTTTTTTAAAGTGCTGCGACCTGGTCACCTACAATGTTTTATTTTAAATAAGTGCATAAGCGCTGACTGTGTCATAGCTCTTTTGTTTAAGTTTTAGCTGTGTGCTCTCAGGCAAAACAGGGGGAGACGGAAGGACACGGTTGGGAGGAGAGGACAGGTGAGAGGGGATAGAGGAGCAGGCAGATGATGGAGAGTAGGCAGGAGTAACTTAGTCTAGCACATGGATAATGGAGTGTGGGTGGGAGGGGCTAGAGGAAGCACACAAACAACTGGGGATTGTGGGACTGAGTCAAGCACATGGACAACCGAGGGCTACTGGGAGGATGGGAGTAGGGGGAGAAGTACATAAGGAAGGCAGATGAAAAAACAGAGGCACTATTGTAGAGTGCTCAAGAAAAAAGAAAAAATGTGTGCCTGTAAAAGCAAGCAGTGGAAAGACACAGAATGCATCCATTGTTCAGTGGACAGACAAATGGGAGAAGAGAAAAAACGCCTTTAGAGCTGATGAATAAGAACAAAGCAAAAGAGAGACGTTAAAGCCAAGCAACGATAAGCAACGGTGGCCTCTAGGTCTGCAGTAAGGTAACAAAGGGTCTCGCACGAGATAATACATGCCCTGTCTCAGGCAATACCCAAAAAGGATTGCATTATTCTTATTTGTAGTATCCTTTTTCATATGCTTTTCTCACTGATGGCTCCTGAATGCTTTAATTTTGTGCACTTAGAAGAAGGTAGATGGACCCACCTGAAAAGCCAACAGAAAGACAGTGACACCAAAATACTTCTGTGTACCGACTATCAATCTAAGTCAATGTCTGAAAGTTCCAAGGCAAACAAAGTCACTGGCTAAAGGACCCCCTTAAAGTTAAGTACAGAATCCAATATGTTCACCAAGAATAGAACAAGGACCATATATGTTGAACCTATAAGGTGATGGTGATAGTAGGTAAAAAACAGTGACCTGTGTAAACAAATTAAGCTGACCATGAATGAAAAATGAAAAAATTACCTGAGAAAAAAAATTGTGACCAGAGAAAAAAAGGAAAGGTAACAGGGACCTAAGCTACGTTGACTGATGGGAAAAAGGGAAAGGTGACCAGTGGAAAAAATTAAAGGTTGTAGAGAACAAAGTAAATGAAGCAGAAAAGGAGAGCCTCTGATTAACCTGCCAGCATGGAATGGGTAGACATGTCATGCAACCTTGCATTACTTGTGTGGCATTATGATATAGATATTAATGAAAAGGTTACCAGAGGTAGCCAACATAGCTTTTTATTAAACTCCTATTTGTAGCACTGCAAATGTCATGTTCCTGGGTAACTGCTAACCATTGGGGTGCCATCTTAAATAGGATTTGTGAATGGTCTGTTGTATAAGGAGGGGGCTCAGAACCAAGGGCCTTATTTAGAGTTTGAAAGACTTATAACAAGTGAAGAACTACAGTAAGGGCTGAGGGCAGCTATTACTACCCTCAGCTCCTACCTAGTCAAGCCCACCAGCACAAGACAATTTTGATCTCTTGGTGGAATGAAAGATAGGAGGTGGGAGAGAACAGCCTAGCTCCCCCCACCCTCTCTCCCACAACTTTTACCACCCATCAACAGAAGAAATGAACCGGGAGGCGAGTAGTGGAAGGAGAGGAACTAGGATCCCTCCTCTTCTAATACCTGCCTATTGAGTGAGTTTATACAGCTTTCTAGAGAAGCTTTGGCAGAAGCAGAGGCTGTGTGTCTGTGGTCCAACAAGAAGCCAGGAGCCGTGTTACCTTTCTTTAGCCTCAGAGAGAGTCCAAACAGTGATTGGATCCTTTATGGGGCACAGAAACACAGGCTTGAAGAAAAAGGAGAATGACTGCATTCTTTCTCATCTTAAGATTATCCAAATAGTGCCTAGATCCTTGCTGAGGCATAGCCATACACTTCTTCACCCCAAAGATGAACACACACACACACTTTGGATCTTTTTTCTTGACAACCCCAACAGGGTCTGGCTGTCTCGCTGAGGCACAAACACATACCGTACATCTGAGCCTGAGGTCACACAGCACTTTCTGAAGCTGCCCAACCCAGATCTTTCTGAGCAGCAGACACCTGGAGAAGTCGTCGGTGGTGTGTCTTGCGAAGATGTCACCATTTTAAGGTCAAATCTATTTGTTTCAAAAGGAATACACATACACTCATCTAGAACTGCAGGCTGATGTGGAAAGCAAACTAGTGGGGCAACTGGAGGAGTGGGGCACCTGGGAAGGGTGGGGAAGAGCAGCGGTGGGGGGAGGAAACCAAATGCAGGCAGTAGGTGTCTGGGTCTGATGTCTCTGGTTCGTGTCCAAGGTCAGCGTCCTCTCCCAAGAGGTGCCGACACTGCTCCACATTCAGGTGGGAGATCAATCAAGGTAACCTGGGCCCACTGAGGGGCAGGGAGTTCGAGCACTCATAAGAAAGCTGGGCAAGTAAGCTCCTTGAACTCCTGTGAGAGCAAGGCTATGTATGTTCTACCATCGCAGTCATCTTTTCCATGCTCAGCAAATCCCACAACCTGTAAAGCTAGTCCAAATGCTCTGGTACTTTATCCGTGCCCCATTGTGCTTTTAAAGCTTGTTTGGCTGCGCACAGTGCAAATATGATCGCCCTACATCTGTATGCCCTCAGGGGATACACCAGTTTGTTGGGGAGGCAGAGTAAAATGTAGGCTGGAAATAGATCCCGATCTCCGCCTGTGTTGGCCTGAAGGACACAGGGGGATGCCAGTTCAGGCATGCATAGGTCTGTCTGGATGCTGAGAAGGAATAATGTCTAGACTGGGTGTGCATGTGCCTTTAGACATTCCGTCAAACACTGAGCTCCAGTAGGGGAAAGAGCACCTGATTGGTCTGTCCTTTGGACCAATCTGCTCATTTTGCCATCAAGTACTAAGTTAAAGTTTCCACCCAGAAGAATGTCTCCATTATGAGAAGAGACCCCTGTAGATATGGCTTTGCAGATGAATTGTTCCTGTGCCTCCTTGGGGGGCATACAGTGTTGTCAGTGTGAAGGAGTAGGGTTCAATGGAGATCTGGAGAGTGAAAAGCCTTCCTGTAACCTCCATAGAAGACTGCTGCACCTGCCCTTGGAATTTGCCGGCGATGAGAATGGTGAATCCTGCCTACTTGTTGGGGCATGAGGAGAATAATTGTCAAGGGAACAACCTGGACCTCATTCAGCCTCAGTCCTGTTTCAGAAGATGTCCTCTAGACAACAAATGTCACTGTCAAAGTCTGAGCATTTTCAAGACTGAAATGCGTTTGGCTGGAGCATTGAGGCCGCTGACGTTCAAACTGGTGATCATTAGGTATCGGTGGGCGGTTAGCTGCAGGGTAGGCTGCCCAATAGGGGGCTGCGGGGGAGGCCACCCAACGGGAGCTGCAGGTTATCTTTGGGGCTGGGTCTGCACCGGGGGAGGGGAGTGGCAGAGAGCAAAGCCTTGCATCGAACCTCGAGCAAAGGAAGTTGCAAACAGTGGAACTGGGGTTTCAAGAATACCGCTATCTCCATGACAGCAAACAAAATGAGTCCGAACTGAGGGCAGCGTCAAGCACTGTGCTGGGCCATCCATCATGGGTTGAGTTCTGTTAGTTCCATAGCCCCAGAACTCACAAATGAGTAATTGACCATGTGGGTCGTCCAGTACCATCAATTGTTTGCAGAAGTCCAGCCAACTTCCGTTCCTGAGCCACTGTGAGGCCTAATTCTCATCTCCAGAATTGCCAGTAATATCAAGGCAGTCTTAGGTCTTTACCTCTTGTAGCAAGGTCATTCTCTCACAGTGGCTTTCCTTCGATGTAGGCGTATGGGAGGACTCTTTGGAGGTGCTTCTGGTCAAGCGACCCTGGTAGTGACCTGTAGCCCTCCCTCTTCTTGCCAGGGGAGGGTCCTCAGGTGTCTGCTGTAGGCCGAGGAGGGCCTGGGCCTCTGACAAGGTTCAAATGGAGTGGATTTTATAATTTAAGTGGAAAGTGGGCTGGAAAAAGTGCCCCCATTTGTACCATATGCCTTTGTTACAGAGGTAGGCCGAGACAGGGTGCAGCATGCACTGTTTATGACACATTCCGGTAAAAGCCAGATCTTTGCTCCTTCAATTGCAATTGCCCCTGCCTTCCTTGCTGCCCTCATTATTGCCTCTTTTTGTTGGAAATGGTGGGCGCAGATTAGGATGCCTGAGGCAGGGCCTACTTGGCCCGTCGACCTCCTGGCGCAATAGGTTCTGTCAAGTTGCACGCCCACCGCTGCTAAGCTTGGGATGCGACATCGGAACAGTCACATCATGTACCCCTCGAGGTCTGCTCTTAGGTTCCCAGGGACAGCCGCCGGATGCAGATATCAGCGCAATCTGTTTTCCAGGTCCTCTAGGTGTAGTTGCAGGTCCTCGTTGCGCTTCCTAATGTCCACAAGTTTGCAGCAGAGGTCACCCGGTTCCTCCTCTTTGGCATCTCCTGCATTCACCAATGTGGATACTCACTGGCCCAGCTCTGCCATATCGTGCATGAGGTGCGATTTCACCGCCTGCCGCAGTGAGCCAAAGTCTTCCCTAATTTGGGTGAAAAAGCCTACCATGAATGCCCTAGTTAAGTGTGCTTCCAGATCCTCCAGAGGGTCACTGTCAAATGGGGTACTTGTAGTGCCATCCTTGACGGAATCAGTTTTCCTTTGGGAGGCCTTTGTCAACATATCCTTGAGGGTCCCATTCTTTTTGGACATGTGGGATGCCATTGTTGCCCTCACTTGGGATGGTCCTCCTGTTTCGTTCTGGTGGCTCCCCTTGTCTCCTCTCCCCTCTGGCGCCAGATTTACCGGATGTCTGATGTGGCTGGATAATAACTGCTTTCTAGATCAATGTGGAAAGGATCACTGGTCCTGCATAACCAAGGTCTGCAGGTGGATCGGTAGGTGTCTCCCAAATAAAAGACCCTCATACACGTGTTTTTTCAAAGTCGTGTAGCGGTATATGATGTGTCCCCGCTTCTTGTAACACGTGTCCGTGCGTAATCCTTGGGTCAGTTTTTGTTTGCACCCTCCGCCAGGAGGTTGTACCATTGGTTAAAACAGTAGTGATGGTGAATAAGTGGAATAGTGCTATAAAGGTGTTCTAAAATACCCGGACAGCCAGAGGTTCAACTTTAATATTTCTGGATTCGGGTAGAAGGTTAAGGCGTGTCGCTATGGAATTATTTAGGAATTCTAGCGTACTAAACTTGTGAGGTTAAAAGTGGTCGACATGTTTCAGCCTTATCTGCCTGTTGGTCAGTCGGCTTTCCTCAGGACCATAAAGTGATCAAGTGAAAAAAAGGAAAAGGTAAATTTGTAACCTGATTCGTTTTGTGGTAGTAGGTCACATTGTACCTGTAGTAAGAGAAAAGGGAGAAAGTGCAACCACATTTGTAGCGAATAAGTGGGAAAAGACACTTCAGCAATGTACAATGACATAGAGACACAGTTGAGAACTATGAAGCATATTATTAGAAAAAACATATAATTAAAAGCGAGTTGTGCAATACTAGACTCAGAGTCACTTTCATATTAAGCGTCAACTTACTCATTCTCAGAATTCTATGCGGAATATTGTGATGTATAAATCCCAAAGTCGTATTTAGGTGTCATGGAATCATTTCTTTACAGTGCCCTGATATTAAAAGCGCTATTTACTTTAAGGCGCAATTTCATTGTTACATTACCATGACGTCAAAGGCGTTAATCAATTTTACTGTGTCATCACGATTATCTTAGACATTGGTATAACGATGTAATACCTGTTCGAGTGTAGACTCTTATTATTATTTCAAAGTACATGCATTCATTATTAGACGGTACCAAGCACAATTTACTCAAGGGATCAAAACTGTTTTAAGATGAGCCAGTCGATGCCCTACTTCTTCAAGCAAAGACGTAAAACTAAATTAAATATGGTTCAGAAAAGTAAAGTTTTGTTCTGGCTTTAGGCATTGGGGTAAAAAACGTATATAAACCCACACAAATTTGTAGATTTAAAAAGCCAAAATATAACAGTTTAAGATGGAGATAAACATTTATTAAAATTGGGGCCCATTGGAAATATGGACAATTATTTTCATGGGGAAAGGTGAGACTGCAGAAAAAATCCTGACCACGTGCACTGAAAACATACATATCGCCATCATTGTCCAGCCATCACGGAAACTCCTGCAATCCATGCTTAGCTTCTTCTACGGTTCAAGACAGAGGTCCTCCATGATAACCGGGGCTGGTCTGCTCTCCCCTCCATGAGTTTGCAGGTCCTACACTACTTGATTCTCTACTTCAACCGGTCGGCCATGCCTGGGAACCACAACTTCGATCTTAACTTTGCCTGTGTCTTGGGAATTCCCTTGTGCTCCTAACGTGTTAGCTCTATCACTCGCTCCCACCGGGACTGGGGAACCATGATGTACCAGCTTGTTAGAACCAGCCTGTCTGGGGTAGTGCGGAGTTCCTTCCAGCCCTGCCATATCTGTGACACTCTCTCACTCTGGCTTCATGAGTTTGACGCTTCCAGGAAGGTCTCCCATTGGTAGTGATATTGGGCTTCTGTGGTCTTCTGAAGGCAAGAGACAGACAGCAAGGGCTTGAGGTCTGTTGTCATTCTGAATGCTCATTCATGTAGATGGAAGTGTAGGCTTGCCCATCGTATCACTAGTGCTTCCCTCTCGATCTGGGCATGCCTCATTTCCAGGTCAGATAGAGCACGGCTTGTGTAAGCAAATCGGGACCCACCTTCCTGGGTCCTTCTCTTGTGTTAGCATGGCACCCAGCCCTGTTGAGCTACTGTCCAGGATTAGCTTAGTGCTGCGCCGTGGGTTGAGGTAGACCATGGTGGTGTCTTTCAGCAGTGCTGTCTTGTTGTTCTTGAAGTCAGGCGGCTCCCATGTCCCAGTCCCACACTGCGCCAGCCCTTGTGAGCACTCAGTCGGGTTCCAATAGAGTAGCAAGATACCCCCACAGTATGTGGCCATACCCAAGATGCTCCTTACCTCCAGTGCTGTCTGGGGTGTCAAGGTCAGGGTCATCAGACCGTCCTGTGTGGATCTACTCTCAGGCTATATTTGGAGAACACAAATCTAAAAAAGTGTTTGGACAATTCGAAGAATAAGCATTTTTCCCAGTGCAGAGTCAGCTTGTGGTTCGCCAATCTAGACAGTATGGCTTCAACATCATTAATGTTCATGACTCCATCTCATCTAGACAGTTTGTTGAATCATGTTTTGAAATACTACAGCAGCATACAAAATTCTGAAGTTCAGGCACCTGTAGCATTGCAACCCCAGCTGTGTGGAAAAATTGGTTATGTATTGCTGGCTGGGACAAGTTCCAGTAGGTGGTACCCAGTGTTGAGATCCAGTTATGAAAACCACTGGACCCCATTCGAGTCTGACTATTTCGTCCATGGTTGCCAATGGGTGTCGTTCCCACTTGATGGCCTTATCAGACAGCCTAATCTCTACATAATGATGCTTAGGCTCCTTAGACTACGGTGTGACAACCATGGCATGTGATACACATGGCATTTTTCTCAAGACTTTTTTGATGACTCCTTGCTGCTCCAGTTTGCGGAGCTCTTCCGCGACTAGCAGTCGAAGGTGAAATGCCAACCGCCAGTGTTGTAGCACCATGGGACGTACAGTTGTGACAATGTGCAGCTTGAGCCTGGGGCTTCTTTGGCATCCTAGTCCCTCAAAGAGCTGGGGAAACTCCTTCAACGGTTCATCAGATTGGGTATCACATATGTGTTTTGTGAAAAACACTAGCCTCAGGACTTCTGCGGTGTTGCACCCGAGAGTGCCTGCGCGTTCCTTGGTGATGTGTAAATATGCTTCTTTGCTTGTTGCACCCTTGGTGACCACCAGTTTGATTACTCCTGCCAGCAGCAGGGTATTGTTCCAACGATTTGCATAGGTCTTTGTGTGGGTCAGGAGGAGGAGAGGTCAGGGCTTGACACTAACAGAGGCCCCTGTATCTATGATGGTGTGGATCACCTAGTCAGTGATGACCCTAATGGTACACATCAGTGGCGATCCTTTTTCACCGCCCCCTTTTAGAAAGGCAGACACATTAAGACCTGCACTTTCCTGTTCCCTCTGTTTTTAAACATACCGACTAGAGGCCTGAATAAAGAGTAATTTACCAATGGGCAGGTATTTTAAACACAAGACCTCATCATTTTACATCATTCAAGAAACAACAAAAAGTGCTCCCATGTATGACGTAGGTCGAGCCATGCCCCATTTCGCAGCAGAATGGGATGGACCAAATGATGAATCATACCACAAAGGGACAACCCTGGTGGGTGAGGGTTATATAAGAAAACCTAGTGTTTACTCTTTTTCTTGTGGAGAGTTAGTCCATACAAACTGTAGGGCTCTCTTTGGTTAAGTTTCAATTGATAGGAGGATGGGCACCTCTGATCCAGTCTCCTCTTTCTCTCCTTTGCTTGATAATGATATCTGAATATGTTATTGTTCTCACTATCCTCCACTCCAGCATCTCTCCATGGAGTTTACTGGTGTACCTCAAGTGTATCATCGTCCAGCATGAGCCATCTTAGTGATACATTCCCTCAGGTTTAGGCCATCAATCTCTGACTCTGTTTACAGCTTTGCCAGTTGCAAAAAAGTGGTTGGTGTTTGCCCCAGTATGAACATGACTTTCATGTGTTGGGCATGCCTCAGATGTGTGCAGGGCACAATTCCAGTATTATCCTGGCTTGGCCTGTTGTCATGGCTCTAGCAGCTTGCTCTCTTGCCACTTGTACATCACGTCAACGACTCCCCCTCCTTTACCTCAGTGAGATGTTCATGGACTGGGAGGCGCGGACCCTTTCATCTGCGCCAAGTCCATCTCTTCTGCTCAGCTGTTGGATAGCTCACGAGTATATGGAAGTACAATCAGTGCTTAATTTGCAAATAAATAAGTGCCAGGGCCTTCGTCAGGATGCCAATGCAGCTTGCACCACCCATTGCCCCTGCCAATGAAAGTATCAACACAACAGCAAACCATCACACCCCTACAATTCTGACAATTCAGACTATTCCAGGCCGCCCAAAGCTATAGGAATGGCATGGGTGGCTGGTATTAGTCATTTTTAATGTATACTGAATCATTAAACAACAATTGCGCTCATTTCGGAATTAGACACACAGCGTCATCATGTGGCAGATTGTCATAAGGGCCGGTGTTGACAATTAAGTGCTGGTGTGGAGCACCGGAAGCCACTGGCTCAAATTTAGCACTTACTAGGATGTCCTCTAGCTTTCTTCCCACCTGTCAGAGAATCAAGTGTCAGACGGCCAATGAGCTGCAGCCTTGTATGAGTGGGGCCACGCCTCTTTGGGCTACTCATCGTCAACACACATGCTTGGTAGAGCCATGAGCCCTTGCGTGAATTCCATTGATGATCTCATCATCTCATTGACAGGCTTGACAGAGCTTCAGAGGTTCAAAGTCGGAGTTGAGTTGTGGATCGAAATGGGCATTCAGAGGCACCACTGCAGCGTTGTAGTCTCCAACAGAGCCCTGTAGGTTAGCGAATAGCTTTGGTAATCTACACCCCCATAGTGCAGCAGTAAGGATTGCTTAAAGGTGCCATCCGTCTAGCCGGTGGCGAAAAAGTAATTGTTCAGTTGTCTGACCCAGACCTTCCATCTCGGTGTGGTAGTCAGTGGGTCTACCAACTCACCTCATGGTGACCTCGCCTGGTAACTGAATGTCCTGTCCTCTTCATGTGCACCACTGTGGGCGGGGTGGGCACGGTCAAACTGGTCAAGAATGACTCTGCTGTCTGTGGGGGAGGTCCTCTCCTTTCTGCCACATGCTGTAAGCAGGGAGCCGCTCCATGCAGTGCTGTTGGCAGATCTCCAGCAGGGGACGCTGCACGTAGAGGCTTGGGCACCGGCCTGTGACCAATAGCACTGGCACCAGGGGCAGATGCTCACCACCTTCTTCGGCGGGCTCACTAAGCGGCTGGGGCTGCAAGTTCTGCTTATTGCTACCCAACTGGGAGCTGACTGTCAGCTGTCAGTGGGCCTGCCATGCCGCTGGTATATGCAGATCAGCAATGCCTCCGGCATACGCTGTGCTTTCAGGAATCCCTCCCAGACGTGTTCATGTTCGCTTGGGGATTAGACCGGCTTCATCATCAGTGTGGAGTCAGCCAACTCAAGCAAGGTTGGACCAGGTTAGCGGGCAGTGCAGCACTGACACCAGACCCTGCGCACAGGGATCACGGAGATCCGGCAGTGGCTTGGATTGGTCTACCTCCCCTTTATTTATTCTCTCGGCCACGCTTGGGGTTGCATGCAGCATCACATCAGTGTCCGTAGTGGCCGGGTGGTCCACTTCATCGTACACCAATGGTTTTTAATGCTTAAATATAGAATTGCTGGTACAGCTCCTTCTTCAGCCATTTCCTGAAGGAAGTTTTGTTGTGCCTGCCTGGTAGAAGGTATTGCTTTCTAAAGAGTTTGACCTGATATTCACAGGGACCGCCTTAGTGTTTCAGTTTTTTGTTTTTTAACTCAAGTTGGCAGATGGTCTTTGTGTTGTGGGCCCTTGATCCCGAATGCTTTGTGATTGTGCTCTGCACTTTAAAACTGATCCTCGCTTCCACCCGTAGACAGTGGAGCTATTTTCAGGAGTGTTTAATATGCATCCAGTTGATGGCCCGTGCACATGTCGAAGCAGTTTGAGCTCCGCTCATGCATTGCTCACCAGGCTGTGATGGGCATATGGTGCACTTTATTTATTTTTTATTTTATTTATTTTACAGAGTTTTATATAGCGCGAACTTGACCCGAATCGGGTATCAGAGCGCTTTACATAGCACCAGTTGCATTACATGAGGACGCATTCATTTTTGCTAGGCACGGGGAGATTAAGTGATATGCCCAGAATCACAGGATGTTCAGCGTCATTGCAGAGACTCGAACCCAGTTCCCCAGATTCGAGGTCGACCGCCCTAGGCGTCAGGAAATGAAAATCAGTGAATTCATTGAAACACGTTTTTGCTAGACACAGCCATCTTCAATAGTAAAATATCCAATTGTCCCACGAGTAGTCACTGCTGCTTGCCAAGCCAGAAGCTGGCATGAAAGTCTACGTAAATTGTCCTAGACAAAAGGACAAACAAGTTTATCAGTCTATCCTCCAGTAACAGAAATCCAGGTGCAACACTCTCAGCCGGCACAATTTTCCATGAGAGCTTGAAAGCAAACAAATGACACCCACCAGGCTGCCTCCTCACAGCCGCGTGCACACAAAAGATATTACAAAAACACTTTCATATGATAATGCACGAGGAGGACGAAAGGCACTGAAACCTGCGAGCAGGGAAACAGCTGTAACAATACACGACATAAGCAAGCACTTGGCAAAACATATTGGCTTGACTAAGGGTTTCTTTCCCCAGCACACTCCTGCATAGAGATGGTGCCAAGCAAACTATTGAAAACATTCGCAAAATAGGGCGAGTGGGTGGGCATATCAGGACTAGAAATGTGGGTGAGAAAAGTACTCACCCTGTCGTTCGTTTAGTATCAAAGTGGCATCAGATTAAGAAAATCTACACACATAGAATCTGCGTGGGCATCTCCGACAGCTGATTGAGTCATCTGAGCACTAAAGGATATGACGTCCAGTCTCCTGAGCCAACAGAACCAGCGGATGCAACTCTATGAGGACCACCATCAAAGCTGCTTCGGGTAAGGTCAACTGTAAGTGGTCGAACAACATCCATTGAAAGACGTCAATCAAGGCATGAGGTCATCAGAGTGCAGGTGAGCTGGATACACCACCAGGACTCTGGGAGGTGGACGTTCAAGGACACAGAGACTGCACCGTGCTTTAGAGCCAAGACCTTACCCCACTGTTAAGTGACCCCACTCCCCCTTGATTCCAGGTGACTCCCATGATTGTCCTGCCTCCGATGTGTGAAAGCCTTCAACAGATTCATGCAGGAGGTGAAAATGACCCTTTAAGCGATGGAGGTCCTCTTTCCAGTGGCTACTGTCCCCACTGTTCAGTTTTGTCTTGCAATTTACGAAATACACTCTCCTTTTTAAATTGCACATTCTCAGGTCTCTTTTAAAGAGTGCTGAGCTAACTGGTATTATTAAAACAAATAAGCAAACTACATTAGTGATGTGTGGATACCCGATACTGTTCTCGAAACATTAATTTCGTCCCCAAAATGAACAAAAATGTCATTTGCACAGCTGACTAAATGCAATGTTCCCATCTAGCAGGTAACAATGCACCCACTCCAAGCTGAGCTTTCTGGCATGGCTCTTCAGGAGTCCACAGGCATGCAGCCAACACACATTTAAAGTGTGCAGTCATCCTCCATAATTGCTAAGCACATCTTGTGTTATTGTTTAATTAATGAATAGCTACTGATGAACGCAGTACGCTCCTGGCTTCAGTGTCTGCGGTGAGCTTTTTAAACTAGGTGTATTGCACAAAAGAGACGGGTTTATGAAACGATTAACTGACTTGGAATATCTTCAGACACCACATGGTGCTGCCTTTCAGGTTCATTAAAACAAGTGATCTAATACTTAATTATTGTCTGTTACTAATGCACAATGTGCTGGCATGTGAGGCAATCAAATACATCACATGCAAGACAGAGACCAACGCCACCCACGCCCAAATAGGAAGAGCGGAGGTTTAGGTCTGTCCATAACCCTGCCGCATTGCAACACAAATAACCAGAAAATGACTGACATGGTTTTTAAAAATGCAGTGCTTTACTGATTAGATTAGGGTTTCGTTTCACCTACTGTAATACTGAAGAAAGTACCCTGGTAAAGTTCAGAACCAGCTGACAATTACAAATCAGTGCATGCACCAGCCTTTGAGGCAGCCGAGTGTCCACAATATTCTTGGATGAAATTAATCTTTGGGCAATGGTCAGCAATGCAAACAGCTCGCTATGTATGCAAGAAGTCGCCTGGGCTTCATCAGCAGGGTACTTGGAACTAAACCTACCCCGGAGTAGTTAGTAACACCAGACTCAGGTTGCACCAAGTCCGACATCTTCAGGGGTGCTTGGAGGACATCAATGGACAAGCAAATTTTGAAACAATTGGCCTAACCTCGCTATTTTACATCATAGTCACAAAGTGCCACAGTACTAAACAGCATGTTCTTCCAAAGCAGCAAACTTTAACCAGAATGTGGATTCTTTGAATGCCCACCACCTGCTGAAGTCAAAATATCCCGCATTAACTTTGGGAGCATCAACCACACACAATGACACACAAACCAACCACCACTTTCACTGTGCTCAGAGACTGATCAATTTATGTCCCTCCACTGCAGCCCTCATTCAAGGTGCTACTATAAGAGCCAAGGCATGGGAGGACAATGGCTTAGACAGTAGATCCGTTGTGAGAAAAGACAAAGCAAGTTCTATTACTGATCACACACACAAAAACCCACGCTTGATTGCCCAATGGAGTCGCTTGGGGATAATTTTTAATGTTTTGAAGTTTACATTCCTTCCGGGCTGATTTAAATCTCCTGTCATTTAATCATTTTAAATTCTCAACATTTACTCGTAGGTGTCTTAGAGTCTTCATAGTCTCATGGGGCAATCTCAGAATGCATCATAACCATCCTTATATTTCTAAATCAATCAAACCTTCTATTACCACTCTATTCTCAGTATTAGCATAGTAAGGATTTGGTTGCCTTATTAGAAGCATGACTTTGTCCCATAAGCACCATATTTTCCACGCCCTGTTGCATCAACAGGATCTCTACTAACCACATTTATGCCCACAGGTTTGAATATCAGCACTCCATTGCACAACACCCAGCTGTACCACACACCCTGATAGCATGGCTAAGAGTCTGACAGTTCCTAATGTAGTCCTGAGCAAAGGTCACTGGAACGTAGTTTTTTTTACCACCCTTACCTTACGAGAGTACTTCCATCGTCACCAAACAATGGTTCTAAGACGCTTAATTGGAGAAAACACATTTCTGAACAACAAACATCCGTTTAACACTATCTCACCCAAACTCTTTCTCCAGTTCCCGATATTGTTTAAATTCTCAAGGCAATATCAGTATCCAAGAAATGTTTTTCCAGGATAAAATTGGTTTTTGCACTTTCAACTGATAAATGATAACTTGACTCAACACTCTAAAAGTGATTCAAGGGCCAGCAAAACTAAAATATGTAATATGTGTTATGTTATGTTAATAAAACTTGATAAAGCACAACAAAACATACCCAGAGGTATCTCAGCGCTGAGCCAGCACAGACCAATGATCAGATAGTTTGCAACATATTCCTGAACTTTGTGAAATCAACACAGCATCGAAGGTGGAGAGGTATTTTGTTCCATGCGATAGGGGCTGTAAATGAGAATGCTTTCCCCCCATATTGTACCGTACAGTCATCAGAAACTCCTTGTCACTGGATTTTAACGCATGGGAAGGTCGATAAAGATATAATTTGCTCTTTAGATAAAGAGGGGTATTGTCCATCAAGGCCTTGTGGGTGTGACAGCATATCTTGATCAGGATAGAGTTTTGGACAGGGAACCAGTGAAGGTTTCTCAGAATGGGAGCAGAGGTAGAGCCTGGCCGTATATTACAGACCAGATGGGCAATCGTATTTTTCCCTACCTGAAGTTTAGATAGCAGGGTGTCATTAACAGCCTTAAACAGCGCATTACTACGGTCTAGGTGGCTTATGGCCAAGACCTGGACCACGTATTTTTTCTGGCAGAAGATGGTAACCAAGGAAAAACCTTCCTCAGCAGTTGCATCATCACAAAGCAAGAGCCACAAGCAATGTTTTCTTTCATAGAAAGATCCTGGTCCAGTTTGATGCCCCAATTTTTTTATTTACAGCGCCACCTGGCACTGTAGCTGCCCCTAGCTCTGCAGGCCACCAGTTGGAAGACCAGAGAGACAGAGCTTTTCCAAACAGTAGGATTTAAGTTTTTTTGCTGTTCAAATGGAGACAGTAAGTGGTCATCTAGGCTGCAATTTTCCTTAAACAGACTTGGAAACAATGTTTTGCGCTGTCAATGTCCTGCCCCAGAGAGATGATCAGCTGGGTATTAGCCGCAAAAGAGATTACATCAAAGAAACATGATTCGACGATCTGGGCTGGGTGGCCACATAGATGTTAAACAAAGTGGGGCTCAAACATGAACCCTAAGGCACCACCTTGTTGAAGGAAAAAGTCAGAAGCGGTTCCTGCATGGGAGCGGAGTAGCCCCCCCCCCAAACTGCTGCGCAGAAAGGTGGAAAAATAAAATGGTAATACAAAAAAAGTATTACCTTTTTTTGGGCTTTCTGCCCCGAGAGGAGAGGGCAGGGAGGGGCCAGTGTCATTGCTGCTGAGTGGACCTTTCAGTGTGATTTGCGCATGTCGGTTAGGCCGGATACCTTGCCACAGCCAAACCAACATGCGCAATACAACCTCTCTAACCGGATTGGAGAGCAAGCACAGGGCTCCTGTGCTCTTCGGAGCACTGACGCAGTCTGCTCCAGCCAATCCAGACCCTTCTCTCATGCAGCATGAGAGCAGTGTCTGGATTGAATAAGGATCTGTGGGAGCTGTGGGACCTCTTGCTCAAAAGAGTCTGGAGCTGGGGACTGGAGAGACCAAGAATGTGCTGCAGGCTGAGGTAAGTGAAACTTTTTTTTACATATTTAAATGTTTGTTTAATTGTATGTATGTTTTTGAATTCTATTTATGTCGACCCACTATTTTTGTGTGCCACCAACCACCACTAGAAATAGTGCGTGATTTGAAAGCGCCTGACATGACTGTTCGTGTGTGATTTTCTAAAACGTCTGTGAGCCACAGAAGAGCCATATTATCGACAACGATTGTCTGTAGCCTGCTGATCATCCCTGCATGGGAAATGGTGTTGAAGCCATGGACAGACCTAAGAGCACAGTATGGCAGGAAGACTAATATCCAGAGTGCAGTGTAGGGATTCCATAACTGCCACCAGCAGTTGATGATGTAGCAGGTTCTGAACTCCGATTGAGAGGCATCCAGAATATTTTGGTCCTTCAGGAATGTCATACGCGGTTTATTAACCTAGCTTTACAACATTTTCGCCAACAAAGGTAAAAGAGAGATAGAGCCACAGTTGGAGAGAATCTTTGAATCAGCGTTTCTTTTTTCAATATAGGACAGACCAAAGCTGCTTTCCAGAATAGTGGAATTTTAGCTGATTTCAGCAAGAGATTAAATAGGGAAAGTATGTAAGGGACAATTACTGTGGCAAGAATTGCAGAAACTCTCGGGGGTAAAGGTCCTAGGAAGAACCTGATTTGGCGGTCACCAATGAATCCTGAATTTGAGCCAGGTTACAAGGTTGGAACCTGTCTAAAGTCTGAGTAACAGCCTTGAGACTAGGATTAAGGGGATTAGTTTAATCTGGGAACCGCTAGAGAGAAATTCTTACATATAGTCTCTATCTTTTCCTATAAAAATTAGGCAATGAGTCCAATAGTTGTTGAGCGGCAGGAATGTCCAAGGTGCAAGCACGGGCTTGGCAAACTCGTTGAAAACTTTATACCACTCTCTAGTAGAGTTGTCCACCTTCTCAATTCGGCCTGAAACGCAGCTTCTCCTAGCATTCCCAACACCGCAGCCCGAACCCTGCATAGATGGATCTCGGACAGCACCAACACCATAGCCCCCCTCAAGAAAAACAACAATACCCGTGCCAAGAAAGCCAGATGGTTTACCACCGAACTTCGAGAGTCCAGGCGCACATGCCGCCGCCTCGAAAAGGCCTGGAGAAACACCAAATCCACAGAAGCCCACAACAACTTCAGAGCCGCCACCAACGCCCACCATCAACTCATCAGAGAAACGAGGAAAAAAGCGATTGAAGACAGAATCTCCACCCACGCACACAACAGCAAGGAACTCTTCAGCATCATCAAGGAGTTCGCCCAACCCACCAGCGAGTCTACCGACATCCCTCCCTCACAAGACCTCTGCGACAAACTCAGCATCTTTTTCCACCACAAAATCAAGAGCATCTACGACAACTTCGACGAAGACAACCAACACACTGAACCCTCACTAACCACCCCCGACACCCGGAAACCAGCGATTGATGACTGGACAGCCCTCACCACCGAAGACACACTGAAGACAATGAAGTCAATCCACTCAGGGGCCCCCACGGACCCCTGCCCCCACCACATCTTCAACAGAGCCGCCAACACCATCGCACCCATGCTCCGCCAAACCATCAACCGCTCCCTGGCGACCGCCTCATTCCCCGACGACTGGAAACACGCCGAGGTCAACCCCCTCCTAAAGAAACCCTCAGCGGACCCCACCGACCTCAAAAACTACAGACCCATCTCCCTGCTCCCGTTCCCAGCGAAAGTCATCGAGAAAGCCATCAACAGCCAACTCGCCACATTCATTGAAGAACACAACATCCTCGACTACTCCCAATCCGGCTTCAGAAAAAACCACAGTACGGAAAATGCTCTCCTCGCCGCAACAGACGACATCCGCACCTTACTGGACAAAGGAGAAACAGTAGCCCTCATCCTCCTCGACTTATCAGCGGCGTTCGACACAGTCTCCCACCGCACCCTAATACGCAGACTCTACGATGCAGGAATCCAGGACAAGGCCCTCGACTGGATCTGCTCCTTCCTCTCCAGCAGGACGCAGCGGGTCAGACTCCCCCCTTTCCTCTCGGACCCCACACCTATCACCTGCGGAGTCCCCCAGGGCTCCTCCCTCAGCCCGACGCTCTTCAACGTCTACATGGCTCCACTTGCCCCCATCGTCAGAACCTACGGACTCAACATCGTGTCATATGCAGATGACACCCAGCTCATCTTCTCCCTATCCAACGAGCCCAACACCGCCAGACGCAACTTTCGAGAAGGGATGGAAGCCGTCGCCAAATGGATGAAAAACAGCTGCCTACAACTAAACACCAACAAAACAGAAGTACTCATCATGGGCCCAAACCTCGGCGCCTGGAGTGACACCTGTTGGCCCACCGCCCTCGGAAACCCGCCAACCCCCACAGACCACGCATGCTACCTGGGAATCATCCTGGACTCCGAGCTCAAAATGGACCGCCAGATCAACTCTGTCTCATCTTCCTGCTTCCACACCCTCTGCCTCCTTCGTAAGACCTTCAAATGGATCCCCCACGAACACCGAAAGACAGTCACTCACGCCCTGGTCACCAGCAGACTCGACTACGGCAACGCACTCTACGCCGGAATAAACAAAAACCTCATCCGCAAGCTACAGAACATCCAGAACGCCGCCGCAAGACTGGTCCTCAACCTGCCAAAACACTGCCACATCTCCCAGCACCTGCGCACACTCCACTGGCTCCCCGTCGAGGCGAGAATCACCTTTAAGATGCTCACCCACGCACACAAGGCCCTCCACGGTACCGGACCAGCATACCTGAACAGCTGACTCAAATTCCACGCACCCCAAAGGACCCTACGATCAGCCCAGCTTTCCTACGCTGTGGTCCCCCGCACCAGAAAGACCAGATCGGGAGGCCGCTCCTTCTCCTTCCTCGCGGCCAAAGCATGGAACGCCCTTCCGCTCCACCTCAGACAGACAACATCGCTCCCCATCTTCACAAGAAACCTCAAAACCTGGCTCTTCGACAGACCCCCTCCTTGATGGAATGGAACCTGCACCCCCCAACCCCCCCCCACCCCTAGCGCCTTGAGACCCTTACGGGTGAGTAGTCACGCTTTAACAAACTCCTGATTGATTGATGTGGGCATGGTCTTGTCATAGTGCTTGTTCGTAAGCATCCCTGTCCATGGAGGTTTTGCTTTGGTGCCAGCGTCTTTCCAGCATCTTACATCCTGTTTTCAGATTATCCAGTTCCATGGAAAATCAAGGAGCATGCAGCCTGGAAGAGGTATGCCTTGTTTGTTTAAGCGGAGAAAAATTATCGAAGGCTGCCACAAGAGCACTATGGTAACTGGAAAGTGCTTCATTGATGTCTGACTTTGGCGTGACGGCTCCAGGGCTGAATGCCCTAGAGGAGCTGAATGCCCTAGAGAACCAATCTCGTGAAATAGCATTCCATGATCTGAAAGTGTTGGGCTATATCTTGGCCTGTTGACACATGATGTCCACCCTGTTCATCTGAAACTTAATCAGGTAGTGGTCAGTCCGGGTTGGGGGGGGGGGTACTTCGTTCTGAGTTAGTAAAAATCTAATCTAATCAGAAATGTGTTGAATCATATACATTGGCTAACTATTGGTGTTTTTCTAACATTATTGCACTTTTTGTGAACTTTCCCATCTCATTCTCCTCACCCCATGTTTACATCACAGGCACGTAATAAAAAAAATCCACCGGCTTGTCGTGACTAAAGAATGCTGTAGTAAAGTATTTATCCTTCAGTTCTAACAAAAACAAATACTGACAGCCAGGAGCTGTGGTTTCTACAAATTAGACTCCCCAAAATATTGTGAACAGAGAAGAGATGGAGCACAAGCCTTGCATTATATGACAATAGTAAACACACAAATTAAATAAAGTGATCATTCCCAAAGATGAGTAAGCAGGAAGAATGCTATGGAGTGATATGGAAAACCAATGCAACGTGGTACAACCAATTGTCTCAGTGGAATTTGAGACTGTTACAACGTTAACAGCAATGTTTCTGTCACTGTGACATAGTGTACCAAGCCATGCATTAATTGCTCTTTAACCATGGTGGATCTACCATGGCTGTCTTTAAAGGCATAATTTATTTTCAAGACCTATTTGCTGCTTCTGCCAGATCATAACAGTTAAAACTCTCAGGGGATGAATGAGGGTTAACACATCTCAAACTAAATTACAGCTGGTAGTCAACAAGTTCTTATGTCTACCTTCCAGTCTGTCCCGACCCTCGGTCTAAAAAGTGTTGTAGGACCACCACGAATAACTCTGCGTCTTTTTGACGAATCTCCACGAAACCTTGCAGACCTATTCTTTCTTCTACACTGACGGATAATGCAGAGTTTCACGAAGATTGGCCATGAGGGTTTAAAGATAAAAAGAGGGTCCAAAAACCACATTATGCCACCAATGCATTGTCCTATAGACTTTGTGTTGGATATAGTGCGAAAACAGCTGAACTCATTTACTTGAAATTTGGCAGGTTTACACATTATGGTTTTCAGATCCTTCTTTTGGGTACTACAGGCAGGTAGGGTAAGAATGTTCTAAGTTGTAAGGAATTTTAACAGTATATTTGTTGTTGAGGCATTTTTGTGAAACTTCGTGGTATTTCGTGGACGTACCCCGGTACATAGCGATGACAAATCATTAATTGATTGGCTAATGTCTACCCGTACAAAAATTACAGGCAGCCATTTTGTTTTAGGTACAGTTTGGCTATGTTCTGTGTTACATCTTCAGATCTAGGTAAGTATTAGGTTTGACATTTTTTCCCTACATATTACACTTTAAAAAAGTGTACTAAAGTATGTTTTCTATCTTTAAAATGCTTAAAAACAGGAATATCGGCAAATTAGAGTGCTATTTTAACTAAAATGTTTGCAATTCTCCCTAGACTGCTATAAAGATATAGAGAAAATTATAAACACATTTCTCTAACTGTTACCAATTTAAATATGTGGTAATAGGTAGTGAACAACAATTAACCTAATACCTACTTCTATCCAAGACCCTAAATTAAAATACAGCGAAACGCTAAATACAACAAAACTGATAAAAGCTACATGGCTGCATTCTACCTTTGGGAAACACAATCATTAGCCAATCACACAATGCCATTATCCAAATGTGCCGCAGTATACTACTAACTTACTGAGTCATACCATGGCACAATATATAACTCAGTTTTTAATAACTTTAACACTACCTACACTATTTAAACATGCGATAAAAAAAGACCATTTAAACCTCATAATGTATATTCCTACCACATTACCTCTATATCTGTTCACACACTTTCACGTTTCAACTGTTTCAATTTACACACTGCACTCTAAGCCACTGCTCTCTATGCGACCAGACTCTCAGGTAATCCACTGTACAGCACTCCACTCTATGCCACTCCACTCGTATCTACTCGACTCTACTCTGCCATATTATACTCTACACCACTCCATTTTATGACACTCTAGTGTATGCCGATGGGGATGGTTGCTTCTTCAAACATCTAGCACCCAGACTTTGGAACTCTCTGACACTCTAACTGAGTCATTTGGATTCTGAATTTGTCTTCAGGAAAGCTCTTATGGCATGGCTATTTGTTTTCGAATTTTCCATCGCTCATCTCCTAGCTGGACTGGCCTTTTGACCTGCTGGTTTGGATAGCGCGGGGAAGCCTTTTGGTAGCCATGTGCTACACAAACCGATTAGATTAGATTATGCCACTCCACTGTGCGCCCCTTAACTCTACACTACTCCATTATTCGCTAGTCCACAACACTACACTCTACCCTATTCTATGCTACTCTACTGTACGCCATTTCACTGTACACCTCACCACTGTACGCTATTCAACTGTACATTATTCAGTTGTATGCTATTCCACTGTTTGTTTCTCCACTCAATGCCACTCCACTGTACAGAACTGCACTCTACGACAATCCAGAGTACACTGTTACACTGTACAACACTACAGCACTATAAGCTATTCCTCTTTAACACTCTGCACTCTACTGTATGCTACTCCACTATGTGCCACTACACTCTATGTCACCAAACTAAATGTTATTCCACTCAACACCACTCCACTGTATGCTACTTCACTCTATGCCACCGCACTGCACTCTAGGCTATTACACTGTACACCACTACAGACTACCCTACTGTACTCTCTACCCCATTCCACGCTGTTCCACTTTACAACACTGCACTCTATGCCACTCCATTGTACCGCACTGCCAGGTACCTCACACTACACTACTTCGATGTACGCGACTCCTACACTTTATGCTATTCCACACTACGCCACTTCAGTGTACACAATTCCTCTGTACGCCACTCCACTCTATTTGACTTTACACCAACAGACTTTACCCTATAACAGTATCACTCTACACCACTCCCCTATACCCCATACAAATTGCAGCTGGGCCCGGGGGATGGGGTCCCTGGGGCCAAAATCGGTTCAGGGAAGGGGGCCACTTGGTGGGACGGTTTGCAGTTAAATATGGTAATTATGCATTACTTTACATTTTTTTTAAACTAGAAATTCACAGAAAAATCAAATGTTAAAGTAACATAATAGTTAGCTGTGATAAAAAGATCTGGTTTTATTTTATTTGTATTATTTTAAACCTAGAAAATCACTGAAAAAATCCAATGGTTACAATAATGTTACAGTAAAGTGAATTTCTAGGTAACATTAACGTTTTGATCTAAACAAATGACAGCAATTCACTAGCTATAGTTAGCAGTGCTAACTATAACTCATGACATGTTCGACATAATTTATTACATCAGTGATGATATATCAAATGACATCATTGCTTCGTTTCCCGCATATTGCTGACTACTGTGGCATTAGAGGTCTGACAGTAAGTACAAATAACTCAGGAAAAGATCAGGCATCATTACTACCAACATAGAAACCTCCCTTAGGTGTTGAAAACAAGCATTATGTGCAACATTGGCCATATAGCATACACTTTACAGGAAGCATATTTCACATAAACAACCAACCACAGGTATATGGGAAACCCTCATTGACTACGGTGTTCAATCTGTATACAACTGTTCAGAGAAAGCCAAAATAGCGAATGCCAATTCCAAAACAAATGGCCTACTATGGACAGCTTATACATGTATCAAACCCCTGAAACACACCAAACCTACATTAACATATGAAGTTGATATCAGTAGAAAACGGAGTCCTGTAAACAGTGTTTACTTTACGAAGAGAGTTCATTCTATACCACCCTGTTTCCAAAACAGTGAAACTCAATGAGAAATACACCACAGAGTAGTCAAAATAATCTATTAAGAACAGTGTAGATTTTATGCAACAGTTGTCAAAAAAGCCCCATTTCTAAAAATAACCAAGATCTGAAGGTGCTAAAGATCATACTACCTGCACCCCTCATGCAAATGTTCAGGTTATGCCTATGTAAACATGCATACTTAGATTTGATTATGTGTATGTATTTAGATATGTGCATTTCTTTGCACTAATATACACAAACACATTATTATAGTCTACAAATATATAGATATTCTTTAGGTCTTGTTGACAAATGTATATATTACTTATGGTTAAAATAAATATATATAGGTCATAATTGATGATATGCATGTGGGTCTCGGTTTTATTTTACTTATCACGACATGTAACACGTAAATATGATCATAACAATTGTATCTAGTGCTTCATTACTGAAATATTGAGAAACTATACAAATAAATAAATATCAATGAAATTGATATAAATATACACAACTAAATTATTTTGCATACAGCAACACTTAAGGGTCCCACCTCTATCCCTCCTTTATCCTATTCAGTCAAATTAACAGATGCACATGTCCATCAAACAAAATCAACAACCTATATTTTCCGCTACTAATCCACCACTAAACCTTTGGATTACAAAGTAGCATGCTACTCGCCAAAAAGTACTTCAACGCCTCGTCAAGGGTAATAAGCGCTATATAAATACAATGACAAATTAAGGGGTCTTGGCTAAAGCCAGAGCTAAATACATATGACAAGCAATTTGATAAAGTAGGTCATTTAGCAACATCAATATAGGATATGAAATCTTGCAGGACTAAATACTATGTAAGAACTACAACATTTGCTTAAAAACCCAATGGAAAAAATTTCAGTGACTAGACTCCAGCTTTTATTCAGATAAGTATACTTTGTATACCAATGTGCATTGCATTTGTTTTATGAAAGCAAAGCATTGACATGTTGTTTCCATTTTGTAACGTTATGCGGTAGGGCTTTTATAGCCACAAGGGCTTTCCTGAAAAGCACTCTTTGAATTGGACCTTCCATTCCCCCATCTTCCAACTCCCCACCGAACTAATGACTTGTTTCCCATATTGTATTGTGGCTTCCTATTTCACTGCCAACATATTAGAACCCATACTATCGAGGTTTTGAACTACATGAAGATAAGAACAAGCATTTGCAATGCAATCGGTCTTGCCTTTGGGACCTTATATGTATTTAGCTGTGCAGCACATTAGCCTGTGGGCTGAAACATCTACTGTTCTTTAACATGGAGGGAAAGTAAGCACCAAACTGCGTGACACGCCAGGTATGGGAACACAGGGAGAGAAATATTGCCTTTCAGCGGGAAATGGTATAGCACAAAGCTCTGTCTTTAATATAAAAGCATGGCCTTCGGTGGTCATATCACTGAAAATACAAGATTTGAGAAAAAATATTATTCTCTACGGGTGCTCGTAGAAGACAATTTATATGAACTGGAATCTAGAGAATGCTAAAGTGATTTATGGTTTTTACTGACCTCTGCTGGTCGTTGTCTATCAGAAAGTTAAATAGATGCATTGCCAGAAATTTTTTAAAAAGGAAGTCCCTCAGGAGAAAGCAATTCTGGTATTTTACTGACCTCTGCTGGCCGTTTTCTATCAAAACAGTTAAATAGAGGCAGTTGAACAGAAAAAAGTCATAGGGCTGATCTCCAGAGGCCATAAAGTATCTACACCTATAAGTATATACTAAAGTATATACAAGAGGGCTTGAATGCTCGACCTAAAAACATGGAAAATGTCCTGTTTGGAGAGATTCCCTGTGGTGCACAAGCTGCAGAACAGACGCTTTTTGTCAGTCCTAAAATGGCGTTGTCATTCTTGCCCGCTATTTGACCTCTGTTTGCCTGGTAGGGTCAATACGACCGTTCCTCTTACCTTTCTTCTTAAAAGGTATCTTGACATTCTTCAATTAGGACTCGCTACAAAACAATACACTTCTTAAAAGGAAAAAATGAAAAGCAGCTCCTGAGTTTCATTTAATGGATTTCTATTGAAAAACACTTACCACTTTTAGAAACACTTATTCTTTGAGCATTAAAAAAAAAAATACAGAGGAAAAATAATCTGCCAACATCAATTTTTTATGCGTTCTGAAGATTCTTGTTTGCTTAATGGTGACCTGCATATGATGATGTGGCGGTAATAGGGCAGTCATAACATTTTGAGATTTTGAACAACAATCGTTTCAAAAGTAGATTTGGAAAGGCATGAGAAAGAAGGTTAGGAACGGCTGTAAAAGTTGGATGGGGAGAGAAGACAGACTTGCAGCAATGCTACTGTGGGGAAATGGCTTCTAATTGGGGACCAGTGATGAGTTTAGCAGTCAGAGCAAGAATTTGGGGCTTGAAACCTCGCTCTAAGGAAATTTAGCTTGCAGTAAAGGAACGACACAAACCTATTTAGACAAGATGTGCTTTAGAGCCTAGAGCATAAATTACTTAACCCAGACCCCTTGGTTTTAATCGCGGTGTTGGCTATTTACCAAAACATTTTGGCAAATCTATGTAACATCCTGCTTAAAGCTTATGTATGATGAAATCAATACAAACGCATTTTATGAAAAAGAAAAAAAACCTAGCGAGCTGTAAAATTTCAGTACCACGTTCACCCTACAGCAAAGCTTCGGTGAGGTTTGCACACACTATTTTTTGTGCGTGCCAATTCCTAACATTAGATATAGACATCCAATACTAAAATGTTCACTGTACAGCGTTCAATGCTATATTAAAGTACACAACATAAACTAGTGAAGCTAGGAATTGGAAGGTCTAGGGCCCTAGGCCCTCATGTAGCCATGCAAATGACACGCAGACACATAATAAAGGATACCTGATAATTCACATGGTGCCGCCATGTGACACACGATATCGGCTCACATCACGTGGTCTACCGGTGAGGAGCAGAAATATCACACGGTGGCAAGGAAAACAAGCTGGAAACCACTGTAAATAATAGTTTTCCAGCTCATTTTCTGAGGCTCAGAATAGCTGACCTCCATTAACCCCTTCGGTGCTGATGAGGGCTCCCGGCCGTCATGAGTCACGGTGGGCGTGTGCTGATGACGGCCGGGGGCCGTATTGACCACGCCCGCGATTGGAATGTCCAGCACCAGCGCGGAATTCCAGCCGCGGCCAAGGTGTTAAGGGGTGTGAAATTACTCCAGGACATCGGCCCCAGCCGTAGCAAGCTTTTTTGGGGGGGTAGGTGGAGGGGTCTTGAGGGTGGGTGGGGGTTCAAAAGTGCCTTATGGGTACTTCTTGGCACGAGGCCCCGCCCTTCAAGGCCCACCACCTCCTCATACAGTGAGACAGCCCTCTGGTAGTGGCTGGTTTCACAAAGCATATGCAGGAACACTAGAACGTGTCCAGCAGATTACTACAGGAATGTTTCTGCCTAAATCAGCATTAATTGTACCATTGCCAACACATCAGCAATGTGCCTGTAACACATGCTCTGCAGGTGTCTCCTATGATCAATTGTGCAAGCTGTCAGAAGGAGGTTGCTGGGGAGAGGTCAGAGAGGGCATCATGCAGCAGTCCCCCTGCTTTCCATTTTCCAAGGCTCCACTTCTCATTTAGCAAAATGTATTTATAGATTTTAATTGTTAGCCTGCCTGTGGTCTTCAATACTAATGAGTCCGCTTGTGTTGCCACTAGATGGAGGCGGTGCCATATTTTCTCTTTCCCTGAAGTACATTTAAAAGCTAGAAAGGGGTGCTGCTTGTTATACTAAGCCAAAGTGAAAAGGGCTTCTTGAGGGCCCTGCATTAAGTTTTGGCCCTAAGGACTGCACTAACCTCTGAAAAGCCTGAATCTTCCACAGACTGCTATTTATTCAACTTCTACAGCTGGTTTGCTGTTAGTGCGTAGGTATGTGCAGCAAGATGTGACTGAAGTCTTAACTAGGCAGCGAGCTGAGAGCAGCCGTGAGGAGCCACACCACTTCACTCTTCAAAGACATGTCAGGCCACCCTCAATCATAGTGCTCTTTGTTCTACTGGTTGCAAAGACAGGCATGGGTTGCATCGTTGGTTTCTAGGACTGGAGCCTCCCTCTTTAATCAAGACACACACAGACTCCAACCTGCAGGCACTTACGGAAGAGTGACAGACGCCTGAGGGAGGACTGGCCCAATGAGGGACAGATACTAGACAATTTGTGTATGAGAAGAGATATAAACATCCAAGAGACTGAAAGAAGAGGGAGAACCGAAGCAGCATATCCAACAAGTCTTGGCAATGCCACGGGGCCTCGCTTATGGGGAATTTTAGCCATGTTGTATACCAGTGTGCCTGCTGTTCAGTGTGGCTAAACATTTGTGGCATAGAGGACAGTGGCATGGAGTGGAGTAGGGTATAGGGGCAGAGAGGGGACGAAACCTCCGCTCAGCCAACCTCGCCCTCGCCACAGTTCCTCACACCCGTAAAACCACCGCCGGCACAGATCCTTCTCCTACCTCGCCGCCAAGACCTGGAACGCTCTCCCCACCAGCCTACGACAGACTCGGGACCTGCTGGCCTTCAGAAAACTCCTCAAGACTTGGCTCTTCGATCAGTAGTGCCCCCACCCTCCCCCCCAGCGACTTGAGACCCTCACAGGTATGTAGCGCTCTTTATAAATGCAGTGAATGATTGATTGATTGATTAGAGTGGAGTAGCCTGGAACAGAGTGGTGTGGAGCAGCGTAGAGTGTCATAGAAAGGAAGGTCATAGAGTGTCCTGGCATAAAGTGGAGAAGAGTACTGTAGAGGGGAGACGAGTTTAGAAGAGTGGTGTGTCGTAGAGTGGAGGGGCATAGTGGGGAGTATAGTGTGGTAGAGTGGAGTGGCATAGTGTGTGGTAGAGTAGAGGGGCATAGAGCGGGGTAGAGTGGAGTACAATCGAGTAGAGTGACCTAAAATTAAATCTTGTGTACTAGAAAAAAAAACATTGTACAGCTTTCCTCCAGCACACCCCCAGTACCTAGCATGATTGTCGCATAAACATTCTCTCTTTGAAGTCAAAGAAAGAAAAGTAAACACCAAGCTCCCTAGGAAGACAGAGCTTGACAGTTTATCTCAGGCTTTGATGAACAGCAAATGTAACAAAACCAGAACAAAATTTAAAGGCCTGTTTACAGAAAGGTAGAACTGGGGAAACAATGCCATAAACTAGCTATGCCCCACTTGAGGGACAAAGAAAATACTTGACAGCCTTAAACAATTAAAGCCAGCAAATAGAAAGGAAGCAACTGTGAGGTACAAAACACTATGCCTATGGTAAGCAATGGACAGAATGCATTCAAAGGGAAGCTTACCGATTGACCCCAAGAAGTCTTTGCAAATCAGTTAGCTGCCCTGTTTGATGACTTCAAAATAAAGGTGTGGAAAGGAAGACGTGTGGCGCAGCAGTCAAAGTAGCTGACTCCAGAGTGCGGGGCTCACGGTTCAATTACGGACCTCCTCTCAGCATTATGTAACTCTGGGCAATAGCTCAATTGATTTCCAGACGGACCCCCGTCACCTGGATACCCCTAGGGGTGCTTTACAAATATGGAAGAATATTAGTAGGTAAGAGCATAGAACATGATGCACAGGAGGTTAGCTATCAATTGAGCAGTAGGTGCAGAAGCCCAGGGTCCAAAGGATTTAGGGGCCTTTGGAACTACAATTATCACTGTATTTTAATAAGCAACCAGCAGAGAGGGGATGCTTTTTCTTTGCTTTTCCTAGGGACTTTGGCACCCTTGCCACACCACCTATGATGCGATGTGTACCAGCCAATGGTATATGGCTATCAGAAATATGTATACAGGAAACTTGAGTAACAGGTCTATCGGTGAACAAATCACACAATTTTGTGTGATAGAGAAATGGCTTCAAGGAGTTTGTGTGACACAGTCAGTGTCAGAAACAAAAGCAGAAGGACTATCTTCAAAACGAATGACCTTGGGGAAAGAAGAAATGTGGGGTGATGGACACAAGAGTGACGAGTGACAAGTGTGAAACATTCTACTCTCGAACATTTAAGAATTAACCATAATGCGGTTAAAGAAACATAGGAAAATTATTATAATTGCCTAAAATTACGTAGTATGCCACACAGCAGGATCAATAGTGTATAAATAGTAGATGAAGCATGCATTTTAAAACATCTAAATTAAACACGCCCCCCAAATTATTAGTATTTTTTTTTAAATCAAACCAGAAATTCAAACAAGTGTATTAACAGTGCAAGTGGTCATATATGGGTTTCATAGTGTATGTGCATTGTGCAGCAGCACGCATAGTGTGCTCATGTGAGACAGGGAAAGGAGTCCATTATACCAGATCAAATTGCCTCATGAGAGCCCTAGGCCCCTTTCTGTTGATAGGCCCTCTCGTGCCTAGAATCTAGGCCCTATATGCATACAGCCGTTTGTTGATGCACACATTGACCAACTGTGCATACACATGAGATGTTTACCAAGTGTTCCGTAAAGTAGGCCCACTTTACTACGGTTGACCATTCACACTTTTCATGCTTAGCAGCTCTTAGCAGATTCTTCATCATTCATTAGACCATGGATCAGAAGAGGGCTGCTTGAGGAACAAAGACAGAAGGATCCGCTGGATACAATTAATAGGTAGAACCCTTCACATGGTTCCACTTATTAAACATAGCCATACATCAGCATTGAGGTTGGGTGAATAAAACATATCTTAAAATAATAAATATACAGAAAGCACATAATATATTTATACACATATATGAGTAAGGAGGTTTTTAAGTCGAAATGCATCAGGGCTTTTTAGTGCAATACATTCTTGGTGTCATTATCCATGGTGTCGGTGCCTGTATATATATATATATATATATATATATATATATATATATATATGAGTAAAACAACCTTCTTCACAAAAAAAGAAGCAGAGGCCTCGAGAGGGGAACACCAATGAAGTTGTTTAATGACATGATGTGGCGAATGCATTTCGGCGTATTTAAGCCTTCCTCAGCGCCCAAGCAGTCACGCTACTGTCCTTAGCGCAGATACTAATCCTGCCACTTATGAGGAAATCCACACAAGCTCCGCCCCCAACAACGATGTCAGCCCACCTGCTGCTGATCCCGTGATCTTCCAAGGACTGCAGCACCCAGGATGCACTGTAAAGCTCCAGGTAAGGTGTGGATGAGGGAAATAATGCCAAATGGTAGCGCTAGGTGCAGGATACTGCGCAAAGTTCAGAAAAATGTTCCTGCTTGCAAGTCACTTTAAAAACAACCCCCTCGGGTCCCCAACTGCTCCAACCAGGAATGCTCGAGAGTCCTTACATTGGGGGCAGCCAGGCAATGCTCGCCGCCCTGCATGAGGTGGAATACCTCACAACCAGCTGCTTCTCCTCCCAAACACCCGGGTGGGCCCAGGCTATCCGATCCCTCGGTGAACAAAAACCTGCCATAGGCAGAATGCCAGTAAAGTCCAGGCCGCTTGAGGGAGCAGGGGCCTCTGAAGCACGTCTCCGGCTGACGTGATACTTTGAGTAAAACAACCTTCTTCACAAAAAAAGAAGCAGAGGCCTCGAGAGGGGAACACCAATGAAGTTGTTTAATGACATGATGTGGCGAATGCATTTCGGCGTATTTAAGCCTTCCTCAGCGCCCAAGCAGTCACGCTACTGTCCTTAGCGCAGATACTAATCCTGCCACTTATGAGGAAATCCACACAAGCTCCGCCCCCAACAACGATGTCAGCCCACCTGCTGCTGATCCCGTGATCTTCCAAGGACTGCAGCACCCAGGATGCACTGTAAAGAATCTAGGCCCTATATGCATACAGCCGTTTGTTGATGCACACATTGACCAACTGTGCATACACATGAGATGTTTACCAAGTGTTCCGTAAAGTAGGCCCACTTTACTACGGTTGACCATTCACACTTTTCATGCTTAGCAGCTCTTAGCAGATTCTTCATCATTCATTAGACCATGGATCAGAAGAGGGCTGCTTGAGGAACAAAGACAGAAGGATCCGCTGGATACAATTAATAGGTAGAACCCTTCACATGGTTCCACTTATTAAACATAGCCATACATCAGCATTGAGGTTGGGTGAATAAAACATATCTTAAAATAATAAATATACAGAAAGCACATAATATATTTATACACATATATGAGTAAGGAGGTTTTTAAGTCGAAATGCATCAGGGCTTTTTAGTGCAATACATTCTTGGTGTCATTATCCATGGTGTCGGTGCCTGTATATATATATATATATATTCACTGAAAAAACCATAGGTTATAGACCATATATAGTTAGGAATTAGCATTTAAAAAACCTTATTTTACTCACACAAAACCATTGAAATTCCATATATAGTTAGTTGCACTAACTATATATTGCGCACCCGCAATCCACTGCTGATCATGTCACATATTACATCATTCATGACATGGTCAGTGACATCACTGATGACATCTCAAATGACATCACTGATGACATCACTGATGACAACATCCAGTGACTATGTTTCTGTAAAGTTAAAATATGTCTTACATATTGAAGAATGAGTGGATGTATAAGTGTCTGGACGAAGGATTTAGTAGGTGCATGACTGAATGTATGAGTGAGTGATTAAATGTGTCTCACTGAGTGCATGGGTTAGTGACTAAACTGTCTTAATTTGTGCATCATTATGTCTGTTGTTCTGTAAACTGCTGCATGTGTTGATCAGTAGCTATATGAGTAACTATATGGGTTATTGATTGATTGCCCAAGTATTTGCATGGGAGACTGAGTGTGTGTGTGGCTGGATGGGAGGTGTGTGACTCTGTACAGATCAATGTGTACTTGTATCAATGATTGTATAAGAGAGTAAGTATGTGTTAGTATATGGTTGAAAACGTAAGGTGCTCTATGTTTAACTGTATAGAGTAGAAAATGGAAGTGTGATTGATTCTTTACAGGACTGACTAGGTGTGTGAGTAACTCCATGGATGAGTGGCAGAGTGTGAGTGTCTGTATAGGTGTATGAGTGCATATGATTGTGTTGTAAACATGAGTGATTGTATGTATGAATGATTGTATGGGTGAATGAGTGAATGTGTGTGTAGACGTAGGAATCAGTGAGTACGTATGTAGTAACTAGTATTGGTGTGTCAATGGTTTCAAAAATTATACTCTGTTTTTAACACTGGGTGAAACAGAGGTTATATTAAAATGTGAAGAGATGCATTGTATTGTCACATGAATAATATCATCAGTGATGTGGTCATTGATGTCAAATGAGATGTCATCAGTGATGTCATCAGTGATGTCATTTGAGATGTCATCAGTGATGTCATCAGTGATGTCACTGACCATGTCATGAATGATGTAATATGTGACATGATCAGCAGTGGATTGCGGGTGCGCAATATATAGTTAGTGCAACTAACTATATATGGAATTTCAATGGTTTTGTGTGAGTAAAATAAGGTTTTTTAAATGCTAATTCCTAACTATATATGGTCTATAACCTATGGTTTTTTCAGTGAATTTTCAAGGTTTTGTAAATGCTAATTCCTAACTATATATGGTCTATAACCTATGGTTTTTTCAGTGAATTTCAATGGTTTTTTAATAGCAAATATCATAAGCTGTCGAATGTCAAGTACGTGGTAAGTGAAAACATTTTCGTGTTTATGCACACTGATCTGCTTTGAATGGTGCCCCCCCCCTCATTTCTATTAGGAGTACTCTCTCTTTGCAGATAGTGAAAGGTAGTTAACGCAGGCCTTTGCCCCCGTTGTAATCCGTCGTGCCTGCTTCTCTCTCCATTTGATTGATTGTTATCCAAGTATTTACTGTTTTAGAATTAGTTCTCTTTGGTTCATTCTCTATTTACAAACAAACACAGAGTCGCAATACTCTGTTTAGTCTTTGCAGATAACGAAAAATCGTGTAAAAAAAAGAAAAGGAATCGAGCAAAATCAGTAGGCCACTAATGGGATCTCTTTTTGACCTCGCTAAAATAGAAACATTAGGAACAACCCCTCATGACAAATACAAAACTAGTGAGATGAACTGAACTCCACACAATGATGGCTGCAAAACAGCTCGGCTCCGCCACCCACCCCGCCCAAAATAACGATAAAGAGCGGCTGCCATGATTGGTTGCGGAATGGCCACGACGGAGCTACGAAATGATGCTGCTCTCATGCTAACCCCAGCTTCAGTCTGAAACATCCAGAAACACTGTAGACTACCAATTCGATCAGTTCCGGTAGCGCCCCAATGTAACCCGGTAGAGAAGAACTAGCCCTCCCCTCTTTGACTGATGGTTCTTGTTGCCTGTCCCTTCTGTTGTCATTTAACAGAACTATTTAGCCTGCTGAAAGGGGTTGTGTTCCGACCGCTGGTTGGTGGAGACATTTTGACTATATTCTGGACCTGCGTTGTCGCGTAATGCGTCATATGACGCGCCGCGTTAGCGCATCCGGAAGTCATCCGGGGCGCGCAGCGCGTAACGTAAGCATAACAAGTCATGTGACTTGTTAATAAAACTTTTCATTGGTTCATTTTACTTTTCTTATTGTAATGATGAAAGGCTTGGTCATATGACCTAAAAATTACGCTTTTCATTACTTCCGAACATTATTTTTTCTTAAATATATGTTATAATGTTCCAGACTAATGTACTTTCCCGGAAATTTTACAACTGTCCTGCAAGTAAAATATATTCTTTTTTCGAGAAAAAGAGCGTTTCTTCGTCCCATGATGGAGCCGTTGAGCAAAAGAGGGTCGACCTGCTGTCTTAGTCGCCGATACGCCTGAATATGAGATTCTTATCGATCACTTTATGTTGCAGGAATAGAAAACACAACAGCCCTTGACCATTTATCTTTACTGCGTTCCTTCGTATTATACCTTTTACCCTTCATGTAATTGGTCTGCTTTATTTCACTTGCCTTTTAATGATTCTAAAACAGTGACTATTATTACAAACTTTACCAATGTATATACTACTACCATGTTTTCTTTTAAAAACCTTTATTGTGAAAATTTCATTATACAAATACGAGCCTATAACCACGTGGGCCGGCCACGGAGCAAACTGTAATCGTATGTGATGAGTAGACATTTACACTGTAGAGGAACGTAACGGGCGGGCCATTAGGTTGCAAGAACTAAGGTGTCTAACAGTTACGGAATCGGTGGACGTACATTTTATAATTAAAATACGACAGGGCCAGTTACAATAAAATTATCTAGATATACATTTGCGGGCAAGTACCATGGGTGACGTTAATTCGAACTTTCAACAGTACAGTAATCAATAACACATCAGAACTTAATATCAATAGGGATGTCGAAATATTCAATCAATTCTCGTCCCCGCCCGCCATGTGCTTCAAAACTGCATACGTATCTCGTGATTTCAAGGTTCTGCAACCAGTACACAACAAGGAGTTACGAGTCCCATTTATTCCGGCGCCATTTTGGGCGAGGACAGGCAGGTCCAGGATATAGTCAAAATGTCTCTACCAACCATCGACTATGATGATGTTCATATGCTGTATTTATTAGAGTAACACTCATCTGTCCACATGAAATTAATTTGCCACAATCTAAACATGTCATTTTAATCTTTCCAAAGTTCTTCTAAAAATTTGGGACCGTTTCCCTTGCCTCTGAAGCTCTCAGTGCCACTTCTTTGATGAATGTACTAGCAGGTCAGGGGTTCTCCTCCAAATCTCTCTTTTATGCAGCACTATAATTAATTGGTGCCACCTCTCCATATGACGATGCATGGTATAGTTACCACAACTATATTTTTTTTCGGTTCCTCTGGAGAGTTCATCGTGGCAGATGAAGCGTGTAACGTACCGGGCATTTACCTTTTTTTGCATGTACAGGAAAGGAAAAAAAAATCGAGCGTCCGAGTTCTAAGGTGTCCCAGGGCCATTTTAGTGGAGGACATGATACAGCGATAATGCCCTGGATAAGGACACTTCCTTCGGGCACCCCACGCCGTCTTTCGGCGCAGCATTGTAGGATGGCCACACCAGTGCGGCAACTTGCTAGACACCACCTCGGTGCCATCCGGATCTCGGCGCCCCACTGCAGATGAACTGCCTCCACATGGAGAAGCGGGAGAGGCTCGTTTGCGCCGCCTCCCCCCCCCCCTTCGGGCACCCCACGCCGACTTTCGGCGCAGCATTGTAGGATGGCCACACCAGTGCGGCAACTTGCTGGACACCACCTCGGTGCCAACCGAATCTCAGCGCCTTGTGTTGTCTTCCATTCCGAAAATATTGTTGGCAGCATTTTGAAAGGAAAGACAAACAGCCGTTTGTGGCCCTCACTACACCGTTCTCCTAGTGAGTCTCACATTGTTACATTTAGGAAGAATGTTGAAGAGTAGTATGTTGAAAATCTGAAGCCATTGTTATACAAACTCTCAACCAGCCTTGGATGGAAAAATCCTGAAGAATGTACAAACTGAAAACCAGTTTTTCTCTGTATAGCATCAGCAGCAACGCTTGAGTCAGCTTTGTGTGAAGCCGCCATTTTGATTCAATCAATAGCGTCCCCCTGCACACATTCAGGGACCTGGTCGTGTCTTCAGGTCAAACGGATTGTGGGACAAGATGCACAAAGGAAAAGGAAAAAAGTTCCGCCGGACCCCGGGAGGTGGCCGCCTATGTCATGGGCGATCTTAGGCCACACCAGGGCAATAGTGAAGCTGCAGCAGGTGCAAATAAGCTTCAGACAGTGTTACAAGCGCTGCTCAGAACTCTCAACTATGACACCACCTCGGTGCCATCCGGATCTTGGCGCCTTGTGCTGGTTCCGGCCTATTCACACATCGGTCCGCTACTGACGCCACCTCACAGGCCAACGGGGCACCCCACGCCGACTTTCGGCGCAGCATTGTAGGATGGCCACACCAGTGCGGCAAATTGCTGGACACCACCTCGGTGCCATCCAGATCTCGGCGCGTTGTGCTGCCTTCGGCCTATTCGCCACAAGTGCGCACGCAACTCAGCTGCATAGCGAGTGAAACACCAAGGGGCGCCCCACTGCAGCCGAGGAACCTCCATCTTGGGGGCGACGCACAGCATCACATTGCTTTCCAATGCAGTCAGATCCTCAAACAGCCCCCACTGACTGACGCGAACTCACAGGCCAACGGGGCGCCCCACGCCGACTTTCGGCGCAGCATTGTAGGATGGCCACACCAGTGCGGCAAGTTGCTGGACACCACCTCGGTGCCATCCGGATCTTGGCGCGTTGTGCTGCCTTTGGCCCCATTCGCACATCAGTCCGCTACTGACGCCATCTCACAGGCTAATGGGGCGCCCCACGCCGACTTTCAGCATTGTAGGATGACCACACCAGTACAGCAACTTGCTAGACATCACCTCGGTGCCATCCGGATCTCGGCGCCCCACTGCAGATGAAGTGCCTCTCAACTATGAAACCACCACTGTGACATCCGGATCTTGGCGCGTTGTGCTGCCTTCGGCCTATTCGCACATCGGTCCGCTACTGACGCCATCTCACAGGCTAATGGGGCGACCCACGCCGAGTTTCAGCATTGTAGGATGACCACACCAGTGCAGCAACTTGCTAGACATCACCTCGGTGCCATCCGAATCTTGGCATCTCAACGCCTAGTGGTATCTTCCATACAGAAAATATTGTTACGCTACCTTTGGCCCCATTCGCACATCAGTCCGCAACTTAGACATCACCTCGGTGCCATCCGGATCTTGGCATCTCAGCGCCTTGTGGTGTCAGTCAGAAAATATTGTTGCGCTGCCTTTGGCCCCATTCGCACATCAGTCCGCTACTGACACCATCTCACAGGCCAACAGGGCGCCCCACGCCGACTTTCAGCATTGTAGGATGGCCACACCAGTGCGGCAACTTACTAGACACCACCTCGGTGCCATCCGGATCTTGGCGCGTTGTGCTGCCTTCGGCCTATTCGCACATCGGTCCGCTACTGACGCAAACTCACAGGCCAACGGGGCGCCCCACGCCGACTTTCAACATTGTAGGATGGCCACACCAGTGCTGCAACTTGCTGGACACCACCTCGGTGCCATCCGGATCTTGGCGCGCTGTGTTGCCTTCGGCCTATTCGCACATCGGTCCGCTACTGACGCCGCCTCACGTGCCAACGTATTTTCTCCGCATTTTATACCCTATGCCGCATAACAGGTCATGTGACTTGTTTATAAAACTTTTCATTGGTTCATTTTACTTTTGGTTTCCTAATGATGGAAGGCTTGATCATATGACCTAAAAACAACACTTTTCATTGGATGAAAACTTTTTTTTTTTCCAAACGATGAAAGCCCCACCTTGTTTCTGGATGTTTCAGACTGAAGCTGGCGTCAGCATGAGAGCACCACCATCTCGTAGCTCCGTCGTAGTCATTCCGCGAGCAATCATGGCAGCCGCTCCCCACCAGAAGCCTGCAGGAGTCGGGGCCCCCAAAACTTTTGATGAATTCTCAAGGCGGAGGGGACGCTTTCGAGAATGGGGTCCAAGACCTAGCAGACAAGCGTCCGATTTCCAAGGTGTCCCAGGGCCATTTCAGTGGACCAGGCCCAAAAAGGAAAGAGCCTGCCGCCATTTTGAGAGTCCTGTGACAGCCGCCTATCGCTGCACCGCAAGAGTGGGCGCAACTCAGCTGAATTGCGGCTTTTGACACAGTGGACCAAAAACGGACGGAATGGCAACTGAAACGGTAAAGGGGCGCCCCACTACAACAGATGACACTCCACCTGGAGAGGCCCGTTCACGCCGCCTCCCCCGGGGCGCCCCACGCCGTTATTCGGAGCAGCATTGTAGGATACCAAAACCAGTGCGGCAACTTACTGGACATCACCTTGGTGCCATCGTTCTGCTGCCTTGGAACTATTCGCACAACAGTTTGCTACTGAAGACCCACCCCCCGCGACGCCCCACGCCGTTATTTGCTGGGTGGCAACTTACTAGACATCACTTTCGTGTCATCTAGATTTCAGCGCGTTCTGCTGCCTTGGAACTATTCGCACAACAGTTTGCTACTGATGACCCGCCCCACGCCGGAAATCTGGACGTTGTGCTGCGTTGGGACTATTCGCACAGCCGACCGCTACTTCGTTGTTTTTCCCTAAAAATGTTTATATGTTATTACTATTTTTGTTTTCTTGTATATATTTATAAATTATTAAAGTTTTATAATCTTACTACTTTGTCGGAGTGCTATATATTTTTAATGTGACACATAATTGTAAAAACTTTGATGTACAAAGAGTCATCCCTGGAATCTTCCGCTTCACGCTCGGTCCCCTCCCCAATCACAATACAGGATGGTTTTCAGATAATAGCAACGCTTCTGCTGTGACGGATCTCATCGAGTGTGGGCCTTGATCTACTATAACTCCTTTGAAGAGGGGTGAATCTTTACAGCTGTGGCCATAAACTACATCTGCAGGGCTAGCTGATACCCTAGGACCAGCCTGGACAATCGGACACAGAGGAAAAGGAGTGTCAGAGGGTGCAGTAGTGAATAGGGCGAAAGGGAGGTGTCGGGCGGGCACAGGGTGTGATTCTCAGGAAAGAGCAGCGCAGATGGGGGGAGGTTTATTACCCATGCATAAGACAGAGAGCGGGGGTGACCACTGCCTGGGGGAGATGCTTGCGAGGGTGGGGAGCCATGCTAAGGATCGACAGCGTGCACAGAGTGGGTCTGGTCAAGGCATCTAAAATGGCTGCCGTGCACGACAAAAGTGTGGCATTTGAAAAAAGACAAGATGGCGCAGACAATGTTTTTCAACACTTCCTGATTTCCTTCGAATCGAACGTTAACAGACGTTGGGGCATATTACCAAAGTTAAGCGATATTTATCCCTAACGATGCATTGCAAAGATTTTTTTACCGTCAGAAATTATCGCAGATAAACCTTGCTATTATCAAAGTTTATCGCAAATACGATAAAAACCGACCGCAATGCATTAATATCGCTGAAAACTCAGCGATATTCATGCATTACCGAGCTAATCCTCTTAGCCATGTTATCCACCTCCCATAGGATAACATGGCTAAGAACTGCTCAGGGCAGCTGTTACTTTTTGGAGATATTCGCGCTTATCTCGAATATTTCCAAAAGTTGATAATAGGAGATAGCGATGTTAGCGACTGTTTCCAGTCGCTAACATCTTGGCATGCCCACTTTGCATGTCATTAGTGATAAATATCACTCACATGCAAAGTGGGGCCCAAGATGGTCGCTATCTCCTACTAGCCGTCGCTAACTGGTGTTAGCAACAGCTAGGTAATACAGATATAATTTTATCTCCGCGAAGCGGAGCGCTGTTACAGATATATATCTTGTTTTTGAACGTTAATTTCTCAAAATGCACTGAAGCACATATATTGAGACCTAGCAAAGGCACATCGGGCTACCAGTCCCTAATATTTTACCAAGTTTCGTGCAAATCCATTCAGCCGTTCGATTATTATTATTATTTATTTTTTTTGCCCCGCGGGGCCCTTTTAAAACCTCCACATCAAACCTAGGGGATCAGCGAGGATCTACTATGCCCCCTTATGGTCATTTGCCCCTTCGCTTTGGCCTCCTCTTGTCTCTCGATCCTACCGAGAGACAAGATGGCGGCCGCTACGGACTGTTTGGAATGTTTACAGACACCGGAGAGCCAATCAGCTTCGCTTCGCAAAGCTCCGTAACGCGAAAAGTACGCGAAGCGGTGCGCTGTTACAGATATATATCTTTTTTTGAACGTTAATTTCTCAAAATCCACTGAAGCACATATATTGAGACCTAGCAAAGGCACATCGGGCTACCAGTCCCTACAATTTTGCCAAGTTTCGTGCAAATCCATTCAGCCGTAAGATTATTATTATAATTTTTTTTTTTTGCCCCGCGGGGCCCTTTTAAAACCTCCACATCAAACCTAGGGGGTCAGCGAGGATCTACTATTCCCCCTTATGGTCATTTGCCCCTTCGCTTTGGCCTCCTCTTGTCTCTCGATCCTACCGAGAGACAAGATGGCGGCCACTACGGACTGTTTGCGGCCACTACGGACTGTTTGGAATGTTGACAGACGCCGGAGAACCAATCAGCTTCGCTTCACAAAGCTCCGTTGCGCGAAAAGTACGCGTCCTAGGCCGCTGCCCGGTCCGCGCTTACAGATATATATCTTTTTTTAAACGTTAATTTCTCAAAATCCACTGGAGCACATATATTGAGACCTACAAAAGGCACATCGGGCTACCAGTCCCTACAATTTTGCCAAGTTTCGTGCAAATCCATTCAGCCGTTCGGGCTAAAAGTGAGGCCAACCGCCCTATGGAAATTAACATGGGAAAAACGCGTTTTGGGACCCCCCTTTTTTCTCGGCCCCCCCTTGACGAACCCCCCCCAAATTTTCAAAGGCTGCTCAGAAACAAAATGTGCCATTTTCCTGAAAATTTCAGCCAATTCCGTCCACAAACGGCAAAGTTATTAGACATAGAATTTTCAAAAATCCCATAGAGAAAAAATCCTAACTATATATACCTACTGGCGACCGCCAGTAGGTAATATATATATATATATAGATATATATATATACTGTAACTGACGAAGGCGTACCGCCAAAACGCGTCTTAACCTCTTTATTTGCGTGCGATAAAATCCGACTTGGATTTGACCCCCCGTGAGTGCAGTCTCCTTTCTCGTTTCAAATATATATATATATATATATATATATATATATATATATATATATATACACACACATACCTACATATACATATATATACCTACATATACATACATATACCTACGTATACATAGATGCATACACACATATCGTCTTTGCTCTAATTCATCAAAACAACTTATTGAAATAATCATAATAAAGCTACTCACGATAGCACATTCCCGATGTAGGCATAGTAGGAGCAGCAGTATGGCGGTGTACCATCACAGCAGTAGGAGCTGCAATCATGACCACAATGAGCAAGGCAATCTTCTACAGAAGGAACAAAACAAAACCACAGTTCAGGACGCAGTAGCACCTGGGTAGCATTCTGTCTTCATTAAACACTTCTCCTTGTACTGAAAAGATTTATTGCATATAAATGAACAATTTTAATTTACCACAAAGTAATCTTTATTGCGCAGTTCTTTTTCTTACAACTTTGGTCCGCACGCAAAGGTTCACAATTGCGCTCAAATGCTCCATCCAATCAGAATTCTTTCGAGGTCTATAGGACTGCACCGTTGAGTAGTATTGCCTTGGACTCTGCTCATTCACATTGGCGTGCTGTGCAGACCTTGCGTGGCCATGCAAGAGAGAGCAGGCACATCATATGCGACACTTTTTTAATTACCTTATTCTCAATTCCAATGTACATTTATGAAGCAACACAGCTTGAAACTTCGAATTTCATTAATGTGAAATTAGCTACCCACGCGTATAACTTGTCACTTCTTTCATGGAAATTGTGTATTGGATAATGTTGCATTATAGTTTATAAAAGACTCACCCAACAATAGCTTTTTAAAAAAAGGGCATGGGAGAATTTTATATTAATGACTAAAAGTTAAATCCTAAATAAAACAAATATATAAAACACATCCTTCTCCGGTTGTTGTTGCAATGATCAAAACTAGGTAAATTAACTTTTATTTATAAGAAATTGATCACATTTGAATGACATAACTACTTTTGAGACAGATGTTACTGACATTATATTTAGGGAATAAAATGTGCACAGGTTTTCCTATCAAACAATGCTTAAAATTCCCTTTAACGAGCAGAATCAAACCACAATCTAATTAGCAATTTTTCACTTAAAGATACACCGAATTTCAAACGTACTTTCCATAAGCAGAATCTAAAAATGGTTGTTTAAGGTGATAGAGCGCCATGTTACTCTGTAAATTGTATGGGTGCATTACAATCCCCAGTAGTTAGCACCCGCATATTTAGAGGACCATGTTAATGTGTGATTATTAGAAATGTAGTACTAGGCCGAGAATGTTGCAATATGTAGCAACGTGCTCATATTATTTGGAGACTAATGTAGTACTTTAATCGAGAATATGCCTTAAGTAATGCAGGAATTATTGCTTTGTGTTTTAAATGTTGCATTAGTAATAAACATGCTGTATTAGAAGTTGCACGTGTAAGTTGCTTATTAATGAAAACATGTGATGCTCTAACAGGAGAAGAATAATGTCTTAGAAATAATGAAATGTAATGCTTTGGAATGATCAATGTAATGCTTATGTCGTAGTAGTAGAAATGCATTTAAACGTGTAAAGGCCTGAGACATGAAAACGCCAGCAGAGGCCTAACTGTATTTTCTTAGCTTAGCTAACATGTAGACCTGAGATGTGTATTTTTCCTTAGGAAAAGGCTCCTGTTCGTAGGTGTATGCAAGGTTGTTTCTCGTACGTTTCTGTTGCAGGTGCAAGGACACAAAGCTTGTTAGGTAGAATAATCCATTGTTTAAGAGTTAGGTTGATAGGAGTGAGAACGAAGGGAGTATACTGGAATGCAGAGATGCAACATTTGGTGGAGAAGGTGCCTGGGACCCAAGGACACAGCAACAGTTTTTGGATGAAGATGGAGTCTTGCTGGAAAAATCCAAGAGGCTGTACTTGCCTGATGGGGTGTGCTTTGGGCGTGTTTACTGTTTTGGGGATTTTACATTAGGGACAGCACCCAGAGGGTGGAGAGCAGTCTTTAGAGTAGATTTAGAGACAGAGAGCAGAATGTAGACTTGAAGCAGGATAGGCAGGATAGGGGGGTGTAGAAAGGAGCATCTTAGAACGAGCTCTGTATTTTAGGCTACTTACCTACAGAAAGTGAGTGTACGTCTTAGGAAGTCATCACTGCTGACACCTTTTTCTCTTGCCTGGAAGAGAATGTTAAGTAGGGATGTCACCTTAGACATAGTATAGGGACATAATAACCTTTTCTTTCCTTGAGCAAATGCAGTTGAGGCTTCAAGCTGAGACTGTGATTGTAGGTCTGATGCTTTTGGAATTAACGCTGATTTTTACCTTGTGTGGTCTGAGACTCTTGCCGAGGATCATGTTTGTATTAGTGCCGGTTTATTTTCTGAACTTCTTACTGAGGTGCTTGTATGTTCAGTTATTTTTGGCTTTGTAATAAATCTTTTAAATTTTACTTCGTAGTCAGTGGTGTTTTGGATTGCGATGGATTTGGTCATTGGAAAATAGTCATAAGTATGAAATTAGTGATCTTCCCTTTACACTTCTTAGCAGACAAAAAGATTCAGTCGATCGCGTATTCTAAGGATTGGTAAGATAAAATCTAGTTAAGAATCTCAGCCTTAACAAAGGTGTGAAGCATCTTACATCTGGACTATGGATATGCTCTCCTTACAGGGCTACTGAAAAAACACATGGTGCTCCTCTAAGAACTATTCTCCAAGCAACAGCTCATTGCCTGACCAGTATGATGAAAACATGTGACCATTCAGATAGGAAATGGCTGAATGTTGAGGAAAGTTGCTCACACAAAACACCCTGTCTAATGAACAAGAATTAAACACTTCTAAATATCACACACAAAAAAAAGACAGCTAGGGGCTCTCTGAAATATCCAATTCTCCATTTTTTATTCAATTATTTCAAGACCACTACTGTCTGATAAAGATGGCCGCGGAGACCCTCGGCTCCGCCGAGTCCGTCCTCCGGCCCTATCATCCTTTGAATTATCCTGATCCTCGAGCCTCGCAGCTGAAACCGGAGGTCGCGCGGAGCACTTACAGCCTGCTCCGGAGTCCCGGGGGCGTCTTGGGCCGGAGTTGCGCCCGCCTCGAGTTTGGGCCTGCAGGGGAGCTGGAGCCGGGGACTGGGGTTTGCGACCCGGCCGCTCCCGAGTGCAACAACAACGGCGGCCCGAACGAGAAGTCACCGGCCGGGTCCGCCAGAGGGGGAATTGCGGAGGCAGCGGCGCCCGTATAAAGAGCCATGGCGGCGGCTGTATTTCCCCCTCTCTCCCCCGCCCCCTCCCTCCACAGAGCAAGAGGAGTAGCTGAGGGCCCCGGGTCCAGCAGGGCCCTGAAGATCGCCGGAGGCGGGCGCACAACATCCTGGCTGAAAAGGTGGGGTGAGTAAAGATCTTGGGTACACAGTGCCCCCCCCTTGAACTTCTCATCGAGGCCTTGGTGTGGCAAGCGACTGGGAGAGACCCGGCATACTGGGGAGCCATCCTGTGTGAGTTGGAGGTCCTGATCCCCTTGCCCATGAGCTGGAACAGATTCTGCGGTAGACGCAGCGGCGTCACTATGGGGGTGCGTGGGGTGCGGCCCACACCGGGTGTCACCATCCCACTGTGGTGACACCAAGGCAGTCAGCAGCAGTGTGTGCTGTCAACAGTGCAGACTTGCAGCGAAAGTAAACGATGTTGCAACCGCAACATACGTGCAAGGGCACCAACGCCAACTTTTCTGCTCAGTCAGGAGGACTGTAAGAGGTGCCTGTGCGCAGTGCGCACTGCCTTCTCCTCCGCCGCGTCAGCGCGCCTCTAAGGCCTGCTGCCCGCGTACAGGCGGATCGTGGATGATGTCATTCTTCTTCTCTGATTGATTCTCAATCCTCATGCGCATTGGGCCCTAAGTGCGCGTGACTGGCAAGCAGCAGGAGGATCAGAGGTGAGGCGACACGTCTTGACCACCGGTTGGGTTGGGGTCCGCCATAATTTAATTTTATTCCCCTTCCCCTGCCTACAGCGCATGGCGCTGGCCACCGTGAACGTGACCGACGTAGACCCCCCGCAACCCCTCTCACCCCCCCCCCACCCCCCCCCGGTCCAGCAGCCGGACAGGTGAGTCAGTGAGTTTCTCCGGACCGGTCTTCGTGTACCAACTGTGACAAGCGCTGTAGCAGTCAAGATGCCAATATTTTACTAAGAATTCTCACATTGACATTGAGCATCAACAGTGGGATGATCGAATGTCACCTCTGAATCTTTCCTAACTGGTTTGGGCAACATAACAATGAGCGGCTCCCTTACAGAAGCTGGAGGCCTCCCCCTTCCGTATCCTTCATTGTGAATATCCAGCAAGCAGTCTGCCATTCCCACACCCTGGGTTGGTAAATTTCAGCCGGCAGGCCATCCCCTCTTGGGGCCTCAGCTATCTTCAATACCCTTATCGCTAACACTATTTCTTCTCTGGTTATGTGAGCATCCAAACTTTCTCTCTCTTATCTCAATAAAGAGGCCTTCTGCAAATCAGTCAGGTACGCACACCCCCAACTGAGCTCTGTCAGCAGCACGTGTAAACCCTCTGCTGGTGCGCTGCAAAGACTTCCATTATGCCTTGTTGCATACAGACCATCTGCCCCCGGCCGTCCCGAACCCCCACCATGGGAGGGCTATGAGAAAGAGGATTTCTTTGGTCTGAAATGGGTTTTGACTTGTGAGGTGAGCAGCGAGATCGATGCCAGCTTTCTACATAGTTCCTTTGGTGATTCTGGACAGTCCCTGGAGCTGCTATTTTACTTTCTTTTTGCCCACTGCCTTTAATGGGTTGTAGTTCTTGCTGGAAATCAATGTCGTATTTTTCTGACATTTAATTCCAAAGTGCAGCATCGGGAATAAAAGTTAAAAAAATATGAAAAATAAATAACTAAATAAAGTAAGACAGACTAGTGGTAGCAAACTGGCAAGAATGATTTTATTCACACCCAAATACATTTAGCGCCACTTTTACAGAGTTTGCTAGTGAAGCGCTATTTTTGTTGTCTTGGCATTGTTTTCCCTGGGCTTGGAACTAGTGCACCAATCCTGGAGGTACTGCAATGTGAGGATTCAAGAACAACATTTGTACTGCTGCTCTGCATCTAGAGATGTTGTCTTTTTTACCATAGATACTGCTTACGTTTTGTTAGGATATAAGCAATGGCCATTGTAATGGGTCCATTCAGGGCCCCGAGTCATGTCCTTAACTTTTCAGGCAAAAGCACTCACTTCTGAACACTGAGTGTAAAAGCGTTAAGGTAACCATGTTGTTCCTGCTTACATTTCACATGGTTTGCAACATTTTGCATTCCCTTTGATTGTTTGCTTTTTCCAGGATGCTGTCACTTTTGTTTTGTAGGCCACATATTGCTCTTCTTGCCTAGTGGGTAATTGAGCCGCATCCAGGTGTTCTGTAGCGCAGTGGCAACAATTGGGTTGTAGTTGAAGGCAGTCTGAGTTTTTCTCAGTGGGGCACTGCAGTATGGTGTTCAGTGGGGAGAGGATGTGGCACTATGGGCAGAGGAGCTGCTGAATTTGGAACTGGGGAACGAAGTTCAGCCAGCCTTAATAACCAGTGCCTCCTCCCTGCCCTTCAGCAATTTTCAGTAACAACAAAAATGTCATGATGACTCTGGTGATTAATGTTCTTCCTGGAGAGAGATCGGAATTTTGTCTAATGGAAGATTTGACTCATGGAAAGGTAGCTCAGAGGGTTAATGTACCTGCTGCAAAGAACATGTGCCATGCAGATCACAAAGTGCACATAATCATGTAAATAGGCCAGTGGGTGGTGGGCTACCGCTTTTGTCAGAGCGATCCTTTTGTTACTTGCAGTTTATAAGTTAAAATCCTATCATAGAACATTGAGCTATGTCATCTACTCCGCAGCAACACAAGTCACATTTTTTCTTAACTTTTGATACGTTTGAGCTACAAACAGTTTATTAGTTGAAATGGTCACATCATGCTGCAGATCTTGCATTATGAGGCAAATATGGCTAAGCCATTATTATTTAGAAAACTTTTGCAAACTAGGATATTTAGCCATTCATGTTTGAACTGCTGTTGTGGAAAAGGGAGAAGTGCTGAATGATGACAGAAACTCCATGGCTCGGAGAGAAATGGCTTGTGCTTCCACATTTTATCGTATTTGGGGACATTCTGCTATTAGAAGCATATCCCATGGTCACTTTCTGAATACATTTTACTGTCAATAACTCATTATAACCTTAAATCAATCTAATATGTGTTGAAAAATGCTTTGTTTTTGACCTTTCTGTCTCCCAAATTTTCTTGGGAGGGGAGAAGTTCAACCCCCAATACTCCCCCTAGTAGTGGTTGCTCACTGCGCTTGCTCGCTACACACCATGTGGGGGCTGGTCTCACTTTTACTTTGTTCTCTCTCTGATTCACTACTTGTGTCTATTTTTGGTGCTCTCTCTCTGAAAGAATGTCTATGGGTACATATGATTGGGTGGGTAACCTGATGTTCTTTAAGGTTATCATCTACCATTTGCTGTGCTTTGAAAGTTGATACAATTTTAATATGTAATGAAAAATGTGCTGTAAAATTCACTATCATGGGACCTGGCACTGGCAGCCATCTGTAATTTGAAATGTGAAGACGACACAAGGGGTGAATCTGTGGCGCTATCATTTTTCAGACCATTTACTTCTGTCACTCCCATCACAGTACAGGAAGGGGGGCAGGGGCTATATTTGGCTGTCCTTTATGGGGCATTTATGTGCTATTGAACTGAGACCTTTATTTGGAATAGCTTGTAGGAGCAGCTCCCCCCGATGTCCAAGCCTGGGTGGGAGGCTCAACTACGGTGTCATTGTCACACGACTCCACCATGGTGGAGAGCTGCCTGGCAGAAACGCAGCCACCAGTTAAATCTGGTTAAACCGCCAGGTTCACCATGAAATGAGGGGGAAGCCGTCTCCTCTGGGCTAGCAGGGCTGCCCCCTCCTCATGAGCAATGATTATAGACTTTGCTATCCCCTCAAATAGGGGTGTGACAAATTAAATTTACAAACGTTACTAAGGATTCTATATGTTCCCGTTATTTGCCAACTGTGTCCACTGGCAGGCTCGGAGCGGAGGAGGTCCATGCGGTAAGTCGTGAGGGGGTGACACCATGAGTTACCCGCACCGGGTGACACCAACCCTAGTGACACCACTGGGTAGACTGGCAAACAGGAGGAGAGAGTTGTTTGGCTAGGGGCAGAAGGAAGAACGGTGGCGAATCCAGCATTGTGGGACAATTGGCCCTGAGGAGCGCTAGTAGTGGGGGGTGTACTGGTGCTGGTGGCGATTGATTGTGACTGGGCAGCGGAGTGTGCGGAGGACCCCCCTGGTAGGAGACTCACTTGAAATATCCTGCTGAAGGGTATATCGTGCCTAAGACCCTGGAGTATCGTGCTCGCTGGCACGGAGGGACCAGACCAAATACCAAGCTGTCCTGCGCACAACACATGCAATGGCGTCCAAGCAGGATGGTCAGAGGCACTCCTCTAGGGGGGCGAGGACACTAAAGCCAGTACAGTCAAACAAGCTTGACCGTTATACTTTGCCGAAGGGTACGCCGGCCGGCCTGGGGTCTTCCACTGTCACGGCTGAGGGGTCCCCGGATCCGGGGGGGGGATGTCACGCGACACAACATTATGGCTGCCATAGATGGTGTTAAATCCTCCCTGGGACAGCAAATGGTACACTAGACGCCAAGCTGGACACAGTTTCCATGGAAGTTAACCTCATAAGAGCAGACCTTACTAAAGTTAATGGGAAGGTTAAATCACTTGATATTAAAACTTCCAGCCTGGTAGATGATGTGGTCTAGCTGCAACAAGACGTACGTGTGCTTAAATCCTCCCATGAACTGGCAGAACGCAAGGTGGACGAATACGAAAGTAGGGCCCGGTGAAACAACGTTCGTATTTTGAGGGTGCTCGAAAGATCAGAGGGCCCCGCCTCGGATCTATTTGCGGAGGACCTTGTCCTCAAACATCTCCAACCTAAAGGCCTCAGCAAACTTTTCACCATCTAGCGTGCCCACAGGGTTCCGGGGGGGAGGCCGAGACCTGGAGCCCCGCCACGCCCCATGATAGCCAGGGTCCTGAACTTCAGGGACAGAGATGCTATCCTACAAGCTGCAAGGTCCGGGGACCCTATCCGGTATGAAAATGCTGCCCTTTCCTTTTTTCCGTATTTTAAAGAGGCGGTCCAGAAGCAGCAACGCAATTTTTTGGCTGTTAAGAAGAACCTGAGAGAGAAGGGGTTGAAATACGCTATGATGTTCCCGGCACGTCTGAGGGTGGAGGTCAATGGGAGGGTCTGGTTTTTTGAAAACCCAGATACTGTGGCAGATTGGAAAAACACTCTCCCTCGGGACGGAACAGGAACACCAGACCGATCAGAAGAGCATGAGACAGTGGAACATGAATAATACTGTTTTTTATTTTGATGTGTGACTTAAATCTGTCAGATATCAGTGACCGTATGGCCTTGGAACTGCCGCGAGACTCTCTGGGAGTTTGGTTTGTTATTGGGATTTGGGGCTTGGGGGGGATTTACTAGTATCAGAAGGGGTCTGGGGTGGGGGTGGTGAAGCCGAACCCTCCCTCTTTTTTCTTTGAATAGTTAGGGGCGACAGGCACTCTGCATTTTCAATGGGCAGTTTGAAGCCCAGCAGGCAGGGCAGCGGGGTGGGGGGATTTTGGGGGGGGGGAGGTTTGGTTTATATGTTGATTGGTTTGTTTGTTGCATCAGCACAGAATTCTGTTTCAATAGACGAAATGCGGGGGCGCACTGGAAGTACCGGGTGGACGATGTGGAGTAGTGAAATAATAGTATTACGTTGGAACGTTAACGGGTTGGGGGATAAAATCAAACAAAGTGTAGTTCTTCAATTCCTTAAAAGGCAGGCACCGGATGTGGTCCTGCTTCAAGAGACACATCTCATTGGGAACTCATGCAATGCTCTGCACAGAATGGGGTACAAGTTAATCGCTCACTCCGGGTTCACGTCAGGCTCAAGGGGAGTGGGTATCTTGATTTGTAAAGCATTTCCACTGGCAGTGACCTCCACATGGGAGGATGGGAGAGGCAGGTATATTGGAGTCACGGGAATGTGGGAGGGACAACATATAACTTTTTTGCCTGTTTATGTTCCGCCGGGGTTACAAGGCACAACGCTGGCAGATTTGGGGACGGTCCTACTTTCGCTCCATGAGGGGCTTTTACTCTTGGGAGGCGATTTTAACGCGTTTGTCTCAGGTGTGATGGACAGGTATCCCCCACGGGAGACGGGGAGGGCAATGCGGTGTCTACCTGACTTTATAGACGCAATGGGACTTGTCGATAGTTGGAGGTTACTCCACCCAGATAAAAAAACAATACACTTTCCACTCTGGGGCACATGATAGTCTCTCACGCCTGGACTACTGTTTGGTCCCTGCTACACAAGCTTCAAACATAGCGGAGGTTACGCATTTAGCCAGAGGCATATCAGATCATTCTCTACTTTAGATTCACATTGTCATAACCCGGGGCACGGCGGGAAGGGTGGCTCCAATAAATCCGTGGTATTTGCGTAATCCCAAGGCCCGCAAAGACCTCCTCGCTAAGCTAGATGACTACTTTGCCAACAATGTGGGTTCCGTGTCTTCGCCTGGGTCCCTATGGGAGGCCTTTAAGGCAGTTATGCGGGGCCACGCCCTGTCTGTGATAGCAGGAACTAAGAAGGAGAAGCAGAGGGAAGTGGTGGAGTTGGAAACTGATATCAGCAGACTGGAGGGTGAACTGGAACAGGAAGTGACCCGGACTAAGCTTCACCAGCTGAGCCAGAAGCAGCATGACTACAGGGCATTGGTCACCGATAGGGCTAAGGCTCTTGGTAGGGAGCAACAGGGTAGACTGTACGAGCTGAGGGAGAAGGCAGGGAAGCTTATTGCATGGCTGGATAAGAGAGATTGGGCTTGTGGGTTGGTCCCCGAGCTCCTGACGAAGGAGGGGATGTGACTCGCTGAACCGCAGGATATAGTAAATACATTCGCTGAACACTTCCAGGCTGTATATATATCGGTTTCTTTCGTTTGGAGACTGGGTTTGTGTTAGGGAGTAGGAAGTAGTGGCGCTCTAAGCAGTATGATGTTGTAGCTGAGAATGGTGTGCAGTAAGCACGTGGTGCAAAGCAGGACAGGGGAACACAAACCCTTCGGAAAAAAAGGCCCCTGAATGTGGTCTAGGCAGGTCTAGACCAACTGGAGTGAGAACAGGTCCCGTGCACACGCACGTGTGGTTGATGGTCCGATTGTGCGGACTAAGTTCTCTACTAATGCAGAGTAAATGTTTGAAAAAGGAAGCGTAAAATTCAAGTTTCTTGTGAATAAAGTTTTTATATAAGTCAAACAATGGACAATACAGTGAGGAGGTAGCCAGCCGACACGTGTTTCGTCACACCGTGAAGGAGATGTAACTCATCAGGGCAAGTGGCTAGGGGAGCGGCGGAGAAGAACTCTTCGTCCGCCTGGTACAAGAGGCGATGAAACGCCGGGAAGTGATTGCCGGGAAAGAGCAAAAATAACAGGGCCAATGGCGTCCTGGAAAGGCGGCTGAGTAGGAGAAAAGCACACGTAGTCAGTGCGTCTAACAGCTTGGATGTTGTATCCGGGTAGACTTTTTGCTCTTTCCCGGCAATCACTTCCCGGCGTTTCATCGCCTCTTGTACCAGGCGGACGAAGCATTCTTCTCCGCCGCTCCCCTAGCCACTATATATCGGTTTCTGCCTGCCCGGAAGCTGATTCCTATTTATTGGTCCGAGATATACAACTCCCGTGTCTTTCCCTCAATGATCGGCAGTTGATGGATAGTGCGCTAACAGCGGACGAGATTGCCCTGGCCATCCGTTCATTGAACTCCGGAAAGGCACTAGGCCCCAACGGGCTTCCGATCGAACTTTATAAACTTAAACCGGATAAACTCGCGCCTTATTTGAAGGAAATGTTTATGGAGTCCAGGGACGCAGGGATTCTCCCTAGAGATCAGAGAATTGCGTTGATAGTTGTGATCCAAAAGGAGGGCAAGATTAAAACAAGCTGTGCCTCCTACAGTCCCATTTCACTCCTTAACGCAGAGCCGAAGATTTTGGCCAAGCTCCTGGCAAATAGACTGGTAAAAGTCATCAGCAAACTGGTGCACCCCGAACAGTCGGGCTTTATGACCCATAGGAACACTGCCCTAAATCTGCGCAGACTGCATGGGGTGTTAGCCAGAGCTCACACTCTACAGGAGCCAGCTATAATTGCATCACTTGACGCAGCAATGGCATTTGACATGATAGAATGGCCTTACTTGTGGGCAGTTTTGGCAAAGTTTGGGTTTGGCCCCGGGTTTATTGGATGGGTACGTCTGCTGTACTCGGAGCCGCTCGCTCAAGTAGTAGTGAATAATAGAGCTTCGGCTCCCTTCTTGCTGGGACGGGCACCCGTTAGGGTTGCCCGCTGTCCCCCCTTCTTTTCTCTTTGGCTCTGGAGCCTTTGGCCGCTTGGATACGTTGGGAGCCTTTGATCAAAGGTCTGCTGTGGACCCCTGAATGGGAGGACCGTATATCATTGTATGCAGACGATATATTGCTTTATCTGACCTCTCCGCGTAAATCCCTTATTGTGGTCTTTGATGTCCTGGCTTCCTTCGGGAGAAACTCAGGGCTTTCCATCAACTGGGAGAAATCCCTGCTGTTTGTATTAAAGGGAGACCCCCCTGTCGATCCAAGAAACTGTCCTACACAGGTTAACACAGAAGGGTTCAAATATTTGGAAATTTTTGTTTCACTGGATTCTTTGCTTAGGTATACTCGAAACCTTCTTCCTCCTCTCCAAAGACTTAAGAGTGATGTTTCCAAGTGGAAGAAGCTTCCGCTTTCACTGTTGGGAAGGACAGCCCTCTTTAAAATGATGGCCCTCCCCCGTTTTCTCTATGCCCTGCAAAACACCCTGGATGTGGTACCATCTAGATACTTTAGTGAGATAGAGAGCAGACAGCGGAATTTGTTGTGGGAGGGTAGGCCCCGCATTGCTTTGCACAAATGAACACTCTCCTGGTATGACGGAGGCATATCTCTCCCGGATATCAAGAGATATTACTGAACGTCCCAGCTGGCCGCGATCAACCATGGCACATATGGCCGGATTGACGACCCTGGATATGCTATGGATAAATGGCTTCTCCCAGGGGGTAGGCATAGCAGAGCCCTATATTCTTGACCTAAAAGACTGGCATTGATGGGGCCGACTAAACACTCGGTCAAGGTTTGGCATGTGGCCACGGGTTCACTGGGCTGGAAAAATAAGCTGACCATGGCCTCCTCGCTGTGGGACTTGGAGCAATTAGGCACGCTCTGGAAGACGAAAGGCTTCGACAAGTGGGATCTCATAGGAATTTCCACGATCAAAGATATCTGGGGGAAGGGGAGAATTAAATCATTCGAGGACATGCAGGTAGAATATAAACTAGCGGAGTCTGAATACTTCCGTTATGGACAGATTTGTCACTCCCTTCTCTCTGTGCCTCCCGAGTGGTCAGAGCCACCAGAGGCCTCCCCCCTGGAGGACAGGATACTAGACAGTCACCTACCTGACAAAACTATCTCCTTGATTTATAAGAAACTGATCAATCACAGGCCTGACCCTCTGGAGGTGCTGAGAGACAAATGGATGCAGGATGGAATAGAGCTGGATGAGGAAGATTGGCAGACAGCAGTGTCCTCCCCTAGGGAAGTCGCAATTCCAGCCCGCTTGCGATCAGTTCAGCTTAAAATTCTCCATAGGATTTACATCACCGGTCCACGGCTGGTGCATATGGGACTCTCAGACAGGGGGCTATGCAAACGACAATGTGGTCAAGTGGGTACCTTTATACATATCATCTGGGAATGTAAACTCATCAATACATATTGGTGCAATATACATGATACCATACATAAAGTCCTTGGGGTCTCTCTTTCACTGGAGGCGAGGAGGTGCTTACTTAATATATGGGAGCCTACTGATTTGAATACCTCACTGACGCAATGGGCTACTTTGGGATTCATGATTGCCAAATGAAATATTGTCCAATTGTGGGGAGCTGGGCCACTTCCCACCCTGGAAGTGTGGGAAAACAATTTGGACTGGTGCATGTTTAGGGAGAAAACTGCATATCTTGCGAGGGGATGACCTCGAAAGTGGTCATTGTGGTCATTGTGGAGAAGTGTGGCTCAATGGTTAGAGCGGCAGACCCTGATGCAGAGGTCTGGCCCGGGACCAGGGTTCAATTCCTGCCTCGGCTGGCCTCGGCTGGTCTCGGCGGATCTTGGGCTCATAATTCCCCCGGACCTGATTTCTCGCCTCGGTGCCTACTCTAAGCATGGGTCCCACGCTGCAACTCTGGGCAATAGCTTGCTTAGTCTCCACAACGGCCCCCTACAGCGCTGGGGATGCCTGGTTGCACCCTGGGGATGCCCAGGAGTGGACATTTCATGGGGAAAAGCCAGGAAGGGTTCCCTAGCGGTATGAGTAGAGCGCCAGGACACTTAGTAGTATCAGTGCGCTTTACAAATACGTCTATTTCATTTCATTTCATTTCATTGATTTGGGGGCCTTGGAATAGTTACAGAGGGGTAATTTGTACACCAACCGGGCTGCCACTTTGGATGACCCCCCTGCTCCGTGAAGTTCCCATATAATTATGAACGTTGTTTAATCTGTTGCCCCTGATGTGTGCTTGGCTGCCTTATTTGACCCTCTGTAATGTGATTTAACTGATGCTTTTTCAATAAAAAGAGTTATTAAAAATTTTTTTATTTCAAGACCACCTTATCCTGTGACCCTAAAAAGATGCCTGGCACTTATTGTCTATTCCGATACCCTCGGTTTAGCAAACTCTGACTTAATTTTCATGACATTTTCCTTCATTGCTTTCTTGTCCGTTATCATCTTTCCACTCACTCTACTATACTTCTACCCTGATATTTGATATACATTGAAACCGAATACCAAATTAAATGACCACTCTACATTTTGCTTTTTACATCTTAAGAGAATGGCTAGGACAAAGAGTTAGTTAACATTATTAGTAACCATCCCCATGTCAGAGGTTCCTCTTCCATTCATGCTTCTGAACCTATGGTAAGTACACCATCCAAGGAGGTTGAAATGATTGGACATTAAACGGTCCTCAGACTAAAAATATTTCTTCCATATAGCCCCTGAAATAAACAATTTTACCACACAAAGTACTTACCTACCTCCATCTAATAGTACTGTCCTAAACCATTCGAATATGTGCTTTAGCCAACATAAAATCATAATGACCTTGTGATTTGATTTGTACATTCAATTAAAATCATGTGATGGCTTGTGGCATGGTACTTCCACCCCCTAAAGGATCAGTAGAGCACTCAGTTCTCATATGTCTAGCTTACTTGGGTATTCCTGCCCAAAACAGTTATCTTGTATGGAACTGAGGCCACTAGCTTGGATTCAGATACTTGGAACAATAGGTTAGACAAGTTTTCCCTTCCATAGTAATTTATGGCAGGCCAAGTCTTCTTCCATTGCTGTTGTTTTTAACTCTATAAATGTAATCCAGTTAGGAGTGTGAGTGAATTCAGCATCCAAGTAAGATTATGGTTGTGTAATCAACACAGAGGAAGAGCTTTAAATACTAAAGACGTTTGATTTTCTCCAGACCAAACACAATTATTTGTGCATTTTAATGGGTTGGGTTTGACATTGTAGTTTTAGGCTTTCATAAAAGGATTGTTGTTTGAAATGCTGGTCTTGTGTGCACTGGGATGGCAACCTTCTGTGATGTCTAGTTTATATTTAAATTGGTACAGGACCATACTCTTCCCCCCATAGAATCTAGTAGGGTGGGACTGGTTGGGTGATAGATTTCGTAGTGACTGCTCCAAGAGGGTGGCAGGAGTAAGTGGAATAGGTTTACATTTTGCCACTAAAAATATTTCAAGAGATTGTGTCAGTTTGCATGGGTGGTTATTGTTTATCACTGGAAACATATAAGGAGTTAGAAGCCGCCAGAGAGCTTGAGCTGCTGCTGGATAAAAACGGTATTGGTATTTGCAATGACCCTACAACCAGACAGTGTCTCTAGATAATCACTTGTCTCACTGCATTAAACTTGACCAGATTACATCTCAAAAACATTTGCACTAATAACTTTCTGGATCAGGTGGGTAACCTGCAAACAAAAGTTATTGGCAACTCCTACCCCTTTTCACTTAGGCTAAGATCTCATCCATCTCAGTACTAGAAATGTCTCACCACTGCCTTTCTACTGTACTATAATTCTCGAAATTAGATCAAATTGCTACTGTGAGAAAGTGCCTCTTTTGACATAAATAGACCCTTACTTTTTGCCTGGAAAATAATGTAGTTTTGATTGAAAGTTTACAGGATCCCTGCCAAACAGGTCTCCTGTGGCAGAGCTCCTTACCTAAAACTGTACCATGAGTGGCACAACTGCACACCCCCCTGTAAGCCCCTAGTGAATAGTACCCCTGGTACCTGGGGCACTGGGACTGAAGAGGGTCCTCCTACCCTAAGAACCCCTCAACCAGGCCATGTAAACTTCCACTGCAGCCTGCATGCCTTGGTGCAGAGAAAAACGACAGTCGACTTGGCACACTACCTGTGTGCCATGTCAAGCAGCACTGCCTAAGGTATAGATAAGTCGCTCTTCTCGCAGGCCTTACAAACCCTATGGCAGGGAGCACTATATCTCACGTGTGGGCATATCTGTCTGAGTAGATATGTCCCTACAATATTTAGGTCTATTCTTAATATTGTATGTGCCAGGGAAGCCATAGAGAGTACATGGGCTGGAAACTCGACAGCTCAATTTCCCAAGCACAATGATGACTTCACTGAACCCAGGAGTGTCATGAAACCTTAGAAGGATAAGCATGAAATAATCCATATACTCAATGAGATCCAAACGCAGTACATTATACACAGAGAACCTTTGGTAAAAAATATTATTCTTATCCAAGTGTCCCTTGTTTTCTGGATTCTTTATAGGAGAGTGCGTCGAAGCGTTTCGGTGGTGTCGGACCTTGTTTAAAAAAACCTGTGTCTAATGTACTGTGTTTGGATCTCATTGAGTTAAACAGAAAACGATAACTGTATTTTATGGTCTCCTTTTTCTGGAAAATGTGTTTTTTAATGTAATAATATATATTTTTTTTAAGTATATGGATTATTTCATGCTTATCCTTCTAAGGTTTCATGAAAGATTTTAATATGTGTATGGATGGATGTATGACGTTACAACGCATACTTTTACAGCGCCTACCTTTACATCGCAAGTTTTACAACGCATACCATTACAACGCATAATGCTTTTAGCCGCTGGATAGTGAATAGTTTAATTTACTATTCCAACTCCAGTCCCCGTGGATAGTAGGGAAGGTGTTGGATAGTACATTAAACGTATTCCCTATCCTAGAGCGCCCCCCAGCGCTATGCGTTGTAATGGTTTGCGTTGTAAAAGTTGCGTTGTTATGGTAGTTCGTTGTAAAACTTTCGTTGTAAAGGTTGTATACCGTATGGATTGAGGCATATTTTGCTTCCTTTTTATAAATAAAATTGTGCAAGCACTACATTTCAGCTTGGGGTTTAGTTTTTATGCCACAGAATGTGGGTTTATTGGTGATTGATAGTTGGAATTCTGAAATTGCTGCTATAGAGCCATTTTGAGTGTGTGAAAAAGTTTTTGAGTGCACGTGATTCTACCTCCAGGAGATACTTTCTCTGCTTAGTGTTCACAAGAAACCTACAATCAAGGAATTTTGAGCTCTACGGAACTGCGAAACCCAGCCACCAAATCCACCTCTGCACCCAGCGCCGCCGGCCCGGGTCCAGGATGACCACTGGTCCTAAGCAGGCTCTCCAGTGGTCTTGAGCCCAAGTCCATCGGGAGCTGACCCCTCCTGGGCACCACACTGACACCTCCAGCCTCAACTCAAGGACTCCCTCCACCCCCCAACTGTGACCTGCTCTGGTAAGCTTTTTCCGACATCATAGGCCACCCCGCACTGTGGAAAATAAAATCAATAATGTGAACATTGCCGGTGCCATCTTGCTCGACACAGACCTCTGCGAGCGCGTAAGCAGCAAACATTTTAGATACCACAGCCATTTCATACACCACTGGTCACCCGTGTTTCACCCCGGCCTTGTAATCATCCCCCAACGCTGCGACCAAGCCTGAACAGATGCACTGGGGTCAATAAAACCTTATCCTTCCGACAATGCCCCGGTGCCACTTCCCGCCCTCAAGCTTGTTCGACCCTTTCATCCACCCTGCGCAGCGAATCCTTGCACCTGCCCTCTCACTCCGACCCCAGGCACTAATCGACCCTTGTGGGCCTGGTTTATTACCCACACCCGGCAGGACTTGTATTTACCAACGAAAGGGCTGAGCTAATCAATGGCGCAAACCTTTAGATCTGACTGATCCCACACATTCTTAGATCCTGTCGGAATGTCCAGCTGCGCGATAACATCAATCTGTTACATCTGGGTGCGGGTCAATCATCATTGGGCTTGTGTGGGAATGTTCTGGGGGCAGGAATTCCAGGGATGTTTTACATATAATAATGTGTACGAAATGGGTATAAAAGTCCGGGCCACGGAGATGCAGACAGAACACTTCCCTCTGACATCCCGGTGTCTGCAGTTGAAGTGGTTCTCTTCTCGAGAAATAAAACCTACTTCTTGCCTTCCAATTCCCAGCGCCTGCCTCGTTATTTTGATAGATTACAATTGGATTAAAGGTGTCTTCACGCCCAACAGCATCGGGGGTCTCGAAAGGGGGCTGTTTTTTCCACAGCACTCAAATCCCCATGGCCTTTGGGAGCTCAACCAATGGTGTCACTACATCCCCAAGCATCAGTACTTACCTGGGCCGCTGTTGGTTTTCTTTGTCTGGCCTCCTGGCCAGAGCATGCAACCTCATTCCGAAAAAGATCTCCTCCACTGGTTAGCACTAGGCGTCCAATGCTGGGTTGATACTATGCACCCAGCCTCCCCTGTGCTGCTGAGGGTACATGCTACCCTGTGGTCCCTCCAGTTCGTGCCTAAACCACAGGAGATTGGCCCCACTCATATCGCTTTTATTTTCCTGTAAACACCGCATCTTCAATCACCCCCAGTCTCCATTGGTTAACATTAGGCAACGACTCTGAATTTTACCTCTGCACCCAGCCGCCCCTGTGCCGCTGGTGTTGCAGTCTTGGTGCTAACTTGAACCTTGCTTTGTGTTGACCTGAAACCTCAAAGACTGGATTTGTAAGTCCTGTACCTATCTCCAAAACTGCATTCTTGTTTTCCTCCCATAAGTTAACATTGCTGAACTGAAAATTGCACTAATAGTCCACTCTTTAAAGTGAAAAGTATTTCTTATGAAAAACGTGCTCACCTTTGAACGTAGATCTGGATCTTAAAAAAACCTAGACAGAAGCTTACTTTTAAAAAATTGGTGTCAATCTCCTTTTTGAGTTGTGTGTCATTTATTAATCACTGTGTGTATAACCCATCAGTCTCCTCTCAGAAACACCTTATTGTAGCCTAACTCTCCAGAATACTTGGAAACTTTCGTCCTTTTCCAAAATCTTGTTTCTTGCCAATCCATGTTTATGGGATGAGTCTTTCTTGCTGTTTGGGATGATAACCTCGTAATAGCTCTTAAAAACTATTTTTGTTTTAAGATACTCCAGTGTGCCAGTGGCTCACTGGTGTAAATCCTTCATTGCCAATAGGAAACGCTAGAAAATTGGCCAATATTTCAGCTATCCTTTCAGCATCTTCTCTGTGCCTCACAGTCCCTTCGCTCTCATGGTGTATCCTTTCATGCCGATCCTTATGAGACTGATCAGGGTGGAAAACAATCTTATCACACTGAAGTAAATAATGCACCTTCCTATGTGTCTCTCCCCTTCCAAGTCTCTTCTCTAGGATCTCTAGCCGCCAGTATCATGGTAAACAAACAGTGGACAACTATGGGCTGACACTCAGTTTTTCCAAAATTGAGATCATGATTCTCAGGCCCTTTAACATTCTGTCATTGCAAACCTCTAGTGCTCACCTTCCCTTTTAAGGATTACACCACCTATGGGAAGTCTTTAAAAAAATAAACAGATGTAGATTGGGATGAACAGGCGTAGATTTGTATACTGTCTGATGCATTAAATCTCGCAACAGAACCGTCAGACATTTTTCTAATTCATAAGCTCAAATGTGCTTTCTACACCTCATTTTCGTTCAGTTTTTTAAGGGTACTACAAGCTTGATTACAGAAAATCCCCCCCCCCCCCCCCCAAATTAGTTTTCTATCAGCCACTCTGAAATCGTGTTATCAGCTTCCCCTTCTAATCAGTGCTAAAGGTTTACTTAGCCTGTACTTGATTGTACATAGGTACACAGTGCTGACGTCTCATTTAAAGAGCTCCAAGTGGTAGATAAAGAATGATCCTTTTCCAGCGGGGTGTGTGGCTGAAAAGTAATGGCCTGTCCTTTGGACCCCATATTGGCCCTCCAGACCTGCATCAGTGGATTCCCCAGGTCTGGCAGGCCAGGATTGAGGTGGGTACCACTGTGGCACGGGTTATCGGACCTGTGCCTCCATTGGAATCATCTTATATTTGCCCTAAGACTCCACAAGGTGCAGTATGACACTCACTGAGATTATTGCCACTATCTTAAACTGAAGAAAGGACTAGGAGTTGCTTGACTGAGAGCATGCAAGCCAAAGAATGTAAAGAGGAAGCAGAACATGTGGCAGGGTGCCGCCAGGCCAACAGACGGATGCAACCGTTCATCATTAGGTCCTAAGGCTAGTCCTTCTTTAGCCGTCACAAATGCTGCCTTCGGAACAAGGAAGACTACCATGTAGGTACTTCTACAAGAACATGCCCCACAAACGAACGATGAGGGATGGCACCTGGTTCACCATACGTCTGCATCCAGTGAGCCTGTGACTCCAGGCACTGGAACCACTGGGCAGGCATCTATCCCATAAGGGCACCCACCCTCAACTACAGCCACATCCTGAGAACTGTTTGCGCACATAGACCTGACTTGTCAAACTGCATGGGAGGGGCAGTGCACAGGATGGCCCCCATGTGTCCATCATGAGAGAAGGATGAATCCTTGAGGCCTGAACTATATGCAGATTAGGAGCATGTGGGAACATCTGGAGCTCATAGGAAAGGCGTCTTCTTGCGACAGCCTCCTGCCTACAGGCATAAACTACATCTTTTAACACGGTCTAGGGTCGACCAAGTGTTGACCTAACCATACCAGCAATGGTGCACTGAGTTAACAAGCGAACCAGCACGGGTACGGGCAGTGCCAGTGGCAAACACCATATGGATCCTTAGAAATCAGCCCACACTGCCTGCCTAACCTGCCTGCACTGAAAGGTATTTACAAATCAGGAAGACGATTCCAATGGCAGCTGTCACCTTCGACCAGCTTGTGCAGCCTACCTCATCTACCTTACTCATAAAACTTGGCGCCAGAAATAACGAGCCAGACCAGGGGGACTTCCTTAATAAATCTGGCCCAGGTATGCATTTTTCTCCTCACCCATGGTGTCATGAGTTTAAGTGGAGCAAACGCTCAAGGTAAGTATGCAGCCAAAATTAATCTTTCTCTTTGCAGGATCATCGTCATGAATCGGACTATGGGGGGGGGGGCATCACAGGCACGCCACCCCATAGCCCCCTTACCACCTACCTTGCACCATTGATGTCCTGATGCTAGTGACTATACCCTAAGTCTGATTCTTATTTAGGAACATACCAAAGACAACTAAATCTAGATTTGCTTTTAGGTCGCGCATTCGAGACATCTTGTATATACTTTAGTATATACTTATATGTGTATGTACTCTGTGGACTCTGGAGATCAGCCCTAGGACTTGTCTGCTTCCGCTTAGGGATTTTTTTTCTGTTCAACTGCCTGTATTTAACTGTCTTGATAGAAAACAATCAGCAGAGGTCAGTAAAATACCAGAATTGCTTTCTGCTGAGGGACTTTATTTTTTTTATTTTTCAGGCAACTACCTCAATTCAACTTTGTTAGAAAGCGCCCAGCAGAGGTCAGTAAAATTCCAGAATCACTTTAGCATTCTCTAGATTCTAGTCCATAGAAATGGTCTTCCACGAGCACCTGTAAACAATAAGATTTTTTTCAAATCTTTTGTTTTCAGTGATATGACCACTGAAGGCTCTGATTTTATATTAAATACAGAGCTTTGGACAATTTCCCGCTGAAAGGCTATATTTCTCTCCCTGTGTTCCAATACCTGGAGTGTCACGCAGTTTGGTGCTTACTTTTCCTCCATGTTAATGAACAGTAGATGTTTCAGTACCCAGGCTAATGTGCTGCATAGCTAAATACATATAAGGTCCCAAAGGCGAGACCCATTACATTGCAAATGCTGGTTGACTTTTGAGCCCAGTATTTTGAGCCTGTCTGCTGATTTGCAAAATATGCTGTGCATTATATGTAGGAAGGTAAACTTGCTTTCACCTCTTCAAGTTCATCAGAAGATCTCCTAACAAGGCCAGCTTTATGACAGTGCGACTGGTGTGGCCGCACCGGGCGCTGGCCTGTGGAGGGGGCAGTGTCCTCAGGGGGGGGAAACTATGTTTAGCAATATTATGATTGGAGAGATGAGGGCCACTTTTTCCAGGTGGAAGTCAGAGAATCCGAGAAGGCGGTCATGGGATGTGGGGGTGCCAAAAATGGATGTTGCACCGGGCGCAACCAGCGCTAAAACCGGCCCTGCAGGCTTCTAAGTGCTAATGAAATAATCTAAACGATGAACCAGTGCATGGTTTCATTTCTTGTTTACCTCCTTTTAGTAGATATGGTTTAATCCATGCCCCACTTGGGTAATTCAGTTTTGGACTGACCATGCCCTCTCTTCCAGTCGCTCAGGAGACACAGCCTCGAGAACTGGAGAAGAGGAGGACACAAGTGTGGTCTGTGGAGTGATAACACAACATCCGCCTTTCTGCAGACAATACTCTGCACACCAGTGTTGCACAGCAATCAGCATTACATCATCAATTAGACTAACCATTTTAAGTGTTTGATTTAGCTACAAGATCCTGTTTATTGTGGTAATCTTTAAAAGGTTGTGTTCCAGTGCTGTATGCCTCTTGAAATGTATGTGCCTTGAGAGAATGCCCTGCATCCGCCTCCTGCATCTACTCCTTGGACCCCGAGGGCGCCTTGGGAGGCCTGCCCTGCTTCACAAGCACTCATAATTATACATGGAAAGAAATCTCATTAACCGCCCAGTGACAAGAAACAGTGCTATGTAGAAAATAAACAGTCTTACCCCGTAATTAAACTAAATACTTAAGGCATTCCTATCTGCATGGTGTCAATGCACTGTGCAGCCCTTGATTTGCACGTGGGAAGTTGTGAATTGCTGTAATTACCAAGTGAAAACAACTTCTGACAGTAAATACCTCAGCAATGCACTCTCCCCCCTTGCTCGTGGCATTTCATCTCCTGCAGAGCCAGTGGCGTAACAATGGTCCCTGCTGGGAGGAGGGGGGGGGGGGGGAGGCTGAGCTCCAGGGGCCCCGTTCGGCATTGTACTGACGGTGGAGATCTTGACTGGGAGATCCTGACTGGATCCTAAGCGTGAGGGGCCGCCTCAGGGTAATTTGCAGGGGGGATCCCTCACGTTTCGTTGCACCACTGTGCTGACCAGTCCGTTAATTTGAGGTGACCAGTCCATTAATTTGAGGTGACCCGTCCATTAATTTGAGCGAGTGGCAGGAAGGGGGTGGGGCAGATGGATGCCGATGTCCCGCCTCCCTCGGACCAACATCCTATTCTCGCCCAATAGCAGATTATAAAGTGTGGTTAATTGGACCTTTCTGTGTTTAAGGACAAGAAGAGCTGTATGTAGAAAATGTCCCAGGCGGAGGAGGCCTAGCACTATTGCCAATGCTTGTTTGCAGCCTGTGTAAGGAGGGGGGGAGGCGCTGGACACAAAATGTTGGACGGGTCCGATGATTGGGAGGTGGTAGCCGAGGATGTCTTTCCCTACTTTGTTTCTGTTTTATGCCTTGATCTTTGAAGTTTACGAGAATTTTAAGAGCACTGCACAGAGGAAGGCCCCTCGGTACATCTCTTTTAGGAGAGCAGTGCGTCTGTTTGAATTAAGCCAACAGAAAACAGGTATTTAACCAGTTTTTTTATTTAGATTTTATAGGCAAAGTCTAATAAGCTTATCATTGGAGAAGCATATAAATGTGCATTTACAGAAAACGGGCAGTTCTCTTCTTACGTCATACCTCTACATCTTATGCACCAAGTATGCATCCGATTAAAAGGGGTGACATACTAGTCATTTTGTGGAAGAACCCTCTCGGAATGGAATTAAAGACCGCATTTTATATGAGTCTTCCTCGTAGTGAAGAAGCAACCGGTTAAACACCAGATCAGGAAATTGGCCAGCAACACATAGCTGATATGAGAAAAAACAATGGTCCTAGACTATTGATTAGATTGACATTATCAAGATAACATTTTGAATGAAAAGATGCGATTAAATCTGCATATTTAGAATCAAGCTATATGGGAGAAAAGTTTTTTTGAAATGGCTATTATAGTATATGTGTTGCATACAAGAAATTTAAACGATACCCAAAAGGCAACAGATGTAATCTCAAGATTGGATGTAAAGTAAACACCATACCCACATTTCAAATTTTTATATTATCAAAAAACAATTACATTTATTTACAAAATCAAAAAAGGGCAATTCTACTAATACACGGCGCAAAGACTATAAGAGTTATAGTCAAGGTGAAAGGAAAGGGGTGCTCAAGTGAAGAGAAGGAGTAAAGGAACAATTATAAAGTACAATTTCAATATTTACAAGAAAACAACAAAGCGGCAATGCTTCCGCTAGTTGGACAAGCCTGTCCAAATTGTTCAAGGGAAAGGGGGGGGATGGGACAAACTGGGGTACAGGCACTTTAGGTAAAAAGCGTCGACGTTTCGACCCTGATGCTCTCGGGATTTTTGTTTCCTCTGCTGCGGGTCTTCTTCAGGACGTGGGCAAAGGGAGGGACTTGGCCGTGATCACACTTGATGTCTGGATCAGCCACCAATGAAGCCACCTTTACTCCTTCTCTTCACTTGAGCACCCCTTTCCTTTCACCTTGACTATAACTCTTATAGTCTTTGCGCCGTGTATTAGTAGAATTGCCCTTTTTTGATTTTGTAAATAAATGTAATTGTTTTTTGATAGTATAAAAATTTGAAATGTGGGTATGGTGTTTACTTTACATCCAATCTTGAGATTACATCTGTTGCCTTTTGGGTATCGTTTAAATTTCTTGTATGCAACACATATACTATAATAGCCATTTCAAAAAAACTTTTCTCCCATATAGCTTGATTCTAAATATGCAGATTTAATCGCATCTTTTCATTCAAAATGTTATCTTGATAATGTCCATCTAATCAATAGTCTAGGACCATTGTTTTTTCTCATTATACCCAGGTCCTTTGATTTTGTGGGCGACACCCCATTGATTTAATGACAGCAACACATAGCGATCGATAATTTTCAAGGCAGCAGATTTTAAATAGCATGGGCAACACATGACTTTTTTCATAGGTCTGATGGTGGAATTATTCCACAGGCCGGATGGAACCGCAAGAGGCCCGTGACCAGCAAAGAGACCAGACTGTGTGTGGTTGAAGGTGGTCTAGAGACAACATGTCTTCAGAAACTTTAACACATCTTTCACTAGACCAACCTGGATCAGCACCCCATCTCTTTGAGGCCTCTCACTAATGCCCTTTTCCTGTCTGCTGACATTGCATCTTTAGTAATGATGGAGTTGACTAATGGTGCAGTCTGATGATCAGTCAGCTATGGTAGAAAATGGTTACAGGTTGTCCACCAAAAAATGCTCTGTGTCCATGGCAGAAATTCAGAAAGGATAATATAGCACAAGGAGCTCTTGACTTGGGTTTAATATTTGCTTCATTAATTTCTTCAAATCTTAACATACACCTGTTGTGATACTTGCAGGGAATAATTCAACAACCTTAATCCCTGACATCGTGCAACGTTTTTGTTTTATGGACCAATGTGCACACAAGAAATGAAAGTTTTGTGTCAGCAGGGCAAGTGCTGCCCCCCCCCCCCCAAAAAAAAAAACAATGTGAAGTCTAATGCACTATAGGAGGAAAGTATGCCACATGGCCAATAAGACAATACCTTATTTAGAGATTGATGGGCAGGACACCCTGACAAGACGAGGCAGATGTCCTGTGCGCTGTATTCAAATTGTCACTCGCTATAGTGCACTTGTAATAAGGTAGACAAGACATCCATCACGTTTTTGGCTGTGTACAATGCACTGCAATCTCCAAAGAAGCCTCAGTCTGTCTTGAATTAGGTTTAGAATCAAGAAATAATGCACTTTTCTTTTTAAGGTTTGTTGATAAAGGTATTTATTTCTTTTATTTAAAGTGCTCCTAATAAGCAGAAGCTTCTTGGCACTGAATGACATGATAAAGAGAAGGGCTATTCAGGGTGTTTCAATTGGAAGACATATACATAGAATAGATTACAGGGAAGGGAGTTCAAGGCTTGGCTTGCTCAGACTCCAAAACACTTTGCTCCATTGGTGACTTTTACAATGCTGTACCTTTACTAGCCGTGATTCTAACAGTGGTATTCTACACAGACCTGCTCATTTATTGGTTAAAACTTTCTGTATAATGACCTGTCCTAACCATAAAACTTTGTGAACTGGATAACCAATAGAAACGAGACAGAACTGGGGAGAGATACTGGCATTCCATGGTCTTGGCATATAATGTTGGATACGTAAGTGTAACCCATTGCACAAATCCATTTCCCGTGAGATCAAGGAGGCTCAGTTTTAATCATGACCAGAGGTGAGGATCCTAAAGTGGATACATAATTGAACAGGGAAGTGGTGAGTTTTTATTTTGAGTAGTGGACATATGCACATGTTGCATGAATTGGATTAAACAAAGGACTTGGACTTTTGAAAAGGATGTTTGGTAGTTCATAGTAGTCAGAAAGGATTGGGAAGAGTCAGAGAGAGGAAGGAGGGGACAAAAGATTACAGAGAACTGAATTTCTTTTTAACAAATAACTGGAACATGCATAGAGAAATACCTAGACATCTAAATATGTAGTGATATGGATGTAAACATATATACACATAGCACAACGTTTTAGTACATAGAAACAGCAATATTTACATGTACAATGTTTTTCCCCTCCCCTGTATTAATGTATGTGCTTATAAATAGAGGTATAAGTACATGGACACATGTTTAACAACAACCTCATCCCAAAACCTCGGCATGCTTAATTTGCCATATCTAAATATGCATGCACGGTATATGTGTGTGTGTGTGTGTGTGTGTGTGTGTGGTCGCTGCAATGCAGTTAAAATTAGGACCAACTGGCCATAGGAAGAATGTTTTATGTTTTGCTAATAAGATTTGTCAAACGGTGCAAAAGTTAACAAAACTTTGCAAATAAAAAGTTCATAAACTTCAGCTCTTTCCTTGAATGTTTTGGGATGATCGGTTAAGTGGGGCTGAGAAAAAATGGGGGTCCCAAAATGCAATTTCCATGGGGGTTTTTGAATAGCACTTCAGCCCAACTTAATTACACCAAATTTGTTAGAAAGCTAGATCTTTAACCAGAAAGCGTGCTTTTTGTGATTAGGTGTTATTCTGTTCAGTAGTTTTTGAGAAATTAAGCTTTACCATGTGTATATCTGGACAGTTGGGGTCGCAAGACTCTTGTGGTAGTCCAACGTACATGCAACTTTAAATAATAGAGCTATCTGATTGTCTGAGTTCTGCGGGAGGTCATGCTTTGATTGGCTGGCAGCAACATGATGAGAAATGTTCCAGTCACAATGTCAGGACATGTGGACTCAGACTCTGTCCCTGAAAATTAAAAAATAATATGTGGAGTGGCATTGTGTGGTATGGTAGTTTACTCGAGTTGCCACTGAATTTCCCTATAGCACTTCAAAGCCTCAGCAAGGCTAGAAAGTGCAATATAAATGCATCTATATTAGAATACAATATGCTACCAATTATCTCCCTTTACGATCTATGTAAGCATCTGATCTAGGGAAGAAGTATGGGGGACTGGGAGGTGAAGAATAAAGAGAATAAAACCTAGATCATAGGGGGCAGTGGCATACAGTAGAAGGACACTAATCAAACTAAATAATTTGATATTTGGCCCATCCTCCGAACGGAAGAACAAAAAGTAGTATCAGCGAGCCCTTCCAATTAGAAGGCACCAAATAAGAGTGAAAATTAAGCAAAAGATCGGTAGCAATTGGCAGGCTCCAAGTCCCTTATAATAAACCATATCCCTCGCAAAGCGATAGCACATGCGCGGTAGCAGGGGGGACCTAGATGGTAGCCTAGGTCCAAAAATGCGAACAGTGGAAGACATTCACTGGACAAGGTAGCAGTACTTGGGGAGGGATAATAAGTAAAGAAGTCAAGCTGGCACATGCTGACAATGAGAAGCAGGGGAAATGAGATTGACGATAAAGCCAACCAATAGTAAGCAAGCTCTACGACCTCCCCATAAACTCAGAAAATGTCTCCCATGCAAGCGCAGTCTCATGTGAGACCTAAAAAGGAGAGGGATACAGATAATGTATGGTCATGAACGAAAGAAGGCAAAACCGCTGATGTATCCTTTTTTAGGTCTCGGCCTGCGTAGGCTGCGCTTGTGCAGTCTCGCCGGCGAGATCTTATGTTTCTTAGTGTGGGGCTTGAACCCGCCCCTCTTCTCCATTGGCTGGCTTCCTAAACGGAGGCCAGCAATTGGAGGAGAGGGGTGTCTGTCCATTTAAGCCCCGTCTTTTTGGGATTCGGGTGGTGTATTTTTTAGGTTCTTTCTCTCCTCTTCCCATTGGCTGGAATTTTACATTCCAGCCAATGGGAACAGGAGAGAAAGAAAAACACGCCGCCGAATCCGAAAATGACGGGGCGTTTCTCCGAGGCATTTCTACATGACCTCGGAGGAAGATGGTGGTGTTCATGAGCCGCGGGAGTTCAGATTTCACTGAACCTAGTTGCAGCCCTCATGTTTACATTTTCCCTGGCTTGTGTTAGGTCTTGAGCCTTGAGTACGGTATAGGGGCTAGGAGTTTATAAGTAGTTTACGTCCATTGACGTGTATGTTAGCAGCCTAATTTAAGGCCCACTCCTCAACATTTACCCGCTCGGTGCAACCGGACAATAAGCCCGCTCGCGTTCCAAAGACTCAATCAAGGGACGAGTCTGCTCTAGTATTTATCCAGCAGGCGGAGTTGTCCGCACAGCTCCTTCGTCACAGGCAGGTGCAGGCACTGACAGACACACGACTGAAAGCGTGGTCTGCAGAGCCGGCCCCGACCAGTTGTACAATACTTTCCGCGGGCACAGGAAGGCCTTTTCTTATGCAGCAACAGGGACTGTCTCTTCCAGGGCAGCGGGGAGGCCTTTCCGGTGTGTAGCAGTAGTGGTGGTTTCTATGTGGATGGGTGGGCCGTCTTTTTCTGGGCGGGTCGTTTTGTCTAACCAATCGGACGGCTTGCTGGAAAGTAAAGTCTCAAAGACCTTCCTTGTGCCTCCCCTTAGCCTGTCAATCTGTTTGAAACCATCTTTATGATTACCTTCCCTTGTTTTACCGTATCGAAGTTGTTTGGAGTCAATCGGATGTTTGAAATCTTCTGTTGCTTGGAGACGGAAGGTAAGGCCCATTTTCGCGTGCTTCCTGCTTGAGTCGGGAGGTTTGAGATGCAAGTACTTTCACGTATGTGATTGTACTTACCTAAATGAGATGATGTTTTCTCACCATCGTGACGGTAGGTGGCCCTGTCTTTGATCGTGTATTAACTATTCCAATAACGTGAATGATACCAAGTGTTTGTATGTAATATCCGAGCCATCGCTTCCGTTGTTAGGATTTAAACCTGCGAAGGCTCAAGGGTAGAACCCAGAGTGCAATCAGTACCGGTCACAACATGTCCTTATCAGTTTGTGATACCACTGGAGTTGAAGCTATGAGACAATTCCATATTGCCCTTTAGAATAATTAATTTACATGTGCATTAATAATTATCGTCCGTGCTGGAATTGGAAATAACTTACTGCCGGAACTCCTAAATTGGGGGTCAAAGGTATAGAGGAGGAAAGGGGCTGAAGTGACGAGGGTTGGAGCATGAAAAGCAGTGTCTGACAGTCAACAAACCTTGCTTGTGCTCGCTTTTCTTGCCTCCGTTCCCTGCTTGTGCGCGATTTTTTTTGCCTCTGTTCCCTGCTTGTGCTCGATTTTCTTTCCTCTGTTCCCTGCTTGTGCGCGATTTTCTTGCCTCTGTTCCCGGTTTCTTGCCTCTGTTCCCTGCTTGTCAGCTTTTTTTCTTGCCTCTGTTCCCTGCTTGTGATCGTTTTTTCTTGCCTCTGTTCCCTGGGGCGTTACTGGGCAGAGATGGGCGTGTGGCTGACCTAGACTGAGGGATGTCTGTGTGTGTGTGTGTGTGTGTGTGTGTGTGTGTGTGTGTGGCTCTGTGTGTGTGTGTGTGGCTGTGTGTGTGTGTGTTGGGCTCTGTGTGTGTGTGTTGGGCTCTGTGTGTGTGTTGGGCTCTGTGTGTGTGTTGGACTCTGTGTGTGTGGGGCTCTGTGTGTGTTTGTGTGGGGCTCTGTGTGTGTATTGGGCTCTGTGTGTGTGTTGGGCTCTGTGTGTGTGTTGGGCTCTGTGTGTGTGTTGGGCTCTGTGTGTGTGTGTTGGGCTCTGTGTGTGTGTGTTGGGCTCTGTGTGTGTGTTGGTCTCTGTGTGTGTTGGGCTCTGTGTGTGTTGGGCTCTGTTGTGTGTTGGGCTCTGTGTGTGTGTTGGGCTCTGTGTGTGTGTTGGGCTCTGTGTGTTTTGGGCTCTGTGTGTGTTGGGCTCTGTGTGTGGGGCTCTGTGGTGTGGGGCTCTGTGTGTGTGTGTGGGGCTCTATGTGTGTGGGGGGGCTCTGTGTGTGTGTGTGTGTGTGTATGTGTGTGGCTCTGTCTGTCTGTGTGTGTGGCTCTGTCTGTGTGTGTGTGTGTGAGTAGACAATTAACATAGGCAGGAGTGACTTTTGGATTAATAGGCTCTTTGCAGCAATTTCATAATATTCGACGGTGGATATAGATAAGACTTGACAAAGTCTTTGCCTCAGAGGGCAACTTTTAAAGGGTAGATTAAACGAAGAACACAGGACTCACCGTTGACTATACTGAAGACAGCATTAGATGACTACAGCAAAGTGTGTGATTCGCAGATTTTAAATAACACCGCTTCCACAGTGGGACTTTTTACCACCTTGAGATCTTCTTGCGTTCCAGAATGTTCTAGGTGGGTTTAGTTTGACTATAAGGGAAGGGGTCATCCTTGGAGAATAGTTTCTTACTTTGTTGCTGAGTCATTTGGATTCTGCTAATGAATGTGTTGGTGGGGCTGAGAGGATGGGTAAAAGGTGCTCCAAAGTTCACAGTCCATGTGATATGTGGAGCAGCCTACATAAGTCTGTTCCTATCGGACATGCATCACCGAAGGCTTCTCTTCCTACAATTGAATGAGAAGTGAGCAAAAGGATTCTCAGAGGTTCAAGAGCGGATTCACTTTGCAAAGAAAGTTAATCACTAGGTCCACAGTGAAGAAAACTCCTAATCTAAGCTTGCATAGCCACTTTCTTTAGGGATACCATATGGCTCCAAGTAATCAAAGCTACCATGTGCCAGTCCTGGTCTTTCATTTTACAGCCTAGTGCATTATGGGAGTTGGAATCCTGACTCGCCTCAATTGACCCACAATGGACTGAACTTTCAGGATTACACTGGTTTGTAAAGGCATACCTGGCCAAGAATAAACTGTCAAAGTAACACTAGAAGGGAGTGAAGAGGTAATTCTCAAAAGAGCAGGAGAGGTGGATATGTCCTCCTCAAGTTATATTGTCAAAAAACAGAGGGATCCACCCTTATGGGAAGTATAGAAGTGTTCCTCCAGGTACGTGTGTCTCCTACAATGGAGGAAAGCACACATCTTTGTTTAAATACCCCTCACACACCAAAAGGACCCTTGGTGGCATGCTTCATCATCGGGGTCTTCCCGCTGCGGGACGTGGTGTGCTATGACATACAACTACGTGGGAGCACTGGTTATGAAATACAATACTATGTGTGGTGTAGGAGCATGAGTGGAAGGGTCAGAAGTGAGTGAATGGTGAAACATAAAAAAATACCTGGCTCAGTGGAAAAAAAAATATTTTACTGTTCCTTTGAGCTGGTATAGTTAAAAGTGGGGAATGAGATTGAGATACTATGCTTTAATGAGCAGTGTCTCCTGTGTCAACATGTTTCAAAGCCCTCCCCTGGCTTCTCATCAGGACCTAGAAGAGATCCCTTCTACACTCAAATCAAAACAACTGTGTATTTACATATAATCCTTACTAAGTGGTGCACATAAAATTAACATGCACAGTATACTATACCCCAGTAGGTATATTGCTAAATGGGTTCTGGAAGAATAACCAGAGTTAAAATAACATAACACATCCAAACTACACCATATGTGGTGTTGACCTGTAAAGAAAAGTGATATATTTTTCTTATTTTATCCATTATAATTGGTAATCAGTGCTGTGTTATGCCGGCGAGATGGGACAATACAAAAACATACACACACTCTATATCCAAGGAACACGTGGTGTGCGTATCCATATGATAAGTATAACTGAGAGTATCTTTTAAATATATCTCTCCTTCAAAAAACTGTTTAGTGACAGAATAAGAAGCCTCCAAAGTCTAGGCTGTTCACGTACTCTTATATCGCCCTGATAATGCCCCTAGAGCCTTCAAAATGGGAGGGAAGGGGTACCTATAGTCACACACTGTTAAAAGAAATTGAAAAAGAAAAACTGTTGGTTTTGAGATCCTTCCTAATTGAGCAGTGTTTCACTGTTGCAAATCGGCTGTGCCATACTTACAATATCAAGGTTACCTCCTGACCAGCACACTGCCTCGCCGCGGCTCAATGGAGCATTGAGGCAGTGTCCTTAAAAACTGAGCATAATTGTTAGTTTTGCAGCCAAATACTGCACTAATTGGTACAAACACTAGACCGTCAAAAAATCCAAGACGGTGACCTAGAATGGCATCTCCGGCTGAATGTGTTTGTTCATCATTTCCTATTGCTCGAGGGTGTTTGTTCCTTACTTCCTGTTGCTCAAGGGTGCCTGTTCCTTACTTCCTGTTGCTCAAGGGTGCCTGTTGTATAGCCCTAGGAGCGAAAAGACTAGTGCGCTAACTAAAAGGACACTACCTATTCCTAACTCTTTAAACTATCGTAGCGTAAAATGTGGACCAGCCGGATAATGAAAAAATAATAATGATTTTAAAAATAAAGTAAACCAGGTCTGGGCAAGTATTTACTAATGGTAAATGTAATTGTGTTTATGGTAGACATAGTGACAAAAGTCACGGGGAGATACAAATCAGCTAAATTGTCCCCAAGGGATGTCGTCGTTTAAACCTGTAATGTGTGTCCCCCAAATGGAGCACCCACCGCTGTTCCTTCCCGAGAAGACCATGAGCTCTGTTCATTTGTTTGATAATGGTCCACTGTAGGTCTTCCATTGTGTGTTGGGTTGTCAAGTAGTGGGTAGCCATTTTCGTAGTCTAGAGAAGCACTTTAATACTTTCCCATGAGGGTGGATCCCTTCATTTTTTGACAAGAATAAAGTGTACCTGATGAAATTAAGAAACCTTGTAACCTTTTCTGTTCCTTTAACTCTTTCTCCTATATCTGTATTTTCCGACCTGTGTTAAATTCTGCTATATGTAATTAAATCAATGCATCTTCTTTGTTTTTGCACTTCTGAATGTTCTACCATAGTTGGAATGGTAAATTATACTATTCCAACATCCAGCGCCTCCTCCGCAAGTTGCTGTTACGACTTGGGGGTAATGGTATGCGTTGTTACAACACAGTCGTTGTAACGACCGCCGCGTTGTAACAACATGCTGGGTAACGGGCTGCGAAAAAAAGAGGCATATTCCAAACGGTAAACAACCCTGACCACGAAACCGTCAGCATGCATGTTGTTACAACGCGGTCGTTACAACAACTGCGTTGCAACAACGCATACCATTGCCCCGCAAGTCGTAACAATGACTTGCGGAGGGGGGAGAAGGTGTTGGATTTAAAATCTAACACCTTCCCTACTGTCCGCACAGACTGGAGTTGGAATAGTAAATTATACTATTCCAACATCCAGCGCCCCCCTCTGCATGTTGCTATTACGACTTGCAGGGTAATGGTATGCGCTGTTACAACGCGGTCGCTGTATCAACTACATTGTAACAACATGCGGGGTAACGGGCTGCGGAAAAAAGAGGCAGATTCGTTACAAACACCAGTCACTAACTCCTATGGGAATTTCACTGTTATGTCTGTTCTAGGTTTGCTGCTTGTGGTGCCGCTTGAATTCTCTGAACCACGCATGTTTACCAGCTCAGCGGTGCAAAAACTATCTAAAGCCCTACTCACAAACATCTGGATAATTACAACATTCCTGAAACCTCACATCACTGCCCTGGACTTACAAAACACTCCCAAAAGCCTTGCTCGATAAAGAGCACCTCTTAAAACACATATTTTGAGAAAAACGATTCAGGGTTATTAAATAATTATTTTCAAGGAAGTAATTTGTCAAGCTCACACGAGTAAGTACCAAGTCAAGTATTTCCTCTCATTTGGGATTTTGTCTTTCAGATCTTGTACTTGAAACCGTAACTTTTTAAACTTTATAGAGAACTACATGAACAAGAATGCAAAGTAAAAAAGAAAATGCCTGTGGATAAACTGTGGAAAAGTTGCGTACTTTCACAACTGAGACATACGTGTGTGTCTCATGGTTGCCCTTATCTGGGGGTGGGGGGCAATAAAATATCAGATAGAACGGAGGCACTCTTGGATGTATTGCACCATAGCAAGTTGCACCGTGCTAAGACAATATATTATTCATCTCGTCATATTTCTGATGAGCCAATGTTAGAAACAGAAGCAGCTTAATGTCACAGATGACCTCTGGTTTATTTATTTTATTTATTTACTTGAGTTTTATATAGCGCTGGCTAGAATCGTAGGTATCAGAGCGCTTTACATGAGGTTGCCCAAAAATATTTCTTTCTGAGTTAACTGACACGAGCAGCACATGTGGCTCGGAATTTTGGTAGGCTTCTGAGAATAGTGTCCATCCACCCCACCCCCCCGCCCATCACCCCCCACAGCATCAACTCTCCCCTACCCCCCAACTCTGCCACGGGCTTTCACTGAAGAGTTCTCTACTCTAGCAACAAAAATACGTTTCCCATCACTAACCTGTGAGGACGAACAGCAGCAAGAGCGCTGGAAGGAAGTCTCCTTGGCTGTTTGGTTTCGGTGTGTCCATTCAAGGTGGGGGGCACGTCCCGTTCACCCCCGCTGGAGCCGGTTTTGCCAGCGAGGTGAGGGAGCGTCTAGCCGCACACGTGCGCGAGACGGACAGCTGGAGCGACTTCCGATGCTAAACTCTTGTCAAAGGATGGCTCGTGGCAGCAAGGGACCCATCGCCAACTTCCACAGCATCGGTCGTCTCAGTTCATCCCTGAAACTGTGCATGCGTCGCAGCTGTCCCCCACGCGGCCACCAAAGCGCCAACTAATGTTTTCTAAACTCTTCAGACATAAAAGCGCCTGTGCCTTTGTCTGGGAGCAGGCCACAGTCCCGGCCGGCTCCTTCCCTCTGCTTTCCAGCTGCTGGTCCCGGTGCCTGCTTCTCAAATTTCAACCTCCTGGGTGGCACTGGGAGTCTTAAAGAGGCAGATACCCCTTTACTCCTGGTTTTAGCCAAGCTCATTTTATTTATTTATTTATTTATTTATTTATTGGGCGGCCTTATTTTCCCGGACTGGTTGCATCTTGATTGCTTTTTCATATCAAATGCATGTGTTCCAAAGTACATGGAATTTAAAACAGTGATAAATAACTACCATACTTACATCTTGTAGCAAATAAACCTCAAGTATTTCATAAATCTTCATGCTTTTCTTTCATTGTAGCGTTTTTTTTTGTTGGTACAAATGTATATAGCGCGAACTCGACCCGAAGTTATTGGAGCGCTTTACATGAGCATCAGTTACGTTACATAAAACGCATTACATTTGTTGGCAGGCACAGGGAGATTAAGTGATTTGCCCAGGATCACAGTCGACCCCGAAGCTCGAACTTTGGTTTTCCAGCTCCAAAGTCGGCAATCTAGCCGTGAGACCACATCCTCTCGCCAGCGTTGATGGTTTGGCACTCATAATTAACTGAGTTCCCATATTTTGGTACCACCTCCAGCCCTGCCTCCGATATTTATACAGCACATTACACCCCTGGAGCCAGGCGGGCAACAAGATTTGGGGGGTGGGGTGTAATTCTTCCAGAAGAAGTGGTGAAAATACAACACAAGCCTCATTAACAAGTAAATGGTCTTTTAAAGACCTGTGAAGTACTGAGGTGCGGCTGCAATTAGAGGGTCACCAGCCCACAAAGCTGTCTCAGCCTGGGCTGACAGACATGAAGGGAGGGGGGGGGGGGGGGGGGGGAGGGGCTGAAGCCCAGTGAGCCCAATGGGTGTTGCGTTTGCCTGGAGCTTGGAGTTATAGTTTTCAATTCACCGCAAGGCCTACAAATCCCGGCAGGCAGATTGTTGTCGGCTTGAGAGCCGGGAAAGACAGAAATCGTCTCAGAGATGGTTTGTGTACATTGTATGTTTGAATGGAATCCCCATACTACACATTCAAGTGTTATTGCCTGTTGTTTTTCATATATTCATTGCATTTTTAGCTCACCTATTGATGCACAAGAAACCTACAACTTATTAAAGATAAAACGCGCGGGATATAAAGGCAGAGCTCGCGGGTTTAGGATGTGTATGCATGAGCAGTGTTTTTTTTTATTTACATTCTAAGATTTGTAGATCTGATACTGTCATTAAAAAACTCCAGTTCCAGAATGTACAGGCACAAGCTACACTGGATAAACTTCTCTCGCATGGGCCTGGAAAACTCTAGAGCTCTCATAAAGGTTAGATATTACAACTGTGGAGGCCGTTTCACTCCATGTCATACGTACCTACATTTACTGAATGTACTAACACTTTAATAATAACTATTTCATTGCTAAGGATTAATAACACTGCAATGTGCTTCCATTTTTATTCCCAGCTTAACGTAGCCTGACCCTGGCCTTAGCTGAGTGCTTCACATTTTAAGTTTGCCAGAGAACTTTCTTCTGTAGGTGTGTAATCGGGCTCCTTGTTAACTAGAGAAAGTCTATTGTTATGTATTAGACTTATAGTGAGGCATGGGAAGAGAAAGATGGCAACTGACAAGAAAGGGTGGCTGTGAAAGGAGTCTCCTATACCCGGGGTGCCAGGAATATGCAGATGTGTACCTGATTGTGTGAGAGTGGGAATTTGGGTAATTTACCAGTTCTTGGAAAGTCCCGCCACGGGATTGGATTTGGCAAGATATGGTTGTTCTGGAACCTTGTTCCATAGTTAGTTAAGTTCAGGTCCTACCATGACTTAGAAGAGAGCAGACCTTTCCTGTTGCCCCCACTCCCAGAGGAAACCAATATGCTAGATACTCTTTTGTTTCCTGTGAACCCACTTCTGAGGTTCACAGAATGCTGACACCTTCTTCCATTCCTCTATAGAAGTCCCCTACTTTCTCTTATTTTAATTTAGACCACATGAGTTTCTTTATGGAACACATTGTTTTGATATGTTGCATTATTTACCGATTGTTTGTTACTGTTCTGTACTTTATAATACTTACATTTCAAATAATTGAGCACCTAAATACTATGGCTGTATTAGCATACTTTGTGAACCATTGTCTAATTTGCTGATTTAAAATTGACTGATAATCTGAAAAATCAACCTTTATGGTTGAACTACCATCCCCTCTGTAGTCATTGTGAAGCCCTTTGTTTACACTCTATTTGAAATGTACTCCTGATGTTGGCTCCTTCTCAATGCTTCGCGTTGACAACCAAAGGTCCATACGACCAGCGGGGGATTCTGTTTGATGATTTTACTAAGTGTCTGTGGTTCAAATACCCCTCTCTATCACTGGCCTTTACTTACAGATACCTGTTAACAGGTGAGGCAGTCTAAAACGTGCAATGGATGCAACCTCAGGACGGGAGACAGGGTGTCCTGATGATATGGAGTGAGGTAATTATAATTTCTTGTATTTTATACAGTGCTTTATACAGAACTTCTGCCACCTGAAGCGCTGAAAATACCATATGTTGGTATTTGACTATCCCTATGGAGAGTTGGGGTAATCATCTGCGCAAAGAAAAAGCTTAGACTGAAGCAGCTATTCACGCATATACCTGGGAATCTTGCACAATGTGATTGATCAGAAGTCAACCATACTATTCTTTCTGCAACAGAAGAGCTTTCCCAACAAGTTAGATACATTCAAGCTAAGTGAATAACAAACTAACAACCTTTGTAGACTCTCATACCGTGGAAACAGCTCTCCCTCCATTTATCTGAGTAGTTTTGATTCCGCTGCACTTTTATTTATTTTATTATTTTCTAGCTGTTAACCAGCCCCAAGTAAAAGGTTGAAATTCAGCCAGCCCTGTTCATTTATCCAACAACTCGCATTGTGCTGAGAGAGTGAGGTGAAAAAGATAGTGTCTTAGTATTTATATATGTAGTTAAAAGTATTTGTAAAGTGTACATCTAGACAGGATGTAAAGTAGCACTGTGTGCTGTTCATAATTATCTATATTACTGAGAAATGACAGGAGGCACTCCAACATATCTCCCCAGGCCTCTAAGTTGAATTCTGCTTTTTCATCGGTCCAAACTAGTCACAAACAGCGTTCCTCAGCTACTCCCCGCTCACTCAGGTCAGCCCTCTATTTGTCCACACAGGGTGGCACGGGGTGTGCCCAGTGTATGGTGATGCAAAGCTTAGCTAGCATGAGTCCCAAGAGAGCAAATCTATGTCCGGAGCCCCAGATTTAGGGATCGGGAGTACGCCCAAGAGATAGTGCTGACTGACGCCTCAACATGTTTGCTCGCGACCTCATGCAGCAAGCTCAATACTTCCACCCAATATCCCAAACACCACAGGTTCCACACCCCACCGGGGTCAAGCCAATTGTCGAGCAGCATTAAATCGCGACAGCCTTTGGAGTGTCAGATATGTGTGATGTAGGTAAAAAAGCTGCAACCACCTCCTGGACATGTGCGAATGCCAGTCTCCTCTCAGCCTCCATGAGTGGCAATGACAGGACCTCAGGTCGCTCCCCACGCCGCACGGCTCCTCCTGGGTATCCGCGACTGTGCCCCACTGCTGCCACTGCCGGGAGTTCGCCCCTGGTGAGCTTTTTTTCGCTCTTACTGTAATTCTGTAATCCTGTCATTTTGTATTTACTGTATTTCTGGGTTTGCATTGTATTTTGTAATTTTCGGTATCTTTTTCCGTTTTCAGGCGTCCTCTGCGCCCCTTGCCCTCTGTGCCGCCCCTTCCCCGCTTCCCGCCGCTGCTCCCCTGCGGCCCGACCCCTATTGCCTTCTGTGTCCGTACCCTCGCCCATTGGCCGCCCCGCTCCCGCCTCCCAGCTGCTCCTCCCTCCCACTTGGCCTCTTATGGAGGACGCCGCGCGGCAGTGGTTGTGACCTGACCTCAGGTCGCTCCCCACGCCGCACGGCTCCTCCTGGGTGTCCGTGACTGGGCCCCATTGCTGCCACTGTCAGGAGTTCGCCCCTAGTGACCTTTTTTTCGCTCTCACTGTAATTCTGTAATCCTGTCATTTTGTATTCACTGTAATTCTGGGTTTGCATTGTATTTTGTAATTTTCTGTATCTTTTTCCGTTTTCAGGAGTCCTCTGTGCCCCTTGCCCTCTGTGCCCCCCCCCGCTTCCCGCCACTGCTCCCCTGAGGCCCGCCCCCTTTTGCCTTCTGTGTCCGTACCCTCGCCCATTGGCCGCCCTGCTCCCGCCTCCCAGCTGCTCCTCCCTCCCACTTGGCCTCTTATGGAGGTCGCCGCGCGGATTCGCGCAGCGGGCGCGCCGCTGGCACACCAGAACGCCTGACCCCCACCGGAACCAGGACACCCGACTGAGATACGACACCGCCACCCTCAACGCACTCAACACCGGACGACCACCCGCCTGCTGCCGAGCCACTCCGAAGCGCACCCACGGACCCATCACCTGCCTAGCCTGCAATTTCACCTGCCTCCGAACCTGCACCCCGCCCGCCGGACCTAATATCAACAGCAACCACCTCAAGTGCATCCTCCTCAACACCCGCTCCGTCCACAAGCACGCCATCGAACTCTGGGACCTCCTCGACACAACAGCACCGGATGTCGCCTTCCTCACGGAAACCTGGATGAACGCCTCTTGGCCCCCGACATCGCCATAGCCATCCCAGACGGCTACAAGATCACCCGGAAGGACCGCGTCAACCAAACCGGAGGAGAAATCGCCATCATCTACAGGAACACCATCAGAGTGACGACCAACGCCGAAGACACACTCTCCACCGCCGAACACCTACACTTCCAGATCCACACCGACCCCAAAACCACACTCAGAGGAACCCTCATCTACAGACCCCCGGGCCCACACACACAATTCAGTGAAACCATCGCTGACTTCATCAGCCCACATGCACTAACCTCACCAGAATACATCCTCCTAGGGGACATGAACTTCCACCTGGAGAACAACAAGGACAACAACACCACCACCCTGCTCGCCAACCTCGCCAACCTCGGACTCAAGCAACTGGTGAACACCCCCACACACTACGCCAGCCACACGCTGGACCCCATCTTCTCCGCTAGCAACCACATCTCCTTCAGCCACTCCACCGGACTACACTGGACCGACCACAGCTGCATCCATTTCACCTACAAGAAGACTACATCCCACCACCACACGCTACAGATCCCCCCGCAGATGCTGGAGCAAAGTCACCACAGACCAGCTAACCACATCAATGAGCCAGAACCCTCCAGCCGACACCACTGACACCAACGACGCAGCTCACAATCTCGCACAGTGGATCACCAACTGCGCCGATGACCTTGCTCCACTGAAGAACCCCCAGGCAAGATCAGCAACAGGACAGCCACTTGGTTCACCGACGCCCTCAAAGACTCAAAGAAAGCATGCAGGACTCTTGAAAAAACCTGGCGCCACGAACGGACGACAGAAAACATGACAGCCCTCAAGAACGCCACTCGCGAACACCTCCAGCTGATCCGCTCCACCAAAAGGACATCATTCAAAGAGCGACTGGACAACAACACCCACAACAGCCAGAAACTCTTCAGCATCGTAAAAGAGCTCTCCAACCCCAGCGCCAGCAACAATGACATCGCACCGTCACAAGACCTCTGCAACTCCATCGCCACATTCTTCTACCTCAAGATATACACAACAGCTTTGACGCCCAGACTCCGCCTCCAGTCACCAAACCAATGATCCCCACCACCACCCTAAGCGACTGGACCCCCATCAGCACAGAAGACACCACCCACGTCATGAACACCATCTACTCTGGCTCTCCCTCTGACCCATGCCCCCATCACATCTACAACAAAGCCGACCCCATCATCGCACCCCACCTCCAGAACGTCATAAACAACTCCTTCACATCAGCCAACTTCCCAGAGAGCTGGAAGCACGCAGAGATTAACGCCCTTCTGAAAAAACCCACAGCTGATCCTAAAGACCTCAAGAACTTCCGCCCCATCTCTCTTCTTCCCTTCCCCGCTAACGTCATCAAGAAGACTGTCAATAAACAGCTGACTGCATTCCTCGAGGCAAAGAACTCGCTCGACCCATCCCAATCCGGATTTCGAGCCAACCACAGTACCGAGACAGCCCTCATCCAGCCACCGACGACATCAGGTCCCTGATGGACAACGGGGAGACTACCGCCCTCACCCTCCTAGACCTCTCAGCCGCCTTTGATGCCGTCTGCCACCGCACCCTAATAACCCGCCTCCACAGCACTGGGATCCAAGGAAAAGCACTGGACTGGATCACCTCGTTCCTCTCCAACAGAACCCAGAGAGTCCGCCTCCCGCCGTTCCGCTCCACGGCCACCAAGATCATCTGCAGCGTACCCCAAGGCTCCTCTCTCAGCCCAACCCTCTTCAATATCTACATGAGCCCCCTTGCCACCATCGCACGCCAACACAACCTCAACTGCATCTCCTACACCGACGACACCCAGCTGATACTCTCCCTCACCAAAGACCCATCCACCACCAAAACCAACCTCCAGGAAGGAATGAAAGATGTCGCGGAATGGATGAAGCTCAGTCGGCTGAAACTGAACTCAGACAAGACGGAGGTCCTCATCCTCGGACAATCCCCATCAGCCTGGGACGACTCCTGGTGGCCCACAGCACCGGGCAACGCACCGACACCCATAGACCACGCACGCAAACTGGGATTCATCAGGGACTCCTCCCTCACGATGACCAAACAAGTCAACGCCATCTCATCCTCATGCTTCAACACCCTGCGCATGCTCCGAAAGATCTTCCGGTGGATCCCCACAGAAACCAGAAAAACGGTCACCCAGGCCCTCGTCAGCAGTCGGCTGGATTACGGGAACGCCCTCTACGCAGGAACCACTGCCAAACTCCAGAAATGACTTCAGCGCATACAGAATGCCTCCGCACGACTCGTCCTCAACATTCCTCGCCACAGCCACATATCTGCCCACCTGAAAAACCTGCACTGGCTCCCCGTCAGCAAGAGGATCACGTTCAGACTTCTCACCCACGCACACAAAGCGCTCCACGACATGGGGCCCGAATACCTCAACAACCGCCTCTCATTCTACACTCCTACCCGTCAGCTCCGCTCCGCCAACCTCGCCCTCGCAACCGTCCCACAGATCCGCAGAGCCACCACCGGAGGAAGATCGTTCTCCTACCTGGTCGCCAAGACTTGGAACTTCCCCCCCGCACACTAACCCAGGACCATCTCACCTTCAGGAAACACCTCAAAACGCCTTGAGACCCTCCGCGGGTGAGTAGCGCGCTCTATAAATGTATTGATTGATTGATTGATTGATTGGTCAGCCGCTCAACTATCACGTATCTTTCATACATCGACTCACTGATCTGCAGTGAAGGCCTTAAATGTGCGGGAGATTAGCCCTCTGGAGCAGCCCTGGTCCATCAATAACAACAAGGTCTGCATTTCCTTAGGCTTATCAGGGAACGTTTTCCATATCTCGTGGGCTGTGCATGATATTTCAGCATTCTGCAGGAAGTGGCCATCAGGCACCTGAAAGCACTTCTTTGCTTTCTAAAAGGAAAGAAAGGTCTCATTAAGAAATAGGTCACCTGCTGTCATACAGCCCCCTTCATGCCACCTCGTGAGGTCCATCACTGCCTGTTTTTGAAGGAACCCCTGAATCCAGTGGAAGGGGAGCAACCGAGCATAGGGAGCTCTGAACAAAACCAGGGTGACTGCTCATTCCCAGGCCCCCATGACCTGACGGACCACAAATGGGTAATCCTGGGGGATCCGTGACACCATCATGACGATTCGTGGGAGCTCCACCCCGGGCCCCAGTTCGCCCACTGAGCCTTCTCAATGTTCGGACCCTCAGCACACCACAGCACTGCATACTGCAGCAATTCTGCAAGATAATAGAGGCAAAGGTCTGGAAGACCCAGACCCCCAGCATCCATGTACAATTTGGGCACTCATGTTTTACCTGTGTAGCTTCCCAGCCCACACCAAGGAGATCAGGAGGCTGTTTAGGGCGTCAAATGTGGATCTGGGGATATTGCAGAAGGAGTTCTGGAGAGCGTACATACAGCGGTAGAGCATAACCATCCTAGCCAGGGCCACGAGCTCTAAGAATGAGAGGGGTAGGCGGTTCCAGAACCAAATAGATGCCTCCAGACCCGTTGTGACTGCTCCCATATTCAGGGCGTAATGTGCAGTGGGGGTGTGGGTCACCTGAATGCCAAAGTAACGAAAATGTTCACAGTCCCACCGAAACTCAGCGACTTCTGGCGACTAACGTATAGCCCAGACACCTCTCCAAACTTGACCAGTACTGCCAGGAGCGCTGGCACCACCATCTCCGGGTGACGGAAATACAGCAATGCGTCGTCTGCGTATGAAGAAATAACATTCATACAACCATTCACAATAATTCTCTATTTGACCATGTCGTGCTGCAGCTGAATCATCAGAGGCTCCATCACCAAGGCGAATAGGAGCGGGGACAATGGGCAGCACTGCCTCGTGCCCCTTTCCATATGAAAATCTGCTGATATCAGTCCACCACTGTGGACACTGGCCAATGACAGTAAAGGAGACGGACCCAATATATGAACTCCTGGACCAGGCCCAATCTCCCGAGGACCTTCCACAGGTATTCCCAGCGTAGGGTGTTAAACGCTTTCTTAATATCCAATGCGGCCACTGCCACCCACATATCAGCATCCTCGACCAAATGCAGCACGTGAGAAAGTTGCCGCAGATTCATGTGTGTCCCTCTGCCTGGCCTGAACCCGTATTGATCTTTGTAAACCAAGTTTGTTACTACCTTGACCAGACGTGTCGCTAACACCTTAGCCAGCAGTTTGGCATTCACCCCCAGCATAGACAAGGGTCGATAAGAGCCAGGGTCAAGTAAGTCCTTACCTGGCTTGGGAAGCATAACAATTTACGCTTACCGCATAGAGGGTGGCAAAACCCTCACTCGCTTGGCCTCCTGCAAGGTCTCCAATAAGCGGGGAAGTAGGAGGTCAGCATAAGCCTAGAAGATATCCACGGGAAGACCACCCGGCCTGGGGTCTTACAATGTTCCAAGGTCTGAAACGCTTCCCGCAACTCCTCAAGTCTGAGTTCCTCACCCTGTCCTTCTGCCTGTGCCTCCGTAAGGCATGGGAGCGTCAGGTTATCCAGAAACTTACCAATCACATTTGGGGCAGCACCTAAGCTTCCTGCTAAGTGATCCAGCAATAGAGAATTAACACCAACCTGTGTGTTGGCCTCCTTTCATGGCATTTGAATGTTAATATTATTGGGGAGGACCTTCCTGCTTCAGCAACCATGCCAAAAGTCTCTCAGATTTTTCGCCCTCTTGGTGCAACAATTAGTGATATTCATGTCTAGTCAGACAATCTGACCTGTACCATAATTCCCCCACTCGACGCTGGGCCTCCAAGAGTGCCTCACCGCGTGACTCCGTCCCGTGGCCCCGCGCTACAGTCCAGTCAATGCCTCCTCAGCATCATTAAGCTCCCTTTCCAATTGTCTCCTAGTACCCCGGACTCTCGACAAGCATTCCCCAGGTAGGTGAGGAATAGCGAGAGGGGAAGAAAGGAATGAAGAAGGTGGAGTAATTAAGATAGAGGAGCATATACTGCAGATTCATCGCCCTCAATTTCTGTTTCACTCCCCCGAATGACTCTCTCTGTTAATGCACCATACGCATGTAATCCGGGAAAACTCGGATGGCGTGATTTTCAAAAGGAGGGTCACCATCCCGACGAGCAGCTTTGAGGACACAGTTATGGTCCCTATGATGAAAGATCTTTGTAATAAGTGGGCGGGGCTCCCATCGGAGGCATCTGTGTGAGGGCCCGATGTACACGCTCAACCACAAAATGGAGGATAGCTCTGCAGTGGGCAAAGCAGTTTTAATCCAGTTCTCAAGAAAAAGTTCAGGAGTCTTGCCCTCTGTCCCCTCTGTAATCCAAACAAAACAAAGATTGCATCTTCGGGAGCAGCCCTCCACGTCTTCCGCTCTGTGCTCCAGAGCTATTGATCTGGCAGTTAAATCATTAAAAGCCGCCTTCAGCGTGGAGATCTCGCTTTGCAGTTCAGACACAGTTTGCTCAGTGGCCAGGGACCTGTACGCCACAGTGCAGAAGTAAATCCATAATAGACCAACATCCAGAGGCACCACATATATTTTGGCTTGCACGGCTGGGCTCGAGGCCTCAATGGTGGTGAGTATTTGAGCCCCTGTGGGGTCCATGGGCACTCTCTCAGTCTCCTGAGGGGGCTCTGTCCTTGGTGCCCCTGCACTGTCTATTAGTCAATTTTCTTCTGTTGTGGCCCCCTTTGAGGCCTGTCCTTATCCATAATGGCACACTCCAATCTATGGGCAATTATCCATAAAATTAACTAGCAGCGTGTGAGTCACTTCAAGCACTGCACCTTTCGGCCACGTAGTTTTAGGGGCCGCATCTGGGGGTCCCACTAAAGGGGAGAGCCAGGTTGGGTCAGGTTGTCCCCCGAGCCAGGCGGGGGGACAACCAAACTGGCGGTGACAAGAGGGGATGCCTCCCATGTGGCTGCACAGACACCTCAGGGGGGATCCCAGCATCAGTGTCCCCCACAGAGGCCCTAAGGGCCACCCAAGTGCAAAACCTCCGGCCCCCACCAATGAGGCCGTGCCCCCTCCTCGATTACAAGTGCAATTGAAAGTCTCATGCAAGGTGTCTAGAAACCACCCAGTCACCCCAGTAGCGTCAAGTGAGAGATGGTAATGCAGCCTGTGCCCGGGCACCAGCCCCAAAGAACATCCGGCACACCTGCCAGAGCCTACAGGCAGGTAATCAATGCCCCAGCAGCACCCATATGATGCTCCAGTTGGCCCCAGGGCACCCCTCCAGATGCGAGGAGCAGCAGGCAGTGTCAACTTATGTACCCCCACCGTGCGATCCTCCAAAGCATGCAAATGAGGGTCTGCCAAGCTGAATCTGTAGCTCCTCCTGGTGGGCAGGGTGCCGTCAAGCCCCAGTCAGGCTCCGCATGTCTCTCTTAGACTCAGGAGTTGCCAGGCGCGCCTCCCCAGCGTGTGCCTGGTCCAATTACAGTACTCTGTTTCCTCACAGCTTGGAACCAGCCCACGCGGCCAGCCACCCGGCTCCAACCTCTCCTGGTCCCTGTCCACTCAGGGAACGAGGAGCTCCTGAAGTGAGGGGTCATCACCTCAGGCCACATATGGGCACTCACCCGCAGCTCTCGGTGGCTAGGTGGGGACGCGTCAGCGATAGCTGCCAAATGCTGGGAGCCGGCCCGACAGTTGGCGCACAGCCCCGGAACCAGGCCGGGGATCTTGGCAGGCGGTTGGCCCTAGTCAAACTTCCATTGCAGCAGGAGCCTGGCAACAGGAGCCCTGGTCCACACCTCTGCACAGTCCCACACTCACCGTCAACCAGGGGAGCCAGAGAAGGATCAAAATAACAGGATGGGCTGGTCAAACAATTAACAGGCGAGCTGCAGAGCTCGTCAAGCTGCATCCACTGTGGCTGCCATCTTGGCCATGCCCCCATGTATTTAATTATTTAATTGCACCTTTACTTAACTTTCCCTGGCTGCACACTAAATGCTCCCTAGTTCTGTCACCCGGAACTCCTTTTGCTTTTGAAAAGACAGCGTGCGCTGTGCTACATGATCCCAGTTCTGGCATGGCACTCACCTGTCCTCCTAGTGTCCCCCAGTCCTCGGTGCCCCCCACACTGTCTATTAGTCCATTTTAATCTGTTGTGCCCCCCTTTGCGGCCTGTCCTTACCCATAATGGCGTACTCCAATCTATGTCTGCAATAATCAGAGACCAACGGAAATAGGGTACACTCGTACACGAAGGTTAAATTATTCCTTGGTTGCTCATACTAACTCACACATACAATATAGCATCAAATCCCCAACAATTTGCATATAAGTAAAAACATGCAATAAGGAAAAACAAGCAAAGGAATAAAGCCCAAACAATAAACCAAAAATCAAAGTAAAAAAGATCCAAGTAAATATGAAAGAATTTTTTAAAAAGTTTTTTTACAAATCATATTAAAAATACATAATAAAAACATTAAAAACCCAATGTAGTCAAAAACATACTGTATGAGACATTTGTACAAGAAGGCAAAGTCATACAACGTCCTTTTCAGAAATTATAAGGAATTAATGCTCACAGTCACCCCCCCTCCGAGACAAAAACAATTGACAGTACATTTTTTTGTCATAAACTGTGACACATACGTAAAACCAACTATTGGCTAGTAACCGATGGTGCAAATGGTTTCCAAGGCCGCACTTTAAGTGGGCTCTGCCGGCCAAGCTCTTTATCCGGCACAATCCTGCAGCAATCATATCCCTTACTGCACTGAATTACCTGCTCTGGACTGGCTGGAGAGGGTGGACCCGCCTGCGATTTTTCCGACGGCTCTGGGCACAGCGGGAGCGGAGATCCGACCCTCGAGGCTGGCGCTGCGCCTCACGCCAGGGGCCTGGCTGCTGTTGCTTGTCGAAGCTGCCTGTGGGGAGCCGCTGTGCTGTGTGGCCGGCTGATGTGGATCACCACCTGTCTCGCGGTGAGTCGCGCCCTGCGGGGAGAGGGTTAGCCAGGGGGGTCGGGGAGTCTCCTGCTGCCTGGCCCGGTTCCCCGGAGCTGCGGCCTACCTGGGGTCTGGCGTCCACCTCGGCCGCGGCCTTGGGTTCGGGCTGGGGTGCGCAAGTTTGCGGGGATCGGGGTGGCGGTGTGCCGGCCTTCCTTAGTCTCCCTTTGACTGTATTCCCTCCTCTGCGGGCGTTGCTTTTGAGGGCTGCAAGCCTCTGCCGTGTCGCGCTGGGGGCACCCCATCGGACTGAGGCCGCGGTGGGAGCCTCTGGCGTGGTGTTGGCTGTGGCCGTGTTGCGGTCCCTGTCACTGTGCTGCCTGGCCCGGAGGGGTTCCCTACCCTGCTGCATTGATCCTGGCGGTGGGGCTCTGCTTGGGTTGCGGTGCGCGGCGCTGGACCGCACTTGCCTCTTCCCCCTCTCCTGTTGCTCCAGCCTTTGGGATACAGCCATTGGACGACTTGAGCTGACTGTGGGCCGGAACTAGGCCTGGACCCCTGATTTAGGCCTCCTGCACTCCGGCCCGATTTGGCGAGTTCCTCCTGCGGCCTGGACTGTGTGCTGCTACTGCCCGCCTCCACTGAAACCCGTGGCATATCCTGCGGCCTGGTTCTTCCTCCACAGTGCTGTCGGTGGCCCTGGTGCAGTGACGACCTTCCTCTGCTGGTGGTGAACGGGCGTGCGAACTCTGGTGCTCCCCTGCGGAGGCCTGGCCGGGTCTGGGGACGGCGCCCCGACTGCTGTGGCCTCCTGCGGTCCCTCTGGCCCGGATCCTTTTCCCGTTCTCACATGAGCCCTCACTCCCCACCTGCTGGCCCGCCCCGGGGGCCTCGACGCTGTGTACGCTCCCCTAAGGCTGCACGTGGGCGGCTCTGCTGGTCTAGTGCATCCCCCACTTACCTGCATTCCTGTTCCACCCGGCTAGGGTTGGGACTCCGCTGGCGTTCTCAACGCCCTCACCTCTACATCTCCTGCGGCGGCCTCCCGGGACATCCTCTTGGTTCCTGGTGGTCCTGTGGCGCCTGGCTCCGTCATGGGGAAGTCGGACCCTAAGCAGCCCAAGATCGTCTTTGACTTACGCAGGTCCTCACGCCTGGACGGTGCGGGCTTGGTGGGGGCGGAATCTGTTGGGGCCCCGGACAATCTTCCAGGCCGAGACGATGACCTTAAGGCGATAATGCTGGAGGTGAAGTCGGCTGTGACTGGCATTTCCTCTCAACTAGAACAGGTTTCCGTTCGTCTTGACTCCGTGAAGGCCCGGGTGGACTCCCGCGACAATAGGCTCCTCCATGTTGAAACCAGGGTCTCTGATGCAGAGGATGCGGCTACCCAGGACAGACAGAAGCTGCTCCAAATGGATAAAATCCTCGCCATCATCCGTGAGAAAAATGAGGACTTGGAGGCTCGCTCACGCCGGAGCAACCTCCGCCTTACGGGCCTGCCGGAATCCACCAATATATCTAAGATGGAGGACTTTGTGGAAAACCTCATCTGGGAGCTATTTGGGGACGTCCTCTCCCCTTTCTTTGATGTTGCCCCATCCTGGTATGCCTCCACGTCCCATAGTGGCAAAAATATTGAACTTCCGCGACCGTGACGCCATCCTCCAGGCCGCAAGGTGCAAGGGCACCATCACTCATCAGGGCAATACCCTATCTTTTTATCCTGATTACACCTTGACTGTTCAGGCTTCCAGGAGGGAGTTTCTACCTGTCAAGCGAAGCCTTCAGAAACACGAGGTTTCCTACTCCCTGGCCTATCCGGCGAAGCTACGGGTCCGCCAGGGCTCCAAGACGCTGGTCTTCCCCGATCCGAGGGAGGCACTCGCTTTCATTAAGCACCTAGAAAGGGAATCCAGAAACTCCCCTTCCAGCTCTTCACATGAAGCCACGAATCACCTAAGTGACAATGATTGACTGGTCTGTTAATACACTGTTGCGAGGCCCTGGTGCTTGGAGGCTGGTTACGAACTTTGTGCACATTTGGATTGCTCCCCTTTCCACCGTCTTTGGGGGCCTTAATTTGTGGTGTTGTACATAATGTGACTGTGCTCTTTCTCGTTCCTCCCTAGTCTCCTTTTGTACCTTGCTTACCGCTCCACAGTTAGTCTCTGACACCGCTCATTTTCATGATTATTGTGCAGTCTGCGCTTACTGTTTTTTAATTATTCCCCCTTTTGGGTTTACGATGCTGCCTTTTGACTGAGCTTGGCCACCCTGCTTTACCGCAGGGGTGTCCGCCGAGTCCTGCCATGCCCCACCTGGGATGATTCCCGTTCCTGTTGTCTGGTTGCCCTGTCCAAGTTCTGGGTTCCTAGGGTGGGGTGGGGGATCCTCTCAGCCTGATTGGGGGTTGGAGTGGGTGGGTGAACACTGGGGTACGTTTTGATTGGCATGTTTTGCGCGGACCCTGGTCTGTGCTTTGTGGGGGGAGGGTGGGTGGTTTTGTTTCTCTAACAAGGTGGTGGTTTTGTTGTGCAAACACTGTGCTCTGCTTGAGATTATGTATTTCTGTGCTTTGATGTATGGTGCCATGTTACAGGTCCAGTCCTTGGCTCACTGCAGGGGCATCTTTTGTTTTATAGGTCACTATTGGCGTCGCTCTGGCCCACAGGCGGCACCTTCAGCCCCCTCTATCTCCTTTGCGCACTGGCGTCCCCTCTGGAGGAGGTGTTCCTACCTGGGCTGTCTCCACACCTGTGCTCCCCCGTGGGTCCCTCGTGTCCTCTATGGTCAGAAGGGGCTGGCCCTGATTGCATTCCTCTGCTGTGCGTTTCATGTTGCGCTGCCCCCTTCCTCCTCTCCAATGGCTAATGTGACCTGCTAGACTTGGAATAACCGTGGTCTGAATGACCACAGCAAAACGCGTTTGACACATGCCCATCTCCAGCACCAGTGCGTAGATATTTGTCTTTTACAGGAGATTCACTTGCTTCCCGGTTCAACCTCTAGGCTCAGCGCGCCCTACTGGGGGGAGTCCTACTCCTCCACTTACTCATCTTATGCCAGGGGGGTCTCCATTCTGCTGCGCCGCGGCCTCCCTTGGCAGACCTTCCGCACCCTTATTGACCCGGACGGTAGGTATGTCATCCCGCATGGTTCATTACTTGCCCAGTCGGTCACCATTGCAGCGGTCTATGGCCCGAACTCTGATGACCCGGGGTTCTTCCACCACGTTTGGCACTTGATCTCCTCCTGTGGTCCTGCGGCTGTAATTTGGGGTGGGGATTTTAATGTTACCCTATCCACGGAACTGGACCGATCTGGTTCTTACCGTTCCCACCCACGAGCCGCAGATGCTCTCTCCTCTATTTTAGAGGACAATTCTCTTTTTGATGTTTGGCGGAACCTCCGGCCTGGTGCCCGGGAGGGAACTTGTGTCACGGGTGCGAGGGGTTGCTGGTCAAGGATTGACCTATGGATCACCTCGCCAGACGTCCTGTCCTGGACCATCGATACTACCCATATGGCCCGCACTCTTTCCGACCACACCCCGGTCCACCTTCTTCTCTGTCCTCCCAACTCCCAGCGTCGGGCCTTCTCCTGGCGCCTATCTCCTAATGCCCTTCGGGATTCTGTCTTGTGTGCCGAAATCCATACCGCCATCACTAACTACTTCGAGCTCAACACGGGCTCCGTTGACTCTGCCTCTACCCTTTGGGAAGGGTTTAAAGCATTTATTCAGGGTGAATGCATCTCCAAGCAAGCTGGTGTTTTGCGTTCTATACGGTCCACACTGGCTAAGTTGGAGGGGGAGATCCGAGACCTGGACACCGCTCTTGCGAGTGGCGCCGGCCCTGACGCGGTGGCGAAATTGCGACAAAAGCACTCTGAGTTTTCGGGCGAGGCCAGCCGTGAGCTGTCCTTTTTGGGGAGAGAGGGTCGGGCCCGCCATTTTGGGGAGGGGGACCGCCCCGGGCCTACCCTTGCTAACCTCCTGCGTCCACTGCGCGCCGCCTCTTATATCATGGCCCTCAGTGATGGTGGGCCTGAACGCACCACGTCTTCGGCGGAATCACTTCCCGCTTCCTTGCTTTTTACTCCCGACTCTATTCCGCTGGCCCACCTTCCTCTCAGGAGGATTTAGACCAGTACTTCCAATCCATTGCCCTTGTCTGACTTGCCGACTACCACCGCAAATTCCTTGACAAACCGTTTTCAAAGGAGGAAATATTAGCAGCAATAAGCAGCCTACCGAGTGACAAGGCGCCAGGCCTTGACGGTCTGCCGGCCTCCTTTTATAAAACTTTCGCCCCCACCCTTGTTCCACTTCTAGCGGCCATGTTCAATGAATCATTTGATACAGGCGAGCTTCCACCATCTCTTCGCGAAGCCTCGTTGACCCTGCTTCTTAAACCTGACAAGCCTGCTGACCGATATGATTCCTATCGCCCCCTTTCCCTCATTAACATAGATAATAACATTTTTGCCAAACTCATCGCTTTCCGTCTTCTTTTATTCATGCCCACCATTGCCCTCCCCGACCGATCTGGCTTTATCCCTGGTAGGGCAACCTCCCATAACATTCGCACTATCTTTTCCGTGTTACACCAAATCAATCCCGATCTTCCTGCCGTGGCCGCCCTGCTCGACGCCACAAAGGCATTTCATACGCTGGAGTGGCCCTTCCTTTTTTATTTCCTGTCGCGCATGGGCTTCAGTGCCCACTGTTTGCGAAATATTTACCTCTTTTACACCAGTCCCACTGCCCGGCTTTGCATCAATGGCCAAGTGACGGACCCCATTGGCATTGCTCGCGGCACCAGGCAGGGGTGCCCATTGTCGCCCATGCTTTTTGCGGATGTATGACGTTACAACGCATGCTTTTACATCGCATGCTTTTACAACGCAGTTTTTACAACGCATACTTTTACAACGCATAATGCTTTTAGGCGCTGGATAGTGAATAGTTTAATTTACTATTCCAACTCCAGTCCCCGTGGATAGTAGGGAAGGTTATTGGATAGTAAATTAACCTATTCCCTATCCTAGAGCGCCCCCCAGAGCAATGCGTTGTAATAGTTTACGTTGTAAAAGTTGCGTTGTAAAGGTATGTCGTTGTAAAAGTTTCGTTGTAAAGGCTGTATACCGCTTTTTGCGATTGCCATGGAGCTCCTGGCCGCCCGGCTGCGACAACACCATACCCACAGGGGCATAGGCTTTTCGTCCCGCTCCCTCCTGATCTTCATGTATGCCGACTACGTCACCCTCTACGTTCGTCACCCCCAAGAGAATCTCAGCCCCCTGGTACGGGAGGTTATTTGTGTCGGCGGGCTTTCGGGCATTCAGGTCGATTGGGGTAAATCTGTGCTCTTCCCCTTGACTGACGCCACCCTCCCATTCGTATCAGATTTTCCTTTTGAGTGGGCGTCCGGCCCTACGCGCTATCTGGGTATTTGGGTGAGCAGGGACCCGGACGAGCTCTGGAGGTCCAATTTTGGCCGAGCTGTGGACTGGTTTGAGTCTAAGATACTCCAATGGAGCCAATTACCGCTGTCCCTGGCTGGCCGCGTAGCCCTAGCCAAAATGGTGGTCCTCCTTAAATTTCTCTACCTCTTTTCTAACATACCCATCCCTCTCACCGCTTATTTCTTTCGCAGGCTACGTTCTCTAGTCGTGTCCTTGGTCTGGGAGGGGCGCCAGCCCAGGATTGCTTATGACATCCTGACCTTGTCCATATCGGCTGGCGGACTGGGCGCGCCGGACTTTTGACTATACACGCTTTGTGCTCAGGCCGTGTTCCTTCACTTTTGGCTGCATCCCACACCCTATCAGCCACATGTTGCCGTTGAGCTGGTCGTTGCCTCCCCCTGGCCCCTGTCTACGGCCTTGTTTTCCCCTGCGGTATGCCCCCGCACTGAGGTGAACACGGTGGAAACACTACGCTGGGCGTGGACAGCGCTGTGCGTCTCGCTGGACTTTCTCTCTTATCTGCAAACGCCATGCCCATTACTGACCACCCGGACTTCCCATCCCTTCAGTCTTCTAGTATGTCTCGCCATGCAGCGCTACGGGGCTTTCGGACTGTCGCTGATTTGTACCCCGACAATTCCTTCTATTCCCTTCCAGAATCCCCTACCCTAATGGATATGCTCCTTTATTATCAGCTGTGCCCCACCTGCCAAAATCTGCACCCGACCTTTCCGCTTCCTCCACCCACCTTTCCGGCTCTGGATCTTGTGTATACTTCCGCGTCCCCGCACAAGCTGGTCACCAGATTATATGCTTCCGCCCTGCTATCCTCTCCTCTCTCAACGACGAGAGCTCGTGCGGCGTGGAGTGCGGACCTCGGCGTGGACATCTCGGATGCAGACTGGCTTTATTGCTACAACCAAACCACCAAACTTTCCCCGAACTACCGGCTTCGTTTGGTCCATTTCAAATTTCTGCACAGGTTCTACCGCACCCCACTGCATCTTCATCGTTTAGGGCTCATTCCTAGGGACTCGTGTGCACGATGCTCCGCGCCAGCTGCGGACTTCGCAAATCTGGCCTGGCTCTGCCCGAGGGTGCAGGCGTTCTAGCTGGAGGTATGCTCCACCATTTCTGATATTACCCGTACTGCGATGGAGCCGGACCCCATTCTCTGCCTTCTCGGTTTCGTTAAACCATGCCCTGATGCTTCCCGCCGTCTTATTGCAATTCTGCTGGTCTTAACCAGGCGTAGGGTGGCAATGTGCTGGGGCCGGAGGCCTGCCCCCATTGTGGCAAATTGGCTGGAGGACGCATCCCGCTGTTAGACGCTGCTCTTGGAATTTTGGGATCTGCTGCCCGCTAGATCTCGACCTCTTGATATCTGGGGCCCCCTGGTCACCTTCCTCCTGTCCCGCTCCTCTCGTGGCGAAGGTACCTCCCCTGCGCTCCCTGCCGAACCTGGGTCCGCGGTGGCCGCGGAGGCGGTCATTGCATAGCCTCTATTCCTCTCTTCCCGGCTGCTCCTGTTGCTCTTGAGTACCTTTGCTGGCAGCCGTCTAGCTGCCCTGCTGAGGGCCTCGCCTTCAGAATCGTGATGCGGAGATGTCGTGTCTCTCTCCTCTGCACATTGCTGGGCCACTTGGGACTTCACACCCCCCCACCACTGCATTCCCCTGCTCCTGCCATTGCCTCTCCCGCGCTCCCCGCCGGCCTCTGGCCCACGGCGGCCGCCGGTGCTGGTCTATACAGAGCCCCCCCTTTTTCCTTTGCTTTCCACTGGTTATCCCTGTGAACTCCAGCATTCTGGGGCCCCCATCTCTGAACCTGTTCGCCACTGTGGAGACATCCATGAGGGGCCCCGTCGGGCAAGGACATTGCAGTGTAGGCCTTCGGTTACTCTTAAATTGCTCATGGTACCTATTATGCCTATGTCAAAATGTACCTTACTATGATGCACTGTATTATTGCATGGAACTGTCTCTTTTGTACGCTATTGCTGTATTGCACCTACCTTCATAAAAACGTTATAAATAAAATATTTTAAAAAAATCTTGCCAGACCCAAGCCATTGTATCCTCCCCAAAAGCAGTATTTCAGTAAAGCAGCACTGGCAGAACAGCTGTAGGCAGGCCACTTTTAAATAGCCTGTAGAGGCCACTTTTAAATAGCCTGTAGAGGCTTCAAGCTGTGAAAATGGGGGCAGAGGGGCAGTAGTATAAGAAGGGCTTGAAATACCATGGTATTGATAAATGTATTGACAGGGTTAGAGGTGCTAGGGTATAGGTGTTGATATAGGTTCTGGAATATAGTTAGGTGTAGATATTCTTCAGTAGGGGTTAGAAGTACTAGAATATAGGTATGGGTAAAGGACAGTGTTTCATAAAAAGCATACTTCATGGCGAGGAGAGAGAAACTAGCTTGAGTAGGGGGAAATGGGCGAAGAGAGGAGTAGAGAAAAGAGAGGAGGTGTTAGAAATGGGGGTCTCTAGTTGGCAGAGGTAGGTATCTTTGTCCAAATAGGGTCCTTGCTTCTAGTCAGGGTAAGGGGGATTCACACTTTAGATAACCCCTTCTCATCCCTTGGTAGCTTAGAACAAAATTCACCAAGCCAAACAGCCGCAGCGATGGGAAGCATAGAAAAACAAAGAGATGCGTCGATTCCTGAGACCTTCGTGGATGCGATGCAACAGTTCTGCTGCACACAGGGGAGCAGTGCGTTGGGTCCGGTCTGTAGGGGGTAGCGATGCGTCGGGGCAAACTTGCCGCACAGGGACAATGCATAGAAATCCTGGATGCGGTGGTGAATGATGTGGCGGCGTCGAGTGGCACTGCGTTGATTTCTTCAGCCGTGATCCCTCGATGCGTTGATTCTTTCAGCAGTGACAAGCTCTGCGTCAGTTTCAGCAGCAGTACAGAGGTGCAGGGAGATTCTTCTCCTACCTTGGCGTTACATCAGAAAAACTGCCGCAAGAAGAGCGATGCGTAAATATTTTGTTGTTGCGTTGCTTTCCAGCTCCCAGTACCATAAACAACCTCCAGAAGCCACACACAGCCACAGGCACTCCTGGCAGGTCAGAACTCCCAGCAAGGAAGTTCAGGGGAGCTGGGGGGTGAAGTCTTTGTGTTCCTGAGACTTCAAAACAGGAGGCAAGCTCTACTCACGCCCTTGGAGATTTTTCCTCAAGCAGGGGACACAGCACACAGCAAAGTCCTTCTCCTTTCCTTGGTAGAAACAGCATTTGCAGGCCAACCCCTGACACACAGCAAGGGCAGTACTTCTCCTCAGTTTCTCCAGCTCCTCTCCTTGGCAAAGGGTCCTCTTGATTCCAGAAGTAATGTAAAGTCTGGGGTTTGGGTCTGATACTTAAACCCCAACATGTCTTTGTTCTCTTTGTGCAAGGGGCTCTGAGCCCAGTTCAAACTAGTTCTGGGGGCACTGTGCCAGTGCACAACAACATCCTTTGTTAGTGTGGGCTTTGGTACCAGACACACCATGGGGAGGGGGGGGGGGGGCGGAGCCAGCATTGTGGAAGGCAGGCACAGCCCTATTCAGGTGCAGGTGCTACTACTCCCACCAATCCAAATGCAGACCAGGCCTATTCAATCTAGTGCTGACTCATCCAGACTCCTGGAGCCACTGCACTTCTCCAGCCCCTGTCACCCCAAAGCCAGACAGTCAATCCACAAACAGGCAGAGGCACACAGGATGTTTAAACAAGAAAATAGCCACTTTTTAAAAGTGGTATTTTCAAACTCAGAATGTATAAATCCCCTTTCCTAAAAGATGCATCTTTAGATTCTGAGTTCTGGCATAGTAAACGTTATTTTACTATTTGGTCCCAATGGTAAGTTATATTTATAAGATGTTATAAATGAACTCCCATGCTTTCCTATGGGGACAGATAGCCTTGCAATAGTGGAAAACGAAATTGGCAGTATTTCACTACCAGGACATGCCACACACATCAGGGCATGTCCTACCTTTCACATACACCGCACCCTTCCCACAGTGGTACCTTGGGCCAACCTTAGGGGTGACTGACATGTAAGAAAAGGGAAGGTTAGGGCCTGGCAAGTGGGTGCGCTTGAGAAACAACGGATAACTGTGGGTCTACCAACATAATCAAGACTACGTGTGTGTAGGGCTGGCTATGTGTCTGCTACCAACAGTTGAATAGAAGACAAACTATTGGACAATTAACCAATGTGAAAAATGTCCATCAGTTACTCGTTCCGTGCCACCCAGTACATCATTTGGTCTACTTCACAGTAGTTAGTCCATTGTATTGTCTCCGTGAATATGAAAAGGAGATGATTAATGAAAGATAGATGTCTGGTAGGTGTTATTCACTTGTAACTGAGAGCAGTGCATTGGTGAAAATGTTTTTTGAAAAGAGTGAGTGTGTTGAATATAAGATTGGATGATGCATGCAATGTAACTTTATTCTGGAGTCATGCACCTCCAACGTTAAAAACAATAGAGTGCAAAAAAGTCAGATGGTTCAAACAAATAACTTCTGACTGGGCTACAGCCCGGCAGGCTGCTGGAAGTACCGACGGAGAGAGCGGTGCTTCAATTTCCTGAGCTGTTTGCCAGGTGAGGCGAGGCAATTCCCCTTACAAATTAAGGAGGAAAATGGAAGTGAACAGGTGACATTCAGCATTTCTGTTCACATATGTCCTTTTGTATTTAATTATTATTTATTTCACGTAAGCAGTAGCAATCAAGTTTATGGGTCCTGAGGAAGCGGCAGGTACATTGTTTGACCTTTAATAGTCCGCAGAAACATGTCGACCAGATTACCCAGTCAGAAGTTATTTGTTTGAACCATCTGACTTTTTTGCACTCTATTGTTTTTAACGTTGGAGGTGCATGACTCCAGAATAAAGTTACATTGCATGCATCATCCAATCTTATATTCAACACACTCACTTTTTTCAAACAAAAAATTTCACCAATGCACTGCTCTCAGTTACAAGTGAATAACACCTACCAGACCTCTATCTTTCATTAATCATCTCCTTTTCATATTCACGGAGACAATACAATGGACTAACTACTGTGAAGTAGACCAAATGATGTACTGGGTGGCACGGAACGAGTAACTGATGGACATTTTTCACATTGGTTAATTGTCCAATAGTTTGTCTTCTATTCAACTGTTGGTAGCAGACACATAGCCAGCCCTACACACACGTAGTCTTGATTATGTTGGTAGACCCACAGTTATCCGTTGTTTCTCATAGTCTTCTCAGGGGCGTTATAACTGTGCACAGGCCTTTACACTTCCCTCGAACCCTTAATTAGTTGTATATATGTTGTAAGTGGGTGCGCTTGCCAAGTCGACATGGCAGTTAACAACTGAGCACAGGTGGCAAGTCTGAGTTACCGTTTCAGGACTATTCGTGTGGGTGGCACAATCAGTGCTGCAGGCACACTAGTAGTATTTGATTTACCAGCCCTGGCACACTCAGTGCACGCTACTAGGGACTGACCAGTAAATCAAATATGCCAATCAGGGAGAACCAATTATAATAACAATTTACACTGGGAGCACTTGCACTTTGACACTGATCAGCAGTGGCAAAGTGCCCAAAGCATCTAAGCCAGCAAAAACAAAATCCAGCACAGCATCAAAAATACAGAAGGTAGAGGCAAAAAAGTCAGGGGAAACCACGCCAAGGATGCCAAGTCCAACACTTGTCCCCTTCAGCTGAAAGAGGGAGAGAACTACCCACCCTCTTTGGAGTTCTCACCACTAAGGTGGAAGAATCTGGACAGACCATCACCATTGGCGTGTTCTGTACCAGGGCGGTGTTCCACCGTAAAGTCCATTACCTGTAGGGAGATGGAGCACCTCAACAGTTTTAGATTCTCACCCCTCATTTGCATCAACCATCTGAGGGGCTTGCGTCTGTCTGAACCCGGAAGTGAGTCCCAAACAAGTAGGGTCTTAGTTTCTAATGCACGCAGACCACAGTAAAAGCTTCTCTTTGAATTGCGCTCCACCTCTGTTACCTGGCCAGTAGCCTCCTACTAATGAAAGCTATGGGTTAGTTCAAGCCCTTGTCGTTCAATTGTGAGAGTACTGCTCTCACACCATGCTCTGAAACATCTGTCTGCACAACAAATTCTTGGGAGAAGTTGGGTGCCTTGAGCACTGGCTCAGTGCACGTGGCAGATTTCAGGGCATCAAAAGCGGTCTGACAGGCAGCGGTCCAGATCACTTTCCTTGGCTGCTTCTTAGAAGTCAGCTCTGTCAAGGGATCAACAATGGTGCCATATCCCTTGACAAACCGTCTGTAGTATTGGGTGAGTCCTAGGAAGGCTCTTGCCTCTGTCTGGTTCTTGGGGGACTCCCAAGCCAGAATGGGGTTGATCTTAGGTTGTAGGGGCGCCACCTGGCCGCTTACTTCCTGGTGCTCTGAGTACAACACAGAACCCTGCCCTATGTGGCACTTAATGGCCTTGATAGTGAGGCCTGCCTTCTGCAGAACCTTCAACACTTCTCAGAGGTGTTGTAAGTGTTCCTGCCAGCTGGAGCTGAATACAGCAATGTCATCCAGGTAAGCGGCGCTGAATTCTTCCAGCCCGGACAATATCTAGTTGACCAGTCTCTGGAACGTGGCAGGGGCGTTCTTCAATCCAAAGGGCATGACAGTGAACTGGCAGTGCCCCTTTGGTGTTGAAAATGCAGACCTCTCTCTTGCCCCATCAGTCTAGGCAATCTGCCAGTACCCAGACGTTAGCTCATACGTGCTAAGGTACCGGGCAGCTCCAAGCCGATCAATGAGCTCATCAGCTCTGGGGATGGAGTGTGCGTCAGTCCTGGTGACAGCATTGAGCCCACGGTAGTCCATGCAGAACCGAAGTTCAGGAGTGGCACCAGGCGCAGAAGCTTTTGGAACCAAGACCACTGGGCTAGCCCAAGGGCTGCTGGAGGGTTCTATCACCCCTAATGCCAACATTCTGGAAACCTCTTCCTTAATGCTGGCCCTGACCCTGTCAGTTACCCTGTAAATGTTATGCTTCATAGGTAAATTGTCCCCAGTGTCCACATCATGGACGCACCAATTGGTGACTCCTGGAGTCAGGGAGAACAGGGAGGCGAACTGTCCCAGCACCTGGCGACAGTCCCTCTGCTGCTCTGGGGGCAGGGTGGGAGAGAGGTTCACTCCATCCACAGACCCAACATGTTCCTTGGCTGACAGGAGGTTAGGAAGAGGCTCACACTCCTCTTCTGTTCCATCATCTGTAGCTAGGAGCATTGTAACTTCAGACCTCTCAAAGTGAGGTTTGAGGCGGTTCACGTGCAGGACCCTCAAAGGGTTCCTAGGAGCCTGCAAGTTAACCAGGTAGGTTACGTCGCTTTTGCGCTCCACCACCTCACATGGACCAGTCCACCTGTCTTGGAGTGCACAAGGCTCCACTGGTGCCATCACCCACACTTTTAGGCCAGGCTGAAACTCACCCAGAGTAGTATTCTGGTCATACTATTGTTTCATCTCCTCCCGGCTGGCTTCCAGGTTTGCCTGAGCGAGTTTCCTGAAGCGTTGAGTCTGGTTTCTGAAGGCCAGCATGTAGCTGAACATATCTTTGGGGGTCTTACCAGGGGTTTTCTCCCAGCCCTCCTTAACCAGACTCAGAGGTCCTCTCACAGGGTGCCCATACAGCAATTCTAAGGGACTGAACCCTAAGGATTTCTCGGGGACCTCCCTGTACGCAAACAACAGGCATGGTTAAAAGACGTCACACTTACGTCTCATGGGTTCTGCAAGACCCATTATCATGCCTTTCAGGGTTCGGTTGAATCTCTCAACCAACCCATTCCCTTGTGGATGGTAAGGAGTGGTGAATTTGTACATTACACAGCACTCCTCCCTCAGTAAATTTATATACCTGGAAATTAAGTTTATATCACAGTCAGAGATCACCTCTCTGGGAAACCCCACATGGGTAAAGATCCCTATCACGGCACAGCTCACCACAGGGGCCATGATTGTCCTAAGAGGGACAGCTTCCGGGTACCAGGAGGCATGGTCCACCAAGACCAAGATAAACTTGTTGCCTAAGGCTGTTTTGGGCTCCAGGGGGCCCACAATGTCGATGCCCACCCGCTCGAAAGGGGTGCTCACCACAGGAAAGCGTTGAAGGGGAGCCTTACACTTCCCTCCTGTCTTGCCGCTTGCCTGGCAAGTCTGACAAGACCCACAGTGTATGCCAACGTTCCTATGCATTTAGGGCCAGTAGAAGTGGGTGACAAGCCTCTGATAGGTCTTGTCACACCCCAAATGTCCTGCTAGAGGTATGTCATGAGCCAGACCCAGTAGGAAGGTCCTATAGCACGCAGGTACCACCAGCACACAGGCTGCCTCAGGCTCAGCGACCTTAGGCTCACTGTAAAGGAGACCATTCTCCCAATAAATCAAATTTGATCCAGATGAACCACCTGCTGCCTGGTATGCAGCCTGCTGCCGCATACCAACCAGAGTAGGGCATTCCATCTGTGCCTTGCAGAAATCCTCCCTGAAGGGACCCCCTTCCAGCTGCCAATGGGGCAGCTCAGGCAGGACTCCCAGTTCGGGCACGTGTTCCCCTGTAGGTTCCAGGGCATCCTCCTCAGATTCTGCCTCCTTCTCGATCATGGGAACTTCAGGTGCTGGTTTCCCACATCCCCTGCCCTTCCTGTTTCTGGCAGGCACATGGGCCACTCTTTCAGGCTCCAGGTCCTCTTGTTCGCCCTTACTGGCTGCCATTGACCGTGTGGTCACACAGGCGAACTCAGGCAGTTCCAACATCTTTAAATGAGCCTGGCGCTCCACCTCCTTCCACGTTGAGCTCTTCAGGTCATTGCCAAGCAGACAGTCAACAGGCATGGACAGACTTACAACGACCTTCAAGGAACCTGAGACCCCCCCACTGCGCCACCTTACACAGGTGCTCAGAGTTGGCCGCAGCAACTACAGGGTGAAGTACATTGGGGATGACCTGCTCTTCAGACACCCATTGACACCTGACAGATGTCACACTGGCTCTGATGTCTCCCAGAGCCTCCACCCTCCTCCTATTGATGGTCACCCACTGCAGGTACTTTTTAGTGTTATCTGGCAGGCAGGTTTCCTGGACCATCTCTCTGTCTCCTAATTAGACTAGGGCCATCACAGCTGGCTCCCCACCCTCACTAAGAATCAACTCCTCGCCCAGCACTACACTAACTAACCCTGGTGATGGTGCACCGATGGGTGCTGGTGGTGCCTTGGGACACTTGGGATCCCTCGCAGTGTGGCCCTCCTGACCACTGTGACAACACCTGCGGGGACCCTGGTTTTCTTAGCTTCCCCTATGGGGCCATGGCTTCTTAGAACTGGGGAGCTGGGGATCCTTACCCTGGGAACTGTTATGGGCCCTTTAGAGGCCCTTGTTTTGTGGCCCTTTTGGTTACCCTTGTCCCCCCCATTCTTCTGCTGGGGACCCTGCCCACCTTTGGCTGAGTTTCCCACAATCCCCTTGTGGACCCTGGTGCTAGTCCAGCGGTCTGCCTCCTTAGCAAGCTCCCTGGGATCAGTGAGCTTACTATCCAATAGATGCTGCCTCAGCTCTGGAACACACAGACTACTCAAGTGCTCCCAACCAATCAAGTTGTACAACCCCTGGTAATCAGTTACCTTGCTGCCCTTTATCAAACCATCTAGTGCACGGTCACACATGTTCACACATTCAACCCAAGTATGAGATTCAAACATTTTAAAGGTCCTAAACGTTTCCCTGTACAACTCAGGTGTGAGCCCTTACCTGAGACATAAATCCTCCTTCATCTTGGGATAGGTCAGGGTACCCACCTCTTCCAGGGGTGTCAGGGTGTCTCTCCTCGTGGCCTCAAAGAGCTTCCACAGGCCCGCCCCCAATGCTTCTCAGGGACCTCATGCCTATGAAATGCAACTTCATACACCGCAAACCAAGCATACACATCCTCCCCATTCTGGAAATTCTGTACCACATACTTAGGTATGTAAACCTTTTGGCCTTGCTCTGGCTGCGTGCTGCCACCATTTGTACTGGACTCTACCTGCTTAGCTTTAATTTCCAGCTCCCTCATGCTTAACTCATGGGCCAAGAACACATTTTCTCTTCTAAAGCAGGAGCATTCTTGCTCACTTCTGGCTTTAGTCTCATGACCTCTAACTCATGATCTCTGGCCCTGCGCCTTTCCTCTATTTCTTCTGGCGCCCAATTTATAGAAGAATGACTGCTGCCAGCCCTAGAGGCTGCTCTCCCAACAGGCAAATCTTGTGATCTAAAACCATTCTCTGGTGTACCCCCTCCACTTCTGCATCATCTGTCTCCCTAGCTTTTCTGGCTTCCCACCAGGCTCCTCAGGCTGTAGCTCCTCTTTTCTAAAGTGGCTTTTTATGAGACCACCAAAGTTTTTGCAGAATTGCCTGAGTTGCTCTACCTTGTAACTGCTTAACAATTCGAAGCCAAACTCCAAATCTGCAACCTCACTTGCTGCTTTACTATTCCGAGACATGATGCTGGATAACTCAAGGGTCAGATCAAAAATAAAACACAGTATGTAGTTGCGTAGTGGTCTTTACTAAACTAGTGATGTACACCAATCACTGTGGGTCAAGTACAAATACAAGTTCCAATCCTCCCGCTTACCACCAATGTTAGAAATGGGGGTTTCTAGTTGGCAGAAGTAGGTAGGTATCTTTGTCCAAATCGGGATCCTTGCTTCTAGTCAGGGTTAGGTGGATACACACTTTAGATAACCCCTGCTAACCCCTTTAGTAGCTTGGCATGAGCAGACAGGCTTATCCCAAAGGCAATGTGTAAAGTATTTGTACCAATACTCACAGTAACACAGTGATAACGCCACAAATGGACACCACACCGGTTTAGAAAAATAAAGTATCTTTATCTAAACTTTAACAAGACCAAAACAACAAAAATCCAACATACAAGTATCAAGAAGAATGACTTTCAAAAGGTTTTAGCAACTCAGTCCATAGAAAACTATGGATGTGTGATTTCTTGCAAAGTACCTGTTGTTGCGACAAAATTCACCAAGCCAAACAGCTGCAGCGATGGGAAGCGTAAAAAAACAGAGATGCGTCTATTCCTGAGACCTTCGTGGATGCGATGCGACAGTTCTGCTGGACACAGGGGAGTGGTGCATCGTGTCCGGTCTGTAGGGGGCAGCGATGCATCGATTCTGACATGACTCCGATCCGCGGGTGATGCATCGGGGAAAACTTCCTGCACAGGGACGATGTGTGGAAATCCGGGATGTGTCAGCGAACGATGCGACGGCATCGAGTGGGGCTGCGTCGATTTCTTCAGCCACGATTCCTTGATGCATCAATTCTTGAAGTGGAGACAGGTGTTGCGTCGGTTTCAGCAATGGCGCAGCGGGGAGATTCTTCTCGCACCACAGCGTTGCATCAGAAAAACTGTTGCAAGAAGAGCGATGCATCGATTTTCTTGTTGCATTTCTTTCCACCCCCCAGTAGCAGAAATAACCTCCAGAGGCCGCACACAGGCACTCCTGGCAGGTCAGAACTCCCAGCAAGGAAGTTCAGGGGAGCTGGGGGTGAAGTCTTTGGGTTCCTGACACTTCAAAACAGGAGGCAAGCTCTACTCAAGCCCTTGGAGACTTTCCTTAAGCAGGGGACACAGCACACAGCAAAGTCCTTCTCCTTTCCTTGGCAGAAACAGCAACTGCAGGCCAACTCCAGTCACACAGCAAGGGCAGTACTTCTCCTCAGTTTCTCCAGCTCATCTCCTTGGCAAAGGTTTCTCTTGATTCCAGAAGTAGTCTAAATTCTGGGGTTTTGATATCTGTGTTCTCTTTGTGCAAGGGGCTCTGAGCCCAGTTCAAACCAGTTCTGGGGGCACTCTGCCAGTGCACAACAACATCCTTTGATAGTGTGGGCTTTGGTCCCAGACATACCACAGGGGACCAGAGCAAGCATTGTGGAAGGCAGGCACAGCCCTATTCAGGTGCCACTCCTCCCACCACTCCAAATGCCGATCAGGCCTATTCAACCTAGTGCTGACTCATCCAGACTGGATACACCGCACTTCCCCAGCCCCTGTCACTCCAAAGCCAGACAGTCAATCCACAAACAGGCAGAGACACACAGGATGCTTGAACAAGAAAATAGTCACTTTCTAAAAGTGGTATTTTCAAACTCAGAATGTAAAAATCACCTATCCTAAAACATGCATCTTTAGATTCGGAGTTCAGGCATACTAAACTTTACTTTCCTATCTGGTTCCAATGGTAAGTTATATTTATAAGATGTTACAAATTAACTCCCATGATTTCCTATGAGGACAGATAGCCTTACAACAGTGAAAAACGAGGTTGGCAGTGTTTCACTATCAGGACATGCCACACACATCAGGGCATGTCCTACCTTTCACTTACACCGCACCCTGCCCACCCTGTACCTTGGGACTACCTTAGGGGGGAATGACATGTAAGAAAAGGGAAGGTTAGGGCCTGTCAAGAGGGTGTGCTTGCCAATTTGACATGGCAGTTAAGAACTGCGCACAGACACTGAGGTGGCAAGTCTGAGTTACCGTTTCAGGACTACGCATGTGGGTGGCACAATCAGTGCTGCAGGCCCACTAGTAGTATTTGATTTACCAGCTCTGGCACACTCAGTGCACTCTACTAGTGACTGACCAGTAAATCAAATATACCAATCAGGGAGAACGTATTATAGTAACAATTTAGACAGGGAGCACTTGCACTTTGACACTGATCAGCAGTGGCAAAATGCCCAAAGCATCTAAGCCAGCAAAAACGAAATCCAGCACAGCATCAAAAATACAGGGGGTAGAGGCAAAAAAAAAAGTCAGGGGAAACCATGCCAAGGATGCCAAGTCTAACAGAAGGGCTGTACCCCTACCACAAACAACCATAAGATAGAGTAGCCGGGAAGAAGGAAGAATGGCAGTATAGATGCTCTCCTAGATGGGAATAAAAGTATATATATGTATGATCAATAGAAAAAAGGACTCCAGGAGAAATTTTTCAACATGACATACAGCAAGATGGATCTCACACCCCAGGAATGCTATTTATTTGAAAACATATGAGAAAATAGGTTGATTGAGAAGGTTTCTTCTGAATAAGTTTCCTCAAGTATGATTTTAATATCAGAACATCGTTAGTAACAATAATGTTGATAGAATTATTGTATCCTAAATATCGATTTTTAATTATTATTATTATTATTATTTCAATTTGTAGAGCGCATGGTTACACCTACGGTGTGTCCCTGCACTGAGACATCTGATCATGGTTATGAGCGGGATATCGGTAGCTTGCTTATCTACCATGGGATGTTTAACTACCTGCTGTTGCAGTTAGTCTATTTTAGCATATAGCCACGTCTTTAATTGCTTGCGGAATCTGCTTTCACATGGCTCTGTTCTTAGCGCCATTGGTAAGGTGTTCCATGTCTTAGCTGCCAGGTATCTGAAGGAGCGGGCCTTGCTCTGTGTACCCTTGGTACCGCCACCAGAGCTTTCCCCATTGATCTTTGGTTCCTTCCTGGGGTATATTGGGTTAGCAGTGGTTGGAGGTATCTTGGGCTGTTTTGTGTAAGAATGCGATGGCAGTGGCACATTGCCTTGAACATGACTCTTTTTTCTATTGGCAGCCAGTGTAGTTCTACCAGCTCTTTCTTCATGTTGGCTCTTTTCGGTAGATTAAGTGCCAACCGAGCCGCTGCATTTTTGAACTCTTTGTAGTTTGGACAATCCTTTCGTGGTGGCTCTTAGGTATAGTACATTCCCATAGTCCAATTGTGAGGTTATTACCGCGTGTACTATTGTTTTCCTTGCTATGGGAGGGAGAAGATCTAGGATATTTGTCAGGGTTTTCATGGCCCCATTGCTCCAAGGGGGCAATATTTTTGTAGATGAAATTTTTTGACCCAATATTTCTGTCTAGCAGTATTTTGGTTACAATATTCTGGTATGATACCTCAAGAAAACGTCTTTCAAGAATCACATTACAACGAGGAATCCAACGTCATTCCATGTCATCACAGGCACTTTTTATAACCCTAGCCTTTCTTGAGACAACCAATGTAATTTTGGGTCTTAAGGTCAAACTCTAGTGTTTCTATTGGATTATATGGTGAGGCATTCAACCATGGAATATAGTCAGAATTCAGAAATCCAAAGATTTGTCCTCCTGCCATCTACTGTGATAATATTGTAACAACGTATCTATAATATTATGACACCCCAAACCCTTATCTATCTGGACAATGGTTTGAGTGTCATTATTGATATCAGAGCAGAATTCAAAGAAAAGTTGAAGGAAAACAGTCAGGAGCCAATCAAAGTGGTGACCCATTTAAGCATACTGTCCTGGATTTTGGAGTAGGAAAGCCTGTTGATCAAAATGCCACATTATCAGGGCAGTAAAGGGTCACACATATTAACTGCCTACTGATTGCTATCTGATTGAATTGGAAGGAACTGACCTGTGGAGGAGTTTGAGAAAATTGATAAAACTTTGGTGGCCATTTTTCTCTCTGCTTTCGGTTCCACCTAGAGATGGCATCTTGTATTGTGGCTCACAAGTTGCTGGATTCCAATCAGCCAGATAATTTGCCACCCCATATAATGAACACTGCAGCGCCGACACACAGCCTACAGGATGTTTTGTAATGGCATCTCGGTTTGAGTTCTTTTTAATTTAGTGATTTCTCTATTTTTTTAATTTACGGGGGAGTTCTTTTAATCTTGTGATTTTACTTTCTTCCTTGGGAATTCACGTGGGAGTATTAACTGCCTAATGATTGCTATCTGATTGAATTTGAAGGAACTGATATGCGGAGGAGTTTATAATTGTGAAAATTGCTGAAACTTCCGAGGCCATTTTTCACTCTGCTTTTGTTTTCACCTGGGGGCAGCCTTTTGTATTGTTGCACTCTAGTCATTGGGTTTCATTTGGCCAGCTAATTTGCCTCCCTCCTGTTATGAGCACTGTGACGTGGACGCACACAGCGGAAGCGCCAAAGGCAAGCTCCAGCTGTGCCCATCCGCGTGCATAGGCAATTAGGTAATACTTATCTATGACAGAGATGGTTCACTGTCCTTAAGAGGGGAAAGCAACTGCAATTGTGAATGTAATCTGCTTCATGCAACTTGTTTCATCTTTGCATGTCAAGTTTACCACTACAGAATTGATTCTAAGTACAGTCAACCATTGTGCTGTCTATAAAGCAGATGTTACTAAGTACTTTTTCCAGACTCTACCTACTTTAGGCAAATATTTGGGCAACTTTAACGCAGGTTTGATAAAACTAGATACCTCCCGAAACACAAATTTGATATTTGTAACATTTTGGTAGAAGACAATTGGCATGCACTTTATGGTGACATGGTTGAGGCGGTCCTCGGGCCTGATATCGCTCAAGCAATACCAAATATATTAAGATGCTCAAAATGGTGGTGGGATTACCATTATCAACCAATCCACTCTGATATACTAAATGCAGAAACGTGAGGGTATGGAGGCAGTGAAGGGTCTCCTTTTTTCCTTCAAGCTCTATCATAAAGCCTCATTCTCAGAAGTGCTAATAAACGGCCTGCCTGGTGATGGTGGAAAGTTTGGAGAATCACTTACCAAATTAGCCGCTCCTCTGCTGCTTCAATTCTCTAAGTTTGCAATTCTAAATTTTAATGTACATATTGATGATCCATCCTGTAAGGATGTATCCAACCTGCTGGAGTCCTAGGAGGAGGGGGTGATACAGGAGATTTATTATCTTTTTTTAACTGGTCTGAGCTAGAGGCCGATATCCTTGTCACCGTTACTTGGTCAGATCACTCATTTGTGCCTTTTTCAGTGACATTATCTGGTGCCTTGCCAAAAGACTTCAAGCCTCCTATTCCTACACGACCATGGCAAAAACATCACTGCAACTAATTTTGTGCAAGCTTTAGTTTTCAGCGGTTAAATCCCAGGGCTGATATGGATACCGATGTAACCTCAATTAACTCTTTCCTATCACTTGCTATAGATAAGCTGGCTCCTTTGAAAAATGGCTCTACAAAAAGACAACATCCGTCCGCCTTTTGGATTACTCCCATACTACAAGACGAAAAGAAACAATGTAAGAATTTAGAAAGGAAATGGAGAAAGACTTATAATCAGGAGGCTAAGAAGGTGTGTAAAGATACTTTAAAATGATATCACAAAAAGATTAGACTTGTGCAAACTGAATCTTTGGCTAGCTTAATAGACCAGTCCAAGAATAAAGCTAAGGACATCTTTAAGGTTGGCCAATCTTTTTTCTCACCTTCAGCCAGCCAACAGAAATTTGCCATCTTTCAAGCTTTATGTGACAGACTCTCTGACTAATTTCATAAAAAGTTCTCCAGTATTCATCTTTCTTTCGACAACCAGAAAAAAACTGATTCCGTTAGTTCTGGCTCATGCAACATGAGCATGCCGAATGGCTCGGTTTGTCCAAATGTAAGTATTTCTTCCTAATGACGTCCAAATTAGTGATTCAAACGGCCATATCCAGATCCCCCCAGGATCCTTGTTCCCCTCACATATTAAAACTAGTAGCCTCCACTGTGAATCCAGCAAGTAATCAGTTGTTTAATCAGGCACCTGATACTTGTATCTTCTCTTAGTATTGGAAAAAAGGACAGGTCTTATTGCTTCTGAAAAAACCTAATGCTGACCTGGCTCTGATGAGCAATTTTAGACTGATTATGTTACTTCCAGCACTAGGTAAATTGATGGCAAAGCTGATAAAGAAACAGATTTCTGAATTAATTTAAATTAATGATATACTGGATCCCACTCAATGAGGCTTTCACTCTAGAACCAGAATGGAGGCAACCTTCCTTGAGGTCTCAGAGTTTGTCAAAACCAACCTGGATCACGGTGAGAAGGCTGTTGTCATTTTTTTGGATTTATAGCAGCTTTCGATACTGTTTCCCATGACATTTTGGTAGAATATTTGGAGGTATCTGCCATAGTTGGCAAAGCCAAAGATTGCCTAAACTCCTATCTACCCTATAGAGTTCACACTGTTTGTCTTTCCCCGTTTAGTTCTGGTTACAAAGAACTGAAAAAACGGCGTTCCTCACTAGTCCAACCCAATTTAACATATGCTTAGCTCCTTTGGCCAAAACTGTTGTACTGGAGTTTTAACTTAGTGTCATATGCGGCTGACATTCAACTTATGCTATCTTTTCAGCAAATTGATACAGCCCTGATGGACAACTTCCGTTTTGTCTCTGTGTGGCGGGTAAATGGATAAGATGAACTGCTTAAAGCTAAATTCTAGTAAATCAGAGTTTTTTTTCTTTAAGAAATAAGACCCCTCTGACCCGTTACAATGTGGCCGGCCTCCTTCGGTGTACCACCGGCTCTGTCCAAGGAGGTAGTAATTTCGGGGTAAAACCCGATCAGAAACTCTCCTTCAAAGCCCGAATTAGTGATGTGACAGGTACCTGCTTTTGCACTTTCAAATTGTTGAGAAAGAACCTGAATCTACTACCATTCCAGACTCAAAAGCCAGTTGTAAAGCCCCTGGTTAACTCAAAACTGGACTATACAAATTCCTTCTACTTGGGTGCCCCTGATGACTTAATTTGGAAGCTTAACCTGGCCAAAAATGCAGCAGCCAGAGCCATTCTTAAGGTCGCTAAGACACATTCAATATGTGCTGGTCTCAAGCAACTTTACTGACTCCCTATTAAAGGATGAATACAATTTAAAGCTTTGGTAATCCTATTCCGGGCAATTTGGGAAAAAAAGTTCTGTGTACCTTATGAAAGGGTTTCACTCATACCATCTCCGTAGAGTTCTCTGCTTTGCTAATAAATGTCTCCTTTACATTCCTAGATTTAACAAATCCAGGCTGGAAGGTTGTTCTTTCTTGACACTTGCTGCCAAGTAAAGGAATGAACTTCTACTTTAACTTAGGATGCTGGACTCAGAAATATCATTCAGGAAAAGGCTAAAGACATTCCTTTATGTTGACAAAAAGAATTCATGATTAATCCTTTGTGAACTTGTGCCAGGATGCTTCCCGAGGAAGCAGCTGTGTGCTCAACAAATCCACACTCAATCAAATAATCAATCAATCATAAATAATTGAATCTAATCCAATGGTGAAGTTGGATGTTCGATCAATATACAGGAAAATTAACTTATAAAAAGTTATACTTACCCTGCTTGAAGACCCTGTGGGCTAATTAGCATTGGCCTACCTGAACCTGGCCTGTCAGCAATGCTTCCATGAAGAGTGAACGATTGCTCTCACAATGGAAACAATGGCTTGAGCCTGGCAGGATGGTTTAGGGAGGAGTGCCACCCATCTTAACCAAGTAGTGTAGGTTAGGAGTGTCCAATAACGTTATTAATGTAAATGGGCCAGGGGAAGACCTGTATCTTTATAGTTTAGAGATAAGGGAAGTCTAGAGAGGAGGGGTCTTTTGATTCCAAAATACACTTGAACTTCCTGGCTTTAGTCTCAGTGGAGGAGGGAGCTGGCCCCAGAATCAGGTTAGAGGGGTTAAGTGGGAGAGAATTGCTCATAACTTTAAACAGCCCTCTAGGTGTGCCAGAAGCACCCTCCAGGGGCAAAAATATTTTGCAATCTTGCATTTTACTGCAAATTTTTCACTGTGAGATAGTTTGCAGCTGGGTAAACACGATATGACGCAAAAGTAGAAAGGTTATCCCTTGAAACTTATTACCCATTGTCACCAGTTGTACAGTAGTCAGCCCCGCTTATTGGCTAGAGAATTGAACAAAAAAAGCACTTCATCCCGAGCCCCTCATAACACTTTCAGGACCTATGGCAAAACAGAATAAACCTACTGTCTGAAACTAGTGTGGAGCCCCTAGGGCTGAACTTATTCCCACTTGTTCCTGGGACTAAGAAATGGACTTCAAGTGTCAGTTGACTGACCTGTGTGGTCAGAGGGACAACACAAGCTGCAAGAAGTATTTTTCCTGAAGTGACCAGTGTACAAGACATAACCGTACATGGACTAGCCCCTACTGACGTATCTGCTGAAGTGTGTCCTAGCCCCTAAGTGCTGGTCCTGGGGTCCTGGGAACATTAGAAGAGGCTAACAAGAACTGCCACAGGAAGTCTGGAAAGTTGGGACTTAGAAAATGTTCAGATTTTCAATAGACACCCCCAAACTTTGGTGTGATCTTACGGCAAAGGTGTCCCATTTCGGAAGGGGGTTTATGAGATACAGCTTCAGGCTTGGATTTTGAGCTCCACAAAAAGAGACTTAGGGGCCTATCAGGATGGGGGGGGTGGACCTGAGTACGCCCGCCATGCTAGCGGGAACGGAACCTCCCACCTTCCATGCGGCGGTCCTGCACCCCTGATCGTGATGCAACTGCCACTTCGGCAGTTGCATCTGGCATTTTAACATTGTGGCTGGTGCTTCTGGCTGCAGCACCCGCCGCAAATTGTAAAATGCCATGTTGTGCATTTCCATGCACAACGTGGTAGGCACCACGTGGTGCCCCCCAAAAGTACCCCCACACTCCCCAGGGGCCCGCAGCAGGCCCCCAAAGCAAATCCTCGCCAGACTTTCCATGGCGGCATCGCTGCCATGGAAAGGCCTTGAATAGCTAACATCATAATATCAATGGCGGTGCCTGCTAGGCACCGCAAATATATGTGCACCAGCTCCACCTGCCCAGCAATCGCAACAATTGCCAACCAGCGGAAAAGCGGCGGACGGACTTTCCGTCCGCCGCGATACCCACCACCATTATAATCTGGTGGTGGGTAAATCAAATTACGATGGCGTGACGGTTACCACCGCCGGCACAGCGGTGGCTATTGTTACACCATTGTAATCATCCCCTAGGTCCGTAGCTATAAATCTTGAATGGGAAATGGCATGGAGTGTAGCCACTTCACAAGAGGACTTCAGTTGAATAAATAAAAGCGTACTCTAACGGTAATTTTTGAAAAATTTGTTTCAGTGGATCTAGCGGTATTTGCCTAGTAATAACACCAAGCTTGTACTAGATGCTAAAGTTACTCAAAAATCACAATCCTGTTTGGTTTGGTGTATATCTAGCAGTTTTTGAAAAAAAACACATATGTGACAGCTGGGTCTCTATTCATAGACACAAATAGGTAACTGAGTTTGCCCTAGAATTTTCTGCTCAGGCAACAATAATGAGTTTTGTGGACCTCTACACCTTTTGATAGAACCGCTTTTTGAAAATATTATATCTGGGTCCAAAGCTGGGAAAAAGTTGGTGTACGGTGAGAATTCTCCTTCCCTTTTCTCTCTCTTCTCCTGCATCTGGGCACAATTGAGAGTGGAAATGTCCTCAGAAATCATTATTGAGGCACAGGCACAATAGAGTTCAAAATAGGGTGAAAGGCCCCAGTGAGTGACATATATTCTTTCATGGTTAAGAAGTGCTAATATGGTTTCATGGTTCTGGGGACTTTCTAAATAAACATTTGTGTGCCAATGAATATTGTCATGGTCTAGGGCACAGTCTGCAATCAATACCCACAGAGTATGTCTACAGGCAGGAATAGATGTGGATGTTGGCAGTGGCCATCAAAAAAATGACCACATGCGATTCTCAAAGGCACATCCCCATGAGCTCTACAAGCGCGGTGCTGGAAGAAGGACATGGTGTTTTATGACTGATGCCCATTGAAAAGAGGTTTAACCCATACCCTGTGAAGACTGAGGAAATGGATATAGGATGTCAGGCATGGGTGAATGTCATCCGAGTTTTGCTTACCAGGGGCAGGTCAGAGGAATTGTCTAAAGACCATTCCCTTTCCCCTTTTTTCCACTGGGTATAACTGCTGAGCATACCCTCTGGACACAGGACATAGGCAAATGCCATTCTTTGTATCCAATACCCATCAAACATGGTGGTACTCCATAATCCTTGGGTACTGATGGCAGTGTACAAGTTCTATGATCACAAAAGCAAATACATGCATTGGAAATTGTTTGTGCGATGTATGCAGGTCCCCACTAGTTTATGCTATTTTACAATTTAAATATATTTGATATTCTCTTAATCAATGGCAAATTATGATCTCTATCTTAAAACCACTGAAAATCTAAACTAATGATTAGCCTCTCACACATAACTCCCCCCTTCATTAACTATTTATGACCTCACATATCACATCGTAGATGACATCAGAAAAGACGTAATCATAATCAATAATCTCAATAGTGACCTCAAACCTCAGTGACCATGATATCAGGAGTGACTTTATAATGTGTCTTAACATATGATGATATTGCAAGGAGGTGAAACTTTGCTGCTATTTGACAGACAAAAGATAACCTCGCAGACATTGCATTGAGCGAAAATGCTGCAATTATACTAATGAAAAACAGTTGTCATCTTTGTGAGTCTATGCTGACAAAGGGCTGGATTTATGCTGGCATGCAAAAGATGTCTTTGCCGAAATGTTCTTAAGATGAGCATGGATTAAATAGTGATCAAAGATCGTGCTGCTGCTGATAGCCAAGAGAATTCGCCACATATTCATCATAGGAAGATGAAAGGCTGCAATTTCAGTAACAGCTAATGGTTGCTCTCACACATTTTATGTGGAGTAGAAGGTCCATTATTTGCCCAACAAGTTATGTCATATACCCAGCAACTTCAGCAATTTCCCAAAACTGCCACCATGTGCCTGGAATGTACTAAAAGAACACTCTCATATTCCAAAATGCGCCTAGAAATAATCCAAAAACCCGATTATAAACCCCAAAAAAGTACTACAAGAAGCTTAGGAAGTGCCACCATAGGGCACTCATGCTGCATCAGTGCTGCCACCATTCCTCTGCCACATGATATGACTCCCTGTGTGCTACAAGGTGGCCAAAGATTTGTATAACTTATGTGCAAGTACCACAGATTCTCTGTGGAGAATGCAACAAAATATGTCCTTAATAATTTCTCCAAATATGATTCTCCTCAAAGGAGGAATATACTCCTCCTGCCACCATTTCCTCCCTGAAAGTGGAAGCTGGACCAAAAATTCCAGCTGTAGAGCCACTCATTTTTCCAGCTTGAAATTCTGTTCTCGATATTCTTTCATGTCAATATTCGTTTACCTTTTACTCGGAGGTAGTGGAGTATTTCCATATATCACAACTTGAGGCAAAAATCTGAGGGACTCACTTGACTTTACTTCATAGTGCTTCTGCTAATACATTTAGAACAAACTGTCATGTGACACTGATGCTGCACCAAAGAGACCAAGAATAACATTTTTGCTCCTAAAATAAGTTAATTCATTATTACCTGCGAATTGCACATCTTGTAAAAGATATGCCAATAAAGGGAAGCAGAATAGAAAAAGTCATACAAGTAGCTCTTCCATAACAGATTTAATAAGATCAGTATCATGAAAGCATTAGCGCTGAGAGTTAGGAGGAATATCCTTGAGAAGCCAAAAGATATTACCATGAGAAATTAAGTCAGTTACACGTCTCAATTTCATAAACACTTGACACGTGCAGTAAGTGCAGACAAGAGGGAAATGAGTACACACAATCATAATATGGCATCTTGCGTCTGTGAGATTTTGAAAATCATAATACACGACACATTTATGGGTAGAGCACACGAAAAGGCGGGTATTTTACATTACACGCGATAGATAGGGATGCATGAAACAAAAGAGACAAATGTAGTCTCCTCAGTACACCCCCACGCCGCACGGCCCACCAGCTGTAGGCGCGCCTCTGCCCCAGCGCCTCAGGTCCGTCCCTGACCTCGGTGCCCCCTAGCTGCTGCTCGTTCTTCCTCCCGCTGTTGCCCTCATCTGTGCCTTTCATTTGTATTTCGCTTTGTATTTCACTGTAGTGCTGTATTTCGTTTAGTATTTCACAGTAGTGTTTCTTTTTTGTCAGTAGGCTTTGCGATTTTATCGTTATTGTTCCCCTGGTGTGACCCCCCTCCCGCTCCCCGCTTCCCAACGCTGCTCCCTCGCGGCCCCGCCCCCTTTTCTTCTGTGTACCGACTGACCGCCCCGCTCCCGCCTCCCAGCTGCTCCTCCCTCCCACTTGGCTTTAAATGGAGACCGCGCGGCGTAGGTGAGTGTGACCTGTCCTCAGGACACCCCCACGCCGCACGGCCCACCAGCTGTAGGCGCGCCTCTGCCCCAGCGCCTCAGGTCCGTCCCCGACCTCGGTGCCCCCTCGCTGCTGCTCGTTCTTCCTCCCGCTGTTGCCCTCATCTGTGCCTTTCATTTGTATTTCACTTTGTATTTCACTGTAGTGCTGTATTTCGTTTAGTATTTCACTGTAGTGTTTCTTTTTTGTCAGTAGGCTTTGCGAATTTACCGTTATTGTTCCCCTGGTTTGACCCCCCTCCCGCTCCCCGCTTCCCGCCGCTGCTCCCTCGCGGCCCCGCCCCCTTTTCTTCTGTGTCCCGACTGGCCGCCCCGCTCTCGCCTCCCAGGTGCTCCTCCCTGCCACTTCGCCTTAAATGGAGCCCGCGGTCACGCGCAGCGGGATCGCCGATTGTGCGCCGAAGGCACGCCAAAGGCAAGCCCGTCTATGCCCGTCCGCGCCTGGACCGCGCCCAGCGCCAGGACCCCTGGCCCCCTAAGATGCCAGCCCACACGACGAACTTACGACGCCAACACCCTCAACGCACTCAAACCCAACAGGAACCCCGCCTGCTACTGAGCCACCCCGAAACGCACCCACGGACCCTTCACCTGCCAAGCCTGCAAGTTCACCTGCCTCCGGATCTGCACCGCACCTGCCAAGCCAGACACCAGCAACAACCACCTCAAGTGCATCCTGCTCAACACCCGCTCCGTCCACTGGCACGCCGTCGAACTCTGGAACCTGCTCGACACAACATCACCAGACGTCGCCTTCCTCACAGAAACATGGATGAACGCCTCCTCAGCCCCCGACATCGCCATAGCCATCCCGGAAGGCTACAAGATCACCCGGAGGGATCGCGTCAACCAGACCACAGGAACACCATCCGCATCACGACCAACTCCGACGACACCTTCACCACCGCCGAACATCTCCACTTCCAAATACACATCGACCCCAAGACCACCGTCAGAGTCACTCTCATCTACAGACCCCCGGGACCACGGACACAATTCAGCGAAGACATCGCAGACTTCATCAGCCCGCACGCCCTCCCCTCCGCTGACTACATCCTCCTAGGGGACCGTAACTTCCACCTGGAGAACAACAACGACAGCAACACCACCACCCTCCTGGACAACCTCGCCAACCTCGGACTCAAGCAACTGGTGAACACCCCCACCCACTACGCCGGCCACACGCTTGACCCCGTCTTCTCCTCCAGCAAGCACATCTCCTTCAGCCACTCCACCGGACTACACTGGACTGATCACAGCTGCGTCCACTTCAGCTTCAGAAGAACCACGACCCACCACCACCTGCAACAGGCTCCCCGAAGGAGCTGGAGCAAGATCACCGCCGACCAGCTCACCATGTCCCTCAGCCAGAACCCTCCCACCAGCACAATGGACCCCAACGAAGCAGCCCGCATCTTCACACAGTGGTACACCAACTGCGCAGATGACCTCGCACCACTGAAGAACCCTCCCAGCAGACCCGGCAGTAAGAAAGCCTCTTGGTTCACCGACGAACTCAAAAACTCCAAGAAGAACTGCCGCACCCTCGAGAAAGCCTGGTGCCACGATCAGACCTCAGAAAACATGACTGCCCTCAAGAACGCCACCCGCAAACACCACCAGCTGATCCGCTCCACCAAAAGAACAACACTCAAAAAACGACTGGACAACAACACCCACAACAGCGAGGAACTCTTCAGCATCGTCAAAGAGTTCTCCAACCCCAGCGCCGGAAACAACGACATCACCCCCTCGCAAGACCTCTGCGACTCACTCGCCTCCTTCTTCCACCGCAAGATCGCTGACATACACAACAGCTTCGGTGCACCTACCACGCACCCATACCGAACCAGCGCCCCCCCACCACCACCCTCTGCGCCTGGACCCCAGTCAGCACCGAAGACACCACCCGCACGATGAACACCATCCACTCCGGATCCCCCACCGACCCCTGCCCCCACCATGTCTTCAACAAGGTCGACTCCATCATCGCACCCCAACTCCGGGACATCATCAACATCTCCTTCAACACCGCCACCTTCCCGGAGAGCTGGAAGCATGCCGAGCTCAGCGCCCTCCTGAAGAAACCGACAGTGGACCCCACCGACCTTAAGAACTTTCGCCCCATCTCGCTCCTCCCTTTTCCTGCCAAAGTCATTGAGAAGACCGTCAACAGACAGCTCACCGCCTTCCTCGAGACGAACGGATCCCTCGACCCCTCGCAGTCCGGTTTCCGAGCCAACCACAGCACCGAGACCGCCCTGATCGCAGCCACCGATGACATCAGATCCCTGCTCGACAACGGGGAAACAGCGGCCCTCATCCTCCTGGACCTCTCTGCAGCGTTCGACACAGTCTGCCACCGCACCCTAGTACAGCGCCTCAGCAACATCGGAATCCAAGAGAAGGCACTGGAGTGGATCTTCTCGTTCCTCGCCGGAAGAACCCAGAGAGTCCGCCTCCCCCCGTTCAGATCCGAGGCCACCGAAGTCATCTGCGGAATACCACAAGGATCATCACTCAGCCCAACCCTCTTCAACGTCTACATGAGCCCTCTCGCAGCCATCGCACGCCAACACAACCTCAACATCATCTCCTACGCCGACGACACCCAGCTGATCCTCTCCCTCACCAACGACCCCGCCACCGCCAGAGCCAGCCTTCACGAAGGGATGAAAGACGTCGCCGAGTGGATGAAGAACAGCCGCCTGAAACTGAACTCAGACAAGATGGAAGTCCTCATCCTGGGATCATCGCCCTCCGCCTGGGACGACTCCTGGTGGCCCCCTACCCTGGGCACCACTCCCAAGCCAACGGACCACGCACGTAACCTGGGCTTCATCCTGGACTCCTCCCTCTCAATGACCAGACAAGTCAACGCCGTTTCATCATCGTGCTTCAACACCCTGCGCATTCTCCACAAGATCTTCCGATGGATCCCCACCGAAACCAGGAAGACGGTCACCAAGGCACTCGTCACCAGCCGACTGGACTACGGGAACACCCTCTATGCGGGAACCACAGCCAAACTACAGAAAAGACTCCAGCGCATACAGAACGCCTCCGCACGACTCATCCTGGACATCCCCTGACACAACCACATCTCCGTCCACCTGAGAGACCTGCACTGGCTCCCCGTCAGCAGGAGGATCACATTCAGACTCCTCACCCACGCACACAAGGCTCTCCACGACCTGGGCCCCAAGTACCTAAACAACCGCCTGACTTTCTACACGCCCACCCGCCAGCTACGATCGACCAGCCTCGCCCTCGCCGCCATACCACGCATCCGAAGAGCCACCGCCAGAGGAAGATCCTTCTCCTACCTGGCGGCCAAGACATGGAACTCCCTCCCCATCCACCTACGGATGACCCAGGACCATCTCTCCTTCAGGAAGCAACTCAAGACCTGGCTTTTCGAGCAGTGACGGACCCCTCCCCCCCCAGCGCCTTGAGACCCCTCCGGTTGAGCAGTGCGCTATACAAATTATGTGATTGATTGATTGATTAGTAGAAGCATCGTAAAATTGTGCTTTTAAAAATGACATGAAGAAAATATATGAAGAATAACATTAATACATATCAATCGAGTTGCACTAAACTTATGCTTATAAATGGAAGTGTGTGCTAAAAAGAAGTGGCTTAGTTATAGGGTGCCTATTCTTAATATGTATTAATTTGAAAAAATTGGTGCAAAAATATGTAAACAATTAAATGTATTAACTTGATATTTTACAGAATGATATTAGAGATGTTGTAGAATTCTGAAAATTATCTAACAAGATTAGAATTTTGAACTTTGAAAATTGTGCATTTAGGAGATTAATGCGAAAAAATATTGGTAGCAGGATGTTGTTAACATTAGATCATTTCATGTAATATTTGTAAAAGTTTTGAGATTATGGGGCCCATTATGATGTCAGGCGGATTGCCCCCGCCAGGCTGGCGGTAGCCACCGCCAGCCTGGCGGGGGCAATCCGCCCGACATCCGCATTTGTTTTCCCCCCCGCCATATTAGTATGGCAGGGGGGACATCGGCGGACGAAAAGACCGTCCGCCGCTTATCCGCCCCGGTCGCCTTGTGGCCGGGGCGGAAAAGGAATAATATGGTGGCGGTGTCTATCAGACACCGCCAGCCATATTATGAAGGGCAATTGTGAATGCCTTTCCGTGGCGGCATTGCCGCCACGGAAAGGCATGCGGAGAATCCCTCAGGGGGCCCGTTGCGGGCCCCCAGGGACTCGGGGGGGTGGGGGATGCACATGAGGGGTACCTATGGTACCCCCCAGCAGTTCCATGCACAGCATGGCAGGCACCGCGCGGTGCCTGCCATGCTGTGCATGGAAGTGCACAGCATGCTTTCCTGCCATTGTGGCGGGCGGTGCTAATTGCACCGACCGCCACAATGGTAGGAATGCTGGATGCGCCCGCCACTGTGGCGGGCGCATCCTAATGCTGCCGATGGGACCCCCGCCCTTATGGCGGGCAGTCCCTACTACCGCAAGGATGGCGGGCAAAGTCCGCCCGCCATCCTAATGAGGCCCTATATGTGAATCAATTTAAATTATTACAATTATGGTAGAGTTAAATCTTATTTCATTTATCTATGCAATGCTAACTTAAAGGCCTTTTTTTCAAGATGCTTTCACTGGTATTGACCTTTCCTCTGATTGAATACAAAGGATCGTTCTTTGCAAAAATTGAATGTACCTTGTTTGTTCTGTACACTACAGTCCCTTGACATAATTCATTTCTTTTTCAAATTATCACAGCAAAATATTGCTGTGGAAATAGAATTATAGCTAGGACTATACACTGCAACTATGTTTTTCTTTTAGCAATGTTAGACCTTTGTGGACTTGCAGTTTCATTTTTCAGGAAATTAGCTTGATGTTTCAATCATTTTAGGTGACATGATGTGACCATAAACCATGTGATGGTCTTTCGATGGTGATGTGATGTTAACCCACTAGGAGTTTAGTAAAGAACTTATAAAAGAAGAAACCCAAAAGGAAGGGCATTGCAGACACCATTTGCCATTTTGCGCAGACGCTTACAATGCAACCTCACTTACTCCATTCACCTCCATAGGCACACAGCTTACAGACTTTCCTTTTGAGATGCTTTCCGAAACATGCTACATTGCATTATGGATTAGGATGCTACTCGATTTTTGAACTTTTGACTACCTGGTCAATTCTACAGTCGTTGGCATACAGACTGTGTTTTTATGCTGAGCGTTTCTGAGATCTTATTTATGCTTTACTTATGGACTGGTTCTTAATGGCCTCTAACTGAATCCTTTCCATCCCCCTAGAAAGTGAGCTAAGAATTTACAAATTATCCTTCTGCCTATTTGTCAGTCAGACTCTGTAATTCTGTGGCTATTTTTGATTCAAAATGCCTTTTTAAATACTTGTCAATGTTATTAAAGCTGGGATATTTCTATCTTAGCTGCTTAAACAATTGCTGAATATGATGAACTTTGTATTTCTAATACAATAATCAATTTTATTCCAAATCTGCTTGAGTCTATTATTTGAGTCTTGTTGGTTTGTCTTTTGGTTGTATTGTTGATTTACATGCATTGTAGAAAGAATCAGCAAGCCCTGACAGAACATCAGGGGGTCGATTCCGATTCGGGAAAAAACACTCCGAATAGCCGTTCGGAGCATTTTCCCCGTACGAATCGTACCCTGCAACGTCCCCCGTACGTACGACAAAGTACGATTCGTACCAGGAGCCGTACTCGTACGAGTCGTACAAGACACCGTACGACTCTAATCTCCGTACGATTCTCCCTCGGAACCCGCTGTACGTGACATCTGTACGGTTCGCGGCTGGTTTTTACGACCCAGTAAGTACGATACGTGTCGGGTACGCACCGTACGACCCTTTTTCTACGGGAGCTGTACGAGCCTTACCCCATTGTACGATCAGTGTACGAGCCGTACCCCATGTACGATGGGGGTACGGCTCGTACACCCATCGTACATGGGGTACGGCTCGTACACCGATCGTACAATGGGGTTACGGCTCGTACACCCATCGTACATGGGGTACGGCTCGTACGCCGATCGTACAATAGGGGTACGGCTCGTACACCGATCGTACAATGGGGGTACGGCTCGTATACCCATCGCACATGGGGTACGGCTCGTACACCGATCGCACAATGGGGGTACGGCTCGTACACCCCATGATCGCAGGGGTACGGTGCGTACCCCTGCGATCATGGGGGGTACGGACCGTACGGTGTGTATGTGTTTGTGTGCTTTTCCGTACGACTCGCCCTTACCTGACGTGGACCGTACGAATCGCGTCCTCATACCCCAGTCCGGATCGTACTCGTCGGGTCGTACGGCATGTGTACGAGTCGTACGGTATGTGTACGAGTCGTACGGTTCACGGTTTCAGCCTTGCAATACGTACGGATCGCGACGATTCGGACGGATTCACGGAATACGGATCGTACTTCGCGACTCGGACGGACGGGTACGATTCGTACTCAGAGGGCTCCGGATACAAATCGTATGGACGTTTTTTTCCCCGAATCGGAATCGACCCCCAGGTGTTGCTTCTCCAATTCTGGGTAGCGACTGCAGAGATATCGGTATGTGTAAATCTTACTCGTCTCAAGTTCTCCAGGAAGTTGGGACTTCCAGTTGCTATTCTCTAAATATTAAAGGTATGGTCTTTAGAGTGGTGTATCTAAATTTGACCAATACTTTATGAATTGGCTGTCAATTAATATCCCTAATTGGACAGCTAACAGTAAGTTTAGGCATCCTAATGTCCACCTCTTCTATGGGTGGAGAAAGATTCATCAGAGGATCATTGCCTCTGGGGTAAATACATTCAAATTGAGCATCTAATGGTAAAGGGCCCAGTAAGATTGGAGGAGTAAATGAGTGCACAGTAATCAACAAACAGAACAAAAATTGTAAGAAGTAAAAACGCATTTGACTGATCATACTGCACAGCTGCACCAAAGAGATCAAGAATACAATTTGTACTACTAAATCAAGTTAGTTCATTTTCCCCTGTGCATTGCACATCTTGTGAAAGATGTGGAAATAAAGTGAAGTGAAATAACAAAAGTCATGCAGTTAGCTCTGTCATAATAGATTTAATAAGATATATCCATGAGAAGCCACAAAATATTAGCATGAGAAGTTAAGACAGTTAAACATCCTGATTTCATAAACCAGATTCAAGCAATTGACACGTGCAGTAAGTGCAGAAAAGAGGGGAATGAGTACAAACAGTATATATAGCGTCTTGTTGTTGCTGTTGGAGCATATTTATTAATAAAGATGAATGTTTGATTTTGTGCTTTTAAGTTATCACAAGTTGGACACAAAACTAATTTACTGGGCCTTTAGTCTGGTTGTACTAACAACTAAAGAAACATGTTTTTAAATGTTGCACCATTTGCATGATTCCTCTCTCATTTTCTGTGTTTTCCTTTTTTCATAAAATAGAGGAAACAGTGATCTTTTCCAAGGTGATTATGTTTCCACTGTATCAGTTATTGTTCTCTGAAAGAAGCCTGCTAGAGGCTTTTTCATAATGTTTTCAATGTTCAAGGTTGATACTGCCATCTGGTACAACTTTGCTCCTACTCAATATTTAATAGTTCTTTTTTTTCTAATGTAATGAAATTTCCCCTAGAATATAGATTAAAGAAGACACTAGGATATTAATATTTGGGTGGTTTTTAGAGTAGCCTGTTTTATGTAACAACATTGCTGCATTTCTGCTCGGTTTATGTCATGTAACTATTAGTTCAGCTCTTTGTAACCACCTCATGTTATGTTGAAGGCATGATTCTCTACTCCTGTGAACCTAGAAAAAGTGAAATATGTGTTATTTGGCATGTGTGCCAGAGCTTTTTTCCCTATTCTTAGTGAACAGTCTCTATGAAGGATTGTGATTTGACTCAATACTTAGAATATGTCTGGAGGTTATTCTTATGTTATCCTCTGGCTTATTATGAAATATTGATTTCCCTAACTAGTCAATTGTGTTTTTGATTTCTGTTATGATTGCTAATTTTTTAACAAACCTTTATGGTTTAGACATGCAATATTGTTGTGTGCAAATTTCCTTTATTTGCCTTGGGCCCTCATCCTCTGGGATTCATACGGCCCGGTCCATCTCGTAGGCTCTTTGAATTTATCAGTAGAAAGCACCAACATTGCTAGGAAGACACTAAAGGTAATGGATTCTTCTTTCTTTGCAGATTCTCAGAAGCTTGTTGCCTACATGGGAATTCGCGTTGTTTTTCAGAACAACGTACCTTTCACTTAAGGTTCATTTATGCACTAGTGAGCAATTGTATATATGCAGAATGATGAAAGTCATAGTTGGAAATGGCATGCTCCTATTTAACTCCTGCCTGGTTCACTTGTGTTTGTGCTGGTATTTAACTGCAGATCTAGCAATCATTACAAAAGAGTGGAAGGTAGTCGTACTTGTTGCTTAGAGGTCCCAGAGAGTTTCTGAAGATGCAGTAGTCAACCCAACAAACTTTGCAGAACCAAGTGGTGAGTACTTGGAATCAGCCTTTAGTGCTTCCTCTTAGGCATTTGAAGCAAGCGTAAACAGTACATACAACACCTGTGGCTCCCACAACAGGACAAGTAGATCAAACATTGCAGCACAAATACATGACTGTGATCTTCCAAATGAACACTGCGCATTGTGTAAAAATCATGCCCATGATATTGTCCATTTAAAAGTTCTAAATAAAAGACGGGTCCAGTCAGGGTACCTGTAGGAAGTGTTTGTGTTAGATAATTATTGATGCTTAGATCAAAAAAGAGAGAGAGGACTAGATAGGCTAGGCCGGATCCCCTGGATTATATGCATATATCAATAAGGGCTAGCTAGTTTAGAAGGATATAGGAGACTCAGGTAGGTACGTCATGGAGCAACAAAGAGTAAGGAAAAACTTTGTTTTCCTCATGAAGCCCTCACCCACCGACCTAGTCGGTGGCATGCTTCATCATCGGGCCCACCACAGTGGCACCGAATGTGCCCCGGGTGTGCTTCAACGCCAGGAGACTGCGGAGCTGGTATGTTGCTGAGTGTGCGGTGAATAGAGTGAGAGAGGTGAAGTTGATTAAAAGCTATGCAGGAGGTCCCAGCACCCGAGGGTTGCTTATCTTTAATGAACTGGGCCTCTGCTAGCGGATAAAAAGGCAAGAAGACGTATTGGAGTGCTTATTATGACCTCCAGCGTCTAGTGCGGTCTACATGTTTCAGTCAGTGCCTTGTTAGTTTTAAGCTGGCTTTCCTCAGGACCATTTAGTATGTGAAAAGTGCAAAATAAACTTAATTTTAAGTGGTTGTGTGGTCTTTTGGCTATGTGTGGCGCACGCTAAGGCGCTATAGCTGTTAGAGGGGATTCCCTCAAGCTTGATCTGTTTTATCTTGTAAAAAGCTTCATGGGTCGCCTGGCAGAGAAAGAGACCGAGTATTTTGGTCTGGTTCCTCCTTGGACCTATTCGTCCTTCCGCGGCTCCCGTTGTGCTAATTATTGATACCTTTTTGAAGAACCAGCATCACAAAAGCGTTAATGTTAATAATCAAGACAACATTGCAAGTGAGGCTGAGAGAAACTAACATTCAGGGAAATACAAATGTTGCTGTTATAAAAATATTGAGATTGTCCCCTAGGCCACAGCATGCTCACTGATAATAAAAGGCTGTAAATTGCTGAAAAATAACAGTCCTTGCCTGACAAACCACCCATGGACAACAGCGGACCACAGCAGACCTAATTTCTTGTATGTCGAAGTCGGCTTCAGGTGAGGCACAATACCCAACCCCTGTGAGTAAATAAAATGTTGGACACCTACCACAACTATTGTGGGCCACTGTCATTAATACTTTTCCACACCAAATTTCAGCTCTGTAATTGGTAGAGTTACTATTCTCTTAAAAATAACAGTTCTGAAGGATGTCTAAAATCTCCTTGTAAAGTCAGGAGTGAGGCAGTAACACATTGATCCCTCTGCAATTGGGTTGAAATTCACACCCATCTCAGTTTTAATCTATCTCTTGGAGGCACCAGAATGAAACTTATTGAGACCACCAGAGGTCGTTTTATCCTACTGTATACTCACTTTGCACTCTGCATACCTCACCCTCACCTTTGACTCTAATAGGACGTCTATTATAAAAAAAAACTCTAAATAGCTCCTCCCAGATTTGAGGGAGTTGTAGCCCACACAAGAAACCATTGGTCCTAGTATGAAGAGGAACTAGACGATAAAGCGTGCCACCTAAGGGTGAGTGAGGGTACCCCTCCTAAGTCATGGAATTGGTTAACAGTACATGAATTATCCTCCCTAGAGAATGATCTAAAGTGACAAAACACTTTTCAATTGCCATGTGTACCTTGATTAAACTTGCTATTAAGAAAATAACATTAATGGTCACTTCAAGTTCAAAACATGGTCTAGATTATTTTATTCTTTCATTATCTAGTTTGGGAAATCAAAGTGCCAATCAGGGGCCATATTACAGAAAGTGCCCTGGGGCCCAATAGGTGTGATGCCTGCTTTGTGTGCCCTAGGGCCACTTTGGTATTACAGAAGGGGCCATAGATGCTTGTGTTGCCCCTTCTGTAACATACATGCCAGCACTATCTCAAGAGGACTTTCCCTCATTTACCTGAGCATGTGGCCCCATGCAAATGAGGGAATCACTTTGCCTCTGCTCCCGTACCGTATTATGTACATGAGCGCAGAGGTAAAGAAGCTGTCAAGAGGTGCACTGAAAGTGTGCCACAAAAAGGTGGCACACTGCTAGTGCGCCCCCTGAGGGAAGCCGTTTCAAGCGATGGAAGGGGGTCCTCAGATATCCCCTTGCCGGCAGTGCAGTCACTCACTGCCTCCACGTGCATGGGGATCTCTAGTGCCTCGTACAAGTGCAGGTGGGTTCCACCTGCACTGCAAAACCTGAGCTGCTTTGGAGCAGCTGCTCCTTATTTCACTTGAATGTGCTGCCCCCATGGCAGCGTGAGTTTGCGACTGCTCTGAGGGCAGTGCATTAAACATAATAAGGCATATTTTTCCTGTTTGGGCATGGTGTACCATTAACATAATACAGCCCCAGGTGTCATGACATCTCAGTTTTAACTTATGGAATGCCTTTGCATTGCATGTCAGTACATCGGGAATACCTTTTCATTGCATACTTTTACATCTGCAGTCCTTTACCTTGCAACTGAGTGGGCAAGTATTAATTTTATATATATTAATATTAAAGTAATGTGCATAAAACTTAATGTAAAATTATTTAAGTATCTATCCTCAGATATACAGAAATATATAGATCTAATTATTTAAATTATTTTATTAGATAACAATTTTATTTTCGAAATTATAATTAAATCAATTATTTACTTTTTATATTTTTGAATAATAACATTTGCTCATTTAAATTAATTTATACTAAATGTAAAACACCAATACAAACCCATTGTAATTTCCTCACTACATCTATCTACTACTCATCGCCAAACCCTAAAAACACCTTACTAACCCAATACACTACCCATCCCTCAAAATGTAAAAATTAATTACTACCCCATACGTTCCCCATCCAGGAGGTCCAAATACTTCTTCCTAGCACTAAGCTCTACCAATCCCTGAATCCTAGAACCTCATTTATGAGGCCTTGCGTCAGTTTTGCTCTTCCAATGCGTCACTTTTTGTGACGCATCGGCGGCATAAAACATGCCTCCTGTTGCGCACTATTTACAAAGTGACGTATCTAAGTAGATGCGTCACTTTGTAAACCCCTGCGCTACATTATACCTGCGTCAGGTACAACGTATGCAGGGGGGGGCGTTCCCCAGCAAAAGGCCTCGTAGAAGTGATGCAGTGAAATCTATGAGATTTCACTGCGTCACTTTTAGGACGCCGTTGCGTCAAAATCTTACGCCTGCCTCACAGCAGGCGTAAGACTGACGCAGGCCCTTTCACATGGGGCTTGCCCCATGTGAAAGGATGCATTGCTGGAGTTGCGTCACTTTTGTGACACACTCCGGCAATGCGTCACTTTTGCGCAATACAGATACGTCAGAAATACTGACGTATCTGTAACTCCTTGTGACATGATGCCTCATACAGTAAATATGACGCATCAGGTATGTTGCAAGGAGTGCGCACTGAGAAGTGACGCATCGCTGCTTTCACGCAGCGATGCGTCATTTGAAACATCAGAATCGGAGGTCACAGAAGCCGAGTCCAGAGATGAACAGACTGGCAACATCAGAACAGGAGCAAGAACAACTATTCCTTTTTGGGACGAGTACCATGTAATAAGGCAATCCTGGCTGAGAGGAGGCAAAAACAAGCCACCAGAACAGGCCACAGAAGAACAAGGAGATCTGGGCAATCATCAAATGAAAACGAGGCAAAAGAGCTGATATATTTAGGTCGCTCCAGGATAGTTGGGTGAGTCAAACAGAACTTACACAATGACCAAAATAAATAAATGGTGTTCTGCCAATTTGAGTGGAACACGACTGGATCAACTGTCAACAAAGGTACCACAAATCAGTTTGGAAAGCTCTTGGAGTCCATTGTTTTGTTATGTTTTTTCTTCACTCAGATTAAACCAACACGGGTGCTTGGTCCTGTTTCAGTTTCTGTCAGCGCACAATTTTTTCTATGAATTTTTTCTGATATTGACTGTTAGTTGATGCATATAAGGTCTTTCACCCCACACCTTTCGCTGTATCTCCCTAGGACACACTTGGCGATGCTTTCAAGTTGTATCTCGCGTTTGTACTTAACAAGGACTTAACCTTGTTTTCCTTTGTTTTCTTCTTTATTTCTTACAGCGGCCCCGAAGAAGGGATTTTATTCATGAAATACCTTGGGTATGAAGGCATGAACAAGAGCTTTTGATTGTTTCACAGAAATTCATTTTTACAATTGTTTACATGCTGCACTGTGAAGAAATGTGATGTTTGCAATCATTTGTATTGAACACAATGTACTCCAACTGAGTCAGGTTTCATTTACTATACAATGAATAATTAATTTATTCAGATTAGTGTCTACTTTGCATGTTTTTGAGAAGTGTTGATTCTTTTTTCTACAAGATTGTGAAATATAAATACATTAACATTAGCAGTGCGCCAGGAAAACTGGTGGTTCTCCACCAGCATCAGTTCTCGACATGGCAACATACCCAGCTCATGTGGTATACAGGTATACAGACTGTTTACATCCAACACTATGTTATTAATTAGCCTCAGGAAATCTCCTGTGTCTCTCATGTAGGACAGGAGTGATTGTACAAATGGTCTTAAGAAGTGGTCTATGTATTCTGATGTGCTTTCATACATGTAACCTCTTGAGGGAATTATTGGTCTACCTGTTGGATTATTTTTGTCTTTATGTAATTTTGGTAACATATACATAATTGATAACTTAGGGAAATCACAACATAGGAACTTATATTCATCCTCGTCGATCAAACATTCATCTCTCCACATGATTAGGGCCTTTTCCCTGCAATTAATAAAATTCTCACGCTTGAAATATTTGGGCTGCGGCATGTCTCTTCAAAGTTTATAAGAGGAGGTGTGTTGGAGATTTTATAGAGAGGTTCGCTACCTCGCCAAGAGCCCGCCGACACAAGAGGCACGACAACCAGCAACTGTGGGCTGTTTGAATATATATACGCGTTGTTATGGCGGCTGGTGGTGTTTCTAAATAAATGAAACTGGCACTGAATCTGGGTCTACGCTCGTTCCTTCACTGATCCGAGGAATTGTGCGAGGAGCGAGCTTCACGGCATATATATATATATATATATATATATATATATATATATATATATATATATATATATATATATATATATATGCAGAAAACAGTCTTCCTTCCATAAAAGTAGACCAGGGGGCACGGCGGATTTAAAAAAAAACAAGATTTCTTTTATTGAAGGTATCGGCATGACGCGTTTCAGCTTTCGCTTTCATCAGATGCACTTCCTTCCAAATTGCCACTGCCGCTGCAATCCTAGGTGTGTTTATGTACTGGCTCATCTAAAGTAGAATGTTGCGCACCTGAACTTCGTTTGGGAGGAGTCGCTTTGATAGTTCAGCATGTGGAGACTGCAACTCCCAGAATGCAGTTTGTTTGTATCGCCGTGTTGCGGTAAGCGATCCAGTTAGCCAGATTATTTTGATGCCTCTGGTTGAGGCTGGGTAAAAACGAAGTCAGGTTAGAGGATTGTAGCGTATTCCTGGGCATGAGCGAGGCTCGTGAATCTGCACTTCCAGCCTTGCCGTCAACGTTGGTTGCAGGTCCGGGACACAACTAAAGTAGCAATGTTGCTCCATGAGTTCATGGACTATCCATGATAGCGGGATCTCTGTGCCACTGGGATGCAAGGCGGTCTGGGTAAGTGCCATTGTACCGGAGACGCTTGAGAAAGTGCCACCCTTGCGCATCATGGCTCCGCGCTAAAATGCAGAAAACAGTCTTCCTTCCATAAACGTAGACAAGGGGGCACGGCGGATTTTTACAAAACAAGATTTCTTTTATTGAAGGTATTGGCATGACGTGTTTCAGCTTTCGCTTTCATCAGATGCACTTCCTTCCAAATTGCCATTGCCGCTGCAATCCTAGGTGTGTTTATGTACTGGCTCATCTAAAGTAGAATGTTGCGCACCTGAACTTCGTTTGGGAGGAGTCGCTTTGATAGTTCAGCATGTGGAGACGGCAACTCCCAGAATGCAGTTTGTTTGTATCGCCGTGTTGCGGTAAGCGATCCAGTTAGCCAGATTCTTTTGATGCCTCTGGTTGAGGCTGGCTAAAAACGAAGTCAGGTTAGAGGATTGTAGCGTATTCCTGGGCATAAGCGAGGCTCTTGAATCCGCAATTCCAGCCTTGCCGTCACTGTTTGGTTGCAGGTCCGGGACATCACTAAATATATATATATTCACTGAAAGAAACAGAGGTTTCAGGGACTTTATCGTTAGGAATTAGCATTTAAAAAACCTTAGAAATTCACTGAAAAAAGCAAAGGTTTCAGGGACGTTATAGTTAGGAATTAGCTTTTAAAAAACCTTTGAAATTCACTGAAAAACCCAGAGGTTTCAGTTATGTTATAGAAAGGCTGACATTTTATTCATACAGAACTGGAGAAATTCAGATGCTATAGTTAGCTGAGCTAATTATAACTCGCGCCCCCACAATGCACTGCTGATGACGTTACATATTACATCACTCATGACATGGTCAGTGACATCACTGATGACATCAGTGAGCAGATGAGCTCATGCATAATATGTATAATATACAATTAAAAGTAAATGTCAAAGAACCAGTACAAATATCCAAAAGATGCCGAATGCCAGAAGCAGTAAGAATTTTACTTCTGTCAGTTATCAACTGTTGAACTGCATGATGTAGTAATGAACTGACTCTTTTTTCACAATTTCCCATGATTTCATGATGAAGATCTTGTAGATAAAACATAACATTCAGATTCACTTTAGCATAACAGCTGATACCTGAACTATAAACACATCATTCAGAATCACATTAGCATAACAGCTGATACCTGAACTATTTTCAAACTGGTATCCTGCAATGTCATCCATAGTTTCCATTTTCTTCTTACTTACACCTTCAAGTTTCTTTTCAATTGTTTTCTTTTTTTTAACTTCAGTTGAGTGTTTGACATATTTCTGTTTTTGACACACTATTAGTTTCTCATTTATGGTATATTCACCTAAATCAGGTGTATAAAGTTTTCTTGAACAATTATACTCTCTTACACAATTTGCATCAGCACTAACCTTTTTCTCATCAAAATCTATCAAATACAAACCAGACAATGTTCTTACTCGGGACAATGCAATGTATGCCATTCCCACTTTGAACATTGTAGTTCCAATATTTGCAAAAGCACTGTCTATACTTAAACCTTGAGATTTATGAATAGTTACTGCATATGCTAAAGACAGAGGAAACTGTTTTCTGCAAAGATACAAATCTTTTACAACCAAAAAAGTACAACACACCACCCAACCAGTCTTACCTCTTTAATTTGATAACATTTTATAATCAAAAATTCTATTCCTGCTCTCTTCTGAAATTTTCCAAATTCAACAACTTTAACCATTGCTCCATTTACTAAACCTACTTCTGCATTCAAATTACTCGTCAAAATTACCCCAAAGTGTATGCATACATGTAAAGTCTTTGCTAAGCCTGTATTTTAGATACAGACTTTCCCAAAGAACGCAATTTAGCCTGTAGTTTCGCTGTAAGAAGAATAGTCACTCCCTGGTGTTCAATTTTATCAATAGCTTCAATTTCCACTATTTGTTGTTTTTCCATTTCCAAAAGTTCTTGATTAAATGTAGATCACTCTCGCAGAGTAGGCATTAGGCAAACTATAGACTTCTTTTCTCATAGCTAATTGTACATTACTTCAGCAACTGTTTTTCCAGTTGTAAACAAGTTCCTTAGTAGCCGACTTTCTAACTCTTGTTTACCATGTTTCGTCAAGACACCAATTCTTATGTCTTGAAGAATATTTCCATAGTCTTCATCACTTGCTTGTCGCATATTTTTAATAAGTTCTTTATATTCAAAATGTAACCAAATTATCACATTTCATGTACTTCCAAAAGATATCCCAGTGTCTTCATGGACAAGTGTTTTAAAAACAGGTTGTCCTTTTACGGGAGTTAGTTGTAGTAGATCTCCGAATACAATTAAATGTTTTCCTCCAAACTAAACATCATAATCTGTTTTTAAAATCTGTTGCATTCTCAAGTGTACAAAGGCAAGCAATAAGTTTGAGACCATGCTCACCTCATCAATGATTAAAAGTGTAATTTTCTTCAGTAGTCTTGACACTTCATAACAAGCTTCTCCAGATAGCTTTTGATATTCCAATTTATTATCATGTTTAACTGGTAGCATAAGTAATCTATGTAAAGTAATCCCTTTAATGTTGTGTGCTGCTAATCCAGTTGGAACTGTTACTACACAAGATAAATGTGATTTTGTAGTTTTGTGTAGATAACTGGTCAAAACTTTAATTAAGAAATGCTTTCCTGTTCCAGCTTGACCACTGATGTACATTAGAATAGGTTTAAATGACGAACATTGGTAATCTTTCTTGTCATGCAGCAAACCATGTTCTATTTGTTGTGTCACTTGTAGATATATTTCTTTTTGTTCAATATTTAGTTGTTCTTCTAACTTTTCCAATTGATTAATATCCTGGTGTGCTTGTTGTATTGCAGTTTCTACCTCATTCACAGCTATTGCTGCTTCATTTTCAATAATTGGTTGTCCTAGTGGATCTTGACTCAGTGGACCAGAACTTTGACTATCTTGGGACCTTTCTCAAGCTATTTCAGCTGCAATAGTAGTTTCTTATTCAATCTCATCATTTAACATTTGAAGATATGTAGGAAAAATGGTGCACTGAATACTATCTTTACTTGCATTAAAAGAATCTTCATAGCAGTCGAAATCTCCAAGTAATTCAGTTTCACTATACCAAGGTTTGAACAGTTGCAGAAGTGCTAAATAGAAAAATTCCTTCTTATCTGGACTTTCCCAACTAAGTTTTCTGTTGTTAATAAGATTACCGTTGGCATGTTTTACTAAATATCCATCACATTCAATTACTACATATTTTTCTTCTTTTATATTTTCTGTAACTTTTCTTTTAAAGCTGTAATGTTGAAGTATTTCATACAGAGGTAGGTTTTCGAGATGTGGACTCCTTTTAGGATAGTATGTATCTAACATATTTGTTTCACAAAATCTATACTCTCTGGTTCCTTCTGTGCTAAGTATTCAATTTCTTGTAAAGATTTCAATATTATATTTTGTGTGGAGGCAAGACTTAAACCTACCCAAATTACTCCTCTTGACTTTGAATATAAACTGTAGGTTTCTCAAGCAATCCGAAAATTCAGAGGATCCAATCTCTCGATGGGAAAGCATTTTCAAGCTAAAGCTGTACAATTCCTTACTCTTCTCTTGTGAAATTTCTTTCCACATTTTGTACATCTCTGTCTTTTCAGATTTGGCTATATATGATGTAAAATAGCGAGCAACAGCATTTGAATATCTGCAACATATTGAATATCCATGTTTGCATTCCACATTTTCAAAGTAACTGGATTGTAGTTAATCATGTACTTTAAATCTTCAGTTCTTTTTAAGTTATATGTATTTTTCGGAGATTTCAGAGTTACTGTATGCCTTACTGCTGACAAAAAAACGACTTACTCTTACCTTAGAAATTATTGGACGTGGGAATCCGAAACAACACTTTGTATAAAATTTCCCTTTACACTTGTATTTCTGTCGACAGTATTTCTCACATCAGTGACTCTGAAACCGTAAAACTTGTTGTCTCAAGCTGTTTTCTCTTCCTTGTCTTGGAATGGTACAAGTAACATACTGTTCGATGAAAGACCAAACAGTTTTATCAGTATCAGTTCCACATTTTGGAGCATTTTTATCCATAATAGCATGTGTATATGAGGTTTGGTACTCTTTTCGCCAAAAGAAATCAGTAACTTCTCCAAGAGGAGGAATACTTTTATTGCAGATAAATGCCATCATACTTTGAAACCTATGGTTAAAATACCTGCAGACATTTACAGGATCCAAGGAACAATGTTCTCCAGTTGTCTGCAACTCAATATTTTTAACATTTGAATTTTCTTCTTGAAGAAATTCAAGTAAACTGTCCCATGCATATTCAGCAAAGCTAAGTGTTACACACCATGTAGGGGTACCTAGGTTTTTTAACATACATTTAAGTTCACAGTGACGACAAAACCAGTATTCATTGGTACCACATTAACACCCCATCAAATTAATTAACTGAAATTCTACATTTTCATCTCTGTGTTGAACTTTGTCCATGATTTCTTTTTCAGAAACATGTGGCAGCTGATTCATTGCATATGAAAGTGTAGACAAATCACTTTCAAACAGAAGATGAAATATATATGGAAATGCACTGTCGAAATCTTGGTTATTCAGAGTACAATCTTGTCGAGCAGGATTCTGAAGCTGGAATCCGTACAGCACGCTCATCAAATCGTCCACCTTCTCCAGTGGGTAATAGCTGTGGAAAACAACGAGCTTCTAAATGTTTTTCCATACACTAATGGGAGTTCCCTTTGCTTCCTTCATTTGAAATAATTCAATACTGTTTTCAATCATTTCCTTCGAATGTAGAGGATGTTTAGTAGAATTTTCATAAATCTGTTCACTCTTGGACTTGTCCACTTTTGTTTTTTGGCTACTTAAAATTTCTGTTTCATCTTCTAAGTATATTACCTGCTCATCAACATTCACATTCTAATAATAAATATTATTCTGCACCGGGTATAATGTAGCCTTTTGAAGTTTACTAACATCTACAAACTCTTGCCAGATTTTTTGACTCTTTGTTGGTACACCATTTACTAGAATAACTACTGGCTCATTTTCCTCCCTGTCTACATCAACAGTTTCAATATTTTTCTTAAAATCTAAAGTTAAGTACACAAATCTTCCTTTCAGTCCTCTGTTTTTGGCTCCATACGAACTATGGCCGGAAATGGGTGTGCAGATTGAATAAGAATGGACTCATATGCATTCAAATCTGCCAGTTCCTGAGGAATAACTACCAACTCTAAGTTTTTATGGACTGCTCTAGCTGGCATTTGGTTTTCTTCTAATTTTTTCTAACAGTATTTACAAATAACTTGATCAGCAGCCAATTCAAACTGACCTTCTACCAACAAATAGGCACCAAGTTGCTGCCACTTATCATAATTTTCCTTTTAACTTTTTAAATATAAATCAACATTCCTGGTTTGATTTCTATAGTGAGTACGCCGACAGCAAACACAAACTAAGGGGCCGATTAGGATGGCGGACGGATTGCCCCCGCCGGGCTGGCGGTAGCCACCGCCGGCCCGGCGGGGACAATCCATCTGCCATCCTCACAGAAATGACCCCCCGCCACATTAGGGGGAGTCAGCGGCAAACGACAAGACCGTCCGCCGCTTTTCCGAAAAAAGTGCTTACATGCGGTGGCGGTGTCTGCAAGACACCGCCAACCATATTACAATGCCTGCGGTCCTATGCCTTTCCACGGCGGCATTGCCGCCTTGGAAAGGCATAACGGTCTTTGCTTTGGGGGCCCATTGCGGGTCCCCAGGGTGAAGGGGGGTGGGGGTGCACAAGGGGTACCCCCCTGCGTTTCAAAGTACAACATGGCAGGTGCCTGTCATGTTGTGCTTTGAAACGCACAACATGCATTTTTAGCATTGCTGTGGACAGTGCTTTCAGCACCGCCCGAGCAATGTTACAAAATGCGGGATGCACCCGCCACTGTGGCGGGTGCATCCTAATTCGTTGCACGGGACCTCCGCCCCTGTGGCGGACGGTCCCATCCTACAACGGGATGGCGGATGGACAAAGTCCGTCCGCCATCCTAAACGGCCCCATAGTTTGGTTTTTCACATAAAACTGTCTTACACTTTGAAGTTTCTTCTGCAAACTCATCAATACTAATGTCTTTCACATGTTCATCAACACCTAGAATTATCACGCTCTCACTTTCTCCACACTCGTCTTGTGAACCAAAAAAACAAAACTGTATATCATCACAAACTTTCTAAAACTGAACCGTGCAAAAGAGCTGTGTTCATTTCAGTTAAACATAATTAAGGACCGCGGTTATCCATTTTTACAGATTTTTACAAATAATTACTGACAGAAAACTAAGTGTTTACTGTTTGTATTTGTTTTTAAAGGTGGAAAAATGCAGAAAAGTGATCTTCTTGTGGGTGACTCTCCATGCTGTTTTTTGTGATTTCTAGGACAACAGCTGAGCAGATAAGCACCATGGGAAGTTACATATAAGTTAAGATTTCCTTAAAAGCAGGTGTATGGTAACATATATTTGTATTATAATGCTCATATTTACCTGAAAGTGCAGTGTTTTGCTATATTTGGCTGCTTAATTTGCTAAAACGCGACAGGCAGCAAAGTATGAGTGCATGTTTATCAATTAAATAAATGTGGAAATATACCATTTTATGACTCCATATATTCGCAAAACGCAAAATAAATATGGATAAATACCAATAAGATGGGCAAAAAATAAATATGGATAAATACAGATGGAAATGTTAAAAAAAAAAAAATACCATAAAACTGGGAGCCCTAATCATAGTGCAGGAGTTTTTACATAGTAGAGTCTCCTTACTAAAGCCCGCATTTCTGAGTGGTGTACTGATAATATTCTTAAATGATGAAAAGTACTTTTACATACTTTTCTTTAAAGGCAAGCCAGAGAATGACCCTGCAACTTAGTATATTATCTTATTTTACATGGATCTAGTCTTTGTAACATCTTAGGGCCATATGTATCAAGCTAATTAGCATTCGCAAAGGCCGAAATTCGCAGAATTTCGGCCTTTGTGAATGCTAATTAGACAAATGGTATGTATCAAACAAGTTTGATGCAAAATAAGGAATAGCAAAATTTGCAATTCCTTATTTTGCGATTGCACTTAAGGAATCGCACATTTTGCGATTCCTTAAATGCAATGTATCAAACAAAAAATATTCAAAAAATGCCGTTAAGGATTCGCAAATTACCACCAACTTCTAGTTGGTGGTAAGTTGCGAATTCTTTTCAAAAAGCTTTTTTACAAAAAAACAAAGGTGCCATATGACGCCCATACATGCCCTTAGGGCATGTATGTGCGCCATATGCCCCCAAATGTCTTTTTCAGGGGTGCAGCAGGGTGTTCTTGAGACACCCCTGCACCCTTGAAAAAATTCCTAATTTGCGATTAGCAAATTGCTACTCGCAAATTGCACTTTCATTCCTATGGGCCTCCTGGCCCATGGAAATGAATGGGTAATTTGCGATTAGCAATTTGCTAATCGCAAATTAGGAATGCTAAGGAATCGCTATTAAAAAGCGATTTTGTACATACATACCGTTTTGCGAATTCCAAATAGCGATTCCTTAAAATTCGCTATTTGGAATTCGCTAAACGGAAGTATGATACATATGGCCCTCAATCTTCTATTTAAGACTTTTTTTCCATACTCTTGTAAAATATGTCAATAGATTCCTGTTGAATACTGCAAATACTGCTACAATCCCAGTAATATACAGGAGCTTGTGTACACCTTCCTTGAACTTCTTCTGCTATTACTTCTTCCACACTCCTAACAACCATTTTCTCTTTTGGAAAGGGACAACCATCTTTCATCTCATAGCATCGACCACTAGTATCAACTGCATGTACTAATGTGTTCTGTTGAAAATAGCTTTCTTCATTAAAGAAAGGCTCAGTACTAGAAGTGTGCTTCCATTCACCAGTAAGAGTTTTACAAAGGTTACTTCTATTAACAAGTCTTTTTATTTTTTTCACTTTCATAAACACCATTGTTTTATCCTATGTTCTCATTGTCCTCAAAATAAATAATTTTCGTTTCAATTCAAAAGCAGTATCTGTTATACTTTGAATGTGTTGCTTCTTCTTATATGCTGCTGATTTTCTGTTATACTTTATAGAATGCTTTAATGAATTTTGAATTACTCTACTGCAAAGCATTCATATAAGTATCTCTTTAAATAGTTTTTGTCTTCTTTTAACATGTGTTGTTTTCCCCCCCAAAAAATGTTTTTTTACCATTAAAAATCTTCTTATCCTTGTGCTTTGTTGTAAAACTTTTCTTTCTTGTTTCATTATTATTGTCTTTCTTTAATCTCCCTGCAACTATGTTAAGAAACTGTTTAGTGCTCTTACCAGAACAGACTTTATCCTTGGTAATATTTTTGTCTTTTTCCAATGCACTCATTTTACTTTTCTTTAAGTAGATCTGTTTTTTTTGTTGTTTTCTCTTTTGATGTTTCCTTCCAATTTTCAATTTGTTATCCAAACAAAACAATTTTATAAAAAACAAAGAACTGTTTCAATAGTTTGTTACATCAATTAACAATTTTAAAATAATTACATATCAATATTCATATTCATTAGAAAGTAATTACTTACAATTACTTTGCTATTCTCTTTATTGCAAATTAAAAAAAGAGTAGCAACAAACAAGACAACTGCAGAAAGAGGATAAAAGGCGTTGAAAGAGAAAAAAAGACTACTACAATAAAACAAACTACAATACACATTTGTAAATTTCAAAGCATATTTCAAACACCACACTTCTCTAATCATTTGTAAACTTTAAAAAAAATGCTTTTCAAAGTTAAAAATATCACTACAAAGACTGAAGCACTACTACATAATACATAACACACCTAACACATTTGTAACTCACCTCTGTGATAGTATTACAGAATATGAAATATCAGAAACTCACAAAAGATTTTCTTTCTCACACAATAAATGTAATGCACCACTCTTAACAACGTTAAAACCAGTAATGGCAAACTTCCCCTCTCTTTTTTGCACACAAAGGAATGTAAGTAACAAATCAAAATGCTCCCTTCAGCTTTTAAATTCTAAAAGCCATTTCTATTGGTTACATACATTAACCCTTTGTTACTGTATTTCAAAAGTACCCAATATGCTTCTTTAATTTGTTGGAGTCGCGACTCCACCACGGTGCCACAGTGTAGTGTTGCGATGGAGCCGCGAACACTTACTTGAGTTCAAAAACCTTATTCCAATAATACTACTATCATTTTTTAATAACACTCTACTTCTAAACATACTACTGACTTGGGAAAACTAACTTTAATAGCATAGCACTTATATTTAAATTAGCATTTCATATTTTAATATCACAGTTAAGTTTCAACCCTTCCCTCACTCTTCTTGAAGCCAGTTTCCATAGTAACCGTTTCTGCAACATTCAACTGTACTGGCAGGTCACACGTTCACCATATTTTCAAGTACAGCACAGTAGCATCCAAATGCAAATAGCAGGTGTGGTTGACTTTTGCAAAATATTACCTTATCCTATCTACTGTACCTTTCAAACATGTTTTAATAACCAATCAGAAACATGCTTCTTTAGGAGAGTAACATGCATCCTATTTTTGAGTGCACAATATTGATGATCAGCTATCGGTTTTCTCAAAATCAGCATTTTCTCCAACATATAGATATCTCTCGTTCTACCAACTGACTACCTCAGCTACAGACATCTTTTGATTCCTTCCAGACATCCCTTCAAAATTCTTACAGTATGGATTGTAGAACACAGCTACATTTTCTGGTGCAAAAGGTATGCTAAACACAACGGTGTTGACAAAGACCTAGGTTTGCAAAATGTGGATATTAAATGGTTTGCACAGAGAGGATTAAAGTGGCACCAATTGATGCCTTTGGTTAAAACCTTTTTGCATCTCCAACCCCCTGACCTCACGATTGTGCACTGTGGTGGCAATGACCTATGCACATTGACTGGGGTTGGGCTGGAAACGCTAATGAAGGATACAGTTGCACAATTGATGTTGCTTTTGCCTCAAACTGTCTTTGTATACTCTAATATATGTCAAAGACAGAAATGGAAGTGGTCAAATTCTGTCCACAGATTGAGAAAGCTAGGAAGAATGTCAGTAAAGCTGCTGCAGCTTACCTCAGAGATCATATAACAATCTATGTTTTGATATGATACAGAAGTGATGGAGTTCATTTTCACAGATGTTTTTTCTCAACAACCTCAAGCTGTGCGTCCGCACTAACATGTAGCTCCAAATTCACATAATGAAAACAACGGCTCTTTTTAATTATTTTTTAACATACATACTCTTTAAATATTTTCTGGATTTACGAACGCGTTTCGACTCCAAAAAAGAAAAAGCACGAATTCAATGTACTACAACACAATACACTTTTCAAATTTCACTTTTAAATTTTTTTTTTTATATTATGTATAACTCTATCAAATGTGATGTGATTATTAACTTCAATCTCACTGGCTCTATAAAAAAAACTTAACAAATGCAACACTACCTTCAGAATTATATACTATTAAATTATTTATTTAATGTGGATACGCAAATCCACCGTGACGTTAAACGGGGAGGGGGTGCGCAGAGAGCCACGATGAGGCCGCCACTCCTATCACGAAAAAAAAAAAAATGAATACCCCCTAGTTACATTGCCTGATATCGGCCCTGGGGACCCCATCCCCTAGGGCCTGGCCATTTTAAAAAAAAAGGGAAAAAAAGGGTGGGGGGCTGCTTGGCCCCCTTCTCGGATCATTTTAGACCCGGGGACCCCATTCCCCCACGGCTTGCCCAATTATTTAAAAAAAAAAAAAAAAAAGAATAGGGGAGCCAGAACAGCCCCCCCCCTACCAGGACCATTATCAGCCGGAGGACTCCATCCTCTGAGGCCTGGCCTCAGCTTTTTAAAAAAAACTGTGGAGGGGGGGCTGCGCAGCCCCCCTCCTGAGGCTAATATAGCCCCTGGGACCCCATCCCCTGGGGCATGGCCAATTCTTTATAAAAAAATGGGTAGGGGGCCTGCTCGGCCTCCCTACCCGTGCCATTTTGGGCACCGGGGACCACTTTCCCCGGGGCCTGGCTTCATATTGGGGTCCGCAGGGGGAGCCCCAAAGCCCCTGCATTCCCTGCAGGTTCCCCATCTCCTGCGGGAGACGGCATTGCAAACATGCAACTTTCTTTGCCCAATTCTGCTTCCCTTCATGGAAGCGAGAGGATTTATCATGCTTTCGCTTCCATGAATCAAAGCGGGTGTTTGCTATAAGTGCTCCCACCCTGCCATAGTAAACTGCAATGCCCCGGGGGTGGGCAGCCCGGGACATTGCTCGAGTTGGACCTGGGGGGTGGCGGTCCCTAGGGCCATAGAGGGCTCCTGGAGGGGGGCTGCACGTCCCCCTCCCATCTGTGTGATGCCCCAGGAGGTGGAGGTCCCCGGGGCCAGGGGCCCTCAACGGACCCTATATGTTAATTAACAAATGCCCCGGGGAGGTGTAGGTCCCCAGGGCAGTGTGGGGGGGGGGGCAGGAGCTCCCTGTGTGTGAGACCAATACCGGTTCCCGCAGTAGGTGGGAAGCTGGCTGGGATCGTGGGGCCTTAAGGCTCTCACTGTGGTACCCAACATGCACACTTGGTGCTCTGGGTGGGACCAGGGCACCCATTGAGACGTGGCTGTGCCTGGAGGATTAGAGTCCCCAGGGCAGAAATTGACCCCGGGACCGTTTTACTTAGTAGTTTGCAAAGATCTTCACACCTTTTCCCACATTGATGGAGAGCTTAACAGAGATGTTTGTGATGCATTATTGATGCAGAGGAATACAAGGACATCTCCACCAAATAAAGAAGTGCTTGCTTAATTTACATACTACTGTTTGGTGGAGGTTCACCTCTTTGTAGTCTTGTTATCTTCTATTGATGAGGGTTCACGATATCACAGACTTGTGGCTGAAGACACTTCAGGAACAATCATATTACCGAAATTTTATGCACACAAGGTCACTGGAGACATCACCCCATGGTCCTTTATGCAGCTGTAGTGTAGAAAAAGCACAAGACATTGACCCAACGAGGTAGCAATGACTAATTAATGATATTAAAGTAGTTCAGTTGGGTAGATGTTTTCGGCAAAACTGGGGACTCTTCTGGGAAAAAAGGAGGTTCCATTCTGGCCCTGGTGTACATTTCACAGAAACTAAACCTCAACGGGAAGCACTTACAAATATAAACATAGCAGGTGCCCCAGCTGAAGCTCCACTTCAGTAAAGCACAAATGTTCATAAGTTCTTGTGCATGGCAAAGGCAAATCAAATATGTTTCCTCTTGTATTCTACATTGACAAACAATCTGAAATCCTTAATGGAGGTGAATGCACCATTGATCTAATGGAGCACAATCTGATCTGTAGTGACTGTGACGAGTGGTTTCTTTCTTGTCATTTCCTGGTGAGAGCAGAGTCTATGGTTCTCCATTTTAAATACCTTAAGTATGCAAATGCCCAAAATCCTTTGTGCCACTCACGCACACACCCATTCACAGACACACACAGACCCGTAGCACAACTCACAGACCCAGTCACAGACCAACGCAGGCCCTCACATACAGACTCACAGATCTACACTGGCACTTGTACACCAACTCACAGACCCACACAGACACTCCCACACCCACTCACAGACCCAGAGCAGCTCTCACACACCCACTCACAGACACACACAGCCACTCATAGATCCATAGTGCCACTCACAGGCTACGTCACAGTGACACAAAGGCACTCACACCCCCACGTACAGACCCACACAGGCACACAAACTCACAGAACCATACAACCACTCACACATCCACTCACAGACTCATACAGCCAGTCACACACCCACTCACAGACCCATACAGCCACTCATACACCCACTCACCGACCTATACAGCCACTCACACACCTACTTTCAAAATTTACAGGTTACAGTTAGGAAATACTTTTTTTTTAAGTAGAAATCCACTGGGAAAACCAAAGGTTACAGGGACGTTATGGTGAGGAAATAGAATTTAAAAAACCTTAGAACTTCACAGAAGAAACCAAAGGTTACAGGAACATTATAGTTAGGCTCAGATTTCACTTGTACAAAACCCGTGAAAATCAGCAGTTATAGTTACCTGAGCTACTTATAACTCACACTCTCGCAATGCACTACTCACATATTTCACCACTCGTGACATCATCAGTGACATCACTGATGACATCTCTGATGAAATCTCAAATGTATTTATTTTATTTATTTATAAAGTTTTGTATACCTCTAGCAAGACCCGTGGGTGCCAGAGCGCTTACACACATACACAAAGGAAAAGAAAAATTGCATAACATCGCAGGACATGAGGATGCATAAAGATATAAGCAAAGACATCATACTTACGTATACAGTGAGGGGAGAAAGACACAGGTGGTTGAAACAGTCAGATAACCACCATTCTTGAAGGTCAAAGTGAGGGGGGAGTCCATTAGGTTATTGGTGCCTAGGTTGGTTGACTTGGTCAGTAAAGTATTGGTTGAGGAGAAGGAGTTTCAGGTCCATTTTGAAGCAAGAGACGGAGGGGTTGCATCTGAGGTCAATAGGGAGTGCATTCCACATCATGGGTACGTTACCAGAGAAGGATCAAATGACATCACTGATGACATCATCCATAGAACCATTCACATACATAGTCACACCTCCATGCAACCTGTTGAATGTCCACTCACACAACCACTCACATACTCATTCACAGACCCATACCAGTACTCCCACTCCCACTCACTCTTCCTAAGAGCCACTCACTCATGCCCGCACTCACTCATACAGCTACTCACACAACCATGCACTCACCCATACAGCCACTCATACTACCAGTCACTCACAAGTACAGTCACATAGCCACACACTCACCCACACAGCTACTCACAAACCCACTTATTACCTACACATAGGCAGTGTATTGCATGGGCAAAAGTTATAGTTAACTCAGTAAACTGTAACTTGTTTTTGTTTTTAAATGTTATTTTTTATCTAATTTCAGTACCTGATGATAATGCCACTTTAGCCTTTGTTTTTTCAGTTACTTTTTGAAGTATGTTTTAATTTAACGTATGATGTTACAATACCTAACTATAACCCCACTTTAACCTTGGGGTTTTGTCAATGAATTTTAGTTTTTAAGGTAAAGTAAGATATTATTGGCATACCCAAACCCCACTGGGCCCCAAACCAGCTACACATGGTCTTTGGCCATGCGTTACCTGGGGTTGGCTACAGGCTCTGGCCTACGACCAGGTCCTGTGGCCAACCCTCCACAGGCACCCATCTTCTGCCATATGACCTTCGGCACCGCAAATCCAGAGGTGGGTCTGTAGTTCCAAAAAGATTTGATTGACAGGCAGTAACATTGGGAGAAAATGTTGCACCTGACCTTACAGGACTTGGGAACTTAGTCCCTGGTGCTTGCAAAAAAATGTAAATGGCCCATAGAAGGGTCGGGCGAGCACACACTGACACCAGGCCTTTGTAGTAGGGACCACTACTTGTTTAAAAATGTAAAAATATGTTAAAAATGTTGATGTGTAATCTACAGTACCAGTGATTAGTGTCCCAGAACTCAATGAGGCCCCATGGTTCACAATAAAACCACAGGCCATTGAGAGCAAAACCCTTACCATGGTAACTTGGACCTATGCTAGGAAGCTTATATGGGACTCCACTACCATGGTAAGGGCATTTAATCTCTAAGGAACTGAGGTTGGTGGCAGGGGAATCGTGAAATCCCCCACTTTAGCAGCTAAAACAGAGGCGGGGTTATTGATAGGCCTCTTCTGCCTGCAACTGACTGCCCATTGGCGGGGCACTCTCAGCCAGTGCCCTGTAACTATTTTTCTGAGTAAGTGAAAAAACCTTTAATTACAGAATAGTGAGTGAAGATCTTTAAATAAGGCCTTTTCTTTTTTTCAACACCAACACCAGTGGCGGCTGGCACAGATTGGGGTGAAGGGGCGGGGAGGGTGGGAGGGGGTAAATAAAAATAAAATTTCACTTACCTCCTCGTCGTGTCCTCCTCGTCCCATCTCTCCTCCTCGTCCCTCTGGCCGGAACAGGAAGCACCCAGGCTCCCCAAAGCCAATAACAACACTGCAATGCAGCATTGTGATTGGTCTGAGTGCCCTTGTTTGGCACTCAGGAGGGGACTGGGGCCCTGGGCATGTTATCCACCAAGGCTGTAATGCAGCCTTGGTGGAGAACATGCTAAGTGAGCATGACTGTTTGGCCGGCCCGAGACGGCCAGGCAAACATTCATGAACACTTAGGAAGTGAAAACCACTCCTCCCCTGCTCTGTCAGCTGATCAGCTCCGCTCCGTCCCGCCCGCAAAGCTTCTGCAACAGGAAAATTAAAATGATATAACATTGAGTTATTATAATTTTATTTTTCCTTACACTGCTGAAAAGCAATGGAGTGATGCTCTTTGGAGGAGCCACCCTTGACTAACACCCCTTGAGCAGCATACAGACTCTGTAGCAAGGTTGGGATCTGCCACACTATGTTCAAAAGGGCTGTTCTAAGCTTGGCACACTTGTGGAAAAGTAAATTTTGCCATGTTCTGTGTCCCTACGCCCCATCCATCATATGTTATGTATGCATGACCAATATGCATATGTTATTCCCCATTTCTGATTAATGACGCAATTACAGTTGTGTCCACCTCTAATATGTTAGTTTCCAGTCCTCGTGAATACTACGAATATCAGGCCTATGTAAAATAATGTTGCCACGTTTCTCAGTGTGCACGTTATTCCATTATAAAGTCCCCGTTTCTAGGCCTCAAAAGGGCCCGGACCCTGGATTCAGCTCCTGTCTCCTGAAAGCCTCGCTGAGGAGCGATACAGCCCCCACCTGTATCCTCGACCTTTCACTTACTTCCTGCCTCGCAGTGCCCGGTGCAGCCCGGCTCTGCCTCTGAGTCTGCCAAAAGTATGTTATAAGTTCCTGCTATCAGTTCAGTCCTCCTCTTCTGCATTCCTAAGCTACTGAACTGCATCAATAGTTCCCGTCATTGTCTAGCCTTCTCGTCTCCACGTTAGAGAAATACTGTATTTAATGGTCATTTAATATTCTTCACGTACTACATGTAGAATAATGCATGGTCCAGTCTTAGAATCAGGTTAGCTTTTCCCCTCATGACTTCTAGTTTATATCAACATGTTCCCTAAACATTAGATACCAGATAGGGTTTAGGTACATGTCGCTCCGACCCTCCAGACTTTAGTCTCTGCTCCTAGCACAGAGTTCGTAGCCCCCAGCTTCTCCTAGTAACACGTCATTGCCAGTTTTCGCGCACCATTAGGTTAGAGGTCCCGGCTCCTTAGGCAGCCCCCTCCTATGTTTCCGCCCATTCATGACATATTCTGTTACGTTTGCATCACATGTCTATGTAAACTCCCAGTTACACCCACTTTTGCTGTTATCTCTCGCGACTGTTACACGTCACGCCTTCTATTCCACCCACTGTTACGCCTACTGCAATGTAATGCTATGTGTTTGCGTTATGTATATAAATGAATGTCTTGTTATTGAATGTTAGCGCGCTCATCCCAGACCAAGCCCCAGCAGCTGCTGGGCCTCTTTTTCCCCTGCCTGGGTCCCAGTTGTCCTGCTGGGCCCTTGTCATTCTATTCCTATGCAGGTTGTCCTGATCCTGTCCTTATGCTGTAATAAACCTGCAAAACTCCTACTACCTCGAATCTTGACTCTTATTTATTGAGCTATCTGTTATTCATTCATTCATGCACTCAAAAATAGGGTATTATTTATTTATTTACCACATAATGGCGCCCGAATAGGGACTTGCCCTTTCCCCACGCGTCGGTGAAGCCACGCCGACCCCCTGACCCCCTGCAGTCGTGACGGAACTCTTCTGGCCAAGTGCAGATATTTCTGCTTCAAGTATCCCTCAGGCCCACGGAGGAGACGGAGGAGGCGGTCCAGCATCCGAACGAGACGGTGGAGGAACGCGGCGAGTCCCGACCAGAGCCCAAGCCGAGAGTCCAAGGTCCGAGGTATCCGGAGGTCCACCCGTAACTGAAGTCCGAAGTCCGAAGTTCGTCGTCGTAGTCCAGTCCCGTCCGAGGCCTTCCGTTCCGTGCTGCCCGGTGAGTACCATTGCTGGGGTAGTGTCTAGACAGGGTCAGTCTAAATTGACTCTGGTCCGTGGGTTGGTGGTACCCAAGCCCGCAAACGAAGTGTTCACCTAGGTGGATACGGGTCTTGATGTGTTCCTTTATGGGACCGGTATGTTCCGTACTGTTACAGCAGTGCATCCAGTAACTCTAGTCTGTTCCGTTCTCGAGAATTCTGTTCTGTTTCTGTTTTCAGTATTTTTCAGGTAGTATTCTGTTCGAACTGTTATTTATGATGTTGTTTAATGTATTTTCAATGTCGTGGTATGCCTGAATTGTTTTCCCAATTGTTATTGTTTTTCGTGTATTGTATTGTGTTCCGATTTAAGTTTAGAATGCCGCTCTTTTCAAAGTTACGTCAGTTAAAAACTAGAAAGGGTCTGCTGGAAGCAGCAGTTCCTGTTCCGCCAAGGGACAGTCCAGGTCACTTTATGTATCAGAAACATGGCATAAGCGCCATATTGTATTTAGATTTATGGGTAGAGTATACCAAACAGTTAGAAGAAAAGTATAGATGGCCCGTATCGGGTACATGGGATGCCGAATGTATCATGCGAGTAGAAGAAGCATTATGGAAAAAGAAAGCCAGACAGTCACAGAAAGATGCCATCGAGTTATGGCGTAAGGAAGCGCATAGAAGAACGGAAAAGGAAGTCAGAAAGTCAGAGTTAAGTAGAGAATCCCAAGAACGAGCCCAAGAAAGAGAATTAATCGAGATAGGTGAATAAGTCAAAGCCGAACAGTCAGACAGACAGAGGCATGCCCTTATTAAGGGTATGTATCCTCTTCTTGCCGAAGGTGTGCCAAAAGCGACCCCGGAGGCATCCAGTAATTTCCCGCCACCATTGGTTCCGACCAAGCTACGTCACAAACCGACCGCAGCTGATATTTTTATTTCGTCCTATTTGGACGACACAGTTCCAGAATATGCAAATCCAGTTCGCGCTCCGCCTGTCCCTGTAAATCAGGCACTTCCCGTTCCTCCAGACACCGGAGTACCTGTTGCGGTACCCCCGGGTCAGCCTGCCATACAAGTTCAGCCCACGTTACAATTACCGACCCTGCAAGCACGAAGAATGTCAGTCGACGATTCTAGTCTAGGGGCCGCAGGAGGAGGTCCTCCTCAAACCCCGCCGCCACACAAGCGTTTATCAGCACTCGAATTACATGCTCAAGCATCACAGCGTACTCCCAAGAGTAATAAGTCTGTCGCAGAAATCAGGCAAGCCCTTAACGAATGTAGTTATGATCCAGTTCCAGGCGAAAATACTATGGTTTTATATTCCTTGCGTGTAAGAAGAGTGACCGAGTATCTAGTCACCTTACCGAATATGAAAGAAGATCTAGACAGAATATATCGTTTCATCCGTACAGGGGATGATCCAGAAAGTATTGGCGAGATTATGTCCCAAAGGAAAACCGAGATTCAGCTCATGATATTAAAGTTCCTGATCAATTGTCTAATAAGAGAACAAGATTACCCGACTAAAGATCCCGCCGACATGAGAATCCTGACAAGGTGGAGTGATAATATAGCCGAGGGTAAGCACAAGACCATTAGTGCCATGGAAAGTATGTACAAGAAAATTCGTAAAGAAATAATAAAGTTACACGAACAGCGTAAAGCAGCACAAGTAAGCGAGAAAGAAAGTGCCTCTGATCCTGAAGAGGAAGACGAGAATCCCGTCAGAATAGCGTATGTAGGAAAATCCAGATTTCCAGATCGCCATTTACGTCCAGAACCTAAGTCTATTTTTCATCATCCAGCACGAGAGCCTCGCTCTCTCGAACAAGTATTTCAAGCTACCGATCACATTCTGAAATCACGAGTCGGTTATAGCGAATTAAGTACTATGCACGAACAAGAACTAGCCCGATCAGCAGTCCGATGGATTACTGATTCTACCACTTTTCCAGACGAAATAGTGGCACAAATGTTTCTGAAACTGCCCCCAGCCGAGCAACGACTGGTGGGTATGTATATGATCCAGCACCTCATTACCCTGTATGAGGGTCAACATTCTGATCCAGGTCCGTTACATGATATCCTGAACGAGTTACTCCAGTATAGATGGAGAGGTCTAGGTACCGATTTAATTAGTGTCATTCTAGAACAGCGCCACAAGTATAGAACGTTCCTGAACCCGCATTTTGTTCATGTCTCACCCCCAGAAAGTAAACCGTTTTACATAGACAGACAGAATCCGTTACGAGAAGTCCACCCAGTCCAAGGGGCGGGTGGCGACATGCAACGAGTGTTTGTATACACTCCGATATCAAAGATGGAACTCCTCGAGATGAAGAAATTAATTCCCTGTCATGACAAAGATCCAGCAGGGTTCCATCGAGAATTAAAAGACATGCTCCGTATGGGAGAATACACCTACCCAGATATCATTAAAATGTTAAAGGTTCTGCTACCCGCAGGGGTGTATGAAAAATTAAAGGAAAAAGAATGGGAGGTGGGAGAGAAAAAGATCGATTGGACAGCTCTAGAAGCTGAAGACAAGGCACGAGTACCAGGTACCGGTCTTGGAGATAAATGTAAAGAATTACCAGAATTATTGATTCAAGTTTTACCCAGATTATTGACAACTAGAAAAGAAGACTGGGATGCCATCTCAGCCTGTAAACAGAAACAAGATGAAGACATTAGTGATTTTTATTCTAGATTTGAGAAATGTTTCAGTATTAATAGTGGTCTCAAGACAAGTAGTGAGTCATACCCTCATCTTTTCGTTACCAAATTAGTCGAGAATTCAAGTCCACAAATTAAAAACCGAGTTTTGAAAGTCGAAAGCACCTGGCAAGCAAATACTCCGTCCCAGATGCTCCAGATGCTCCAGTATCACCAGAATAGAATTAGAGAAGAGCAAGAACACGAAAGAAAACGTATGAAAGACACGAAAATGAAAGTGCTAGTTGCACAATCTATTCCTCAAGACAGTCAGAAGAGGGGTCCGACTCAAGCCAGTCATTCTGCGGCTCCCGTTAAAGGGAACTGCAATTATTGTAAACAGCCAGGTCATTTTATAAACGAGTGTGCAGTTCTGAAACATAACATAGCTACTGGTAAGACTAAAGAAAGACCACGTCCGCCTAGACAAGAACAAGTTTCACAGATTCCTCAGTCACAGAATGCACCACAGACAGTTACAGTACCGCAGCCTATTGCTGCAACACAGCACGTTACATCGCAGATGTACCAGTATGCACAGTCCGAGTATCCAGAATACCAGTCATATTCATGAAACAGCCTAGAGAGGGAGGTAGGCTTGCCTCTCATCGAGATACCTGTAGACCAAGAAGGTCCCTATGTACACAGTCAAGTATTAGGGAAAGACAGAAAGTTTCTGATCGATACAGGGGCAAGTAGGACCACAATTAGTCACGCCGAAGTTCCAGGGGCTCCGCTCTCAGGCTCAAGAAATGTTTCCCTTGGATTTTCAGGAAAACCCATAGTTAATGAAATATCTCAGCCAGTTACTCTAGAAGTAGGTCCATTGTCCCTTACTACTGATCTGTTACTTACTAAGGCATGTCCAGAAAATTTATTAGGCATTAAGACACTGAAAGAATTAGGTGCAGTTATTTGCTGTTCCCCAGAGGGAATACGTCTGTTCCTACGTGACTTTAAGGGTCACTATGTATTACGAGATTTTGATTCCAGATTGTCTAATGTTCCGCAGCATTTATGGGCGCAAGGTCCAACTGATGTAGGTTACATGCAAATCACACCCTATCGTGTGACTCTCAAACCAGGTGTAGTGTTACCCCGAATCAGACAGTACAGATTGCCACCTGAGGCTGTAGCAGCCTTATCCAAAATTATTGACGAGCTCATGGCTCAAGGGGTAGTTGTAGAAACTGACTCCAATGTATGCAATTCTCCGACCATTCCAGTCATGAAACGTACTGATCCGAATGCACCCCCAGTATATCGATTAGTGATTGATTTACGAGAGCTTAACAAATGTATTATTCCTCAGTACCCAGTTGTTCCAGACATTTCTTCCCTGTTAACTGCCATTGATTCCGAAGCCATGTTTTTCACTGTTATTGACCTCAAGAATGCATTTTTTAGTGTTCCAATTCATCCAGACAGCCAGTTTCTTTTCGGATTTTGTTTAAATGGAAGGAGCTATATGTTTACACGCGCTCCTCAAGGTTTCACAGAAAGCCCTAGTATTTACAGTCAAGCACTCAAGAGACAACTAGACAATATTCACATGCCAACTGGCACTGCCCTGCTCCAGTATGTCGATGATCTACTGATCACAGCCCGTTCTGAACGTGCTTGCGAGCGAGCATCACTTACAGTTCTGTATTTTCTAGCCGAGATGGGGCACAAGGTGTCACCTTCAAAGCTTCAATTCTGTGTCCAGCAAGTGGTATACTTAGGACACTTGCTGTCCAAGAGGGGTAGGCAGTTGACACCCGACCGTATCCAGTTAATAGCGAGTCTTCCCCAGCCCAGAACCCAGAAGGAGGTACGTGCCTTTATCGGCCTTACTTCCTATTGTAGACAATGGATTCCCCAGTATGCATTTCTAGCCAAGCCACTGATACAGTTAACGACACAGGAGGCAGCCGTATCGACTGTCCTCCCTTGGACATCTGAACATACACTTAGTTTCAACGAGTTAAAGAAAGCCCTATGCCAAGCTCCAGTTCTAGCTACACCGAACTACAGTAAGCCTTTTACACTTTTCGTTACTGAACGCGAAGGTACAGCATTATCTGTTCTCACACAAGATCAAGCAGGTCAATACAAGCCCTGTGCTTATTTTTCAAGCACATTAGATCCAGTCGCCCAGGCGTTGCCTGCGTGCCTCAAGTCAGTTGCAGCCACAGCACTAGCTATCAGACAAAGTGATTCCATAGTTTTAGGACATTCCCTGACAGTACAAGTCCCACATTCAGTAGAAGTTCTTTTAAACCGAACACAAACTCAGCACTTGACAATTGCACGTTTAACAGGTTATGAATTGACACTGTTCCAGCCACACATAGAAATTAGACGCTGCAACGTCCTGAATCCTGCTACACTGTTACCATCAGTTAATTCAAATCCAGACACACATGACTGTGTGGAAGTAGTTAACGTTACGACAAAGCCAAGACAAGACCTGACAGACATTCCGTTACCAGATCCTGACCTGACACTTTATGTGGATGGTTCATGTATGAGAACTAGTACAGGAGAACTAGTCGCCGCATATGCAGTGACTACTGACACTGAAGTTATTGAAACACACCGTATTGATACCCTGTCCGCTCAAGCAGCAGAGCTAGTTGCTCTGACACAAGCCTGTATACACGCCAAGAACCTGAAGGTTAATGTTTACACAGATTCACGTTACGCATTCGGAGTTGTACACGACTTCGGAGTGCTCTGGCAGGAGAGAGGTTTTATGACTTCTCATGGAACCAAGATTCAGCATGGTCTCCTTATTCAAGCCCTGTTAGATGCCATACATTTACCGACATCTATTGCTATCATGAAGTGCAAAGCACATACGAAAGTTACTGACATTATTTCCCAAGGTAATGATCTAGCAGACCGCACAGCCAAGCTTACAGCACAGACTCCAGACATTCAAGCTAATCCGACACAGACACATACTCCAGATCCGATTACATGCATGACAGTTAAGGACCCTACACAAGATGTCATAGATATCCAGTTACATGCTACTCCCGATGAAATCAAGAAATGGTCTGTACAAGGAGGGGTCCAGACAGATCAAGGATGGTTAACGAAGGGTAGAGCCACATGGTTTCTCCCCGATTCTATGGTTCAAGTCATTGTCAATACCGCACATAGTCCAGCACATTTAGGAGAAAAAGCTATGTTAGACAGTATCCAGAACATTTGGTTCAACAAGCATTTACGAGCTGCAGCCAAGCAGAAAGTCCGTACCTGTATGATATGTTGTCAGTTTAATCCAGGTAAAAGTGTCCCGGTGGAACAAGGTGGTTTCCAGCCCCCTGACCACCCTTTTGAGGTCCTCCAGATGGATTATATTCAGATGGAGCGATGTCGAGGTTTCAAGTATGTCCTTGTAGTTGTATGTGCCTTGTCCAGGTGGACAGAAGCATATCCAGTCCCAGATTACACAGCCGCGACCACTGCCAAGCAGTTGGTTCGTGAATTCTTCCCTAGATACGGACTCCCTAGAGTCGTATATTCTGATAACGGTCAGCCATTCTCATCCGAACTCATGAGACACGTTTCCCTGTTGTTAGGGTACCAGTGGAAGTTCCATTGTGTACGCCATCCAGAAGCAGCTGGACTAGTAGAAAGACATAATCAGACTCTGAAAATCCGTATAGCAAAAGTTTGTAAAGACAAAGGTGTAGACTGGTTAGTAGCTTTGCCAGTCGCTCTGTTTTACATGCGTATGGTCGCACATTCCAGATCAGGTCTGTCCCCGTATGAGGTCGTATTCGGCCGCCCCCCTAATATGTGGGGTACTCCTAGACCCCGAAGTATTACCGATGTTTCATGTAATATGCTGACAGATTACCTAGCTTCCTTGATGTCTGCCCTCAACTCATGTCGTTCACAGGTTGCCGCCGCATTTCCAGACAATACCGAGGTGGCACCGCACGAGATCGTTCCAGGGTCATTGGTGATGATCCGCAACTTTGACAGATCAAGTCCGCTGGAACCACGTTGGAAGGAGCCACGTCAGGTCCTCTTGACCACCCGAACTGCCGTCAAGTTGGAAGGCAGGAAGGGGTGGGTCCACCTTTCTCATGTAAAACTTTTCAAAGGACCGAAACCAGTCGTCAAAGACATTGCCAAGAACATTTTCCAGGATTCGAAGGATTGCCAGAACATTGTTTTAAAGGACTGTCCCGCACCAGACTTTGTTACAACCCCTCCCTTGTTAGAGAAAACTCCGCAACAGGAGTATAAGTTAAAGCTCAGGTCTAATAAGTCAGCCAGTTTGATTGTATAAGTCCTCCCCTAGGTGAAACGGTTAGACTGTTTCTGACATGTATAAAATAGACCCCCATAGTGAGAGAGTCAGTCGAAGTTCATTTCAATGCATCGTTTTTCTGAGTTTCATACTATTCATCAGCATAATGATTTCCTGCACCAGTTATGCTTTCTATCTGTGTTTTCCAGTTCCTCATGTAAATATGTCTGCTCATGCTACAGTAGAGCACACGTTTAGTGATCTGCCTCCTCACGAATATTCATACCGCCTCGCCATGCGTAATAACACATTCATCCGTATGTTACATTATTCACACCAGACCAGCAATGCCACTAATTGTTGGGTGTGTGGTCGACTCCCCCCTTTCCAGACATCGAAGGGAGTTCTGCCACTGTTTCCTTATCCATTTTCACACAATGGTTCGTGTGGAGCATGGTCCACGCTAACGTCATCCTCAACAGATATGTCTTTTCTTAACAGTACATGTTTTCCAGACAAGCAAGGTTTTCCCCACAGAACAGGTTTAGATTTAGAAAATGAGGTATATAATTTAGGAAATTATTCGTCGAATTTCATGGTTCTGAATGTTCAGTCTGATACTACTCCAGATTCACCCGCTATTTCAGTACTACCAGTCAAAGGCGAATTATGTGTCCGTAGTTATGGTTCTGTACATATAGGTCATAGTGAATGTACTACTGTTATCCAGTATAGTGACAGTAGGAAATCTATTTTTAAAGCTTCACGTCATTCTTATTTTGTTTGTGGTCAAACTGCATATGTCCGTCTGCCCCTCGATTGGGAGGGAACCTGTTACATTGCTTTCCTACTGCCACCTGTTTTTCTAGCCCCACCTGACTATCATAGGAATTCTTTCTTAGTACACACTAGACACAAGAGAAATCTCCCGATTGTCGATTATACTGAAACCGCCGCAGAGCAATTCATTGATATAGATAAAGGTGTTTTCCCTTATTTAGGTACAGTTGTAAATAGTAAGTTAATTCGTAGGTTAACAAGAACCCTTGAAGCTGTAGTAGATGAGACTGCCTCTGCTCTAGGTAACTTAACTGAAGAACAATCCTTTATGAGAATTGTCGTTTTACAGAATCGTCTCGTCCTTGACGTCATACTGGCCGATAGGGGCGGGGCCTGTAGAATTCTCGGATCCAGTTGTTGCATTTTCATTCCAAATAACGCGCCGTCTGTTTATTCAGCTATAACCAGACTCCATAAAATTGCCCATCTGTTACATCAAGATCCAGGCACCTGGACATGGTCCGGTTGGTTCTGGAATGTAATTTCCGCATGGGGATGGAAAGTCCTGTCCTTTCTAGGTATTGCAGTAGCGATCATATTTAGCTGCTGCCTCTGTATACAATGTGGCCCTGCGATTTGCAGCATGTGTGCTACCTCTTGTATTCCTAGTCCCAAGCCCCGTTCTAAATCCCGTTCCAAGACAATTCAAGACGAGCAAATGGTACTGTATGAAATGATAGACGGTATCATGAATATTGATGTTTCCTGATGTAAACGTAGTGACAAGGAGGGAATGTGGAAAAGTAAATTTTGCCATGTTCTGTGTCCCTACGCCCCATCCATCATATGTTATGTATGCATGACCAATATGCATATGTTATTCCCCATTTCTGATTAATGACGCAATTACAGTTGTGTCCACCTCTAATATGTTAGTTTCCAGTCCTCGTGAATACTACGAATATCAGGCCTATGTAAAATAATGTTGCCACGTTTCTCAGTGTGCACGTTATTCCATTATAAAGTCCCCGTTTCTAGGCCTCAAAAGGGCCCGGACCCTGGATTCAGCTCCTGTCTCCTGAAAGCCTCGCTGAGGAGCGATACAGCCCCCACCTGTATCCTCGACCTTTCACTTACTTCCTGCCTCGCAGTGCCCGGTGCAGCCCGGCTCTGCCTCTGAGTCTGCCAAAAGTATGTTATAAGTTCCTGCTATCAGTTCAGTCCTCCTCTTCTGCATTCCTAAGCTACTGAACTGCATCAATAGTTCCCGTCATTGTCTAGCCTTCTCGTCTCCACGTTAGAGAAATACTGTATTTAATGGTCATTTAATATTCTTCACGTACTACATGTAGAATAATGCATGGTCCAGTCTTAGAATCAGGTTAGCTTTTCCCCTCATGACTTCTAGTTTATATCAACATGTTCCCTAAACATTAGATACCAGATAGGGTTTAGGTACATGTCGCTCCGACCCTCCAGACTTTAGTCTCTGCTCCTAGCACAGAGTTCGTAGCCCCCAGCTTCTCCTAGTAACACGTCATTGCCAGTTTTCGCGCACCATTAGGTTAGAGGTCCCGGCTCCTTAGGCAGCCCCCTCCTATGTTTCCGCCCATTCATGACATATTCTGTTACGTTTGCATCACATGTCTATGTAAACTCCCAGTTACACCCACTTTTGCTGTTATCTCTCGCGACTGTTACACGTCACGCCTTCTATTCCACCCACTGTTACGCCTACTGCAATGTAATGCTATGTGTTTGCGTTATGTATATAAATGAATGTCTTGTTATTGAATGTTAGCGCGCTCATCCCAGACCAAGCCCCAGCAGCTGCTGGGCCTCTTTTTCCCCTGCCTGGGTCCCAGTTGTCCTGCTGGGCCCTTGTCATTCTATTCCTATGCAGGTTGTCCTGATCCTGTCCTTATGCTGTAATAAACCTGCAAAACTCCTACTACCTCGAATCTTGACTCTTATTTATTGAGCTATCTGTTATTCATTCATTCATGCACTCAAAAATAGGGTATTATTTATTTATTTACCACACACTACAGGCTTGGGCTCTTAATATGTACATCATGTGTCCCTGTGAAATTGCATTATTAGTCCAAAAACTTTGCATGCAAAATTGACCTTGACTTGCTCCCATGCTATTTCTCTCCTTTCTGTTTTCAGAGTGACCCTTTTCTTAACGTCCATCCTTTGCATGCCTTCTATTTCTGAGTGTAGCCCCCTCTCAGCATCATGCTCGTCTGCCTTAACCCTTCTTCTTGTAACTATGCAATTAGCTGATACCTCATTTCATAGATCACAACCAACAACCAAGATGGCAACTGGACAGGAGCTCTGCCTAGAGGCTCCGGGGCTTGGGATCACAGATTCGTGAAAATCCCTGGCTTTGTCCCTCGTCCAGCCCCCACACTCGACAGCCCAGCACAGAGAAAATCTGCAGCAACAAGACTGCAACAACGTTTTTGCGCCACCATCACAGAGAAAGCGGTGATCACCGGAATGAAGAGACGACTCCTACCTGAGAAGCCTGTTGGTCGGGCCAACGTACCTTCCGACCTATTCTCGACAGCCCAGCACGGATGAAATCTGCAGTAGCAGGTCTGCAACAACACCTTTATGCAACCATCTCAGCAAAGGCGGAGACCACCGGAATTTAGAGATGACACCTGCCTGAGGAGTCCGTTGGTCAGGCCAACGTCCCTTCTGACTTGTGACTGGTGGCCTTTGGTACGGTCCGCGAGGAGACGAGGACGGTGAGGAGACGGTGCGTCGGTGTGGCGCCTCGGTCGCTTTTCTCCTGGGTGGGCCTTGCAGGATGGTTGTGTCTGCGGCCGGGCGCCTGTCCTCCGAACAAGATCCGGCCGTGAGCTGAGCCGATTAAGGGCTTGAGCCGCGGTGATCGGCGTGAGTGTCGGGGATTGGGAGCTGTTGGGAGTCTCGAAATGGCGGCGCTCATCTGAGCTTGTCGCCGCACCCCTTCCCCCCCCCCTCCCGCGCTGGGCTGCCCTGGTGAGACTCATTATTTTATTACTCCTCTGTGGGCTGAAACAGCGTTCTGAGAGGAAAGAGCTGATTTGTCTGGATTATTTATTTTTCCCTGAAACCCTCCGATTTTTTATTAACAGTAACAATACTATCTATTGATGGTGCCTGACCCTAAGATGGCGCCCACTGAGGACAAAACCCCCTCTCACTTACGTTAATCAGGTAATAACTGTCTAAACAAGTCGTCTAGGTGAAATTCCCTCATCAGCTCATGTTCTCCCTGCAGCCCCCTACCTCTGAAATTTTACAGCTCACTACATTGTTAGTGCTGACAAAATTTGATGCAGTCAAAGCCTTTCCATTTCCACTACTGCTGACTTTCTGAAGACGCCCCCAGCCCCATGACTCTATTCTTTGCTGGGCAGTGAAATAAAAAAAGGACATTCTACATCCTACACCTGTATTGGCCATCTTGGAGTGGAGCTCCTCTCCCTGCTCAGGACTGGGCTGCTGGCCCGCTGTGTTTGTTTTTGTTTTAGTTATAATTGATGATAACTATACTCCCAGAGAATGTACCATTTTCGCCCTTGCCTTTTTAATTCTTTTGTAAATACGACATCAGTGGAATCGCACGGAAGGTACTCAGAGTTAGCGAACCCATGCAGATGTTTGTTGTTTTGCTGCTTGCTAACCTCCACGGCGTTGCGAAGCACCGGATTGCTATGGCTCTGATCCCCAGTCGAGATGTGCTGAGCACGAGATTCGGCTCTATGAGCCTGACAGTATTATTCCGACGGTTTGATACTGCAACTTTAAGTGCCACCCTTTGAGGCTATTTCATGTTTCACCTCATGGCTCTGACTTGGGCCTATATTGAATTCCCGGCCTGATCTCAATCACGTGGCGCCCATTTTGTGTTTTCCCTATCACTAAGGATCCCTTTTGGCCTCCATTTTGCCCTCCTTCCCCTTACTTTGATGTTTTCGCCCCCCTGACCTAGCAGACATATAGAGATCGAAAAAGGACTTGACCCACTTTCTCACAATTGGTGGACATCTTTGAATGGAGCCCTGCTTTCAACTCCTCTGGTATTTCAATACTGTTGTTCTTTCACTTTAAACTATCACCATCTATTTACCTTTTATCCTTATCTTATATTTTATCTCTCTTATCCTTGTTCACCCTCAACTATCCTGCCCATGCTTTCTTCCTGAGCTCGCTATCCGTCCTTCAGAAGCTCTCTTCTACGCTACTTCTCAACTCTACCCCCATCTATATCACCTATCAATCCTATTCCTACTCTATACAATTGTATTTTTAGTGCACTTTTTTGCCACCCCCCCTACTACACCCCCATCCACCTTGCATTTATTTGCTTCTTATTTTGTATTTCACTGTACAGAATGTTGTGATTTATATCATTTTTGTATGTATTTTATTGATTAGGTGCCTCTTACTTTGTATTACCCTGTAGTATACTATTTTTTTTCAACCTGCTCCTTATTTCATTTGATGTTTACTCTCTTTAGTCATCTCCCTCCCTCCTAACCTTATTCACATCTTTCTCACGCTTATTCTTAATGTTTGAATGTTCCTCTTGATGTGTTTTATCATTGTTGTGTAATTTGTCTGACTTTGTCCCCCTTTAAGATATTCCTTTGTATGGTTCACCCCCATTTCCTATTTTTGTGATTTGCTTTTGGGCCTAACGTAACCTTAGTGCGATATCTATGCAGCTTATACTGTATTTCGCTGGTGTTTACTCTCTTTAGCCGATTCACATCCTTCCCATTATCAGCTTACTTCACATCTTTCTCATTTTTAATATTTACCCTTAAATGTACATTTTGACATGTTCTATTATTGTTGTTTATTTTATATAACTATGCTGTCCATTGTTGGTTATTTGTTTTGATTATGCTGTCCTCCCATAGGATGTTCTTTTATTTTGTTCTCCCCCATTTCTTTGTTGTAATTTTGCTTTGGCTAAATGTATCTCTTCCATAATTCCACCTTTCTATTTTCCTGTTCTGATTAATCTTATGGTTTAATCTGCGCGCTTCTTCTCTCTCTCCATAGTCTCCTAATCATGCCTCCCCTCTCTCTTTCCCCCTCTTCCTCAGTATCACCTATCTCGGACCTTGGGCCCAACTCTTGGTCTATCCTCTACCACTCCCACCTCTCCAAGCATGGTAAGAAAAACTTCAAACACAAGCTCCTCTGTCTCCACCCTGAAACCTTATTTGCCGATTACCATAATAGCCTTAACTCCTCCTTAATCACCAACTACATCTTCTTTTCCAAACGCCCTTCAAAATGGAAAAACCTATTTCTTCAACACCTTCCTATCACTAACTCTCGCAATATTCCCTACGGTCTAAAACTCACCACCACTCCCTCTTCTTCCTTTCCTGGTGAAATTGATATTTCCATCTTTAAATCTAGAAACATTCTCATCCAAGCGTCTGAAAATCCCCTCTACATCTTTGAACTCCACTCTAGTGCCTTATCCCAATCCTTCGCTCAGTCCCTGAACCCCCCTCCACCACCCCCTCATCTCCTAGTTCCATCCCCTCCCCCCGCGTCTCCTACCCCAACTCTTCTCTCCGATCTACCTACAACCTCTCCCAACTTTGATGTCTACACCCAACCTTCACTGACTACTCGAACTCTCAATACCGTTACTAGCATTGACACCCTACATCCCCCAACCCCACTTTCCCTCCTCACTGATTCACCTACTTTTTCTCTCAGCCCTGATGCACACACTCAACCGCAGCTGTCCTCCCTAACTGACTGCTATATTACCATCACTGACTCCCTTCACCCACGTTCCCCCTTATCTCCTCTCACGGTCTCCCCCACCTCTTCCACCAACCATGATGTTCTCTCTAAATCACTACAAACCACCCCTACTCTTAACATTACAACCTGTAACGACGCCCTTATCCACCAATCACCTCGTTTTTCTGCCTCTCTCCCATCCACCTCCACCAATGATCCTTACAACCCCTTCCTTTACTCCCACCCCCCACTGTCCCTTCCCCACCCTCTTCCATCCTTGCCTCCCACCCCTACGTCCTCACTCCCTCACCCCTCTATCCCCCAACACCACCCTCTTCCATCCTTGCCTCCCACCCTTACGTCCTCGCTCCCTCACCCCTCTATCCCCCAACACCACCCTCTGTCCACCTTTCCCCTCACCCCGTCTTCTTCTTCTTCCTCTCCTGCCCCTCCATCCTCCTCACACCTCCCTGCCCACTGCCTCCCTCAATTAGAGTCTACTCAATTCACTTCTCTTAAGCCTTCTAACTTGTTTGATACTCCTGTTACCTGCACGCCTACTCCTGCCTCCCCTATAACCCCACAGTCTTTAAGCTCTGCCAAACACTCCACTCCTTATGATCTCCCCCTGAACAAACCCTCTCCATCCTCCACTTCTTACAACTCTCCCTCGTCCCCTCCAGCCGCTCTCACTGACCCCCCTATGCCCCTTCTTCTCAATAATACACTTTCGTCCATTTACCTCGCTCCTTCTAACTCCCGTAACACGTCACCCTTTGATGCACTTTATCTTCTCCCCCCTCATTTAACCAACCCCCTTATCCCCCCAACAACCCTCACTTCCCCTCCGCTGACAATTCCCTCTCACACTCCCTTGATCTCTCCTGCAACTCTCATTATACCTGCCACTCCACCCTATACTGTCCCTCCTCCTCATTTAACAAACTATCTTCCTAAACCTAATGCCTCAACCACTCCTACCTCCTCTGCCCCCCTCCCCATTATGAAACCTCCCACCCATCTTAACTTTCTTCTCCTCCCCCCCAGGTTACCCCCCCTTCCTCTCCCCAATCCCCCCTCCTCGATAACTCCTACTCCTCTCTCCTCCCAAAAACTCTTGATCCACTCCACTCCTCACTTCTTACACTATCACTCCTTAATATTGAATTTCTCCTTTCGTCCCTTGTTTTAGAACTCTCCTCCCTCAGATCAGATGTCTCACTCCTTGCTAAAGCCCACTCTTCTGATCACGCACACACATTGGTCCCTTCACTAAACAACATATCATCTCAAATCAACACCCCTCTCACCTCCCCCAGCAACAGCTCCCCTAGTACTGCTAACATCGATTACTCTCCACATGGCCCACCCCTCCATACAAACTCCCTGATCCCACCCAAACCCGCTGAACTTTCCAATGCCCCCCCCACCTACACGGCAACTACGAGCTCCACTCCTCAACATCCTGCATCCCCAATATCCTTGGGGGTTAACTTATCTCCGAACTCCCCTGTCTCTCCCCCTCCCTCTTCGTCCTCTAGTCCCCCCTTCCCGCAGTCTACTATCCCAGTTCTCTTGGGAACGAGCAGACTCCCCCTTTACCCGACATCACCTAGACCCCCTCAACAACTAACATCTATCCTCCCTGATCCCTCCACCCAATACCCTGATCCTTCACCCCTCTACTGCATGTTGATTAACTGCAGATCCGCATCTTGCCATGCGAAGGATATTGCGGAAACCATTCTCATTGAAAACATCGACATTGCATTCCTAACTGAAATCTGGCTCAACCCCCACTCCACTCCTATCCTTGACTTGCTCATTCCTCCTGGATATTCCATCATTAGCAAAGACAGAATCGAGCAAATAGGAGGTGGCCTTGCCCTAATCTTTAAAGATGAACTTAATCTCACGCTAGTCCATCTACAGGACCCTTCCACCTTTGAATACCTTTACGCTGATCTTACTATTCCTGGCTCCCCCACCATTCAATTACATACTATCTACCACCCCCCCGGCAATTCTATCCCCTTTACCTTATCAATTAATCTTCGCTCACTCACTCCAAGAATCTCTTTCTTGGCGACTATAACATCCATTGGAATAAAAATTATGACCCTGCTGTCATCCTCTTTAAAGACACCATGGACATTACTGACCTAACTCAACTCTGCCAATCCCCGACTCACTCCAAAGGCGCCACCCTTGATGCTATTATGACTAGCAAGGATCTGGCCTCTCTCTCAACGATCCTTCCTGTAGACTGGTCTGATCACCACCTTATCCTCTTCACTTTGAACTGCTCCGTTACTCGCCTCACCCCTATCGGCACTTTACCCATGAAACATACTCGTAATCTTCACCTTATTCCCCCTGGCGAGTTGGAATCCTCAATCAAAACCCGCTTACTTCTCCACCCCCCTCACAGCACCAATGACCTAACTGAACATTACAATAATTCTATCCTTCAAGCCCTTGACCTAATTACCCCAATCAAACTTAAACAACAAAACAAAATACCTCCCAAAACCTGGTTTAATTCCGACCTTAATAATGAAAGACGGGCCCTCAGGCAATCTGAACGTTCTTGGAGGAATCATCCCTCCTTCGATAACCTGATATTCCTTAGAAACGCCATAGCCAAATACAAGAAGCACATCTTCAATGAAAAAGACTCCTTCCTCCGTTCGCAACTTGACCAGGCTAACAACCGTCCCAGAGAACTCTTTAACATTGTTAAAAAACAAACTTCCTCTGGTCCCCCTAAAATACCAGCCACTGTTGAAAGATGCGAAGAAATCGCCAGCTACTTTTCGAATAAAGTCAACTCGATTGAACTATCCTTCTCTTCCCCCCTCTCCCATTCCAATCTACCCTCAGCCAACACCACCTCCCTAACATTCCTACTACACCCTTTTCCCCTTACCCTTCGTGTCAGGACCCCTCTCTACCCCTCCCTACTCTACCCCACCATGACTCTATTTCTAAGAACACCCATGCTAAAAATAATGCCTCCTGGTGTAAATTCTGTCCAGTATCTGAATCTACTGTCCTCAACATCATCTCCAAACTCAAACCATGCTCACACACCAAAGATCCTCTTCCCGCACAGTTGGTTCAGGAACTCAAACACATCATTGCCCCCATTTGGACCAATATCATCAATTCCTCTTTTGCCACTGGTTGTGTCCCAGCATCCCTTCAACTACATAAATTCTCCCCATCCTCGAAAACCCCACCGCTGACCCTAATGACTTTAACAATCTACGCCCTATCTCTAACCTTCCCTTCCTCTCCAAAGCCCTTGAAAAATGTGTCCTGTCCCAATTAGACAACCATATCATCTCCTTCAATCTCCTTGACGTTTTCCAATCTGGTTTTAGAAAAGGATGCAGCACTGAAACTGCTATGCTCAGTATTACTGATGATATTCATCGCTCTTTTGACAAAGGCAAATCCTCCCTCCTTATCCTCTTTGACCTCTCTGCTGCCTTTGATACTGTCCGCCATCCCACCCTTCTTAATACTCTCAAAGACCGCTTTGGGTTTGAGGGCATTGTCCACCAATGGTTCACCTCATATCTTCAAAATAGATCCCAACAAATTAAACTCAGTCACTGCCTCTCCAAACCCCAACCTGTCTCACTGGGTGTTCCACAAGGTTCTAGCCTTTCCCCAACCCTATTCAATCTATTCATTGAACCACTCACCCTCATTCTCAAACAAGCTAATATCAGTTACCACCTCTACGCTGATGACACGCAACTATATTACAAGATCAAGTTCCACCATGACATCCTTCACCTCAATGATACCTTGAATAAAGTCCAAGCTTGGTTCCATCTTAATCATCTCAAACTGAATCCCAAAAAAACTGAAATCATCCTTTTCACTCCCAAAAACTGTTCTTTGCCTATCCAACTCTGGATTAATGATATCAAAGCACTCAACTGCTCCCTCTCCACCTCTAACTCTGTCACATCCCTAGGCATCAGCATTGATCAGAATCTTACTCTCATCTCTCACATTAAAAATGCGGTCAAAGGTGCTTTCTTCACCCTTCTCCACCTTAAAAAAATCAAACCTTTCATAAAGTCCACCTTGCCCCGATTAAATCTGTTCTCAACCTGGCTGCCAGGCTTATCTCTGACTGTAAGCGATTTGATCACATCTCTCCTGTCCTCAAAAACCTCAACTGGCTCTCAATTGAAGGTAGATCCACCTTCCTGATGGCATGTATCACTCACAAAGCCCTTCACCAAAACACCCCCTCCTACCTCTCTGACTAACTACAAAAAGCTGGTTGCTCCAGGTCCTTGAGAAGCACTAACGCCCTCGACCTCATTCCCCCGAGACTCAAATGTAAAAAGACCCAATCACGTGCATTCTCTGGTAATGCCCCTACGATTTGGAACTCTCTCCCCAAAGATCTTTGCTGCCACCCCTCCTACACTCTCTATTCAAAAAAAGACTCAAGGTGCTTCTTTTCAACAAATATTGGGGTACCTAACGTCGCTGTAATGACACTGTCCTTATTTTGTATTCTCCTCAACACACCCCCTCTTTCTTCCTTTTCCTGTTTTCGCTCCCCCTCTCCTTCTTCCCTTCTCTCTCCTATTTTTCAACCTTCCTCATCTCCCTTATTTATCTCTTAGTTACTTTCTTTCCTCATTTCCTTCGTCTAACTGCCTTATCCTATGTTAGTTCAATTCACTATGTAATTTTGTCTCGATGTGGTTACCTATCTGTAAAGTGCTCTGATACTCTTGGGTCCAGTAGCGCTATATAAAACCTTTTAAATAAATAAATAAATAAATAAATAAATAAATAAATAAATCTCCTCTTTAAAATCCTATCTCTTTAATTTAAAATTACCTAATCTCTACCAGCCAATTTCACCAAATATTCACTGAAATAACAGAGCCCCATCAATGATCACATCTAACTGGTATCAGCATAATCTATCACAAAGCAACTGGAGTATTGCATCCTATTATTCTTGAGTACACAGGGATAGTAAGCGCTATATAAATACAATTACAATATAGCGAAGGATCGATAATGTGAGGGTGAGACATTTCAACAAAGAGAAAGCTAGAGAAGAAAAGAGAAATCTAGGGAGGGTTAGAGAGAGAGCGAGAGAAGGAGACATTTACTTGAAGAGTTGCGCAGAAGAATATCATGGAAAAAACAGATGGCTCTTCAACAAGACCGCTGTGAACATATGGTCAAGTTAATGGTGTTAAAAGAGAAAGCTGTACATTTATGTTCAAATGTAGGTGAACATATGACGAGAATGAAAATATCCAAAGTGAAACGTACTGCGGGTGGCAACGAGCCAGTACAGTGAGGAATGCTGCCTCATCTAGCCTTTTTTCATCCTTCTCTTTTTACTATGATCTCTTAATGCTATTTCTGTAGGATTTTGGGCTGCCTTTATAATGCTTGTGGCACTAATACCATAGTGCATCTGTCCAGACCTGTTTCTTTATCCTTTCCCTCATTCCACACTGGGGTATTTTATTAAATTAGCATGGGCATGTTTGTTACCAGAATGCCTGGTTTATCTGTCTGGTGACACTGGGTCCTTCTGTTTTACCTCAGACTCCGGTATGCCTATTTCTGAACCTCTATGTGTTAAACATATACTCTAGAACAAAACAAAAAACACAAATGTAATGACAAGTTTCCAGAAACAGGAGCATTTGCCAACCTTCACACTACATGCAAGAGTATCATACATTATTGGAATTCTTTGTGGCTAAGCCAGGATCACTCAAAACTGACCCCCACAATGAAGATAGGAACAACACTTTTATATAGGGTCCTGAATGACAACGCAAGTAGTTGGTGTAGGAAGCTGGCTCTCTATATAGTGTACTAAAGTCACGCACACTGTGCAGAGAGTCCAGGTATACAGAGGTAAAAGTATATACTACTAATGCTCTTTTCGTGGTAGTGTGGGCGAGCAGGTAGGCTTATCAAAGGGTAGTTCTAAGCATTTGCTGTCACACATAGAGAGGCAATAAATGAGACACACACACAAGAATAAATCCAAGACCAAATTGTAAAAATAAAGACAATTTCATGTGTTTTTAGAGACCAAGAACACTGTTCTAAGGTAAGTACTTTTTGAGTTACGATTTTTAATGAGTTCTGAAAATGTATCTTATTTGTGTGAAATTACTCACCATTGGAATCAATAGGAATAAATAGAAAATTGCATATAAAATCAGGCAATGCTTTCACGAAGTTCACCTTCTCGTTATAGGTCAATGTCATGACCAGGTCCAAATTTCCAGCGGAAACGTTCTGGAGCATCCTGGATTTGGCAGGAGCAGAGTGCTGGGTGTCTTGGAAAGTGGTGCACAAAGACGCGGGGTGCCACTCAAAATGCACTTCTCAGATGGAGTTACATGTAAGTCAGATGGGTCTCCTTGGAGGGAGGATGTTGCAAGGGCCTGGGGACCACCGGCGCAGAGCTTGTTTGTCGGTGCTGCGGCCGGGTGCAGAGTGAACAGGTAAGTAGGGTGTTGTGATTCTTTGGGGTCCTTGCGGTCAGGAGCAGGCAACTTGGAGAGGCGATCTCAAAACAGCTGGGCCACTCAGGAAGTGGGCCTCGGGTGTCTCAATGTTCCTTGATAGGTGCTTGCTTCTGCTTCTTTGGGAGTCCGGTGTGTCTTCTTCTTTGTTGGTTTTTGCCGTTGGGGGTCCGGTACCTCGGGTATTGGTATGCCACAGCTCATATAGGTCCTGGTGCCTCCAAACATGTTGCTGCGTCGAGGTCATTGAGAAGCAACACGTTGACAAACCAGACTTCACGAGGTCAGTGCCTGCAGTGTGCAGGGGAGTGATACCTTCATCCAAGGAAGCTTCTCAGGGATTTTTCAAATGCTGGATGAACTTAAAATTGGAACCTCCTGAGGCTTGAGCCGGGAGTAGAAGCGGAAGCGCTGATATTTTTAAAACTGAATTGTTTGTGTTTTAATCCACCTCCGCTGCACTTACCCCCCCTCCTGAGCACCTCGCGCTGCACAAACCCCCGGGAGGACAGCTGAGCAATAGGCTGCCACCGGAGAGTGTTTGTTTACCAGCGACGCCATTCTGAACACATTGGCCACGCCTACCGGACAGGCCACGCCCCCCTCACTCGTTCCTTGCCATAAAAGCGCGCTGAATTCTAGCGCCTACAGCTTAAAATTGGAACCTCCTGAGGCTTGAGCCGGGAGTAGAAGCGGAAGCGCTGATATTTTTAAAACGGAATTGTTTGTGTTTTAATCCACCTCCGCTGCACTTACCCCCCCTCCTGAGCACCTCGCGCTGCACAAACCCCCGGGAGGACAGCTGAGCAATAGGCTGCCACCGGAGAGTGTTTGTTTACCAGCGACGCCATTCTGAACACATTGGCCACGCCTACCGGACAGGCCACGCCCCCTCACTCGTTCCTTGCCATAAAAGCGCGCTGAATTCTAGCGCCTACAGCTTAAAATTGGAACCTCCTGAGGCTTGAGCCGGGAGTAGAAGCGGAAGCGCTGATATTTTTAAAACGGAATTGTTTGTGTTTTAATCCACCTCCGCTGCACTTACCCCCCCTCCTGAGCACCTCGCGCTGCACAAACCCCCGGGAGGACAGCTGAGCAATAGGCTGCCACCGGAGAGTGTTTGTTTACCAGCGACGCCATTCTGAACACATTGGCCACGCCTACTGGACAGGCCACGCCCCCTCGCGTACCCCCTGACTACTGCCTATAAAAATGTGTCCTTTCAGGAAGCGCAGCGGACGAGCGCAGCGGGCGCGACAAATGCGCGCCGAAGGCGCGCATAAGGCAAGCTCGTCTGCGCTCGTCCGCGCCGAGTCCGGGCCAGGGGCCATACCATCCACTATCCAGGCAAACCAGACCCTGGGCTACAGCTCGGCCACCCTCCACGACCTGAGACCCATGGAACATGACTGTCGAAGGTATGCTCTTGATACCACATCCCTTCCTGCCAACTGTCCTAAATGCACTGCCTCCCTCCCCATAAGGCAGAGGAAACCCCCACGTCACGAATACCGCATGCTCCTTTTAAACTGCCGATCCCTCCCCAAACACAAGCTGGAAATATCCCTCCTATTAGAAGAACGCAAGCCAGACGCGCTGTTTCTTACGGAGACATGGTTAACGTCTGACTCTGACCCCGATGTGGTTGCCGCCCTCCCCGCCGGCTATCAAATAACTCGTCAAGATCGACCAGATGGCAGAGGGGGAGGACTTGCAATCATAGTAAAAGATCAATATCGCTGCAGGCCTATAACGGAAAACATCCCAGACTGTGAAAACTTAGCTTTCGCGCTGGAGTTCTCCCCCAACCACTGCCTCTCGGGCACCTTGATATACCGCCCACCCGGCCCCCCAAAACAATTTCATAGCAGCCTCCCAGCAACTATAGCACCTCGTATCTGCGCTGCTGCCAACTTCATCGTGTTAGGCGACCTCAACCTACACTTTGACTCACCAGCAGATGTGACGGCCATTACCTTAACTGACGACCTGGCCGCACTACAACTCATTCAACGAGTGAACACTCCTACCCATACAAAGGGACACCTGCTGGACCCAGTATTCAGCAACTGTGCAGAACTTTCAACCGACTCTCCTCTTCCCCTCCCATGGACGGATCATTCCTTGGTGCCCCTCACCTGGCTCACTGAGAAACCCATCCCTGCCACCCCCTCGATTAGATACGCGAGATCATGGGCACGGATACAAATAGACGAATGGACAAGCAAACTAGTGGAAAGTCTTCCTTCAAATAATGAAGACCCTTGTCTGGCAAACCAGGAATACGAAAGCTGGATCTTGCACTCTCTTGAGACCATTCTCCCCCTCAAAAAATCGTCGGCTAAACGTTCCCAAAAAACAGCCCCATGGTATACAGAAGCCCTTAGAGACAAAAAGCGACACTGCCGGAAAGCAGAAAGAAAATGGCGCGAGAACTACGCTATGGAAGACAAAACTCGATATCGGGAAGAAATAAAAACCTATAAAGAGCAGATAAAAACTGCCCAAACAGAATACTTCTCGAACAAAATCTTAACCTCATCTTCCAAACCCAGGGAAATCTTCCAAACTCTGCAGTCCCTGATTAAACCACCCCCCTCCAGTGTTCACGAAGACAAATCAATTGCCCAATGTAACGACCTGGCAGAATTCTTCTCGGCCAAAGTGAACAATATATATTCATCCTTCCCTACCAGCACTGTGTCCACGCTGCCTCATAACAACAACGGAGGGCCAGACCCAGAGCTTGCCTCCCTCTCCACACTCGACCACTTCACTTGTATGGACCTAGAAGAAGTTAAATCCATAGCTCGGAAAGTGAAATCCGGCTCACCAACAGATCCGGCCCCCCCAGAGACAATGTTACTCGCATCCCAGACGGTTCTACCCATCATCATGAATCTAGTGAATGCGTCCATTGACTCTGCCACGGTTCCTCCGGCCTGGAAAAAGGCAATGGTTCGAGCACTAATAAAAAAGCCTCATCTGGATCCCTCGGACTTTGCCAATTACCGCCCGATTTCACTACTCCCCTGGGTAAGTAAAATTGCAGAGAAATATATCAATCTCCAATTGGTCAACTACCTGGAAAGCAATCTGCTGTTAGACCCTACACAGACAGGATTCAGGCCCAGGCATGGAACAGAGTCCGCCCTCCTTATGGTCGTTGAGGAGTCCAGAAGAATCATCGATCAAGGAGGATCAGTGGCAGTGGTCCTCCTTGATCTCAGTGCGGCGTTTGACACGGTCAGTCATAACACCTTATTGGACCGTATAGCAAACGTCGGCATTGTGGACAAGGCCTGGCTCTGGATAAAATCCTTCCTGAGTGACAGGTCGTTCCAGATATTCGACGGACAAGCCGTCTCTTCCAGCATACCGATGAAGTGTGGAGTCCCCCAGGGCTCCTCTTTAAGCCCTGCGCTTTTTAATATCTATATGAGGCCACTGGCTGATGTAGTTCGTCCGTATGGAGTTAAGATCATTTCCTATGCGGACGACACACAGCTGGTGGTCTCCTTAGCGCAGGAAGCCCAACACTCTCCATCGGGGGGTCTAACCAAATGTCTGGAGGAGGTGAAGTCCTGGATGACGCTGTCCTCACTGAAGCTGAATGGGGACAAAACGGAGCTCATGCTGCTAGGCCCGGCCGACCCGACCTTCTTCAAGTCATTATGGCCCACCTGTCTAGGCCCCCCCCCGGCCCCGAAAGATAACATCAAAAGCCTAGGGGTATGGCTGGACAAGAACCTTACTTTTAACACCCAGGCCACAAAGCTTTCCGCCACCTGCTTTGGACTCCTTCGGACACTGAAGAAGGTCCTACCCTTGCTCCCTATGGAGGCTAAACAAACAGCTATTCAGGGTATAATACAATCACGCCTGGACTCAAATAACGTCCTTTACTTGGGAGCCCCAGAGTACACATTAAATAGGTTGCAACTGGTGCAGAACTGTGCGGCTCGCACCCTACTGCAAATTCCACGAAGAATTTCAGTCAGAGAGGCACTGACCAGCCTTCACTGGCTGCCAGTACGGAAAAGAGTCACCTTTAAGGCAATGTGTACTGCCCATCAGGCCTTCTGGGACTCGGGCCCAAAACTCTTGCGTAGCCTAGTCAGCCAATACCATCCAGGCCGTGAACTACGTTCTAGCCAGGCTTTTATGGCAAAAGTTCCCAGAATCAAGAGGTCTAGAGCAGGTGGAAGAATGTTCACCTTCAATGCTTCAAAAACCTGGAACACCCTACCCCTTCACCTGAGATCTAACCCTAACCTTGCCTCCTTCCGTAAGCAACTTAAAACTCACTTATTCAAATCCCCGTAATCAATTCAGCCCCCCTTCTTCTTCCAGTTTCTGTCAGCCTCATTACACCCCCTCTTCTGGTTCCCTAGCGCTTGGACGCCCCAGGGCAGCAATCGCGCTGTATAAGTGTATTTTCATTCATTTCATTTTCTTTCATTCTCCAGGGTTCCTGGAGACCTTGCAGGTTTCAGGACAACACAGCAGCAGCAATTGTCGAGTCCTTTTCTTTCTGCAGCAGGGCTTCTGTTCTCATGCAGAGGATCTTCTTTCTCCTGGTCTTCTTTGGTCCAACAAATCTGAGATTCAGGTCTTGAGAAGCCACCTACTGAATGTAGAGGCATTACAAGGGGAGACAGGTAATAGGCAATAGCCTAGCTACCTTTAGAGTGCCTACACCCTTTAGTGACCACTTCCACTACCTAACCTTGATTATAAGTTTCCCACCATTTCAAAATAGTAGAATTTCAGGAGAGGGGGTGACCTCGCCTGCCCCACCCTAGGGGTGGTGCAGGCTGATGGGGGACCCTCCTCATGTAACTAATTTTCCCGCCTTTCCTCCTGCCAAACGTGGAGCATAAAAGCAGGCTTGGCCTCACCCACCATCTGGGATTCCCTGGGTAGGATTCAAAGGGTGGCATTGCCTTTGAAGCTTCTCACCCGGGAAGGCCATCCTGTCCCGGAGGAGGTGTCAAATACCCCCACCCAGAGCAGGTATTGATTCTGTCCTCTGAGAGAGCTGGCTGTCACACCATGAGGTGAGAAACATGTCTGGTGGTGGTAGGCTGGTCAAAACTGGCCAGAGACCCCACTGGTGTTTGGTTAGGTTTCAGGGGATCCCCTAAAAGAGTCTCCTGTGTGAATTAATTGATAGATCCAACAGCAGCATCAGTGAGGTTTATTAAGACAAGATGTTTGGTACCAAACATCTTAGAAATCAGTGAAGCCATCATTGAGATAGGAAACTCATTTTCACAAGTATCCAGCCCATGTACTCTTCATGGCTTCCCTGTTCACTGACAACATCACAGAATGGACTGGACAATCATTGTTAGGGCATATCTGCTCATGCTAATATGCCCACACATAGGATATAGTGCACCCTGCCTTAGGTCTAAAGGCCTGCAGTAGGGGTGACTTACATATCTTATGCTGTGTGTGGTTGGCGTGGCACACAGGGCTTTGTGCCATGTAGACTCTTTGGATTTTCCTGCACCAAGACACACTGCCTGCAATGGCAGATTGCATAGCCTTGGTGAGGGGGCCCTGGGTATGGCACAACCAATGGGACAGCCCCTGAGGACCCTCCTCAGTACCCTAGGTACCAGGGGTGCCACATATACAGGACTTGCAGGAGTAGCTGAAGCCATGCGAATCAAGGTACAGTGTTTTGGGACAGAGATCTGGCACTGAGAACCTGGTTAGCAGGGACCCAGTGCACTTACAGTTCGAATTTACATCAGGCATCAGGCACAAAGTGGGGCCTAACCATGCAAAAAGAGACACTTTCCTAAAGTTGACCTCTGATTTTGGGATTGATTCACTCACCGTGTTGGGTTGGCATATGTGAATTGACAAACCATGACCATTCCAGTATCTTGGAGAGGAGTGTTCTGTCCTTGAACCAGGTCTGTTCCCCAAGTGCTATAAACAGCCTGTGGTCTGAACACTGGATGTTTCCATTCCAGCATTCACACACTTCAGTACATGGTGAAGGGCAGAATCGAGGTACCCTCATTAAAATACAGCACGGTCTGCGAAGTCACTAACAAGACTTCACAACAGTTCTGTCAATATATCTCAACCCTGATCTGTGATTTCATCATCAGTCAAAGGATCTAAGAAGTACAAATAAAAAGTACCTTTAATCATAGTGCAAGCAGCGGAAAGACAGAAGGACAGTAATCAAATTCAATCAATTAGTACTTGGTGCATGATACACACAAATAAAAGGAAGTGACATAAGGCATGTGGTGGCCAATTTGGAGGCATCTAAAAAGAATGACAATTAAACCAGCAAATGGAAAGTAATGGGCTGGCTCCAAGCCCATAACTGTATAAATAAATACGCCTCACTGCAACAGTGCATTCTTTCTATTAGACAAGAATCTAAAGGAGAGTCCATAAAAATGGTGTTAGTAAACTTATGTGAATATTGGCAGATGTGTCTGCTAACAGACAGAATGCTGAATTAAAGGACTAGATTTCTTTTGAGGAGTATCCTTAGATCTTATTTTACATAGCTGCCATTTCTGAATAGATAGGATAGCAACATTTCACATACTGGGTAAGTCACTCTATATTACAAGAATAAGTAATTTCACCAAATAAAGTGGTGTCCCTGTTGAAACTGTCCAGCACATAATGCATGCAACCTAATATGCAGCTCACACATGAATTAGTAGCCTATGGAACAGTTTAAAGGCCAGTGTGATACTGCTAACCTTCCACAATTCTGAAATTTGTTTGTACTGTATTATTGTACAGCGATACCAAAGGGGATGATGGACGGAGCCTTTGAGCAAATCAAACACTCACCCCCAGTCAACTGATCTGGTTTCAATCCATCATCATTCTTTAGCTCACTCCACCACCCCAGTTCAGACATGGCCATATGCAAATCAGTCTGATTCATGGGAGCAGTCCAGCCCGAACTGACAAGCCATGTCTTCCCTGGACCGGAAACAAGCATCCTGGGACTGGTTTCTGGCTAATTAGCCGTCATCAGCCAGGCTAGCTTGAATACAGTGGCAAAGTGAGCAAGGGGCCCACATCTGGGCATGCCCTGCCAACTTAGGGCGAACAAAGCGATACCAAAGGGGATGATGGACGGAGTGTTTGAGCAAATCAAACACTCAGCCCCAGTCAACTGATCTGGGTTCAATCCATCATCATTCTTTAGCTCACTCCACCACCCCAGTTCAGACATGGCCATTTGCAAATCAGTCTGACCCTGTGCCTCATGGGAACAGTCCAGCCCGAACTGCCAAGCAACGTCTTCCCTGAACCGGAAACAAGCATCCTGGGACCGGTTTCGGGTTCATAACACTCATCAGCCAGGCTATCTTTTATCCAATGGCAAAGTGAGCAAGGGACCCACGTCCGGGCATACCTTTCCAACTTAGGGAGAACAAAGCGATACCAAAGGGGATGATGGACGGAGCTTTTGAGCAAATCAAACACTTACCCCAGTCAACTGATCTGGGTTCAATCCATCATCATTCTTCAGCTCACTCCACCACCCCAGTACAGACATGGCCATATGCCAATCAGTCTGACCCTGTGCCTCATGGGAACGGTCCAGCCCGAATTGCCAAGCCATGTCTTCCCTGTACCGGAAACAAGCATCCTGGGACTGGTTTCGGGTTCATAACCCTCATCAGCCGGGCTATCTTGAATCCAGTGGCAAAGTGAGCAAGGAACCCACGTCTGGGCATACCCTGCCAACTTAGTGCGAACAAAGCGCTACCAAAGGGGATGATGGATGGAGCGTTTGAGCAAATCAAACACTCACCCCCAGTCAACTCATCTGGGTTCAATCCATCATCATTCTTTAGCTCACTGGGGTGGTGGAGTATGCCCAGATGTGGGTCCCTTGCTCACTTTGCCACTGGATTCAAGCTAGCCTGGCTGATGACGGCTGATTAGCCGGAAACCGGTCCCAGGATGTGTGTTTCCGGTCCAGGGAAGACATGGCTTGGCAATTCGGGCTGGACTGTTCCCATGAGGCACAGGATCAGACTGAGTTGCATATGGCGATGTCTGAACTGGGGTGGTAGAGTGAGCTAAAGCATGATGATGGATTAAACCCAGGTCAGTTGACTGGGGGTGAGTGTTTGATTTGCTCAAGCGCTCCGTCCATCATCCCCTTTGGTATCGCTTTGTTCGCCCTAAGTTGGCAGCGTATGCCCAGACGTGGGTCCCTTGCTCACTTTGCCACTGGATTCAAGCTAGCCTGACTGATGACGGCTGATTAACCAGAAACGGGTCCCAGGATGCTTGTTTCCGGTCCAGGGAAAACATGGCTTGGCAGTTCGGGCTGGACTGTTCCCATGAGGCACAGGCTCAGACTGATTTGCATATGGCCGTGTCTGAACTGGGGTGGTGGAGTGAGCTAAAGAATGATGATGGATTAAACCCAGATCAGTTGACTGCCGGTGAGTGTTTGATTTACTCAAGCGCTCCGTCCATCATCCCCTTTGGTATCGCTGTATTATTGTACAGAACAGATTGTATGTCATACATGGGTGGAGTTCTATAATCCCAAAGGTCATGGTTCAGACAGATGTGTGGCACAGACCACTGCAGCCCCAGCGGTGTAGGGCCCCGCCAACCATCCAGGGGGCCCTCAACCCTTCAAGTACACCCCAATCAGGCCAAGGTCAATGAATGTTTTTGTGGTACAGGAAACTCAAGGACTAAAATTCTGCTGTGGAACACCATCTTTTTGAGTTATGTCACTACAGTCAGGTATCTACGTCTGATATTTCTGAGCAAGTGAATTACACTTAGGTTATTTAGTTGTTTGGGTATTAAAGTAGAACACTTGCTGGAGGTAACCCACCACCTAAATACCACTCTTTTGCAGCGCTTGATTTGTAGAAAAAAATCTAATGTGCCAGGGCCCTCGTCAGGAGATCTCTGCAGCTTGACCACCCATTACCCCTGCCACCGCTGCCAATGAAAGTACCAACAGAAAAACTAAGTATCACACTCCTTCAAGTGTCACAATAGGGACTATTCAAGGCTACCCAAGGCTAAAGGAATGGCTTGGGAGGCAGTTATTGGTTTTTTGAATGTGTATTCTATTAATAAACAACTGTTGTTGTGCTCATCTCTAAAAGAGAAAAACAGCACCGCCATGTGGCAGGCTGTCATAAGTGCAGGTTTTGGCAATTAAGTGCAGGTCAGGAGCACTGGAAACCAGCTCATATTGATCACTGCTCTATTGTTTATAAATATGATTTCCAGTGCACCAGTAATACAATTATGTGGCAAGGAACTGAAAATAAATTGACACATATCCTCCAAATTCTATTGAAAACCTTATTCACCAAAAATTGTTAAATTGTTTCTTAAATAGAAGCTCAGATACATCCTGATTGTAAAACTGTCCTTCCTATATACCATAGTAAATCATGTTATAAATATGGGTAACATTACCTTCAGCAGAAAACAAGCTTAGGGGTCAAACTTCTTGTAATAAAAGGGACACATCTCTTATGCTAGGCATCCCAGCTGTTTTTGAAAACATGGCTACTGGAGCAACAATCCTGCTTTATTCTGTACTTATACTATATGACCTCTGGAAGCTCCTCTGTCAAACAAGAAACAGCCCTCCAGAAAATACTGTCCATTAAACACATATATACATTTCTCACTAGGAGAACTTTAAGATTCCAAACATCAGGCATTAAATAGAGATTTAGGCCCAGATTTACTAGGATTTTGTGTCGGGTTGCATCACTTATTTGGCTATTCCGAATGTTTTGGGATTTTCACAGCCAAGCAAATGCTGAATTGCATGGTTTGTAAAAAAATAAGAAAAGTTAGCGAATGTGTAAGCGGTGTTTGTGATTAGTGAGTTTTATTAGACAATGTGTCTTGAGAAATGTGTGTACTACTGCAAAAATTAGCTATTTCCTGCAGACTGTAGATTATTCATTGACATATGTTCCTGGCGTGAAAGTATCAAGCGAATGTGATAATGCAAATGCGAAAAATGTCATTTTGATGGATACATCACTCGGATGTTGAATTTAAAAAATCTGTAAAAGTATTGTGTGAAGAATTCATGCGTTCGCAGCCTCATATTTTCATCACAAGAGAGACTGGAAATATTAAAGACATTAAAGCGCTATATGTCAAAGATATTCTAAAATGTCAAGTGTTCACTGATCAACGAGGCGCAGGGGATGTGAAAGGATTATTCAAAAACAGAAACAGTGATACAACGGAATATGTTTTTCTTTGTGTTTAAAACAAATGATGTAGTGAAGTTTGGGTGAATGCCTCTGATAATCGATTTCTAAATATATAATATTGTTTCGGGCACAGAAAATAATGTGCTGACATGTTATAGTGTTGCACTTGTCATAAAGTTTGAACACAGTGTGTATGCAAAACTGCAACCTGGATAAAAGAGCATGGCAGAGAGAAGTTTATTCTCAGTGAAAGTATTTATAATGATTCAGGTTTATTATCACAAATGTGCAGGAAGGCATTTCGAGGGCGGGCCCATCCACCAAGCAATATTAGGCCCCACCCAGGACTCCAACAGTCCAGGGTCGCTAAACTACCCTGGTAAGGATATAATCCGGCGGAATAGAAAGCAGCAAACTGTTCCTTTAAAACGCCCAAAACAACAGAGCTAGCTAAGCCTTGTCTTCACAATTAGAATGTACACAATTTTGTCGAGTTTGTGAACTTATAAAAGATTCCTGGTAACTCGTTTGAGTCTAATCTGTGGGAGATTTACGTAGGATGTCCGAAATTGTGTCAAACATACTCGAGAAAACTCTTATTGAAGAAACATACACATACCTTTCAAATCGCCCTCATTTGGAATGTGTCTGTTCAATTATATTAGTCCACCGGGGGCCTTATTGTGCATTGTGATGGTTTTGCGCTCGGCGCACCTTTTTAACCCCTTCGCTGCAGCGGCAATACTGCCGCAGCGCTAGGGGGGTGGGGGGCCGCGCGGCGCTCCCATGCTAGTGACGGAACCGCTCCGTCACGAGCCTCGGGTTCGCTGTGCTAATGACGGAGCGGTTCCGTCACGGCCCCGCCCGCTCAACAGAACGTCCAGCGCAGGCGCGGATTCCGTGCCGCGCAGGCGTGCCGAGCGGGCCGTGATGGAACCGCTCCGTCATCAGCACAGCACGTCCGTGGCTGGTGACAGAGCGGTTCGTCACCAGCATGGGAGGGGTTAAAAGGGGTGCCGGGCCCAAACAATCACAATGTGCCCTATTATGATGTATGCCCTAACCCCAGGGCAGCCGCAAACTCATGCTGCTCTGGGGGAAGCGCATTCATATGAAAACACAGAGCAGCCTCCGGCAGAGGGCTGCTCTCAGGAGGCGCACTGACAGTGCTCCACTTTTTAAATCGTCATTGCGCCTCCTGAGGGCTCCTTTGACTCTGCGCCTGCTTCTGTAAAATGGTGCGGGCGCGGAGTCAAAGGAATCCCCTCATTTGCATAGGGCACACCCCTATACAAATATGAGAACACCCTCTGAAGGTAATGCTGGCGCTTTAAGTGCACCAGCGCTATTGGTATTATTGAAGGGGTCGCACAAGCGTCTGCGCCCCCTTCTATAATACCAAATTGCCCTGGGGTGCAAAAAGCGGGCACAAACGCCTGTTGTGACTAAGGGGCACTTATTGTAATACGGACCATGAAACGCAACAGACTTACAAAAAATGTATTAGAGTCACCATGTGTGCAAACCTGCATTACCTGCTGAGAATGGTTCATATTTCAAAGGTTCATCCTCTTAAGTATGGCTTCAACCCAATTTATGAACAGAGCTGGCTTTTAGGGCGGTGCGACTAGTGCTCTCGCACCAGGTATCTAGGTCAAGGGGGTCACCATCTATTTTACAGACTGAACTGAGATAAGAGCAGCCTGCAGAGATCTTTGTGTGTTCATCGTTTTTCAGGGGATATTACAATGGCATGATAACTCTGCTGGTTAAAGCACTAGAGTGAAAGAGTTGGGATCTGTCTAGTTACAGTTTTCACTCATGATATGGTAGCATAGAGGGTAGATGATCCTCCTGCAAAGCACAACATTTGACATGCAGATGACAGATTAGTTTTTCTATTTTGATAACTCAGTTAGATTTATTTTCTACAAATCCTTCCAACTTTGCATGTGTGATGCACTGTACAGCATACTATCAAAAAGGTAAAGGGTTAAACTTTGTCAAAGCATATCATTTTGTGGTTGAAGCATATCCTTCCAGTATAAAACCAAAGTTTGACATTACACAAATGCCCTTGAAGTATGGTGGAGGTGTGCGTACATTGGTGCAATGCAGCTTAAGTTACTCCAGCACAAGAGGAGAGTGCAGCAGCACCATATCTTACTAGATCCTGTGCTGTTGTGCTCACTTGTTTTCAAGCGAAGCAGGTCAGCAACTTTGGCTTCATTTCTGCAGACCAAGCACTCTTCACATATAATGCTTACCAGTATGGATGACATGTGACTCCTACACCTTGTAGTCCTCATTGTCTTAAGTAACCTTTTGTATACATTGACTTGGATACTTGTATGACTCATTGTGTATGTTTGTGGTATAAAGCACATTGACAGTCTATATTCGAATGAGTACATCTACAAAATATATATGTGTGAGAAAGGGGCTAAGGAGAGATTAGGGTCACTATGAGAGGGTGATAGTGAAGGAATATGTGAAAAGCAGGTCATTGCAAGTGCCAACAACAAAGATTGTTGCACCGGGTGCCACCAGCTTTAAAATTGGTCCTGTTCATGAACCAAGTTGACAGGAAGGAATATGAACAAGCATTGGCATAGCCAATAGGTCTCGCCTTTGGGACCTTATAAGTGTTTAGCCATGCAACAGTTAGTGATGTTGCACCAAGGATATTGTGCTGCATAACTAAATACTTATAAGGGCCCAAAAGCGAGACCTATTAGCTATGCCAATGCTTGTTAGTTTAATGCTGCTGTGATACAGATTTGCCATTAATTGCTCTTTAATGCCTCTGTTGTTATTTAGTAAGACTTGTAGTAGGAGAAAGTTAAAGTATGCTGCCAGTATTGTGCCATATATTTTAAAGACTGTTTTTAAGCATTAGCAACTTGGCATGGCTAAATCAACTCTGATTGCTTTCCTAGAATTCCTGAATGGGCTCAACCATTCCCAGATAATTGTCCCTTTGTGTTTTGTTATTGGATCGTGTGGCAAGTGAAAGGCCAACTTCTGAAGTTCTTGTATGGCATGGGAGTAGTGTACACAACGGTGTATGGAAAAGGTGCTCCAAGGTACAGTAGCATTTAGGTCTCTGTGGAGCCGTTGATCATCCGCAACGAAATGCAATGTGTATTCAGAGTCATGCAACAACGAAGGCTTTCACCAATCTAGGATAGCACTAATGTTTTTTATCATCGAGTCTGCATGAACATGTTGTGTGACTGGGAGTTTCTGATGGCATCCATGTGTCTTGTATTTGTTTATTACGCTCTTATGCCAAGGTGCTATACATAGCAAAGTCAGGGGGCAAAAGGCATCGTGGGAAAATACAAATTAAAAACAGGTGGCACTATTTCAAGGGAAACTTTGTCAAGGAAGTAGCCCACCTCCCTATATGTGTAATTATGGAAAGGGTTGGGGAGCAGTTTGGGCATGACAAGCAAGGATTCTAGTATTGGGGTCCTGCAAAGGAATGCTTGAAGCGTAGCGGACCAACTGCAAGGAGGAGGGGAACGCACATGGTAAAATGTGTTGTACAAGTGTGGAAAGATGATGAGACGTGCTAAGGATAAGTTTAAGAAGCATACATAACAAGATTAGAGTCAGAAAGCGATCGGAAGTGGGCAAAGATAAATGAAGTGGGTTCATGAACATGGAGATTGGAGGAGGAGTTTTAAGAGTTAGTGTTCAGTTTTCGACCACTGAGATCTGCATGTTATGTACAATTAATGTTTGAAATAATACTTGTTTATGTGTATGGGCATATGTAATGTATTAAGACATTGAGGCACCCAGAATGAGTATGAGGGCAATAACTAAGGAAAAGATGCAGTGTTAGGATTCATACACACAAGTGCGTTCTTTCAGTCACAGAGGCCCCTTAGGTGTTGGTTGAGGGCAGTAGTCCATCCAGTACAGAACATAACGCTTGCGACTCTAAAATAATGGAAACAGTAAACTGTTAACTCTCTTTGGTTTCCAATCACAACGGTCAACTTTCTTTGTTGTTACTGACCGCCTTTAGTGGCAAGGTTCCTGTCCCTTTCTTGATTATTGCATCTAGATTTCCGCACCGCGTGTCTGGTCCAGGAGTGAATCCCATGACAAATGTCAGGGTGTTCAGGAACATGGCACACCTATTTTTCGGAACTGTTTTATTGTTTGGGTAGCAGTTGTTTACACGAGCAGCACTCCTGTGTGTATAGCGGTTTCTGTGGCCCATTCTGTAGCTTGTGTAGCTTTGCACAGCTGCTGCGTCCTGGGTGTAATGCCTGCTGTTAAGTCAGTTACAATGAAAGAGTTCAGTAATGGACCACCATGGCTGGTGGATATCTGTGTTATGGCGATTGAATGCTGTGGTGTTTATTGCAGATCTTTTAGACTGACAAGTAGTGCAGACAGGAGAGCAGTATTGGCCAAGGATGAAGGTATTAATTAAAAAAAGGAGAAAGTTCATACCAAGGAAGAGGTTGTGTGTGGATGTGAGAGATAAAATCTACCTGCATATCCGTGATGAAAGGGAATGTCTTTTTAATTGCTGTGCATGAAATATGTGTGGCACATAGATAAACCTGTTGCTTTGGAAACACTGATATTACTGCTTAAAATATGTAGATGTGAAGTTTCTCCTTTTCCTTTTGTCTTTTGGGGAGTGTTGCAATGGAAAATATGTTTCCTGTATTATATGAAACATAAAACTTATGATTTGTGAACACATATTATATGAACATGACCGATGGTTTTATGAACCGTTTTACAGCAACCTATTTTGGTCACTGAAGATGACGCGATTCCGTTCTTGAGAGATAGCAGATGTTACAATGCTTCTAGTAGGAATGCAGTGATTGTGTGGAAAAGTCAGCCCATAACGCACCTGATGCCCAGGCTGCTGGCGCAAGACGCCTCTTAGTTCCCATCTTGAACAATTACCAAATAAAGAGACGGGCGCTGGAAGCAGGAAAACAAGAACAGAGTTTAATTTCTCATGAGGAGAACCTGTCATGTCGGACACTCGCATAGTGTCTTCAGGAGGTGCTCTAACAAGTTTCTCTGAGGCTTCGTCTTTTATACACATGTTTATGATGCACAAACATTCCTTATTGCAATAAAGACGCTTTGAAGTAGGAAAAAGCATGCTTGGAATCCCAGCTTCAGGCCTATTCCCATACCAGTCACTCAGATGTCATCCTCCCCTCCTGAATGTAACAAGAGATTGTGATCTCTCAGCCGGACATTCCTACAGGACACGAGGGCAGGAGGGGATGATCAGATCAAAGGTTGGGCAGGCGATAAGATCGGGCACTTCGGTTGGTGTATCACGGTTTTGTTATGCTGGGCAGAAAAGGGGGGGGGGGTACATCCACGAGGCTAGGTCTTAGGACTTGGGACCGGGTCGAAAGGCCAAGTGCAGCTGGGGGGGCTCGTCAGCAGAGGGGAAGGGTGTTCTTGGGAGGAAATGGGGGGGGTGGGTCAAGCAGGAGTGTTACTTCTAGAGCAGGGTCACGCAGAGGGAGAGGGTTTTATGGCTGATGCATGAGCAGTGCGCGCGGGGAGGGGTGCCGGGGGTTTAACAAACGGGCAGAGAGGCCATGGTGCCTAAAATGGCTGTCGTGTACGTGTGTGCATGGGTCTATGCTGGCGGGATAACACAGTCAGTGTTTCGCGATATCCGTTCTGCTTACAACAAGGGGTACAGTGAACACAAATGAACGCCGCTTATGTGCATATACATTGCCATTTTCAACAGTCGCCGCTTTTTAACATAAGCTAGTTCATTTCGGTGTTTACCCCAACTGACGGAGTGTACATATAGCCATGTGTGGCCAATGAAATAGCGTTTGTCAATACTAGCAGATTGTGTGTAACCATATGCAGTCGATACGATTGGCGGAATGCGGTACATATGAATTTACATTTGTTGGGTTATTCATACAAGTCTAGAGATCGGCATAATACTTAGTCGGGGTCAATCAAGAAAAAAGGTTCCGACACATTATAGAATCAGGTTCTGACTTTCTCTCCGGTGACATCAACATACAGTAAAAAGTGCTCTGATACCTTCGGGTCTTGTCAGTGCTATATGAGACTTTTGGAAAACTAAATACATGAGTGACCGATGTAACATTTTTGAAAGCAATACAAAAATGGTTGAGGGAGGAATTCAGTTCGATACAAGCAATTAGTCACGGGGTGGGTAGAAAGTTCAGGAAGGGGGGGTCTTCGTCACAATGTCTTTTTAACAGCGAGCCATCACTGGTAAGCTCTGGTAGTCCGTCTTCTTTCGTTGGCGCTGTTGAGCACCGGCGGTGGAGCTATAGGTCCAGCTCGGATCCATCCTTACGCGTTGCAGGGTGCGATCAGTCCTCTGCTGTTAGATCACAGTCCTGTTTCCTAACTGATCTCCTTAGTGGTGCCTCATGCTGGGCACCTGCGTGTCTTTCTTCTTCCGTGGCAAAACCTTATTCTATCTAAATGCTGCTCTTCTTTTCTGACTCAAAAGTTATGCGAAAAGGGTGATGTTGTTGAATAATCGAGGGAAGAGAGGGCGGAGCGGGATCAGATCTTTGAGCACACCAAGGGACCAAGGGAGCAAAGGGCGACGAGCAGGCAGGCCCATCAGTCGGGCTCAAAAGGGACGGGGACTTCAGGCACGAGTGGGTCAGCAAATCGAGGGCTTCAAGGCAGCCCTTCATTCCTTCATCTGCCGAGTGTGAGAGTGGTGCCTCGTCCCGCGTCTCGTTGCTCTGCGACTCCACCTTTGGTTGAGGTCACACGTGCTTCATGATCTGTGGCCAGGCTGTGCGTCACGTCCAGCTCCTCTCCTCCGGTGATTGTATCTTTGAATGGGTACAAAACAAATTTTAGAAAAACTGGCAGGAGAAGACATTTATACATCTCAATTCCGTCCCCAATCCTATGTAGGTGGGGGATAGGTTCATCGGTCACAGTCAGAAGTTTTCACTTATGGAGTATGTAGGAGGGCATTTCCACTGAATTCGTAAGCCTATTTGGCGTTCATTCGTGAGTACGTGGAGAGAAATCGGACTCCCATCGACAGTGTATTCTATCAAACTCGAAATCGAGTCCTTAGGTAGAGACTCGCCTCTTTTTTAACCCAAGTACTGACAATCTTACATTTCCCTTCGGGGTCGGCTAACTCTTGCAAGCGGGGGGTTATCATCATGAGAGGGGGGCAGAGGCTAAACATGCTTTTCTTGGGGAGCGACGGTTAATCAAGGTCATCAATTACGCTTTGGGGATAGCTCATATGGAGCTGGGGTCAATCGGGAGAAGCGAGGACGCTTTGGACAGGGAGCTGGGGTCAATCGGGAGAAGCGAGGACGCTTTGGACATCCGCACTTAAGTGCAGAGGGGTGGGGCAATCTGGGCATTGGGGATTGCATTTCTAACGAACTGAAAAACAGAAGACCATTGACGTTATAGTCCCCCTATAAAAAGGCCAGATTAGGGGACATCAGTCGTCTTACCTGTCCTTTCTTTCATTACCAACTCGGGTTCTATCGTTTTGCAGAAAGGAGAGGTAGTAATATGGCAAGTTACAATCGTTTTAGTTCCAGTCAATTTTGCCGAACACGTTTGTGTTCGAAGAGACCCAATTAGGTTTGTGCCGGTGGGGCACAACGTTACCACACAAGGGAGGAGGGAACAGGGGGACCCTCAGAGAGAGTCCGCACTCTAAACGAACCATTCGGTACACGTATGACATGGAGAGAGAGAGAGAGAGAGAGAGAGAGAGAGAGAAACGTGTACAATAATAGGCCATTTAGTGCGCACACAACACAGAACAGCAGGGGTCAAGTAATACGGAAACACAGACAGAGGGACGACGTAGATCCATACATTACGTACACACAAACTCAGGCGGAGGAGACAGTACATGTATTATATACAAAAATCCGAGACAAAACATAGAACAGTTATTGGTATTATATACAAAAATCCAAGACAAAACATAGAACAGTTATTGGCCAAAATGATCTCTTCCTGTATGCTGTGCAACCTTAGCATCCTAAGCTCTTTTTACCTTTTTCTTCTCTTTTATCGCCGGCTGCCTTCACTGGTGGCTTTCGTTGCACACACTTATACCTTCGTCAATTGGTCAAGAACTAACCTGGTCGGGCTAATGCTCTCGGTGGGATTTTCGAATCATTTTTTTTAGCAAAATGTGTTTCCAGGCTGAGGCAACAGTGGGTGTCAGTTGGGAGAACAATGGGGCAGCTTTGAATTTCATGTCTATGAGGGTGCGAAAAGGAGGTAGTATATTTTAAACATTGGCAACATTCCTAGTCCTCCAGGCGGAGGGTACTTGGGTAAACCTCACCTCGGAATATTCCTTAAACTTTCCCTATTTAGTTAAACGTAGGAATTTATTCATTAGTGCACGTCATTCTTGGTTGTATTATTCGGGGTGCCAAGCGAAGTCATATTTTGTAGTTTCCGCTTCAGGCTGTCCTCACAAGCGCTAAGTTCAGGGAGAGAAATAGTCATTGTTTGCTCGTCGTGTGTAGGCACCATAATCAAACCCCTTTTTCCCATCTCTTCGTCCGCTAGATCACCATTTTTTCGTACTTTAATCGACGTTCCGATGTGACCTGCAGAAAGAGGGAAAAAGAAGGGGGGCGGGGCAGCATTTAAAAACACATTAGCGCGCATAAACCCGAAAATGTTTTTACTTACTACATACTCGGTCTATCTCCACGGGATGCAGTCCCTGCCAACTTGGCGTTTAAGCCCAGGTGGACCGCTTAGTGTGGGAGAGATGATTATCGGAAGCCTGTAGATAGCATAGGTCGCCCAAGTGTGGTATTACGGATCGTGCGCAGGGGGGGGGTCAGAACAAAGGGCAGTCGGTGTAAAGTGGGGGGGCGAGCTCGTGCTCTCCTTTGAGGAAGAGGGATAACCTACAGTGGTACGGGGTCGTTGTTGTTCGTACTAGGGGGGTCAGGTGGCACTCCTTCGGGGCGACTTAGGGGCATTTTAAAACAACTTTCCTGATACAGGTAGCATATAAAGTATAGGCTAAATACCAGGATCTTTACGTTGCTTTAGGCTGTACAAAAATGAAAAACACATACAACAAAAAACCTGGACCGTTCATATTTGCAATATTTCTGAGTACTATACTTTTTAACCCTTAACTAATCGAGCTGAGCCATCTCACCTGTATTTTAGTTATATCGGAAATAGTGGTAATTTATTCGAAACTTACCAATCTACGCGTGACAACTACGTTTGCTTTTTCAAAAAATCTTTAATAAGAATGTCGGTGCACAAATACGGGCCTACAACCCCGTGGGCCGGTCACGGAGCAGGCTGGAACTGTACATGTGGGGATACCTATTAGTGGAAAACCTAATGGAGTCGGTGGTCGTTGATTTCATAATAAAAAGTGCGACAAGTGCAATAAAATCATATCGAAACTTCAGTGTGAGCGAGTATCATAAGTGTTGAAATTCGAACTTTCAATAATCATGATGCGCCAAAACTTAACAACAATTCATTGTCCGAATGTTCAATCAGTACCCATCTCATGTCAATTCATTGTCCGAACACATAATCAGTACCCATCCCATATCAATTCATTGTCCGAACTGACAGTACACATCCCATATCAATTCATTGTCCGAACATATAATCAGTACACATCCTATATCAATCCATGTGTTTAAAAAAACTGCATACATATCTCATGCCACCAAGGCTGAGCAATCGGGGTACAAAAAAGAGTTGAAAGTTTCATTTGTACCGGCGCCATTTTGGGTGCAGCCAGGCAGATCCAGGCATAGTCAAAATCTCCACCAACTCGTGGTTGGCCCAGAGCCTCTTTCGGCAGTCCAAAAGTTCCGTTAAAGGGCAACAGAAAGGATCGGCGGTATGAACCATCAGTCAAAGGGGGATGGAGGCAACAATTTTTTCTACCGGGTCATACTGGGTTTTCACCGGAACTGATCCGAACTGTAGCCTGCAGGATTTTAGTCATTCAAACTGAGGCTGGCGCCAGCATGGGAGTGCCGACGTCTCGCGGCTACATTTTCATCGTTCCGCGGGCAATCATGGCAGTCATTCCCCATCGGGGGTGTCTGCGGGGGTCGGGGGCCCCCGTGGCTCTTATAGAATCTTCAAAGTCGAGGAGAACACTTCTGATTGTGGGACTCATTTCTTAATTAACCAGCAACCGGGCCATCCCTTCACGCTGGGCCCGCTCCTGCAGGGTCGACCGCCATTTTACGAGTTCCAGCAGTCACTGCATCACGAGAGTGGACGAACCCTTGTCGGGTGAGTGGAGCGTTGGGGGTGCTACTGGGGACCTCCACCTGGGGAGGTGGGAGAGGCTCGTTCGCGCCGCCTCTCCCTCCCAGCGCACCCCATGCCGTTTTTTTCTCGGCGTTGATATTCATGATGGCCGGACCAAGCGATGAGAGGGGGGGGTCAGAGGCATAGGCAAGACATCCCCCCCCGGTGGCCTGCAAGGCGCCGCTTCAGGGCCGAACGGGGAGCTCATACCAAGCCGGGGCTGGACCAGGAGATACGAGGGGGGGGGTCGATGGCAGGAGCAAGACATCCCCCCCGTGTTGTCGCAGCCATTATTGAAGAAAGAAGAGGAGGGGACGCCCGGATCCCGTCGGCCTCGGCTCCTCTTCTGGCCCACCTTATGCAACGACCTCCCCGGCCGACGGCTGGCAGCAGGACCTGCCCTACTCGTGCCGAAGATCTCGTCTTCCGGATGGGCGTAGCCGCGAACCTGTTGCACTTCGGGAGTTTCCAGAATGGGGGTAGGTATCTGCTGACTTGTATCTATCTCATGTTACCGTTATTGGGGCGTGGCAGGCGGTGGGACAGACATGTTTGGAGCAGTGAGGGGTGGCGAAGCCTAGTTGCCTCGTGGCCGTCGCGATGTCAAGCTTGGCTTCTCTCACCATTTTCATGTTTCTTATTACGGGCTTATTTCTAACGTTTCTTATTTCTAGCCAAATCATGTATTTTATCATGAGCTATTTCTAACATTTTCCTATTTGTAGCAAAATCAAAAACTCATCAGTGGCCTACTGATTTTGCTTTCTTATTTCTTCCTTTGTTTTTCTTTCTTTTTTTATTTTTTCTTTCCTTTCTAGTGTGTTTCATGCTAAAGTTTCTGTTAACAGGATACGGTGATTACTTCGTTATTGTTGCATATGTCCTTTTTATTAGGGGTGCCCTCTGGTCGAGCCAGATGACCTACCTCTAATAAATGGTCCGGTGGAACTAGTTTACCAATCAGTGGGGAGTAGATAGGCACGAGAGATTACAACGGGGGAAAAAGGTCCACATTACCTACCCTTCACTACTTGCAAAGATTAGACAGAATATTTCTTTTCTACGTTATTTGCAAACAGAGAATACCTCAAAAGAACTATTCCTTGAACAATAAATGTCCAGACAATCAATCAATCAGTGGGGAGAAAAACAGGCATGACGGATTACAATAGGGGACAAAAATCTGCATTACCTATCCTTCACTATCTGCAAAGGGGGGCAGAATATTTCTATTCTTCCCTGTTTGTAGACAGGGAATATCTCAAAGAGCAATAATCGATAAAAATCGATAACAAACAATCAGTGGGGAGAAAGATAGGCATGACGGATTACAATGGGGGACAAAAGTCTGCATTACCTATCCTTCACTATTTGCAAAGAGAGAGGAACGTTCCTATTCATCGCTGTTTGCAAATAGAAAATGTCTCAAAGAGAACCAATACTTCAAGTACAATCAATCAATCAATCAGATGGATAAAGCCATCCTACCAATCGGACGTAAAGACGTCCTTCTTAACCTTACCCGGACCGGACCGTGTGGGCAATTCTTCGCCTTCCCTTTTCCAGCGCCCGATCGTTCTCTTCCTCCATGTTTTTACCGTAGCATTCCTGTGGGATTCCAGTCAGGACAGTAGGTCACTTGAGAGAGGTCCGTTCAGAATCGGTGACGTTCATTCAATCGGCAGCCGGACGAGGGCCCTCTCAAGGCAGGTATACTCCAATCGTTTAGATGTTCACCCCATCGTCTGGACCTCTCTTACCGGACCTTATGTTGCTAATGGACCCCGCGTTGGGATGCCAATTGTGGAAAAGTCAGCCCATAACGCACCTGACGCCTCTTAGTTCCCATCTTGAACAATTACCAAATAAAGAGACGGGCGCTGGAAGCAGGAAAACAAGAACAGAGTTTTATTTCTCATGAGGAGAGCCTGTCATGTCGGACACTCGCATAGTGTCTTCAGGAGGTGCTCTAACAAGTTTCTCTGAGGCTTCGTCTTTTATACACATGTTTATGATGCACAAACATTCCTTATTGCAATAAAGACGCTTTGAAGTAGGAAAAAGCATGCTTGGAATCCCAGCTTCAGGCCTATTCCCATACCAGTCGCTCAGATGTCATCCTCCCCTCCTGAATGTAACAAGAGATTGTGATCTCTCAGCCGGACATTCCTACAGGACACGAGGGCAGGAGGGGATGATCAGATCAAAGGTTGGGCAGGCGATAAGATCGGGCACTTCGGTTGGTGTATCACGGTTTTGTTATGCTGGGCAGAAAAGGGGGGGGTACATCCACGAGGCTTGGTCTTAGGACTTGGGACCGGGTCGAAAGGCTAAGTGCAGCTGGGGGGGCTCGTCAGCAGAGGGGAAGGGTGTTCTTGGGAGGAAATGGGGGGGGGGGTGGGTCAAGCAGGAGTGTTACTTCTAGAGCAGGGTCACGCAGAGGGAGAGGGTTTTATGGCTGATGCATGAGCAGTGCGCGCGGGGAGGGGTGCTGGGGGTTTAACAAACGGGCAGAGAGGCCATGGTGCCTAAAATGGCTGTTGTGTACGTGTGTGCATGGGTCTATGCTGGCGGGATAACACAGTCAGTGTTTCGCGATATCCGTTCTGCTTACAACAAGGGGTACAGTGAACACAAATGAACGCCGCTTATGTGCATATGCATTGCCATTTTCAACAGTTGGAGAGGAGCAACCACAGAGGTGTTGGAATGAGGAGTCTTGCATGTGGAGTCCCGAGAATGTATCTGTTTTTAATTCTCAGTTTAGGAGGATAAAGGGTATATGGGCTTTGTATGCACAAATTAGGTGTGTTCGATTTTGATCAGCCTTGACTAACCCGATAGCATTTAACGGCGTTTCTCAGACTTTCATGTATGGTAGCAATGGTCAAAGTGGATATTCTTTTGACAAAAAAGTTATCAGGGCTTCCATTAATTGTTGCATAGTTGACACCTTCTACTATTTGCTAAAAAGTTGTACATCCTGCGGCATGCATGGGTTAACTAATAAGGCTGATAAAAAAGAATTACAACTTACTACGATCACAATAATCTATTGCAATATTTTCTGTCTCACTGAAAGCTTCTTGAGCACATAAAAAACAAGGAAGCTTCAGGAATGTGAAAGAAAGCTCTCGTATCTTGAAAGCTGATGACCCATGACGAGAGAGGAAAGCCATATGGCCCCTCTGCTCGTAAGCACGTGCCCTAACACATGCACTCAAGCGATAGGCCACAGTGGTAGCATTTTCTGAAGCTCTTTCTAAAAGTCTCGCCAGAGCGCATGCGCTGGTTCAGACAAGACCTAAAAATCACTTCTATTGGTATGGTCTGGAACAGAGCATCTACTGAGAGAACAGTAGTCCATGCATACTCTCCATACTTTTCTTCCTACATCAGTTAGATGTAAGGATTTAAATATTCCTGGATGAATAAAGTGGAATATGAATCCTATCATATTCTTCACTGCAATATGGAGCAATTCTTGCACACCTCGCTACGAAGTGAACATAACGATTGAAACTAATATTATGCTAAACTATTTGAAGCTATTTGAAATCTCAGTGAAATGTGGAAAAGATGTAATTTTCAAATGACAAGTCTTAAACCTATGATTTGGATTCTTTCCCATTTTTGAGTGTGGGTATCCTGTACCCCAGGAGTTGAGACAAAAAACGGCATCTGAAGATGTCAAAACAGAAGTTTACATGCTAGTACCACGTGTAGCAACCTTCCAGCCCTTGTACTTGCCAATAACCAGACCACACAGGAGAGTAGTTGTACATGTGTTTATTCTGCTGCGTGAAAGTCAGAAAGCAACATTCTAAGCCTACCTTCAACTCATCTCTCTAACTCTTACAGGCCTAAGGTGTACAGTGGGAACCAAAAGAGTTCCATCATTCTTTTAGTTAAAAGACACTACATTTCCAGCTCAAGTAAATAGATTAATAAAATCACAAATAAATACACAGATAATCATAGATATAAAGGCAATTACAACTCTTCAAATAAGTGTTGTGGTGCCTGAATCACATGTCGTAATTGAGTCACTGTAAACCAGGAACTGGCAGTCGAAGTGTCAGTGATATGCACAGGTGAGGTGGAATTATCAGCAGACACAGAGTCATCAACACTCTATTGGGACCCAGTCTCTACATTGACATCGATTTTTGGTGAGTGATGGGCCACATGTCCAAAATGAGAGAAATCTCTCTAAGGGACTTACCAGGACATCGGACAGTCACCATGTGCCCTTTGGTGTTAGTGATGGTAAAAAGTTTAGCCTTAAAACGAGCATCAAACTTCTTTTTCTATGTTATCTGACAAGCACTCAATCTCTTCTTGTAAATGCGACATCTTTTACATGACCTCATTTGTCAGCATATTTTTTCACCTTCTGTTTGTGACCAAAATCTGTAGCACAAATGTCTTCCCCATTCCTGGATCTCAAGTTGGTCCATTGGGGCAGCTTGGTTGTGATGGCCCTTCCAAACATGAGAGTTACTTTCGCTGAGTAAAGTGTCGAACGGTAAGCTTGGAGACTAGTGTTCAAAACACCTTTGAGGTCAAGATTCTCCAATGCAGCATGCTGAACCTCTTTCTTTAGAGTACTCATAACCTGTTGTACCAAGCCATTGGCCTAGGGCCAAAGAGGAGTGCTTTTTTGGTGCTTTGTATTGAAGTGCTTTAGAAAATCTTAGAAACCTTGCCTATTAAAATGTGGTCCGTTGTCAGATTTTAGGATTGCAGGTACACCCCATGTTGCAAAGATGCCATCTAATTCTTGAATAATGTTTTCATGTGTAGTGGATGAAATGTCTTCTACCAATAGAAAATGGGAGTATTCATCAAAGATAACTAGAAGATGATGTCCGTTCTCTAGAGGACCAAAGAAATCGATAGTAATGTTCTCCCAAGTATGATGTGGCAATTTTAGACATGTTCAATGGGTGCTGAATAACTTGAGATGAAAGACAGTTGCAAATGTGACAAGTCTTCATTTTGTTTTTGACCCTTTCATCGAGCTACAGAAACCATACTTTATAACAGAGAGCTATCTTAGTGGCAATTATTCTTTCATGTCTCTCCTAGGCAACATTGATTACTTGGTGTCGGAGCCCCTCAGGAATAACAATTCATGTACCATTGCAGAATGAGTCCTTCTTGAGTAACTGGAAGATCCTCTCTTACATTTTGGAACTTCAAATACTTACTTTCATTAGTGGAAGGTCTAGAGTGCTGGTTCCATGATTGATAAGCAATAATGCATTTTTACTTTCATATGTCGCTATCATGGGGGCTTGGCCAAGATGGCGGTGAGTGTGGACGCGGAGTGATCGGCTCTGCAACCACTCACCTGCTGTGCGCGGTACCAAGTGCTATGCAGTACCTCCAACCATCGTGCTGACCTCCGATACCGGAGACTAATCGAACCAGAGTGTACTGGGCGCAGTTAGTGGGGATTCGGGCCGAAGCCACAGAGCCTGGCTGAGAGCACCCCAGCCCTCCACTCTTACTGGCAGGATTGCAAGACTGCACTTGTCCCTTGAGACGGGCTCTTGCAGCGTGAGAAGCCCTGTTCCAACTGTCGCACATTCCTAGCTTGCGGGCCGAGCCATCCACCCGACTTTGGACAGATCAGTGCTGCCTCAACGAGAGCTGGACTGCATTGGGCCTGGTGACACGTTGAACCTGTGCCTCCAACTATAGTGATCCAAGGCCTGAATGCCTGGTGGCCCCACAGAGCTCTGACATACGACCGTCCGTGGGAGCCGCAGAGGTCCCCACCCGCTGAGGCTGTGCTCTCTAGCGATCTTGTCGAGGAGCACAAGCAGTACAAAGAAGACCCCCCCTCTCGGCACTGTGTTAAGCTCGGAGGACTTGAAGCACCGGGCTTATGTAACTAAAGGAATAGAGAATAGAGAGCCATCTGAACAGTGCACCTACACTCATACTGGAGTGCCTCCGTGGCCACCCTTCTTCCCATGGAGCTGCAGCTTGGAGCAGATTAAACAGGCCCCCTTCATGAAGAACACCTAGTAATCCGAAGCACTAAGGACAATCCCATCACACAATCACTGAACACCCTAGGGAAGCAAAGCGGTGGGTGAATTTTGGAAGCGGTGGGTACCCCACCAAGATCACAGGACCAGCCCTGCTGAGGGCACACCTGGAGGACAAAGAAGATGTCGCCAGACCCAGGAGTGGTCTTGAAGTGACTGGAACCCAAGTTCTACACATGCATTATTGGAATGGATTGTGCCCTGGGGGAAATTGTTGTGTAATCCTAGCTATTGTGATTGCGTCCAACAGCACATACGTACCTTGCTAAGGACAACATCCTCATTAAGAGCTGCCCGCACGCTACCAGAGATAAAATATACGACGTAGTGCCTGATGACTTACTAAATAGCGCACTCGGGAACTTTAAAGATCTATTCCGCCATCTTTAGGGAAACACATTTCTTCCAACAAGAGCTGAATGACCTAGGACCAACCTGCATACACCCCTATAACTGAACGTCAGTCGCGGTTCTCTTGCGGGTACTATCCTCATTATTATCACCATTATTAATCCACATGGCGCCGCAACACAGGCCACAAAATAGGAAAGTCCAGAGTAGACAAGGCGCAATCTCAACCGCCAGAAGTAACATCCCAGTCATCCGGTGCAGAAAACATTACGCAACCAGTGGCCCAGAAACCTGTGGAATACTCTGACCACACGCATCAGTTCGACAAACTAATGTCAGTGATTCTGGACATTAAATTGGACTCGCTCTGTGCCAAAATGGGGTTCTTAAGGGAGGATCACAAAAAACTGAAAGACAGAATGGAAGAGACGGAGTCGGCGTTTGCTTCCCTGTGACCCACTGTGTCTACGGCAATGGACCAGATCAAAGCTCTCCAGAAGGAGGTGGAACACCTGAAAAACTGAGTGGAGGACCAGGAGGACCGTTCTCGAAGGAATAGCGTATGGAGCTATATCTCGATAACTGGTTCTCCAGGGACATCTTGAAAGGCAAGTTTTCAAAATTATTTTCAGTCGAGCGGGAACACAGAGTACTGGGTGGCCCCCCTCGACTGGATACCCCACCAGGCCGGTAGTCGCGGGGCTGTTTTACCACCGAAACAGAGAGCACATCCTTCAAGTAACCAGGGCCCATGGCACAACAAAATGCTGTGGTAAACATTTACCCAGATTACAAGCTATCAGTACAACGCAGCAGATCTTCCTATTTGGATGTTAAAAAATCCAGGACCATGAAATACAGTATTAACTACAATATCCTGCTAAGCTGTGCATTCAACACAAGGAAAGAACTATATTTTGTTCCACCCCCGAGGAAGCCTGGTCCTGGATAGAACAGAACGGATTCACACATGCCTCACCTACAACCTTGAGAGACCCCCGGCAGGCATGTCAAACTTCAGGCACGTGCAGAAACAGAGGGAAGGGGCGGATACATCAACAGTCTAAAGATCAGGTAGCAAGCGAAAGGGAGCAAGCCATGAGACAGGCTGAACTCCTTGAGGAATCCTACATCCCCTACTAGACTTGACTCCAACACGGGCACAACCATTGACCCAGTACTTTAATGAACAGACTTACAACACAAGGTGCTGCTGGAGGGAGGCCCGATAGTCACCCCACAAACGGCAGAGGCACTCGGATGATCTCCCATGTAACAATCAAAGGACAAATGTGGGCCACTATCCTCGCACCACTAACAAGGACCCAGAGTAATGCACCTTGGCAGGCAAGTGTAAGAAAGAGGCACGGTTAAGGCAGGCATGAACTGGTATGGCGGCCGTCGCATGGCTGAAAATGCAGAACTGCTACGCCCCCTTGAATGATAAGTGGCTGATATGGCACCTTTGTGTTTTTGTTTCTCTCCCTTCTCTCTCTCTCTGCACATTTTTTGCTAAACTTTGACATATTACAGAGCTGAATTCATTCTTCTTCCTTTCCTTCATTGTTAATTAAAGTTTTGTTTAATTGCATTTTAGAGCAGATGGCCTGATGCCTATTGGCAACCTGGCCTAGGGTGGGACATGGGGTTTTACAAATGTTTACCACAGTCTGTTGCGCTATCCCAAGCATGATGCAAATCATGTGTACTACTGCAGTAGCAAGATTCAGGGGGAAGGCGCAGGGGAGGGAACTTGGCTGGTAAAGAAAGAAATTTGGATGCAGTCATATTTCTTTACTCGTAATACTAGATGGCAGGCGATAATTACCTTTTGTTAACTTGGAACGTAAGGGGATTAGCTGGCTGTGCTGAGCATCATAAGGTTTACTAACATTTGCCACAAGATCTCAATTGCCTTGATTCAGGAAACACATCTCACTACACAGACTCTAGCATAACTCCAGAAGAGATGGAGGGGTACAGTGACAGGAACCACGTATTCAGGTTATGCTAGGGGCACTCTGATATGGGTAGCGCCTGGAACTCTCTTACATACCTGAATAGACCCCGAGGGCCGCTGTGCAATTCTGGAGGGAATCTTGGATGGCTCCTCAATAATGTTAGTCTCCTTATAAGCTCCAAACTCGAGGCAATCCTTGTTCTTACAAACAATTACACCAAAATTGCTCAGAGACCCAACAGCGCCAACATATTGGGGCAGGGACTATAATTGCAGACGATGAATTAATCTACCTGCGCGGCCAGATCACAGTCCGGCAAGAACTAATGGAATTACTGGACGATCATGTCTGGGTCTCTGGCCTACGGGTCAACTGGTCCAATTCAGTGAAATTCCAGATGAAAACCCTGTTGGAGGATCGAATGCACACTTTACCCAACACCCCACTCACATTGGCCTTCGATACATTTAAATACTTGGGAGTACAAATTTATCATTATCAGATGGATCTGGTGGATGGTAGTCTGGGAAGGGCGATCGCTAGTACTCGCGCTGTACTCCCATTTTGGATGAGTCTGCTCCTGTCCCCCATGGGATGTGTTGCCATCTCCAAAATGCTCTTACTTCATAAACTGTTATACTTCTTCTATACTCTTCCCCATCGATTGCCACAAGTTTTTTTTAAAAGAAGTAGAATCAATCTTCATCTCCCTGATATGAGGAGGCTCCAGATCCAGAGTGGCACTCCAGATGCTATACTTTCCCTTATCGGAGGGGGCCCTTGGAGTGCGGAACTACGAACACTACTATGCAGCTTCACAACTGCAGTGGCCTATGAGGTGGTTTGCAAAAGGCAATTTAAATGAGCTGGATCTCTAGGCGTTAACGCTGGGACAAACAGCCATGATCGAATGGCTATCGGGCTCTAAAACACCATTACCAAAAACACAAGGCAACCTCTAAATGTTGGCAGCAAGTCCCAGCTAGTTGAAGAATGTCCTGCCCAGTGGTCAGCTCACACCATATGCCCCCAACTGGCCTCTAGAGGCGCTTCTAGGACCATACACCTGCCACAAACATCTGAAGCTTGAAGCGTGGTGGGCAGTGTGATTTGAAACATGGGGAGACCTAGTGATATATTCAAAACTATGTAACTTTGAGACCCTGATACCTCCCGGGACATTCCTGCTTTATGCATCACTGTCATAGCAATTTCTGCATACAATGGGCAACACGTGCATGGAGCCCACCATCTCTCAGGTCTTACAAACTCTGTTATCACATGGACTGGGCAAAAAGGTGATCACAATGATCTACAATTCCCTCAGGCCCAACTAGACACGCCGTTTGGCAACATTACATGTACACTGGGAATCGATGTTGGAGACCAGAATCACTGACAAGCAATGGACACAATAGGCTGAACTGCATGTTATTTATGAAACATTTATGAAATATACTGAATAAAGAACTTTTTTTCAATACTACAGAGCAAATCTCTGGATACTCTTTTGTCCCTGCGCACACCATTCAAGTAAAGCAATGGACACAATGAATATAAATTACTCTAAAATAATATCTACGAATTCCAGGTTGAAATATACACTTTTCAACTACCTCCACCACACGTATCTAACACTGCTTAGATTGGAGAGTATGTACCCTACCTCAGCTGACATTTGCCCCAGATGCCTATGCTCGGACGCAACATTCTTTCATATAGTCTGGGCGTGCCCTCGACTCAGGCCCTTCTGGGACGAGGTAGCAGGGACATTGACAGACTCTGCTGGCACTCCGATAGTAGCCCTGGCTCCAAACTTCCTGCTGGGCATAACGAAGTGCAATGCCCAACGCCATAACCTCAACAAATTCCTAGACCAGGCACTTGGATTGGCAAAGTGCAAAATAGCCATAGCCTGGAAGTCACCAGTAGGCCCAACACACAAACATGGCTTCCTGACCTTCGCAGGGCACTGGTCGCAGAACACGAGACTCAACTAACAAATGCTTCACAGACACTCACACCGGCTAACCCTGTACAATGGCGAGAATATCTACCCACTGTTGAATCAAAACTTTATACAATAAATCCTCCTGCAACATAAGGCACATCACTACCCTGCACACCCAGTATGACATGTCATATTAGCAAAGAACACACTGTAAACTCCTATAGATTGCATATGCAAATCATGGATTAAGGTCTCTGACACCTCAAACATAAATGCACAAAACACAAAGCTACCTCCGCTTGCGCCTGAAGCATACACCCAAATATTCATCCTCATATTCGATTATACACAGATGGATCCAAAATTCTAGATACATAACAGGCAGATATGAATCACTCCGAACAGACATCAGTAATGTGGAGGAAGTTTGCTAATGTTGGATTTACGCTATAACCTGCTAATACTGGCTTAAGTTAATTGTTACTGTAATGGTTTGACATCCCACCAAAGCTGCCTCTGTATCCAATTGTGTGATAGCATGTATGACACTGTTGGCAGACAATAACTGTATAATCTGTTGAAAACCAATAAAGATAATTCAAAAATATAAAATGTCACTGTTATGGCTCATGGCAATGACAATTTGTTCTAAATACATGGCAGTTGGTGCACTCTATTTCCCAATATAAAGGATGTAAGCCTTAGATGGTATCAGGGAACTGCAATGGCACTCTTCAAAAATAATCAGCCGGATTCTGATCTTTCCCTGGACGATGAAGAATCGTATAGTTGTATTCTTGTAAATTCAAATCCCAATGTTCAATTCTAGCAGTCATTTTGGCTTTAGGATTGCCAAATATCATCAACAGTGCTTGATGATCAGTCACTACTGTAAAGGGCTTTCTGTGCAAAAACACATGGAAATATTTGCAAATTTAAACCACTGTCAAACTTTCTTTCTCAGGTTGCGAGAAAGCATGTTTCATTTGTGACAGTCTTTTGCTGGCGTATGCCACAGTATGTTTTGGGGACTTGGCTGTCTGTTGTGCTGTGCAAGGATTGTGCCTAGCCCAAGAGGGCTAGCACCAACTACAAGCTCTTTATGTTGTTTGGGATCAAAGTACGCCATTTCTGTGGCACTCCAAATGGATTGCTTGATGTTTGGGAAGCTCTTCTCACTCACGTTCACGCGGCCAATAAAAAGACACATTCTTTTTTGTCAGTTCTTGTAATAGTGCACTAACCATGGCAAAGTCTCCAATGTATTTAGAACAGTAACTGGGCATTCCAAGAAATGATCGAAACACAGAAATGTCCTGTGGGGGATTTGGAGTAGACAATGCTTGTAGATTCACTGGATCAGGTTTCGTACCAGCATCACAAAAGACATGGCCAAAGAATTTCAAACTTTACTTGTGGAATTCACGTTTGTCAACATTCAGAGTTAAGCCTGCATCATTCAGCAAGCAACATACTTGCGTGAGAGCTTTGTCATGCTTTTTCTATGTAGCTCTGAAAACCAATATGTCCTGACTATAGTTAAATGCATTTACTACAAGCTGTATGTTACATCGAATGACGTCTTAGAAAAGTTCTGCAGCAGAGGATATACCACAATTCAATTGCTTGAAGCAAAACAAACCAATATGCATAGAAAAGGTTTTAATGTTCCTGGATTTTTCTTCAAGTTCCAATTGGTGATACCCTTTCTTTAGGTCGAGTTGAGAGAAGAACTTCGCACCATCCAATTTAGTTAGCATAGCAGCAATGTATAGACCGAGAAGTCTTTCTCGCTTAATTGCGTTGTTGGTCTGACGCATGTCAACGCAGATGTATACAGCTCCTTCACTGTCTCTTTTAGACACTATTATAATGGGAGAAACCCATGGCGTTGATCCAGTGGAGCATTCAATGATGTCATGTTTAAGCAAAAAATTAAGTTCCTTTTCAGTAGCTTCTTGCAAGTGAAAAGCTAATCATCTGTGTCTTTGAGCAACGGGATGATCATCCTCATTTATGTGTAACTTTACTTTTTATTGTTTTGAGTTTTCGTAACCCATGGAATAATTAAATAAATTGACTTATGATTGCATGATGATCAGTCTTAATGTAGTTTACTGATATCTGTCCCATATCAACAGGCATTTGAAGTTGTTCCTTGCAGTACACGGAAAGGTGTTTGTACCACTATTTTCATATGTTTCGTCATGGCTACAAATGATCCTTGTCTTTGTAGGGGCGTTAAGGCAACCCATCTGTATACTTTAGTCTTTAACTTCGTAAGTTGTGCTAATGGAGAACATTCTTGTTACTTCTCCTCAGGCATGATGTTTACTGATGCATCACTGTCAATTACTAATCATATTGAGTAACAATTTATCTTTAGAATGATCATTGGACAATGTTTCAATGCCTTTGGTGCTTTTTCATGTCAATTTTTCTTTACTTTGCATTTTTCCTTACGTTTGACTAGTCCCACATGTGCATGCCTTTTTGAAGTAAACATCGACATTGCACAATTGCCATTGCCACTTTAACTGGAAACTGATACTGAGGAACTCTTTGTTAATGATTTAGATAACTATTGACTTTGTTTGGCGTGGATATGCCACAGTTGCTGTGACCGCTTAGTCTTGTGGGACTGAGTAGAACGTCCCTGATGTAGCGTTCAGTCAGCCATTTTGTCTTCAAGCTGTGATGCACTTACTTTTATCTTCGCCTTGCAAGTCGTCATGAAATGGTTCGCTATACCACAGCCGATGCTTATCTGTCCAATGGGGAGACATTGAACTTCGTATGCAAATGACTGTCCACATCAGGTTTCCTTTTTTTGGGGCGACATCACCTTGTGTCCCTTGCCTTGTACCTTGGCTTACTTCTCATGTTCCTGGCCAATGTCATTTTGGACTCCTCTGGCCTTTTCGCCAGTCACTTGATGAACAGCATGCTCATCAGTGTGAGCAGCTTTGAGTGCTTGTTATAAGCTCAGAGTTTCTTTGAGCATTCATCATCGAAAATAATCTAACAAACATGCATCTATTACTCTGTGGCGAGTTGCTTTCTCATCATTAAATTAATTGAATTTACAGTGCTTTATCAGAACATCCAGTTTCTAAACAAACTCATCAATGGTTTCACCTGGTCTCTGGCCTTCTTGACTGAATATGTATCTTTCATAATCCACATTTGTCACTTCACCTTCTTGTGGTATCTTTTTCATGGCTTCTTTCATTCATTCACCAGCCATGTTTCTCAGATACTTTGGGATATTTTTATCATCCTTTTTATCTATTGCATCCATGCAATCGTCATAAGTCTCTATCCATGCAGTCCTTCTATTGCCAATATAGTATTTTTTTGGCAATGTCAAATGCAGTTGGTGGTTTTAAGAATGCAGCAGATGTTTATTCATTGGTGGACAGTAGTAGTCTCTCAGGCGCTTCCTGTGTATCTTGACCAGACAGAGCTTCTCTAGTGCCTCTCGGTGTGCTGGTTTTGGGGTAAGCCTCAATTACTTTTGCTGCTTGGATCTTGCCCTTGCTCTCTATCAGAGCTCTTTACTTGAGGGGGTCTGCAGAGTTGTTCTGGGCCCCTATGTGGCAGATTGGGTGGGGAGCAGCACAGCTGTCAAACACTACCCTTTTGATCTTCCTTTTGGGGCCGCTCCACTACATGGTGTAGACTGATAATTTGTAATGGTTCTGGTTAGTAGATGAATTTTTGTGCACTACAAGTCCAGAAAAACAGATAGTGTTGGTCGGCTTTGTGCTTAAATGTTTTTTTCACAAACACCTGGTAAATCTCTGCTTCGTGGCACATGAATTTCAGTTTCATTTGTTTTGAATTATTGTTGTATTTGTAACCTGGTTGCATCCGCCTTTAGTGGTAGTCTTACTCTGTGTAGTGTATGGAATTAATTTGCGTAATGGCCTAGTACCTTTTATTTGCATCTGTTTCATTTAGTTCCTGGCCATCAACACATAGTCTTTCAATGTCGCTTTCTTTATCTTTAAGCTGTTTGTAAAGGCTGGCGTTTGCTTAGAATCCACCAGTGCCAGCGTTAATTCTGCACTTCCACTGCCCCACACGTGGCATGCACAAGCAGTTTGTTGGACCACGACAAACTCTCTGGAAGAGTGCTTTCAGTGTACAGGCTTCGGATCCCCTATCTCGTCATCAGTTGTAGTGTCCTGCCAGCCCAGGTACTCGCCAATAACAACCAAACCACACACGGAGAGTAGTGGTATATGTCTTTATACTGCTCCATGTAAGTCAGAGATCAACATTCTAAGCCTAAGCCTAAACTCATCTTTCTAAAGAGTTCATCACTGGCCTACGGTGTACAGTGGGAACCAAAAGAGTTCATGCGTTCTTTTATTTACAAGACTACACCTATGTTAGGAATGGGGTTTCTGGTTGGCTAGGGTATGCACCTAAGCCAGGCATAACCTGCCATTCTAGTTAGGGTAAAGGAGCTACCCACCCAAGAAACCCCCTGCTCACCCCCTTGGTAGCTTGGCCAGAGCCTCAGAGGCAATATGTAAAACATTTGTGCATACACACACAGTAACACAGTGGAAACACTACAAAATGAGTCCACACCAGTTTGGGAAAATAGTCAATAGTTATCTGAATAAAACGAGACCAAAACAATAAAAATCCAACATACACAAGTAAAGATATCACTTTTCAAAGGTAAAGCAAATATAGTCTATAGGAATCCATGAATGCGTTACTTTTAGCACAAAATACCTGGGATACTTCAAAATTCAAAGGCGCTGGGGACGTGAGGCGCTGGAAAAAACAAAGTGATGTGTTGATTCCTTGCTGCCAGTGGAGGTGATGAGTTGGTCCTTTACGACTATGCAGGGGAGGTGATTCATCGATACCTTACTGTCAGGGGAGGTGATGCGTCGGTTCCTTACAGGAAGGGGAGGTGATGCGTCGACCTCCGTACATGCGGCCTTGGGTCGTTATTGCTGGGCAACGTCGATGAAGAGACAGCAACGAAGTACAATGCACTGAAAATCAAGAATTGCTATGTCAATGCAGCAGCGGCGAAACAGGAGCTACCTTGCTTTCACCAATAAACAACTAGGGGTTGGCTCTAATCAGTATGGCTGAGCCTTCATAGAACATACCAAAAGAGAAATTGCCAGTACTGATAACACCGCAGTAACATAAATTCAAACACAGTACTTGAGAAAATATTCAAGACTGAATGCTAGTTAATAGCTTTTATTCTTATTTCTGATTTTATCAAAAGATACTTTTTCATTTTATGAAAACAAACATGTAAAAAACAATTTACTGACCAAAATCAAAACTGGGGGTGATCGTTCATCATATCACTCATATCACAACCTTACGATAAACAATCATTCAAGGGGAGAAGGGGAGCACTAAATAAGAGAGCTACAACATTTATCAAAACATACAATATTTACAATATAATACAATACCATACATAAAACAAGAAAAGCCAGTGTCTGCAAAACACTTAGATAATACTTTCTTTTGATACACAATCAATTTTAACGTACATTCCTATAGTTAAGTATATAAAAATACTTCTTGGATCTTTTCTTTAGAAAAAGGATAATGTACAAAAATTAGTGATAAGCAACAATTATCATAGCATTCACGCTTATCACTAGAGCAGACAGTAAGGTGGCTGGGGCCTACGCGTTTCGAATCCCAATGACTTGTAGGGATTCTCTTCAGGGCCTTGGGGTTCTCTACAAAATTGAAAGGAAAAAAAGAGAGAGGGGAAAAAAGAATTAGAAACAACTCAGACAGGCAAGATTAAATTTAGTCACAAGATCAACATCAGTCACCTGCACTCAGTGGCCACCCAGAATTCCTCAGACTAACCGCTAGGCTGTACAATTACAACTGACTAGTACAGGGTGTTTTAATGAGTCTTAAAAATACCGCAAGCGGAGTAATACATCGAAGGTAGCAAGGCTTTACTCACATTCTGTATTTTGGAGAATGAATAGTCTCAAGGTGGGGATTGGTTGACACAGTTGGATGGTGGTAGACCTATAAGCGGGATTGAAATTTATTAAGGAAGGGGGGGATTGTATATTAAATTTGAAGTGCTGCCAGTTTAAGAAAGAGTCTCACCTAGTGAAATGGTGTAGGAGACCGCGTCTATAAAGGCTGTCCGTTTTTTGTCACTGGACGTGTCTTGAGAAAATGGAGAAACGCAACACTCAGTATAACCTTATAAAGCGTTAGCATAGTCAAAAAACATGGTCAAAAAACAGCAGATATCACTCATTACCAAAATGCGTTGTTCTACGAAGAGATAAAGTAGCACTTGTTCGCGGAAACCGTCTGAAAAAAGGGGGACTTTCAACGCGTTGCTCATCTAAAAAAACAGTGGACACCATTAACCGCCAGCACACATTCTCCTTGAGGAAGTAAATTAAAACGGGGGCGGCAGCTTACCGGCATAACAAGTCAGCTACGTGTGACCACGGTAGGTACGGCACACGGTTGTTTTGAGTTCAAGACGCCTGTGGGCTAGAGTGGAAAATGAAGCGCGTGAGAGTCAATTACATTAACGGAGCCGCAGAAGACAAACACGTGGAACGCGTTAGTTAGTTTGTGCTCAGACATGGCGTGGCATAAGGGATTAATACGACTCAGGGCTTACCGGCACATCTTTGTTCAACGCGGTCAGCGGTAGATATTAAACTAGGGAAAAATAAATAAAAACCAGGGTAAGAAACTAATTTTAACTGTCTAAACAGAGCGTGACTTAGCGGATTAGCAGTTTAGAATACTTACTAATTTTAATCAAGGCGAGTTTTCAAAAAGGCAGCGTCCAAGACAGCACTATCCGGCGGCTCCTGCGCAGTAGCAGGCTATGATTACACTGCTCTGCCTATATACCTGGCTGATGAGCAGAGGTGGCGATTTAAATTTGACATTATCAAAACGTGAAGCTTTCCTTATCGTGAAGTTTGATACAGCAGTATCTGGACTTAATGAATTAAGTGAAATCTTCAAATTGTAAATGACCTGCATTTAACCCATTCCCCAGTCCTGTAACGAAATGTATTCAGGCAAACACTTGTGTTGTTCGCGCATTTTTGAAACTCCGATCCGTAGCTTTTTGGATCCAGCCCAGTATTCTCATGTAACCCTGGCCACTGAATGGGCGGCCCCTCTGCTCATCAGCCAGGTATATAGGCAGAGCAGTGTAATCATAGCCTGCTACTGCACAGGAGCCGCCGGATAGTGCTGTCTTGGACGCTGCCTTTTTGAAAACTCGCCTTGATTAAAATTAGTAAGTATTCTAAACTGCTAATCCGCTAAGTCACGCTCTGTTTAGACAGTTAAAATTAGTTTCTTACCCTGGTTTTTATTTATTTTTCCCTAGTTTAATATCTACCGCTGACCGCGTTGAACAAAGATGTGCCGGTAAGCCCTGAGTCGTATTAATCCCTTATGCCACGCCATGTCTGAGCACAAACTAACTAACGCGTTCCACGTGTTTGTCTTCTGCGGCTCCGTTAATGTAATTGACTCTCACGCGCTTCATTTTCCACTCTAGCCCACAGGCGTCTTGAACTCAAAACAACCGTGTGCCGTACCTACCGTGGTCACACGTAGCTGACTTGTTATGCCGGTAAGCTGCCGCCCCCGTTTTAATTTACTTCCTCAAGGAGAATGTGTGCTGGCGGTTAATGGTGTCCACTGTTTTTTTAGATGAGCAACGCGTTGAAAGTCCCCCTTTTTTCAGACGGTTTCCGCGAACAAGTGCTACTTTATCTCTTCGTAGAACAACGCATTTTGGTAATGAGTGATATCTGCTGTTTTTTGACCATGTTTTTTGACTATGCTAACGCTTTATAAGGTTATACTGAGTGTTGCGTTTCTCCATTTTCTCAAGACACGTCCAGTGACAAAAAACGGACAGCCTTTATAGACGCGGTCTCCTACACCATTTCACTAGGTGAGACTCTTTCTTAAACTGGCAGCACTTCAAATTTAATATACAATCCCCCCCTTCCTTAATAAATTTCAATCCCGCTTATAGGTCTACCACCATCCAACTGTGTCAACCAATCCCCACCTTGAGACTATTCATTCTCCAAAATACAGAATGTGAGTAAAGCCTTGCTACCTTCGATGTATTACTCCGCTTGCGGTATTTTTAAGACTCATTAAAACACCCTGTACTAGTCAGTTGTAATTGTACAGCCTAGCGGTTAGTCTGAGGAATTCTGGGTGGCCACTGAGTGCAGGTGACTGATGTTGATCTTGTGACTAAATTTAATCTTGCCTGTCTGAGTTGTTTCTAATTCTTTTTTCCCCTCTCTCTTTTTTTCCTTTCAATTTTGTAGAGAACCCCAAGGCCCTGAAGAGAATCCCTACAAGTCATTGGGATTCGAAACGCGTAGGCCCCAGCCACCTTACTGTCTGCTCTAGTGATAAGCGTGAATGCTATGATAATTGTTGCTTATCACTAATTTTTGTACATTATCCTTTTTCTAAAGATCCAAGAAGTATTTTTATATACTTAACTATAGGAATGTACGTTAAAATTGATTGTGTATCAAAAGAAAGTATTATCTAAGTGTTTTGCAGACACTGGCTTTTCTTGTTTTATGTATGGTATTGTATTATATTGTAAATATTGTATGTTTTGATAAATGTTGTAGCTCTCTTATTTAGTGCTCCCCTTCTCCCCTTGAATGATTGTTTATCGTATGGTTGTGATATGAGTGATATGATGAACGATCACCCCCAGTTTTGATTTTGGTCAGTAAATTGTTTTTTACATGTTTGTTTTCATGAAATGAAAAAGTATCTTTTGATAAAATCAGAAATAAGAATAAAAGCTATTAACTAGCATTCAGTCTTGAATATTTTCTCAAGTACTGTGTTTGAATTTATGTTACTGCGGTGTTATCAGTACTGGCAATTTCTCTTTTGTTATGTTGCTTTCACAGCAGCAAAGCAGGTGATGCATTGGTTCTTCAGTCGCTACAGCGGTGATGTGTTGATATTTCAGCCACACAGCAGTGATACTTCAAGAAAACAGGCACTGAGGGTCAAGGCATGGATTCATTCTCCAGTTTGCACTTCCAAATGTCCAGGAACTGGATTTGGCATTACTTGGCAAGTTAGGGCTCTCAGTAGAAGAACCCAGGCACTGGTAGGTGAAGTCTTTGATAGCTATGAGACTTCTTAACAGAAGGCCAACACGCACAAGCCCTTGGAGAACCTTGGAAGCCCGATGTAGAATGTAAAGTCCAGTCCTTTCACTCTTAGGACAGAAGCAACAAGCAGCAGGCCAGCACAACAAAGCAACAGGCAGATTGGCAGTCCCTCCTACAGCTACCAGCTCTTCGTCCTTGCAGAATGTTTTTCAGTCCAGAAGTGTTCTTAAAATTTGGGGTCAGAGTCCCTGTACTTAAACTAAAAATTTCAATGATCTAGAGGTAACTTCAAAAGACACATTAGAAGTTAATGACACCTCCTTTCAATCCCAACCCTGGCTCCAGACATCAGCAGGGGGTAAACAAGCTCTTTGTGTGAGTGTACTAGCGCTGCACTGCCCTTCCCCTGCCCCCTGTCCGTGTGCCCTCAGCACCACAGCAGAAGGAAGTGCCACTTTTGACTGACGATGATACTGTGGCTATGCCACCAGACAGGACTGAGTACCAACACTCATGTAGCTAGCAGGCAGATGCATGCCGAAGAAGCTGTCTGCTGTAGGGCTTGTGAAATATCCCAGTATCAACCTGAGGAACGTACGTCAGGTGGTAGGACAGCTTCTCCACTATGACTGCAGAGTGTTCTCTCACCTGGAGACTGAGTTAGTCCTAAAACTAGCAGCAATTTACCCCTAATCCCTGTGGTGAGCAGAGCAGCCACAGGAGTAATCAAGAACTGCCATGCAGAGTGGAGGAGAGGGTTCTAGAGAACTTCTACTCCATTTCCCACCACTTCATTCAGCAACCCTTGTTCCCACACAGCATGTGTTTAGCTGTTGAAGTACTGTCTCTTTGTGTTCCTGCTGCTGTTCTCGGTAAGGGCCGGACTGGGTACCGGGCTGTTGAGTGTGCTGCCGAGCTGGGGGCTAATTTCTCTGTGGTGTGGGATTATTTCGTTGATGGAGACCTGCGTGCGCTTTGAAATAAAAAAAGCAAAACGAATTTCGTTTTGCAAACACAAGTCCCCATCAACGAAATCATCCCCCTGCTCGGCAGCACACACAACTGCCCGGTAGCCAGTCCGGCCCTGGTGGCTGGTGTTGACGACTTACAGTGGCTGGCCATGTCCTCCTCAGAGGTCCTCCTGTGAATCAGTCAGGTGCCCTCCTTCACTCTGGAGGAGCAGCAGAAGTGGAAGATGGGACTGTGCAGCGGGTAGGCCTGTTAAGAGGTTGAATGAGACTGGACCTTCTGACCTGACAAATCAGGGGGGTTAATTCAACAGCCATGTCTCAGGCCACAGCTTCCAGGCATTAATGCCATGGTCTGACTTTTGCAGGGTTATACGGTCATAGGAAAGAATGTCCTGCCCACTCCAGTGCCGACAGACAGAGACAGTTAATTACTACACACAACTCTGCAGTTTGTACTTCACTGAACAAGAACTTCTCAACCAGATTGTGTGTAGAGTTGTTGACAGCACATTGCTGTATTACACATGTCCAGCAGCCAGTAAAATGACCTTTGCACAACCACCTATGTATGGACCATAAACAGGCTGGAGCTCGGGTCGCTGGGCCAAGCACTGCACTTGCCCTGCAATGAGGCAGCTGCAGCGCAAGGCAACTTGGTAATGGTGGACACGGTTGGCATTTCAGAAGGCCATGAACACACAATGTGTTCGAAATGAGATGGCTGTTGCTGAAAAACAGTCATGCAAACTGTATGGGAATGGTTGCAAAGAGGATAGAATACGAATATGTGAGCTGCTTTAGTGGTAAAAGTGGGTGGCAGCCTCCAAAATGTTTTTTACACATTATGCATGACTCTAAGCCATGAGTGCTGTGCAACCATCACTCTTGGAGGAGCTGCCCAGCATTCCCTTTGGGGCTCTTATTATTTATTTATTTATTTATTTATTAGATTTATACAGCGCAACAGCTACCCGTAGGTTTCCCAGCGCTAGGGAACACACAAGAACTAAGGAACAGAAACTAGGGAGATAGAACAAAATAGAAAGAAATTATTGATTAAATAACCAAGTTTTTACATCCTTACGGAATTTGAAATAATGTTGTTCGATGCGTATGTGAAAGGGAGGCGAGTTCCAGAGTGAGGGGGCTAAGCAAGAAAAAGAATGTCCGCCCATTCTGACTCGTTTAATCCTTGGAACTTTAAATTGGTGCTGATTGGAGGATCGAAGTGTGCGGCAAGGGCGATATTGATGAACCAAGGCCTTATGGTAATGAGGTGCTTTGCCAGAATTAATTTTGTGCATATAGCACAGTGCTTTGAATTTAGCACGATTGTTGATCCGCAGCCAGTGAAGATCATGCAATGAGGCAGAGATTGGAGTTCTGTAGGGAAGTTTACATAGCAGTCGGGCAGCAGAGTTTTGTACAATTTGTAGCCTATGTAATACTTCTTTGCTTGCACCCAGGTATAACACATTCCCATAGTCCAATCTAGCTGATATTAGGGCATGGACTACAGTTTTCTTGGTGGGCAAAGGAAGCGTCCATAGAATTTTCCTGAGCCACTTAAGAATGACAAAACAGATGGACGCTACTTTAACTGCTTGTTGCCTCATTGTCAGCTGATCATCGACAATGAAGCCCTGGTTGCGGGCCGAATGCACTGGACGTGGGAGCGGTCCCATCTGGAAGGGCCAATGATGAGGGCCCCAGAGGGACTTGTTGTTACCGAACAAAAAAAGTTCAGTTTTCCCACCGTTTAGCTTAAGTTTGTTTGTATGCATCCAGTCGGCAATTCTTGTTAGCCCTACACCGAGTCCCGATGTATCGTGCTTAGTTGTGGCCGATAGTGAGAAGATGATCTGGGTGTCATCGGCATAGGAATATACCGTGAGCCCAGCTTGCTCCGCTATTCTTGCCAGTGGACTTACATAAATATTGAAGAGTAGGGGACTCAGTATGGAGCCCTGCGGGACTCCATGTTGAGAAACATGGATTTTCGAGCTAGCAGTCGATGAAAAACCCATGAAAGGTTCTTTGTAGTAGGAAGCTAGAAAGCCACTTTAGTGCAGGTCTAGTAATACCATAAGATTGAAGGGTGGTTAAAAGGATGATGTGAGAAACAGTGTCGAATGCGGCACTTAAATCAAGAAGAATAAGTGCCACAGTTTCTCCTCTATCTACCTGTAAGCGAATGTTTTCCGTAACACCCAGCAGTGTGGATTCCGTGGAGAATCCTGCCCTAAAACCAGACTGAGAGGTATGCAGGATATCATGAGTTTCCACAAAGCTGGTGAGCTGAGTGTTTATATGCTTCTCCAGGATTTTTGAAAAAATAGGGAGTAGAGAGATGGGACGGAAATTAGATGGCTCCTCGGAATCCAAATTGGCTTTCTTCAGCAAGTGCACAATCATGGCGTGTTTCCATGTCGCCGGAACTGTAGCTCCAACTAACGACATATTCAATATCTCTATAATTAAATTCAGTGAGGACTGATTCAAAGTTTGAAAAACTGACGGAGGACATGGATCATTTGGAGATCCTGTTTTGATGCTACTCAGAATACTACCAAAGGTGGTGGTATCAAGTGGGGTCCATTTATCTAGGCAAATAGTGTTGTCAGTTAGTGTAGAGATCTGAGGAAGGTGTTCATTGAGAATGCTTTTGGTTACCGAGATTGTAGAAGGGATAACAGCTTGTTTATCAAACTCAGCATAAATAGTATCAATTTTATTAATGAAAAACTCAGCTAAGTCATTGCACTGTCTGGAATCAAGACAAGGAGGTTTCGGGTGGCAGGCGGCTCCAGAGAGTTCCCTAACAACTTTAAAAAGTACTTTGGACAGTTCTGAGCTTCAAGAATAGTTGAATTAGCGTGTCTAGTTCGGGCATCATTACAAAGTGTATGATAATTACTGAGGGCAGATTTATACGATGATTTGATTTTAGGATCATAGTATTTGCGCCATTGTCTTTCGATATTCTTACATTTAGTTTTTTTTAGCTTAAGAGCTTCAGAGAACCATGGAGCAGGGAGATGACAATAAATGTGTTTCTTCTTAACCGGGGGAAGACAGGAGTCTATGGATGAACTGAGCCAATGGTGAATAACCGTTTCTTCCTCCATCGAGGTAATGGAGGACACTGGTCTTGTATTCTCAAGGCAGAGATTCAGTTTGTCAACGTCCAGATTTTTCCAATTTTTGCTGTTTCTGTGACCAGAGACAGCTGAATAATTTCCTAAGGATTGCCCATGTTTATTTTGAAATTCTATCAAAAAATGGTCAGACCAGGGAATGGGGACAGCAGATTTGCATGACACCATAGTCAAATTGGAGAGAATCGGATCGAGCAGATTACCTGCTTTATGAGTAGGGCCGAAATTATGAAGAGTGATATTGAGCGCTGCTAGATCCACGATAAAATTGGCAGTAGTGGCTAAGGAAGTGTCATTTAAATGCATATTAAGATCGCCCACGATCAAAAAGTTGGAAGCCTGAAGCAAGAGCTGGGCAATGTGATCGGTAAAAGAGTCGATCCAGGAACTCACTGGTCCGGGGGGGCGATAGATGAGGGTTCCAGAGATGGTAAAATTAGGAGAGAGCAGAAGTTTAAAAAGACCCGCCTCACAAACAGGGAGAACAAGATCATCCCATTTTCATGTATATATACTTTTAAAAATAATAGCAATCCCTCCACTGTTGTATCAACGCCGTTTCTCCCCATGAGAGTGTAGTTTGGAGGGAGAGCCGTGGCAATGTCAGGGCCAGAGCTCTCGTTTAACCATGTCTCCATAAGAAAGAGAGCGTCTGGCTGTGATCCCGACAGTAGGTCAAAAATGTCTTGTTTGTGTTTAGAAAGTGACCTACAATTGAGACTGAAGAACGTAAATACTAAGTCCTTACAAATGGACTGCCCAAAGTTTGCAGTACCTCTTTTTACTGTCGGTCTGGGAGGTAATGAGGGAAAGCCACAGCCATTACAAAGAAAAGGGCTCAGGTCACAGTTTAAAGGAGCCTCCTTTGTACAGTGACTATATCGGAGAGAAAGAAGGGCCTTCCGGGAGTATCTCAGGGGACCCTGCTGGGATTGACCAGGGGTTTTGGCACCAGGCCCCGGCTGGCCGCGGACGGGCGCAGACGGGCGCAGACAGGCTTGCCTCTGGCGCACCATCGGCGCACCCGCTGCGCGCGTCCACTGCGCTTCCGCGTTGGGATGGTCATTAAGTACTCTATGGCCGAAATAGCCCTGATCACTAGCCCGCCAACCTGCACTCATTCAAAATGGCGCCCGCGAAAAATGCGCTCGGGAAAACACAGCTCCCTTGTCTCCAAGCAGCCCTAAATCAGCCAGCTGAAGAACGAGAGACCTGCAGGGTAGGTGGATGCAGCAATTAAAATGTCAACAACAATTTCAGTGCAAAATACAGAAAGCAATATTAAAGATTTAAAAGTGTCCCTTAATTCCCGGCTTTCCGCCTCAGGAATCGAACTAGCAGTGTGCCTGTGAACAGTCTTTTTGTGCATGTCTGTATGGTATCATCTTTACCAAGTGCCTTCAGAACGTTGGAGGCATAATTTTGCATGACAAAATTGGGCCACATTGTTCACAAGAAAATTTATAAGGTGAGTACTGGGTCTACTCTGGGCCACCGGGCACTGTTCTGGGCGCTCTGTCCACCAGTCAGAAAGTGAGGCACCAAATGCAGGTGCCCTACTCCCAGTGCTTTAAATGGGCCGGTACTCACCGGTACTGAGTACCGGCACTTCTTAAATTTATCGCTCTGAGTACCGGCACTTTTCTACTGCCCGAGGAGAGTTCCGGTACTCATGAAAAGGTAGGCTTAGTGGCTGTGAGTGCCGGCGCAGTGGCGAGCAGGAGTGGGACGTGTCTCTGGGCCACTTCTGTCTCCCGATCTGAGCCCCTGCTGAGCTATTCAGCAGGGCTCATCTGAATAATGTCCGGTGCTCGCCGTCATGCTGTGCTGGACAGAGCAGGGTCGAGATTCGTTTTACAGTGTGCGCGTGTGATTTTCAAAGCGCAGCACTTCAGGTAGGGAAAATTCTGTGCAGGGTAACACTTTATACATAGATAGACATATTATCAGGAGCGGATTCTCACACTCTCCGTACTGTCGCTGGATCAGAGGGTTAATGCCCAGACGATGCGAACGAAGTGGCCCCTGGAGCGCTAATCTAACTGCTTTCTGCACTGAGGCACCTACCTTCCTAATGCCACATGCCTTAATTACCCAGTCTGTACATAGAAGGCTTTCTTATGTTCCAAACAAGCTCAAAACTAGCGCCGCCAGCCCATTGTTTCCACACATTCCTAACACTCTCCTTTAGATGCGCCTGGCTCCCTTCTTGCTCTGTCACACTGTGGTCGCCGCCCATGCTGTGGCAGGGTGTTTCATTTTCTGCCTGCCAGCCGGACCCCAGAGCCCCCAGATATTCCCCTGCTACATGAACTTGAAGGAGGAAGCCGGTGTTCGAGACTCGATCACCTGCTCACCTCCTCCTGACCTCGACATGATGGGCTAATGCTGTGCCCAGCCCCGAGCCCAACTTCTGCCCCACACTCACCACGCCAGCCCAGTGCTACCTTTTCTCTAAACTAGCAGCTTTGCTGATTTATTAGTAGTGCCAAGTGTTTAACATCCCTGCTTGACAGTGACACTACGAAGCAGCACCCTTTATTTTCTCAGCATAGTTAGACTTTATAAGTCAGGTGATTATTGTTCCTGCTGGAGAGAGGTCAGAGTTTTCTCCACCGGCACTTTTCACTCTGACCATTAAATAGCGTAGAGGGTTAATATGCCTCCTTCAAAAAAAGCATATTGTATTGTACTTGATTGTATGTGGATAGCTCAGTGGGTTGCTGCTTTTGTCACAGAGATCCCTTTGTTACACGTGGTTTGGCCACACCTGAAGCTGAGGTTGGGGTGGAGGGTGCTGATTTTTTAAAGAATTTGAATAACTTCAAAAGCACCTACTGCAGAGTTTGACTTCCATGTTGCTTAAATGAGTGTGATTTCGGATATTTGTCTATTTCTATTGACTTCATACCATGATTATGCTCGCAAGAAAGTGCCACTCTAAATGTTACATATCTAGTTGTTGCCTGACTCTCGTAAATCCACTGAATCTATGAAAATATCACACATAAGCAATCTGAAACATTAGCAGCTATACTCAAATGGATGTTTTTCTGATATTTATATGATTCCCTCGTCTTCCTTGCTTAATTGTGCTCGCAGGAAAGTGTCACTCATAGTCGTTGAAATGGCCCTCACAATTACAATGAAAATATGAAAATGTCACACATAGCAATCTGAAACCTTGGCAGCTCTGGGGTCCATTCAGGCCCTGTGCTGTCAACCACATTCACACTATCCTCTGCATTTGCACAAACATAGGAACAATGGCAGTCCCCTGGAGTGGCAATTAAAAAAGCCATGATGAAGAGTATGACATGGCTTTTAACATACCGGAGTCTTTTTTGTGTCTGCTTATGTTTGTGTATTTGCCTGCATTTGTATGCTTGTTTTTTGTAAGAAAAATGGGTGGCACTTTGTGTGTACATGTCTGCTCGGTGACAAAGGTTCATAAATAAGGGAGGGTTGGTGGGTGGGTGAGTGAGTGGGTGAGTGAGTGGATAGATGAGTAAGCAAGGGTGGTTGTATGAATGGATGGATGGATGAGTGGATGGATGTGTGAAAGAGGGTGGATGATTGGATAAAAGGGTGGGTACAGGTGGATAAGTGAAGAATTGGATGGGTGAATGAAAGGGAGGGGGGATGGATGAAAAGGTGGATGATGGATGAATGAAAGGAGGGATTGAGTGAAAGGGTGGATGGAATGAAAGGGGGGATGGTATAATGGAGTGATGGATAGATGAGTGAAAGGATTGATGGATGAGTGAAAGGGTGGATAAAGAGATGGACGAGTGAAAGGATGAATGGATAGGTTAAAAGATGGATGGATGGATAGGTTTGGATGTAAAGGGTGGACAGACGGAATGGTGAAAAACTGAATAGACGACAGAATGTAAAGGGTAAATGGTGGACATCAGCAGGTAAATGGTAGGATGAAAGGATGAAGAGATAGATCGATTGAAGACACAAGAAATATCTTCTGAGGAGGGTCATGATGATTTGCTTCATTTGCTTGATGCCATAAGAGCTTTGGTTTCTAGTGGAGGTATTTTTAGTTTCTTCCTACTCACATGCTCAATAATATATAGTATTGTGCCAAAGAACAGCATTTAACAGTATGGCATTAAGAAGGTGCAACTATTGCAAAAAAAGGAAATGTTAACATATTATCGCATTTCTCTTCCATTTTGAGTAATGTTAACCTGCTTTGTTTAAATACATACATTTATCATGTGTTTTGTTCTGTGGTGCAACTGTTATAGAAGTCGTTAAGTATCATCATGTCTTGCCCTTAGCCCCGCCCCTGGCCCCGCCCACTAACTACACCGCTAGCTCATGTTAATGAGTACCTGCACTTATTTTTTCCCATTTAAAGCACTGCCTACTCCTCCTGTGTGGAGGTTACCCCTCTTGGTTTCTACATAAGCACAAGTAGCCCCAAAACAGGTGAAAACACTTAGTAGTTCTGTGAACCACTGTTACCAGACGGTCTGTTTCAGCTGGATTCAGTTTTCAAGGAGCAGCAAGTTCCCAAGTGCCCTGAGCACTCTTGAGAAATATGCATTTTAGCCTTGAGACTCTATTGCACTCTTAGGTTGAGGCCAGTTATACTTATGGATGCAGCTTTCTCGAGCCATCGCTGCACAGTGGGGTGAAGTCACTTTAGTGCTGTGCCACAGGTCTATTACTTCAAGTGTACATCTTGGTTTAGTGCTGCACCTTATTCTGTGGGAAGACGAGTCCAACAAAATTCTGCTAAATTTGCATCTGCAGCCCATGAAAGATAAAATCTCACAACCTGGAAACTGATCAGTTCTTGGTTTTCCCACAAATATAATAAGATACACATAGAATCACTCGACCCACACAAACTTCCTAGTTCATGTCCAATATGGGCAGGTTGTGTGGTCTTCCACAGAGCCACATAAAATGCACAAATTGCCAAATCTGTCCATTTCTCAGGTCTACTTGCAGAGCAATTTGAATGCTTTTTGTAGCCCACTTTACTCTGCAGCTGAATTAAAAACGCAAGAGAATTTTGCCCATTTCATGTTTTGCAAAATTGTTTTGCTCGCCCATAATCAATCCCTGAATGTGGATCAGGGACCATATCAAAGTTTGCTTTAAAAACGTCGGAAACATCCTCCAGAATGTAGTACACAGATACTACAGTGGGCAGCCCCTCTCACAATCCTAGCCAAACCACATCCATCCATTATCAAAATGTTTTACTGGCCTAATGGGTGTACCCAATCTCAGTCGGTTGTTTAGAAGGAGTGGCCCACCTAACAAGCAATGAGACAGCTCATCACAAGAAAAAAATGAGAAAGGGTAGCTTTCATCATTGTTCCCTGGCACATCACCTCTCCTATCCCTGCAATGAGACAATACAGAAACAACAGGTTGTGCCCAAATGCAAAAAAATTGAAGAAGACCAGCAATCCCCAGTTTTTACAAACAGTTAACCTGTCTCAGCTCTGAAAACAGAAGTTGTAGGACCAGCGGTTGGGATAGGTTGCTGCAGAATATGTTTCTAAAGTCATCTGGGAGCAGCAGTCTTGTCAGTAGGTCCCCCAATACCATAGAGATGCAGGCAAAATATCCAATTCAGATCTCCAAGGAGCAGGACGTAGCACAAGCAGTCAACCACGGCATTCATTTGGATTTTCTCCAGGCTGCCCACCTCATGGAGAAAGAGAGCTCCATGATTGACAGGTCAGAATTGTCTGAACCATCAGATCAGAAGCAGCCAGACCAAGACTTGATTTCATCACCCACTTAGACCTATATGCATACTTTGCTTCCATTCTATTTCTGTCACCACCTCCTATTCCACAGTGGATGTGAAAAAGGAGATTCCTGAAAAGCGACTACAGCTTATGGTGCCCACGGATTTGCTCTAGTTAACTCAATTTAGCTGTTGTCAACCAAGCACCCTCAGTCCTTTCCAACCTGTTTGTCCCAGAGCTGAGGCCATATTTGGGGATCTGAACACCCACCTGGAATCAGACCAGGACTATTATAATGGAGACTGCAAAGTCCTGAAGCCGACTAGGAACTACCATTTGTTTATGGTCAATGCATTATAGTTACTTTCCATTGTATCTTTAGCACCTCTGCGGGAGAATTAGGACGTATACTTACTGGTGGAAGCCTCAGCTCTATCACCAAAGCCTGCCTTTTCCGTTGAGGCCGTAAGTCTTCAAGTAAGTTCAGTAGAAATGGTGGAATCCATATCATGAGCCAGAAACCTAAGTATCTATAGACAATTAATAGTGGGCTCTCTAAGACAGCTACGTCTTTGTGTATGTAAATTGTCATTCTCTTACATAGACAAGCAGGCAAATACCCTGACTCAGAGAGACCATTGTCATCATGGCCAGTTACCGGCTCAACCTATGGCACGAGGTCGAACAGCTACTAGAAACTGCTCATGTGGACTATATATTCATGCTTAATATGGGCTAGAAGCAGAAAAAGAGACTGCTGATGTCCTAATACCTCAACAGCACTAAACTTGAACTCAGTTTATTATTGGGTCAACAAGAGCACATGTGTCTTACATCTTCACAACTTGCCAACTTTGATGGTTTGATGAGAAGAGCTTGTTTGACATATCAACCAACAATGGTCTCCAGCAAAACAAAACCGGTGTAGTCATGGGCAAATCACAGAGGCCCATATTGGTCTTCTCAGGGGTGTAACAGCCAGGACAGCTACCAGTTTAACACTGTCTCCGAGACCAGAATGAACAGATTCACAAACTTCGGACCCGATAATTTTGGGCCCTGAGACACTGGACCCAGAGCCTTGCAGGGGCTGTTGGCAGCTGCTGCTCTAGGGACCTGCCACCCACCCAAAGTAGCATGGGGGGAATACAGAAAGCTCCTCCCAGCTGAACTTGAAGGAGCTCTGCCAATCCGCCTACCCCTTCAACTCCTCCATGACTGAGAATAAAAAAGCCCCACACCCATTTACCACCTGGTCCTTAAAAGGAGGTAACTAAGTGCTGATTTAGGCCAATTATTTTCCCTGTAAGGGAATAAACATGTGGAATTGGTTCTGGTATTCCCAGTACATGTGTTATTCCCCATTCCGGGAAATATATCTTGTATTCTCTATTAACTCAATGGGAAATACCATCAAGAACTGTTAATTTTAATCCAGACATCTCCCCAAGGTGTTGCCAGGGAACTCATAATTCAGACCTGAATGCCATGAAAGCTCTACCTCTGAGACTAATACCTGTCTTCCAGCCAGCAGTCTTTCATGGCCTTGGTCTGTTTGAACTCTTAAGCACCCCCAGAAGGCACTCCTAATTAAGTTTCAACCTACGATCACAGTGAGAAAATAAGCATGCACCCTCAGCCTTAATGGAAGCCAAGAGTCCCAGTGACTTCCTTGGGAACCCTCTGCCTAAACTTGGCATCATTCTATGAGGCCTCTTCCACTAAGTGTGCTTGGAACAACTTCTCTCACTGGAAATAGATTACCACCAAAATGTGGATTCTTTAGGAGGTTCAGAATGGCTACCCTGCACATCTACCCCACATGTCCCTTTCAGGCACACTCCACCTCCGTCCGCCAGAGGCTGTGAATCTTCCCCCACCCGACCCCCCAGAACACTGTCATTTGTGCTCAGTGGAGCCCCTCCCCTCTCAAACCTGGCCATACAGCTTCTATTGTCCATCTGCTGAAGGTCCATTGCTATCCCCTGAACTGGGGTGGCAGAGTGGGCTAAAGAACAGTGATGGATTAAACCCAGATCTTTTGACTGGGTGTGAGTGTTTGATTGGTTCAGATGCTCCGTCCATTACCACCCCCTTTTGTACCGCTTTTGGCCGCCATAAGTGTGGCAGGGTATGCTCAGACTTGAGTCTCTTGCTCACTTAGCCACTGGATTCAAGCAAGCTGGGCTGAAGACGGCTGTTATGCCAGAAACCGGTCCTCGGAAGCTTGTTTCCGGTCCAGGGAAGGCATGGCTTGGCAGTTCGGGCTGGACTGTTCCCATGAGGCACAGGGTCAGACTGATTTGCATATGGACATGTCTGAACTGGGGTGTCAGAATGGGCTAAAGAACGGTGATGGATTAAACCCAGATCTTTTGACTGGGTGTGAGTGTTTGATTGGTTCAGATGCTCCGTCCATTACCACCCCCTTTTGTACCGCCATTGCTATCCCGCCTGTACAGATGTCTCAATAAAGCAATTTAAGAGGTCAGAGCCCGCAGTCTCCCTTTGACGCTTAAGACTCCATTGAATTACTGGATTTCCACCATGATCCTCTTTGGTTCCGTCCAGCAAAATTGAGTTAGGTGGGGCAATTCTGGACTCCAATCTGGAAACAGGCTTTGATCCTCCAGAGAGAGTAATGGCCAACAGCCAGGTGGTGGACCACTTCATATAAAAATAGACCATGTTGGCCTGGTGGTTCCAGAGGCATTTGGGGCTACAGATATCTTGCAGAGGGGTGGATCCCTATGTCTAGATTCACATGTGCCTCCTCCACCTTCACCTGTGGTACAGCTGAGATCAGTTTCCAAATGATCAATTCACTCCTGTCCAGCGGTGGGCAGCCTACTTCAACATTTTCACAGGATGGCCTCATCTCCTGCCCCATCTGCTCCTGGCAAACTTCACCTACACTGTTAGAGCAAAAATCTTATACTTATCCTGTCCATCACTTCCCGCTAAGCCCCAAAAACGTTTAATTATGCGATTACAAGAGTCATAATTCTGGTGTGTGCTTGGTGGTGACGTGGCAAAGTGTACAATAGTCTTTTTCTTGTCCAAGCTCCTCGAAATTTCACAATACCGATTTCCTGCAATGCTTTTCAACAATTAAATGAGCCCTCTACCCCTTTCTTGTTCCAATGAAACAAAGGCAAACGTGATTTTAATCATGCATTATGAAATGAAGCCTGCTCTGTTAGAGGGGAAGCCAGGTCACACCAGTGTGGAAACCCGAATGTGTTCTCTGCGCCATATTTTTGCAGTATGAAAGAAAGAAATACAGAGTATTGTTTTTAGCGGTTTAAATTGAATGTGCATGTGGTCGGCCGGGGGCTGCTCTTCCATCTCCGTCTCCCTTTGAGCCCTGCTCGCTCTCTCTTGTTATTTTCTCTGCAGACAGCTTTCCACTGATCTTCTGGTGACAGCCACGTGGCTGGGGAAGGCCTGGCGCACAGCTGTTGCGACTGCAGCTCTGCTTTAGTTTCGGCTGCAGCGCGCGGTCGCCAGCCTGTTTTCCAGCGCCCCGCGTGGGTTGGGACTGCAGCCTTTGATCACTCCGAGCTTGTCTCTTCGGGGTTTCTGTCTTCTGAGGGTAATTGTGCTGATGAAAAACGTATCTGCCCGCTGAGCCCATATCTGCAATCTTACTGGAAGTACACATTGTTGTTGCATTCGTGCCACTTGGTTCTCAGCCTGACGCGGCTTCAGGCGGGCAATGTTAGGTATTATTCTGTTAGATATTAACTGAGATCTGCCAGACTAGTTGTTAAAATGGGGTATAGAATGCATAGCATGCTGATAGCGATTTTCGCGTGTGCAAACTCATGTTTAAAGCAAACGATTTAGAAACAAGAGCTTTCTGTATTTGACACGCATGGCATACATCTACCAAAAAATAAAATTATATATTTCTCAACGGACCAAACCCAAGCATGAACCAATCATCCTATTAGGGGATAAAAAAGCTAGCAATTAACCACGCTCCCTTGAAAACAAGCATTGGCAAAGCCAGTAGGTATCCTTTTAGTTTTGTAGATGCTTTTTGCCAATGCTGTTCAACATCAGCAAAATAAATAAAACTTGTTTTTGCAAAAAGAAAAACACATAAAAAAACTGAAAAACATCCCCTGCACGATGAAGTATTTGCGTACATGCATTGTCACGCTTGTACAGATATTTGTAATGATGCTACGGCGACCGTAGCATGACGATATATACAGATTCACGCATCACTAAGCATTCACGTATATGTGGAGTGCGAGGTCAGGGCCTCGCACGTGGATATTCGGCAGACTGAATAATACACAAACATGCAGGTTAGTGGTATGCCGGAAAAGACCCCGAGCGGTCTTCCGCTTGTTTATTATATAAGGGGGTGTGGGGATGCGTGTATAAGTGGATACAAAGTATGTGTGAGGCCGGGTGGCTCTCTACAGTATATGCGTCATGATGCTGTGTCTACCCTTGTTTAAAATCTTTAATTTACCATTCCGAGATCACTTTTCTTGAATGGTACAATAACAAAAAATATATAAAACATTTTTAAAAGCCGGTTATTTCAAAAGGAGAGTCTTAGGAGTAAACGCAAATTGCAACTGCCCGCCCTTCAAAAAAAGCAGAAATACAAAAAAAAAAGTAAATAAAACCAGTCTAGGCCCATTAGAGGGTGAGGGATCAGCAGAACACCTTGTGACCACAGTGTGGCTTGGGAGGGTTGGTGGAGCTCAATTCAATGTGAAAAGACAAAAAAGTAATTACAACTTTTACTCAAACTGGGAGCAACTGGGGCAATGATAACTTTATTTGAGGTAACATAGTATCATTGAAGGCATTATATCATTTGCACTCAGCAAATTAACAGACAGTTTATACTTTTTGAAATCCTTTGTTTTTGTAACTAGTGAGGGACAACCCTTCTACAGATTATTGACAGTTAAAGAAACTTCATAACTATCAATTGTTTCCAGAGAAATCAGTGGAAACTCCAGGTATTTGTTTGGATAACAAATTTAGGGGCATATTATTAAGAACGGCGATAAGATCATCGCCGCTTTATCGGCAGGAAACTGCCGCTAAAACGGCGATAATGGGCTTGATAATATGCCCTTGTGAATTCCCATAGAAGCCCAGGTTCTGGTGTTAACCTGGGCTGCTATGGGAATTCACAAGGGCATATTATCAAGCCCATTGTCGCAGTTTTAGCGGCAATTTTCTGAAGCTAAAGCGGCGATAATTTTATCGCAGTTCTTGATAATATGCCCCTAAGGGCCTTATTATCAAGAAAGGGCGATACATTATCGCTGCTTTTATCGGCAGGAAACTGCCGCTAAAGCGGTGATAATGGTCTTGATAATATGCCCTTGTGAAGTCCCACAGAAGCCCAGGTTCTGGTGTTAACCTGGGCTTCTATGGGATTTCACAAGGGCATATTATCAAGACCATTATTGCCGCTTTAGCGGCAGTTTCCTGCCGATAAAAGCGTCGATAATGTATCGCCCTTTCTTGATAATATGGCCCTAAATCTCAAAGAGCATTGTTACTTCAGGATCTCATTCACATTTTATAGATACATATTTAATTAATTGATGACTAGGCAAATACTACAGGGAAGGATATAACATGTTTTGTTGGTGCATGTACTTATATTTTACTTTGTGTTCATTTAGGTTACAGTAAAAGTCTTTCCAAAGGCGACTTCTTTCAATGCATTTTAATCAGATTTTTTTCTTAATACAGATCAGAGTGGCATTCATAGTGTTCCAGCAAATACCATTTCTTCTTAAGTAAGAGTTCAGATTAGCAAAGTATCCCTATATTCATACTTGCCGAATCTGAGTAATGAAAAGTGCAGGGGGGGGGGAGGGGGGGGGGGAGCTAGGGAGGTGCTGTTGGTAAAATTAAAAAATGTATATTAGCAGAGCAGGAAAAAGCAGGTGACGCAACAAACAGGTTGGGGACAGCAACACGGAGATCATGTGGCGGGGTTGTGAGCAAAAAAAACAAGCATTGGTAAATGCATTGGGTTATACATATGTGATTAATTATAAGCTGTTTGGGCAGGCAAAACTTAACAAGAGGCTCTCCAGAGCAAAAGGTACCTTGAGCTAAATAATGCTCTATTGAGGAAGTCTTGAACCTTCTTCAGCTGAGGTCCATGTAAAATGGAATCTGTGATATGCTCTAAAGAGTTGGTTACAACAACTCCTCTCCAGATGACACACTTACAGAGCCAGTATAAAGATTACACAGACCGAGGCAGTGTGACAAAAACACAGCACAACTCTGATGTTGATACATGACGCCCAAACACTACTTACAAAGGACACAACAAAAGCAGGCATTTGTTCAACGAAACACTCCCATACCATGCTTCCCATCTGCAAATGCAGTTCAATGCTTTGGGGTATAAAGTGTTAAATAATGCAAGTACAACAACACATTTCTGTTCCTGTCTTCTGCGTCCAGGCATGTTTTGCGTTAGGTGTGTGGCCCGTTTTGACGAATGCTGTACCCAGTACGATTAAACCGTGGTGTCTGCACGGGTCATATGTGACCCTTTCAGTGAAAGTGAATGAGGAGGCACAGGCAACAGATTCTCCGCTCTGAAAATGTGCAACTGTTTCACCCGTATCATGTAAGAACGGTTACATGACATGTATAACCCTGGCCACTGCCACCACAGGTATCACTCGAGTCTTTCTAATTGGTTTCATTAAGGTAACTGTTATGGGTAAAAGAAGTCCAAATGTAGCCAAGAGGTAAATCACAACAAGGTAGTTTATTGTTTCAGTTGCAGAAGATGTAGTTGATGGATAAAATGGTAAGTAAGATGTAAGGTAACCCCACCAGGAGCAGCCTCCCTGCTGCTCAGCCTGCATACACCAACAGACACTCAGCACATCACCAGGCACCCAAACATTCCATGACATCATCACACATTCCAACACTCATCCTGGCTGAGCAGTAGGGAAGAAGAGCATCAGAGAAAGGAGAGGCAACAATCAAGTCACAACAGTAACCCTGGACTACAACTCCCATAATGCATTGTGTTTATTAAACACAAGCAGAGGACTAGAACATGCTGTCCCTGAAGATCGTGAGTAATCTAGTAACCTCATTACTTTCAAAGTGTGCACATAACAAACTATGGATCACAAGAGTGCAAAAGAAAGGTCCTCTGCAAGCTTCTTCCAATTTGCGATGAACAAGAGAGGACTTTCGTGTGGTGGAAAAAGCAGCCGGTCATGCATATTGTAATTATCCACATACACAAGATGATGGCGAGAGACACAGTGTTCTGCTCCAACTTAATGTCCTGCATGAGTGATAATGCAGAAGGTTACCGGAAAAGTAAGTTATTGGTACTCACCACTCGTCGAAAATAGAAATACAAGATTGGGGAGCCTGTGGAAGGCATAGACAGATTGCACAGCTGCTCCGGGGACAGGAATCCAACCCTGCATGCACCATAACCCAGTCCTGATGCTGGGTGCAGGCTCAACAGCTGCAGATGCTCGCGGGCTGTATGTGGAAAGTTAGAAATACCAGTGAAAAGTAAAACCAGGATCACCCTTCTCTTTGTTACCTCCGATCTAGTCCACAGCCCCAAAGTAACCCAATGTGCCATATAGTCCTTCATTTATGTGCATGATAATCGTAGCACCAGTACGTGCGAGCAACCTAAAGCAGCAAGGTGTACGGCTACTACTAAGAGCGGGGGAAGGGACTGAAGAGGCAGGCTGAGAAGTAAATAAATAAGTAAGAAGTAAGTAAAAAAACAACCGAGAGTGGGAGAAGGGCAGAAGTGCAGATGGCTGGTCTCTCCAAAATAAAAGAAGTTCAGTGTAGGAAAATGAGTACTTCGTTGTTGGGAAACAGATAAGAGCCAACACACGAGGTACAATAGGAAATAGAATGCTACTGCCAATAAAGGGGAGGAAAAATAAGTGGCAAGCACAGGAACTAATGAAAATCAAGGGGGCGTGATGTAAGTCCCTTTTAAGTTTTATATTGAATACACTAGATTTCATAAGCAAAACGCTGTGCAGGCAAGACCTAAACAAGCATTTACAATGCAACGGTTTCGCTTTTGCCAAAGTTAGAGCTATTGAAAATGACAACATTTTTATTTATGCGTTGGTTTTGAAAACAGATAAATAAATGGCATTGTCATTTACAATGCCAATAGCTTAATCTCTCGCAAATGCGAGACCTATTGCATTTGCACCCACACACACACACCCACACACACACACAGAGACTCACACACACATAGACTCACACACAGAGACTCACACACACAGAGCCCCCCCCACACAGAGCCACACACACACACAGAGACACACACACACACACACAGTGCCCCCACACACACCCACACACAGCACCCCCCCCACACACACAGAGCCCCCCACACACACAAAGCCCCCACACACACAGAGCCCCCCACACACACAAAGAGCCCCCCCCACACACAGAGCCCCCCCACACACAGAGCCCCCCACACACACACAGAGAGCCACACACACACACGCACAGAGAGCCCCCCCACACACACACACAGAGCCCCCCCCACACACACACACAGAGACCCCCCCCCCACACACACACACACACAGAGACACACACACACACACAGAGCCCCACACACAGAGAGCCCCCCCCACACACACACTGAGACTACTCCATCACACCAATAAAATTCAATTCAAAGCATTATGCATTCACGCTATCTACACTGCTGTTTTGCAGTGTAAGGCGTTTCAACAACATGGTAATGCTCTTCATTCCTCTGTGGGAAACAACAAACACAGGATGTAAACAATGTCCATGTTCAAACAAACCCATTTCAGGTTCCTGTGTCCTATAAAATATGGTTTTGCAAAGTTCCTTTACAGGAACTTGGATGCGAGAGATCTCCACAGCACCCCTCAAGACATTAGTATTTAAGAGATCTGCCAATCTTGCTTTCATGTTCTCAAGCCCCTCCAACCCTGTGGTCTCCACAACTCCTCTGCATGGACCTCCGTACTCTGGATCTACAAAGTTCTGGTCCGGTCGTCGAGCAGAACACTGGCCAACACAATTCAACTCCAGGCTGCAATGCTTCAACACCCCCAGCACGAACTAGTTCCGGCACAGTTTCCAACCAGGCCTCTGCACAATCCAATGTCTGCTCACAAAAACCCCATTCAACCCCAGAAGTTTATACTTTTGCATTCAGCCTTCCATGACGCACCAGAGCCTATACTTAGGTCACTTACGCGGGAAGATATGTGGAGGAGAATGAGCTCCAGCAGTGTACGATGTACCCCAGTACTCTGCTCTCTGACACCGCCGCCATCTTACCAGCAGCAGCACCCCTGCCAGACTATCGAGGTAGAGAAAGGACTAAGGTCCTACGCGCAACGCAGCGCTACGGTGAAAAATGTTTCGTAGGCGGCCATCTTGAAAATAAGACATTAATCAGCCAGTGACCAACATCTGTAACACAACAGCAACCGATTCAGAATCTATGTTTTTCTCGATTGAGTATTTTATTGAGTTTTTACTTATTGATATAAAAATGTATTGTTTTATCAACATTGTAACTATGGAGTAAATGTTTCCCCTTACGATTAAGTTACTTTTAAGTGATTTTAAAGTATATAGAAATGCATCGAATTTCAAAAACATCAAATGTTCGCTTATGTAGTGGAAAACAAATCAACGCGTTCGCGTGTGCTTTACTAAAAGATGGTTGTTTCCGGAATTAAGAGGTACAAATACCCACACCCACGATTTACTCTTTGAATCCCAACTGACACCTTTTCCTGTAATCGTCTCGAAAACTATGTACAAAAAAAATGGATACTTGTATAGCGCACTACTCACCCGCAAGGGTCTCAAGGCGCTTGTATGAATACCGCTGTGGAACCCATCCTGGCTTTCCCTGTGAGGTGTCCACTCCTGGGCACCCCCAAGGTGGAGGCCAGGCATCCTTAGCGTTGTGGGGGCCGTTGTGGAGATTAAGCAAGCTATTGCCCAGAGTTGCAGAGTGGGACTCCATGAATGGAATAGGCACCGAGGCGAGAATTATCAGGTCCGTGGAATTTTGAGCCCAAGACCCGACGAGGCGGGGAATTGAACCCTGGTCCCAGGCTAGACCTCTGCATCAGGGCAAAAAAAGATCTGTTCATAGCAAATTTCTAACTTCATGCCAAGCTTAGTGTAAACCTGTTCAATGCTCTACTTACGTATCGAAGAATTAAAATCCATATTAGGCTTAAAAAATGGGCAGTGTTTAATTTTGGGGACCGGCACTTATTTCTCTGTGTCAGATATTTCCCTGGAGTGTTCAGATATTTCCCTGGAGTAACAGAGCGAACAGTATACAAAGGAGAAATAAACAGGAAGAGCAAAACAGAAAAACAGTCGCCAAATGAGACAGCTGGCATCAACCTGCAAGAGTGAGGTAACGGGCTGGGAGTGTCTGGCAATGGAAAAAATGCGGAGGTGGATTCCAGACTTCGCAGCTTTGCTATTCGTCACTGGCACATTTTAGAACGCCGACAATGGATGTGCGAGCAGAATTTTGGGCACGAGCACTTATTATTTTACAAAGAAAGCCACTGGTATTGGGAACCATTTGGATCGATCACATGTGGCCTAACGGCTAGAGCGAGGGGAAACCAGGTTCGAGTCCGGCAGAGACGCTTAACGTCTTGTGATTCTGGGCAAATCACATAATTCCCTGCACCTAACTAAAAGGAGCGTGTCTGTCTGTAACGTAACTGGTGCTCATGTAAAGGGCTCTTCTACCATCGGGTCATGTTTGTGCTATAAATTAAATCTCCAAAAAGCACCTATACTTTAACCAAGTACATGACATTTAATCGAAACAGTTGGAGGTCGATGGGATAAACATTTACTGAATTGTATGCGGATTCTTTGTATGCAGGGCCCCGAAGCGGCGACTGTGGTGATCCGCGAGGGGGGGTGGGAACGAGGGGGGGGGGGGCGGGAGCAAAAACACCTCTTGCCCAAGCGGCGAATGTAGTGATCTGCGAGGGGGGAGCGGGAACAAAGACAAGGACAGCAGGAGGGGGGACGGACAGCGGGAAGGTGGTCAGGATACAACCACGCAGGACAGGGACGAGGTTAACAATGAAGAAAAACATCGGTGTAAAAAAATAAATAAAGTAAACGCCCACCGCTGCATGACGTACGAAAAAGGGGCGAAGCTGGAAAAAAACACCGGAACGCCCACGAATCTGCTCCAACATTTACTGGCACATCTCTCTTCCAATGGCTAGCCTCCATTTATGGAGCTAGCCAATGGAAGAGAGAGGCGGGTTAAAGCCCCGTACTGAAGATCAAAAGATTTCGCCTGCACGATACTGCTGCGCAGTGAACGCCAGGCGAAACCTAAAAATAGCTGTCTGAATCTAAGCAATAGAAGGATGCAAGTTATCCAAACAAAAAGATGCCAAACAAGCTATGCTCCAGGGGAGGAATGAAACAAAAAGAGTATGACAAATCATAGAATGAGAAGGAAGCAAATGGGATTGACTAGACTCCAACTAATTGTAAAAAAGTGAGTTATTAATGGCTAAGTATGTGGGGCCTTCACAAGTAATACATCTGTACCATTCCTTCTACTGGGAGCCAAGTTCCGTGTTGTAGCACTGAACTCTCTTGGGGTAACGAGGCAGAGCAGTCCAAGGCCTAATCAAAGGAGGTGTTGTGCTTTAGTATCCTAATCTGCAGGCAAGGAACAAGCAATAAATCATTATCCAGTCATTGCTTTTACTTAGGAAAGGAAAGTACACTGTTCAATAATATGCATTCATTTACAACTATAGACAAGATGATAGATTGAAATATCAATGGTAACACCGCCCTAACAGTTTACACCCCTAGCGAGCCCTGAACCTTAAGACGTCAATATCTCCTACAAGCACTATATGCAAAATAATGGGTTGTAGTTGTCAAACGGCATGCCTATTGGCTTTATCACCACAATAATATTAGCAGAAATATGTCATTATAAACCAAAGCAACACAATTAAAACCACTAAGGATGGTAAACTCTTACAATGACATTCATTAAAACCTGTAATGATTCACTGCACAAGAAAGTTGCGGTTTGCTGGTGGTGGTGTGCTCCTACACGTAGAACTAATTTCTTGAGGCCTCCCACCCTCTAAATTGTGCAATTCTTGGAGAGTCTGATTTTTACTGCTCTTCCTCCTCACACGAGACCCTTCTCCTGCCTGAGCACCTGGCCCTACAAAGGACCTCTTTCTCTTTGTAAATGCCAAGAAAAACATTTTTAGGACAAGGCTGTGGTCCCCGTGGGCACTGCCTCCTCCTACAAAATGTTTATAAAAGTCTTCATTTGCTTTTTTAAATGCATCCATTTTCCTATTGGTAAAATGGGCTGCATTAAAAAAAAAAAAAAAAAAAAAAAAAAAACGATTCTTTCATTTTAAAAGCAGCTACAGACGGGGGGGGGGCTGGTTTCGGCCCCTTTCAAGATGGCCGCTTAGAGAGGGAGCTTCGCCGCGCTGGTACACCTTGCGCATCATTAACCGCACATATTTGCTTTCATTCTGGAGTTGGAGCATCTTTTTGCGCACCGGAATACCTGGGGAGTCTGGTGAGGTCTTTCCCGCTCTGCAAATGTGCCGCATTCCTTGTTTTTAACATCGCGTCTTCTCACGCGATGTCCGCCGCCATTTTAAGGAAGCTTAGCGACTGAGTGACGAGTAGCGGGCTCCGCGCTTCCTGTTAAGTATGTTCCCTCTATGCTGCCTTCAACGTTAAAGTGACTCATTTTTTGCTGTTTTGATGCAGCGTCTTTCCACTATTTAGCGCTGCCTTTATTAGCTTGTGGCTGTGAGTGTATTGTCCTTCATGAATCCTATATTGCAATACTTCAGACAGCACTAGCCGCCATTTTGACTAGCTGTGCACAAAATGTAGACCAGCAATAGTAATACCTTCGGATTGTACGTGGCTCCCACTGGCTTTGCTAACGACGTAGTTTTGCACTGTAATTAATGTTCGGAACATCTTGTCATCAGCCTCCCTACATTACCATCAGCTGCCCTGTTGGTTTTCACCGTGCAATATGACTGTTTTGCTCCCATTTTCTTTCATTGCCATTTTTAACGTGTTATATTCTTGACCAACTTTCTACTGTGTGGCATTCAATTACTTGTCTATGCTCCAGGTGCTTTGCCCTCTTTCCTTCATTATTCATCTACAGTGGTAAAGCGAAGATACCTAGTGACAACCCATTTGTCAGTGGCACCTTATTGAATAATTCTACACCTTTACAGTTTGCACCTCTCAGACTTGTTTTACAAATGGTCAATGTATGTCGCCATCATTTCTATTCGATAATAAGCTGTACTTTTCCTTCTCTAACTGGTGCACCTCTGGACGTATGGCTCTCTAACACACGTTTCCTTCAACCGCTGTTTCATCATCAGTTTTCCTGTTTCTATCTTCACTGACTGGAGTGCCCTATGGGCAAATTGCTCAAACCAAAATTTATTTTCATTCCTTCTAGGAGTGTTCAGGATCCAACTTCTTCAGCTTCCCCTGTTTCTATTTCTGCAAACCCAATGGCGGGTGCTACACCCAATCGTTCTTCCTCAACGCAATCCACTTCCAAATCTTCTCCACCTATTACCTCATCCAAACACCTAAAACAAGATCCTCCATCTCCTGACAAACCGTCCTCTCCTATTTCCATGGAACTAATTTTGGAGGAGATTCGCGCCCTACGCCCATTTATTGAAGAAACCAATAATGAAATGCTACTTCTCAAAGAAAAATGGTCATCTATGGACAATAGAATCGCTTCAGTGGAACATCAGATCTCGGATATACCAACTCACGCTCAACGCATCTCTTCCCTAGAAAAGTCGGTCCTTGCCCTCCAGCAACACGCAGAAGATTTGGAAAATAGAAGTAGAAGAAATATTCTTCGCATTTACGGTCTACCTGAATCTTGAAAGGAGATAATCCAGTCACATTTTTCACCTCTTTTCTTCCAAAATTACTAGACATGCCACCTACGACCTCTCTAACCATACAAAGAGCTCATAGACTTGGCCCACGCACTTCTACCTCACCGAAACCTCAAGGAGTCATCATTCTTTTCTTGAAATTCACGGATCTTCTCTCAGTTCTCTCTGCAGCTAGATCCAAATGTCAAGTCTCTTGGTTGGGCCAGAGAGTGTTACTCTCTCAAGATGTCTCTAATGCTACTGCATCCAGACGAAAGGAGTGCCTCAACTTACGTGCACCACTACGCTCTCTCGGAGCTAGATATGGATTATTTCCGCCATGCATCTTCAAAGTGACCTATCAGAATCGAACATGGACATTTCAAGACCCTGGAGAATTAAAAAACTTCATTCAGATTCAATCCAATAGTGGCATGGACACCTTTACTTCCTCTAGTGGCTGATTGACTTGTCTTTTATATTTGCTCTTTGGCTTCCTTACAGCGTTTTTAGCAACAGACTTGATGTTATTTCTTGGTTCTAAATTACCTATGGTTATTTCTTGAACACGTTATAATGTTGTTTTTGCTTGTTATATGCATTATTATATTTCCCTATTATACTTTGCCTTTGTCATTTAATATTTGTTTGTCTTTTTGTTGTCTTTTTTCTAAGCACTCTTGTTGTTGGTGCTTTTGTATTTCATGTTCTCCATTAGTCTTCCGAATGTGTCGTTACGTATGTTCAGTTTATTCCATACTTTATTACGTATAACCTCTTAGTTACTTTTCTTTTTTTTTCACTTGTAATTTCATTTCCTTACATAGCCTTGTGGAGTTTGTACCCTCCATCATTTGGCTCCCTTCCTTGTTTTTTTTTTACGTCCTGGACTCCTACTCTTCGAGCGGTCCGTCTTGTTGAGTGTCGCCACTTCCCCATTTTCCTCTTGTACTTCCCCTTCAGGTATGTTTTTTGCAGTCGTCCTTTTGGATATGTACTGTCTCTTCTTCACTCTCCTATTCTGCAGCCATGCAGCTTCCTTTCTCTTTCCCTTCCTTCCCTCCTATTCTCTTTTTGAAATTGTTATTTCTCTTCTTTTCTTACTTTTCACATTTTTCGGCCATATGATGTATGCATACTTTTTTGCACTGTTTGTTTTTATGAACTTTATCTCATCTTACTTTTAGAGTTGTTTCTTGGAATGTAAAAGGTTTTTATTAACCCCATTAAACGGCAGAGAGTACTTTCTCATTTAGTTTCCTATAATCCTGATATTGTTCTTTTACAAGAAACTCACCTTAATGAAACCGAATCCCTTAAATTGAAACGTAGCTGGGTTGGTACAGTTTTATTCTCCCCCACCAACAACAAAAAGAATGGTGTTGCCATTTTATGCCATAAAAAATTGAAGTGTAAAGTGTTGTGTGAAGACAAAGATACTGATGGTAGATGGATTTTGACTAAACTACTGATTAATTCAATACCTCTAACTGTTTTTAATGTTTATGGTCCTACCCAACCGGATTGTTCTTTCTGGACCTTAATTACAAACAAATGCATTCAACATAAAGAGGATTTATTTCTTTTAGGTGGAGATTGTAACCAAGTTGTAGATCCATTCCTTGACCGCAAATCCACTATTCGTTTTATTCCTCATAAACCACATAAATGATTTCTAGATACTGTTTTGCAATCACATCTTACTGACTCTTGGAGACTCTTACATCCAGACACTTTAGACTATTCTTTCTTCTCCCCTCCTCATTCATCTTTCTCTCGACTAGACTATATTTTCCTCTCTCAGTCCTTATCTCAAAACTTACTATCCTCTTCTGTCGAACCCATAGTTATCTCGGACTATGCCCCAATTGTAACGGACCTAGACTTGCTTCCGCCTCATCCCAAGTCCTCCCGTTGGCGTTTTAACTGTACGCTTCTCACTGACCCTAACTTTTCTTCTTCTTTTCGCTCCTTTACTAATGATTTCTTTTGGTTTAACTCTAACCCTAGTACTCCTCCCCATATCCTCTTGGATTCCTTTAAAGCCACTGCCAGAGGATTCATTATCGACTTTCTATCTGGGAAAAAGAAAAAATATCTTCAAAAACGCAAATTCTCTTTAGCACATATAAAATCACTGGAACATCAATTTTATACCTCTTCCGATAAACGTATGCCACCAGAGCTTTTACGCGCAAAAATTGACTTTAATAAGCTTACCACTGATAATGCTTCTTCAATTCTCCTTCGGAGTAGTGCGCGTTATTATGGAGGTCGTAACAAATCTGGGAAACTCTTAGCTAACTATCTTAAGTCTCGTAAGGAACGTACTCTTATCGACTCCATTTACTCTTCTGATAATACTCTTCTGCATAAAAATAATGACATACTTAATCAATTCCAACTGTTTTATCAACAGCTGTATACTCCAGAGTCTCCTCCTACCCCCTCTCGTATTTAGTCTTATTTTGACACACTCCCGCGACCCTCTAATTCTCTTCTAAATTTTCCTGATCTCGACCTTGACCTTTCATCACCTGAGATTTCCACGGCTTTGTCATCCCTTACTAAAGGTAAAACTCCGGGCCCTGATGGCTATCCTGTTGAATTTTACTTACATTTCTCTGATCTTTTGTTGCCTCAACTTTTGACGCTCTTTCAATCTTTTTATTCCTCCGGTAAAGCGGATAGTACCTTTCAGGATGCTACCATCTGCCTTATCCCAAAAGAGGGCCGTGACCCCAAATTTTGTAAAAATTCTCGTCCAATCTCTCTAGTTAATGTTGACTATAAGCTATTCGCTAAATTACTCGCATTGCGCCTTAGCCCATTTATGCCTCATCTTATTGGTAAGGAACAATGTGGTTTTGTTAAAGGTAGACTCACCTCCGATAATTCTCAATTCTTTCTTAATGTCTTGAATAAAGCCTCTTCTCTTTCGATTCCTCTAGCGGCTATCTCTGTTGATGCGGAGAAAGCTTTTGATAGAGTAGATTGGTCTTTCTTGTTTGCTTCCCTAAGATGGCATGGTTTTGGTCCCAAATGTATCTCTTTAATATCCTTGTTATATTCTGCGCCCAAGGCCTCGGTTCTCATGAATGGTCAGCTTTCCTCATCCTTTACTCTTCAAAGGGGTGTGCGTCAAGGCTGCCCTCTTTCCCCACTTCTTTTTGTCCTAGCTCTTGAACCTTTTTTGTCCTCCATCCGTAACAATGCATCTATTTTCGGCTTTCATTATGGTGATAATCAGCTCAAACTCTCCGCATACGCAGATGATATCCTCTTGTTTATCTCCAATCCAGAATTATCCGTCTCCCCTTTATTATCTGAATTTGAAGCGTTCTCTCTGGTATCAGGTTATAAGATTAACTCAGATAAAACTGAAATTCTTCTTTTGCACACAACTTGTCTTCTTCATCTTTTTTCTTCAACTGGCTTCGCTTGGAGTAGTTCCAAGATCAAATATCTTGGTATTTTGTTTTCCAATTCTATTTCCTCTTCCATCAAATTCAATATGTCTGTGGTTTTGTCTCGGATTGATCAGTTATTCTCCTCCTGGAATCCTCTTTTTCTCTCCTGGTGGGGTCGACTCGATTCAATAAAGATGATGGTTGCTCCTATTTTGATTTATACCTTTTCCATGTTACCTGTTCATATTCCTTCTCTTTACTTTAAACTCATTGACTCCTCTCTTTCCACATTTCTTTGGAGAAATACAAAATCTAGGATTTCTCTTGCTGCTCTTCGCAAACTCAAATCTAATGGTGGAGTTAATTTCCCGGATTTTCTTCTATATCATAAATCCTTCTCTCTGCGTCAAGCATCACGATGGCTTTCGTCAGAACCTTCCTCCTCTACTCCTCTATGGCTACATATTGAACAAACTTTATTACTACCCTTCTCTTTTGACGGAGTTCTACGTTTCTCTACCAAATCTTCTTATCTCTCTCTCCCTTTATTTAAACACACCTCTTCTCTCTTAAAGCCTTTGATTTTTCCGTCTATCGTCAAGCGGGAATCGTTTTTACATACCCCCATTTGGTACAATTCACTTATTCTTTTAAACAACAGACCCATTAGTTGGTCATCTTGGAGATTACGAGGTATTATGTGGGTCAGTCATCTTTTTGATGGTGTTTCGCCTTGCTCTTTCAATTCCGGTTCTGTTGTCCGAACTCTTTCCTACCTAAATTTACTGTTCTTATGGAAATAATTCTTGACCGTTATTATTCTCTGCCCTCCTCAGCTTCACTAATTCCCCAATTTCCTCTCCTTGTGGTACTCTCCACTCTTTCTAAAGCATCTCTTATTTACAAATTCTTTTCCTCTCCTAACCCAGACCGTGTTAAAACTACATTGGAGCTTTCTTGGGTAGAGGATTTGGATTGTATTTGGTCTGTTGCTCTTTGGGATAAACTCTGGTCCAGAATTTTGAAAGTTTCTCGCTCTGCTTCTCTTACCCAATCTTTATTTTTTCTATATCATAGACTTTACCTCTCTCCTCTTTCTTTATCTCGTTTCCATCTTCTTTCGACTCTAAATGTTGGACTTGTGGTTCTCTCAATGCTGATCTTTTGCATTTGTTCTTTCTCTGTCCTGCTGTTTCTATCTTTTGGAACAAAGTTAGGTCCTATATTTCTCGCATCCTCACAATCTCTATTCCATATTCACCCACTCTTCTTTTTCTAGGCAGTCTCTCAGATTCTTTAGAACTTCCTGTACATTCCCACAGCCTCTATGATCTCATGCTTGCACTTGCATTCAACTGGAAATCCCTTACAAATGTCTCAATACAGGGTTGGTGGAACTCTTTATGTCATTTTCATAGACTTGATGTAGCCTTTGCCTCTTCCTGTAAACCAAGGCGTAATGTGGATCTCTATTGGCTACCTCTTACCACATACTTAAACCATTCAGTTCAAAAGAAATTTGCTCATACCATCTCAGAAAATTTCAAACCCCTTTGAAGGTTTTAACACTCTCTCCTTCTTGTTTACTTGATATTTTTACAGTTTTTCCTATATTGCAACGTTTTCATCTACTGTTTATTTTGTATTGATATCTCTATCATGTTTTACTTGCCGTTATTCTCTACAATGCTATTCTGTTATAACTTTGTTCTCTCCTCCCCCCACTTACCCCCCTTTTCCTTATAACCTTAAAATTCCCATAAAATGCTTTATTTCTTTTGGTCATTAGCAATATTACTATTTCAGGTTTTGTTTCCGCATTTCTTCTGTCTTTTGCTGATGCCTTTTTGTGATTTATCATTATTGTTCTTCAATAAAGCTTTTAAACATAAAAAAACAGCCACAGACATAGAGGTCTGCTGTGCCTCTGACTATAAACAATCATGCAGAGTCTCAATTTGAGTACTACCTCATGCATATTAATGAGGAAGACCGAATAGTGACCAACTTTGAATTGCTGTTTTTATTAACCATCCTATTAATACCTAGGCTGGTTCTCAAAATACCAATGCATTTGGTAGAAGTCATTGTGCAAATTGCACCCACTTCTACTGAATCAATTTTAAATAGATTCGTAAAATGAAATTTCAAATTGCAAATCGTTATTTGATGCAATTTACGATTTCTTCACACGACTCTTAGTATATCAGGCTCAAAGACGTCACTGAAGCATTTTATCAACAGCATCGCTTTTATTGATTGTGATCATATTTTTTAACAATATTGTGATGAAAATATGTAGACAAACTGGTGTCATATTGTGTGGAGGAATTCCAACCTTTTTAGAATCGTAATTCAATACAAGGGATAGGGGACATTACCCACATGTAGGAATGCACCAATTCACCAACCAATCGTCTACTCCCCCTTCCAAACTAGACATTAATGTAGACTTTGTGGGTCCAGGAGCCCCACACTTCTTTCAGTGTATGTTTTTTAGAAATTCAATTAGACCTTGTCCTGAGCTGTTGTTTGGTGATGGTAGGGGTGAAGGGTGAGCCTGTAGACTCTGTTGTGTAAGGCGAAGGAGGCTCTTTAGTCAAAGACCCGTCTTTGGTCTTTCCCTGATTACAGTTTCAGTCGGCTGTTGACAACCTGGTGCAGAACCCTCAGTCCTCTGTGTGCCTTTGTTGCATAAGCTCGAGGCTGGACATGACCCTGATGTGAGAAGAATAACTCTACACAACAGCTTTTTTCTGAATAGTAGCCTGGAAAAGGATTTGACTGCGGAGCAAACACTGACACTCTTCATGCAGTTGTTTGTCCCATGGTGAATGCTGTTTATTTTGGGGGTGGGAGTCAATAGGGTTCCCCCCATCCCTGTGGCCCCACTCTCTTCCCCGCCCTCCCCATGTTTAATTAGGCACTTCAGTGCAGCTACTGGAATGTCCATCACCCAAAAACACCATGACACAATGTCCGTATACCGTGAAAAAGATACTTGAAAGGAGAACCTCCCAAAACCGGAAACACAGCTCCTGTCTGATTTTGCTGTTGAAAAGTGGGACCCCACTGCCCCGCTTATGGTTTCAGTTTGAAGTCATCAACGATCAAGGAAGGTAGTGCAGTGCAGAATACTTTGATAGCTGCCATACAATGGTAGCAGGTGACTGCCTGCCAGCCAGCTTTCCAGTGGTGAGGGAACATTACCTGAGACTCACCCCTTGTTCGAAGAGCTGTATATGTTATTAAAGTGCCTATAAACCAGCCTGCTTGCTGGGAGAGCGAAGGAGTCTTCCATCCCTGCAGGGCGAGTGACTGTCCTGAGGAGTACGTGCAGTGGGTCTCTGGGCTGGGGGATGTCTAGAAGAGTATGGCTGCCATCAGCGATCTATATACCCCATTGCTTACGGACCTACAGTCTCTCTGTAAGCAGTTCCCGGCAGGAACGGACCCAATTCACCCTGAGATTATCAAAGTCTAGCCTTAGCTGTAATCTTAGTCTGAATTGGCCTGTACATGGCCATATTGGCTATATACAGGCTAGAAGAAGATGGGCCTTTGCATGGCCGTATTGCCCAGAAGAAGATCAGCCTGTGTTTGACCACACCACCATGGGATAAACCGGTGTTTGTCTGCACCACAGTATGGAGATTGCCCTGTGTTTGGCCTCACAGACCGCAAAGAACCTGTCTGCACAGGGACCATCTATTCCATGCTTTCAGCAGGGATAGCTGTCCCTCCCTGTTCAACGCCCATCTGCAACAAATGGAGAAGTGCAGAAGTAGAAGAACTGAAGCTGCATTGGCCCTGGGGGTTCCACAGCCAGCAAGGAGACCCCAGATGGAGCTGCTGTTAAGCACATCTCCTCCGAGAAGCTGGAAGGAGCAGGTATACTGATATGAAGAAAGGACTCTCCCACCTTGGGTGGTAAGAACTGAGCAACTGAACTGTATGAGAACTAAAATTACTGAAATATGAAAGACTGAGTGCTAATACCTTAAGAGGGCCCGAACATGAGCCGTACTCTCATTATTGCACTAACCCCAGTAGGGAACTAATTAGACATTATGGGTGGAAACCAAGGAGAGATACCTGATAGAGGTGCAGCCCTCCCCAACAGCATCCAAGGCATTAATTGTGCTTTGCCTACGTCTGCATGTAATATTCCAATATAAAGTGCATTAAACTTATTTTCTTTCTTGAAAGATAACTGAATTGTTAATTTAGTTACTGTGCTGTTGTGTGATTATTAAATCCTGGATTAAGCACTCCCACTATACATCTCCTAAGAAGCCTGTGACTGCTTGCCATCACTACAACTGAGTATCAAGTGCTGAAGGGGTTTACTTGCCCTAGCTTGCAACGCCATAGTAGGACATACCCTAGGACATCAGAGGCAAACGGTCTCACTCCACAGTTGAGACCGAGTAGCCCCTGTTTGCCCTCTTGCTCCCCTAAATGTGATCTGTGACAGGCCTGAAGTGACAATGAACAATAGGTTCAGCAACAGAGAGAAACGTGTGTCTGTCTGACACAGGTGTATAATGGATTCGCCAAACAGAATTCTTCCTGAATTCAGCTACAACCGAGGTCCTGCTCACAGACAAAATCTAAGGTTAGTATCTGACTCCGCATTAACTGTCTCCCCTTACCCAACATGAATATGTAAATATCTTCTATTGTTTATGCCTTCTGCTGGAATACTTTTCCTTGCTAACTCTACTCGGCTGGTTTACTCTTCTCCCAGCTGTGAAAACATCAAGAATAGACTACTAAGAAATTATTTTCGTTGGGCTCCCTGCTTGTACGATCTGCAAACTGCAAAGGAACAAGGCCCATGCAGAATGGATTATTTTTAGGCTGTATCTCAGCTACATCACTAAAGTATTGAAGGTCATTTTAACATTTGCATGCCAGGTGGTAGTTCAAGATAAAGGACGGTGTCGCTTCAAAACTTTGTGAAGGGTCCTAAAGGGTCTACACTCCAAGGATTCAGTTAACTTCTCCAAGGCCTTTTGGTAAAGTTAGCGTACTATAGTCCAAGCTCAGTCTCACTGAATTTCCAATTTACTCATTAGGATACATTCAAGTGTTTCTACTGGAAAATAGCTCCTTTGATAAGTGAGGTTTGACTCTCTAGATGTCCCTCTCTTGTGGCAACCAGCCCACTTTATATTAACAAGCTGTGTGGGTGTACCAATTATTAGAAAGAGCTCATCACTATAAAATCTGTCAAAGTCTAATTGTAGGTCCTGTTTCAGCCTACCGTGGATAACCTTATCCGCCGTAGGCTGAAAACGGGACAAACACTTGCAGCAATGGTTTATCTCAGAGTCACTGAGGGCCTGATTTAGAGTAAGATATTGATATAAAATCTGCAAAAATTGGAAATTCTCCTTTTGGCATTTTAGCTGTGTAGTTAGTGGCTATGGACATTCTTCCAGCAGCCACCTAAAAAGCCATTGTTGGGTCCACTAAGGTGTTCTGCTGACTTTATCCAAGGCAGATGCAGTTCTGCCACCCACATATACTGGCAGATCCACCACCATGATTGCTTGAATTAGCAATGAGAAAGAGCAACATTGAAATAGCACGGGATATTCACAAAAAGATGTACTGTTCTCCTAACATACTGGAAACATTACACTCCATGTCAGTGGAACAAAATATATGGAGTTTCCCCCACCTACATGGTATGATTCCTGTAGCACCATAATGTGATGGAAGTTCCAACACATGGCATTGCCAGAACTCCCCCATAACTTTCTCTTTTGTTGTCGCTCCTCCCAAACTTGTGACAGCCATTTTAAAGTAGAAACTATTTTTGACATGGTTAAAGAACTCAAAATATAGGTTATATTTCACTATACAAGTGTACACGAGGAACCTGATCTGCAATGCTGGCTAATGGAATCTCCAGCCACAAAACACTTTATCAACCACCTATTGTTAACTGAATAGAAATTACATAATGTGGCTAAAAATAAGTCAAACAAATAATTTTGAAACAAAGGAAGTAGGAATATAAAATCAGTCAAACAAATACTTTTAAAACGGATGAAGAAAACCTGGGAGGGATTGTCTAATTTAATGTTCGGAAAATGCAAGATCATGTGTGTGACAGGTATATGCCCATGTTTATTCAGCACATGACTCAAACCTAATTAATCTACACAGTAATTATGAGAGTTTGTGCCTAGGCCTTAAAATAAAAGTCTATCCACAGATTGAAAGTGCTTAAATTAAAGTACTTTGAAAAAGCAAAAGTTAGGAAGTGCAACCCCAAATGGAATAGAGAAATTTGGAATTATGATAAGGTAAGTGATTAATGACTGCAAGTAGAAAAGTAATTTATAGTTGCAGAGAAAATTACAGCATGGGGGAGTGATAGAAGCACCACTTTTATTGTTACTTGATTGATTTCCAATTAAATCAAACACATTTGCTTCTAGAAAAACATTTTAAAAATCACATTCTTAACATTTCAGTGCATAGCACCTGGGATTGCTTTTGTTGATCAAGGTTGCACACTAGGTGGGACTTGGCCTACTTATTGTGCCATATTGCATACATTCCCTTGGTTCTTAAATGTAATTTCCTCATGTTTATAATTGGATGAATACATTAAACAATCTTCTCCTCACCCATTGGTAAACAACGGGACATAGAGCAGGTCACTTCCTATTACCCAGTGAGCTTATGCATATTGCCAGGTACTTACCATCTTGTATGATCTGCCTTTACTGAACTACACAAAAATTTATAATTTCCTGAATTGTAAATTGCTGTTGAAATTGCATTTTTACAATTTAGTAAATCAAATGTACTGCCAGGCACATGTTACACATAGTGGTTTCTTAAGATTTGCTTTCCTAACATACTGATTGGTTAAAAGCGTTTACTTCACATGTGAACGTCACACAGACACACAAAGATTACGTTAGATTCAGGAAATAGAATGTTGCACCCTAATTGGAAAGCACAGGAGCTGGCAGGAAACAAGTGCTTGGCATACCATATAGTAGAATCTGCTAAAATGGCAATTCAGGAAGATCAGCAGGAGTACTCAGGAAAGAGAAGAAAACTCAAATTTTCAGATGAAGAAACTGAAATCCTTGTTAAGGAATGTGTGGCTAATAATGAGCAGCTTTTTGGGAAAGCTTCTTTACCCATGCTAGAAACCCCTGAAAAAGGTTCTGGAGCAGAGTCCAAGGGCGCATTAATGCTGTGGGGGTAACAAAAGGTAATGTTGAAGAAATAAGAAAGAGGTGGTATGGCCTTCGTTCCAGAACTAAGGAGAAGCTTTCAAATCTCAGGAAGGAAGCTGCTGGAATTGGAGAAGGCCCATCCACAAATCCCCCTTTGGATGAGGCAATAGAAAGTACTTAATCATCAAAGGCTGTTTCTGAGCTTACTTCTATTGACACGTCTCAGCCTCCTGGGCCAATGTCAGATTAGCGAAATAAAAAACTCCAAATGCCATATGTATTTTTTTAAGTAATAATTACATTTATTAGACGTGTTACATTATATTTCATTAATTGGTTCCATTTCCACGAGGTAACAAAAAAATCCAAAATCTTTTTTTTGCATAGTGAGATGCATTATGAGAATTGCAGACAATAACTAGTATGGTTACATTTTTTCAACAAACAGTATTTGACACTTAAATATATGAATGGAGACTTACAACCTGCATAAACGTATTTGAGAATATATATGCTTTATTAATTATTTTATGGAACAAACTTTGTACCTTTCAAAGCCCAAACATATTTTGCACATAAAACTCTTTTTAAATATGCCTTCATGGCATATACATACAAATCTAATTATTTCCAATTATTCGTATGTGCTTGAACTACAGATATAGGGCAAACAATCAGAGGACCTTGAGGAAATAATGGATGAGTTAGAGGGTCAGAATAGTACCATCAGTCATCTTCATACACCAATGGACATGACAAGTCCTGCTACAGTTTGTGCAAGAAGAGTGCCTCTCAAAAGACAAACAGCTACATCTTCTGCAAATGTAAGTAGAACAAACTTCTATGTCCAAAGACTAAAAAGCAAGGATTACTAACAATAAGACCGCACCCTACTCAAACACATGAGCCAGTTGCACTTGTGCACAAAGGGAAATCTGTTGGAAGTGCAAAGTAAGCGATTAGACACTATAAACATGATTGTCAGAAATGTGGATAAAGGATTATCTTAATTATTAATAATATTGATAATTTAAATGAAAACATGAAATAAGTATGTGTTGACGTTTATGACGAGACTCAGCAACAGAATAAAATATATCGCCATGTAGCTTTTAGAATGCAAAACTATGGAGAGAATGTTGTAAAATTGGCTACTGCTATGTATGCATGTATAGAGAGGGAAAATGGTAGTGGTGTATCCAAAAGGAAAAGACCGCACATTCACTAGTGACAATTTGGGATATAACAAGTACTGGAATAGTAATGAATCTTCAGTTACGAAGACGGAGTGCTGCATAGACCACTATCCCCCACTACCAAGAGGGATTCAATGACAATCAATGATTGGCAAAATACAAGTGAAGCAAGAGGGTCAAATCAAGCACATTCCTAACATACAAGTGTACGCGAGCAGACTAATTGACAGAAAGTCAAGTCTACTCCAATGGATTTTTGTGAATAAAGAACATGACACTTTGAACTTTCTTGCTTGTTTGTGATGTTCAACTACTGCTGCTATCGGACAATCTCATCTTATAGTGAAACAACCAGGAGACCTATTAGTCTGCTCGCGTACACTTGTATGTATGCATGTATGTATGTATGTATGTATGTATGTATGTATGTATGTATGTATATAGAAGTTATTAAGTGCAACAAACACCCCACGGGTACCCTTGCGCTACGTGATTTAGAGGACCAATATAAATCAGAGAAACAGAGACAGATAGTGAAGAAAGACAATAATCAGAGGACAGAATAAAATTCGAGGAAACAGCCACATCTTAATCCTTTTTCTGAACAGCAGCAGCGAATTACACTGTCTGATATCAGGTGGTACCTCATTCCACAGCCTTGCCACAGCAATGCTGAAGGCACAACCACCCATTCTGACCCTCTTGAATCTAGAAACTTTCGCCAACCCGGCCGAAGAGGAGCGAAGATGTCGAGTAGGAATGTACCAGAGTAGTTTTTCTTGCAGAGGTTTTGGTCTAAGGCCATGCAAGGCCTTAAACACAATGCACAAGGACTTAAACTGTATTCTTTGCTACACTGGTAGCCAATGTAGCTCGGCCAGGCATTGTGACACAGACGAGTCTCGCTGTTTAGCTAGAGCTAATCTTGCCGCCATGTTTTGAACCCGTTGCAAACGTTGGATCAAGTATTTAGGAGATTCCAGCAGCAGGGCATTACAATAGTCTAAACAACTTAAAAATGCGCCCTGCACTACTAGTGTTCTGGCCGTGGCCGGCAGCAGTGGGAGAATCTTTCTTAAGGCTCTAATCAGCCCAAAACAGCATCCTGCTATTTTATTCATCTGTGCCTCCAGGGTCAGATTAGCACTGAACAGAACCCCTAAATTACGGACCGTATTCGCCGGGACCAAGGGAGAGGAAGTACCGAGTGGCCAGAAGTTGTAGGGGAGAGGTAGAGGCACCTTCCCTACTGCGCAATGCACTATCTTGGTTTTCTCGGAATTGAATTGTAAAAAATTCAGCCGTAGCCATTGCACAGTGTCAGGCATACAAGCATGAAAATCCTCCAGCGCCGAAGGTTGAGAGCCATCCAGGGATAAAATTATCTGGGTATCATCCGCATAGATTATCAGCTTCACCTTATGGGCCTCAATTATGTCAATCAGAGGTCTAAGATAAAAATTAAACATAATCGGACTGATAGCAGACACTTCTGGGACACCATGACCAATATCGGTGAAGATCGATTGAAACGGTGGAAGGGTCACCGCCTGTCATCTACCCGAAAGATAAGAGCAGAACCAAGCCAAAGCCATGCCTACCACTCCAGCCTCCTTGAGGCGGGTCAGCAGAATACTATGGTTGACCGTGTTGAAGGCGGCAGACATATCCAGCAATATCAATATTGCTGATTGCCCCTTGTCTGCCAACAACCGAAGATCATCCATCACGGTCACCAAAGCAGACTCTGTACCGTGCTCTGGGCGGAAGCCAAATTGGACATCCGCCAACTTGTTGTTACTCTCCAGAAACACGGGATGTGCTGACCCAGCGTTCAAGGATCTTCACAAGGTAAGGTAAGAGGGACATTGGTCAATAGCTTTCTTGGCGTGCCGGATCAAGAGTAGCCTTCTTGAGAAGAGGTGTAGCCACCGCCTGTTTCCAGCTTGATGGCACCTCCCCACTGGAAAGTGAATAGTTACAAATCTGTCTAAGACTAGGAAACAGATCTGAAGCAAATTCCTTCCAGATTTTATGAGGGAGAGGGTCCAGTGGGGAGCCAGAAGAAACCCCCAAAGCCAGCCCGCCAAATTCCTCCTCTGGCAACAATTCAAAATGGTCCAGAATACCCAGGGTCACAGTCCCGGCTTCCATCTCTACACATGACGTCTTTCCTACATCAGGAGTAGAGATGGGTACCGGTCCTCTAGTACAACTTTCTGCTATCACTGGAGTAGTTGTTGTGAGTCCATTTATGATGGTATTAATCTTTTCCTCAGAGATGAGAGCCAGTATATCACAGAGATCCTGAGATGGCAGAATCTCATTTTGTAAGCACTTAGGATTGGCAATCTCGTTGACCAATCTAAAAACACATTTAGATTTATTGGAGGATTTCAGAATAGTGTCTGCAAAATATTCTGATTTGATCGAGAAGATTGCTTTTTTATAGATGGATATAGCTGTTTTACATGCAATCTTATCCTCATCTACATAGTGCTTTCGCCATTTCCTTTCAGCCTGTTTACATTTCAGTTTTAACCCTTTTAGATTTTCATCAAACCATCTGGCTGAAGGTCTGCCTCTACTTTTGCATACTTTCAGAGGAGCAATTTGATTGTCAGTCGCCATGATCTCACTACAGAATTCTACATAGTTCGCCTCCACTGATTTGGCGATATCCAAAGCCTTTTTAACAGTAAATGTTGAGGAGGACGTTACCTTCATTAATGCCCTCTTCCAATCCCTGTTTAAAAAATTCCTAACTTCCCCATTAGCAGGAGCTTCTTTACTAGAAACACATGTCAGGAATTTAACCAAGAAATGGTCAGTCCACTCCATCGGAAAAACCTTTATCTGCCCGATGGCATTTTCCTCATTAAAAACTAAATCCAACATGTGCCCCCCTTTATGTGTAGGCTCCGACACCCCTTGACGGAGTCCAAGATTTTCACAGGGTTGGAGAAGAGTCAAAAATCCGGTGTCCAAATTACCGTTAAGCCATATGTTAAAGTCACCAACTGTAAGCACTCTAGAATGCGTAAGGGCCAAATTATCAATCACAGCAATCAACGCCTGCAGATGGAGCATATTAACAGGGCCAGGGGGTCTGTAACATACTATACGAGTTAGCAGATGTCCCTTGGTGTCTTTTAAGGAGAACCCCAGGAGCTCAAATCCCTCCACCATATCAACATCCAAAAGGGGCAAAATTCCAGCTGTCTTTAAACATTATACCTACCCCCCCCTTCTCTACCAAACTCTCTAGGTTTGTGAAAGACCTTATATCCAGAAGGGCACGCCTGCCCTAGATCAACCTCCGAATCATGATATGTCCAGGTTTCAGTCATGGACAAAGCATCTAACTGATGTACCTCAATAAGTAGTTGGATCTCTGTACAGTGTTTGGGGAGGGAGCGAACATTCAATAGTCCACAACTCAGAGCCTCCCTCTTACTAAAATCAGGTCTAGTGCATGAAAAGTGCCAGGTGCAAGAAGGATAAAATCGGAGCCAAAGTCCCCACAAAAGAAAAAATTCAATGTATTTAGTTCGTTTTTTTAAACACAGAACCTAAAGCGTTTTTAAAACAAATTACTATGACCCCACAGCAACCCACATTGATACCTCGTAATCACGTATGTGAGTGCTTAGCTGAAGAGCCACTGTAGCAACGATGTAGCTACAGGTTTGAAGCAGGTTACACCATCACTGGAATTGCTGCAGACTTTGCAAACCTGTTTTAGTGATCATGCAACCATTGCTCTAGAAAGTGAAGAGTAGTGTGTCCGTGTCTGATGTAATAAGATGTAGGCATACTCTTAGTGACGTTCCTGAAAGAGAAAGGTACAAGAAGGGGAAACATATAGAGATGACAATTGCTGTCAAGTTAGGAAAGAGGCACTTACATTAATTTGTGAAAAACAAAACAGAAGTATTCGTTGTTTTCTTACATTTTGAAGTAAAAAATATTGTCTCATAAAGAAATAATAACATTTTCTGTAATTGTGGGTCTTCAAATTTCCCGTGAATAGGCGTAGAAAGAATATTTACCTATTTGCATTGTGACTTGAGACTGTATTACTGTATTCCATTTTGCACTTTAAAGAAATCTGTCTTACAAATAGTTCTTTGTAATGTATTGGGTTCTGTGATGATAGCTCTTCCCCCTCGTCAGAGCTGTCAGCTTCAGACTGCCTAGGTAGTCCCTTCCTGGATGCAATGTTGTGCAACGCAGCCGAGGCTGCTACAATTTAGTAGGCCACTTCAGGTGAATATTTTAGTGCTCCACCACTTTTGTGTAGGTAGCCAAATCCTGCCCTCAGAGGTTCAAAGGTGCATTCTACGACCGCCCTTGTTCGCCTGTGTGTAAGATTTTTATGCAGGAAGCTATGCCTTCCTGCATAAAAACCACCATGCCTGTAAGACAGGCACCCATGCACCGTGCTGCAAAGGTGCCTATGTTGGCGCTAGGCAGCACACAGTACTGCAGTGCTAGGACACAGCAACAATGCTCCATATCTTATTAGACATGTCACATTTGTACTGTCTCCCTTCCACGCAATGCAGTACAGTAACTTTTCTTGCTGCCCTGCATTGCATGAAATGTTAGTAAATCTGCTCCTCGGACTGGATGAGCTGCTCACACATATGCCTGGTAAATTAGGGAGTTCTGAACGGATGTATGACATTACAACGCATGCTTTTACCAGGCATGCCTTTACATCGCAGTTTTTACAACGCATGCTGTTACAACGCATAGCGCTAAGGGGTGCTGGATAGTGAATAGTTTAATTTACTAATCCAACTCCAGTCCCCGTGGATAGTAGGGAAGGTGTTGGATAGTAAATTAAATCTATTCCCTATCATAGAGCGCCCCCCAGAGCAATGCGTTGTAATTACATGCGTTGTAATAGTTGCGTCGTAAAGGCACTGCGTGGTAAAAGTTGCGTTGCAAAGGATGTTCCCCGTTCTGAACTCTGTGCCTTTTGTCCGGACAGAACAAATAACAATTGGTCCTGTCGGGGGATACAATGTCTTTGTAGTTTTTTAACATTTATGTAAATTAGTGAATCTGGGGACGACGCTAGAACACAAATGGAAAGGCAAAGTAATTCATAGTTTTAAAAAAGAGTGTTTTACTTGAACATTCACAGTGTACAGAATTTGCCGTCTGTCTGTAGTCAATAACCAATTGATTGTTTTTTAAGATTTATTCGTGATTCCAAAGCCTGCCAGCCAAATAGGTCATACTGACCGCGCACAACCTCCTGTGCTCCAACGAATCTTTAGGATCTCAGGATTTCCTGGTTTCCAGGAGCCACTTTAATTTGCCTCACATGCCCAGTTGGGCTCAGCTCAATCCAGGCCAACTGGTAGGAATTTTATGTCCACCTCAACAATCAACACTTCTCCATTGGCATCGACTAACTTAAAGAATCGACTGTGCGTTTAACTCCTTGTCCTGAAGAAAACCTGTTAAGACAATTTCCCCCATTATTGCTCCTGTCAGGGTCAAAGTCAAATTCAAAGTCAAAGATAGCTTTATTCGATTCCATCATAAAAGCACATAAAATTACATGTATATACAACAAAATTCAGTAATGAATTGATCAATCAACAAAGCAATCCTCTATACAGTTCAATTAATTCTATTTCAAGGAAAAATGTTAACACATTGAGGATCTGCATCTAATAATACGTTTTAAAACATAGAGACCACAGTTATGGACATTTCATCTTGTAATAGTTGAATCCTAAAAAAGGCAGGTCTGCATTGTCTCAGTCCCCATACTTTTAGCAAGGGTAACAAGTATCTCTTCCTACTATGTGAGTAAAATTTACAAAATAGGATACAGTGTATGGGTGATTGTAAAGAGGAATCATCACAAGGGCATGGTATTAAGTTTTTTGACCAGTCATTTATGTCTGGAAAAGTGGCCAGTCTAAAGAAAGTACCAATTCTCAATCGTGTTAACAACATTCTACTATAACTGGACCACTTAGGTGATAAGTACAACTGAATGCCCGGGCCCTGCAATAGATATTGGTGTTGGATAACAGACACCTTCTTCCCCTCTGCCTGCCAGCGTTTATCTTCCAGATACTCAAAGCAGGCCTCCTTCAGTGCTTTTCTGGAGATAGCGGATAAGGTAGACGGATCATTGTAGAGCTCAGGGTGGCCTATGTCTGTTAAGAAAGCTTTTACATATCTTAACCACTGGATATGTTTTGCGCCGTGGTGTTTAACACAGTCCTGAATAATGGCCCTATTAAATTCAGTTTCAATGGATGACCATACTTTGTGCCACAACAAAACTGGGGAAGTCTTTACCAAGTCTGATATATGGGCCAAGGCAAGCTCCTTGTGACATACATAAGTGGAGGTAGATATTGGGACGGCTAACAGGTATCTCAGAAAACCACTTTCACATGTTTAAATTTCTGAGCAGTCTGCAACCCCCAGATACCTGCCCCATATATGGTAGTCCACACGCATTTAGCCTTATATATATCCAGCAGGATAGGATATGTACCGGCCTTCCCCCCAGTTTGTTAGGAAACTGTTTTACAGCTCCAATGGCCCAAAAAAAAGCAAATTTCCTTGAAGCTACAGCTGTAGACCATGTGCCTTTTTTTATTAAAAACTATCCCTAAATATGAAAAGGTATTGGTAAGACCTATCTTTGACTGTTTTAAGAAAGTGTTACAAGGTACATTCGTTTTAGATGAGCAGCACATGGTAAAGGTTTTCCCAATGTTAATCTTTAAACCTCTTGCGCCCATGTATTCTGAAAAACTAGTTAGCGCCTTCTGGAGGCTTACTTGGGTCCTCGCCATTATAACCGCATCATCTGCGTACAAAAGTATAGGTACCGCAACACCTTCAATGCGGGGGTAGTCCAGATCTTGGTCAATTAAGAAAGTTGCCACACTATTTATATACAAATTAAATAAAAAGGGTGCCAAAATGCAGCCCTGCCGTACACCTTTCATTATTTGAAATTTGTCTGTGCAGTCACCGTTTTTGCCGAAACGCACCTTCGCCCCTGCCCCTCTATACAATTCTTTTATGAAGTTAAGGATATTAGGGTCAATGCCGATATCTTTTAGAGTGTCCCACATCACTTCATGACTCAGACAGTCGAACGCTGAACTCAGATCAACGAAGGTCATAAATAAATTTCCCTTTTTGGCCACAACATACTTTCACGTGATCATGGCTAAATTAAGACCTTGTTCGACAGTGCCTAAGCTAGACGTAAAACCATACTTGAATTTAGAAAGGGCATTTACTTCCTTGGCCCATGTATGTAATCTATTCAGTACGATTCTGCCGGCCACTTTCATTAAGGAGTCTAGTAGTGATATTGGCCTATAACACTTAGGATCACTTCGATCTCCCTTTTTAAAAATTGGCACTACAATCGCCTCCTGCCAGGTCGATGGAAATCCATTTTTATTGCAGCTGTTTAGTACATTTGTCAGGAGGGGTGCCCAAAGGGAGATATTGTCCTTATAAATGTCTATCGGTACTCCATCTGGTCCTGGAGCTTTATTTGAGGAGCTTTCTGTAATAGCTAATTCTACTTCCGTTAAGGAAAAGGCTATTTCCAGAGGGAATAGTCCCTGGGTATCATGCTCCTCAGATGTCTGGTGGCCAAGACATTCTGAGCTAACTAATTAATCTTTCTTGTATAGTTCAGAGAAATGGTTTACCCATACGGACTCCTCTATGGCTATCTCGATTGTATCCGTTTTCCTTTCTACAAAAAAGGGGGCATTTACGGCCTTCCAGAAGGTGGTATTGTCTCCTTATGGAGGGCTTCCCAGGCATCCTCCTTTAGTTCTAATTTCCTCCTCTTTACTGCAGCTTTATAACATAATCTAGCTGACCTTATATCTGGAATGTTTTTGGGTATTTTTTTAAGAATTGACATTAAAAAAGCGTGCGCTTTGCTACACTCTGAATCAAACCAGCCTTCAATCTTAAGTCTCTCGCTTTCCCTTGACCTGCGTGTTAATTGATTACAGATTTGACCTGTTATTTTTTGAAAGGCAGGTACAACCAGTGCTGGGCTAACCTCTTCCGCAAGACAGATCATAAAATCATTTAAATTGCCTGATATTAGAGTATGCAGGAAAGTGACTGGGTCCACCTTATTCCATTTTATGGAATAACCGTTAACTCTAGACAGTGCAATCCCATGGCGGTAAATATTTTCAGCCACGTCTGTGTTCTGGGGATTGTCCGTCCCAAAGCTAAAAGATGAGGAAATTGAAAAATGATCGCTCATTGCGTTGTCCTCCGTTTTAAAACTCAGAACACAGCGGTGGTAACTTGTTGTTACTAGTGTGAAGTCGATCACTGACCTGAGGCCCCGTCCATTAAAGGTAGGTTGAAAAGCAACCTGATGGCTACAAAACTCATTTGCGAATCCTAAATCCCATTCATAAATCAAGTTATTAAAAATATTCTCAATCTTAGAGTGCTCAAAATGGGTACAGGGATCTCCCTTAAGATTGATCAGCCCACATATGCCAAACTCACTGTGAGGGCATAGGTGGCAATTAAAATCACCAGTCAGAATGACACACATCTCTTGTTGCCCGGAATCCTGTTGAGTATGGAGGATGCTATTTAGGTCCCTGAGGACCTTATCTGCATCATCCTTTGGGATGTTGTTATATAAGTTAATCAGGAGGACCTGTTGTTTTCCTCCCACCTTAAGTAGGAGTAGCTGGTAGTAGTCTCCCCCTGTACTTAGAGTTTTTACCACCATGTTCAACATATTTGATATGAAAATAAAAAGACCACCTGAACTCCTGCCCCTACTAATCTGTTTCGCTGCTGTGAAGAATGTGCGATAGCCATTTATATGTATCTCCTTTTCCCCCCAACATTCCTTTAAACAAATGACGTTAAAATTATCTACAAATGACAGGAATGTGGGGTTATTAACTTTACTTGATAGTCCCGCTATATTCCAAGACAGAAGGGTTAAATTTCCCCCTGACTCCACCTGAATGGGACTACCGTTATCCTGAGATTTAGGTTCTGGAAGTTGTCCGTAATCCCCAAACCGGTCACTTAAGACTGTTGGGCAGTGAGCCCTACTGCCCAGGTCTTCATGGGCAAAGGTAGTTCCAGTACAATCATTGAGTGCCTTCCCCTTTACTAAAGGACAATCGATAGTGAGGTTATCTACCCCATTATCCAGCTTTTGCTCAAATGATGGATTGATTATAGGATGGGCGGTCCTACTTAAAGGTGTGTTTGTGTTAGTTAGCCCCCTCCTGCACTCATCTATGCTCACTGACCCCGTTTCCAGTCAGTCCACTATCTCGAGGCAGCTGTACCTATTAGTGGTGGGAATCCCCCTCCAGTTTTCCGTGTGTAAAAGGTTCCTATTTGGATATCCTCCCCACTCTTGGTATCCTACATTCCCCGCATTACCCCAATGCCCTCCGTAATCAAAGCCTTGATAATTCCTAAGTGGGTAGAAGTATGAAAGCCGTCTAGTTTCTATCCCTACATCACTAGTTTGTGTTCTCCATGTGCAAATATAATCAACCGTGCGCCGGTCCTCAAAATTGACCAGCACGCAGTCACCTTTTATTGATCTCCTCTCATGTCCTACCCATGGCACCCTACGCACCAATAAAATCTTGCTTGACATATTTGGTGGTAGGGGGCGATGTTGAGCCAATGGGAAACTTTATTTTTTAAAGACCAACTTGGTTCCTCGACAAACTCTTCCAGTTCCGGTAACCCTGTCAGGACTACTACGTAAGGACTCGCCTCTGGGGGCAAGTTCACAGCAAATCTGCCCTCTGTAACCCCCCTTCCCCCATGTTTTTTAGGGTGAACGGCGGGGGTAATGGATGGATACTCCTCCCTCCCAGGTTGCTGAATCGGGCTAGGGGGTCTATCAGCTACTTTCTTCTCAGTTACAGTTGCAGGGTTAGAGAATACTTTTTTCACTGGTGGTAAGGTTTTTTTTGTTGGTAGTCCAGCTTGACCAGCCTTGGGGGGTTTAATATTAGGTATCTATTTTGCCCCAGGGTTCACTGGGTTCTTGGTCAGGTTATGCAATTCATTAAGCTGTTTTTCAATGTTTACTAATCTAATTTCTAGTGGTGCGAGGAGGGTTTTAAATAGTTTCCCCATATTGGCTAAAAGTTGACCCTCGGAATCCTCCTTAATTTCCACATCCGTGCTTATTAAAACCTCGGCTCCACTGGGGTCCGAAACCATATTTACTGCTTTTATTGACAATCGTTCATGCCCTTTCTTACTAGACTGTTCTTGGCCCATCCCCTGTTTATTGGGTGTATTACAAGTGCCCTTAGGTTTAGCTACTTTGGATTTTTTTGCCCCTGGGATAGTCATGTTAAAATTAATGCTTTTCCTTTTAGGAATTGCACCCTCCCTCCTCTCCCTGGATAAGCTGGTACTTATTTCTTCTTGTGAGCACTCCAAAATGAGTGACTGGGTTTTTTCCAAGTCTGAATCTGGATTCAACGATGAGTCTAATAGGGAAAGCGAGGTTGATTGACCTCCCCCAGGCGGCATACTATGCACCTCCGCAATAACCTCTAAGAGGGCTGCTCCCTTTACCGGTTCAGGGGTGCGAGCCGCCGCAAGGTGCCCCATAGATGACCTTTTTGCAAATGCTAAGTCTTGGAACACCCTGCGTTCCATTAGGCTGATACCCTGATCAATTACTGAATTTGCCTGTGTTATGAAGTTATCTAAGGTGCCTGTTAATTTAGCTCCCTCTGCAGCAGTTTTGCTCCTGCTACCTCGAGTAGACATGATTATTAGTTAACGTAATGTGTATCCACAGTTCAAATATAATTAAATAATGTCACACAGGCATACATACAATTTACTCTGTTGTAGGCGAAAGAGGCGAAAGAGGGAGGGCCCGGTCCGGTCTCACCCGGTCTTTAACGGGCTTAAACGGGCCCGCCCTTGGCCCGGGCTTTGACCGGGCGCGTCCCGCGACACGCGGGAGGGGCCTGGTTAAAAAGGGCGGGTAGGCGGGCTAATTAGGGGAAGAGGCACCAGCTGGCAGCAACAAGGAATGCTGGTTCTCGCAGTCCCCTGCACCCGCGTCTCTCCAGAAGCAAAGTTGGTAAGTCACGATTCACAACCCAGGGGCCACTAAAGAAAGGCAGCTGATATCGATGTTCTCCACACACCTCCAGGGAACACACAAGAAGGCTCTGCAGCGCGCGGCCCCCGCGAAGCGGGGGCCGCAAGATGTAATATAGGCTGCGAGCGGCAGGCGGGCAAATTAGGGGAAGAGGCACCAGCTGGCAGCAACAAGGAATGCTGGTCCTCGTAGTCCCCTGCACCCGTGTCTCTCCAGCAGCAAAGTTGGTAAGTCACGATTCACAACCAAGCACAGGGGTCACTAAAGAAAGGCGGCTGATATCGATGTTCTCCACACACCTCCAGGGAACACACAAGAAGGCTCAGCAGCGTGTCAGGGTCAAAACGTTGACGGTTTTAGTTGTCCATACTTCAATAGGTCTCTCGGCTTACAAATCAATGTGGATCAATTCTTGAGCCTGAGATACTTGCGATATACTATGAATTGGACCTTTTTTCAAATTCCTTACCTGTAAATACATGTCCATTGCGTATGTTGTCACTTATATGTACAATACACTGATTTTGTCACTTAGGCACTTTATTCGCCTTGTCACTGTAAATAATTGTCACTTGCGCCGTTTCATTAACAGAATTATCAGACAGCCTGCTCTTATGGTAATTTTTTGTTGAAAACCACAAAACCCTTTTGATGAACCTTTGCTTTTTGTAGTTTTTGTTTTGTCCGGATATAGTCAGCATCTGCAACTCAGTCTTGCTATAGCTTGGAGGCAGATGCCTAGCCTCTGACTTATCTACCTACAAGGCGCCCCCTCAGTCTAGAGCACAGCATGAGGTAGTGAGAGGTCATCTGGCAGGCTTGCAGATAGAGCAGTGCTTGGAGAAAATAGCGACCTGGGCAACAAGTTTCATCTGACTGACTGAAAGAACTCACTGCCCTGTGCACACTCTTCTCATTGCACTGCGCACAAAGTTTCATTCTTAGCAGCCCTGATCAGGGTGAGATGGTTAGCAGGAAAGTCAGCAGCGTGACTGACCAGCTGCCGCACTGCCCTCAGGTGTGGAGCATGGCACGGTGGCCTCTCCAGTCAGTTGCCACAGACTCATTAGGTTCCTGATCATGGCTGTGGATTCAGGCATCCTCCACATAAGAACTAGTTTCTCACTGTGCCAGGCACTTTGTCCCAAAGTCAGTCTAGCAGATGAGATGAGAGCTCCAACACCATGCTCATTCCATTCTTGGACTCATTACTGAGACCGATAGCTTGTGCCAAGTGGGAAGATGATAATTTAATTTAGTTAGAACATGCACATAAACAACTTGAAAACTTGGCCAAAAATAGCAACTCACGGAACAAAACATCAGCAAAAATGTATTCCAGCTGTTACCCGGAGAAGAGTCCTGGCCTGATGCTGGACCATTACACTCTCAATTTCCTCACCCATTTGCCAAGATGAGTTCCAATTCTTATTCTTTTGTTGAACAATTAGGTATCCTCCTTTTTTGTGCCACTATTTGGTATTTCCGTGTACGTCTCCGCCAATGCCCCACAATTATGATAGAACACTTCGAACACCCGAGAAAACACCCCACCATTTTGCAGAGTATTCGCCACATTTCTGTCACAGTGCACCTGAGAGGTAACCCAGAATAAACCAATTATTGCCAGGCATAGAGGAGGAATGCTCAGCGCCACTACAAGAATTATCTGCTCCCATTAGCAAACTTGGTAGAATGTAGAAATTTGCCCCATCGTCGTGCCAGTGCTACAGCGCGGCTCCAGAAATCATTTCTAATCAATACTCACCATTTCCCCGAAACCTTAAAACACACAAATCATGCATCAGTGGGGCCCATAACACTGCGTATTTACCCTGTTCACTTATACTTGGCTTCAAGGCTTTGGTGAATCGCAATGGAGAAATGCTGTAACATTTGGTGGAGCATCTAAACGTATTTAACTAATTATTATTTACATTTACAGATTATTTACACTTTACCATGGTTTTATTCAGACTTTAATCATCCAGACACACCACCATAGTGGCAATGGATCTGCTAGAACGAAAATTAGGCGTAGGAAGAATCAAAGACCAGCTTATACTTCTTCATTTATCTAATTTTTATTCAGAAGCAAAACTTTATCATGTCTGACATTTATGCATTAGTAAATCTTTATTCAGTAAATCTTAAACTTTATTTCAAAATGATCATTTTATTTAGAGCTCAAGAAAATTGCTTCATTTTAGAAAACAGTTAAAGTTTTAGCAAAGAACAGATAGTTCCAAATTCATTCTCTCCTAACATCCCTAACTAACACCCTCATCTTATCCTTCAATCCGGCAAAGCAAACAAGTAAAAAGTCATTAGAATCTTACATCCAGGAATCGGTCAGCAATCGGACAGCATCTCCAGTAGAAATCAAAAAAGCTACCCCAACTAGACAAAACCAGGGGTTTTTATACCCTAAATCCCTAACTTAATCTATCTAAAATGTAGCTACCATCACTTATTTGGTTTCTGATTGGACAAAATCGGGGTGGGTGAACATCTCTTCACCATTACAGCATAATTTTCACAAAGTGTCAGCAGAAAAATAAAGGGTCTTTGTTTAAGTCAGTCCATGGCCTAGGTGCTTTCTTGCATTTGAAACATGCATGAACTTTCTCAGGCTCTGAGCATTAGTCAGGCTCAGGCTCATCGTCCATGCTTGGCACCCATCCAAGGTTCCGGCCCACAGCAGCCTTGAACCTCCTCGAGCACAAACAGTTCACTTCTGACTTGCAGGTTTTTGGTGCGCCTGCGCTGTCCAACTCTTGCTCACAGTTTACCCAAGCAGCCGTTTTTCCCGTAGGCCTCAGAGGCCACTTTTGGAACTATCATAGAAACAAACACAAATTCATGTTAATTATTGAATTGAAACTCGTTCTGGTTACCTCCCACCATACTAATGTTTCCCATTAGTTGTTACCTAGCAAATAAGCCACATAAATGCGTTTTATACTTACATTTTCTTAACACAGAAACGTGTACAATAAGCACATTTAAATTGCGTTTGTTTACGACTAAGCAGCATATTAATTCACAACACAATAACTATACATATTAGCTAATTTTATTGCAACATACAAGCCAAATTAGTATCCCCATGTGTAATAAAAAGAAAATAATGTGTGCATTTTACTCTATGGTTGGTTAGTTCCCACAAAACATGCAATCAATAAATATTAACGTTATGGGACATTAATTTCGGGAGGGGTACACAAAAGTTTGTGTTTGCCACCTCGCTCCATCACCAGAATACATATCATTATGGAGTGAGAGTACAGTACATTACTGGCCCAATTTATTCGAAAAGTGTGCCAGAATACACATCATCATTTTGCCAGAACACAAGTCATCAGTGAACCATAATGTGGTTTAGCTTAAGCTTTATGCAGTTGTCCTATCATTGTGGCTAGAATAAACACGATTTCTGTATCAAAATGTATTTCCACACTGAGCAATAACACTCTCCATTGTTATGTGTTTTATCCTACCATTCGGTCCGAATACACCTTATTACTGAGCCATAAAATGATCACTTACTGCACCATATTAGTCCATCGCAGTGCTAGCATGTTACATATTTTGCTTCAAACATTCACCACCCTTATCGTGCAGGGACAGATTATTTCAAGATCCCCGGCTCCTCAATCTGACCTTTGGTGTGTTGAATGGAAAGCTGTGCTTCTTATGGAAACGGATATCTTCCTTGGTCATTTCTATATGCAGCTTGGACATGGGACACTAAGGGGCTCATTAGGATGGCGGACGGACTTGCGTCCGTCCGCCACCCTAGAGGAGGAGGGACCGTCCGCAGGGGCAGCGGCGGTCCCTCCAGTGCAATTAGGATGTGACCGCCAGCCTGGTGGTCACATCCTCAATATTTAACATCGCAACGGGCCCCCAAAGAAATCACCGTATGCTTTTCCACGGCGGAAAATCCGCAGCGGAAAGGCATCTGTTTTCCGCCATCCTAATATGGCTGGCGCTGTATGATAAATACTGCCAGATATTTTAGAGATTTTCCGCCGCGGTCGGAAGGCGACCGCGGCGGAAAAGCTGCGGACCGATTTTGAGACCCACCGCCATCCTAATTTGGCGGTGGGTCTTTTGTGCCTCCCCGGCGGTTTTCCCGCATCCTCCGGGCCGGCGGAAGCCACCGCCTGCCTGGAGGATGCGGGAAAACCGCGATTGTAATGTGCCCCATAGTCGGGCATTCCTTGTCGGTACTGGCCCAAAATTGCACCATTGTAATTTTTTTTTCAACATTCGCTTCTGGAGGCAGAACCTCTTTCTCGTCCCTCTCGTTTTATGTTCAGGCTTTTGCAAGTCGATTCTCAACTTTTTGCCTCGCCACTTTTAGAATCCACCAGCCGCCACTAATACACCTATTGTCCAAACTTTATCAATTTATTATGAGAATTATACAGGGTTTTTATGATTTAGGTCAGCAAATTCCTCAGTGTTGGAGGGCCTCAATCATACGAAAGCCAGACAAAGATCCAAATGAGTGTGGCTTGTCCAGGAATATCTCTTTAATAAATCAAATATAAAGATATTAGCCTTGCATTTTGAAGATCTAGTGCTGCACCTCATACACTGAGTGAGGTACATACATAGTGGGATTCATTCCGGGAAAACAGGAGGTAGATAGTTTTTTTATGTGCGCAACATGATATAGATATAGTTCATAAACAGAGGGAGGCTCAGTGTCTCTATCACTAGATGCTGAGTAAGCGTTTGATAGGAAACACTAGAGCTTCCTTAAGGAAAGTTGGTGAGCTGGGGGTTTGGCCCTAGTTCTTGAGAATTACATTTCAGAGCCACACTGGTCCTACAATACATAGGAGTAAATGGAAGGGACTCCTAGACTGTGAGAATAGAGTGAGGAACCTGATATGTTTTTCTTCTTCTGACCCCCTTTTGTCATGCTATATCCGAGTCACTTACCATGAGAATTAGAAGTGCTGAGCATATAAGGTGCCTGAAGTTGGCCCCAGATGAGTTCAATTACGGGAGTACCCTATGCACAAGAATTCAATCAAAAGTTCAATGACAGTCGTCGAACAATATACACAATAGTGGACTTCATTTCCCTGAGACAATTCAACCAAGGTCACGGGCCCTGCTGGGTCGGAAATATCACCAGCAGAGCGACCTCTCGGGTTGACACAGCCACGTAGAGCCCTGAGGATTCGCATAGGCGATGAAACACGTGTCGGCTGACTGTCTAACACAATAAAGGATTACAGCAAATTACTCTCTTACAGGAGATTTCTACAACTTTCTGTTGCTTTGTCTATTGTGTATATTGTTCGACGACTGTCATTGAACTTTTGATTTAATTCTTGTGTGTGCAAAGGGTACTCATTTAGTTGGTAGATTTTCTATTAACTGCTGAGAGGTTCTAAAGGTTTCCCTCTCACCCAGTTGCACCACTCTTACCTAGCATGATATTTACTGATGCGTCCACAGATGGCAGTGCACCCTTAGCTAATCTTACTTCGAAAACCTTTATGGATTGGGCCCCAGATGAGTTCAAGCTAACACTGCTTGCTGATGATAGAAAGGTCACATTACCTGACCTGGCTCAATCTTTACTGCCAGTGTTTAGGGAACTACAACAATTATGAAAACTTTCAGGACTTACAGAAAACACACACAAATCTGATGCCCTGAGTGTCAATATCCTGCCAGAGGGCATGTCCTAGCTACCCAATCACTTTCCTTTCATTTGAAGAGCTAGGACCATTAGGAATTTAGGGGTGCAATTCCTGCATCCTGCACGGCTGATTTCCCTCCACTATTGACAAAACATAGAAAAAGAAGGTTTCGCGATGGAGCAGACAATAATTAACATGGCTAGGGAGAATAGCAAAAATAAAAAGCATTGGTAAAGTCAATAGGTCTTGCTTTTGGGATCAACTGGCTTTGCCAATGGACCATAGCCATTCTGTACAGCATTTTTTGTAAGCAGTGGGGAGCAACGCAGGAGGAGCAACGTGCAAAAGTAGCACGAGGTGCTAGTGGGGCAGAATCAACATAGGGATGTGGCAGAAGGAATAGAGGGGTGTGGGCGGAAGCAAAATGAGGGATACAGCTGGGGAAAGCAACATAGGCACAGGTGTAGGGCAGAGTCAACACAATGATGGATCAGAAGCAACACAGGGACTCGGGTGCAGGGAGGAAGCAAAATGGGAACATGGGTGGTGGAAGAAACAGAGAGGGCATAAGTGGGGAAGCAACACAGAGGGCAGGGGAGGGGGAGCAAACGGAGTTAAAGAAAGCCCCATATAGCTGGAGTAGTAGAAGCACGTGGTCGAGACAGAAAAGTAGAGGGAATGGGTGAGAGGCACACAGGTGAGTGAGAGGAGCATAGCGCACAGCAGAGGGAGAGAGAAGTTCATGAGGGAGACGACTGAGAAAGACATGCACTGTCCTGGGGGGCTTAAAGAAAAAGAAAAATGTAGTGCTAAAAAAGAGAGCAGTAGAAGTATTCAAGTAATGCGTCCATGCTCCAGGTGAGGGACAAATGCATGCGGTCTAAAACCCACAGGATCTAGCGAATAAAATGTAATAGATGCGAGTGACATTGAAGCCAGCCAATAGTAAGCAATGAGCAGGGTATAAGCCTACTGTATCTAACAATAGGTCTTGCAACAGACAGCATATGGCTTGTCTGGTAGGCGAGACCTAAGCATTGCCGTATTACAGTTTCTGTTTGAAGCTCTGCCCTTGCATATGAAGAGTTTACAGAGAATATGTTACAATTGTATAAAAGGGGGGAAAGACTAGGATTAATTTTAAAGTAGGTTGCAAAGCGGTGAAAAAGTGAGGACTTGGTGATCCAGAAGTAACACTTTATTATCAGGCAACCTACCAGAAAATTTTCATTGAGCAGCCAAAAGCTGAAAATAAGAAACACTGGTGGTTTCTAGTTCATTCTTAGCTGGTAGTTCATTATAAAATACCATTCTTGCAAAATCAATTTTAGCGTGAAAGGAGCCCTATTACCAAGGCAGCGTTAAGCCAACACAACGTCACAAAAAGTGATGTTGTGATGGCGATAGGGGCTTGGTAATATGCCCCATTGTCTTTTTTGTACTGCTGTGAGTTTGTGTTACATGATTACAATGTGGTTTTGATGTGTTGTTCTGAGATTGTTGTCTTGCATTTTGCTTTGACTATTTTATTGTAATTAGGGCTCCTGGTTTTATGGTATTTATTTTTTTGCCATTTCCGTCTGTATTTATCCATATTTATTTTTTGCTGATTTTATCTGTATTTATCAATATTTATTTTGGGTTTTATGGTAAAGTTAAGCTGAAATTAGTATATTTTCACATTTACTTAACCGATAAATATGTACTCATGCTTGAATATCTGCCAGGTTTCAGTGCTGTGAACATCTGCAGAAGATATATCAGAGCACTTATATGAAAATATGCAAATTCCAGTACCAACCTTGGGCATATCTACTTCTGTTAAAGCCTCTTTACTAAAATTCCTTTTTTTTAACCCCCTTATCTCCCAATCCACACATCTATTGACCTGGCAGACAGTAATTAGAATGAATCAAAAAGCAACCCAATTTCTGTTTTTATCCACATTTAAAAATAAATACAGACAAGAAAATGGATGTTTTCTGTCTGTGTTATCTGTAAAAATCAGTAAAAACGGCAAACAGGGAGCCGTAATTATAATATACTATGATACATTTCATTTGTTATATTGCTTTGTGTGTAGTATTTCTTTTTTTTGTTTAAGAAGTTTTTATTAATTTTCAGGAAAAAGATACAAACAGCGAAGAAAAAAGTGAAGGTATTCACAAATTATGAACCATATTACAAAAAGTAAATGAATGAATAATATATAAGAAATGCAATATGGCAAGATAACAATAGAAAGAGAACAAAAGAGAGAAAAGGAAGAAAAAGATAAAGAAAAAGGGAAAGAGAAAGAATCAAAATAAGAAATATATTATCTACAGAGTTGAAGAATATAGGGAAAAAAAGAAAGAGTTAATGCACAGGTGCATGGGAAGAAAGATAAGTTGTAAAAGATAACCAGAGGAGATCAGATTAAATTTTTGCGAAAGAGTAAGAGAAGAAACAGTAGCAATTTTATGTTCATCACAAATAAAGTTCCACCAAGTCAATGATGACATTTTGGAGTTATCTTTCCAAGATGATCAAATAACTTTAAATGCTAATGAGATAAAAAGCTCAAATATTAAGGAGATAGAAGAGGAGTCATCAATATCAGGTGAGGAGGAACCTAGAAAAATATTTTCTAATGATAATGTAAGATCACAGTGAAAGATTTTCATACAATGATCCAAACAGATTTCCAAAATGTCAATACATTTGAACATGCATAAAGTTGATGACATGAAGTGCCATTAGCATTAGAACATGACCAACATAATGGAGAGGAGGAAGGGGAAAACTTGGAAATATAAACAGGTGTAATAACAGCTCTATTGTAAATAAAATACAAGGATTGGGTTATACGAGCAGCAGCAGAAACTTTAAATAACAAAGACCAAAATTTGTCCCAATTCGAAATAGAAAGAGAAACGGACAGGTCTGTTTCCCACGCATTTTCTATAGGAGACTTAGGTCTTTCAGTAACATGTAACGACAATAGTTTGTATATATTAGCTGCTTTAGGTCTTTGTGTCGGAAATAAACTATATAATGGAGTAGGTGGAGTAAGAGAGGGAGTGTCATCAGGAAAGTCAAAAGAAGCAAGCTGTAATTGAAAAGCATCTGAAATTACAGTATAGTCATTAAGATATGAACTAGGTAAGTGAAACTGGTACTGCAATTCAACAAAAGGGATAACAGAGTTTCGGTGGATTAATTGGTGCACATATATAACTCCCTTCTCCTTCCAATATTTGTAATAGAACGATTTACCTTTATATTTGAGAAATTTGTTATACCAGATGGTAGAGGATAAAAAACATTGATAAGGAGTTAGACCATTGGAGAGAGTATTGTATAATAAATTCTGGGAATATTTTAAAATCGGGTTATTAAATGTTAAAGTACAATTTGACAAATACACTACATTCTGAAAAAAAAAATATTTTAGCAAGGAATGCTCAAAAGCAATCCATCTAGGAATAGGACTATCAGCAATATCATAAGCTAAAGCAAACGATTGTTTAATTAAAAATGCAGAATGATAAGCTTTAAAATTAGGAAAATGTACCCCACCTTCAGATTTAGGACGCATAAGTTTAGCGAGGGCAATAAGTGGGTGTTTCTTATTTCATAAAAATTGTGAACAAATAGAGTTGATTTTAGAGAAATAAGATAGGGGAATGCGAATAGGTAACATAGAACCTGTATACAGTACATGTGGTACAATCATCATTTTGATGGTATCTAATCTACCCCACCATGAGAGAAATAGTGGAGACCAAGTAAGGAGGAGTGATTGGATTTTAGAGATTAATACATGAAAGGTATATCGGAAAACATATACTGGTAACATAGAGAATTTAAAGGTAAAACTTCAGTCTTAGAGAGGTTTAACTTATATCCTGAGATACTGGAATACAACCGCACCTCATCCATAAATGGAGGCAAGGAAGTAAGGGGATTGGGCATATAGACCAATATATCATCAGCATAAGACGATATTTTTGTTTCAACAGAATTATATGACAAGCCAGAAACATGGGTGTTGACTCATATGCGTTCAAGAAAGGGTTCAAGACATAAAACAAATAGCAAGGGAGAGAGGGGACAACCCTGTCGCGTACCTCTAGATAAGGAAAAAAACGTAGAGAAGCGGTTATTTACAAAAATACTAGCTCGTGGGCAGTAGTATAATAGTTTGACATAGGAAATGAATGTAGGTCCAAAGCCAAACCATTGGAGAGCTTTGAACATAAATTGCCAATTAATACGGTCAAAAGCCTTTTCGGCATCCAAAGATAACGCTACAAGGGGGGATTTTAATTTTTTGCCGTAGGAGATGATATTTGCAAACATTCTAGCATTGTCCGATGCTAACCTGCCCTTCACAAATCCAACTTGATCAGTCTTTATTAACATTGGAATAATATGCTCAAGACGTGATGCCAGAATCTTAGCAAATATTTTGCAATCATAGTTAATTAATGATATAGGCCTGTAATTTTTACAGAGTGAATGATCCCTTATCAGGTTTAGGGATGAGGATTATTAAAGCATCCATAAACGATCCAGAGGCTTTAGCATCTTCAATAAAAGAATGAAAAAGTTGTAGAAGTTTGGGGACAAAGCTAGAGGCAAAGGTAGAGTAACATTAAACGGAAAGACTATCAGGACCTGGTGCTTTTGATGTTTTCAAAGAGTTATTGGCATTAGTAATCTCCTGGGACGTAACTTTACCCTCCAATAAACGGAATTCATTAGGTAAGGACGGGGGAGTAGGGAGACCCATGAAAAAAGTATCCAGATTTTGATTAGAGGGGTGTGTGTAGTTGATAATAGTCATGAAAAACATCAGCAAAATCATCATCATATGTCACCAAAGTTTTAGTAGAGTCATTCAAGATGGGTCCAATATTTCTGCGTTCAGATTTGATTTTCAAATAATTGGCTAACATTTTACTCACCTTGTTCTGGCCTCCATGATACTTAGATTTGACTTTAATAGGAATATTCATGCTTCAACTGTTGCAAGTTTATTAAGTTTGGATTTGGCTTTAATCAACTCATGTAAAGTATTGGGGGACTTAGATGTAAAATAAGTATGTTCCAAAAATTTAAGTTGTTGCAATTGATCTGTATACTTTTTCCGATTTGTTTTCTTTTTCCTTGAGACATATGAAATAGTAAAGGCACGAAAGGAAGCCTTAAATGCATCCCAATTATTGGGAAAGGAGGTGTCTAATGGGTTATTGAACGTGAAATATTCATTAATAAAAGTAGTGGCTTCTTTAATGAAAATAGTGTCAGATGATAAAAAGTTATTCAGTTTCCAACGGCTAAATTCTAGGGAGTTAATGGATAAATCTAAAACAGCATGAACTGGTGCATGGTCAGAAATGAAAATAGACCCAATTTCCGATGAATGAACAGATGGAAGTAAGGATTTGCTAACCAAAATATAATCAATCCTGGAACGAGTTTGATTAACATTAGAAAAAAAGTATACTCAAGAGAATCAGGGTTACATGTTTTCCATACATCATATAATGATCGAGAGGCAATGGCCAACTGGAATGCTTTGTGGGATTTGTCAGGATTAAATTTACATTTAGATTGTCTGTCAGAGAAGGGGTCAATCCATTGATTGAAATCACCTGCAATAACAATGTTAGGGCAATCAATGTAAGATAGTAAAACTTTGATGATATTCCAAAATGTAGGATCTAATTTTATTGGGCCATAAATATTCAGCAAAACTAGAGTTTTGTTTTGTATAAGAACCTTGGCCATTACCCAACGTCCATCATCATCCTTTTGTGCAGACAAAATTTGTACAGAGAGATCGATTTCTGAAATAATATAGCAAAACCCCCGTTTTTGCTACAAGCAGGAGAATAAACAACTTGACCCACCCATTGCCTTTTCAATTTGAGAGATTCTGCATCAGTAGAATGTGTCTCTTGAAGAAAGGATACCTGAGAATTAAGCTTGGATAAGTGAGAGAGTACCTTTTGTCTCTTGACGGGATGTCCAAGGCCACGTACATTCCACATTACAAACTTACACATGAAGGAGGGATGGGAGGGTTATACAGTAAAAATTGATACACTTCAGGGATATATCTAAAAAGGAAATGACACCTTATTTGAGAAACAAAAAGGAAATAGATTACATAGAAACTAACATAACTGAAAAGCACATGCACCATATTAAATAACTGAGAGAAAAAGAAATAAAAATAGATAAACATAAAAAAGGGGAAGAACAGGAAAGAAAAAGGGAATAGACATAGAAAGAAGAGAAGATAGATCAAGGAACAGTGATGAAGACAGATGCATGGGTCGTAACTGCGCAAACAAGAGATGGAGCGACAAGAGGAGAGATAAAAGTGACAGAAGAACAAACAGCCATAATGGATAAGATAAAACAACAAGACAGCAAGAGTGCTGCGGATTATAGGAAGAACCAGCAGCAGAACGAAGACACATCAACGATGACACAAGAAAAAGCGACGAAGAAAGAGAAATAAGTGCTAAAGTAAGAAACAGCCTTTCTAAACATAATATAGAAGGAAGAAAGAAACATCAACATGAACATTATAAATTCCAAGAAGCATCAGCATGAACATTATAAAATACAAGAAGCATCAACAGGAGATTATAAATTACAAGAAGAACCAGCTGCAAAATTAGTGGAAATACTTTGGAGAAAAGATTTCAATTTGAGAGGATCCTCAAATGAGCGTGTGGAACCATTGTGAGTAATTCTGCACAGGCAAGGATGCAGGATACCATATCAAATATTCAATTGTCTCATCTGGGGTTGCAAAGCTAAAAATTCCTTCCTTCTAGCATTAGTAGCATTAGATAAATCCTGAGATATGAAGATGTTGTGACCAGACCACTTGAGATGACGTTTTGCTTTGGCTTTAGAGAGGACATGCATTAAATCTGTAAACTCCAAAAATAACATAATGATTCCTCTAGGTTTGGAGGCATGAGGTTGAAAACAACCAAGTCTAAGGGCACGTTGAATATTTAATGCAGTCTCTGATGGAAGGTCCAAAAGTTCTGACAAGAATTTCTTCAAAAATGACAGCATATCGGGACCTTCAATATTTTCTGGCAGACCACAAAGACGTAAGTTATTCCATCTGTTTCAATTTTCAAGGTACTCTGTATGAAGTTTTAAGCGATGGATCTCTTGTTCCAGAACAGGAACTTTAGTAGAAACATCATGTAAATCACTGATACGTTGTTCCATGTCCAACACCTTAGCCTCCATAGTAATCCATCTGTCCTCAATTTGTTGAAGCTTCTCATTGGACATAAACGATTTAAGACCTCGATCTTCATCAAGGATAATATCAAGGACAGGATTTGGGAGGATAGACTAGATGAGGGAGGGTCATTCTTGGCTCTTTTGGGCTTGGTACCAGTTGAAGAGGCTCTGACAGAAGTTGCGGTTTCACTTGCCATCTTGAAATGATGAGGTGGGCGAGAGGTAATGTTTAACAAAGTTTTCCATCTGTCTATACGCCCAAAAGAAAAATAACAGTCTCCCACCTGTCAGCACTCAAGTAATCGCTATGTAAATTATATAGCAGAAACGTTACGGCAAGTAGTACATCACAAGCCAATGTGTCATGAGGCTAAGAGGTGTGACCAAATGCAGCACTGACAAAAGGTAATTTAGACTAATTTAAGCCAGAAAAATATCGCCACAAGCTTCATGGGTTCCAGAGGCAAAAAAGCACTCAGAATGATTCCACTGTTCAGAAGATTGGAGAATGAGATAACATAAAGAAGCAGGAAAATAAAAACTCAAACCTCATATTGGTGCTTGCATGTAAAGAGAAAAAAACATTTTAGCTGCAAGTACTGGCAAAGTCACTTTAAGGTCAACAGTAACAGCATTTGTCAGTGTAAGTAAAAATAAATGATATAGACCTAAGAAGTGCACGTTGCCACGCGTTATAAATATAAACGCCGGTTATCTTAGAATGAAGCATGTGGCGCAGCTGGTAACAAAATGAATGTGGTTCCCAACATATCCACCAAAACAGAAAGTCAAGCAGGCACAAAGCAGTAGATAATCTGTCTTGCAAATCTTCAAAACATGGCAGTACTTGGAGCTTCACATCCTGCCTGAACTATATAGAAAATATTTCAAAAGTACTGTTGTAATTCAATCTGAATAAAGATGAGTCAAAGATGAGTCACAGGTTACGACGACACTGAGGAAGGTAGATTCAGCCCAAGCCTTGAAACACACTACAGATCATTATTGGAGGTATTGTCTCTTTGAAAACGATTAGTGCCTCACAGTATTTGTCCTTTCTGAGAAGTTAGATAAACATGCTGCGCAGTAACAAGACGAGTGCTGGTTACCTCATGTTGAAGCGCGCTGCGCGGCCGCTGTCAAAATGGCGACCGCAACAGACGCCTGTGTGAGAGAAGTCACTGGTACCTGTGCTGCGTCTCCCCTAGGCAACGGAGACGTAAATAAAACGAGCCAGTATTTTCCCCGCATATTCCAACACAGGTAGTCGGCAATTACGGCTTCCGTTGGCAGTGAAAAGTGGCTGTAAATCAAAGAGAAGCTCCGTAGGATCACGGAGCTCACGAAGGAGTCGCCATCTTCTCGCAGCGCGAGACCACGCCTGCCGTGTGTAGTATTTCTAAAGTGATAAAATAGACCTGCTGCATCTTTTCAACTATTTAAGGCACCAGTCAGCCCAAACCTGTGGCAGAGACTGGGGTCATATCCCAAACATTTTTGACTGCCACTATTTCATGACCTTGGTGGCAAATGAAGGTAGTGCTTACTTCAAAGACCTTTTAACACTGTATTATGAAAACAGAATTCCGGAGGTGGTAATGTGTGATGTGTATGTTAGTACTGACATTCTTGGCGTGGTATTCCCACAACTGTTTTGCCTTCATACCCTTATTTTTCTGAGCTTGCTTTTGTTGCCATTAGGACTCTGTGACCTTTACCCGTGCTAACCAGTGCTAAAGTGCTTGGGGTCTCTCTTTAAAATATGATAGAATTGGCCTATACCTAATGGCACAATGTATTTACTTGTAAGTCCCTAGTAAATGGTGCTACCTGTACCCACAACCTGTAAGTTAAATGCTACTAGTGGGCAGCAGCATTTATTGTGACACCACTAAAGTAGCAAGGTAAAACATGTCTCAGGCCTGGCAGTGCAGTCTACAGTGCAGTTTTAACCTGCCATTTCAAATTGGCAAAATAAACCTTTTGCCAGGCCTAAACCTTCTTTTTAAATGCTTATATGTACCCTCTAAGGCAGGCCCCAAAAACTCATAGGACAGGATACATAATATTTAAAACGTAGGACATATGGGTTTAAGTTTTACATGTCCGTGCAATGATAAACGCCTATAGTCATTTTTCACTGCTATAAAGCTGTATTGCCCATTGAGTAACACTGCATTACCTTATTTCAATTATTAAGTGCTAACTTCAGATTGGGAGCAGATAGAGTTATACTGCTTACCCTCAAATGAATTGTAATTTATAATCATCTTTAATGGTGGATTTATAGTTATAACTTTTAGAAAGTTGCCAGTCATCCTGGAGAAAAGATGAAGTTACAAAAAACCACTGTTGTGTTTGCAATTACTACAAAAAACCTTGGCCTCCTTGGAACCACACAGTAACATATTGGCGCCAGGAATCAACTGTCTGCGATGACCCCCATTGTGAAGGTTTGAGACCGGCACTAAGCTTTAACAGTAAGCGTCTGTGATGTTCAAAGAACCCAAAGCTCCAGCGACAAATGCCTCTTCCTACTACAGCAACGACAGTCCGCGACATTCAACCTGATCTTTCAACTGGCAGTCTCCTGCTTGTAACCCCCTCCAATGCAAATGGCAATCTTCACACAGTACTTCACAAAGTAACTCTTCAGCAGGAGTAACTTGGTCCCTATATCCGACCCGCACTCCAGCGCGGTCAGCCAGAACTTATTACTTTCTCCCAGAATAGTGTGACAAGATAATTCCAAGTGGAGCTTTGTGCTATTTGGTGCTATTTTCACCTAAAAATGTAAAAGCACATATCTCTGATTCTATAGATTGGATGTTGATTATTTTGGTGTAATTTGTTTTTAAATTACTCTATTTTTCCAAATTGGCTTTGCTTGTGGTATGTTTTTTACTTTATTACTGACTATGTGCTGTATAAACACTTTACACATGTCTTTGAATAAAGCCTAACTGTTTTTGTGCCAAGCTCGCAGAGGGGTAAGCACATGTTTATTTAATGAGTTTGTGGTTTTACCTGACAAGGATTGTGTTTGTTATTTGTGTGGGGCTTCCACCCCCTCAACTAATAACCTAAATTCTTACAGTATGACAAAAACATTTGTGTTCATTTATTGTGTGCCATTTCATAGTGATGACGGTGTATTCTGTTGCTTTTGAGTGTCTATGTTTTTGATGCATTGTTGCAATGTGATTTTGCTGTATTGTACTTTGGTTTTTGTGTTGAATTTTTTGTTGTGATGTGCCTTTTTATATTTTAATATTGTTATTTTATTACTTTGCATATGTTATTCTGTTATGTTATGTTGTTTATATTTGATATGCCAAAAAATGTTTCTACAGTTCCAGCCAAAGTAGCACAAGTTTCTGTGACAAGCAACCACTTCCATAGGGTTGTAAAATAGCACTACTCCGGGCCTTAAACTACTTAAGAATCCAGTCAGTCCAAAATTGTGGCAGAGATTGAACCTATTTTATACTGATAACCTTCATTACCCTGAGTCCTATTCCTTATCCTCAAAGTCATTTAATCACGAGGTGGCCCTACCTGAGACAACCCCCACACATTCCAATGTTTCAAAAGAAACTAAAATATTAAACTGAAATCTTTCTTCCCTACTTACTACTAGTATCACGTCACATCCCAATTTTACCCCGCCTTCCTCCAACTGACATCCTGCAAATACCAAGCCAAATAATATAAATGGGGTAGAGGGAGACAATTGACTGTGATGAGGACTAGGATTTAGGATAGTGAAAGTTATTGCAAAGTAATAGGTGAATTACCCCTTTGTTCATCCTCCTTGACACAAAATTACAATATAAGGATGTAACAAAGCTTTATTTACTGCACCAAAACACAAATATGTAGCTTAATAAAAAATGATTTTAGCCAAAGAAGTACAGTAAGACGAGTCTCGACTCTGAGACCGGGCACACATTATCTTTATGGCAAGGCCGTTCTGTTAGTGTCTCTCGTTCGGCTAGTGGGAGAAAGCCTCTATCTATGGGAAAGGAATACGTTAATAAGAACAGTGTATTCATTAGCAGAGCAAGGCCTAACCTTGGAGAAATGAAAATTTCCACAGCCTGCTTCTCGAGTCAGAGAATACATAGCTGACGACATGATTAAAAATGGTAGCTGAACTTAAAATGGTGCCGCAAATGCTAACTTAACACGAGACAAAAGCACAAACAAAATAGCAAAACATTTTAATTTCATCAGACCCTCTTTCTAGCATTCGCTAAACCATTTGCTATTGTGAAGAAAAAAAGAGGTGTAGTATTCTGAGAAGTAAAGGACATCAACACGTGGAGCGATCCAAATACTCAGTATCAGGAATGGAAGTAGCAAGGGATGATGTGGAACCAAAAATGCCCTCATCAATCTACATCATGTCATTAATGTCCTTTCGCAACAATATGGCAGCACTAGTGTTATGAGCTGGCTTTTTCGTTTTATGGGTGAGAACACTTACACAATAAATGCAGCAGATCGGGAGTCAGTGTATGCAAAGGCAACATGTGAAGAAAATACCAGAAATCACAGCCAGAAAGATAAGTATCTTCCAACCCCAGAACGTGAGCATACCCCAGACCCACCCAGAGAGAGTCCTAGTACCATTTCTTGGTGTATTTCAGATGAGAGTCTATGCAATTACTGTATGGCAGCATACACATTGGGGGGTATGGTCAGGTATATATACACAACATCTGCTGCCAATGAATCGACAGGCCCCACCCCTATCTGCAAGTATGACGTCTAACACCATCCAGTTATGCAAGGTAACTAACCGCGTAGCCTGAAGCGCAGCAGTGATGTTTGTCAGTATAGAAGCTGTTGTATTTATAACCCCTTCAACAACCCTTGTTAACCAACAAATGTTAAGGCTATTGGACATGGGGCCCCAAAAGGGTATGATACCCTTCATCGCATCCTCAAACTGTTGTAATGCTGTATCCGTCTGATCTATATACTTGGTGTCAACAAGCATTCTGACTCCAGACAAGTATACACTCCTACGCTGCAGCTGATGATCTTTATGGTAATTGGGAGTAGCAACATACATCAGGGGAAGAAGAAAAAAGAGAGGTAACATCTGCCTGACCATCCCCTAGGAAGCCAGACATAGCTTGGGATCCACAGACAAAATAGACATTAGGGGGTAAGATCAACAAAGGGCTATTATTCATGCTAATTGGTAGGTGAGATTCCATTTACTTTCTCCCACCTCTATCTCCTCCTCCCCTGGACAAAGAAAGGAGCTGCTGAGCTGACTACAGACACCGGTATTGGTTTGTCCTTAGGACATTGCGATCTTGGAAAGATTGGAATTACTCAGAGTTTGGGGACAAAGTACCAGAGATGTTCAGTCCAGCCTTACCTATAGGAGTGAACCCATGATGAAAACGCATATAATCAGTCACAGTGCGAGAATCAGCAGGTGTCATAACCTGAGCGGAGTGGTGGAAATGGTAGTGTACCATGACAAACAATGCAAACCAACCCTAACAACTGGCCCTGTGCCACACTATTGTCTTCAATAGAGTGCGCTACATTCTAATGGTCTAATTTATGGTATTGCCTTCCAAATCAGATTAATGTGGTGATATTGGTTACTGAAGGTGCAACTCAAAGGTAAGTAATGAGATAAAAATAATCATCATATAATAAAAGCTCCAGATTCATCATGCTATACTTTGTACCAGAGATACAGCCATGTTCTCCTATTTGTATGACATGTGGTTCTAAGGCTAGAGCAAAAGGTGACAGTAGGATGTCCCATTTCATTAATTTTGAAATGTTAATTGTTTCAGAGAACAAAGCTACTTTAATTGCATCATTTCAATTCATTAATGCAGCTTGCAAAAGTATGGAAAGAAAAAAAGGTACAATTTGTTAGTTTTAAGTACACCCAAGCACTGTTCCCAATAAGCTGCGCGCAAGAGTGTGCGCGCACAGAAGTCACCCTAAGAGCGCAGTGTGCTATATTTAGCGCGCACTCCCACGACACCATGCGCTGCCGCTTTAAAAATGTGAGCGGCGCGAAAAACTGCCATTTTTTCGTTGCAGGAGATGACGAATCTTAGAGTGCACCGCTGCGGGATTTGTATTAGTATTCGTGCTAATTGCTTCGCACACCAGCAGCTGTGCACTGTAAGAAATGTAATGCAGAGTGTCAAACAAGTGGCAAACAGGGAATATTACAACTCTTACTCGCGGTTTGCGGGGACCACATACTTTCAGAAATTCATTTCCTCAGTTAAGAACTACGGAAACGATCTCTGATATTATGGTTTTAAAACAGTTGACTGCAGCTCACACGGACAGAAAAAGTAAAAACCATTCTTACATACAGTAAGAAAAGGTTCGGCATCATCAACTCTAACAAAAACATATGGCTGTATAACACCACAAAATAACAATTGAAAGATGCACAGGCAGATGCATTCTCAGTAGATCCTGGGTAACTCACTGCTTTAAAAATCTGCCTAATCGAAATCCACAACCAATTACATTCAGCCTGCCTTTTCCTGACACACACAGATTCCCTGCTCTCTGCTCCTGAAACAGACAGAGGACCAGGACCAGGGGCATAACACAGACCCCGCAGCCCCTGTGTTGCGGGTGGGATGTCACGCTCCAGGGGCCCCTCACTTCATCAAGGAGAATGAAGGCTCTTAATAAATTAAGTGGTGCATTGCACACGCATGCCTGGGCCCCGAGGGTCAGGAAAGAGGCTCACCCGAGCCTCTCTCTCATTATATTTAAATAGAGCAGTGTGCACGAGCGGCCCCGGCCGGGCCTCTGGCCTGCTCTGATCTCTGAGACTCTTCATTCAGAAATAGGTGACAGAGAATAAGATTGAGAGGAGCGAGGTGAGGTCGGTGATGGGTGAACAAGCAGAATGAAAGGAGAAAGAGAGAAAGGAGCGACGAAGATAAAGGAATGAAAGAAGGGGGAGAGGCAAGTGCAAGCAACTTTATTTAAAAATGCTGCAATAGCTTTGGAAGAACGTTTATTTAAAATGCTGCAAGACATTTACGTAAAAATAAAAGTGGCAAGATATTGGAGAGACAGTCTATCAAGCACGCAGCAATAACTTAGACACTGGCATCTTTTATATTGCCATTGGATTTAATTTGATTGTGAGGGACTGGAAATTGAGGGTGGTAGAGAAGAAATGGGTGAAGTCATTGTTTCTTATCTGAAAACATTCAACTTCGCTCTTAGAACACACAAAAGTTTAAAATTAAAGGCTGCACATTGTCCAGAGCAGGACAGTAGCAACATTGAGTGATGAAGATGAGATGAAGCATGACATGGAAAACAAAATTGCTAGACATCAACTTTCTGCTGTTGGTGGAAAGATTCTTGGACTAACAAAAAGGGTGCCTGGTGGCTGAGGCTGTGAATATTTTGCAGTGTGATTCTATTCACATGCTATGCATCATTCCACCAGCTGGTGGGTGGGTGCGGAAAAAGCATGCAAAAAATTATCATTTTGCATTGGCCATAGGTTCAGTCTGTATATTTAATAAAAAGGTTGCCCATAAGGCCAGGGTTCCCTACTGAGTGTCCATTAGCTTCAGTTTATATTTCCCACCATACTATTCAGAAGCACTATCCAAATCACGAACAGAAATAATTTTCCACTATCAGTCCCAGAAAGAGTTTATAGCAACCCTTGAAAGGAGAAAACAGAACATGAGCAAAAAGTGCAGACGATCTAAACAACACTGAAAACTGACATGATCAAAACTTTTTCCAACGTGCTGCGAGAAAACAGGGTTATGTTTAGTGTCTGTCTTTTCAGGATGTTCCATTTTCTGTCTGCCTACTGTGTAAATGATGTTACCTAAGTTAGGCTTGCATGATGTCAGCAATCAGTGCCTCCCTCATGATCATGACAATAATATTTGTTACAACTGCACTCTTTTTAAACCAAACTGTAGTGCAGATAGATCATAGTGGCACAAAATATGAAGACTACCGTCCAAAGATTTCGGTTTTCAGTAGTGACAAGAAAGGTTTACACGTCAATTTCAGCAAATGAACCCAATGGAACAATTTTGCCATTCTGACGAGTATTAGAAAGAGGAGCCATAGGTTAGTTACTGCTCAAAATCAATTCTGACTTTCTAGCAAAAACTATAAACTGGCAATGTCAAAAACAGAAAAAACGTGGGAGTCAAAATCGTCTGGACTAATACTGCTTCTGTTGACACAAGGTGACAAAGAAACACTGCAAAGATGAAGTGATGAGACACTTTTCAATTCGACTTGGGAAGCAGATGAAACTTAGACCAAGGACAGATTTCTTTAGTTCTTGAACTGAACTAAAGTTGAAAGCAAAACTTTTTGATTAAACGTTTAGGGAAAAAACGAGATCCTATTGTCATTGAATGGACATAGTTTTTTTTTAATGAACCACATCGTCTTGAAGGCCATTCAGAACTGATATATTTACCACAACATACCCAGGAATCTGCAAATGATGTACCAGACAACACGAAGAAAATCAGCAGTATACTAACGAATTTGAATGCCTTTAACTTGTAGTAACTGTGCGGAAAAAGATCAGTCAATGCTGCTTCTAATATAGGTCTACCCTTGATAGAGAGCAATAAACAAGACGGAGTGGGCAAGGAGATTGAGATGGTCCATTTGTGCAGTGATGCATTTAAAACTCCTGCTACCCACCTGGTATTGACATCAAAAGTGACAAAATATGAAGGAGATCCTATAATGTATGCTTAAGTATAAACAACAAGTACTGGCATAGCCAATAGATCTCGCCTACAGCTTTGCCAATATGTCTTAGCCATGTTGTACAGCAGTGTGGCTGCTTTTCAGTATGGCTAAACATTACTGGTGCCATGTTGCGTGGAATGAAGCCTTCTAACGTGGAGTAGAGTGTATTGTTATGGAGTGGCGCTGAGTTGAGTGGTATGGTGTGTTATGAAGTGGTATATAGTGATGTGGAATGTAATTTAGGAAGTATAGTGTCGACTTAAAAAGTATCCGATGGCCCTGATGCAGACTCTAGCATATGAGGGCTATACTCTATACTACTAAGCAAAATAGGGTTAATAAAAACAAAGTCTCATTGTTCTCTTAAAAACGATAGCATTGCCTCAACACTGATTTTATTATGAACAATGCCCGCGCTGTTTGATGCTAATGTTCTACCCCACAACCGACCTCCCAAATTAAGACCGGACATTTTGACCTTACTACCAGTGAAATACCTAAATCAACGTTTACACCCTTGTTAGGGTAGGGCAAAAACATATCTGAAAACATTCAACTTCGCTCCTAGAACACACAAAAGTTTAAAATTAAAGGCTGCACATTGTCCACAATGTCCACAGAAGTAGCAAATACTCCACCTCTCCTTCCCTCTATCTCCTTCTCCCTCCCTCTATCTCCCTCCCTCTCCCTCTCTTTCCCGCTCTGTCCCTCCCTCTACCTCCTTCTCCCTCCCTCTACTGCTCTCTCCCTCTCCCTCTACCCCCCTCTCCCTCTACCGATCTGTCTCTCCGTCTACCTCCCTCTCCCTCTACCTCCCTCTCCCTCTCTGTCCCTCCCTCTCCCTCCCTCTACCTCTACCCCCACTACCTCTACCTTTCTCCCTCCCTCTACCTCTCTCTCCCTCCCTCTACTTCCCTCTCCCTTTCCCTCCTCTACCTTCCTCTCCTTCTACCTCCCTCTACCTCTCCCTCCCTCTACCTCACTGTCCCTCCCTCTCCCTCTAGCTCCCTCTCCCTCTAGCTCCCTCTTCATCCTCTCCCTCCCGCTCTGTCTCTACCTACCTCTCCCAATCTGTCCCTCCCTCTCCCTCCCTCTCTCTTTCCCTCCCTCTCCCTCCCTCCCTCCCTCTAACTACCCCTCCCGCTCTGTCCCTCCCTCCCTCTCCCTCTACCTCTCTGTCCCTCTCTCTCCCTCTACCTCTACCTCTCTGACCCTCCCTCTCCCTCCCTCTCCCTCTACCTCTCTTTCCCTCCCTCTACCTCCCTCTCCCTTTCCCTCCCTCTACCTCTCTGTCCCTCTCTCTCCCTCCCTCTCCCTCTCCCTCTAGCTCCCTCTCCCTCTCCCTCCCTCTCCCTTTCCCTCCCTCTCCCTCTACCTCCCTCTCTATCTCTACCAACCTCTCCCACTCTGTCCCTCCCTCTCCCTCCCTCTCCCTTTTCCTCCCTCTCCCCCTCTCCCTCTAACTCCCTCTCTGTCTCTGCCTACCTCTCCCGCTCTGTCCCTCCCTCTCCCTTTCCCTCCCTCTCCCCCTCCCTCTCTGTCTCTACCTACCTCTCTGTTCCTCCCTCCCTCTCCCTCTACCTCCCTCTACCTCTCTGTTCCAGACTCCCTGTCCCTCTACCTCTCTGTCCCTCCCTCTACCTCCCTCTCCCTTTCCCTCCCTCTATCTCTGTCCCTCCCTCTCCCTCTAGCTCACTCTCCCTTTCACTCCCTCTCCTTCCCTCTCTGTCTCTACCTAACTCTCCCGCTCTGTCCGTCCCTCTCCCTTTCCCTCCCTCTACCTCCCTCTCTGTCTCTACCTACCTCTCTTACTCTGTCCCTCCCTCTACCTCCCTCTACCTCTCTGTCCCTCCCTCTGCCTCTCTGTCCCTCCCTCTCCCTTTCCCTCCCTCTCTCGCTCAGTCCCTCCCTCTCCCTCCCTCTCCTTCTACCTTCCCCTACCTCTCCTTCTCTGTCCCTCCCTCTAGCTCCCTCTTCCTCTAGCTCCCTCTTCCTCTAGCTACCTCTCCCTCTAGCTCCCTCTCCCTCTACCTCCCTCTCCCTCCCTTTCCCTCCCTCTAGCTCCCTCTCCCTCTACCTCCCTCTCCCTCCCTTTCCCTCCCTCTAGCTCCCTCTCCCTCTCTCTCCCTCCCGCTCTGTCTCTACCTACCTCTCCCACTCTGTCCCTCCTCTCCCTCCCTCTCCCTTTCCCTCCCTCTCCCTCTACCTCCCTCTCTGTCTCTACCTCCCTCTCCAGCTCTGTCCCTCCCTCTCCCTCCCTCACCCTCTACCTTTCTGTCCCTCCCTCTCTCTCCCTCTCCCTCTCCCTCTACCTCTCTGTCCCTCCCTCTCCTTCCCTCTCCCTCTACCTCTCTGTCCCTCCCTCTACCTCCCTCTCCCTTTCACTCCCTCTACCTCTCTGTCCCTCCCTCTTCCTCTAGCTCCCTCTCCCTCCCCTCCCTCTCCCTTTACCTCCCTCTCCCTCCCTCTCTGTCTCTACCTACCTCTCCCGCTCAGTCCCTCCCTCTCCCTCTACTTCCTCTACCTCTCTGTTCCTCCCTCCCTCTCCCTCTACCTCTCTGTCCCTCCCTCTAAATCCCTCTCCCTTTCCCTCCCTCTACCTCTGTCCCTCCCTCTCCCTCTAGCTCCCTCTTCCTCCCTCTCTGTCTTTACCTCCCTCTCCTGCTCTGTCCCTCCCTCTCCCTCCCTCTCCCTTTCCCTCCCTCTCCCTCTACCCCCCTCTCTGTCTCTACCTACCTCTCTCGCTCTGTACCTCCCTCTACCTTTCTGTCCCTCCCTCTCCCTCTCCCTCTCTCTCCCTCGCTCTCCCTTTCCCTCCCTCTACCTCTCTGTCCCTCCCTTTCCCTCCCTCTCCATTTACCTCCCTCTCTCTCCCTCTCCCTTTACCCTCTCCCTCTACCTCCCTCTACCTCTCTGTCCCTCCCTCTCCCTTTCCCTCCTCTACCTCCCTCTCCTTCTACCTTCCCCTACCGCTCCCTCTCTGTCCCTCCCTCTAGCTCCCTCTTCCTCTAGCTCCCTCTACCTCTCTGTCCCTCCCTCTCCCTTTCCCTCATCTACCCCCCTCTCCTTCTACCTTCCCCTACCTCTCCCTCTCTGTCCCTCCCTCTAGCACCCTCTTCCTCTAGCTCCCTCTCCCTCTAGCTCCCTCTCCCTCTAGCTCCCTCTACCTCCCTCTCCCTCCCTTTCCCTCCCTCTACCTCCCTCTACCTCACTGTCCCTCCCTCTCCATCTACCTCTGTCCCTCCCTCTACCTCCCTCTCCCTCTACCTCTCTGTCCCTCCCTCTCCGTGCCTCTGTCCCTCCCTTTCCCTCTCTGCCTCCCTCTACCTCTACCTCCCTCTCCCTCTGCCCCTCCCTCTCCCTCTCTCTCTACCTCCCTCTACCTCGCTGTGCCTCCCTCTCCATCTACCTCCCTCTACCTCTCCCTCTCTGTCCCTCCCTCTCCCTCTCTGTCCCACCCTCTCCATCCCTCTGTCCCTCCCTCTCCCTCTCTACCTCCCTCTACCTCTACCTCTACCTCTCTCTCCATCTACCCCCTCTCCCTCTACCCCCTCTCCCTCTACCTCCCTCTCTCTCTACCTCCCTTACCTCCCTCTCCCAACCTCTACCCCTTCTCCCTCTCTCCACTTCCCTCTCTCCCTCTACCTTCCTCTCTCTCTCTACCTCTCTGTCTCTATCTATCTGTCTCTGTCCCTATCTGTCTCTGTCTCTGTCCCTATCTGTCTCTGTCCCTTTCTGTCTCTGTCTCTTGCCCTATCTGTCTGTATCTGTCCCTTTCTATCTCTGTCTCTAGGCGCAATTGTCCAAATTCTGAATGTGCTTACATCCAGGTGCGCAACGCCCATTGGGCTCAAAGGGCTTAAGCCCCAGCCTCTCCCCCACTTACCCATTCATTTGTGGCAGCCCAGGCTGAGACAGCTTCCCGGGCGGCACACAGCCGCACCTGAGTTCTTCACAGGTCTTCCATTTACTTGTTAATGAGGCTTTGTTGTTTTTTTCACTCCTTCTTACAACCCTTGCATCTCCACTTTGCCTAAAAATGACAAGGCAAGGTCAGTGCGCCGCCAATGAAGGCCTGCCAGGCCGCTGGCGGCCTGTGGGCTGTACTATGAGTACCACCGATGTAATTAGTTTACACAACTTTAAAATACTTTTTAAGTGCTTTGAACTTGTATTTGCTATTTTGTCAGCTAAAAATTACGGCAAACCTAACCACACAACACAGTATAGTTTAAGGTGGCACTGTAAGTGTGGAAATGCACCATCTTTTCAGATTTTTAAGCAAAAGTTTGGAGGGATATTTGGCGCTCCACACATGCACGATCTGGTTCCTGGCGCACATTGCCATGGCTGCAGCGCACAGAGACCCTACGCTGCCGCACACAGAGGAAAAAAATTAGAAGGAACATTGCACCGAGTGGAATTTTTTTTTATGGTAGTTCAAATATAGGACCATAGTGTTATCAGTGGGAGTGGGCAATAATTGCAGATGTTTGTTAATTTGCCTATGCAGTTAGGGGAAGTTCTAATGACTCCTAGTTTTCTGTATGACAATAAAAGTACAGACCACCTTGATATTGGTTATTTTCATCAGAAAACCACATATATGCCTGATTGGGGAAATCGTTATTGACATAGTGAGGACCTCTCACCCACCTAGTGTGGCATTCTTGATCACTGGGTTCCCAATCACGGACTGGAAAGCATCCCAGTTTGATTCTACCTACTTTTTGGGTCTCTTTTTTTAATAGAATGCTATCTGTAGTGGATATGTGTAGTAAATTGAAAGGCATGTATAAGGAAACTATAGCTATTAAAAGTGTGTGCATAGGTGGGCCACCATTATGTTGTCTTTATTAGTGACTCCTCAACAACAAGATTAAAAGTTAATGGATGGGCGAACTAATTGCATTCCTACCTACTATGGTTTCAGAGTCTTTAAGATATGACTCTTTCATCAGGACTGGTTTCAAAATCTTTCCATACAAAAGATACAGATACCACATAGGTCTCTTGAAGAAGAGCACCACAATTGCCCATTAGAGGTCCCAGTGACAATGATCACAACAGTAGTCTGCACAGGGTGATGAGACAGGGATCAAAAGCCAGCTGCTCCCACTGGTACTTAGGTGTAAGTTCAACATCCTCTCAGGAATATCGGTCCCAGACTATGCATAGACATGGGTCTCTGATACAAAATAACCGGTGTAGAGTCAAAATATCGAGTTTTTATTATCGACTAGACATAATATTGAGTAAAAAATATAGAATAGACATAATATCGACTAGACAGAATATAGACTACCAAAATATCGACTAGAAAATTTTAATATCGAAAAAAATGGACATAATATCGAATCCAAAATATAGAATGGACATAATATCTACTAGACAGAATATAAACAACAAAAATATCGAATTTAAGATAAGTTAATAATAATTTTTAATATTTGTGTAATATAATTCTGTAGCGGGTTGTGGGTTTATAGGGGAATAGGGTGGGAAGTAATTTATTTAGAATTAATTATATATGTTATTTTATTTATTGGTATTTATTTAAAATTAATTGTCAATTAATTATTAATTGGTAATTAATTAAAATATAATTGGTAATTAATTTTAATTGATTAATTGAATAATATGTGAATTTTAGTAATTTGTTTTCTGTAGCGGGTTGTGGGTTTATAGGGGAATAGGGTTGGAAGTAATTCAATTATAATTATTAAAAATGTTATTTTATTTATTGGTATTTATTTAAAATTAATTCTCAATTAATTATTAATTGGTAATTAATTAAAATATAATTGGTAATTAATTTTAATTGATTCATTGATAAATATGTTAAATTTAGTAATTTGTTTTCTGTAGCGGGTTGTGGGTTTATAGGGGAATAGGGTGGGAAGTAATTTAATTATAATTAATTAAATATGTAATTTTATATATTGGTATTTATTTAAAATTAATTGACAATTAATTAATAATTGGTAATTAATTAAAATATAATTGGTAATTAATTTTAATTGATTAATTGATAAATATGTTAATTTTAGTCATTTATTTTTTGTAGTGCGTTGTGTGTTTATAGGGTAATAGTTTGGGAAGTAATTTAATTGTAAGTAAATACATTTTTTAAATGTTTTTATTTGTGTCTAATTTAAAAAAAAAATTATATTGTTAATTAATTTATTGGTAATTGGCAAATAATTAGTATTAGTAGGTAAGTTTTATTATTACTTAATTTTTATTTGTAATTTTAATTGATTCATTAATATATTTTATAAAATTGTAAAATATTTTAAATAATTTGTAATTGGTATTAATATTTATGTTATTTATATTTATATATGGTGTATTTACTTTCCCTACTATTGCACTCAATGGAGTGGGAATAGTAATTTTTACCCCTACGCTATCCAACGCTTTCCCTACTGTTGCACTCTCTGGAGCAGGAATAGTAATTTTTATCCTTACGCTATCCAACGCTTTCCCTACTGTTGCACTCACTGGAGTGGGAATAGTAATTTTTACCCCTACGCTATCCAACTCTTTCTCTACTGTTGCACTCTCTGGAGTGGGAATAGTTATTTTTACCCCTACTCTATCCAATGCTTTCCCTCCTGTTGCGCTCTCTGGAGTGGGAATAGTAAATTTTACACCCCAAGCTATCCAATGCTTTCCCTACTGTTGCTCTCTCTGGAGTGGTAATAGTAATTTTTACCCTTTCACTATCCAACGCTTGCCCTACTGTTGCACTCCCTGGAGTTGGAATAGTAATTTTTACCCCTACGCTATCCAACGCTTTCCCTACTGTTGCACTCACTGGAGTGGGAATAGTAAATTAAACCCTCTCGCTATCCTACGGAAAAAATATTGTATATGTTTTGTTAATAATATGTATATATATATATATTATTTATTAATTGTAAGTTTATTTAAGTATTTTAAGTATTTTTTAAATTAATTATATTTATTATTATATTAGTTTAAAATTAATTTGAAGATTTTTAAAAAAATGCGTAATTTTGACTGTCTATATTTTTTCCTATCGATATTTTGGAGTCGATATTTTTGTACTTACCTGTTTGTAGATACGAAGTCGATATTCTGGCATTCGATATTTTTACCTCGATATTTTGGCAACTCGATATTTTGACTGTCGATATTCTGTCAGTGATCCAAAATAACCACTATCTATGTGGACTGTACTTTTGATGTGATATAGTCTACTTTATGCAAGTTATCTAGTTTTTATTTCCTTGATGAGAGTTTCCTCTCATGCTTCTCTTTTTTTTCACATCCTTGTTTTATTAATATTTCTGTGGGATCTTGTTTTTTGTGGATGCATGTGGGAGGGGATTGGTGGCAAGGCCTGCTCGAGGCTTCACCTCTTGTAAGTCAAGGCCCCTACCCACACTCAAGAATGGTAATAAATAGTATATTAAACTCTGCACATATGTATATATGCTGGTTATGCTATGACAGTGAAAGTAAAAGTGCCCCAATTGCACATTATTTAGAAAAACATTATTAGGATAAGAACATTCAAATGTTTCTTATTACAATGCAGAGGCAAAATTCCCTATTGTTACCACAGTACAGCAAATTTCATCTGCGAAAACATTGTTTACTTATTTATAGATTGCATGTTACATTGATTTACAAGGAAAACAGCTCTCCTAATATACAGGGGCAAATTCGATGTGATTTTACCTTAGTGCACGAATGTAACCCCTTCTATCTTGGATTTGGTTACACATTATTCTAAAAACAAAAGCACTTCCGAACACTTTATGGCATAAACCATATATGCTGATGTGGAGACCATTGTGGAGGGAGGTCAGGCGATGGGCATGCCTCACCGACCATTGCTTAACAATGGTAAAAAGTAGCACTGCATACAGTGGCGGCTTCTATTATTGCTCTGGAGTGTGGCGCGGAGGGGAGGGGGAATACAACCAACAACTAAACTATCAAATAAAAATTTAAATAACACTTACCTGCCTCTCCGACGACTGCCTTTCTTCGCTCCTCCGATTCTGGACTCCGACTGTGCAGGCTCCTAGATGCAAAATCCCTGCGCTTCTCTCACGCTTGGAATACTGTTACCAGCATGAGAGAAGCACGTGGATTGGTATGAGCAGCTTTGTTTGCTGCTCAGACAGTGAATTGTAGCCTGGGGTGTTTTTCCAACCTGACAGTGCAACACAGCCTGGTTGTAGAAACTTCAGTGCGCATGTGTGTTTGGCAGGGTTAAGATGGCCGGCCAAAAACTCATGTGCACTTAAAAGTGCCCACAACTCCTCCCCCTGCCATGCCTGTCCAACAGGATGGCCTGGCCCCAACCCCACTAAAGACGTGTGTCATCAGCTGTTTAGGCAAAAATAAAATGATAATAAACTGCTTTTATTACGATTTTATTTTTCCTCTTTTAGCAGGGGGCAGTGCTTCTCCGCCATTACGGAGGAGCCGCCCCTGCACCAGCTGCATATATAGTGTATATGTAATGGAGATACTGGATGTGTTTGTTACCTCAGGAACATGAAGCGGCCAGGTCTGCACAGTGAGCTATAAAGAGCCTGAACTCACTCATATAATGTAACAATTCGGAAAGGACAAGTGACGCTTAGATTGGAATCCCTGCCTGTGCTAAATCCCGGCTGCTTTAGGATGATAAGAGTTTTCTCATTTCCAAGTTCCATTTTTCCAGTAGATCTGGAAATGTCATCCGGCTAATTTTCGTCAGATGTTTTGATAGCAGCCACAAAGTACAACTTGGTCTGTAACAATGCTCTGTTGAATGCTGCTTGGATTTACAACAGCAGCCCCAGGACTGCCACCCGGGAGGCTTCAAAAGCCGATCAGATGCTTGATAGCAGCACTTGCTCCTAATGAATAAATAGCACATCTTGACAGCTGTTCAGAAAACACAAAACAAAAGCAAAGACCCATAAAAATATTATTGTGAACATATGATGTTATTTGCAAAGAAGCTGATAAACACAGTGCATCCTCAGCGCCAAATATCCCAGTGGAAGAAGACACACTTCACTACTAGGAATATAAGAAATCCACCACCTTCCTGTATTAAAACGTGTTTTTGGAGATAGGAGACAATTTTGTTGACTGCTTATTCGTTTCGATTTTACTGTCAAGCAGTCATGGTGCACATTTCGAACTTATTATGCTCTACGCTTCGAGGCAGGGCTGCCACTTGACTCTCTTCAGCACAGATTGACTCCAGAAAGTGCATTTTCAGAGAAACGGTGTGCATTTGAACTAGGTCTCCTGATGCAGGCACCTTTGTTAGAAATAAATAGCCACCATTTATTTGCCTTTTGATATCCTGGAACCTCAGCTGGTGGGTGAAATATAATTTGTGTAACATTGTAAAGATTATTTTGTAAGACTCAATTGTTCCTTAAATTTGCACTAATAATAATACTTCTGAAACGATTTAGACATATTTCAAATACTTTTTTTTACTGCTTTGTTAAGTCTTTGCAGTTTCATTTTAATTTTTCAGAACAGCAAAAAACTGATTTTTCTGTTTTTTTCCAATAAATGACCACCCTGGACTTAAAAATATAGGCGAGGCCAGTAAAAAACACAGCCAGGTGGGAACCCTATATATGAGTGACAGTCTGTTCATCTAAAAACAAACAAAAAAAAACCCAAAACGCTTGTTCATCTAAAAAAAGGAGTCTGCTGAAGAAACGGGAGTTTCTTTTCCGAAATAGTGTTATAAGGCATATGATAATTATACATGATCTGTTATTGCACGTTAACTTTACAAGAACATATTCACCAGGTTAAACCTGGCCTGATGAAAAAGGACAGGAATTTGATAATGTCATGTGGCAAGCAGTGGAGTAACAGTGATTTCTAGAGTTATTCCCCATTCTGTAGTTGCTCCATATGAGATTGCTCATCATCCTGGGATAATTGTGCTTCTTGAAATTATAAACAGTACCGGAATCGTTGGATGGGAAATTACAGATTTTGATTAACCGATGCATTAAGGATGAGAGCCCTTTTAGTTTCACATTACTATCAGTGCAGCACAGATGTTATGCAACGTTTCAATGTAATGAAGTTGCTTTGTCATGCATCATTAATATTCATAAGATGCATTAGTACTTTTTGCTCCTCACACCAGTGAAGTCAGGTTGAAGCCCTGCAAGCGTCTACACTCCTGACCTAGTTTTTGCAATCCATCTCCACTAAGAACCTTTCCAGTTAATGAGACAGGGGACACATTGTGAAAAACATAGGATGCAATGTGAAGCATCCATTCTTTGAGCTCCAGTGTTAAAGTGCAATAAAAAGTATAGGAAGTGTGAACCTGAGTGTAGTGTCACAGAGTCACTGAGATGTGGCAAAAAAAGAGCAAAATATTCTGAGGCTTATTCACAAATGTAAACTTTCATGTGAGTGAATCTACATGTGTTAGTTTACTCTACAACTTTTGCATAACTTTACTACTTTCAGCCATTCACCATTTCCATGTGTAAAGTTCCTCAAAAGTGTAGTCTTACATGCCCCTACCCCCTGAAATACGGGATGGAATCAGTAAAAACATAAAATACAATAGTGAAGTTACCACTAGTAGTGACTTTACTTCTGCATTTGAACTTCTGCACACTTGACGGTGACCTCAACTATGCAGGCAGAGATCACTGCTTGGTAAAGTGTAGGGAAAAGTTCAAAAGTTTATGAAATTTAAAAACAGTTAAATACAATATTTGTAAGTTAAATATTAGTAATGAATTTTGTATATTTATTAAATGTACATTATTCTAATAAAATGAAATGTAACAGCATTACTCACATAATTTAAAATTAACTATTTAAATATGTTGAAAATATTACATTTAATATAAAAAAATACTTTAATTTAAAATAAATTCCCACCTAAAGTACAACATTATATATTTTTATTATGTGGTTGAAATTAATGCAAGTGAAAAAAAATATTAATGTTTTAGATTTTTTTAAAGTTAATAACGTTAAAAAATAATAATAATACAGTTTTATTTTTGGACAATTTTAACTTTAAATAAAATCTAATTATATCTTTAAAAACTTTCAGTACTTTATTTTTTTAACAATAATTCCCATTGGGTTTCATTTTCAGTCCCTACCTCCATTATTTTCTATGCGAGGGTGAAGTAACTATAGAAGGCAGTTTGTGGATAGGAAGGGGCTTGCTTTTTTGTAGATGTTTGTGTCCTCCCTAACCTTCCCTTAAACTTTATTTACTCTTTGCTTATCCCATCCCATTTATTAGTAAGTATTCCCCATTTTCCAGCCTCTCCACTCTGTCCCTCCAACATTTACTACTAAAACGTATAGTTACTTGTGCAGAGATCCAGCATGTAAGAGACTTCTTGATGACACTGTTGTTTGGCTTACAGACAGATTTCCATTAGGTCTCTAAGAATCAGGAGGAACTGTACAAGAAAAGAGGAATAGTTCAAATATACAGACAAACTAAAGCAAAGACTAGTGTAAAGAGGCTATCCTAAGAAGATTCTGAAGAACTCTTTAAAAAGGGCATAGTTCACACTACTCAAATCTCTCCTGGATTATAGACTAAAGAAACAAATGGAATCTATGATATGTGTCTCCACCTTTTGCTCTGTAACAAACTAATTTAAGAGAATGATCTGACGGAACTGGCATATACTATTTACATTAAAAAATCCACTTCTTTAAAGAAGATGAGACATCAAAGACCAAATAGTTCGCACATGAACTTTACTTACAAATCTTTAAAGGGAGCTATCAGGGACCTTTGGAATCTACGATCCATCAAATGCCACCATTGATGTGGTGAGTGGTCCTGTTGTGACAAAACACTGGAAAGTAGTGTATTCAAACACACTGGTATTAAAATAACTCACAAAGTCTTTTCAAACTTTAAATCCATAAATGTGATGCACAGAAACATGTGACCCTGTAATAAACTGCCTATAGGCCTGACCTGTCAGAATATTAATAAAATAATTGGACAAAATAAATCACAAATTCATTAAAATGTGAAGACAGCCCCAATAGTAAAGCATTTTAATAAAAAGCAGACTGTAAGTGGTCTGTCATTTTAGCCATTCAAAAAGACCCTAGAGCAGGGGTCTTCAAACTGTGGGGCGCGACCCCCAGGGGGGCCGTGGAGTGGTGTGAAGGGGGTCGCGCATTCACAGTCGCACTTCTGATGCAGCCCCAGCTGCTGCAGTGAAACTCGAGCTGCTAGGGGCTCGGCTGGGCAGTGTCTTATCTCCGGCACGCCTGAGTTTTTCACAGGTCTTTAAAGACCATTAGCATATTTAAGTGCCTTTGTAAACTGGTTACAGAGGCTTAATGTTTTTTATGGTTCCAGTACCCCCTGGGCCCCCACTCTGCCTATTCCTTACATTTGTATTTTTACACATACTGCTGTAGTGTGAGAATGCATTTAATGAAAAGGAATATAACGTTGGGTTGCCAAAAGAAAAAGGCCTGCTCTTGACACTACATAGAGTTATAAATAAAAAAGTATGTATTAATTAGTTATGTGACTTTTTTGTATTTGTTCTCTTTAATTTTCAGTCATGGATCATTGAGGCAGCCCTAGAACACAATTAAAAGTGACACAATTAAAAGTGCTTTCTATTTATATTTGCTGTTCTCAGTATTCACAGATAAGTGCTAAAAATACAGCTTTAGGTGACTGCTTATTTCTGGGCCATCAAAATAATGAGTTGGTAACCCTAATCATAAGACTGGAAGTTTGTTGCAGGATCAGCACATTCTTTATTTCCACCACCCTCAATCCCTGATTAATGCCATTATAGCAATAGTTTAACTTATATCTGAAACCCTACACTTCAAGTTTCTGGGAATGCACCCTGCTTTCAGACAACTCACTTCTCATTCTCACCTTCACTTTCATGCTCACCCTGCACTCGCAGCGATCACAATGCACTCACACTGATCACCATGCACTCACACTGATCACCATGCACTCACACTGATCACCATGCACTCACACTGATCGCCATGCACTCACACTGATCGCCATGCACTCACGCTGATCACCATGCACTCACACTGATCACCATGCACTCACACTGATCGCAATGCACTCACACTGATCACCATGCACTCACAGCGATTGCCGTGCACTCACCGCGATCACAATGCACTCACCGCGATCACAATGCACTCACCGCGATCACAATGCACTCACACTGATCACCATGCACTCACACTATTCACACTGATCACCATGCACTCACACTGATCACCATGCACTCACACTGATCACCATGCACTCACATCAATCACCTTGCACGCACATCATTCACCCGCTCACCCTGCACTCACACTGATCACCATGCACTCACACCAATCACCATGCACTCACACCAATCACCATGCACTCACACCAATCACCATGCACGCACACCATTCACCCGCTCACCCTGCACTCACAGTGATCACAATGCACTCACACTGATCACAATGCACTCACAACATTCGCCCGCTCACCCTGCTTTCACAGCGACCACAATGCACTCATACTGATCACAATGCACTCACACTATTCACCCGTCACTCAGTGATCACAATGCACTCACACTGATCACCATGCACTCACAACATTCACCCGCTCACCCTGCACTCACAGTGATCACAATGCACTCACACTGATCACAATGCACTCACACTGATCACCATGCACTCACAACATTCACTCGCTCACCCTGCACTCACAGTGATCATAATGCACTCACAGTGATCACAATGCACTCACACTGATCACCATGCACTTACAGTTATCACTCTGCACTAAAAATGTGCTTGCATTGTTCACTCTGTACCTCACCCTGCAGTCACACGAGCACACTTCTCATCCTGCACTCATGTGGCACTTCACTCACCTGTCCCCCCCTCACTGCTCAATCTGTAGCTAACTCAAACAAGGCCATCACTAACCATGCACTAATTCGTCCCACTCTGCACTTACAGCCGAACCCACATTCCTATGGTCACCTCACTCAACCTGTAGTCACTCCTTTTACCCTACTCTCCCACTGTTGCATTGCTCTCCGTGCAGTCACATGGGCACTCTTGTCACCCACACAGTGCAGAAGGTTAAAGTACCTGGTACACAGAAGATGTACCATTCACATCACAGAACTGAGTGTGAGTAAACTATGAGTATTTTGTCAGACAGGTGCTATAGAGAGATGAGGTGTATTGTTGGTGAGTGGTAGTGAGGGAATTCATGGAGAAGGTGGAAAGACTGTTGCACTGTGTGCGACCAGTGCTAGGGCCATCACTAACCATGCACTATTTCGTCCCACTCTGCACTTACAGCCGAACCCAAATTCATATGGTCACCTCACTCACCCTGTAGTTACTCCTTTTACCCTATTCTCACACAGTTGCATTGCTTACCATGCAGTCACATGGGCACTCTTTCACCCACACAGTGCAGAAGGTTAAAGTACCTGGCACAAAGATGTACCATTCACATCACAGAACAGAGTGTGAGTAAACAATGAGTATTTTGTCAGACAGGTGCTATAGAGAGATGAGGTGTATTGGTGAGTGGTAGTGAGGGAATTCATGGAGAAGGTGGAAAGACTGTTGCACCGTGTGCGACCAGTGCTAGGGCCAGCCCTGGCTGGGAGTGTTAAACACCCCCGAAGTTCAGGTCTAGTAGAACCCCTGCTTCTGCCTATTGTTATTTACATTTGTAGTGCGCTACTGTAACCAAAAGGTGTCCTGGGGCTAATAACCATCTGCCTGCAATGTGAGAGAGGGATCCGGGGTTGGGAGAGGAGAGAAGAGAGGGATGGAAGGAAGGGTGAGAGGAAAGGGGCATGGGTAAACTGCTTAACTCTGCACAAGACCGCCAGGGTTTGAAGGGACCCTTGCGGCTCCCGGCCATGGCCAGGTGAGCTTCTAATGTGGCAGCGCGTATTCCTGCGGAGTGGCAGGCCCTTCACAAAGGTTGACTAGACATCTTTCTGATGTTAATTGCTGTATTTTGGTTATAAACTGGTACTGATGGGGTGAAATCTTTCCTCAGTGTTACTGTGTTTAAACATTTTCAAAATAATAAAGCAATGCTATCCCAAAATACGCAGCATCACAGAACATTATTTACATTTTCTACTCACACAATTTAGTCAAGCCTGTGGCATAATTTGGTCCTCACCTGCCTCATAATTCTAGTAGCCCTGTCTAGAGGTTTAGAAATTTTTGTCAGGAGGGGGTCCTTACGCCAGTAAATGTTGACAGCGGGGTCTCGGCATCCAAAAGTTTGAAGACCTCTGCCCTAGAGGGAGTATTATTGAAAAACTCCTGTTGAACAATAAAGCTATATTATTTTGAAGGTTTTATATAGCGCGAACCAGACTCTTGCGAGTATCAGAGCGCTTTACATGACAAGTAGAAATATTACTATTACATCTTGAAATATAATGCTATTTACTATTGCCTCAACTAAATGTCTGAAATTTAGAGTATATGATCTGGTCACTTGTTCGTTTCAATTACATTTTGGACATTGTCCTTATTTTTTATACTTGTAGTTCAGCCTCAGGTTTTTTAATTAGTTCTTCAACCTAAAGTTTAAGAATATATTAAACACTTCTCATGCGATTAGTTAGGGGGATCACAACACCCACAAATACTAGTGTGACAACCTCTATTGGCTTCCCGAAACACATTCACACCATCTCACTAAGGAAGGCTACAATTTCCATGAGTTTTCAAAACAAGTAAGTGCATTGCAAAGTGCATGACCATCTACGTTGGGCTTCTGACTTTCCTGTCTCGTCCGCAGGGGAAACACGGGTGCTGCATGGATTCCCTCTACAGACACTAGCAAATGGGTAAACTAAATACGCTCTGCCTACAATGACAAGGTAAGCAGCACTTTGATCCTCACTAGGTGAACAATTGCCAATTTCTGATAAGCAACCTTTTTTTTCTTTGTAACTAAGGCCACAAGATAACTCATTCGTCATTTGAAAGGTGAGAAGTTTTCATGTTGTCTCACCTTTGCATGCCCACCAATGCCTTCCCGCCTTCTTCTTCAGTTTTATACATAGTTGGACTGCCATATAATTAAAACACAACTTAGAAGGTATGACTACAACCATACTGTCTAACATGGTTTAAACTATATCAGCATCCAGAAAATTAACGTGTACGTATATTGTTCTCCTTTATTTAGCATCTTCTTTGGTCCTCACACAAGGAAAGCAAATTAGGTCAAAACATTTATTTTCCCTTTCATATTTTACATTTCTGAGTCAGTATGCCCTTTTTAACAAAGGTTTACACTCTCTTGCTGCACACCAATGCCAGCCCATGTCCTAAGGAGGGAGACCTCTAAAGGATAGAGGTCAAAACGCTTAACTTTTAAAGAATCTGAGAATTTTGACATTAAATACTATCCAGAGAATCTCCTTAAGGGCTACATTTCATCCAATAGGGAAGGTCATAATATATATATTGTCCTCACCTTGACCACACAACATTACAAGTGGGACATTTAGTATTTTGAAAGCTTTTCACACATTCACCTTATTTAAAAATTGCAGACTGATGATTTCCTTGAACTATTTTTTTGAAACAATTTTGAAAATGTTTTCTCAAAAATGTTTTTTTTAACTATGCTTTATTTGTGTACTCTTTAACCACTGTTTAGAAATATTATATGTATTCACGTCTTCTCCCATTGGTGTAAGCACTTACCAGGCAATATCACAGTTGATGGTATATAACGTATAAGCAGGAGTAAAAAGGTAACAGAACATTGTGTCATATTTAACATACAGATAGCAGGAGAGAGTAATGACTATTATTACAAAACAGAATTATCAATATTTTTCAACCCCAAGGAGACAGAAAATCCTAGTACCTTCTAGTCCAATTCTATGTAAAAAGCATTTTCAATAGACTTTTCCAGTGTTCCTTTTATGAGGGCTAGAGTATCAATTATTATAGTCAAGGAAAGGGCAAAGTAACATTTGTCAGCTGTTCAGAAGAATGTCTCTCTCACAGAAAAAACATTATTCCTTAAGGAAATATTAAAGCAGCCAGACATATTATTACAAAAACAATCCTGGCTCCAAGGGACCAGGAGGACCACACAGGGCCCTAGGAATTAGGATGAGGAGCCGCAAAGGGCTGCTCCTCCTCAAAAATGGGACGATTGAAAGGGTACATCACTAACAAAAATAAGTCCTTGGAAAATTGAAGCCGCTGTACAACCAGCCAGAGGGGAGTCTTCTCCCTGTGTCCGTTTGAGCCTCACAGGCAGGCTCTTGTTGTTCCCACGGAAGAGCTGCACAACTCGCAACTCAGGAGTCACGGCCCAGTTTGAGAAGAAAAAATCTTTCAACGATCCTGTCTAGTGTCTCAGGCAGTGCACCAGTTTTCTTCACTTTGATCTAGCAGGCACCAGGGACACAGCACCTGTACCCTAAACTCAAGTCCTTCCCTAACTCCTGTTTTGCTCCGCTGACGCAATGCTCTTTTGTTGGAGCCACAAATTGTATCCAGAGTGCCCAGGCACCTATTGATCAACAAACGAAGGTGCAAACTTGCATTCATTTTCAGACCAGGATTCAGAGGCCTGGTGCTGGAATCTCTGAAGCAACCCTCGTTTCAAAAGGGGTCACCTCAAGCAAAAGCCTCATTGCCGTTCTGGTCGGTCTGTGACTCTCAGCTGGGCATCAAAAATTTGATCCATGACTTCTCCTTTCTTATTTGTAACCCCGTCTTTCGCCCAAGACAGTGGCAGTGGTACACACTTCACATCCCAGTGCTTCCGCCTTCACTGAGGTCGTAGTTGCCAGCAACGACTATGCTGGTTACCTTCACCTTGGCTTCAAGCTGGACTGGTGTTGACTCCCCGGGCTAGATCTGATGTCCGGGCCACTCTGGCAATGGTTGTAAGGCAGCAAATATCTATTGGGGACAGGACAAAAGGTCTTTAGACAAGGCATACAAAATCTATCGACAGAGAGGATAGTCTCAGAATACTTCCTAGTCTTGGGGTGCCCCATATATTAGCAAGGCACCCAGGAACCACTTCATCTATCTGAGAGTAAACATCCCTGGACCTTTTACACTATTTGAAGCAGCTAAGGAAGTCTGTGTTCATTTACTAAATTCTGAGGAAAAGAGAAAAACAATACAGACATACTGTAAATCCTTACATTTGTGTATTCCTATATAATTCATCTGAAGAACCCTAAAGAAAAAAGGAAATGTTCTACACTTTTACTCATAGACTTTACATTACTTGTACAGGACTGCACACACTTCTAAAATTATTTCTCTTAATAAAGGCACCTACATTGTAGGCTTAGGACCATGCTCTCATGTTATAGGTGCAGCAGGAACATCTAAAACTGCTAATTTAACAGGGATTCTTGTTACATAAAGAACTAAAAAAACCTTCAACACAGTGGGTACATAAATTTCACCAGCAGAACATGTTGTGACAAACAAACTCATATAGAACAATATTTTTTTTCAAAAATGTTTGCTGAGGATCACATGGGTGACTTTCCTGCATTCTACTTTTCAGATCCAGGCTATGCAACATCATTATTCTACAGCTCCAGTAAGGGCTGTCAGCTTATTTACACAGACTAGCTAATTAAAGGCTAGCAATGCCCTTGCAAAACTGTATGTAGCATGAGAATAACATAAACAATAATGGTGCTATCACCTGAGAATTTTAGAACAAAAACTACCCACATCTAGTTCCCCTGAAAGGTCAAACAAGGGAACAGCAATCTAGACTAATCATCCTTTCACAATGTCATCAGACAGGATGGGCAGTAACATAGAATATTTATTTATTCATTTTATTAAAGCTAAAAATGTTTAAAACAGTATTACTGAATAGCCAATTAAATGTCTCATGGCTGTTTCCCAGACAGCTTAGACAGGCTCAAAAGAGAGTGAGAAAAAGAGAGAGAAAACTTACATTTGCCTACCCTTAATTGGCGGAGGAGCTAACCCCCTTCCCCCATTTCGACAGTAGGAAACCTCAAACAGGTTTTACTTCTGTCAACACTATTAACCCCTATTTGTGGCAACTGGGCACAAACAAACTTGTAGGAGGTAAATAGCACATTGAGCTAGCTAGAAAACATTAATAAACAACCACCAATTCCTTTAGCAATTGCACTAGTGTAACATGAGCGTGAAGGAATGCAAACTAAATCCCATTGCCTCCTTATCTCAGCCCTCGCACAGTAATCTTTAAACTGAAAGCATTAGTGCTATATACATGGCAGAGCTATTCTCTGCATATGACGTACGAATGCTGCTATCCCTTGATAATGTTATTCAATAGGATAACCCCACCTGCACATTTCCTACACTTGTATTATATCTCAAGAAAACTGTGATTTCCCCATGTGCTCCTAAAAAAATATGCAATATGCAATATTTGCAATATTTCCTTTAGCTAATGTTACCTGAAACATTACTTAGAGTGCTTTACCCTACAGTGTGAGAATCAGGATATTTAAGTAATACAAAGAAATCACATACTGTCACAGTGGCTCCCTACGTGGAAATTGCACGTTCTGTAGGGCTGGCTAGTTCTGAAAACAGACTTTGGCCTTTGACCCTTAAACCTGTTGTCCCCTGTCTGAGAAGGGCTACGCCATGCAGACTTTCCAATTCAAATCAACTATGAAGAATCAAAGCTGAAAAGCAGTCCTGTTCCTACTGTTTGCCTATAATTGAAAGGTAGGATAATAACTTCTGCTGGTTTTTTATACTTATTTTCATTTGTACCGTGTTTGCACTAACTTAAGATCTAGTCGACTCAGCAGTTTCCTTGTGGCTTGGGACCAAGAATAGCCATGTATTATTGACACAGCTGTGCTCTTGACCAGCAGGCGTCAATTTCCACGCCTCTCTCAGGAGAAAAACCATTTTACTGTATTTGTAATGCCCTGAAAGAGTTTAATCTCCATTTGTTGTGTCAGACAGCTTCTTCTCAGCAGGACAGCTTAAACACAGCTGTTGGAAAGCTTTTTTTTCTAGTGTTGAAAGTAAGCACAGTCACAGTCTATTTAAAAGTCAGGCATTGCAAGGCAATCAAAATCTATTGTTTTGATAATGTCATGTTTATTTCAGCAACAACCAATTCACTCAGATGATGTGAATGCCTTCTAATATCTAATACAATGTATTTAAAGAGAATGCTGTCACATTTTGCATTTTAGTCTCAGTTATTGTAAATCACACATTTTCGTTTATTTCCTTTCCTTTCTATGAGGCCTATTTTATTCCTATTGAATGTGAATTCTACTGTATCCTTACCAGTGTGGCATTTTGCACACGTATAGTTTCTTACACTTTCAACTACTTAGCATATGTTACATAATTCATTTCTGGATTTTTTTTAATGTAATTTATTCAATGACATTTATATAACAAGAAGATGACAAAAAACACATTGAGCTCATTCCAAACATTTACAGAAGGGGGTCATGCACTCAGAACACATAATACAGCGTGCTTAAGGCTAGCCATTCTTTCACAAGCACCACCAGTGTCAAACCACAAACCACATAGATATTCAAACACACAATTAACCCACGAATCAACACTTAGGACAGAACCAAGAGACAGCCCACCGACTGTACTGAAACCAAACCATTTGTAAATATTAGCTGTAAGTCATATTGACAAGAAAAGCACTCAAAAGTAGCCCAAAAGACTGCACAAAAAACAGGCCAAAGACTGTTCCATGTTCAAGAAGCCAAAATACACCAAATTCGCCAGTTTCTGCTGGAAGAACAATTAAAAAAAAGCGCTCTGCATATCACCATTCATGAAAGTTACTAAGGGGCATATTATCAAGGGGGTTTATGTCCGTTTTTTGGCTTTAAAAGCCAAGAAAGCAGAGATAAAATTATCTCCCTATTACCTAGCTGTCGCTAACACCAGTTAGCGACAGCTAGTAGGAGATAGCGACCATCTTGGGCCCCACTTTGCATGTCAGTGATATTTATCACTAATGACATGCAAAGATGTTAGCAACTGGAAACAGTCGCTAACATCGCTATCTCCTATTACCAACTTTTGGAGATATTCGCGCTAAGCGCGAATATCTCCAAAAGCTAACACCTGCCCTGAGCAGTTCTTAGCCATGTTATCCAATGGGAGGTGGATAACATGGCTAAGAGCATTAGCTCGGTAATGCATGAATATCACTGACTTTTCAGCGATATTCATGCATTGCGGCAGTTTTTTATCGCATTTGCGATAAACCTTGGTAATACCAAGGTTTATCTGCAATAAAAATCGCCGCAGCCTAGCGGTAAATTTTTGTCTCTAACCAAGCAATAGCGATAATTATCGCTATTGCTTGGTAATATGCCCCTAAGTGCGCAGATTAGGATCCTTTTTTATGTATATATTTAGTTCCATGGGGTACTTAGTCACCAAGGAAGAAATACCTTTTTTATACCTAAACCTATTTAGGTATCCCCTCCAGGGGAACCGGCTGAGTTCATTCAAGATTCACATTGGTACCTCCAAGAAAGCAGCACATTCTTCGATGTGCGCTTGAAACAGGCATGCTAAGAATATTGCAGCATATACAATCTTATTTGCCAAGTGGCACTTAAGTTAATGGGTGCGGTTCAAGTTTTCACAATTTAGAGAAAAATCTCCTAATTTCCTGCCTACACAAATTGCAATTCATATATTTCTAAGTTCCAAAGTCTTTGGCCAAAACAAAAACAAGTGAAATGTCGACGACCTTACCAAGCACAAATCTACAGCCTACCACTGCCAAGTTCTGAATGACCTAACAGTTGTTTTAGAATACTCACGCCAAAGAAGTTCTCAGTCGGGAGCGGCTACCTCTTGGAGCGCCAGATCAAGGAAGACCAGAAATATACTGGGCTGGAAAGACAAATAATCTCTGTGTGCAGGGTACCTCCTCAGTAGATTCCTGTGCTGTCCTCCTCAATAGATTCCTGTCTCCTGTCAAGACCACTCCCTTGGATAGCCGCTTCTCCGATGAGGTCCACGTTTGGGCGCCATTTGAAGAAATACAAAACAATAAAACCCTTCTAAGGGGTACACTGATATACCTGGTCCTTTAAACCAACAAAGAATAAATTGCCACGGAAGCTGTAATATAAAAACAATGCATTTATTAACCTCACATGAGGGAGACTGAATCATACGGTATGCTCAGGCCACTGTAGGAGCCAGTCTAAGGAGTACAGAGAACTTATATATGCATTGGTTACACCATGTGTTTTGACAGTTATTGTGTTGGGTGTCACTTATTGGATTTTTTTTTAAAAATGGGTTTAAAACACACATTCTGCAGAAGTTATGTTTGTGATATTAAAGGGGAATCAAGAGTAATAAAAATGAAGAGAAACCTTGTCCCGTAACGACAAAGGTAACTGGCCCTCAATCACCCCTCGCAGACGGGCTTATGGTAATGTGTTATCTTGGGTCTATTAAGGGGTAAAAGAGGCAGAAGGTGGGTGGGACACAGGTCATCTGAATGTGTGCCCCCACACTTGTCTGCTCTGAAATGATGAGGCCACCTGCTGAGTGCGTTCCCTATTGCAGGGGTCCTAGATGCAGAACTGGAGAAAGGGTGCAGTTGCGTGCTTATGTCTGAGGTGGCTAGTGTGTGTTATGCGTGCCATCAATTATGGGGTTATTATAGGTTGAATGTCGTTTTAGCGGTTGTTTAGAGCATTTCAGGGAATATTGGGCTGGATGTAGGTAGGCTATTACCGGTCGTTAACGGCCGAATTTGTCCGTTACCGACTGGTAATAGACTTTTCCTATGTAGGAGGCTTTTTTACCGATTCGGTGAATAACTAATCGGTATTTACCGAATCATCATTTACCGATTCGGTATTTACCGAATCGGTAAACGAAATGTAGGTAGCACTGTAAACAGTGCTTCTGTGCTTACAGGATTCGTTATTTACCACTTTATTTTTTATTTTATTTTATTGAACTTATATTGCGCACAGCTACCCGCGATGGGTTTCCCGGCGCCAGGGACAGACTAGAGAAGAAAGAAAAAACAAGCAATGGCTGAGAGAAAAAGCAGAACTGAAGAATTTAGAACAGAAAAGTCTTTAATTTTTTACGGAAAACAAAAAGACTAGTTTCTGTTTTTAGCGCCAACGGGAGAGCATTCCACATCTTGGGTCCCAGATATGCGAATGAACGGCCTCCCATTTTTGTCAATCGGATCCTAGGAATCACAAGATTGTTGTTGTTAGATGACCTAAGAGAGCGGCCAGGCAGATATGGCTGGGCAAGATTGAGCAGGTAACTGGGAGCAGAACCCTGACGAATCTTAAATAGGAAGCACAGAGTTTTAAAGACCACACGATCAGAAATTTTTAACCAATGAAGGTCGCGCAAAGCTTGCATTGCGGACGTTCTCCGAGGAACATTGCGCAACAAACGCGCAGCTGAGTTCTGTACAACCTGGAGTTTATTGATTGTGGCTTTATCTGCTCCTAAATAGAGCACATTGCCATAGTCGATACGAGACATCACAAGAGCCTGTACGACAGTTCTTCGAGTGGACTCAGGCAACATCCATATGATCTTCTGCAACCAGTGTAGGGTATTAAAACCGATTGCAGCGACCTTTGTTGCCTGCTGCCTCATTGAAAGTTTGTCGTCAATCAGGACGCCGAGGTTACGGGCGACAGACACGGGGATAGGCAACGGACCCATATCACTGGGCCAGTGTCTAGGGCCCCACAGATCTTTGTGTTTACCCAGTATAATCACCTCGGTCTTGTCTCCGTTGAGCTTTAGCAGATGCGCTTGCATCCAAGCTGCAACACGAGAAAGGCCAATTTTAAGGGCAGAAATGTCCTGAGTCCTACTGCTAGACAAAGAGAACACAATCTGCGTATCGTCTGCATATGAGTATATAGACAGACCGGCGTCCTCTACGATGGAAGCAAGTGGTCTGATGTAAATATTGAACAACAAAGGGCTCAATATAGACCCTTGAGGGACGCCGTAGGCAGAGGAATACATCGCAGATTCAGCTTTGTTCGAGAAAACCTGAAAAGTGCGCTCATTAAGAAATGAGGCCACCCAGGCAAGCGCTGGTCCAGCAACACCGAGGGAGCAGAGAGACTCCAGTAAGATGGAATGAACACGGTATCGAAAGCAGCGCTTAAATCAAGAAGAATAAGCGCTAAGGTCTCACAGCTATCGATACCGTGTCGGAGTCGCTCAGTCACCCCAAGGAGTGCGGATTCGGTGGAATAATTAGCGCGAAAGCCTGATTGGGATGGATGGAGATATCCCACGTTTTCAACAAACTCATTGAGCTGAGTGTTAACATGACGCTCCAATATTTTGGAGCAGGCTGGCAGCAGGGATATAGGCCTGAAGTTGGCAAGGTTTGTGATGTCAGCACCTGATTTTTTAAGCAGGGGGACGACCATGGCATGTTTCCAGTCCTGTTCTACCCGAGATTCAATGAGAGAGATGTTAAGTAACCTCATTAGAAATCTCCGAGGTTCAAGGTCAAGTTGTTTCAGTATCTTCATAGGGACAGGGTCCCTTGGAGAACCTGACCTGATACTTTTCAGACAGGACAGGAAGGAAGAGTCATCAAATAATGTCCAGTTGTAAATGGACTCAGAAGGGAAAATGAAGGCATTACAGGAGGAGCTAGGTTGAGAGAAATTGATTGGAGGTAAGAAGGAGGCCAGAGATTGGTAAATGCCCTCGACCTTAGATATAAAAAAGTCTGCAATGGCATTACATTGTGTACCATCCAAAGCCGGCAACGCAGGAGTAGTATCAGCTCCTGTAAGTTTCTTAACAGTGGCAAAAAGAGTCCGAGGACAATTTTGCACTGAGGTGATTGTGGAGGCGATGTAGGAAGCCTTGGCACGTTTACAGTTTGCGTGGTAAAATTTTAGTTCTTCTTTGTAAATCACCTTAGAAGGAGCAGAGTAAGACAGCCTCCACTTCCTCTCCAGGGCTTTACATTTAGCACGTTGAGTTTTGAGCTCCTCTGAGTACCAAGGTGCTGGTGGGCGCAAGGATCTACATTTGCTGCTAGACCGGGGAACGAGAACCGACACTGCATCTGTCAGCCACCCAACAATGGGAGCATTCAAATTCTGCTCAGAGTTGATAGAGGATGGAATAGTCTCAGTCAGACGCTGATTAAAAATGGCTACATCAAGCCTGTCCCAGCGATAAGATGATTTAATTTCCTCCACATAAACACTGGCCGAGTATAGAGCAGGTGATAGCTCGAAATGTATCGCATAATGATCAGACCAGACGAGCGGACGCGCCGAGTGAGTACAGTCAAATGACAGAGTGGAAATAATAATCTAGAAGGTGGCCGGCAAGATGAGTAGCTCCAGAATTACAAAGTTTGAGGTTAAAAACCTCAAGATCGGAAAGAAAAGATTTATTAAGGGGATTATTAACATCATCTAAATGGATGTTTAAATCACCAAGAATGGTGAAATTATTTGATTTTAGTAGTGTTGCTGATAGGCAATCAATGAGTGAGGTGATCCATGACGCAGCATTTCCGGGCGGCCGATAAATTAGCAGACCGGAAAGCGTCATTCGAGGATTAATCATAAGTTTGAACAATGCTGCCTCATTACCTGGAAGATGTAATGGTTCCAGTTTACATTGGTAAATAGATTTAAAAATGATTGCGATTCCACCACCTTTACCTGAGGGTCTATCCTGATGCAGCACCATATAGTTGGGCGGAATGGCAGCGGCTATGTCCGGACCCGAGCTGGCATGTATCCAAGTCTCGGTCAGGAACAGAGCATCAGGGGATTCCTCAGTAATAAAATCGAAGATGTTTAATTTATTCTTAGGAAGCGATCTACAATTTAAGCTCCAGAAATGGAGCGGGGGAGGAGAATAAGTATGACCCTTGGTAGGCTTCCTTTTTCCCCTATAATGTTTAACACTCTGTTGTGTCTTAGAGAGCTGCATTTTGCCAGTAGAGAAGCCACAACCAGCACATAAAAAGTAATGACGGGGTAAGATGCATAAGGTACAAGACGTGGGGATGCAGGGTCGCAGTGAAAGTAATGCCGAGGAAGAGTAGTATACACGACCAGGCAGAACTTGCTTACCGGAGAGCATGATGGACAAAGGCAGCCCGTCCTGCAGCCCGTCCTCAGCGCGGACGGGCGCAGACGGGCTGAACTCTGGCGTAACTCCGGCGGACTGACGGCGGACCCGCTGCGCGTTAGCATGACCGCCTTTTGTAGGAGGTCTAGTGTCCTTGTGACGACTAGACCGTGTAATGGGAGGCGTCCCACTCACCCCCAAGATGGCCGCCAAAGTCGACGTCACGAGGACCACGAGGGAAGAGCAAGGACCCGCCAAGGGCGGTGGTTTAAACCATTTAACGTGCAAGTAGTTGGGCTTTAAAAACAGGGGATACAGTGAAACACAATAGAAATAAAATGTACCAAAAAACGGGCACTTTAAAAATTAGTCGCGATTGTTATTTAAGAATTGCACAAATGTGCTGCAGCCTTCAGTCGCAGCAGCGCGTTCTCCCTGCAGCCACTGCCCCCTTCAAATGAACAAGGACAATTGCCTAATTTGCCCACCTTTTGAAGGAGGTCTAGCGTCCTTGTGACGACTAGACCGTGTAAGGGGAGGCATCCCACTCACCCCCAAGATGGCCGTCAAAGTCGACGTCACGAGGACCACGAGGGAAGAGCAAGGACCCGCCAAGGGCGGTGGTTTAAACCATTTAACGTGCAAGTAGTTGGGCTTTAAAAACACGGGATACAGTGAAACACAATAGAAATAAAATATACCAAAAAACTGGCACTTTAAAAATTAGTCGCGATTGTTATTTAAGAATTGCACAAATGTGCTGCAGCCTTCAGTCGCAGCAGCGCGTTCTCCCTGCAGCCACTGCCCCCTCCAAATGAACAACTATTGGTTGGTGGTAAATAAGGAATTCCTGTGTAAATGCAAATGTGTGCATTTACACCTGTGCCATGTGACAGACATGCATGCCCTTAGGGCATGTATGTATGCCACATGTGCACACCAGCACTATTCAGGGGTGCAACAGGGTGTCAAAGTGACACCCTGCCAACCTTGACTATTTCCCTATTTTACCGAATCAGTATTTACCGATTCGGTACTTGACATTCATTCCTATGGGCCTGAAGGCCCATAGGAATGAATGGCAATTACCAAATCGGTAAATACCGATTCGTTAATTACCAAATCTTAACGATTCGGTAATTTTTACCGAATAATTACCTACATAGGATTTATCGATTCTAAAATACCGAATCAGTAAAATTTGGTATTTTAGAATCGGTAAAACCTATTTACCTACATCTAGCCCATTATCATTTAACCCGATTTTGTGGGTGGATAAGCGGTAAATCCAACGCTGCTCTTTTTTTCAACAGGAGGTTCTCGTCTGTCGCGATGGTGGTTTCAATCTGCTCTATCACTGCCCATCTTAAATCATTGGGCCTGTGTCCAGTCTGGATGTAGTGCTCCGTCATCCTTGTGGTGTTTCTTTTGTTGTGTATGTTGCTTCTGTGTTCCCCACCCTTAGTCATGATGCTCCTGCTGGTCATTCCAATGTAGTGGAGCCCGCACAGGCACTCAATCAGGTAAACCACATGTGTAGAGTTACAGTTAGTGTGTTTTCTGAGATACCATGTTTTACCCTCTTCTAACTTTGATGACTTCGTGGTTAGGGTGAGGTGGCAGACGCAGCAGCTCCCACATGGTAGTGACCCACCATATTGGGAAGGCCGCAACCGTTGAGGACAGAGTTGTCCGTTGGGTGTTTGGCTGTTTTGGGCAGGTTGAGATCAATCTGTCCTTCAGGCTGCCTGCTCTTTTGCATGAGAAAAGTGTTTGTTCCCATTTCAGTCTTTCTGTATTGAGGATCCGCCAGTTCTTTGTTATGATCTTGGCTACTCTATTGGAGACCGGGTTGTACATGGTGACACACGTTAGGGGGATGGTATTTTCTTCTCTGGGGATGTCTTCTAATAGAGTCTCCCTATTTTGGTTCTGTGCTCTCTTTTTCGTGAAACCTATGATTCTGTCCGGGTAACCTCGTTGGGTAAGTTTAGCAGGCAGATCAGTTGATTGTTTCTGAAAGTCTTCAATCTTGCTGCAATTCCTCCTAATGTGGAGGAATTGGCCGTAGGGTAGATTCTCTCTGAGAGGGCGTGGATGGAAGCTATCAAACTTGAGAAACGAGTTCCTTGCCATCTGTTTATAGAAGGTGGTGGTCTGTAGCGATCCTTCCTTGGCTTTAATTGTCAGATCTAGGAATGCCAGTTTTGTGTCATCTGCTGTGCTGGTAAATCTCTCTCCCCCGGCGCAGCCGAGCACAGCGCTCTCGCCGGCCGGGAGAACGCGGAACCGCCATCTTGGGGGGAGGCAGGGTAGCGCTCCAGCTCCTGGACGCCTCCCGCCCTCCCTCGTTATTTAAGGTTCGCGTTTTCAGCTTACTGCAGATTACTTGCTCTCACCCCTGAGGCGGAAGCCGGGGGCATCTCTGTCTCTCTTGACCTATTTAAATGCAATTTAGCGTGAGTGTGATACAGACATATTTACGATTGAGATCTTTTAATAATTGTAAATATTTTAACCTGATGCTTTTTTAACTCAGCCATTGACCTCCTTGCTTGTTCTGACGAGAGTAAATTCGTCACAGGGGTCCTTGCTCTCTCTCCCCCGGCGCAGCCGAGCACAGCGCTCTCGCCGGCCGGGAGAACGCGGAACCGCCATCTTGGGGGGAGGCAGGGTAGCGCTCCAGCTCCTGGACGCCTCCCGCCCTCCCTCGTTATTTAAGGTTCGCGTTTTCAGCTTACTGCAGATTACTTGCTCTCACCCCTGAGGCGGAAGCCGGGGGCATCTCTGTCTCTCTTGACCTATTTAAATGCAATTTAGCGTGAGTGTGATACAGACATATTTACGATTGAGATCTTTTAATAATTGTAAATATTTTAACCTGATGCTTTTTTAACTCAGCCATTGACCTCCTTGCTTGTTCTGACGAGAGTAAATTCGTCACAGGGGTCCTTGCTCTCTCTCCCCCGGCGCAGCCGAGCACAGCGCTCTCGCCGGCCGGGAGAACGCGGAACCGCCATCTTGGGGGGAGGCAGGGTAGCGCTCCAGCTCCTGGACGCCTCTCACCCTCCTTTCACCCTTAGAAGAATGGATAAAAGTAAGGGGCCATCCCGCCCGCGCAGCGGGCGGGCGCAGCGGGCGGGCGCAGCGGGCGCGCCGATGGCGCGCCAAAGGCGCGCCTAAGGCAAGCCCGTCTGCGCCCGTCCGCGCCGGGCCCGCGCCCAGCGCCGGACCCCCTGTTTTTTGCTCCCCAAATATCTCCTGGTCTATCGACCAACTTTATCTCATTCGCCAAGGCGCCTGCAGCCCTACCACCTGCTGTAATCCTCACAGCCTGGATAATTCCACCTATACTTGCTCACGCTGCAAATTTGCCGTCCCTGCTTCTTCTAAATCGATTCTTCAGTCTAAGAATGCCATGACTCACCAGCCCTCGACCACCTTAAAAGCTGCCCTAATTAATTGTAGATCGCTACCCGCTCATGCCGCTGATATCTGGTTGTCGCTAGATACTAATAACTGGGACTTATTATTTTTGACAGAAACCTGGCTTAAAGATTCAACTAACCCGGACATAAATTTGGCCATTCCATCCGGCTATCATCTATTGGGCATTAATCGTGACAGTTCTAAACCAGGTGGGGGCCTCGCTGTTATTGCGAAATCTCACCTCAAATTAAACATTACGAAAATCCCCAACCTTGGCCTCATCGAAGCCATGTATTTCACAACTATGGATTCCGCAAGTATTATCTTTGCTGGCATCCTGGTTTACAATCCCCCCTCGGCCACCTCCTCATCTCTAAGTGCCTTGATGCACTCAATCGCAGACTTTTCACTTAAACATTCCCACTTCACAGTGTTAGGAGACTTTAATCTTCATATTGATAACCCTTCCTGTGCACAAGCTTCTTCATTCCTGGAAACTCTACAAGGCCTTACATTGTCCCAATTAGTTAATGGCCCCACTCATAAAGCAGGCCACACACTTGATCTTATTTTCACTAATCATCCTGGTATTTCTTCTTTCTCCCCCCTCCCCCTCACTTGGTCAGATCATTATCTTCTTCCTTTTGATATTACCTGCCCTGCTCCTCCCCCTCCTGCTTCTCTTAACAGAGCTAGTGGTCGCAAATGGACCAAAGTTACCTGTGAGTCTATCGACCCCTGCTTTCAGTTTCAATTCAAGCAGTCGGAAGATCTTGATAGGGAAACAGAGAGATATAACTCTGCCCTTATCTCTGCTTTGGATCACATTGCCCCGCTAACCCCTCTGGCATCCGCCAGATCCCGTCCTTCTTCCCCCTGGTTCTCCCCTACTTTACGCGAGGAAAAGAGCAGATGCAAGCAGCTGGAACGCATATGGCGCCAGACCTACGATCCTACTGCCAAATCCACGTACAAAAATGCCCTAAATAAGTTTAAAAAACTCAAACGCTCCTCGATGAAAGCCCACTTTTCAAAGCTTATTCAACAGGCGCAAAATTCATCCAAAACCCTTTTCACCATTGTGAAGGATTTTGTAAATCCCCCTGCTTTAAAAACTCAATGCGTTCCCACCCAAGCCCTTTGCAACGGTCTCTCAGATTTCTTTCAGGATAAAATAATCAAACTCTCTTCCTCCTTTGATACCTCTGCACTTAGTCCTCAGACTATTGCTTCTTATCCTTCACACTGTTCCTTTACCTCTTTCAATGAACTCACTCCTGAAACAGCACTGCCTCTTTTTCATAAAGTCAAGTCGGGATCTCCATTAGACCCAGTCCCTGCCAAAGTTATGAGCATCCTTGCCCCTGTTTTAATCAACCCTCTCCTTTCCATCTGGAATTTCTCCCTGGCCTGCGGCCACTTTCCTGAGGTCTGGAAACATGCCAGGCTACTCCCCATCCTGAAGAAGCCGGGCGCTGATCCCGTTCAATTCAGCAACTACCGGCCGATTTCGCTCCTGCCTAAACCTGCTAAAATGTTGGAGAAGGTGGTTCAGGAACAGCTGGCTCAATATTTAGAAACTAACCAGTTGCTGCACGATACTCAGTCCGGTTTTAGAACTGGCTACAGCACCGAGACCGCGCTGCTAGAGGTATCTGAGACTATTAGGGAATCAGTGGACAGGGGCGAGGAGGCCATGTTGGTTCTCCTCGACCTGTCCGCTGCATTTGATACCGTTTCACATGACATACTCACTGCCCGTCTACACCAACTGGGGTTTGGTGGCACAGTCTTAGCCTGGATTAAATCCTTTCTATCCGGTAGAACCCAAAGGGTACTGATGCATCCTTTTGAATCAGAAGATAAACCCCTCACGTGTGGAGTGCCTCAAGGCTCCGCCTTGAGCCCCTTATTATTTAATGTTTATTTGGCCCCGCTTGCCAGGGTAGTTGAGTCCTGGGGGGTCAGAGTGGTCTCCTATGCTGATGATACTCAGCTTGTTTTTTCATTCAGAGACCATTCTGACTCCCTCTTTTCCAACTTCAGAAACTGCCTGGGCAACATTTGCACCTGGATGGCTACCAATCATTTGGCTCTAAATACGGACAAGACTGAGGTCCTCTTTTTTAGCCAGAAGTCTACTCCCCCTGCTAACTTATGGTGGCCCACTGTCCTGAACCCCCCTCCTATACCTGTGCAGTCGGCCCGTAATCTTGGCTTTTTATTCGACAACACCCTTTCCTGTAAAGCCCAGGTTAATAAAGTTTCAACGGCCTGTTTCAATAAACTTCGCATGATAAGGAAGATTTTTCCCTATCTTCCTCAGTCCTCCCGCAAAACGATTGTTCAATCACTCATTATGGCACATCTCGATTACGCCAATAGCTTATATGCAGGTGCCCCTCTATATCTTATAGAAAGATTGCAAATCGTTCAGAACGCGGCAGCAAGGCTTATTGGTAACATCCCCGCTCGCAACTCGGTCAGAGGTTACCGAGATGAGCTACACTGGCTGCCTATAGCTAGACGGATTGACTTTAAGATTCTGATCCTTGCCTTTCGGGCAATCCATGGCACTTGCCCGGCCTATCTGAGCAAAAGACTCAAGATATCTTCTTCAGTGAGGCACTTGAGATCCAATAGCCTCCGATTATTGAATGTCCCCCGATTCAGACTGGCCCGTAGTGGTGGTAGAACTTTCACCGTTATTGCAGCCAGGCTCTGGAACAGTCTTCCTCTGGACCTTAGGTTCATTGAATCGGAACAAGTCTTTCGACGCAAACTAAAAACCTTGCTGTTTCCCAAACGTTAACTTAATTAAAGCTTCCCTGCTGGTCTTTTGGATGGTTCTGAACCTGGTAACCTCTCCTGCGATTTGACCTGTAATCTCAGCGCCGGGACACCCCCGCTGGAGGTAGCCGCGCGCTTTATAAGCTTCTAAAAAAAAAAAAAAAAAAAAAGTATGGGTCACGGTTATTCAACCAAGTCATAAAGGTTGCTAGGGAAGCCTCCTTTCTTGACCAAATCATGAGGATATCGTCAATGTAACAAGGAAAACATTTTATGTTGGCAGTGAATGGGTTTGTGGGGGCAGTATGTGTGTGGTCTCAAAATGGTACACATACAATCCAGCCACGCTTGGGACAAAGGTACTGCCCATTGAAGTGCCGTTCATGTGGAGAAAAAAGTCCCCCTCAAAGTCAAAGTAATTCTCCTTGAGAGCCAGAATGGCGCATTGTAGGATAAATTCCCTTGGTGTGTTGAACTCCCACGGTGTTTCTTCCAACGTGCGTTCTATGACCCGTAATGTTTCATCCTGGGGGAGACTGGTATGGAGGCTTTCTATGTCGAGGCCCACCAGTAGTTGCAGATTGTATGGTATGTACTTGATGAGATTAAGGAGATGCCTGGTGTCTTTGAGGTATGTTGTGTATTTATGTACTAATGGTTTGAGAAAAAAGTCACAGAAACGTGACAGGGGTTCCAGAAGGTAGTTAATATCAGACGCATTGGGTCGTCCCGGTGGTGGTATGGTATCCCTTCTTAGGTTCCCTTGTGTCCCCCTCTGTGAGTTTGACCCAGGTCCCCCAGCGCCAGGAAGCCGCTTGGCAGCAGTGCGCTTTATTAAATATTGTTTTCATTTCATTTCATTTCATTTTCATTATCCTTATGAATTTTGGGTACAGTAAGAATGGGATTCTGCCTTTCTTGGTGCATAGGTAATCCGCCTCTTGTTTGGAGATGTTATTTCTGGCTTCTGCTGTTTCCACTATTGTGCCTATGGTATTCCTCAGTCTCTCTGTTGGGTCCTCTCTAAGTTGCTTGTAGGTCCTGTTGTCACTTAGAAGGCGTCTGCACTCATTTGTATAGTTAGTTTTGTCTTGTATAACTATGCCACCCCCCTTATCTGCTGGATTTATGATGATGTTACTGTTACTTTGTGGGCTGTGCAAAGCTTCCCATTCCTCTGTGGTCAAGTTGTTGTAGGCTGTGCCCTCTTTGGTCTCCTCCACCTCTTTGTAGACCACCTGGTCGAAGATGGCGATCTCCATTGGTAATGTGGCTGGTGGCGGGCAAAATGTCGAATTTAGTTTCAAAACTGTTTTATTGGTGTTACTGGCCTGCTCTCTCGGTGTTTGGTTCTCAAAAAAACGCCTTGAGGTTTAATTTGCGGAAAAAATCCGCCAGCTCGCAGTGAAGTTGTATCTTGTCGAGGCGAGCGGTGCGAAGGAAGGTAAGTCCTTTATTGAGAACTTTTTCCTCCAATGCCGTCACAGCAGGTGCTGCAGGCCCGCTAGTAGCATTTAATTTACAGTGCCTGGGTACATGTAATACCATTTTACTAGGGATATGTAAGTAAATTAAATATGCCAATTGGGTGTAAGTTATTTCTACCATGTTTGAAGGAGAGTGCAGAAGCACTTTAGCACTGGTTAGCCGTGGAAAAGTCCACAGAGTTCTAAGGCCAACAAAAACAAGGTCAGAAAAATATGGAGGAGTAAGGCAAATAGTTTGGGACAGCACCACCCTACGTTCTGACAGGTCTAACAATATAATAAACATAAAAGAAAACTATGTGGTTAATCAAAAGAACTATGCACAAGACAAAAGAAAATGTACAGTTCACCAAGATAGGTGCGGGTTGCCAATCACTGTTTCGTGGCAAAGGGTAGAATCGATCCCTGAACTGTTGGTTTAGTTATGCGCTATTTTGCTGTTGTGCTATCAAGGTTGAATTGCAGTGGCATGTAAGTCAAAAATAGTCTGTTCATGCACATTTGAGAACGTGTATTACAACCAAATTGAAAATATTTAACTGGCATTTTTGTCCTATAAAGCAGTATTCCCATGTAGGCTATAAATCAAATAAACATGGGACATATGTTTTTGATAATGGCTAATTATTCATATTTTAGAGCAAGCATTCCAGCCTCATTGAATAAAGAACATTATACATTGAACATCATGACCATTTGGGCTATACATCAATTAACTCGTGAATATTTTGTTCGTGGATAACAAATAAACTAACCTCTATGGAAATTATAGTACATCAAAATATATTATTTCAAGCCCAAGTGGAAAGCAGCAACAACGCAACTTATCTCTAGCAGAGCCATCACTTCTGTATGGACTCCAGTTTTAGTTAAAAAACCTGGAACTTTCCAGCAACTAGAAACACAAAGAACAATTGATCGTAAATTTTCTTCATTAAGGTTCCAACCATCATTTCCCGATATATCAAATGCAGTAATGTATTGTGATTCTATGGCCCAGATTCTCGTAGCTGTCACGGTATGCAGCACAGTAGCCAAAAGTGCTGCGCTGCATTGTGTGACAGGGAGAGAGCAGGAGAGCACCATATTCACAAAGATATGGATCTCTCCTCTCTTTTCTCTAGCGCTTGACACTGATTTCAACTGCTTAGCGCCACACACACACCTTAGAGCAATAGTGCTAGGATATGTGCATGATTCTAGCATAGGTTTTGTGCAGGAAGGGTATCCTTCCTTTACAAAATTCTATGTTTAGACAAGTGATAAAGCTTTTGCTGCTTTGTATGTGTGCTGCACAGTGCAGCACACACGCACAGTCAGAAGAGAATGGAGAAACGAAAACATTTTTCTGTTTAACACCTGCTTTTCAGCAAACAGCACCTGCAGCAGCCCAATGAGTGCCTGAACTGCTGTGACCTCAGAGAGGGGCGAGTGCGCGGCTCTGGGGCTGTGGTTATATGAGCATTCATGCAAGACTGCAGGCCCTAATGTTTAGTAGCTCTGACACACTGCATACTCAATCACTTGGTAAAACAAACTGCACTCATGGAATTGTAAACTTCATTTCCTCTGACACTGTGCCTGCACCCCTAGATCACTAGTCAACATGATCTTGGTGGCCGAGCAGTACTCCGCCCGCACGTGGAAATCTGTGGAAATTGGTGAAGTTTTTCGGTAACTCTCTGGAATTCTCTGCCCAGACCTAGTCTATACATGGTCCTAGAGGCTGTCTGTTTATTTTCATTTTCTAACTTAATTAGTGCATACTCTAGTTCTATTTTATGTAGTCTAAAAAAAGTGTTAGTAATAGCTATTAACTCCCCTCTCATAACCACTTCACCACATCGCAGATCGTAGCCCAGGAATCCTCCTTGCCTACATTCTCAAGCGCATCCTTAATATTGGAGCAAAGAACTGGGTCATGGAAAGCATTCTCATTCATTCCCCAAAAGCAGCTAGACTGGGATCATGGGGTGTGACAGAGAGCGTCAAAGTGACAGACATGTGGTCTGATAAGACCTGAGTCTCAATAGTGGCTTTTACTACCCTGCAAAGTAAAGTGGTGAGACCAGGAAAAAAATCAGTTCCGGAGTAGGATTTATGCACATTGAAAAAGAATGAATAGTGGCAGCCACGGGGGTGTTGGTTGTCGCCATATATCTAGTAAATTAAAATCGGCAATACCACGGGTGAGAGATTGTGGGGGGTGGGCTGCCCACCAACAAAGAAGCTGAACGGTCTAATACTTGAATCAAGAGTCACATCATAATCTCCTCCCACTACCATGTGGTTATTAGAAATAGTGTCCACTGCAGGGAGCAGGTCAGCAAAGAAAGGGGCCTTGCGACCATTGGGGACATAAACAGAGGCTATTGTGTAAGAGGTGGTCTCATCAGAAGACTGGATCATAACTCACCTGCCCTCCTTGTCTCTACGTGTGGACATCACCTGGAGTGGAAAATTTGCCAGCATAAGAATAGCCACCACCTTTGTTTTGTTAGAGGCTGAGGTATGGAATTGATGCAGGTAGAGGTGCGAACGAAGCCTGGGAGTATCCTTTACTGTTAAGTGGGGCTCCTTAAGGAGCACTACATCCGCCCATTTAGAGGGGAGCCAATGGAGGAGGCCTACTGCGTACATGAAGAGTCAAGGCTCTGTATAGTAACGGACCAAAAATGGAGCATTGGGTCAGCCACCATACTGAAGAAGCTGAAGAGAAGAAAGCAATATTGAAACCATCTGTCCATACCACTACCATTAAGACATGCTAAGGTGGACACAGCAAATCAGATTTGGAAGAAAAGAAAAAGGAAAAGACAAGAGAAAACACCAACATGGAATCTGAATGTGAGGGCTGCGACTCAATGGCATATTAAAAATGTTAAAGAGAAAACCAACAGCAGCAATAGAAAACCATAAGGAAACCTCCCCAATACAATGCTTCATTAGAGGCTGCCAGTATAAGGGAAGAAAACTAGAGGGTCTAGCCCTCTATGGTGTCAAGCCTCACCGCCTGACATGGCTTCACTTACAATTTGTAACTACCAAAGGAGCAAATAGAAACATCTTACTGCACAATGGCGTCGATCCAGTGACATCTGGCAGCAACAGCGGGGGCCCCGGGCAGCAGCGCGATTCAAGTAGTCCAGCAATATAGTTCCACAGCCAGGGGAAAGAAGAGACAAGTAATATGCATTTAGGTAAAATAGATCCCCCTTGTGGGCCAGTGCCAGGTTGTCAGTCCCGGCATGCTAGCAGGCTCTTGTGACTTCGTTGTGATTTCCGGGTACAGCGTGTCCTCCTTTCGTACTGGTTTGAAGGCTGTGAGGCTGCAGGATAGAGCTCTACCCAGAGAATGTTCTCAGTGGGCACATGGCCTCGTTTCTGGAAGAAAGAGCCACCGAAAAGAATCTTGGAAGGGATACCCCAGTGATAATTGATTTTCTGGCTCTCGAGACAGTCTGTATTGGGTTTTAGCAATTTGACAACTTCAACAGAGAGTGTGTCGAAATGTCCTGATACAATTGTAACATTGTGCCCTAATAGACCAGTGGTCCTAGTTCTGAGCCACCCATAAGATGCCATTTTTGATGCGAAAGAAATGGACTTAAAAAAAGAACATCAGGGGTAAGTTTATTGTGGGCTTTGTATGGAGTCATGACCCTATGGACTCTATCAAGTTCAATCAGTTGATCACCTGCTGATGACAATAGGATGAGGATTAGGCCCTGAACACACCCTGGTAGTTCTGAGGCAGCGATTGACACCATAATCCCATGGTATCCCATGGATATGGATATTAGTTCTGGGGGACCTATATTTAATATCATCCATCTTTTCCTGGAGAAGTTTGCAGCACTTTTCCAGTTCGTGGACCCTAGTATTCAGGACATCATTTTCATGTCTCTCTTCGGCCATCACTATCTCAAGGTCCTCCACCCTGTAGTCCATCTTCTGTAGGCCATGATTCAGTTTAGTGACTGTTTCTTTAATATTTCTTACTGATCCCCCCTAGATCCTATTGTAATTCATCCATTGTCTTGCGGTTATCGGACTTAGTGGTCAAGGCGGTTGCATCAGTTGTTGGCAGCTGTGATTGGGTAGGTGTTGCCATCACAGAGGAGGCATGGTCACTAGGCTGAGGAATATTCTGAAGGAATTCTGCTATGCTCGGGCCATTGGGAAGTTTCACCTTCTTAACTGGCATTGGGGCCCACACCACTCACGCTTTGAGGGAGCCTTGCGTGACTGCCAAACCTTATAGCTTCATTACTTCCTTCAAACGGCCTTCGAAGAATGGACAGGCAAGGAGGATACGCAAAACAGGCCACAACTGTGGAGAAGACAAATGACAACACAATCCACCGGCCTCCAGCTGACCACCAAAATATTGCTGAATCTTCTCACTGGGCAGGCGGCCTCAGAAAGACAGGCACCTATTCCTGGGCAAACAACTAGTTAATGCTCCCTCCTATGGGCCAAACATGCTGAGGTTGCAGACGGTCTCCTCCAAGAGTTATTGCCAGCCTTCAGTCAGTCCATCAGTCCCCTCTCATTGAAGACCTGCAAAGCTTCCATATGGTACCCATCGAGGCAGTCCCCTCCAAAATGTTTCACTCACCACAGGGGGGGGTAAGCAGTCGAAGCTCACAGCGCAGAAGCAACACAAATCTTGGGGTAGCCTCCCCTGCCCACCGGGCAACCCCACTCTCCAGCTGCACAGACCTGGCCTGTGAGCACCTTCTGCCCGTCTCCTCATGTTCACCATGCCATCGCCAAAGAAGCCCCGTAAATGCCTTATTTAGGCCTCCAGAGGCCTCCAGTCACAGCACCCTCGGTGGAGGCAGAAGCCTTCACAGCAACACTTCCCTGGGCGTGAGGCTGCCATCTTGGGGAGGATAGGCCACTTTGGGGCTTGGAGCTCGCCCTTGCACTCCATTATCTCAGTGTCCCCAGACTTCTCGTAGAGCTTAACGGGAGGGGGAGATGTTCTGCCACCTTCGGCTCCATGGCATTCTGCTCCACTTATAATAATAATAATAAATCTTTCTTTATTCGGTTAATCACAAAGAAAACCATAAAAGAAGCAATCGGCAGTTACATTAATATACATTGAAAGGGACATTTTGAAAGACATTTAAAATTTAGTGACAACAAAAAAACACATGTTTAAAAAGAGAAAAATGTTTTTTTTTTAAAGTTGTCAGTTTTTTTCATTGCATGTTGCTAAAGGTTTTTTCTGTGATTCATGATACATTTTAAAAAGTTTAGGACTAGGTAGCAAACCTCTTCAGACTCCAAGGATTGCAATCGGTAAAAGGCCGGTCGGCACTGTCTGAGGCCCCACCGCCTGCATATCGGGAGGATCCAGCGTTTTCTGTGGGGGTGGTAAAATTTGCAAAACAAGAAAGCGTGGATGTTCGATTGAATTGATTTCCCATCGCAGGGACATGGGGGCATGTTTTGTTCCCAGGCCTTGTTTGTGGGGAAGGCTACCAGTCTGAAGAAAAGATTCAGTCTAAACCTGGTCAATAACATCCTCTCATAAGTTTTACTCTGTAGGGTAAGATAGGGTTGGATGCCAAGAGTTTGCTGGATTATGTTCGCGTGAATTACTGAAGGTTTTGCAGCGTCAGTTGACAGTCTTAATGTTTCCAAGTGTCGCAAGGCAAGTTCCATGAGCTCCTTTTTTGGAAAGGAGACAATCGACTCTGGTTGGAGATAGTAATTTTCGAGCCCAAGGTCAGCAAAAAAATTTCTGATATAACGGAGCCACTTCAGTCTAGAAGAGTGGTCGAGTGACATTGTGTCGGCCACTATTGACTGAGATAATGTGTTCACGTCCGATACCCAGATACGCCTCCAGAGGAGCAAAGGCTGGATTTTGATGAGATCCTGGAGATATGGTATTCCCAGTTCCATGTGGGAGGCATAGATTGATGAGCCTTTTGGGGTCACTAGAAGGAATCTTATGAATTCATTTTTAATTTTCTGTAGAGATTCAACACCTGTGTGACCCCAGAGTCCTGCTCCATAGAGAGCAATAGCCTGGCACTTGGCTTTATAAATTCTCAGCAATTCTACTGGACGTCTCCTTCCCAATTTTCGTGAAAAGGACTGCAAGGCCGCTGTCGAACGTTTGAAAAGATGGCATCTATTGTCCACAGCTGGTTTCCAGGTTAACTTGTCATCTACCATCACCCCAAGGTATGGATATTGTGTGGTGGTCTCAAGTGGTTGTTTGTCAAGGAAGATGTTTTTTATGCCTTTCTTCACTCCCCCCGTAATCATAACAAACGTTTTTTTTACGTTAACCTTGAGGTCCAAAGAATTCATAAAAGAGGTATATCTGTTAAGTGAGAGCTGTAATTCACGGGGTGTTCGGGCCAGGATGACAGCGTCGTCCGCGTAGAGGAGTGCTGGGATCGGTCTCTGTTTCAGTTTTGGGAGGTCCTGAGCCCCCCTCAACATCTCTTCCTCCAGGCCGTTGGTATAAAGCGAGAAGAGAAAGGGGGCCAGAACGCAACCCTGCCTGACTCCTCGCTCCACGCCGAACGGTGCTGTCAACTCGCCATTCTTTCCAAAGCGGACTCTCGCCGAGGCCCCGGAATAGAGCTCTCTCAAAAGGTCCAATAGGGAGGGGTCTATATCCATTTTTCTTAGGACTGTCCATAATTTGGAGTGTGAGACACAGTCAAAAGCGGCAGACAGGTCTACATAGACCATGTATACCGTAGCTTTCTTGGCGTGCATATATTTGGCCATTATGAGACTGAGATTAAGTGCCTGCTCTACTGTTCCGAGACCTGCTCTGAAACCAAATTGGAGATCTGAGATGATTGCCTTTTCCTCGCACCACAATTGGAGTCTCTCCAACATAACCCTTCCCACCACTTTGCCGAGGGAGTCCAGGAGAGAAATAGGACGATAACATTTTACGTCCTGGTGGTCCCCTTTCTTAAAAATGGGGACCATAATTGATCTGGTCCAGGAGTCTAGAATTCCTTCGCTGGTTGCGGCAGCACAAACTCGTGTTAGGATGGGTGCCCAGAGATCCTGATTGAATTTGAAGAGGTCGACAGGAACGCCATCGGGGCCCGGGGCTTTTCCTGTCTTACTTCTTTCCAGGGCCACCAAGATTTCAGAAATATCGAAGGATATTGGGATAGGGTATTGTACCTCATTGAAGAGGTTCGTTGAATGGTCTGCGATACCTTGATCTTTGAATATATTTCCAAAATGGGCGATCCAGGTTCCCTCATCTATTGCGACCTCTATTTTGGGAGAATTGTTCTCTGAGAGGTATGGGGACCTCACCGTTCTCCAGAAATCCTTGCTGCATTTTGATAAGGAGCTCCTGTCTAGATCTTTCCACAGTTTCTCTTTCAATTGTTTGACTCTGAGGTTACGGTCCCTTTTATACTGTCTTCTCAAGAGCTGAATGAGTCCGACGTCTCTTGGTTTTTTGCGAAGGGCAGATTTTAGATCGGTTAAGGCCTTACTGCAGTTGTGGTCAAACCAACCTTTTTTTGCTGGATGTTTATTTTTGGTTTTTCCCGTGAGCAACTCTTTAGCTACTGCCAGGATTTCTCCGAAGTTTGACAGGACCTCTGCATGGTTTAGTGTCGGGTCCAGGCAATTGATGATATTCGGGTACGCCTGGTTAGCTATTTTTTTTGTAAGATTTTGCGGATCAATCTTTTCCCATTTTATGGTGTAGCCATTGTGTTTCCCTAATTGCACTCTTTCTTGGGTGAGGGCTTTTGCTATGTCAGTGACCTTTAGTTTGTGCTCTGGGGAATAGAGTTCTATCTTTAATGCATAGTGGTCGCTTAGTATGTTTGTCATAACTTGATAGCCTGCAACCTTTGTAGCGAGGCCTTGAGACAGCAGGATATAGTCCACTGTTGTCTGGTGGCCTCTGCCCACGTAGGTTGCATCAAATTGGAGTTCCCTTGTCTTTGGGGAGTTAGCGATCACTAAGTCAAACTCTGACAGAATATTATTCATGACATTGCCGGATTTGTTGTGGGCAAAGTGAGCTAATGGAGCTTCTTGTACGTCCACGAACCCACAGCGTTTGGAGACTGCCATCGAACAAGGATGAAGGTTAAAGTCACCTCCCCAAAGAAGATGGATCGTTTTAGAGTTAGTCTCCCTCTGTAGTAGGGATCTTAGTCTCTCTTGCATATTTTCAACAAAGATCAGGAAGTCGTATTCCGTTAAGTTGTTATATGAGTTTACGAGAACTATAGTGTCTTCGTTTGCAAAGGAGAGGAAGAGTATCTGGCAATTAGAGTCGATAAAGAAATTGGTCACTTTTAGACGAGATAGAGTGTTGGCAATATAGATTGTGAGTCCTCCTTTGGGTCTACCCATTGCGCTACGGCTAGCTGGAGACGAGTAGGTTTTGTACCCTAGCAGATGGAGCTCTGAGGTTGTCCAGGTCTCTTGAAGGCAGATTATTTTGCCTTGTTCGAGGAAGTTCACTGCTAAAGGGTCTTCGATCTTAGATCGTAGACCCGCCACATTCCAGAATAGGAAAGGTATTGTGTGGTGATTAGCTTTTGGGGCTGGGGTTTGTAATATCTCCTCAGGATTGTTAGTTAGGAGAGGGGAGTATGGGCGGTTAGGAGTAGTGTGTTCAATGTCCCTTGATGGTCAGTCTACCATTTCTAGGGGACTGAATCGATTTACTAATGGGATGTTATGACAAGGGTCCCATCTGGGCGGTTCTCTGCGAGTCATCCTCTGCTGTTGGTATCCCCATTCTCCCCAATTTGAACCCTGATGGCGTGGGTTTACTACATGCCATGGGTTCTCCTGCTCTCGAAAGCGAGGGGGCCATATTGTCTATTCTCGTATGCTGGGGGTTGACGCTGGGATCGTTCAACCCAAGGAAAGACAGGGTCCTCAAAAAAGTTACTGTTTGTAGGTTGGAGGATGGGGCAAAAGAAGGAGAGTGGTTTTATACTGATTCCTCCCGTGACGTTAGGTTGGTCCCAAGAATTAATATATTCAGCCACCCAAGGGTCCTCAAAAGTTATAATAATACAGTCCCCTAAGAACTGTTTTTTGCCTTTCCCCACCCATGGGGTCCTGCGTAGGGAGGAAATTCTTCCATGGCAATTTGTTGGCATAGGCCGATTTGCCTGTAGCCAATGATGGACTTTGTTTTTTAAGGACCATGGAGGTTCCAACGTGTTGGGAGCTAGTTCGGGTACTCCTATCATAACTACTACGTAGGGGGCGGCCTCGGGGGGAAGCTCGGAGTAGGGTCTAATTTCTCCAGGACCTCTTTGGGTGTTTCTTTGGGTTGATTGGAAAGTGGAATTTTGTGCCGGGATCTTAGGTGGTGCAGTTTTTGTTGGTGCTGGTTGTAAGGAGGGATTGGTGGATGCCACATTGTTAACTTGTTTTGATATGTTTGGGGCTGTGGGAGTAGAATTTGAAGTAGCTGAAGGCAGCGTAATTGGGGGTGTTGGGGTGGTGGGTAATGCTATTGGTGTGATTATCTGTGGTGCAGTAGTTTGCAAAATTGTGGTTTTTGCAGTGGGAGCCAGAGAATTTGAGAGGGAATTAAGAAAAGGGTTAGTACCTCCTTTCTTTTGTTGAGGGTGCCCCTGATTGTGTTGTGATGGAGAGATGAGCTTCGAAATCTGGGTTTCTATCTTTGCTAGTTTTTGTTCTACCGGTAGTAGAAGATGTTTAAAAAGTTCAGCTAGCTTATTTAAGAAAGCAGAGTTGTCATATTCTTCCAAGCCCTTTTCTGCAGAGAATTGAGTTGGTGAGACCAATGATATGGGAGTGGCATCTTCCAATTGAGCGCAATGAACTATTGCGGTAAGCAATTGTTGCTGTAATGGTGGTGGTGGAATAGGTGGGGGAACAGGTTTCGATATTGTGAGGTTTGGTTGAATAGGTTTGTTTTTGCTGATTGCCCCTTCCCTCCTTCCTCTTTCTTGAATATCCTCCAAAGATAGTGTTTGAGTGGGGGATTGAGGGGGGGAGCTCCGGAGTTTTTTCTAGATCAGAGCCTAAAGGAGAATCTACAAGCTCAGATACCGATAGGTCTACGTTGTTTGGGAGACTACGTCTACCCTCGGTCGCAATCCCTGGTGCTGTTTTGTTAGTAGTCGCCACAGGAGTTCTAGCCTGGGCTAAATTTCCCAGGGAGGAGCTTTTTGCGAATTCTAGATCTAATGAGACTCTATTTTCCATAAGGGAGATGCTTTGGTCAATGAACGAATTTGCTTTTGTAATAAAATCGTCCATGGGGCCCAGTATATTTCCTACACTCCCTGGTGCTACAGTCTTCTTTCCTCTTGTAACTACCATCGTGTGAGGGTGGGAGTCAGTATGCTGTTTCCCGGATCAACAGTGAATAATACAAAAATGACGGATCAGTGGAGATTGAAATAGATACTTGCAAGGGGGATGGCCCAGTCCAGTCACTCCGGTCCTCGAACGGCCTCAAACGGCCCGCTCTTTGCCCGGTCTTCGCCCCGGGCTGCGACCCGCGCGCGTCCCGCGAGGCGCGTTCCGAGGGTCAGGTTAAGGGGTGTGACCGATTGTGGGGGCGTGGCACTGGGAGGGGGCGCGGCTCACGCGGGAAGAGGACCAGCTGGAGTTGGTGTATGCTGGTCCTCGCAGTCCCGGGGCGGCGCCTCACCCTCCTCTGCGGCCACGAGGTGATTTCAGGGCTCCCAGCCGGTCCAGCAGTGGAAGGACGGTTGATTAGCGACTCCAGTCGCGCTGGCGATGCAGGCAGGGAAACAGAACCAAGCAGTCAGTAAACGAGTGGCACCCGCGAAGCGGGTGCCGCGAGAAGTTAACGGGCTTGGCTGGGGGCGTGGCACTGGGAGGGGCGCGGCTCACGCCGGAAGAGGACCAGCTGGAGTTGGTGTATGCTGGTCCTCGCAGTCCCGGGGCCGGCGCCTCACCCTCCTCTGCGGCCACGAGGTGATTTCAGGGCTCCCAGCCGGTCCAGCAGTGGAAGGACGGTTGATTAGCGACTCCAGTCGCGCTGGCGATGCAGGCAGGGAAACAGAACCAAGCAGTCAGTAAACGAGTGGCACCCGCGAAGCGGGTGCCGCGAGAAGTTAACGGGCTTGGCTGGGGGCGTGGCACTGGGAGGGGGCGCGGCTCACGCGGGAAGAGGACCAGCTGGAGTTGGTGTATGCTGGTCCTCGCAGTCCCGGGGCCGGCGCCTCACCCTCCTCTGCGGCCACGAGGTGATTTCAGGGCTCCCAGCCGGTCCAGCAGTGGAAGGACGGTTGATTAGCGACTCTAGTCGCGCTGGGATGCAGGCAGGGAAACAGAACCAAGCAGTCAGTAAACGAGTGGCACCCGCGAAGCGGGTGCCGCGAGAAGTTAACGGGCTTGGCTGGGGGCGTGGCACTGGGAGGGGGCGCGGCTCACGCGGGAAGAGGACCAGCTGGAGTTGGTGTATGCTGGTCCTCGCAGTCCCGGGGCCGGCGCCTCACCCTCCTCTGCGGCCACAAGGTGATTTCAGGGCTCCCAGTCGGTCCAGCAGTGGAAGGACGGTTGATTAGCGACTCTAGTCGCGCTGGCGATGCAGGCAGGGAAACAGATCCAAGCAGTCAGTAAACGAGTGGCACTTATCCTAAACACGACCGGTTAGGCGTGTGAGGCATTCATACAGAGGGACCTTGGTGGGGACTCATCTCCATGTGTCCTCATCATGGCAGCGCTCCTCTCATGGGCATATTTAATATACTTGTAAGTCCATAGTAACGTGGCATTACCTGTGCCCATGCTTGCAGCACTGATTGTGCCACCCACTCTAGTAGCAGTTTAAACATGTCTCAGACCTGCCACTGTAGTCTGTGTGCACAGTTTTAAGCTGTTATTTAGACCTGCCACAATAAACCCTTTGTCAGGCCCAAACCTTCCTTTTTATTACATGTAACTAAGCCCTAGGTTGGCCCTGGGAAGCCCAGAGGGCAGGATGTAGTGTATTTAAAATGAAGTATATGTAGTTTCAAGTTTAACTTGTCCTGGTAATGAAAACCCCTTAAATTCCTTTTTCACTACTGTAAGGCCTACCTTTCGCATAGGATAACATTGGCATTACCGTAATAAATTAATAAGCTGCAACTTCCAAATGCAAGCACGTAACCAGTTCATGTTTTGTGTCTTTGGAATTGTAATGAAAAATCCTAATTATGGTGTGGTTGGATTTTAAATTCAAACTTATAAAAAGCCACTTTTAGGAAGTTGGCATTTTCCTGCATTAGCCTTTCAATGCCTGCAGCCGGTATCTGGGTCACATGACTGGGTGTAGTTGACAGTTGGGCTTGACATATTCCTCATAGACAGCCACCCATAATAGGGAGCTTAGTTGTGCCTGGATGGGCCATCACTGGAAGGATGGGAGGGATGCGCTGAGTATAGCCCACTTACATTTGAATAGGCTGTGTTCTGCATCCATACAACAGACTGCATACCTCCTGCATACCTCCTGTAGCTAGTCTGGAGCCTGGGCAAGGAAGGCAAGGAACCTATGCCTCTAGACACTTCTCCCCACTTCAAAGGCACAACTGGGTATAAATACGGGACCTCAGACACAAACTCTTCAGTACCCTTATGGACCTGCAAATTCTCTGCCAGGAAGATGGACTGTTGAGCAGCTGAAAGGACTGTCATTCTGCTGGACTGCTGCTCTGAAGGCCTGCTGCCATACTATGCTGACCTGCTGCCTGTTGCCCTCTTGCCTGGGTGAGGACTGGACATGCATCTGTTGAACCCGAGTCCCCACAGTGACTCCAAGGGGTAGTTGGCTGTCCTCCTGACTTGAGCCTCAGGGACTGAAGTCTCCAACAACCATGAACCCAGCACCTGGACTCTGCGATTTGTGAGCCTACCCTTCCAAGTGGGGCCACCCCAGTCATGGACCCTTGGAAGTGGGACTAAGTCGCTTTGCCAGCCACTGCGAATTCTGCGGAACCGATACATTCCCTCAGTTGTGCAGCGCAACCCTGAGTAGAATTTATGCAGTGTTGTTGTTGCATGGATTGGACCCATCACAAACATCTGCATCAACTTAGTGTGGGATCATTTCATGTGGTGTTTCTCACTTTTACTACTGTCTGAAGTTTTGAACATATACTTTACACATTGCCTCGAAGTCAAGGCTGACTGCCTTTGCCAAGCTACCAGACCGTTGAGTCCAGGTTAAATTAAGGAAGGCTTGTACCTCACCCTGATTAGGATTGTGGTTACTGCTTCACCAAGGCTCACACCCTAAACAAACAACAACCCATATGTTATATACATCATCTGCACTTTTTCTACATTTAAGAAAAGAGAATGTATATTTTAAATGTATCACATTCATTTTCATTCGACAGATAGTCCAACTGCAGAATACTAACTCTACACATACTTCGTACTATACACTCAACATTCCCTTAAAACTGCACACATACAACTAGATGCAGACACACACACACACCCACACACTCCTACACACTTACACCCACTTAACTACTCTCTCATGTATACACACCTTCTTGGCTACACACTTTCTCACTTTGACTGATTACACATGCTCTCCAGACTACGCACTCATCTTCACACACACAGTCGTACAATCCTGATGACATGCACATGACTACTCACAGAACCTAATATATCAATATGGACCTGAAATCTAAACACTAACTCATGACTGAGATTGCAGTGGCACACAAACTTATGAGTAGATACCACCTCAGTGTGGGTGCTCACTTTCTCATGAATTCATACCTCCAGACTTTAACCTTTTGAGTACACACACACTAACTAATACGCACACTGATGACTCCCAGTTATACACTGCAAATTAAATGCAAACAGTCATGACTCCACAGATACTCCATGGTGTACCCACTGACATCATACACACTTCAAACTATGCTCTTATCTTCAGTAGTTCAATGCTTACAAACATGACATTCCCTAAAAGAATCTAATGCTTAAAGAGAGTTACAGTCGACTAGTATGTTAAAACCTGCTCTGCCATAAAAATGTAATTCCCAGAATAGGTGCACCCTTTACTTTCTATCCCCCCCCCCCACCAAGTCACCCTAAACTCCTACCTGTATTATTACTTGGGAAAGACTGCATTTAGATATTTTTGAGAGACATATTAATTATAATTATTAGTGTGTAAAATGTGTATGATGGTGTAACTAAGTTCTAAGATTGACACTGTAAGGACTTATAAGGTACAAGGAAGAGGAAGCAGCTACCTATTGGAGTGGGAATCAACAAACCCACTGGGACGATTCTTTTAGTTCTCTGACTAATCGTCGCTTGAATTAAAGCTGGGATGAGAGCTAGAGAGAAGGTTTTATAGAAACATCCAAAGAAGAACCTCAATATCAGATTATCACAAAGCATAAAATCACAGTAAGAAATAAAACCCCGACCACCATGTTAGCTACAAAACGTTAAAGCTGTTGCCCCTCTGAATTTTCAAACTTGACACAATCCAATAAGTCGTTTTAACCATCAAAAGGCCATATTGCTGGATATATGACAACTGTTTGAATATTCCCAAACCAGTCTGGTAATTTGAACATTGTATATGGAGTATCCTCATGGGCTGAGTTTTGCGACTGAGGCACTGTAGTCAAAACCACTACATATGTGGTAATAGGCAGGCAGTGATGCATCATCCTGTTAGAGGAACTATGGGCCAGATGTACAAACATTAGGAATGTGGATTTCCTCATTGCGTTTATCTTTGAATCACTGTTTGGAAATTGGTATTCTTAATGTATGAAGTACTTCTATTCCCAAATTGTGATTCCTAGTAGGTCGCAAATCGCCCTACCTCATGAATATTAATGAAGTATGTTGCGATTTGCGAACCATTAGGAATTGCAGCATTCACAGGGATGGTGGCCTGCTAAGGTCATCAGACCACCATGTCTGTGATTGCTTTTTAATGAAGCAAGCTTTTTTTTTAATGTAGCTCATTTTCTTTAAAGGGAAATGGAATGCCTTTAAAAAGAAAAGAAAAAACGTAGAAGATTATTTATTAAGAGTACTGCCTGTTCTTAAAAACTATTTTCTCAACATTCACAAAGGAGAAGGTGTCCCAAGTGGACGTCTTCCCATTTGCGAATGGGTTACCACCACTTTTAAAATGGTGGTAAAGTATAAATGTTTTGCAAACCGAATTCAGCCGCAAAACAGTAATACATACCATACCGATTCAGTATTTGGAAGGGACATCCTAAACATGCCCCTTCGAAATACCAAATCGCAAATTGCGATGTAGTAAAAAGTTACTGAATCCAGGGGCGGCCTTAGGCATGTGCAAGCTTTGCACCTGCACAGGGCCACCAAACCCCAGGGGCCTCCACGCTAATATATATCCTTAATATAATAATCCTCTGAGGATGGATACATATTTGCGTGGCGGCCTCTGGCAGGGATTTGGCAGCCTCTGGCTCTGTTCCACTTCCTAACACCCTGACCCCCCACCCCCTCATTAGCTCCGGGGGGCTCTGCCCCGCCCGGACCCCCTCTTCCGGGGCCCCCTACCTACGCCCCTGCCCAGGGCCACCATGAGCCTAGAGCCGCCCCTGCTGAATCACATTTCGTACATTTAAAAAATTATTTTTCTGGTCAGAAATGGTCCAAATCTGTGAATCGAGGTGTTTGCAACCAGAAAAATGCTTTGTATATCTGGCCCAAAGTGATTAAACATTGGTAATTTTGCTCATCTCCTTTTGTGCAATATGAGATAAACCCACTAGTAGGGTTTAAGGTGAACACTTGGGGCTTCATTTAGAGTTTGTCTGATGTGGAACATCTGAAAAATGGCTGAGTCCTGTCCTCCACCCAATTTGTAGGAGGGGCACAGCAAGGATTCCACCAGTGGAGACTCAGCGAAACCTTCTGCATAACTTCATTAGGGCACACTTAGGTTTCAGATTAACAATTCATAGTGCATATTGCAAATTCCTAGTATAGCATAGTAAATATTCTGGCTTGGTTGTTCCATGCCAGACCTGAATAAAGGAATGTCATGATGCTTACTTATAGTAAAACCATGTCCTGGTGTTGTGTGGTTATCAGCATGTCTATGTACTACCAAGAGTGTCTTGATGTAGCTATTGTAAAATACATTGGCATTTTATCAAAACTCAAGTAGTATACATAGAATATTGAATCAGTTTTCTGAATACAGGAGAAGATAGAAGCTGTTTCTTTTAAACTGGTGGTCATTACTTTGGCACTAAACAAGGGTGGTATAACGTGTGCACCACACTTCAGCTGAGTACAATTGGAATTTGTCCATGGGCAAAATACCACTCTGGAGGGGAGTACCTCATAAGCACTGATAAGCAGCCACTGGTGACATAATATAGAGGAATCATCATACATTGTATTGTACCTGTATGTGTTTCGCCGAGGCTCACAACTACAGTCGGGCAATATTGTATGGTGTTATGTTATGTTAACATTATTATTACTGTAGAAGAATTTGACTGGTATCTAAATGCATACTTTTGAATTTGATAATAATATATATTACAAACCAATGAAGATTATCCATAAACAAATAATTATGAAAAATTGATATTCGAGTATTTTTGGGTTCTCATCTCATGGCATGTGGGACATTCATAAATCAGGCAAAAAACAAGGAGTTCTAGTAAGACAAATATGGATTACATTTATCAGACCATGTATAAAGGATATATTATTCAAAAGGCAATGTGACAAATGATATTATAAGGAAAATAGCATACAATGTCAATGCACATCTGGTTCTGTAGTCTGTAGGGTATCCATATTATTTGCTATTTATATATGTGTTGTTGCTAATGTTGTGTTGCTAAGTGCTATCATCTATTGTTGTGAAATATCACCTGATCTTCAGCTATGCTCTACACTCACCCTCAGAACAGACTTAAGACACTGCATAGCCTTTGGTTGTGTACGCTGGTTGTGCACACCTTGCAATGTGCACAGAGGGCGGCCCTCAGGCTGGCACTCTCCCCAGCCCAGATATTGACTTAAATCACTGCACACTACAAAGCAGGGATTGATCACTTGATACGTTCAACATGTTCTGTTAAACTTCCATGCAGATCTTCACCTGTGGCTATTCTTATGTTATTAGAACAAAAATAACTATATTTGGGGCACCTAACATCATTTTTGACCCGTTTATCAATCTACAATGAATTGAGCAAGGGGAGGCAGCATATGTGATGGAAGGGAGGAAAAATGAGTGAAAAATGTGATTGCCTAGAGTGAGGTTTCAATATTAACTTCAGAGGCGTGACTGAACCGCTTTCTTATGTGTATCTCTCTTATGATCTGTCTTTTATTTCTGTCTTCACCTATCAAGGCATTCTGCAAGAAAACCTTCACATATTTTGCTCTGAATTATAACAAAGTAACACGTTTCGCAGGAGAACTGAGTTCTTTTTAAATAAAAATCACAGTCAGAGATGGTGTCTGGATGAAAATAACAGCATATATGAAACAACAGATTAATTATAACTCATTGCTTTTTTTCACGATTTCATTTCGAGCAATTTCCCATGTCTATCCAGAGGGCAACTGTTGTTTTTCTCATAAGAGGAAATCCAAGATTAACAATTTAAATGCGTGTTCTTGCCTCAATACATTTTGCTCTCCTTACAAGGCTTAACACTATTACATACATTTCTGATTTTCGTGCATAATCTAGTGTGCTGTGCCCTTCAACAAAATGAAATGAAGAATGTTGTGTGCTGGAAGGCAGGAGGATACAGAGAAATCAATCAATTTAACGTCAGTTCACAATAAACCATTTTCCCTGAAGCAGAACGTATATTTCCATATTATAAAGGTAAGTTACAAACAGGCTAAGAACAGTGTAGAAAAGCTATAACATTCAGTGTATTTGTAGTTTTCGAACCAACCACTGCAAAAGTAAAAACAGACAGAATAACTTATATCAATTTAGGTCTTGTTGTTATATGAACAATCTATCAGAGACAGCTTATATGCAGAGCGAGGATTCCATTTAGGAAATCAATGCGATCTTGTAGGTGTACTTCAATTGGACTGACACATCCGAAGTGATTTTGTAAGAAGAAAATCGAGTCCTGGAAAAGTTGTAGCTGGCTGGTGGATCTAATCAATAGAGCTTAAAAGTAAGATGATTGTAGAAGTAACTGATCACCAAGCATGGACCAATGAAACTTGGCAGCTATGTAACTGTCCTTAAACAGCAACACAGACAAACTGCTTAAGTACATATTAGTATGTAGCAGGTCTATACAATAAGAACGAGTTGGCTTAGTTTAATTTAACTGAGAATTTGCAGCACTTGTCACTTAAATGCAATTGCAACGTATCAAAATGTTTGTTGAAAACTTTAAAAACGGAGGGCCTTATTTATTAGAAGTGAAGCTTCGCTGCGTGAAAACAGCGATGCGTCACTTCTCAGCGCGCCCTACTTGAGACATGATGAATGCGTCATGTTCACTGTATGATGCATCATGTTGCAAGGAATGACAGATATACGTCAGTATTACTGATGTATCTGTCAGTGCAAAACCTTACATTGCTGGAGTTGCATCGGAAGCGTGACACCAGCAATGTTCATTTCCCAGTGAGTAAAAGCCAATGAAGGTGGTGACCTATCAGATAAATAGGCAGGGTTGTTGGTTGTGATGGTTTTGAAGATGATGCAGGTAGTATTAAAGTTAGTGTGAGCTGGCAACAGGAGTGAGTGAAGTTGCCTGATCGTGGAGTTGATGTGGTCATATGTCTTCAGACCCATGATGAGGCATGCTGTGGCATAGAGACATGTAGGTTGCCTGTGTTTCTGTTGCAGTTATTTGTCCTGTTCAGGCTTTTATATTCTTCTATGTATTTACTGCAATAAAGTCCTGTTGACTTGTTTATAATCAGTATAATCATTAGGAGAGGTTTCAGGCCATCTGCCAGTTCTCCAAGCATTTAATAGGATTGTTCCCCACCTTAAACTATCATGGGAGACACCAGGAGCAAACATGTGTCAATTAGTCCTGCTGTTTTCAGATTCCTTAGAAACCTCTTTTTTCTTGCTATATTCTGCTGTGTATTTAATAGCAAAAAATGTAGCAGATGTTGTGATCTTTTGTCAATGCTCAGCAAGCAATGTGTTTGCTGTGGCTATAGCTTTCACGTGCCTAGTAAAGAAACCCTGCCTGGCGGGGATCTCTAATAGTTCAGAGCAACCGTGACACTTTTGCTCTGGAGGCCAGGAGTTTGCCAAGCTTATGCCATTTTTTTGCAGATGCTCATCAAACATTTTTTTTTCATGAACAAACTCCATAACAGGAGGAGGGAGTTTCCTCCTTGTGCATGGGGGCCATTGTTGGGTTTCTCTTCGTGGAACGACATGCCTCACATGGCACCACCAAGCAGGCAAATCCAGTGTTGGTTGAACTGCCATAAATAGGGCAGGGTGACCATCTTTGACTTACCAGACCAGAGATGGATTGGTTAACAGATCATAGAATTGCACTGGACAAGCCATCTGAGGCTGTCCCTGATGTAAACCCAGGATTTTCTAATCTCTAAATTTCCCAACATTGCCCAGCTAGCTTACAAGAAAACTGGTTGACTCTGTAGCCTCCCACCCAGCATACTCACCTACAAGTATCCCATAACCCTTGACAGATCAAACTATCAGGAATTAAAATTCTCCATCTCCCATATTTCACTCAAAACGGTATATTATGCCAAAGACTCCAATATACTTATCAGTGTCTTCAAAATGCCCCCATAACATATAAAATCCCAATATTTAAACAAGCATTTTCAATGCAACGGTTTCGCCTTTGACAAAGTTAGAGCTATTGGCATTGCAAATGACAAATTGTTTATTTATGTGTTGGTTTTGAAAACAGATAAATAAATGGCATTGTCATTTACAATGTCAATAGCTTAATCTTTCGCAAATGCGAGACCTATCAAAAAAAATTACATTTGGATTGGAGGTGTATGTGGGGGGGCAAAAATAGAAACTTTAGCGTTTGATAGTGTGCGTATCACAAAGCACAGTTAAAATGTGGGAAATAGTTAAATTACTCTAATGTCAAGGGTTCTAAAACGCTCTTCGACCCGTAAAGAAAGGCAAAAACGCCAAGACATTGAAATAATAATGATAGAACAAAAGCAGTGATGTAATTTTTAAGCAGTCAGAAGGCAGGTGTGAGCAGGTAGCCAATTTGTTTTCTATGTTATAAATCTCGGTCTCGTCAGGATTTTCTCCGCTTTGTTACCTGTATTTTTTTTTTTAACTACAGGTACCAGAATGCAAATGGAATCAACTCAGACTGGCGCGCGGGGTAGGCACTACATACCTACTCGAAAAAGCGAGGTACATAAACAGCCTCTGCGAATGTAAACACAGTGTATCACAAAGGGAGAGGGGATTAAACACCGCGGTTCTGCAGATTTAAATAAGTTTCCAAAACTTACTCTTGTGCTTGCCGCCTCCCCAGGACTGCTTGGCCAGGCTGGGGCTTCTGATAATAGCCCTGCCCGCAGACTTCAGGGCGTCCATTACTTTCCCAGGGAAGGCGAAATCTCAGCACAGGGAGCTAGCACTTATCAGCTCCCACAAACTTTTCCAGTCAGAGTCGAAGACTTTTCGCGTCGGTGGGCCTGGGAGGAGGTATTTATGTAAATATGTGCGTCTCATGACCGCTGGCCCTGCCTTCCGCCCCTCCACAGCGAGCGGTGAGTGAGGGGGCGGAGTTGAGCCCGGGGCTGGAGCAGTACACGTTGAAAAGTAGCATAGGTGGTACATTTCACAGGCAGGGTGTTGCCGAGTACGGGAGTAGCGCTGGTAGTAAAGTGTACAACCGGGAGTAGCACATGCAACCAGAGAGCCTCTTGAAACAGGGCGAGGGGCGCATGAGGGAACTGGCGGAGTCAGTGCAACTGCTGGGCTTCACAGGTTGGTCATGAGCAGGCAGCAATAAATAATAATAAATACGCCTTGAATTATGTGTGAGGGGTGGTGCATAAATCAAACCCTCTTTGGCCGGAGACACGGACAGCGGGAAGGGGGGGGCGGGAACGGACAGCGGGAGGGGGGCGGGGGGGCACTGTGGGGAGCAGCATGGAGGGATTCTGGTTCTATGCCACTTTCATATGTACATCGGAAAAGGAACACAAACATTTATACCTGTAACATGAGAAGCATGTTACCGTAAGAAACAGTGCTGTCCTTTCACGGCCAGGAAACAAGTTAATCTTAACGATATTAAATACAGAACAGCCGGGCCAGTTCAGAGATTTGACTCTGAACACAAGGTTTTATAGATAGAAACCATTCGCTGTCCTTCAAGAATGCGAGACCTATTGCATTGCAATGTGCAAGTGCAGGTTTGACCTGAGATTCGAAGTATCCTTAGTTGTTGTCACTTGCGGGACAGGAAGAGGACTAACCTGAGAGTAGAAGTGTCCTTGTACATTGTGGGGTCATTATATGTGCCCAAGACGTCCTGCTGCCTGTGGGTGCATTACTGATTGGCATGGAAGGCGTTGGACCATAATCTGTGAGCGGGATAGAGAGGTCTCTGAAAGGCTCAGTTTCAGTGAGGTTTTCGCTGCTTGGGTGGATTGTAAACTGACCTGGGTTTCTGCCAGTCAATGGTCACCCACGTAGCGCAGGATACAAATGGTGGAATGTGTCTAGGGCGGGCCCCTGGAGCACATGGTTGGTGTGTAAGGTCCAACTAGCACCATTAATGAACTTTCCGACCAGTGATTTAGGCACATGCAGGTGGTGTCAGGAACTTGCAGTAGCCCACAGAAGCATATTTGAAAGGAACCATTTGTTTTGTTTTCGTTTTAAAGTATACGATGGCGAACTTAGCCACCCTCCGATTTCAGTCGACTCGTGACAAATAACGTTACTAGTTATTTTTATATAGCTTCCTATTTATATGACCTGCCTTGTGCCACCTCGAATATATTGGCAGTGAAGTGCATACCCTCGAAAGTTCGAGGTGCGACATTTGCGGGTAAAACAAATGTGTATAAAATAAAGTACTGCTAGTAGAATAAGTGCTTCTATTAAAGTGCTCCAATACCTTTGAGTCGTTTTCGCGCTATATAAAGCTGCAAAAAAACTAAGTGTGCTGCTGCAGGATCAGAATTGTTGACATGTTTGTATATTAAGTACGGAATTGCCAGTTATTGGCTTTACTGTACGGATCTCATTTCCATGACGTGTACATACTTACCTATTTTCGTTCCAACATCGCCATTAAAGTTTGTAGCGGTGAATCTATGCAGCTCGTACAACCCTTAATAATAACACGTTGGCGGAAAGTTATTGAATGTTAGGAAAGTGTAGGGGCCTTGGATTGGTTACGAAAACTCGTACGTGTATTGGCTGGAGAGCTTCGCCTGTTGTTTATTGGCTGTGGGCAGCCCGAGACTGTATTCTTCCTTAGGATTGGTTGAATAAACGCGAGCAAACGCTACCGGTCATATCTGTGACGTCACTTTCTGGGATCCCCAGCCTTTCCTTCTAACAATTGTTACAGAGTGCTGCGGTGCGCACTTAGCTCCCGCCTCCTTTGCGGTCGTAATAGAGTACTCCATAGCGCCCAATTACGTGGTGCTTTTGTGCCGTACAATCTTGGTTCCTGAAGTCCCTCTCTGTTACGAGTGAGTGTGGTTCGACTGTCACAACTAAAGTAACCTGTCAAGTGCTCGGGGGAGACCGGTCACCACGCTCTGTGCTTCCCCTGCTGGTCTGCTGCTGCCCCCCCTCGCACGTATTTACAGCCGGGAGTTAACAGAAGGTACTATAAAATAAAGTACTGCTAGTAGAATAAGTGCTCTATTAAAGTAGTCTGTCCACGTCTCTGGAGATTTCGTCGCCGTCCGGTCTCCAACTGAGATCACGATTTCACACTAATTATAAATCCAGAGAAATGGCACAGAATGCGTAACCATGTAGATAGCCTCAAAAGAACACCCCAAACAATCCAATATATTTCGGCTGTGTAAAATGGTATATGTTTCCCGCACATACCCATTGCAGAAATCCTGATGGATTCAACCAGGGCACAACCCTAAACAAGTCAGGTCCCGGGCCGGCAGCCGATCACAGCGCGGCCCGGGAAATGACGTCACTGGGGTGTCCCGGGCCGGCAGCCAATCACAGCGCGGCCCGGGACAAAGGGGCAGGGCTTAAAAAAGCCAGAGAAACGCCCCCGAATCGCGTTTTCCCCGAGAAAGTGCGATTGACAGCCTCTGTCTCCCAATGGCTAGCCTCCATTTATGGAGCTAGCCAATGAGAGACAGAGGCGGGTCATCGATCCGATATAGAACTCAAGAGGTTTTTTAGCGCATGCGCACTACGTGCGCACTTGCAGGCAAAACCTAAAAAACATTTAAATACATTAATTATATACCAAATTTATATCCAAAAGAAGATGGGAGTGTAGCTTCATCAATGGTGGGCAGAGTTGGCTGCCCGTCGGCAAATTGATAAAGCAAGCTTAAAATGGGTGATAATTCTTTTGTTACCTTGCACTAGAGCTCTGCAACAACTTCAAGCTTCATTTACATCACCTCAAATACCACTTGGTGTTCAGGATAGCCCTCCAAACCTACCTTGTCAAATAGTTTTTGTTATTTTTCCTGAAGGCTTTTATCATTTTTTTAAGCTATGTTCTTGCTGGAGTTTCCTTTTTCCACTTCATCATCTACCTTAATGTTGGTTGTTTTTAGTACCAAGAGGCCACTGGATTGTGTGTGAGCTTTTTATAAATAAACCAATGACTCAATAAATCAATAATTCATTCACTCTTTGCATCCCTGCTTTGCATGGAGTCCATTAAGTCCCAGAATATATGCAACTCTGTGAGAGGACCCCTTGGTAGCTATGACACACTTCAGACTTAGGCAATGTGTAAAATACGTATGTTGTACCAAAACAGTAAAACATTTAAAGCACCAAACAATAAGAATTGCAACTCAATTTCAAAAATAGAGGAAAATGTAATAAACAACATTAAACTAAAACAACCCAAATACACTATAAGGAATTAGGAATATGATTGTTTAACATTCTAAGTAGAATAGCACCTAATAGCACAGAGAGCCAATGATAGTATATGAAGTAGTAGATTGGGACATAGGTGCAATAGGAGGTCGACTTCAATGGAGCCACGGACAGATACACCAAGTGGACTGATCGCAGTGAAAAGTCTGGAAGTCAAAAGTTTGACAGAGCTTGTAAGTCACACTTCAGAAACTTTTTGAAGAAAAGCTTTGAAGTTTCTTCTGAGACCCAATGTAGAAAGAAACTTTTTAAGAAGAAAAATCCTCCTTGAGCAGGCTGCTGCTGAAATTGTAGTGGTTCCTGTGGAACTGAAGGATGAATACTTGAAGCAGGTTGGTCCCGCTAGAATGCTGGGCATTTTTTGCTGAAATGTATCTAAATCCTAAAGCACAATGGGATGAAGCTTTCACGTGCAGTTGGTTCACCCAAGGTAGAGGTACATGTACTTATGCCATGAGGGGACATTGCTGTCCCAACACCCATTGACACCAACTTCCCAAGGTGTGGTTGTTACAGCCTCCTTTGTCCAAGTGTCATGTTCTGAGTCACCTTTCAGCAACAAAAGACCACATGCCACAGAATATGGAACACCAGCGTCTAAATCAATCAATTGTTCAACAATCTTTTCTCTACCACCACCCTGAAAACATCACAGCACGTTGGAGCATGCCCTGCTCTGTAGAAATGTCCACTTAGTGTGTAGAACCTGGCAATTTCCATAGCAGTGCACTTTAACATTTAGGCCCAGTTCGTCTTTCCATTAGAAATTCCATTAGTTAACCAAGTTGCAATTAACCAGTCTCACTGTGTTTGTTTGAATGAATAAATGTTCCTCATGGGGCACAATTTCTGATACACCAGACAAAGTCATGCTATCATCTTCTAAGACCTGGGCAAACTCTGCACCAAATGTTTGTGGCCAGGCACCCCCATTCTGCAGACAGCCTTTTGCCTTGTTGGGCATGGGGTTGGCCGCAGGGCCTACCCTCTGGCCAGGCCCTGTGGCCAACCCCTCACTGGCGGCCAACCCCATGCCACACACGCCCTTTGTCCATGTGCGTTGTTAAGTAGGCTGCAGGCCAGACCTTGCCCCCAACACCTGCTGCTGTCTAGCCTCTCCCTCTGCACCCTAGCCAAGGCCAGCTGGGGTGGGGTTGAGGGCAGAGCTTGGGTGTCATTTTAAGTAAGACAGACCTACTGACTTTGTGAAAGGATCAGAACATTAAAAAATATTAAAAGTGGGCCTATAGGATTTGTGAAGAAATGGATCTCAACTTATATAATGCACAAGTATTGTCTTTGTTAAAAAATTAGCACTAATTACAATGAAATTTATATGTTGATAATTCACGCAGTGCCTTGTTTAATCCATGTGATTATCATAAAAAAATATTAAAGTTTAATTTAAAAAACACAAACATATATTTGTCTTTTTTTAAATTTTCAAGTTACAAAATTCAGCCATAGAACCCACCGCTTAACCATATACTTGCGCGCCCACCAAGCAAAGTGTTATGCCATTTCAGATGCTGCAGTGATGTTATCAAAGATGTCATAGAACATGTCATGAGTGATGGAATTTGCGAGATAATTATCAGTGTTTGGCGAGGGCACTAGTAATAGTCACTTTAGGGCATGAGTTGCAGACTTACCGAGTTCTGGGGCAGCCCTGTAGGTCTAAGAGGTCTTCGTTTAGTTCTGACTCTTCAGTGTTGTAGAGTCTTTTATGAGCTGACATCAAACTTAACATCGGAGAAATATTTTTACATCATGCTGCAACGGTATCCATAATTCCTGCTCGAAAACAGAGCATGGCATTTGGAGCTATATTATGGCAAACCTGTTACATTTTATTGTATTCTTCTTGTAGAAAATTTAGCTGATGGTGCAGTTTTAGGAAATTGCATTTGACCAGTTTAAAAGCTTCAGGGTCCATCAATTAAGGTTAGAGATTTTGATACTGAATACTAAACCGTGAATCTTTCAACTGATCATTCTCAGGGGTACAGATAGTCCTTTATTATTGGAAGAATTTCCTGATTGTCTGTGTGTCTGTACGACCAAGGAGTGCTGTCATGACAGTGGTTCGAGCATGCTGGCTCTATCCGGTGAACTCATATGAACTTCTGCTTCATTGTTCTTTTCTTTGACTAGTTTCCTACTGGGCCACAGATGTCTAGAACTCTTGAAGGGCAGTTGTTGTTCCTCTTCTTGAGTGTGAAGAAAGAAAGGTACAATCTCTTTCATTAAAGTGGCCTGTGGCAACTAGCAGAAATGCTTTTGAAAGCCAAAAGTGGCTGTCATGCAGCTGTGCCTGAAACACAGTTGGAACTGGGTGTTGACAGTCAGTACAGTTACATAAAAACTGTGGTAGATGTTGTCATAGTGAGGAAAAAATACCAAGGAACTAAAAATCTGTCAAGCTGACTTGAAAGCTGCAAACTACTTTTAACCCAATCTGTTTACCACTCCAGCTAGAAAAAACGAATGCTTCAAAATGTTAACTTGTTTAAAGTAAATGTAAATTTGGGAGCCAGTCAGTTCTAACATTAACACAAGATTGACCAATAATATTGAGGATGACAGAGTTTTAATAAGTACTTCCAGACATTGTCTAGAAACAATTTTTCATTGACAACGGCAATCTTTGTGGTTGACTGGAGGTTCTATACACATTTTTAATTTTTAGCCCCATTCACTCACTACCACCGGGCAAGACTATACAGTTCAATCATAGATGATAAAATTAAAATGGTTATGAAAGATCTGAAAAAGAGAAATCCCTCAGGACCAGATGGGCTACCGGTTAAGAACCAGATAGTACTGGAGCTAATTCTGTTCATTCTAAGGGATCTTTTTGAAGGTATATTTTAGGGCAGTAATGTAGTTGACTTTTCGGCTTCCGCAACTGCAGAGTTTAAATTGAAGCCAAACCAGAACACTTCGAGCTGTGATTGATATAGTCCTATTTCTCTGTCAGATTGTTATTGCGAGATTTGTTTGGGGCCCTGAGATGTCTGGTTCTTGAACATAGGAAAGGGTTAATCCCAACAAAGAAATGAAGGGGCCTCACACAGCCTCGCAGGTTCCATAGATTTTTGTTAGCTTAAACTACATATCTAGGTATCTATGCGTTAGATAAGGCCAACACATTTTACAGGCTTACTTAGGCCTTTTGATGTTCCACTTGCAGGCATATTGGAGTATAGAATAAAACGTTGAGAGCTTTACATGCATTTTACCAAACTGGTTAATAAGAAACTTTCTCTGAAATTCTTTGCATATGTATATGACATACATATGTATGGGCTTTTGGTCAATGGTCTTCATTCATCAGTCTGTTAAATTGTATTATTCACTTTGCTTCCCCTCACCACAGCATACAGCATGGGTCAAAGAGTCAGCTCACTTCAGCCACAGACTCTCTTCTATCTGAGCGATTAATTTTGCTTTCACGTAGTGTGCCCATTGCTATAAAAATAGTCCCCTTGAGTGCCAGAGCTGGTGGGACACTGTGCTTTATTTTTATTTTTAAATATAGCGGCCCATGCCTGCACATTTGTTAGCATTTATGGATGGCCATCTTCGACTGTTTTTGCCATAAAGTATAGTAAAATCCATTTCATGATAACTGCTCCTAAGTGCATATGGGTTGCAATCTTGTAATACGTCTGCTATACTTCATCATTCTTTACCATTAGTATATGACCAACATATTACTTCCAGGTGCATCAGCCATCTTGGAATAGAATAGTCAAAATAAACCAAATAAACTATAAGAAAGGAAGTAAGCTTTGACTTAGCAAATAGTTATTTGGCTAAAGCTCGACCTATGGGCTTTGCCATGCGTGTTACCTTTCTATTGCATGCCTCCCACAAAGGCTAAGGCATATTGACATAGTCAAACTGTTCTGCTGTATTATGCATGACTGTAATATGACCCTTATGCAAATTGTCAAATTCTATCATCCTACCTCCAGGTAGTGTTCACAAGTGCCTTTTTTGGTTTCTTCCTTCAGGACAGTTTACAACAGAACACCACGTAAACAGTAGCAAAACCAATTTGCCATGGGCTCTAGTGCAAACAAGGAAATGGCCCCATGGGTGCTGTCAAACTGCGAATACAGCAATAATCAGGGTTCAGTAGGCCTCTTAGGCATCTGGGCCCTGGTGCCAGCGCACCTGTTGCACCAATAGATGCTATGCTCCCTGACCTGACACTCTGCAAACCTCTCTCAACTCTCACTCTAGTCGTGGTGTTCACATTCAGATCCATCTAATATCACCTTTTCCCAAACCTTGCCAAGGTCACATCCTAGAAGAGGAGTTCTGTTTAGCGAAGAGGTGTGGCGCCGCGGCCAGGGCGACTGACTCTGGAATCTGGGGATCACGGTTTGATCCCCGGCGCCGGTGGCAGATTAGCCCAGCACCATGTGACTCTGGGCAATAGCTTGCATAATCTTCCCGACGGCCCCCAGCGCCTAGAGACCTTTAAGGGTGATTGTTCGCGCTTTACAAATGTGGATTATTATTATTATTATTATTATTATCATAATTCCTGGTTCATAAAGATTGGCTGACGCTTAAATATATGCTTTCCAGACAATCATATTCAATCTGCACTTCATTCCTGTTTTCTCCATTTCCCTTTTTGTGAACTTCCAGCTTCTCTAGTCTAGTCAAACCCTAATGTAGCTTTCCTTATCTCAGCACCTAGTTGTTCTCACTTGGTTCTCTCTATGCAACCCAAGCTGTCTCATTCTCTATGCATAGTTTAGTCATGTTCTGTGTATTGCAGAGTTCTTGCCTATATTCCAGAGTTTCTTGTTCTGTCTGCATAAATCCAGTCTTGTTGTTATGGATATTGCTGATTCCCTTACATGTACTGCAGATTTCCTTTTTAGGTCGAGCATGAGCCAGCGCGCAAGTGCTGCTCTGCGAAGAGCTGTGGTAATTGAGTATGGAGAGAAGCTTCGCCCACTCCTCCCGCCCTTATTTTTCATTGGCTTGTGTTGGACCTTTTTAAATGCTGGCCTCTGATTCATTATGAGGTTTGTTAGTCCCTCCTTAGTACAGCCATGTCGTCATTTGTATCCTCACATGGCTACTGGCCCCTTTACTTGGTTGTAACATGTGGCGTGTACTATTTCCTTTATGCATACATAGCCTCACGCAGATTTGTCGGTGCCTTCACCTCTCCTCCACCCCCTCCCGTTGTCCGTGCCTTCTCCCCCGCCCTCCCTCATGATGGCAAGTTCCCAACCATTAGCAATGCAATAGGTCTTGTTTAATTTGGAGACCTATTGCACTGCAAATGCTTGTTCTATTTGTATTCCTTTTCTTGTTCTCCTTCTTTGTCTATCCTAGTTTCTTGTGTCTGTCTGGTACCTCCATTTCATTGGTTAGGTTGATCTCTCTACTCTTTCTGTGTGTTCTTTTGCTTTCCCATTGAATGCTGATTTTCCATAGCCCATTTCTGTATTGTTCATCTCACCCATTTCCTGTTTTTTCAGAATCCTGTTCTGCCCTTCCCAAATCCTCTTTGTGGAACAGTATATCCCTAGCCCCAAATCCTAAGCACAACCGTGGAGATGAAGAATCATGCGAGTAACAAAGCAGTGAGCACTGGCCAGTATGTTCACTACAAAGGGTTGCCGGAACCACAAAAACATTTTCTAAATGGACAGCAAGCTCATGGTGGATTACCACAAATAGGATGCTTGATTCCGGTCCAAGGAAGACATGGCTTGGCAGTTCGGGCTGGACTATTCCCATGAGGCACAGGTTCAAGACTGATTTGCATATGGCCATGTCTGAACTGGGGTGGCTTGGTGAGCAAAATAGAGATGGATTAAACTCAGATCTGTGACTGGGGGTGAATGTTTTGCCATTGTGCAACATTCCATCCATCATCTTGTGTGTTTTGCTGTTCACCCTATGTGGGAAGGGTATGCCCAGACGTGGGTCTCGTGTTCACTAAGCCACTGGAGTCAAGCTATCCTGGCTGAAGACGGCTGATAGCCAGAAACCGGTCCTAGGATGCTTGATTCTGGTCCAACGAAGACATGGCTTGGCAGTTCGGGCTGTACTGTTCCCATGAGGCACAGGGTCAAGACTGATTTGCATAGGGCCATGTCTGAACTGGGGTGGCTTGGGGAGCAAAATAACGATGGATTAAACCCAGATCTGTGACTGGGGGTGAATGTTTTGCCATTGTGCAACATTCCGTCCATCATCTTGTGTGTTTTACCACAAATTGGGTACATTGCCTCAAATTAAATTGGACCGTCAGTTTGAACTCAGTTGAGTCAAACATCAGTTACCCATTCCAGCGTTAGTAAGTAATCGCTGATCAAAAGTTGGCCGTGTGAGCACTTAAGAATGGAGTTGTACATAATAAGCCTCTAAACCAGTAATTTTTTTCCTGCTCTCTTTATTAAGTTAATTACAACACAGAAAGCGTTCACAAAGTTCAGTTCAGAACAGTAGTTAGACAGATACATAGAGCATCACCACCATATTGCAGGACATGTGTTAGATTTGCATTAGCCACCAGACTGGCATATGTTATAATTCGCAAAGTAGATATTCCAAACATCCCAGACTTTTGCTAAGGCTCATATATTAGCCTTAGCAAGACACTGCAGTGGGAATGCCATCGCACGTTCCTGCAGGGCATGGACTTTTAAGTCCATGCCCTGCAGAAACTGGGGGTGCATTGCATGCAGACAGGGGAGCACATCATGTGCCCCCCTGCGTGCATCCCCTGGCGCAGAAGCACCAGGGTGCCTCTTTCCTCACTGCCACACTTTTCATGGTGGTCACCCCACCATGAAAACTGTGGGGTTGAAGAAACTAGTAATATGCTTGTTGGGGCCACAGCGGCACCACCAGCATATTAACAACCTCATTCTGCTGCAAGACCGCCAGGGAACGCATTGCCACCCCATTGCAGGACATGTATAAGATTTGCACTAACCACATGACTGTCATGTGTTATTATTTGCAGAGTGGATATTCCAATCACCCCAGACGTTTGATGTTTCTCTGGACCACCCCTTGAACTATAAACAAACTGCTCTGTCTTGGCACAGTAGTTCACCCCATGAGCCTATTCAATCACTGAGGGAACGGACACTGACCCCCAATGCCGGAAAATGCAGCGTTTAGCTAAGGTAAGACCCATGGCTACCAGCAATCCAGTATATTATCTGCCTCCCCCTCCAATCATGCATGCAGGCCAGCAGCAACATTTTGGCTTTTGGCAGAACCAGTCACCAGAAACCATGGACACAATATCACATATACTGCGCCAGTATCTCTGTATCATTGAACATTTCCATATTATGTGCAAAACACTGTCCCAATTCTCCAAACCAGTTATTAATATCTATAAACACAGATTTGATAGTAGAACATTTAGCACTACCTCACTGACCTTCCCTGCTGCCTACGTCTTCCATCTCTGTCTGGGAATATCAATACCCTCTGACCTTGGCCCTCACTACCCTCAGAATGCCTCTCTTCACCCATGCTCGTCTCTTTAAAACGGGCACACCAGGGATTGATCAACATGGCAAACAGTCACAGATGATTCTACAAAGGCAACTACATTCTCTATGGGTACTAATTGGGCAAGGAGAGTCTTGTAGGCCTAAATCATCAAGAAGAGAGGGAGAAGGAAGGTGTGATCCATTCAGCGTCCTTGAACTAAATGTACAAAAAATCAAATGGGGAAAGGATCACTTGTCCTGCATAACCTGGGCATGCAATATTTCGACGTGTCCTAATTAAAAAACCCTATGTCTTGTAGGCATCCAGACACACTCCATCATTCAAAGCATCGGCAGATATTACTTGCCCTCACCCATTCTTCATCGCCCAAGTAGACAGGTAGAGAGGTCTCACAGAACCCCTGTGACCATCACGTGATGCTCAAGCGCCACTTGCAGACACCACCGTATAGTAGGGCATTTAGTTAGCTATGTAACTGCTCTTAGAGGGGAAAAAACATAAAGGACATCTTTACTGGGCAAACATCTATCACACACTCTCTAAAGATGACAACAATAAAAGATTTCCACCCCTTCGTTCTGATTGATAGCACACCTCATAATGACCAGTCCTAGGCCTGTGTAGTTCAATTAGTAATAGAAACACTAACTCTGATATTTCCTGCATTAGTTGCCAATTTAGGGGAGAGTTGCAATACTGCTGGGAAGTAAACATGGCAGAGTATTAACACCTGTTGAGTTGTAACTTACTGTGAATTATAATTCAGGCTTGATGAGGGCTGTTTGGAGTGAGAAAGCTGTACACTTGCTAAAACTGCAATGTATACGTGCTCTGAATACTTGTGTGCAGAGTGCCAGGGATAGATGTTATGAATATTGATATGATAAAGTATAAGAACAAGTATTTATGTTCTTTAGAATCTGAGAAACTGGAACAATATTCTGAACGATCCTCAGGGGTGCTAAAGCCCTACATAATTACAGCCACTGAAATAATTTGATGTGCCCTGCAGTGCATGAATTATACTGCGTAAAGTTGCTACACATGAATTAATATATTCACATTTTCATGCTGCAATTTTGAATAAAGGATTATATCTGCAACGTGACACTTCATACTCTCATTATATTTTAGCAAAACCCACCAAAAAGCTATTATCGGTAGCACTGGAAAGGAGGTGCATGCAGTTGTCACTCAGATCTTGGCTGAATGAGGGTTTGTACACACTTCTCTCAACGACAGAGAGCCTAATGTACCTTATATCGGGAAGAAAAACACTGTCATTGCAAAAGACTTGGGACATTAGAGACCTGTCCATCCATATGAGGATGGGATATAAATCAAACGTTGGGCAATAGTGCCTACATTTCTTCTTCTCCTATCGATGGTTTATTTATCTGATGTCACCCATTACATTGTCAATCTTTCATTGTGTCTTATTGCACTTTCCATTAATTCATTGCTTTCTTCTGCTACAAGATGACTTATTTTTGTATAATTTAATACCAGTATAAAGGTCAGACGTCATAAAAGATCTTTTAAAACTTCTTTGGCATATTCGAAGTAGGTTGCTTGTGCGTTGTGACGAATCTTTGTAAATCTGTATTCGCTTCAAAATGTATCTGAGGATGCATGGGTCTGTCCATGCATCCAACAATGTCATGGCTATCCGACGCAAAGTAATGCGATGCAACACTATGTGCAGCTTTGCGTTACTTTGTATTTTCTTAACCACACCAAGCTACGCAAAGTGGCTTTGTGTTGCTTAGTAAATGGCAAATCTGATGTTGTGGGCTGTGCCACAAAAGTGACGCAACCTTGATGTTGAACCATAGCAAATCTGCCCCTTAATTTCGTTTTCGAACTGTTTTTATGTTGAATGCTTAGTTAATAGATAAAGGGGAATGCAGGTTGGTCAGTTTGTTGTTTAATTGTATATGTGAGGCACAGTAATAAAAAAACAACACCATTTATAAATCATAATGCCCTTCTAGACATTTCAAAGTCAAAAATATATACCACACATGTAGATCCAAAATAATAAAAAAAAACAGAAGTAAATCTGCATTTCTAGTACTACTAATAATGAGTGTAGATTTACTATTTATTTATTCACAAACATTGTTAGCAGTGCCCCAGTTTCAGGTTTCTAAGAGTATTGCTCGTATCTTATGTTGCTATTTTCCAACGCGTAATTGTACTCGGGGAACAATTATGCATCACACTGAATGTGTAGAATTACATTTGTTTCCTCCATGGAGTGAATCTTAAAGGATAGTGGCCGGCCACATAATGTCAAGGCAAAACACACCTTGGTATGCCCACTAGCTAAATTGTATACAGGTGTAGCATTCAATTACACGGCTGCAAATGCCTTTTAAAGGACCCTCAAGGAAAGTGTTTCAGGTTAAATCGAATAGGACAGTTTACTCCGGACGCGTTTACAGCGCATGCCATTTTCCTGCATGTTTTGCTATTTTACTATTTTACTATTCTAACTCCACCAGGGCGTTGTAATGGGGAATGCATTGTAATGGCTTGCAGTGTAAAGCCCTGCATTGTAAAAGTTGCTGGGGAGTTAAAAATGCAGGTACTGACATGCGTTGTAACGCAGTCGGCGTAAAGGATGTTTACCTCCAGCTCACTGGCGTAACGAAAAGTGAGGGGGCCTCCCTGCACAGTACTTAGGGGGGCCCACTCCGGGCTCCATCAGGAGCTCTCTGGCCACAGTGCGGTGCCGAGGGGGCCCCTTGGAGCTAGAGGCCCCCCCGTACCGCGGGGGCTGCGTGGGCCTTTGTTACGCCCCTGCTCCAGCTCCTGTCATTACCAAACTCCAATACGACCTCCTCTCACCCTGAAAATGGTAACTCACCTTTTCAGGATGAGAGAGGGAGCAGATTACTCCACCCCCGAGTTGCTGGAGGCATGGGGGTAAGAGATTTCTCTGCATGGAAAAGTTTCCACACGGAAAAAATTGTGCATTTGCTCAGGAGACTCCATTGAATGAATAAATGAATGATATGTGTAGCAGCAGCCCAACCAGGGTGTCCCAGTGCTATGTAAGTAGAGCTATAACCAAAAGAAAACAAAGCAAAAAGGTAAATAGTATGAAATAGTCAGGTTTTCAAATTGTTTTGTAAAACATGATTCAGAACAAATGGTATTGAGGGTAAGTGAAAGCTCTTTCCACATCTCGGCTGCAAGAAAAGAGAAGGAGGGAGCAGCCTTCCTCGTTCTTAGGACCCTAGGGATCTTTTCAGGAAGCAAATTAGAACAGCTAAGAGACCTAGTTGGATAATAATAAACTAATCTGTCCATCAGAAATTTAGGGTGTTTCTCGTAGAATACTGTATGTGTCAGCATCAGGCTTTCCAAAGAGATACTCTTCTGCACTGGAAGTCAGTGTAGCAGTTTCAGATGAGGGTGATTGACTGCTGACAAGGGTTCTTAAGTAAAAGCCTGGCTGCGGCGGCACTACCTGGAGCTGATGAACTAAATAATGATGCAGTCTCAGTAACAGAGAAATAGCAGAGTCCAGGCTGGGAGTGATAATCAAGTGAACAATGAACTTACATTTATTATGTGGTAGAATGTCAATAGTTCTTTCAGAGAGGGTAAGAGTGAGAAGCAAGTAGCAGTCACTGTCAAAATGTGAGGATCAAAGGAGAGGCCCCAATCAAATTTGCCCATAAATTCCTTTCAGAGTTAGAAGGAGCATGCAGCTCTTCTAGGTCCGCTGTATGACCATTCCATTTTGTGAGTTGCAAATTGCAATGTTTCGCGACTTGCCTAGTGAAATATACAACAGTGTCTCAGACACTGTTTGCGATTCCTAATGGGGTCACTAAAGACCACAAAAGAGATAGGTCGCAATTTGCAACCCCTGGGAATTTCACATATCACAGGGATGGTGGCCTGCTCGGGACAGTAGTTCTCCATGTCTGTGTTTGCTTTTTAAATAAAGGAACCTTTTTAGGTCTCGCCTAGACGAAAGCAAAAGCGAAGCTTTTGCTGTCTAGGGCGAGATAACTTATGTTGTCACTTTTGGGGGAATGTGGACAGCAGACTGTCACGCGCTTCTCCTGCCGGAGATTTGACCTCGTGGGCGCCCATGCCCAGCCCGGCGCCGTGCACGTCCCCTGCCACAGATTCCCTGAGCACACACATACACACATGCACACGCAGGCAGGAAGGCACACACACACACACACATGCGCGCACCCCCCCTACTTCCCCCCACTCACCGACACCCCCCGCCGCATATACACAGGAGCGCACCTACACATACCGAGACCCCCCCCGGCCGCCGCCACTGCCGCATACATACAAGCGCCCCCCCAAGCCCCACTTACCGCCATTCTAAACTCTTGCAGCCTCCGCGGGGCTCTCCCTCGGGCATGGGAGCCCCGCATCACCAGCACTGCTTCTCTCCGTGGGCGCGTGCGCGGGCTTCCGAAGACGGAAGTCCCGCCCCATGGAAGGTTTCGGAACAGTGGACAGAGGATAACGAATTTGCGCGGTATGCTATATTTGGCTGAATTCGAGATTGCGTGATTTACCACTTAAAGTTACGAGGCAAATGCGATAATTACCGCTACAAGCCATGGTGTATTATTGCCTGGATTTGACGAGGCTAACTATTAATTTAAGGTTATGCCTGCTAATTGTGTGATGATGTGGCCTAAAAGGGAGTCTTGCTTCAGGTTATGCCTCATAACTGTGTAAGAATGCGGCGTGAAACGGACTCAGACCATTGTCACAACGGCCGATATAGTGTATTGCTTTACAATTGGCGAAGACGAGATTTCCCCTAGTGTGTGGTTCGCCGATTTCCTTGTCAGCATGTCCATGGCGCTATGGTTAACTCAAATTCCCCTTGATTGAATGTCTTTAAATATGAGGGACACACTATGTGTGATGGAATTTTGCTCCCCTCTACCCTCCCCCTTTTGTAGTTGTTTAAGTTGATTTTGTTGTAATGATTTTTCTAACCCGGATGCAGGGAGTATGACAAGGACAGAGGGGACTCTGTGTGTCCTCAGTCCACCATCTCGGCACTGGCACTGCACCTCGCAGCCTTCCTCTCTTCGGCACAGCGCCTCGCAGTACTCTCCTTTGCGGCACAGCACCTCGCAGCTCTTGTCCACTTGTCCAGCTGCCATCAGGACTCTGCAGTGTTTCACGCACTGCACGTGCTGCGCTGCTCGGCACGTTTCAGAGGGGCTGGGAGGGGATTGGATGAAAGGTGTGCTCAGCTGTATCCTGCCCGCCCAGACATTAACAGCCCATAAAGGCCTTTTAATAGCCCTCCTGCCCTGCCTTCCTCAAACACCCCATCCTCGGATCAGAGGAGGCGTTCATTGTTGGGTTACTGACACCCCCCTCCCCCCTTCCTGCCCCCTCCCCCACCCAGCAGACAGCACCGTGAGCCCCCGGTGGGGCTGAGTGGGAATTAAACGGGCAGGGGGTGGGGGTGTCCAGTTACCACATGCAAGACCACCTGGCAGAGGCACCCCCCTCCCCCCAGCAGGGAGGAGGGCAGTGTGTGGGGGGGGGGAGCAGTGTGAATACCTTGGAACCTCTGCGAGGGCGACTCCCCCCTCCAGACACCCGAGGCGCTACCTCGGGCACGCCTTTCATCTTGTCTGACGTGGGCTCTCAGCTCAGGCTTTTGGCACCGGGAGGGCAATTTGGCAGGGTGGGGCACTGTAGGGGAACAGTGTGAATACTTTGGAACCTCTGCGAGGGCGCCTCCCCCCTCCAGACACCCGAGGCGCTACCCGTGGCACGCCTTTCATCTTGTCTGACTTGGGCTCTTTTGGCACAGGGAGGCAGCAGCGCCACAGAGAAGCCAATAAATAAATAAACATCCATCGGTTGTGTCAAGAATACCAAAACTCCAAAAGCAAAACACTTGAGTGCACGCCTTCAGCAAGCACGGGACCCGTCGTGCCAGCTGTGCTCCGGGGCTGTACGGGCCGCCTACGTCATTGGTTACAGTGTGTGCGTGCCAGAGGCTACCGTCACCGACCCCAACAGCGCGCATCTTATCGACCGCAGAATGATGAAAGGCTTAGCAGGCATAAACTTCATCAGCAAAGAGACAGACCCCAGCAGCGCGCATGTTATCGACCGCAGAATGATGAAAGTCTGAGCGGACATAGCATTCAGCAGGCAGGAAACAGACCTCAGCAGCAGGCACTAAACCCCTTGAGCTGAGATGAGCGATGTTAGAAAGGCGTCCCCGGGGGAGGCAGAAGATGTCTGACTGACCACCCCTAGGTCCACCTCTCCGTCGAGGAGTAGCCGAGCGTTTGCTGAGAGGCCTCCTGAATGAGGGTCCTCTCCTAGGATCGTACAGCAGAGTAATCACAACACTACAGATGGACACCACACAAGAAGTTAAGTTCTCAAGCTTTTATAGGGAATAAACGGTTGC